>NC_090442.1:88269040-89519040 GCF_031143425.1 Pleurodeles waltl | reverse complement strand
TCCTGCTGTATTTTATGAAGAGACTTTTATTTTCCTTGTAGAGCTAAATGTGCATCAGGAAGGAAGTCAATTACATATTAGTGACTACCAGATCTCGGTGCCATGAGTATAGTTGTGAAACTCATGTTTAGCAGGCAATATAGTCCGAGTCCAGTCCCAGTCCCCTTTACCAGTACAATGAAATACCCAAATCACCATACACCATAGAAAACACATATCATTTTTAAGTTTTGAATTTTAGATAGATAGTTTTTAAAAATGTTTTCAGGTATTTAAGAAGTTTTCCCACCAGGAGCTGTTAGACGCTTCCCTCAGTCTACATGAGCAGCTATCTGATTTTTTTAACAATAAAATTACTGGCATTTTTGGAATACTTAACGTCACACCCCCTAATGATACTTCAGATAGAAGTGGGAGGGGTGATATCAGTATTTGCCCACCTAAAATTTCATCTTGTTCCCTCTGGAGTTTGCTCCAGTTATTATAGATGAGTCTGAACAGGCCTTGGCAGCATGTAATCAGCCTCCCCTGATGAACCTTGTTCATCTCACATCCTGTGTGCTAGGTTTAAGGCCATCAATCCCATATTAAATTCACTGTCTAATAGCTCTGTTCAGTCAGCAATGGTACTGAGTTGCTGGAAACACGCCAAATTGATACCTTTAATAAAAAAGCTATCCACAGATATTTACAAACTGTCAATCAATCAATCAATCAAAAAATGTATTAAGCGTGCTACTCACCCGGAAGGGTCTCAAGGCGCTGTGTGTGTGTGTGGGGGGGGGATGCCGTATAACTGCTCAAAAAGCCATGTTTTTAGGAGCTTTCTGAAAGTCATGAGGTCCTGGGTCTTGCGTAGGTTGGTGGGGAGGGAGTTCCAGGTCTTGGGGGCGAGGTAGGAGAAGGATCTGCCTCCGGAGGTGGTACGTCGGATGCGTGAGATTGTGGCGAGCGCAAGGTCAGCAGAGCGGAGGAGAAGAGTGGGTGTGTGGAAGTTCACTTGTTCGTTGAGGTAGGCTTAGTCCAATCTCTCTACTGCCGGCCTTCTCTAAGATCATAGTGAATATTATCAATTGCCAACTGTCTACTTACTTGTTACCAATCTGGTTTCCCCCACTGGCCTCAGTACTGAGATCACCTTAGTGGAGGTCACTGACACCACCAAGTTGGTGTTGGACCAAGTCGCACCGATACTCTGTGATTTATCCACAGCCTTTGATATGGGGTCTCACCCCATTCTTTTGATCACCGTCTGGAATACACAGGCATGGGTGGATCTGCGTTGACTTAGATATACTCTTTTTTGTCTGACTTAAACCCTTTGCTGTTAGGCCGTCCCCATCTAGACTGCCCCCCCCCCGAACTCAGTGCTGACACCTTTTTAACACTATTTAGGGTAGTTTAAGCTCAGGGCTCCATAACTTTTTTCCAGATAAGAAATCCATGGCAAATGTTCCTCCTTTTTCTCCAACATCCTGGGGATCGTAAAGAGACCCAGCATTTGTAGATTGCCCTGGCGCAGACTGAGAGAATAGGCAAAATATAGCAAAATTTTCTTTTTGGACAAAAATAGGGAAAAAGTACTCCAGATAAAAGTGTTTTTTTCTTACAAAAGGCATCCACAAACAGTTTGCTGTACTAAAGTCACCATCTTCCCAGCTTTCCGGAACATGCAAAGCTGAATGAAAAAAAAAATGATAATGTACCACAGTTTTGGCGTCTTTCTGAGGGGTTGTCTATTTTTCCTATTTTTGTGCTCTTAACTTACTTCTAGTTTGTGATGGAAAACAGTGTGAAACCCATGGGAGACCCAGAAAAGCTATAGATTTCTAAAAGGTGAACAACATTCCAAGATCTGCAAGGGATCATGTGTGTAGATCCAAGTAAAATAATTGTTGAAATAAAGAAATATTCAAAATAAGTTGGAAAATTCATGCATTTGTGAAAACATTTTCTTCTGTAACTTTTTGTTATGATGGACGATTGAGAAAAGCAATATACCATTAGGTCTGCTATACCGTTCTGGTTGCAGGGATATATAGGATTTGTAGGGCCTCCCAGAACCCCAGACACTCAGAGCAAACAACTCAGCTGCACTGCACAATGCTTTTTCATTGCGTGCAGACCAATTCTTATAGCGAAATAGGCAGAGTGAAACATTTCTAAAATGAGCACAAGATATAGAGTTTAGGAGCAGTGGTTATTTCTACATTTCTGAATTTGTGGGAACCTGGACTAGCCATAGAATTTGAGGGTATGTTTCAAAATGCCATTTCTCCTAAACATTGGCTTACATTTGAAAGTCACAAATGCAGCACAATCCAATTGTTAATAACAAATGTCCTACTATTCTATGCTCCCACAAGTCTCCTGATAAAAATGGTACCTCAATTATGGGGTTAGGCCAGTGCCCGCGACAGGAAATGGCCCACAACGCAACACGAATGCATCACATTATTCCATCTGAAAACTGACCCTCTGTTTCCGAAGTGGGTAGCTCTAGATTTTGTATCCCAACTCAGACGGGCACCTAGGGAAACCTACTCAACCGGTACATTTTTGAAAACTAGACACCTAGAGGTATCCAGGATAGGCTGGCTTCCATGGCTCTCACCATGATTTTGTACCCAGAATCCCTTGCAAACTTCAAAATGCGACTTATAAAACACATTTTCCTCAAATTTCAGTGATAGAAAGCACTGGAATCTGTGGAAAGCCACAAACGTCCATCAACCTGGCATCTTCCCAAGTCTCCAAATAAAAATGGTACCTCACTTATGTGGGTAGACCTACTGCCCGTGACAGGAAATGGCTCAAAACGGAACATGGACTCATCACATTTTTCCAATGAAAACAGGCCCTTTTTTCCAGTGAGGATAGCTCAAAATTTAGGACCCTAGCTCTGCCAGCACCTATGGAAACCTAGCCAATTTGTATATTTTTAAAAGCTAAACACCTAAGGGTAACCAGGTTGGGATGACTTGCCTGGCTTTCACCATGTTTTATTACGCAGAATCCCATGCAAACCTCAAACTTCAACTAAAATGTTCTTTACATTTTTTTTATGGAAAGGCCCGGAATCTACAAGAGAGCCACAAACGTCCTTCCACCCAGCATTCCCCCAGGTCTCCCGATAAAATGGTACCTTACTTGTGTCGCTGGGCCTAGTGTAGTGTCTGCCACAGAACTAATGAAACCGAGGCAAATGAGGGTCCCTTTGTGACAGTTCCCACTGATGTTCGTTTGATCTGTTCCTGTCATGGGGACTAGACCTAGCCACACATGAGGGAGAGCATTTTTAATGGGACAAGTTGGGAAATGCTGGGTGGTAGGACTTTTGTGGTTTCCTTCTGATTCTGGAAGAATATGCTACAGAAATGCAAGGGAAATATGTGATTTCAGTTACATTTTGAGGTTTGCAGGGCATTGTGGGTAAGACAACGTGTTGGGATCCACAAGAGCCACACAACCCTGTACCTCTCTGTGTGTATACTGTTCAAAAATATCTAGAGGTGGTAGAGTTTCGCTGGAGACAATGTACACAATGGCAGAGAAACACAGAAAAGTCAAATATTACTGCACAAGCATTTATTTATCAAGTACACACAGCTACTGGTTGGATTTGGTGCAAGGATGAATGAAATGCTCAAAATGTAAATTTTATTAACAAGAGATATCCCAAAAATGAAATAGACTGTTAATAATTGAAAGGTCAAAAAAAGTGAACCACTGACAAGGTACCAACTGCTTTGCAGGCCATTCACATACCCTTCATGTGTGACACACACAAGACCATTCACACAACCAGCCATGAGCCTAAATTATTACAAAACTCACATCAACAGACATTACCATTCAAGGGCCTGTTCCTTTCATACACACACATGACTAACACAGCAATCACACCAGTGTGAGGCTGATGGAGTGTGTGGACTGGTATTTGGCTAGCAGTGTGGGTAATGACCAGCAGCAAGTCACTACTCACACACTGCTAGCCAAATGCCACCTCATACACACTGACAGACAAGTGCCAGTCCATGCACACCACCAGCCAAGCGCCAGTCCATTCACACCAACAGCCAAGCACCAGTTCAAGCACACCGCCAGGCAACACCAGTCCACACACACTGCCAGCCAGGCACCACTTCAGGCAAACTGCAGACCAAGCACCAGTTCACAGACAATGCCAGCCAAGTGCCAATTCATGCACACTGCCAGCCAAGTGCCAGTTCATGCACACCAGCAGTCAAGTGCCAGTCCACGCACACTATCACATTTTTTAATGAAAAATAAATCACAAACTAATTAGTAGATGAAAAACTATAACTACAATCATGCATCACATTAATGCCAACCATCATAATCTGGACAAAATATATAAAACACAACAGATTAGTCAGTTCACTTTTACGTTCACGGTTGCTCCTAGTAATTCTGTTGCATGTGGTACAAGTTAATACATGCTGGCACACATAGCCCAGGATTTGAAGGACACACAGGGCAGTAAATACGACTCTCCGTGGGTGGAATGCTATCAGGAAAGTGGTCACCTTTTAGTCTAGCCACATCCTCCACCACTTCAACTATAGGAACACTTGCCTGCTCCACTGCAACAAAGCTGCCTATCGCAGTCTGCTAAAACTGAACACATGTCATCTCTACATCTGGATAATAATCCTCGAATACAACATACGCATTGAAGGTTGCTAAATGGAACAAATTAATAGCCAACTTTTTATACCAAATGCAAGCCTTACAAACAGCAGTGTAAGGTTCCAACCTCTGATCGACTCTATCTAAAGCACCCATGTGCTTGTTATGAGTCTAAAATGCACACAGGCTTATGCGCTTCAGCAACCAGACCCCAAATAGACACAGCTGAAGTACTTTCATCATTAATTTTTCTCAGCATGTGGACGCCTGTCCTGTTTGCAAATTTCAGAGTTAGAAGTTCATCACTATGCTACGCACTGCACCCTCTGAAGCTTTTAACATATAAGTTTGTTAGGATAACCTTTACGGGTTAGGATGGATTGTTCCACAAGGAAGAGTGTCCACTTTTAAAAATTCCCTGAACAATTGCACATCAGTGTAGAAGTTATCTATGCATAAATGTTGACCTTCGTTATAATGTCCTCTACCAAGTTCCCACACAATTTTCTCAATAACTCCGAAGGTGGATGGACAACAAGGGGGGTCACTAGAACAATCCCTACCAGTGTACACCCTGAAATTATAGTCATATCCAGTACTACTGTCAGACAGCATATACATCTTAAATATATAATGTGCCCTCTTGTTAGGAACATGCTACCTAAAAAACAAACACCCCTTGAACTGGACCAAAGACTTACCCACAGCTATTTCTTTCCCTGCAACATAGATCTCTGAAAATCGATCTACACAGTAATCTAGGACAGCCCAAATCTTTAAAAGATGGTCACAATCAGGGTGAGCTTGTGACAACGCGGTAGCATTATCAACAAAATGAAGCATCCAGATCAGAATCAAATGCCAATCATGACTCATGGTTCCAGGAAATATAGCCATTACTTTCAAGGAATAGTAGAACAATATGAGAACAGCGACAACTTCCTTATCAAGCCCATCAAAATGTTAAACCCGAGAACTTCTTCAACTCATCCAGATTTGTGGTAGTCCATTGGCTAGCTCTAGAGTGGGACTTAAAACTGGCACTGTTGTCTCTCAAATATTGTTTAGCACGTAAATTAGTCTGCTCAATAATCTCACCCAAAAATACATTGTCCATAAACAACTCATCATCGGATGATTCATCTCGGACAGAAAAATCACTGCCAGAATCTTGGACTTCATTCTCTGTCTCAGATGCTGAGTCAGCCTCAGAACCATGGTCAGGGGAAGATTAGAAAAACATATCAACAGCCTGCTGAGCAATAATCATGCGGCCAGCCATAATCCTTACTAGTGAAAGTAACTTGACTAATAAGTCAACAATAACCAACACTATATAAAATAAGTAATAAACAAAGTGTGGCTTTCTCAAACAGAAAGCAAAACTACTAGCTTTTAGTAATCTGGAAGGAAAAGCCAATCAATACAAAGCAAATGAAACGGATATACAAAAAAATGATACCGTTAGCTTTCCAGAGACAGATTGACTCAGAATCACCTGCACTTACTCTGCACAGATACAGCAAGCACCAACAATATCCCACAAGAAAAAACAAAAGAAAATTACATTCAAGACAACACAGTACACATAGTGCACACATCACAGGAGAATTTCACACACAATAAAACAGAAGCTAAATATGCTGCTGTTATTTCCAACAAATCAAAAGCATTGCACTAGAATAAAAAGGAGACATAAAACATTATAATCACAAATGAATATGATGACAGGAAATAAAACAGTTAACATTATAAAACACTACGTCTGCCTATTACAACCGAAAGGCCAACCACACTCTTTGCCAGCCAGAAGCCAGTCAACACACACTGTCAACCAGAAGCCAGTTGACACACAGTACCAGCAAAATCCCCAGTTGGAACACACTGTCAGCCTAACACCAGTACACACACAGTCAGCCAAACGCCAGTAGGCACAGACAGTCACCAAAACTTCAGTTCGCACACACACACACAGAAACTTTCCTTAGTTTCTAGTAGGCCTAAAGTTATCACTGATCTGCCCCCAAGGGGGGCAGAAGTGACCAAAATATGTGCCCAAAATAAAAGGAGCTCCCCGAATTGTGCTGACTATTATCCCTGGTGTCTAGTGGGTTCCTTCCCCTTGGCGGCAGATCTGCCTAAATATATTGTCAGTCTGCCCCCAAGGGAGGCAGAAATAGTCAAAATATGTGCCCAAAATAAAGGGGAGCAACTCTTACAGAAGTGGCTGCTTCCCGAATTGCGCTAATTGTGCAAAATCCCTGGTTTCTAGTGGCTTCCATCCCCCTAGAAGGCAGATCGGCCTAAAATGGCTGATCTGCCCTCTGAGGAGGGGTTGGAGTTCCCAAAAGATTCTCCCCCAAGGGGAGCAACCCTTATCCAAGGGTTCGCTACCCATAATCAATGCCAATATTTAAAAATCCCTGCTGATTTAGTGGTTTTTGCCCCCCTGAGGCAGATCGGCTGAAAGAAATGGCAGATTTAACTCCCAAGGGACCAAAACATAGATACATTTTTTGCCTCCTTGGGAGTCGACCCTTGCCAAAGAGGTCATTCCCCCAAGACAAAACAAAATCCCTGGCGGTCTAGTGGTAGGATTCCTGCTCCACAATCGTGGCCCTTACCATGATCGTGGAGGAGGAATCCACTCAAAGAGGCATGGGGTAAGGAAAAACTCTATCCTTCCCTGTGTCTGTTTTCCCCAAAATAAACTGACGCCGGAGAAGGACTTACCAAAGAGACGTCCTCTATCTACATGTGCTGGAGCACATGGCTTTCAGCACGTTGCCAGCTGCATTTGATGATTTTGTTGCAACATGCTCTTGCTGACATCATCACATCGTTGGTGGAGTGATTGGTGGGGCAGCAGACGTGCCGCTGCTGCCATCCCTGGTCGGGACTTTGAGAGGGTGGCCTATGGGGGAATGGTGCGGTGCTGCTGTCAGCACACGCCCACCGTGACTCAGGATGACACCATGCCATCCTCAGCAACGATGGATGGCTGAATTTGCTTTTGATCCCAAACTACTAACGCTTGGTGTCCCCCAGGACTCTAACTTAACCCCGATGCTATTTAATATATATGTATGAGTCTCTTGGCCCCGTTGGTGGAGTCTTTTCACATTGATTTTGTCTTATGCTGATGACATTTAGATCCTTCCTACTCTGGACAGGAATGTGCCCAGTACCTTCTGCAGATTTAAGACCTGCCTAACTGCTATTTTCTATTGAATGCGGCTCAGTAACCTACAGTGTAATGATTCAACACATGCATGATCCCTCTTACTAGCATTATCTGCTCTCCTGTGCCAAAGACACACAGCTCATTCTCGCCCTCGCAGACAAGATGCCAAGTACCCAGATCAAGTTCAATGCCTGCATAACTGAAATTGCCCACTGGATGAAGTCCAACTGTCTGAAGTTAACCACCAATAAGTCTGAAATTGTCATCTTCAGGAAGAAGCACTTCAATGTGGGACTCCAGCTGCTGAACCACAAAGGTAGGACTGACAATGCCTCCCACCACCCACACCAAGAACCTCGTAATTGTCATCAGCAGCAAACTTGATAATCACCACCTCAATCTTTCAAACACATCCACTCATCAAGACTCCTACTTGCATATTTCCCATGCATACAGAAAACCAGTTCCACAGTCAAAAAAATGTTCTACATTGCTAGAGTGTGAATAGGCCTGCTGCTACTCATAAGAGCCTCACTTCTTCAATTCTTCGAGAAGCTGATGACCTGACTTCTTGAGCAGTCTCACTAGACCACAGGGTTTGGCTAGACTCATACCTGCTCAAAGTCAGGATAATCACCTGTGTAATAGTGTGCTCTACAAATCGGAATAACATAACATCTATCTATTAAACATGTACTTGCCAGATTAAGTAAATAATCAAAGCATTAGCAACCCTTGGTGTCACTATGACTTTAAAGTTCCATGCTTAAGAATGCACTCACAAGTTAACAAATGCGGGTGCTCATGGTTCAAGTAGGGAATCCTGCTTCTGAATTCAGAGAAATTCCAGACCAAAGGGATTGCTCTGCTTATTTTCCCCCAAAATCCAAGAAACTACAGCCCACTTATGTTGCTGTTTGGCTGAAAGCATTACACTCATTGAGGATCTCCTTAAACATTACTGACAGCCACAACTCTAGCACATTGACCAAGCCAATCATGAAATTGATTCATTAAGCTTGTATTTCCAAATAAACCATAACCTTACCTCTTGATATAAAAAAAAACATAGCTGTATCACTTACAATATTAAACAGAATAAGTTATATAAAGCTATTCAAAGCATCTATTTATATAATCTATACATCACAATTTCTATTAACTATGTAGAAATCTAGTTATTTTATATAGTTCCTTAGACAACAGGTCACTTGGCTTGATTGGAATAATCCTAATTAGTAAGGTTGAGTCTTTCTTGCAGGGTCACTTGGACACTTGGACTTCTGATTGGAGTAATCCCAATTAGTAAGGTTGAATCTCTCTTACAGGAACACTACTGTTTAAAAACACACCCTAGTGATCATTCCCTCCATATGCTTTTTCTATTTTTTTTTCATTAAAATTCCACATAACTGGGTGGCAGTTATGAATACGATCCCATCCTGATGGTACCAGAAATAGTGCATGCATAAAAACCATTAGAACATGAAAAGTTAATGCAGTTGGTATGTGTGCATATGGTAATACTGAGCATGCACAAAAACATCAAAGTCACATTTTGGCCCTTATAAACCAGTGAAAAGTTGACCAATTGGATGTCAGTACAATTCAGAATCAGTACGAGGCAGTTGCATACCCTAAGGCATCTCTATATACTGTTCATTCAGTCAAAAGAAAGCACAAGTAACTATAATTCGCCCCCTAGCCATGCAGCTTTTTCATAAAAAATTTCACTGCAAATATTATATTGATATTATCAATTATGTTAACAAATTTGTGATGAGTGGCGTAATTTGTGTGGTAATTAGCAGTGCATGGCAAGGGCGAGTGTTGTAGTTACCTCAGGGCACAAGTTATAGTTACTTGAGGTAATTCTAACTATAACAGGTGAATTTTTATGGTTTCCTGCAGGAGCATGTACAAAACATATCTTTGATACGGGGAGAACATGGTGGGCTGCATTGAGGAAGCAGCGCGCTAGGACGCCTACCTGCTTCCTGGGTTGCGAATGACAGAGGTGACGGTGCTGCTGGGGGGCGAGATTACAGATGTGTGGGCCAGTGACGACGAGGGACGGTAGTGAGCTGCTGCGTTTGGTTGAGGGACAGAAGGCGGCTGGTGTTGGGCACTGGAATCGTGCCGCGCTGGAGCTTTGCCACACACGCCAGGGAGTAGTGCGTTTTCCCCTCCGGGGGAATAACAGCAGCGGCAGCACAAGCAAGGCTGCTGGCAAGAAGAAAGAGGAGTTGGGAGCTGCAACGAGGAGGAGCGCGAAGGGGGCTGCAGCAGCAGGAGTGGAGGTAGGGAGAGTCGGAGGAATGGTAAGGTACAGTGGGGGGGATTGTGGCCCCCCCCAAACGTTTGAAAGCAGGGGGGGTTCGGGCAGAAGGTGTCGGGTAAGGGGCGGAAGGGGGACTTTGTGGTCGAAGAAAGAAGGGATACAAGCAAAAGTAAAGAGCCTGAAGGAAGGAGAAACTCTGCGAGGAGGGGAGTCGAGAATAGACATAAAATAAAAAGTAAGCTTACGCCCTCCTTGAGGGCCTACTTTAGGGTTAGACCCGAGGTTATCACTCTTGTTCCGGGGAAGGCAAAGTCTCAAAATAATCTTGTGTTGGAAGATCCCGGCCCACAGATAATGGAACAGCTTGGCAATGTTAGCAGAATATTTGAAAACAGCGTTGTCTCGTCTCCCCAAGCTAATGGAGGTTTTAGGGAAGGGCAAGTAAGAGGTGAGATACCCAGATTAATGGGGGTTGCACATTCTTTTTTGATTAACATTACACTACGTCTTTTTTATTTTTGCTTTTGGTATTTGTGACTCCAGTTTGGTTCATCTGAAAAAATACTCATTGGATAACTGAGTGAGTAGAGACCATGACATCATTATCTTCATTATAGACCATTGTATCTGTTTTTTGTTGGAGAAGATCTTGTTTCAGTCCTGAAGAAGCGCCATAAGATCTGTATGGACAAGGTAAGGCGTGAAACATGTTGACTGTCAGAGTGGCATAAGAAATAGTGTTTCTTAACCACTTGTGTACGAGTAAAAGGGTCATTATTCCCCTATACTCGCTTTCCTGTTTTTAATCTTGACCAACTCCCACTGACTTTAAATAAAAGGGATTCACCTAAGGGGAGCTGAGTAAATTTTAACCTCACACTTCTCTCCACTTTTTCTTGCTGTTGGTTTGCTCAGTCTGCTTTAGTGACCCCAATGTGGGTCCCGTCAGACATTGCAGCACCAGTCTGGCGTGGAGCAAGCCCAGTGATGAGACTTGAGGGCCTTTTCTTCTAAGGGAACAACACTTACTGCTGGTGTCACCTTTTTGGAACAGTGTACCTTTTTGATATGATAAGAAATGATATAGGAGGTCGTACACTGGACCAGTTAACCTCCTTGCCCCTATTTTTTGTGAGGTCCTCTTTTTAGACCTAATGGTATTCGCAGAGGACGGGTAGATCCACACGAAGGTGTACAGAAAACAAACTGCAGGCACTTCAATTTTGCATGCACAAAGCTTTCACCCCACCAAGTTAAAATTCAATATACCTTATGCTGAACATTTAAGAATGGAGCATAACTGTAGTGATGAGAACCAACTGAAAGATGCCCAGGAGGATATAGTCATCAGGTGATCAGTGCAGAAACACAAAGTTAGTTTGGTGAAGAGAAAGGCTCTTCTGTTCACATGACGAGGCAAGCTACAAAAGTCTGACTATGGGCTGAGATTCATCACTGGGTACTGAAGGGAACATCACAGTATTAGAAACCTGCTGGTACAACACTGGATCCTTATTAGAAGTGACCCTGTGAAAGGACACACATTACACAATAGGCCATTGATTACATTTTGCAGTGCAAGATCAATGCAACAAGATTTAGTTGGGAATAGCTCCGAAATGTCTTCCACTGGTAGTTGGTTGAGTGGCAATTAGGGTTTCAAAAAATGCCACAAATGTAAGGTCTGTCAGATTGGAGAAAACACCACAGAAATCACTGTGCCCTTATCTGTTGCCAGATATATCATCTGATGTGCATTTCACTGTAAGAGTGATTTTATGGTGTACATTTTGAAATGCACATGCCGCAAAATTCATGTTGGAAGCATTACCTCTCAGGTGTCCAAGCGGGTCATTCCTCACATCAGGGCTATTAGAAATAAGAACAAGAGCTACCCTGTGGCCCATCATTTTAAGGAGACCCACAATACTGATGAGGCTTTGTACCTCACAGGATCAGGGGTGGCAAGAGAGAAGCATTTACAAAGAATTGAGTCTAGATACATTCTGAATTTAAACAGTAAGACTCCTGTGGGGTGAAAAATGGAGGAAGAACTGAATGACATCTGTAGTGGTATGATTAGAGAAAGCCGCATCTGTTATCTGACAGTCCAACTTTTAGACAGCACATGTTTTGTGCATTGTTTTAGAGTTGAAGGTTAAGGTAACACAGTCACTTAACCACAGAAGAGAGTCTCTGGAATATGGTCTGGGCACACATGAGCAAATGGGCATGGTATGGCAACAGATAATGCCCTGCAGGGCACTTACATTTGGGGCAGTGAGGAAAATGTAAATGATTAACCTCTGGGGAAGTCATTTGATTAACTAGATTGTTCATTGAAATACAATGTATCATGCATTTTAGAAAGTTTTGAACATTTTATTTTTAATTATGCTTTTCCACTTGTTTGCTTTTTGTAACATGCTTTACGTTAAATGTTTTGATTTGTAGCCTTGATTATGCTGAAATGTAAGAATGATCAGAAATACCGATGTGAAGCCCATTTTAAACAATGAATTCATAGTAACTCTTTTTTGTTTGGTAAATCACACACTCATGTGGTGTTCATGTTTGTTTTTTAAATAGAATGTTGAAAAGTGAGTCCATGTGTTTGAAAAAGCTCGAGTTTGCGGACAAAATGTGTTGCAAGTTTTTGGCCTCGACGAATAAAGATTGTTTGAGACTGGATCCCCATGCCCCTGCCATGCACATCTCATCAATAATTTTAAAGCAGATGTTGCATTGACATTATCAGTGATGTTTTAAAAGGTTCATGAATGCTACAATATCTGGGGTACTTAGCAGTGCATGGCAAGAGTACAAGTTACAGTTACCCTAGGGCATGAGTTATAATTACTTACTATAACAGGTGAATTTTTATAGTTTCATATGCTTAAAATGTGAGCCTAACTATACCTTCCCTGTAACCTGTTGAATTGCTTTAGCTTTTTAATTCTATTTCCTAACCATAATGTCCCTGTAACCCTTGCTTTTTCAGTGAATTTCAATGTCTTTTTTAACGTAAAGTAATTTTAATCTCCTATAACCACCCAACCCTGTGTGTGTGTATAAATATGCTTTTTATTTTTTTGAAATAATTTTTAATATATGGATATATTGTTTTATGTTATAAAGGTTTGTTTAGCAGTAGTAAGGGGCTTTTAGAGCACAGGGATGGGTAGTGTATAGGAGTAGTAAAGATTTTTATGGTTGAAGGAAGAATAGACAACACACAGGTAGTAAGGATTTTTTAGGGCTCAAGGATGTTTAGGCCCATATTTATACTTTTTGACGCAAACCAGCGGCAGAGCTGGTTTGCGTCAAACATTTTACTGCCGGCTAACGCCATTCCTACGCGCTGTGCGGGCTCCTTATTTAAGGAATGACGTTAGCCGGCGCTGTGGACTGGTCTGAGTAAAAAAAAATTACTCAAATCAGGCAGCAGGGTTGTGCGTCCAAAAATGGTGCATGTCAGGTTTGAGGCAAAAATCATGCCTCAAACCGGACGTGCGCCATTTTGTAACGCACAACCCCCATTGAAAAGACAGGAGTCATGCCCCCTTGGCCAATGGCCAAGCCCAGGGGACTTCTGTCCCCTGGGCATGGTCATTGGGCACAGTGGCATGTAGGAGGGCCCAAATTAGGCCCCCCTATGGCACTTAAAAAAACCAAAAAGAAATACTTACCTCAACTTACCTGTACTTACCTGAGATGGGTCCCCCCATCCATGGGTGTCCTCCAGGGGTAGGCGAGGGTGGCAGGGGGTGTCCCAGGGGGCAGGGAAGGGCACCTCTGGACTCACAGGTGCCTTAACGCCTGCCCTGACCCAGGCCTTAAAAAACGGCACACATCAGGCTGTGTGCCATTTTTTAAGGCCCGCCCCCTCCTGTGCATCAAAATGACGCAGGAGTATAAATAAGGCGCACAGGCCTTAAAGTCATTTTTTGGGCGGTACCGTGCATGTCATTAACGTAAGGCAGTTTCCCGCATCCAAAAAATGACTCACACAGAGGAATTTTGACGTCCGCGGGCGTCAAAGTTTAAATATGGGGCACGGTTTGCGCCCAATGTGCGTCAAAATTTTTGACGCACATTCGGCGCAAACAGAGTATAAATATGCCCCTTAGTGTATAAGGTAGTAGGAGGTTTTAGGGTCCTTGGAAGGGTGGTATTTAGGAGTAGTAATGAGCTTTTAGGGGTCAGGGATGGATAATACAGAGGGATAGTGAGGAGCTTTTAGGCATGGGTGGTGTAGAGAGACAGTGAGGTTTTTTCAGAGAACTCTTCATGTATATTTATATATATAAAATGTATGTGATATTCTATGTTTTTTTAATTCTATTTGTTGTTTTCAGTGAATTTCTATGTTTTTTTTACCATAAAGTAATTGTAATTAGGTTAATCCAACCACCACTGCACATGGTATATACTGGTGACTGCCGATAAATGTGTCTCTCTCTCTCTCTCTCTCTGTCTCTCTCTGTCTCGGTCTCTCTCTCTCTATATATATATATATACATATATATACACATATATGTATATGTGTGTGTGTATATATATATATATATATATGTATATGTATATATATATATATATATATATATATATATATATGTATGTGTATATATATACAGCTCTGATTGACTTCAAACCAGTAGTTGTTGGCAGCCATCTTGGACTTGGCTGAACGAGTCCCAGAAAAAAAGAAAAATTAAAATAAAAGGGGGCAGGGTAGAGATACCCTGATCCCTTAGCACTGGTAGGGGGTACCCAAAAATATTTTGTAAATGATTTTTTTGCCGCAAGTTCACAATATGCGCAAATTGTCAGCAAACATTTTTTTTACATATATTTTTTTTTGTAGGGCCCCGTGTGGGCCAGGTCCAGGGGACATTACAAATTTAGTGTGGAGGCCTCCCAGCCTCCTCACAGCTCCGGGACCAGTACCTCCCTGGAGCTTTAATTTTTTTATATGCAAGGGTCCTGCGGCCCCCCCGCTGCCCTGGCGACCGCCACCTCCCCAGGGCTTTCATTGTAACATATGCAGGGGGCCACAGCCCCCGCTGCCCTGGGGACCGCCACTTCCCCAAGCCTTTCATTTTAACATATGTGGGGGGCCATGGCCCCCACTGCCCTGAGGACCGCCACCTCCCCAGGGCTTTACTAAGTGAATATGCGGGGGATTTCCAGTCCCCCTGTTAACCTGGGGACTGCCATCTCCCCAGTGCTTTCATATATGGGCGGCCCACAGCCCCCGCTGCCCTGGGGACTGTCACCTCCCCAGGAATTTCATTCTAACATATGCAGGGGGGGCTGTGGCCCCCTCACTGGCCTGGTGACTGCCACCTATCCAGGGCTTTCAGAGGTGAATATGAGGGGGGGACATCACCCCCCACCACTGCCCTGGGGACCACCACTTCCCTACGGCTTTCATTTTTAAATATGCAGAGGGGCCCACAGCCCTCCCGTTGCCTGGGGACTGCCACTTTCCCAGGGCTTTCATTTTAAATTATGCAGGGGACCTGCAGCTCCACCCCCGCTGCTCCAGGCACCAGCATCCCCTGGGGCAATTATTTAAAAAAAGAAAGGGGGTCCCTTTGGGTCCTCCAAGCACCGGGGACCACCCCCCCACAGGTATGTCCTATTTGGAGGGGAGCCATGTGCCACCCTTCAGGAGCCACTGATGGCCCTGGAGACCACCTCACAGGATCATTGTTTACTGTGGCTTGGCTGCAGGGGACAGAGATGAAATGCTTCAGCAAGCATGGAGCTGCTGTCAAAGCAGCTCTGTGCTTGCTTAAGCATTGGCACTGCAAGGGAATTCTTAAGGCTTCCCCTGCAGTGCCAGGTAGCCCATAAGGGCATTTTTGTAAAACAAAAATATATATATTAAAAAAAATATATATATAAACTAGCGGTCCTAGATATCCTGTAAAGGGCTCTTTATTTAAAAAAATAAAATAAATATAGGGACTGCAGGGGAGCCCTTGAAGGCTCCTTCGGGGTCCCAGATAGTCAATAAAGAGTTAAAAAAATAATAAATAAATAAAAAGCCTACAGTTAGTGGCCTAAGGTAACTATAACTTGCGCCTTCACCACGTACAGCTAATTACTCCACATGTTATATCACTAATGACATATTCTATGCCATCTTTCACATTCTCACTGCAACATCTGTTAATAAATTATTGACTTTGCATGGCGAGGGCGCGAGTTATAGTTACCTTAGGGAGCGAGTTTTAGTTACTTGAAAGAACTCTAACTATTACTGTTGAATTTCTATGGTTTTGTATGAATAAATTAAGAACCTAAATACAACTTCCCTGTAACCTTTGGTGTTAGAAATGGGGTCTTTGGTTGGCAGTCAGGTTACCCCCTGTCCAAGCAAGGAGCCTCACTCTAGTCAGGGTAAGTCACACACAATCCAAATTATCCTGTGCCCACCCTCTGGTAGTTTGGCACTGAGCAGTCAGGCTTAACTGAGAAGGTAATGTGTAAGGTATTTGTGCAATAAATCATGCAATAACACAGTATAGCACCACAAAAATACACCACACAGTGCTTAGAAAAATCTTTATTATTTGTCTGATAAGATGCAGGTCAAAACAATTAAAATGCAATAAGTATATGTTGAGATATCACTGGAAAAAGGATATAAAGGGGGTCATTACGACCTCAGCGGTCTTTTTGCAAGACCGCCGAGGTACCGCTGTGCTGAAGACCGCCAGTGGTGGCGGTCTTCCGCTCGGCGTATTATGACAGTTGGCAGTCCACCGTCCTTGTTCCGACGGAGAGCCGCCAACAGCCTTACTGGCGGGAGGTGGGCAAGTGGAGGTTGCTCCACCTCCACCGCCACGCCAACAGAACACCGCCCATCGAATCAATCAATCACTGCATTTGTAAAGCGCGCTACATACCCGCAAGGGTCTCAAGGTGCTGGGGAGGGGGGGGTGCTACAGGTCGAAGAGCCAGGTCTTGAGGAGTCTTCTGAAGGCCAGCAGGTCCTGGGTCTGTCGTAGGATGGTGGGGAGAGTGTTCCAGGTCTTGGCGGCGAGGTAGGAGAAGGATCTGCCGCCAGCGGTGGTTTTTCAAGGGCGAGGTTGGCTGAGCGGAGGCTTCGGGTGGGGGTGTGGAAGCTGAGTCGGTTGTTGAGGTAGGTGGGTCCGGTGTTGTGCAGTGCTTTGTGTGCATGGATCAGGAGCTTGAAGGTGATTCTTTTGTTGACGGGGAGCCAGTGCAGGCCTCTCAGGTGGAGTGTGATGTGGCTGCGGCGGGGGACATCGAGGATGAGTCAGGCCGAGGCATTCTGGATGCGTTGGAGTCGTCTCAGGAGCTTGTTTGTAGTTCCTGAGTAGAGGGCGTTCCCGTAGCCGAGTCTGTTGGTAAAGAGGGCCTGGGTAACAGTTTTTCTCGTGTCGAGGGCGATCACATCCTGTGCTTCACCGTGGCGGTGTTCTGTTGGTGGTGTGGTGTCGGCGGAGCTGCCCCCATGGCTCCCGTCCCCTCCTGGAGGATCGTCGGACCAGGTAAGTCGATCACCCGTAAGGGGAGGGGGGTGGGGGGGTGTAGTGTGTTGTGTGGGTGCATGGGGGTGTGCATGTGTGTATGTAGAGGGGGTGTGTGAGTGCGTGTATGTCTGTGGGTATGTCTGTATGGATGTGTGCGTGTATGTTTGAATGTGGGTGTGCGTGGCTGACTGTGTGTGTGGACGTAGGCATGTATGTCGGCGTGTGTGCATGTAATTATGTAAGTATGTAGGTGGTGCCTGCGTGCGTGTCGTGTGGGTATGGGTGAAGTGATGTTGGGGGTCGGGGTGGGGAGGGGGACCCTGCCACTTTTGGGGGGTGGCAGGGGTGGTGGGGTGGTAGGGGAGGGAGTCGGGTGGTGGAGACCCCTATCAGTGCCAGGGAAGGAATTCCCTGGCACTGATAGTGCTTACCGCCAAGGTTTTCATGGCGGTTCAGACCGCTGGAAAACCGCGGTGGTAAGCCGGGTCAAAATACCGCCGGCGGTATAGTGACGGACGCCGGGCTGGAGACCCAGATCTCCAGACCGGCGGTCATCTCCGCCCTAGTGGGCGGAACGGAGAACCGGCGGATGACCATGGCGGTAACCGCCATGGTCATAATATGCTGGGGAAAGACCGCCAGCCTGTTGGCGGTGTTACCGCCAGTTCTCCGCCTTCTGCCAGGGTTGTAATGACCCCCAAAGTGTCTTTAGTCTTTTAAAAGCAATAAATGTCTCTTTCAAGCACAAATTACCTGGTTCGATTTCAAAATCACCGCAAAGAACTGCAGAGGAGGAGATTCGTGGAAAACAAGGGGGTGTGCGTCGATTTCTCTGGCCGCACATGGCGATGCGTCATTTAGTTTTCACGCAGAGACGGCTGTGCGTGGATTTCCAGCGCTTGGTCGTGGACCCTCTTCGGGTTGTGAGGTTTTCGGACGCCCACGGGACGATGCATGGATTTCCTGTGCTGACAGGACGAAGTCACGGGGGCTGGGTCGATCCGGTGCTTGTTGCGTGGGGATTTCTACTGCACGACAGGCACTGCGTCATTTCCTCTCTGGAAGTCGAGCTGCGCTGTTCCGACTTGGCTGTGCGTTGATCCAGTGGGCCGTGAGTCGAATTTCCGGTCGCTACGCAGGCGCTGCGTTGATCTTATCATTGTGAAGTCGGGCTGCATTGTTCCGGTTCGGCGTGCGGTGAATTTTTCACTGGAGTGCAGGCTGTCGATTTTCACCGCACAAGGAGTCCTTCTTGTAGAGATGATGACTTTTTGGTCCTGAGACTTCGGGGAGCAGGAGGCAAGCTCTATCCAAGCCCTTGGAGAACAATTCTCACCAAAGCCAGAGAGCAGCAAGGCAGCAGGGCAACAGCAAGACAGCAGTCCTTCACAGAAAATAGTCAGGTGAGTCCTTTGGGCAGCCAGGCAGTTCATCTTGGCAGTATGCAGGTTCTGGTTCAGGTTCTCTTCTCCAGGAAATGTCTGAGTTGGTAGGGGCAGAGGCCCTGTTTAAATACCCAAATGTGCCTTTGAAGTGGGGAAGTCTTCAAAGAGTGGCTTAGAGGTGCACAAGGTCCCCTTTCAGTTCAATCCTGTCTGCCAGGGTCCCAGTAGGGGGTGTGGCAGTCCTGTGTGTGAGGGCAGGCTACTGTTCTTTGGCATGTAAGTGTCAGGCCCTCCACCCTCCCAGCCCAGGAAGACCCATTCAAAATGCAGATGTATGCAAGTGAGGCTGAGTATCCTTTGTTTGGGGTGTGCCTGAGTGAATGCACCAGGGAGCTGTCAACTGAACCAAGCCAGACGTGGATTGTAAGGCACAGAAGGAATTAAGTGCAGAGAAATGCTCACTTTCTAAAAGTGGCATTTCTAAAATAGTAATATTAAATCCAACTTCACCAGTTAGCAGGATTTTGTATCACCATTCTGGCCATACTAAATATGACCTTCCTACTCCTTTCAGATCAGCCTTACAGAGCCTGAATGCAGTCCCTATCTGCAGGTTAGTCATTCACTGCATTCATAGCCCCAAGCAGCGTCAAAGAAACACGTGAGGAGGTTAGAAGAGTAGAGAACACATTGTCCAGTTGGCAATGCAGGAGGTTTAGCCCTAAGCACACAACGTGCATTCAGTAAAGGCAACGAGTAATAATCGAAGGCTCAATCAGTGCAAAGAACTGTGGTCATCAGACACAGGGGCAGGAAGGGAAGCCGAGGAGCTGCAGGAAGTGACACACCACACAGTGATATACGGTCCTGGTGACTGGTGGTTGTAAACTGAGCTTCGACCTTGCTGTGGAAAGGAGTCCGGTCAGATTCA
Source organism: Pleurodeles waltl (assembly GCF_031143425.1). NCBI lineage: Eukaryota > Metazoa > Chordata > Amphibia > Caudata > Salamandridae > Pleurodeles > Pleurodeles waltl. Next base: position 89,499,095 of record NC_090442.1, on the reverse strand, counting down.
ACCGCCCATGGGAAAGCCAGCATGCCAACAGGGACCCAATTCACGGAGTTCACAGTGGAGGAGTCACAAAGGATTTGCACAAAATAATTATGGCTTAATGCCAGAGCTGCTGACTTTAGAGCTGCGGAACCAGGTTGTAGGACAGGTGTTGTCAACATCCTGTGATTAGTGTTAAATCACATAATCTTTCCATTATTTATGTATCTAAACTTGTGTAATGTAATCAGCTGGTCATGGAAAGAGCTGCAATGTCCTGCTAAAAAATAACAAGACAAAAAAAACGCTAATGAGGATGGAGCAGAAGTGGGAAGGGGAGGGGGAGGGTAGAAGAAATGGTACCTCAATCATGTTGGGAGCAGCGGACAAACACTATTAAAGTTAAATCGATGAGTGTCTGGTCACCTGCTCCATGGACAGACCAGAAATGATGTCAGATCTGAAGTGGATGAACTGCAGGGCTGTAAAAAAGAGTACCACGCATGGCAGCAAATGGTGAGCGATAGAAAGGCTCCAAGCCCTTTTCTCACTACAACAGCATTTCGCAAGCGATACACATGCACAAAAAATTAAGTGTAACTTTCTACTGATTTTTTCATAGCATAGTTCAGTTACAAAAACACAGTTTTAATCAAATACAGGTCTTCTTGATGCAAATTCCTTAGCATACCAAGAAGAGAATGATGTCTTCCTTGACTGTCCCCTTGCCAGGAAAGGGTGACTAAGGCAGATGGAAGCTACGAACAAATCACACACACATAAGTATCCTGTGGTGCTACCATACATCTCAAAGATGAACTATTGAAAATAACCTACATTTCTGTATTATTTACTTTTTTAGAACTCCAGTAATGTTTTTATTAGTACTTCTGTGCAAACACACCCCAGGATGTGAATTCAAAGTTAAGAGAATGTCACATGAAATCCTACTGAATTGGTGATCATAATACCTATTGTTCAGATTGCTTTAAAGGTGTAAGCACTGGAATGTTACCAATTAAAACATCTGTTATTATTATTATTATTATTATTATTATTATTATTATTGTTATTATTATTATCAGCATCATCATTAATATGATCATTATTATTATTGTTGTTGTTTTGTTGTTGTGATCCTTATGGTTAATGTTTCATACGGATGATACTATTGGTATGCTCAATATTGGTGCTGCTATTATTAATAATATTAATATTATTATTTCGTGAGAAATAGTTTAAGGCTTATATGTTTCTGCTTGAATGTTTCGCATAGATCACTGGGTCATAGATATTCAGCTTGTTAGATCTAGCTATGCTTCATACAAATTGCATTCTTACATGTGTGTGAATCTGAACTTACAGTAAATTCCTGAATGAACAACAAAATAGTGACCTTGTCTTCCATGCTGACTGCAGCAAAACTATTCACGAATAACCATGCAAGGATACTATTCCTAAAACCTTGTCATCTGAGGTTTATTTGTACTGCAATGTTTTAAACAATAAACAAATTATTAGGGATCTCCCTAGGCGGAGAAGCGGCGGAAAGACCGCCAACAGGCTGGCGGTCTTTGTTTTTGTATTATGTCCATGGCGGTTACTGCCATGGTCATACGCCGCTTCTCCGTTCTGCCCGCCAGGACAGAGACGACCGCCGGGCTGGAGACCTGGGTCTCCAGCCCGGAGTCCGTCACTATACCGCCGGCGGTATTTTGACCCGGCTTACCTCCGCGGTTTTCCAGCGGTCTGAACCGCCATGAAAACCATGGCGGTAAGCAATATCAGTGCCAGGGAATTCCGTCCCTGGCACTGATAGGGGTCTCCCCCACCCTCCACCCCCACCCGACTCCCGCCCCTACCCCCCCACCACACCTGCCACCCCCCAAAGGTGGCAGGGCCCCCTCCCCACCCCGTCCCACAACATCACTTCACCCATACCCACACGACACACACGCAGGCACCACCTACATACTTACATACTTACACGCACACATGCCGACATGCATGCCTACATCCACACACACAGTCATACACGCACACCCACATTCAAACATACACACACACATCCATACAGACATACCCACAGACAAATATGCACTCACACACCCCCTCTACATACACATATGCAAACCCCCATGCACCCCCACAACACACAACAGCCCCCTCCTCCCCTCATGGACGATCGACTTACCTGGTCCGACGGTCCTCCGGGAGGGGACGGGAGCCATGGGGGCAGCTCCACTGACACCACACCGCCAACAGAACACCGCCACGGTGAAGCACAGGACGTGATTCGCTGGGCGGTGTTCTGTTGGCGTGGCAGCGGAGGTGGAGCAACCTCCACTTCCCCGCCTCCCGCCAGTATGGCTGTTGGCGGCTCTCCGTTGGAACAAGGACGGCGGGCTGCCAACGGTCATAATACCCCGAGCGGAAGACCGCCACCACTGGCGGTCTTCAGCACAGCGGTACCTCGGGGGTCTTGCGAAAAGACCGCCAAGGTCGTAATGACCCCCTTTGTGTTTGAAAAACAAAAAGCTTTGCTGAACATGGTTAAACATCTATGACACCTGATTGACAAACTGTAGTGCCCACAGAGCAACAGTTATACAGTTGCTACATGTTAAGTAAGACTGTGTATTGGGTCAACATATACTTCAGGATATAGAGACTCAGGGCCTTATTTATACTTTTTGGTGCAAAACTGCACTAACGCAGTTTTGCATCAAAAAGTTTTGCACCGGCTTGCACCATTTTTTAGCACCAGCTGGGCACCATATTTATGGAATGGTGCAAGCCGGTGCAAAGGGTAGGCTAGCGTAAAAAAAAATCACGTTAGGCAGGTTAGAGTCAAAATGAATGACTCTAACCAGATTAGCGTCATTTTTGACGCTAAGGGGCATATTTATACTCTGTTTGCACTGAATTAGCGTCATTTTTTTTTACTCTAATTCGGTACAAAACTAACTCCATATTTATACTTTGGTGCTAGACCTGTTTAGCGTCAAATTTATGGAGTTAAAGTCATTTTTTGGAAGTGGAGCCCTACCTTGCCTTAATGAGATGCAAGGTAGGCGTTCCTGTGCAAAAAATGACTCTATGGCCTTAACGCCATATTTAGGGGCATATTTATACTCTGCGGCATATTTATACTCTGTTCACATGGAATTAGCGTCATAACTCCATATTTATACTTTTGTGCTAGACCCGTCTAGCACCAAGGCCCTGATTTATCATTTTTTTGCGCCGCATTAACATCATTTTTTGACGAAAAAGTGGCGCAAACGTACAAAATATTGACTCTTATTTATACTTTTTGCTGCAAAACTGCACTAACTCAGTTTTGCACCAAAAAGTTTAGCACCAGCTTGCACCATTTCTGTGCACCAGCCGGGCGCCATATTTATGGAATGGTGCAAGCTGGTGCAAAAGGAGGCTAGAGTAAAAGAAATGACTTTAGTCGGGTGGGGCTGGCAGTATAGAAAAAGAGGGTTTAGCACCAAAAAATGACTTTAGGCAGGTTAGAGTAAAAAAGAAATGACAGATTAGCGTCATTTTATGGTGCTAAACCTACCATGCCACATGACTCCTGCCTTAGAAAAGGCAGGAGTACTGCCCACCACCCCAATGACCAGCACAGAGGACAAGGGTCCCCTGGGCATGGCCAGTGCACCCTGTGCCATGTAAGGGGGCCCATTTCAGGGCCCCCTATGGCACTTTTAAAAATAAAATGCAATCTTACCTGTACTTACCTGGGATGGGGTCCCCCAGCCTCCGCAGTCCCTCTGGTGTGGGTGCGGGTGCCCCTGGGGCCTGGGGAGGGCACCTCTGAGCTTATTCCATGGTGTTCCACCACGGAAATAGGCCCACAGGTCCCCTAACGCCTGCCCTGACCCAGGCTTTAGAAAATGGGGCAAAGCAAGCTTTGCCCCATTTTTTGGCCCCTCCTCCCTCCCTTGCACCATTTTTGCATGGGTGTATAAATATGGCGTTAAGACCATAGAGTAATTTTTTGCAGTTTCCACCAGTGCGCATCTGCAACCATAAGGCCAGGACTCGTCAACAAAACGATCCCCCGTATTTTCCTATCTGCCTACTTGAAAATGTTTATGACAAGATGTAAACTGGAATGCAGGGATTGGTAATGATTTGTAGCCATTTATCAACCACACAGCAGACTGTTTTTCATCTACTGAAAAGGGTAGTTTTCTGAAAGCTCACTCTTCAACACTGAATAAGTTGAATCTTGTTTCACCCTCAGTTGCTGTATGTGTGTTAAATTAATTGGCAAAAACAACTCTGCTGCATTTAAATATTTCCATGTAGACAGTTTGATTATAAAACCTGCAATGTCCAACATATTTGTATAATTGATCTTAACTGATTTTGCCCATAATCTAAAAGAGAAAAGCCATTCTGTATGATATCAAATGCAGATGATACACTATTATTTAAAGAATAAACTTGAGTCGACAGTGTAGTCATACCATTACCCATAACAGCCAATGCTTTTTCAAAATTTGCCCTGTCAAGTTGTTGTAATTGTTCAGCAGCATCTTGCTGAGAAATGCTCCAAATCCCATTGTAAATGGTCTATGGGAAGCATTTTGAATGTGGTGATCTAGGACCTAACAAGAAGTCTTGTAAATTCATCTCATCAGAGATGAGAGACAGATGTTCCTTAACTGCAGCTAATGTAAAATGTTGTAACCATTGCTGGCATAACTTCCAATTGCTACAGGTGGAAACAATCCCTGAATGCTATGAATACACTCACTGGGGATATGGTCTGCTAGCTTTAAAGCCCATGTAGGAGCTTAAAAAATAGGTTTGACCACCATTAATGCTGACTGGCCACACTAACCACCTATCTGGACCTGAAATTGAAGAAGTATATGTTTCATTCTGAATCATGCTGTTTAGTTGTTCTTCTGTAAAGTTTTTAAAATGTTGCCATTTGTAAAAAGTTGCAATAAAAGGAATGCTATGTGTCTTAGTTTTTTAATTTTAGGCAGACATCTTGCAAGTTGTTTCTTGCACTGCTTTGTTCAGGAAAAACATTTGTCCAGCAATGAGACAGGCTCTACACAATGCATCAATGTCCTCTAATTGCTAATGGTGTGTTCTCTAAATTGATTTCAAATCAATGTTACATTTTCAATAGTCAAAATCCTGTAGAGTCTTTTGGTACATAAATGAGTCTAAATAAATCAATTTAGTTTGGGTCTGCATGTTTTCCTTTGCTGAGCAAGGGGTAAGCTGATAATGATAAGAACTCAAGTCAAGGGGATTGTTTCCTGGAAAATATGCAAATCTTTTCAAATATGTTCTTGAACTACCCAGTGGTGGCATTGAGCAATTTTCCCATAGTATGTAATTTAAAACTGAACATCGAACACTAGCTACTTAAATAATGATGAACATAGGGAACACAGCAAAACATTTCACCATAAATTAGCTGAATTCAAATACAAATCTTCAGTTTAAAATATAGTGTAACTTTCAGAAAACATGCTTCTTTTAGTCTCCATGTCCCATTCATTGGAAATGGTACCAGTAGTAATTATAGCATCCGTATCAATTTCAAACAGATGAGGAATTTGTAATTTTTCTGTGTGACCAAAAATATCAAATGAGACGTTATACCAAACAATTTCATCAGAGACAGGAAATGCAGAAATGTTCCCTAGGGACAGGTCTCTTTGCTTCCTATGCAAACAAGAATAAGGCTTCAACACCTCAGCTACCAGTTCAGGAGCAGTTCATTCTGGAAGATAATGTCCATTTAGAATCAAGATGGAAAACTGCAACAAATCTAATCCAAATGATGATAAAAAATAGTGAAATGGCAATCCAAATATAGGACCAAGGAGAAATCTGATGTCTTTTTCAGCCAAAGAACAAATGCATGTACTCCTTGCAGTGAAGTGTGTGAAGAAATTGAAGAAAAATCATCAGTCGACAAAGTAACCAGTCGTAGCCTGCATAAACAGGGTGCTCACATGGTAAAGGAGAATTGGTAGACGCTTCCAAAGGTGGTTGGAAATAAAAAACCTAATTGATGGACCTGACATCCTTAGGGTAGTCTTCCCCCAAAATTTCTGCCTGACTCCCTCCATTTTCCGACCTGGCTTTTGCAAGCCAGTGCTTGTGCTTTCTCCCCTAAAACATGGTAACATTAGTTCATACCCAATTGGCATATTCAATTTACTTGTAAGTCCCTAGTAAAGTGCATTACATGTGCCCATAGTCTATAAATTAAATTATAATAGTAGACTTGCAGCACTTATTGTGAAACCTACTGGGGCAGCCCCCTAACCATGTCTGAGGCCTGACAATGCAGAACCTGTCTCTGCAGTTTACACTGGCACTTTGATCTACCTGGCAGGATAAGCCATTTGCCAGGCCTAAAGCATTCCTTTTTATGCACATGGCACACCTAAGCTACGCTCTATATGACCCACAGTGCAAGGTGCAATGTATCCGAAAGGCAGGACACATACTTTTAAGTTTTGCATGCCATGGTAGTGAAAAACTTTCAAATACATTTTTCATTACTGCAAGACATATTTCTCCCATAGTGTAACTTTGGGATCACTTTATTATCTTATAATCTGAAAAAGATAGGTTTGTCAAGTTTGGTGCCTCTGCACTCACAATTGGTTGGCGGGGCGCCATTCAGAGTGTAGATGATGATATTGCCTATCTGACTAAGACAAGCACAACTTTTTTTAAATTATACTGGGCTTCACAGCAATGTCTACATTCAGCTCTGAGTCAGAAGGATCTGTGTGAAATTGTGCAGAAGGGCTTGAAAAGGATCCCAGCTAAGCCTTTTAAATCTGATGTCAGATAGAAGAGAAAGAAGACGTGAATGAGTATCTATTACTCTTTCTTGCAGCCATCCTGCTGTCAGAGTGATGTCAGAATTAATAACCTCTCCACTCAGGAAATTCCAGAACTTGGTGAGTGGTGAGTGGTTGCGTGGCCCGGTGCACTTGAGTCTAGCCTGCATTTTCAATACAAGCGCTGTGGGATAAATATGCTGGTTTGAACCTTCAGAGATATTCTCCTCAGTAACAAAGTACTTCACCACATAAAGGGGGTCATTACAACCTCAGAGGTCTTTTTACAAGACCGCTGAGGGACCGCCGTGCTGAAGGATCACTGGAACAGGTAAGGTGATCGTCCGTTAAGGGAGGGGGGTGGGGGGTGTTGTGTGTTGTGTGCGTGCATGGGGGTGTGCATGTGAGTGTGTTGAGGGGGTGTTGAGGGTGTGTGTGAGTCCGTGTATGAATGAGGGGGGGTGTTGTGTGGCTGAATATGTGTGCGTGTCTGCCTGTTTGTATGTCTGTGAGTATGTGTGCGTGTATGACTGTGTATGTGTATGTTGGTATTTATGTTGGCATGTGTGTGGGTATGTGTATCAGGTGTGTCTGTATGCGTGTAGGGTGCGGGGTGTTGTAATGTTGGGGGTGTGTGCGTGTTGGGGTGCTTGAATGAATGTTGGGGTGTGTGCGTGTTGGGGTGCGTGAATGAATGTTGGGGTGTGTGCGTGTTGGGGTGCGTGAATGAATGTTGGGGGTGTGTGCGTGTTGGGGTGCGTGAATGAATGTTGGGGGTGTGTGCGTGTTGGGGTGCGTGAATAAATGTTGGGGGTGTGTGCGTGTTGGGGTGAGTGAATAGATGTTGGTGGTGGGGGTGGGGAGGGGGGTCCTGCCACCTTTGGGGGGTGGCAAGGGGGTGGGGGTTTAGGGGGAGGACTCGGTGTTGGGGGTGGGAGGTGGAGGGGACCCCTATCAGTGCCAGGGAAGGAATTCCCTGGCACTGATAGTGCTTACCGCCATGGATTACATGGCGGTTCCCAACCCCAGGAAATCCATGGCGGTCAGCCGGGTCGTGATACCGCCGGCGGTCTTGTGACGGCCACCGGGCTGGAGACCCAAGTCTCCAGCCCAGCAGTCGTTTCCGCCCTGGCGGTCGGATCGGAGAAGTGGCGGATGACCATGGCGGTTACCGCCATGGTCATAATTCCAATATTTTTACCGCCAGCCTGTTGGCGGTAACACCGCCACTTCTCCGCCAACCGCCAGGGTCGTAATGAGGGCCAAAGTCTCTTTTGAAGTGTACTGGGAAGTGATCTCACCAGAAAGTGATGTCTCTTGGATTAGAATGTGGGTTTTCCCTAAAATTGTATGGTCAGATCAATGGAAGCTGAAGCTCTCTAAAACTTATAATGTAGAAGGATGACAGCTTTAAAAGGCAAATTTTTTCCAGGAAATTCTGAGCCTCCAAATCCTTTGAATGGGTAAGTTATGGACTTCTCTAAAAAACAGTATTTCTCCATATTTGCATTGTCAATACGTAGAGTACAGTGGGTAGGACATTGATGGGAAGCCATTTGAACTAGGTACTTTTACCTTTGTAGCCTTTAGACCAAAATAGGGTTTGACTACTTATCACTTTTCAGCGATGTCATTTGATGGGTTATTAGTTAGTCTTGTTTTCGGATGGAGAGTAGACCTCATGTGAAAAAACAAAAAGACTGTCTCCCTAAAGTTATCACTACTTGTCTGCATACTGCATTTCATGTTACAGTTCATGCATTTAATAGGTATAGTAAATAAAATGTTTGCCATTGCTGCTGAATATATAGAATTTTAAATGATGCAAGATTGACTTGAGCCTCACAAGAGTCTAAATTGTGAGTGGTAGATCACACATGATGTACAAAGCACATGCTGAACTTGCTGTTCAATCTTAATCCAATATTTGCATATGCCATTCAAGAATTGAGGGTCACCTTCAATAACAATCTACGGTTATAATCTATCCATCATCCATGTCATAGAATATCATTATTGACTTGAGTGCATTCTGTGTGAAGCCTCCAAGCCCTGAGTGGTATATGTGTTGCTCGCTGAACAGTATATCCAAGAATTTACATGATATACTAGTCATTTGCCTTCTTTTATAATTGAACTATTTTATAACATACCAATTTGATATATGAACAGTTATTTTGCTGATTTGCATGCATTCAAGTTTGCTGCCTAGTAGTACTCCTTATTCCAGTTGTTTCAAAATATCTTTTAGAAAATGTATATATGCCCAATAGGCTACCCTTTGAATCTTGAAGAGAGAGCTTACAAAGCATCCAAAATGACAAAAATGACTTCACCTCATTGTCTAGAATTTTAAAAAATGTAAAAAACTGATAAAGAGGTGGAACTGTGATTTGAGATTTCAGGATTGTCAAATACGAACAAGTTCATTTCATCCTGAGCCTCCCTATGGAGGATAACACGTGTACCTGTCCCTTGAGCTTGCTTGGTGTCTGGCAAGTATGGTGCCACATTCCTGGAAACTCAGTGTTGATTTCCTCAAAGATTTCAAGTCCCCCAGGTCATTGCACTTACATTATATATTGCTTCAATGATATGCACATTATTCTCTTTATGGAGCTGGTATTCCAGTATACAAAAATGTCACTAAAAGTGGAGATTGCATAAAGTATTAATGCTCAAGTGTAAATCTCGAACCTGGGTGTTTTTAATTTTTCTCACTGCTGAGGAAAGGACAGTCAACATTACCTTCCTTTAACTTGCCAGAAGGTAAGATCAAACAAATATGGATGTGTGCTCTGTATAATTAGTGTTGCATGAAGTTGCCATGTCAACTCACCATTTCTTCAAATGATAGCTCAAACTCCCATCACACTATGAGTGGTACAGCCAGTGACAGCAAGGGATTGACTGTACCTTCACAGGCTCAGTCGGTGCTTCGATATAATTTTGGAAGATTATGACAAGTCATTACATTCCACTCTAATGACCTCCAGGATTCCCAAAGAAAGACCAAAAGTTAGGTGAGGTGCTAGATAGGCACTTGCTGCCTTTCCTGTTTTCAAATTCAATACCTTTCAATTTCTATTTGCATTTGAGATCTAAACATCGCTACCAGAAACTTGTATGTTCCTTATATTTAAGCATTCATGTATGTTAGTAGTATAGTTCACAAACCTAGATCACTTTTTACTTTTTCTAGAGTTTCTATATTAGAAGGAGCTCAAAGGTGTTTATTGTCGGTTGAAAAAGAGCTCCCTGAAACAGAGATGTTTTAATATTTTAATGCATTGGAAAAGTGGGCTCTGGCCCAGGACCTCAGTCTGTTCTGCAGAGAGTCTTGTCCTGGTGACCTTGAATAACTCTTAAACAGATTGGTTTAAATAGCATTTTTCTTTTATTTATTTTGAATGTGGGTGATGTATGAGAGTCTATTACAGGCATTCTGCAGACAAATGTTGTGTTTATGTTTCATGCAGCATCCATAAAACGTTTCCCTTAGATCAAAACTGGACATCACATATATGAAATGGGAGGGTTTTCACCGAGATTATTTGCAGTAATATTCGTGAGCTGCTGCTGTGTTATTATATTGAATATACACACCACCACCCTTGAATATTGGATGTAAACACATTTAGAATTTGGAAGAGTGTGTCTGTGCACTGAGTGACTTGACCAAAGAGGTCATCAAAGACCTGAAACTGGATGATACATTCAAATCTGTTCTCAACAGGGGCCCCCAAAATCCGTACATACCTTGAAAAGTTCCAGCTGAGGAGTTTCAAGGATGTAACCTTCGATGGAGCACACGTTGTCTTGAAGGTGAATGGTGGCTGGGTTTTTGGAATTCAGCCCTCTTGTTGGGACATAACATGAGAGATTCTGCTGTAGGTAATTAAATGGGTGCCATGTATAAGGCCATACTAATGACAGACTATACAGTACACAAATGGCAAAAACATAATGCCACAATACTTTCAACTAAAAAGTAATGAATGGTTGTAACAGTAAAGAAACATTATCCATAGACTTTGAACATGCACAGGGAACTCTGCTTTCTGCCACTTTTCTGTTTTTTTGGAATTTACCTATTAAATTTGTCTGTATGATTACAGTACTTGAAAGTATGCTGTAACAGCTGGAAAATATGTTACTTCTATATTACAAGCTTAAACGAATAAATTACTAATGTTTACAATAACATTAATTGCCCTTTCCTAAAGCTCTTGTGTTCTTCTGTGTTCTCTTGCCTTGAAATGACATTCTCTAATAAAACAGAAGTGACAATAGCTGGGCTGAAATTGATGAGGAAGGAGAATTACGCCTCATTTAGCCACTGCATCTAAAATAAAGGTTTGTTTTTATAGCGGGGAGTGAAGAAAATAGATACTAAATGAAGTAGATCATCATCTAAATCATCGTCAAACTGTTCTTCAGCATCAATAATAATTTAAAGTGAAGAAAGTGATTGTGCTACATCAATGATTACCTCAGAAATGTGTGCACATGTTGGACATGATGCCTTGGAGGAGAAAAGTCAGTCCAAGAAAAGTTGAGTTGTCAAAATAACAAATCATGCAAACACTATCCAAAGACTACACAAAAAAATGGATGTTCAATACCTTTCATCATCAATAGTGGTGCTTCGATAAATATAATGCCTGAAGAAAAGTACAATGAACTGTCTCCATTACCACTGCTCATGGCATCAAAGACCAAGGTATACACTTGGGCTGCTTTGACAGCCATGAAGATCGAAGATTTGTTTATGGCTGCAGTGAAACATGAGAAAACAAAAGTCCAAAAGGTGATCCATGCACTTCAAGGCACAGCAAAAATTGCCTACTCTGCTCAGTTTCAACAAAGCTGCTGACATTGGACTGATTTCAGTGATTTACAACATTAATGCTCATCACAATATAGTAAATGAATTCCCTTCATTGTTTCATGGTTTGGGAAAGTTAAAGCCTATAAAAGTAAAACTGCACATTACTGAGGATGTCTGCCCCGTTGCTCAGAGACATAGACAAGTTGTTTTTCATTTAAAAAGAAGCTGTTGAAAAAGAACTTGAATTTTTGCTTAAGCATAACATTATTGAACGATGGGGACTATGACTGCAAGAGAATGATTATACCATTTCGCAAAGACCGAGAAAGGATCAAAATCCTTATGACTACTTTTCGAGAGAGCCCATTCAAGGTCATGGCACTCCATCCAAAATGGCTGAGACCTACATCAATTTCATTGTCAAGTTAAGTACACCAGCTGCTGTATCGATAGCCCAGATTGCCACTGCTGCAAGTCATGATAGTGATAAGCTAAAGTTAAAAGACACAATTAAACATTAGTCATGAAAGTACAAGAATGTAAAGGATGAATTATCAATGACTTGGGAAGGAATTATTCTACGAGGATCAAGGAGCCTCATACCATACAGTAGAGTCTATGATAAAAAATTATAGAAGTGGCTCACGAAGGACATTGTGGTATTGTTGCTACAAATAGAGCTCTACAAGACTGAGGCCCTCATTCCGGCTTTGGCGGTCTTTTACAAAGACCACCAAAGCCGCTGCAGACAAAAGACCGACAGTGCTAGCGGTCTGCTGACTGCCACATTTGGAGTCGTTGGAGGACTTCTGCCCATTTATAGCCGCTGGAGTTGAGGAGGCGGGTGCATTGCTGGCACGGTGGTGCTGGTGGTGCAAAACCGCCAGGACCCATCCCTTCCCGGAGGACCAGCTCGCCGGAAAAGATAAGGTGTTCGTCCGAAAGGGAGTGGGGGAGTGCTGGGTGCATGTGTGTGGTGTGTGTGTGTATGTGTGTGCAAATGGGGTATCTGAGTCTGTGTTTGTGAGCGAGTGAGTGGGGGTGTCTGTGTGCAAGTCTGTGAGCGAGTGGGGGTGCATGTTTGCAAGTGTGCGTATGCGGGGGGAGTGCGTTAATGTATGCATGTGTGGAGGGGGTGGGTGTGTGAATGATTGTGGATGGAGGTGCATGTGTGAGCAAATGTTTTTGGATGGGGTGGGAGATGAGTGAGTGTTTGTGGATAGGGAAGTGTGGAGGTGTATGTGGTGCGTGAGTGCATGTGTTTGTGTGAGTGAACAGGGAGAGTGGGTGAGTGTATGTATGCGGTACAGGGGGGAGGGTGTGCGAGGGGAGGCTTCCTGTTGCTGGGAGCGTTACCACCAGGGTTTTTGTGGCGGGGTGACCACCACAGAAAGCCTGGTGCGCCACAGCTATGTAATCCGGCCGGCAGGCTAAGGCCTGCCGCCGGGCTGAAGGTGCTCACTGCCGGCCGCGTCGGTGCTACTACACCAGTGGGCCAGGTGGCATTGTGGCGGTTTGGCTTCTGCCAAACCCCACAACTTGTAATGTGGCGGTCTTTACCGCCATGTCCGCAGCGGTAAGACCGCCACAGCGTGTCTGGTGGTCTGATGGCCGCCAGCCTCGTAATGAGGGCCTGGATTTGGTTTCCCAACCTCAATGAAAGGGTTGAAGAGGAACTCAAGGCCTGTCAACCAAAGTCAGTCAACATAAGCTAAACAAATCAGAACTCCCCAAATGTGTCTGGGAGAAAGTACCCATTGATTTCTTTGATCACCTTGACAATGAACATCATTTAATGATGATAATAGAGCAATATTCACGTTTTGCTTTTGTCAAAGATCTCTCATCCATGAGTAATAGAAAAACCTGATGGCATATTTACAATATGGGGTTTGCCAGCCATTGTGAAGTGAGACAATGATCCACCCTTTAACAGCAAAGTATTTAAGGAATTTCTAAAGCATCTGAACATAAAACATCAAAAGATCACACATTTGTGGTCACAGGTCAATGATCTTGTTGAGCTTTTCATGGGTACACTAAAGAAAGCAGAGACGCATGCAACTCCTGAGAAGCTCAGTTTAAAAACAATGCTGAACTCTACTCTACAAGCTCATGGTTGATACCCCATTCGACCACAGTTGAAAGTACTGTGACTTTGGTGTTCAAGAGAGCAATGGCAACCACGATACCCCAATGAACCACACAATGAGATACCTATAAACACTTGATTTGTATGTGGTACTTTGGTTTAGAAAAAGAAGCTGAAAATGTATGCAGACATGCAAAAGACCTCTCAATCCTGAAAAGGGATTTGGCAATCGCTCAACAGCTAAGTAAAACAAAATATGATGTTCATTACAAATACTGAAACTTTCAAAGTTGTCTCTTACAAAGTACACATGGTGACTTCCTGTCGACCAGGGAAGTCCCTTCCTAAAGACTCTTCTCATTTCAGGCCTTTATTTCATCGGTCATCAGCTTAAAATGGTGAAAGAAAGACTGATTATGAAAACTCAATGATCTGTTGCTATTTCCTTACCATCATTGGCAACTTCTGACAGTGAAGATGACCATTTACAGCTTCCAGTAACCAGATGGGTCGACAGATCAAAGCGACAAGAAGAAGAATTGAAGAGGTATAGTACATGCTTCTGTATATATAGATTTTGCGTCTGTCTAATGATTTTCTAAAAAAAAAAATATATGTATATATTCATTTAACAGAGGGGGAAATGTAGTGTCTTGCATTAATTAGAACCAAACCTTTTGTCTCCCTGAGGACTCTGTATCAGTATGTGACTTAATCGATAGAATAGATAGATAGAATAGAATGCAAGAGAGCTTACTTTGGAATGTTGGGTTCACAGGTACACACAAACTAAAGACATTAGATTTACAGCTCAACGTGTGCCTAATTATCCTGCAGGTACCAGGCTGGGAAAGACCCTATACTGACTAGGTTCGCGAACAGAGCCCTTGGGCCTACACGATCCCCTGCACAAAAGGTTCTTCTGTCTGCACTTTCGAAAGTGTGTTAGATCTACTCATTTCACTGGCTGTCTTTCTTTGTTCCAGCTCCTTCTCTGCCATTTGGTATATATGTAATTGTACATGGTGCTGTGTGGCCAGGTTTGTCCTATTTATATTTTCAGTAGGGGGCAATCAAAATGATCATCACTATTATTTTTTGTGCACCACACGCACACACACTTTATTAAAATGTATTTTTAGTAATGATTTGAGCATTTGTTCTATTCTATTTTTGGAAAATGTATTTGCCTCAGACAAATAACCATGAATCTGTGTGTGTGTCTGTGTGTTTTTGTGGCTATGATTGGGAGGGAGGCTCATAGGTGGGAGTGCTACACATAGTTTACTACTTCTCCTTGAAAATATATCTCACAGAGGAACTGAGAGGATATGCTTGTGTATCATTCCCCACAAAGATAAATTGGTGCTTGTGTGCACATTTGTTTGGTGTCTGTGTGCGTGCACATGTGTGTGTGTGTAAGTGATGTTCTAGGCTACTCAATTTAATGTTGACATAAAAGATATTAACTAATTTGGCAAGTGTGTTGTATTGTATTGTATTGTACAGTAGCATTTCTACAGTGCTGACTGTCCTTATGTGGGGCACTGGTGGGCTTCCCTGCATGAGTTAAAAACACACAAAAGTTAAAGAGAGGAATGTCACAAACTGTCTAAACACTAGCAATCGGTTAGGGTAGTATCCTAAATCATCATTCTTTTGCTCACCTTGCCACCTCAATTTGGATCTAGCATATCAGTCTTGACCTTGCTTCTCATGAGGACGTTTCAGTATGAGCTGCCAGGCCAGGTCCTCCCTATATCAGAAAATAAGCAACCCAGGACTCGTTTTGCACTGATTAGGGCTCATCAGCCAAGCATAGCTTGGATCGGTGTACCCTTAATTTCTGTCAAACCATCCTTGTTTCATGGAGGCTCAGTATTATATTCCATTTCATATTGTTAATACTGACATTAAGTTGATATTCTAAAAACCACTGTTTACCACAGGGTACCAGTTGATGTTGTGCTTAGGTTAAGTATGCATGTAGCCTAACTTATGATTGTGCTTCTTGTATTTCTCATCCTCAACAAAAATTCCAGTGGGACTAGCTGGCTGGTAGGTCCTATTCTTCTGGCAGCTCTTATGGCACTGTTTGGTGGAAATTTTTCTAAGTCCTAACTTTTAAGGTTAGGCAGTAGCAACACCCCCAACAGCACTTCAAAGGGGCTAGTACTTGGAGGGCACCTCTTGGGGGTTTAGGGCTCACTCCAGAGAGTCCTCTGGGGTGCAAGACAGGCCTCAAGCAGCAGGGCAGTCCACTGGGAGTCGGAGGCAGCCCTTCCTCCTGAAGTCTCCCACAAGTCCAAGAGTGTACTGAAGAGGTTGTTCAAGAGGTCCAATATGATTGCCGGTGGCAGCTTTTGAAGTGGTAGTGGCATCCCAGCTGCTACCACCACATCTGGTCCTGGCATGTTCTTCCCTTCCCCTGCCAATGCTCCAAAAAGTCTGTGATGTAAATGTGCTGTAGACAGGCCTTTGAAATGTAAATGAGGCTGGGAAAAGATCCACCCCCCAATCCTAGCAGGAACCTAGTCCAATTTTCTCACTGTCTAGTGTTGCATAAACTACGACTCTGGTATAGTGCTACATGTTTTGCTTTCTCACCCATGGGTGTCAGAGGTGAACTTGGTTCAATACATCAGCCATGAATGTGAAAGACAGATTATTGTAGCCCAATAGAACCCCACCCAATAAATTGTTGAAGTAGAATAATTACGTTTGGGTAACTAACAATCCTTAAACCAGGATCTGGAGTACTGTTGTGGTACTGGAAACAGACCACTTCCGCTCTTCACAATATCACACACAAATCGCAATAAGAAGAATAGACACCTTTAAGCAAAAACATTTATTGCAACAGGGCAAACCTGTTTATCTTTACATTTAAAATAACCACACAGTATATGATAAAAACTGCAAGAACGCATGTTGTGAACAATGAGAATAAAATCAAATTTGCTAACATAGTTAAAATGTCAGTCAAAAGTCTAACACCCTAAAACGTACTTACATGCGCTACGTTAGGAGAACATGGAGAGTAGAATGTGCCATCTAGATTTTCTTAGGGAGAATCAACGCATTGCATACAATGTTGACAGCAAAAACTGAGATTATCTAAAAGTAGGTAAGTCAGTGTCCCCAGCGAAAGGAAAATGCATGCTGTTGCATCATCTTTCCTTCTGGACTCAGGTGCAATACAGCATCTTCTTGGTGCACTGTCTGGGGCAGTCATGACTGGAATTTCTGACATAAGCTCACAAATTTACGATATAAATTATTTGCATCAAGATGTGTGTTCCAGATATATCCTGATGAAGATATAATGTAAATGGTCATAAATTCTGCCTGCACATTTTGGCTATTTGGCTGTATTTGCACTTATTTGACCTTCACATTGAGGTAATATGACTTTTGTCCAAGACTGATGTTGCATCAGGTGTTTTATCTATGTGATTATCTGAAAAAATGTGACACTTTCACATGTCTTAGAAAGATAAGGTCAGAGGGCATCTGCGACAACAGCAGATATGACAATGATTCTGCAGGAATATAGTAGATGGAGACTCTGTTTGACTAAAATGGAGCCGGGCATGTCCAAGATGGAGGCTGGCCTTATGGACTTTACGCCACTGAGAGGAATGCACAAAGCTCAACACCTAAGCTATTCACAGACATGTGTCCCAGCACCTAGGACCCTGCCAAAAGGCACCAAATGAAAACGTCATTGAAGTTTCAAAAAGTGTAATTTTCAGAATTGTGACCTATCAGCTTTACTGTTAAAGAGACTTTTAAATGACAATTCTTTTGAAATCCAATGTTATCCTATCAGAGAGGTATGCCTTATGGTAGAGAAAAACTAATTTAGGAGTATTTCACAACCAGGACATGTAAAATCTAAAAACACATGTCTCACTTTTTAAATGAAATGCACTCTCCTGTCGCGTAGGCTCTCATTATTCTAATGAGACTACGGGATTTCGAGCAGCGGGATCGCCTGCGGTGTGGGAGACTGAGTCTGACCCACTACAGGTGGCACCTGCCGCTCCAATCCGGGTTTAGCTCCGGCTAACTAGCAGTGCCTCACCTCTATCCAGAGGAAGGGGAGATTGGCAGCTGAGCGCATGACATAACTGGTTTCTCAGGAAAGACGTGGTCACTCAGGTCTCATCCGTTTCTCTTAGTTACATTAGTCTCATATACACAATGACAATCAGAGGCAGTATATTTTTCAATAATCTTTTAATGAAGTAACTGCATCTCAGATAGCAAAGCGTGGAATGCAATAACCAGGACGATACAGCATGACAAGATTAAAATTGTGACAAGGAGAATAAAACATAAAAATAATGCTGCCATATTGTCACTAGAGTCAAAAGACTAATTCCTACCTCGGCTATAATAGAGCACAGCGTGTGAAGCTCTCATTTTGCCCTTCAGGTTCCCCTGGGAAGACATCATCCCCCATATCTGAGCAAAGGCCTAAAATCTGCAAAAGCAGCTGTAGCGAAGCATTTGACAATCAGCCTACAGTTGTGGTTCTCTGGCTGAAATCTCCCTCTAACGTGTAAGGGACAGGGAAGTGTTTTTATAGTAAAACAGCTGATTTTCGTAGGAAAATGTCCCTATGCAAGGATGTGTGTTTTCTATGAATGTCAGAGACAAAACTTTATACCACGTTCATCGGCAACCTATCTTACTACAGCCGTGGAAGAAGCACAGAGTGAACAAGAATGTCTTGTTTGAGAACAGAGTGCTGGCCTAGGAAAAAACAGTTAGATAGAGAGAAAATAAAACAAGACCGTAAAAGTGGCTATTGTAATACTAACAAAACGAAGCAGAATAAAATATATCTGGGTTAAAGTGCACAGCAGCAGGCCTAGTATGTTAAAATAACGTGCTTGGATCTATAACTAAAATGGCTAAACAACACTCTCCTATGGGCTGTTTAGGGCCTGCCATAGGGGTGACATATATGTATTAAAAAGGAAGGTATAGACTTGGCAAAAGGTTTATGTTGCCAGGTCGAATTGGCAGTTTAAATTGCACACAGGCTGCATTAGCAGGCATGATACATGTTTTAAAATGTTAGTTTAGCGGGTGGCACAATGGTTGTTGTAGGCCCACTACTAGCATTTAATTTACAGGCACTGGATACATGTGGTACCACCATACTGGAGACTTACAAGTAGATTAAATCTGAAAATCAGGTGTAGGATCATTTTATTATGTTTAGGTTGCGAGCACAAGCACTTTGCACTGGTTAGCAGTGGTAAACTGCATAAAGTCCTAATATCGACACAATGAATTTCAGACAACTGGAGGGATGAAGGCAAAATGTTTGTGGGTGACCCTTCATAGAGGGCCAAATCCAACATTCTCCCACGGGGATGGATGGATGGCCCAGGAGAGACTAGCCAAATTGCCAAAGCGCTTGTAAGGGCTAATGATGTTCTTCTTGGGCTCGAAAACGTTGGGATAATATTTGGCTGGTTGTAGGAATGCATTAGCGGTTCAATAAAAGTAAAGAAAGATTCACACATATATTTTGAATTTAAAAAGCGTAATTGGAAATAGTGGTGATGAATAATGCAAGGTTTACTGTATAATGACTACATTAGAACATGTTTGCTGTACTCATTGATTTTAATGGTAGTGCAATGTTGAAATGCATCATGCGTCTGCTTTTGATGACACTCTGGCAAAGCCAGTAGGCTTGTCTTATTACTAATTGTAGCCCAATATTTTGTGTTGCTGCATTTGGTATAGGTGGTTTGTTTTTGGTGATAGGGATCAGGATCCACTAGGGGTGTATTGTGATTTGAGGGTTTCACCAAAGGCATTTCTAGCTACTTGTTTTACATATTAATACATAGTTGTCAGCAGTGTGTGTAATCAAAGTACTTTTCCTGACCAGTCAATGATTTAATGAGTATTGTTGTTTCTTACCAGAGGTAAGTCGACCTCCACTGAGTAGGCCTCATACTTCTCTTCTATGCTATCATGTTAAATCCTATGATGAGGTTCTAGGTTCCCAGTAATAAGACAGTTGCAGGCCATCGTGGCTGGTCTGAAATCATGCGTAGGTCCCAGTCAACTGTGGAAATTGACATTCATTGATGCTTTATATTTGGCTGTAGCATTATCCCTGAAAACTATAAAATTCCAGATACATGCACCCTGTTATACATTTTAATAAATTTTGCCTTTTTGTTCATGATTTTTTTTTTTTTTTCCTGAAGTTCAATATTAGTTGTTTATTTCTTTTTTTCTGGGGAACCACCTGCTGCTGTTGAGATAGCTACTTGGATTAACAAACATTTGGTTAAAGTTGTTTTGTGATATAACCAGGGTGAATTTACTAAATAGATATATCAACCTCTCAGGTTCAGAAACTGCACTTTGCAGCACATTTTGTAGAACTACAGTAGTACTACAAAACTAAGGGGCATATTTATACTCTGTCTGCGCTGAATGTGCGCCACAAATTTTGACGCACATTCGGCGCAAAACGCGCACCATATTTAAACTTTGACGCCCGAGCCCGCGGATGTCAAAATCACACCGTGTGTGTCATTTTCTGGATGTGGGAAACCGCCTTGTGTTAATGACATGCACGGTAGGCGTTCCCGTCCAAAAATGACACACACACCCATGCGCCTTATGTATGCTACCACGCAAAAATCCCGCACGGCCGGGAGGCAGAGTCGGAAAATGACGCACATCCCAATTTGCATAAAAAATTAACGCCTGGGTCAGGGCAAGCGTTAAAATGGGGCAAACAAACCTGCATTTAATGAAAACACACAGAAGCAACAGCAGAGCTCCAAAAGGAAGACATGGAGGTGTTTCTCATCCAGCATGCACGCAGACGCAGAGCACAGGACCAGCAACAGCAGCCTCCACAACACCAGCAGGGACCCCAAAGGCAACGCAGAAGGCAGGAGAGGATATTCCGCACCAGGTCAACCCTTCATGGCCTCAGGGAACATGACATCATCCAGAGGTACAGGTTGAACTGGCAAGCCATTCAGCAGCTGCTGCACAACATTGAGCCACAGTTGGCACCCAGCTTGCAGAAACCCCGCACCATCCCACCAGAAACCAAGCTGCTAGCTGTACTACACATGTTGGCAAGTGGGTCCTTTCAAACCACTGGCGCCCTGGTTGCTGGGATCTCACAACCACAACATTACACAAAGGGAGAGTATATGGGAGCGAGAAAGGACACACACTGTACTCGACTCCCCAAACACAATATTAAATCACAAATGAGAGTACGGGGTTCTTGTAACTGTAAGTAGGTCGATAGTGTGCCAATTGAGACACTAGACCAATCGTATACCTCGACTAGAGGTGAACTGTAGGTGAACTGTGGAGTGGTGTAAGGTCTGTAGGGGGGGGAATTTTCCTTTACGGACTAGGTGGTCTCACACACTATATAGTGTCATGCTTCATCATATGACCACCTAGCCCCACCCAGGTGGGGCAGTGCCACCTGGGCGGACTCAACCTCACTGTTAAAAGAACAGGAGGGAGTGCGTAAATTAATTTAATTTCTGGAAAGGGGATCCAGCTATGCTAGGGAAATAAAAACACCTACTCAGATACCCGGGTGAGTTTAATAGAAGGTTCTGTGTGGTGTGATTAAAAGAAATGGGGAACCTGTGTGAGAGCAATGACTCACAAGGTCACCTATCTAAAAGAAGTAGCCGACATGTTTCTGCCCTTATAATTGAGCTATGGAGGGTCTCTGGGCATTCATCAGGGCGTTGGATCCCTGTTGCATATGCTTCTTAAGCGTTGCAGAAGTAATCACAGTAGAAAAAGGGTAGAGGAAGGGCATACCTTAACCAAGGGAATACCTGGGGAGGACCTACAGTGAATAGAATAAAATTAGAATAAAAACAGACTAAAATTGACGGTGAAAATACACAGCAAACCACAACACACGTGACATAGTTCATGCAGCACACAGGAGTACTAGTTGCAAATATGAATAACCTTCGCATCAATGCTAGCTATGCAAGGCAGACGATAGGTCAGGGAAGACAATTCCTTACCCTAACACTTGAGGCTAGTAGCCTCTGGTATCCTGGAGAGGCAGCGTCCCCTTATAGTCAGACTCTAGGGTTAGAGGGAAAAAGGCAGAAGGGAAGAACAAAGATGAAAATAGATGGAGATATACAAAGGAGGAGGAAAAAAGGGGAACGGGAGAGGAAAGAGAAAGAGGGAAGAGGATAGTCCAAAAATAGAAGCATGGTAGAGACCAAGGAAAGGGTTAAGACAATAGAGATCAGAAAAGGAGGTGAAGCAAAGTCACTGGAGTGGGGGAAAAAAAGGGAGAGAGGAAGAAAAAAGGGCAAAAAAGGGGCAAAAAGGGGGAACATGGAGAACAAGGAGAAAGAGAGAAAAAGGGAAACATAAACTGAGAGAGAGAAAGAAAGAAAGAGAGAATTTAGAAAGACATATAGAGAATTAGAGAAAGAGAGAAAAATAAAGAAAGAAAGGGGAGAGGAGAGGTCTCTTATCTGTGAATCCAACGTTGGCCGACTCACTGCATCAAAGGTGGGCGCTCTCTGTGCGCCTATACCGACCTCTCCTTCAGGACCGCTTGAATGAAGTGGCATGGTTGTCGGTAGTAGATATAGTGATCTTAAGTGGGTAGGATAAGCTTCAGCCGCTGGTAATCACCGTCGCGGCCCGGGGGGAACCCACAGATCTACCACCATCAATCTTGACCTTAAAACCCCATGCTTGCAAAAATCACTTACGAATTGTAACAGCAAAAACGTAGTCTATTTAATCAAATGCCCTTGCCTACTCAAATATGTGGGGATGACTACGAGGAAGGTTAGCACCAGAATCTGTGAGCACAGATGCACGATTAGGTGCAAACGAGATGCAACAAAACTCACTAGCCATTTCCTACAAAAAATCACTCCCCAGATGACATGTCTTGGACGGTCCTGGAACATTTCTCTCCTTCGACCCCTAACATGTCTGAAAAACTATTTAGGGCTGAGCAACGCTGGATTTGGAGGTTACACACCGACACGGTTGGATTAAATGACGAGATACCTTGGTTCTCTCTTCATACTTAGAACCCCCTTATTCTCCACCCCCTCCCCCGGTTCTCCCCCCTTTTCCCCGTCATGTTCCCTCTCTACACTGACTAGCCTTTGCCTTCCCTTCTTCGCCTTTTTCTCCTTTTCTCTTTTATTTCCTACCTTTTTCTCCATTCTTTTCATTTTTCTTTTTCTTTTTCCTGCCCCCTATTTCCCCTTTCTCACACCTCATTACCCACTTCATCTTCTGCTGTCCCCTTGTTCCTCGACCCTTGGCTTCTCCTTTATCCCCTTTCCCCCATTCCTTTTCCCTATTCTTTCCCTCTCCTCCTCCCCTCTCTTCCTTCCGCTCTTTTCCCCCCCACTCCATCTCCCTCCCTTTCCCACCCCTCCGCTTCCCTTCATCTGCCTCCCCTCTCTCTCTCTCTTTCCCCTTTCCTTTTCCTCCCCCCTCCTCCTTTTTCTGTCATCCCCCTTCTGTTCTCTTCCTTTTTTCTTTTTTCTTTCTTCTTGCTTTTTTCTTCCTTGTCTCTTTCTTCTTTTTTCTTATCCCCTTTCTCCTCCAAAACCCGTCTCCCCCCGCCCCACCCTCCTCGTTTCGGCAAGGCCGAACTCAAGACAGCCTCTCTTGCCGCCGGGAAACTACGTTTCCCAGCGACCTGTGTGTAGGCAGCCTGCAGTGCTGCCGGGAAACTATGTTCCCCGGCAATAATCGCGGGTTGGGCGTTTTCACCCAGCGCTAGGGATCTCCCTGAGCCACTGCCGCTCTACGCGGCAGCTCAGGCGACCCCCGATTAATCACAGCGCGAGGGCAGCGTCACTTCAGGGCGCTGCCCATCGCCGAAGGCCACTTCCGGCCCCCGACACGTCCGGGGTTGGCCGGCGTACATTTGGCCGACAGAAACAAAGGCATTTCGCAACACTTCCGGTTCCCCCCGGGCCGCGACGGTGATTACCAGCAGCTGTAGCTTATCCTACCCACTTAAGATCACTATATCTACTACCGACAACCATGCCACTTCATTCAAGCGGTCCTGAAGGAGAGGTCGGTATAGGCGCACAGAGAGTGCCCACCTTTGATGCAGTGAGTCGCCAACGTTGGATTCACAGATAAGAGACCTCTCCTCTCCCCTTTCTTTCTTTATTTTTCTCTCTTTCTCTAATTCTCTATATGTCTTTCTAAATTCTCTCTTTCTTTCTTTCTCTCTCTCAGTTTATGTTTCCCTTTTTCTCTCTTTCTCCTTGTTCTCCATGTTCCCCCTTTTTGCCCCTTTTTTGCCCTTTTTCCTTCCTCTCTCCCTTTTTTCCCCCACTCCAGTGACTTTGCTTCACCTCCTTTTCTGATCTCTATTGTCTTAACCCTTTCCTTGGTCTCTACCATGCTTCTATTTTTGGACTATCCTCTTCCCTCTTTCCTCTCCCGTTCCCCTTTTTTTCTCCTCCTTTGTATATCTCCGTCTATTTTCATCTTTGTTCTTCCCTTCTGCCTTTTTCCCTCTAACCCTAGAGTCTGACTATAAGGGGACGCTCCCTCTCCAGGATACCAGAGGCTACTAGCCTCGAGTGTTAGGGTAAGGAATTGTCTTCCCTGACCTATCGTCTGCCTTGCATAGCTAGCATTGATGCGAAGGTTATTCATATTTGCAACCAGTACTCCTGTGTGCTGCATGAACTATGTCACGTGTGTTGTGGTTTGCTGTATATTTTCACCGTCAATTTTAGTCTGTTTTTATTCTAATTTTATTCTATTCACTGTAGGTCCTCCCCAGGTATTCCCTTGGTTAAGGTAGGCCCTTCCTCTACCCTTTTTCTACTCTGATTACTTCTGCAACGCTTAAGAAGCATATGCAACAGGGATCCAACGCCCTGATGAATGCCCAGAGACCCTCCATAGCTCAATTATAAGGGCAGAAACATGTCGGCTACTTCTTTTAGATAGGTGACCTTGTGAGTCATTGCTCTCACACTGGTTCCCCATTTCTTTTAATCACACCACACAGAACCTTCTATTAAACTCACCCGGGTATCTGAGTAGGTGTTTTTATTTCCCTAGCATAGCTGGATCCCCTTTCCAGAAATTAAATTAATTTACGCACTCCCTCCTGTTCTTTTAACAGTGAGGTTGAGTCCGCCCAGGTAGCACTGCCCTACCTGGGTGGGGCTAGGTGGTCATATGATGAAGCATGACACAATATAGTGTGTGAGACCACCTAGTCCGTAAAGGAAAATTCCCCTCCCCCTACAGACCTTACACCACTCCACAGTTCACCTACAGTTCACCTCTAGTCGAGGTATACGATTGGTCTAGTGTCTCAATTGGCACACTATCGACCTACTTACAGTTACAAGAACCCCGTACTCTCATTTGTGATTTAAGGGATCTCACAACCATCATTCTCCGCCTTCCTGCCCAAGGTACTGGATGCCATCATCACACTCACACCCGCCACATCTGCTTCTCCAACACACAGCAGAAGCAGCAGGAGACAAAACAGGGGTTTTACCTCATTAATGGATTCCCACACGTCCTTGGTGCCATTGACTGCACACATGTACGCCTTGTGCCACCAACTGAACATCTATACCGCAACAGGAAGCACACACACTCCATCAATGTGCAGGCCATTGTCGATCACCAGGGATTGATCACCAACATCGTGGCAAAGTATCCCGGGAGTGTACATGATTCATTCATCTTCCGTCACTGAACCATCAATCAGCACTTCCAGGATGGACGATATGGAAATGGACTACTTGTTGGTAAGTACAGAAACCTACTTATATACACACTGCACAGCAACCCTCTAGGATAAACAACACATACACCACGACATCAACATGTGGACAGGAACACACTGAGGTTGTGACACCGCTAGGCATGTTTGATATCCTCACCCAATGGGAGACACAACTAGGGACAAATGACAGTTCCAAATAAAAACTGATGTCACTCCACAGACACAAGGGGAAAATGTTAAACAACACAAAGACAAACACATGGCCCCAACTGGCAGTACATCTGCGAAGATTAAAGTTCAATAACACATCAATAACACCCAATCAAACACCCTTCAAATCAATACGTACTGTGTAAGGGGTGTGGAATGTTTGATGCTGCAGGTCAAACACCATGACACACATAGCATTATGATGAATACACTAAAGGTCACAGGCAATCATTGAGGATGTTCCAATATCTCACATCACTCCTGCTCTCACATTGCCCACTACCAAGAGGCAAGTGGACTGTGCGAAGAACACATCTTGATGGGACAATATGGAAAGTGCATATTCCTACACATACACATTGTGACAAATTAACACACACACAACAGATGTACTGCCAAATGGACCTTCTGAAACTCAAAACGACAACCTCACAACCAAGTTAGCCAGCTGAACTAGACCATTTGCAGTAGTCTAGGTAGATGTTACAACCTGAGTCAACTTGCCAAGGGCAGAGAAATAGGTCTGCAGTGAACTTGTCACACATGTGAAATTAGTGTACAGTCAAATGTTAAGACGTCAGTGATCACAACGTACGGAGAAGTTTGGCTAATTGTCACCTTGCAAAAGGTAAGTGTCTCACTCATGGTTAAATTAATCTATTGCATATGTCAAAATATGTGGGATGTCCAGGGTACATAGACGCAAACGTGTTACCACCATGGTTGATTTGATTCTGTGTATGGAACTATCATCTCACCCCCAGTGAAGACACAGGGACACCTGTATCACAAGTCACAATGCAAGGGAGTACACACAGTACTGCAACTCTCAAAATATATTGCTGACAACCGGTCAGCAGCCAAACACTAGTTCAGCCAAGAAAACAACCCATTGATGATGGTACATCCTAGAAGCCTAGGAATCGACACAATAACACAAACACAAATGAGTCACAGACAACACAAGAGAACTACTGCCATGCAAGGTGATATTAATGGGGCAAGCTACATCAACATGATCTCAATCATTTTCTCTTTCAGCTGATCAGGGGTATGGGATCCAGCCATGGATTATGACCCCATTTGCCAACCCAAGCACTGCAGCAGAGCGTGCCTACAATGAGGCACATAGGAGGACACGCACCATAGTCGAGAGGACCTTTTGCATCCTGAAGTCAAGATTCAGGTGCCTCGACATCACTGGAGGCAGCCTCCTATACTCACCATAAATGGTCTGCAAGATAATTTTAACCTGTGCCACCCTGCACAACATTTGTGTACGAAGGAGCATTCCCCTATTAGAACCAGAGCCACAAATGCCTGAAGAGGAGGAAGAGGAGGATGCTGGCCATCAACATGAGGGGGACCAACCAAACACAGCTGCAGGATTGCATAGGCGCCAACATATTGTCACCAATTTCTTTTGACTCAATTCACCATCACCACTGTATTAACATATGTAAATAAACACCTATAATAATTACCATATCATGGTCTGGGTAATCATTTTTGCTTACCTTTATCTCTAACTATCAGAATAGGAGACTAGCCTCATGGAGCATTGCTAATATACCGATCAGGACACAGAAATTTCCAAAGCAATTGTGATGCGTATGAATCAACATTCACATTCACACACACTGTAAATGACATATATCCTGTACATTTCCCCTTTGAAGGGCAATAGCAGAGGACCACACCTATTTCACACATACATGTTGGCAACATGGTTCATTGCAGCATATGGCACACAACTAAGACACAATCAATCAATAATGGAACAAAAAGCATCATTCATGAGGCAGTGGATGTGCAATTGCAATAGTAACATTAATGTATGGCCAGACCCTTGACAGCAGTAACTGTTACATCACCTATCTTTGCAAGGACTATGTGTGACTAGAATTCCATATAAGCAGAACATAGATAGCACAAGTGCCACACCGATGACAAGCATTGCGCACGTGACATTCCATGTACATGTCAGCCCATGTCCTAAGTCCTGGCACACCCATGTTCCCGGTCTCACCCCACCCATCTTAAGAGGTCCCTGGAATGGTAATATGTGTACCCAGATGATCCCTCCTCTACACACACACAGACTCACTATGTTAATCCAGTGGGCTTCACCCTTTAGTATGGTATGCCATAGTCATTGTACTTCTGTCTGCATGGACGTCGGGATAAATAATGAACTGGCTTGTAGTCTCTAAGCCCTGTTATCACCTGTAGATTGCTTCCGATGTGAAAGGTACTGTTGGCCATTTGAACTTGAATCTCACCTACAGGACTTGTGAGAGACTGATGCAGCACACACCTGTGAGCACCTCCATGCAGACCAGCCATTTTAACATGCACTGCCCTTGCAGATGCTTGGAACAGCATAGGAGCTGTCATTTTTTCGATTACACTGTTATGCATTGCCATAAAGATCAGCTGTGTAACACAACCCTTTGGTTAATGTGTTACCTTCCAAAACACAGGACAAACACAGTTTTCCATGTCAACTGTCTTGTTCCTCCTCCGACCATTCTCAGTCAGACCACTGAGTATGTACCTTGTGAAATTGCTGGATCCTGATTGACTCTGCAACCTTTTAGCCGGACTGGCTCCTGTCTGTGAGTTACCCTAAATGTTCTTTGTGGTTACATATGTATCATAGTTGCTTTCCCAACCCTCACATTCCTCCTGGGGTATTTTGTCAGGTGACTCATATACTCAAATACATTGTATAGCATAATCTGTTTATTTATCGTACCATTGTTGGGTACTTGTCTCCAAATACCCAAATCATGGCCTATTGCTTGTCTGAGTCTCATGTATGCATGAGTGACAAATTGTGACAGTGTACCATGGCCGTATGCAGGGATTGGGTATTGTGCCTCCAGCAGAACCAGCAACGTCAGATAATGTGCATGAAAAGTCCACACATGTTAGGACCCTGACAGTCCACACGCTGATTCACATTGCTCACAACATATTGATGGGCCCTGCGTGGTGAATATCTGCGAGAATAATCAGCACAGAGGCTATGATGTTCCCAGATGCAGTGGGATTTTTAGAGGCCAACCTGTGTACAAATGTTGTGATGACACCTGCCGGTACAAGAATCCTGAGATATTATCTTACTCAGCACACTAAGGTTGCCCTGTTGACAGTCTCATAACACGTCTGCAGTGACAGGGTAGGACCATCCCCATGTGGGTTCTCAAATCCTCATTGGCTTTACTTCCATTGATCTCTGAAGGATACTCAGTAGATACAGAAATAGATGCCACAGACTCATGACTAGACCTGGACGTAACTGTGACAACATAGACCCCTAAAAATATACAGGCTAAACATTGGTCCACACACATGAACCAGACACCTCTGTGCAATTGATCACTGGAAATATGTGGCCACGTGCTGCTTGGTCGGCTGGTCCTCCACTGCCACAGGAGAGTCGTGGCTCAGTTATATGACCTCAACTGTGGCGTGACATTACAAATGTGGTTTATCTTTGGCTCTCCGTGTCACAAACACGGTACCCACTTAGTATGTACATATGCCTTACTCATGGTGGGTTCACCAACAAGTGCCTAGGAAGCAGTATCCAAAATTCCAGGACATGAGATGGCCAGGTTTTGGACCATTGACATGAACAACTGTCTGCTATCTATCCGGTGCATGCTTTGTCATTTGTGGTGTTGATGTTACCCAAAAACTAGAAAGTGTACACAGCAGTTGTTGCTACATGTATGACTAACACATGTCCTCTCTCATTTCCACACTGATTTGCATCTGAGGGTTGGACACATTGACTCCACATGCATACAAGTATATTTGCAAAAATGGATCTTGTGATGGTCACACAGTGGGTCAACAACAATATTAGTAGCCAAAGCACACACATTGAGCCATAGGCATAGAGTTATTGTACTTATGTGCATCACCTTGCTGTCCTCCTCTGACGCCAAACATGCCCAATTTGTGTAATACATATATGTAGGACACACGTTTGGCCATCTATTGCGTCAGTCAAGAGTGAAAATCCTGTACATGAAGTAGCAGATCATGGTCCGCAGTAGTATGATGTGTCACATGTGCCCATACACCGTCATGCCCAAAGTGGGTGCAATCAGCCTATCTCAGTACTGTCACAACTGTAATGTACCATTAAAATGGTAAAATGACCCAAACCCAGTTAATGGCAGAAATGTTGCTGTATACGCGTCAAAAAATGACGCACATGCGTCTAAAAGTGACCCTTATGCTCGAAAAATGACGCATAATGCCCTGAAAGAACCATTGGCCCTGAGCGGTATCTTCCACACTGTACCTCAGAAAATTGGTTTCGTTTGAAACAATTTTGAACCATATAGATGCAGGCTTAAATCTACTCCTGTGCGTCAATAAAAAATGACGCGCAGACTTGATGCGTCAAAATATTTTGACGCATGACAATAAAAATGCACCGCATTTTAGGCAGGAAGTGATGTAATAGGATATCCTGTTTACAGAATAGGTACATTGGGTGTACTTTCACTTTCACTTTGCAGTCTGTGATATTTCCTGACTGTGTGTCTCGATTTGTCTCTGTGCATTTAGTGAATTTGTCTTCTGTGTGGTCTTTTTATTTTCTTTTTGTGCTTAAAAACTTGTTGTGGCATCCTATCTGAGTGTTTTTTGTGGTCATTTGTGTTGTAAGCTATTGTCTTTGTTTTGTTGGGAGTCTGTTGTGGGCAGTGTTAGTTTGGGTATAGTTGGGCTGTGTTAGTAGTTTATTTGAATTTTTCCTGTCCTAATTTCCCCCATTCTCCTTTGTTCCCCTTTATCCCCTATTTCTCTTTTTGTACCATTATGTTGGGTAGGCCTCGTCTTGGCAGGATGGGAGAGGAGGAGCTGAGTGGGTTTATTTGGCTGGTGTGCCATTTCCTACCCCTGATGATTGAGGCAGGTGGGTGTGTGATACAGGGGTATCACACTGAGGCACTGAGGCTCCGGTGGACAAAGGTGTTGCATCATCTGCAAAGGATTTACAACACACCCAGAAACGACCACCAGCTGAAGCACTGCTGGGCTGACCTTATCTCCAGGGAGCAAGATCTGCTGGACCACCTGGGGATTGTGATTGGTGGCCCTGTTGGTGAGTACAAACCATGTTAATGTGCACGTTTAAATGCTCTGTAGTGACATAAGCTGATTTTTACATTATCTGCCGGCAATGTTGTTGAGTGTGTGGAATGCTACTGAAACATACAGGGTCATATTTCTACTTTGTTAAGGACCACAATTGCGAGCTGCTTGGAAGCAAGAGCTCCGCAAACTTACTGAATACATTTGTATTATGTAAGTTAGTGCCGCCTTTGTGTCAAACAGCAACACAAATCAGGTGCCAATTATATATAGATATAGGCCACAGTTGCCTGTGAGGTATAGAATTTCCCGACACATTACCGTCATTTGTTGACGCAACAGCTAGACTAACATTATAAACACAACAGGAGCCTGAAAATTAGTGCAGGCTTCACGTCAATTGATGATAGCAATGTGGCGCAAACATATGTCTCATGTGTGTTTGGTGAGTGTGTAAGGAAACCGATCATGGAAATCCCGAAAATCTTAGGAATTATTGTGCCCCTCCTTCATTTCGGATACATGTCTGATATGGATTTGGACACATAGGTAACAAGTTCTAGCTGCGCTCAGCTAACATCTTAGACTGGTATTTGGAGTTTGTAGTGCCACATTTAAATTAGGGAAAGCTGGCAAAAGGTATGCACATGGGTTCATATCTCTATGGTTGGTGCAACTCATCATAGCTGTGCCACATCAAATGAAGAAACTAACAAATTGAGGGGTAACAACTGTCCCTGGCCCTCTGTACATTGTACCTGTGTGTCATAAATTGGTCATAGTCACAATGGCTGTTTGACTGGTAAAGCAGTCCTCACGGAAAGTGGCTTTGGATGTCTCTCATGGATACACATGATGAGACGAATACACTCCATGATTTTGTCTGCTCACTAATGAAAGAGTATGTTTGCCACCACATGATAGTTGGGGCCACCGCATGTGTGCAGATATGTGTATATCACTCACTGGAGTCCCTGGGTCTGTACATGTTTGCCGTGGTATGTAGGATGCAGTATCATCATGTCTGAGAGGCTTTACTTTCTGATGTAATATTACACATAGTATTTGTCTTTGGAATAGTTGTACAGTGCACAAACATTGAGCACATTTCTCCCTTCCATGCCTTACAGGTGGACCAGCAACCTACACTGTTTGCGAGGTTGCTCGATTTGAGGACCCAGACAGCTCCAGTAAGTGTTGATATGTCCTTTATGTGTTGTGTTTGCTGGTGATGTGTGATGGACTCCTGTGTGTTGAACACATAGCAAGGTGTGATGCGCTGGCCAATCATTTGTTTTGTCCCATGAGTGGAATATCATTTTATCACCATCTTTGAGTTGGCCAATCCTTATTGTATTGTCATATTTTGGTATTCTAGGTCAGTCCTGTAGGCACGACAATGTGAATAGGGATGAGTCATGTGGATAAAACTTGATTCAGAAAAAGTCGCACTGGACCATATTAGTCAGCCAGTCAGACCCGAAATCTCCCAGAATAGTGATGCCAAAGTCTTACCCACAGACTTCTGCTTCCCTATTCACTAATGAACATGTTGAACTGTATGTTAAACTTCCTAGCAGCATGTAGCTCCACATGTAGTGCTACAAGTATGTGGCACTTGAGTACAATGGCCTAGGTGTGCATGCAACTCATGGCCAGAGGTGTTCTTGCATCTCTCTGTTTGTTGTAAGTCATGGCTTACTGGTAGTAAATGATGTGGACAAAGGTCTGCATTTCCAAACATGAGTGTTGATGGGATTGGTCAAGGGTTAGCTGTCTCCTATTTGGGAATCCTCCTTACCTGTGGTGTGTGTGCTGGGCCAAACCCATGTCCAGCTTTCCTAAGTTTCCTGGGTGTCCTTGTTGTTAGAAATTATTAGTTGATAGTCCACCCCCCTCAGACACAGGCATAGGGTTGTGAATATTGTACCTAGGACTGATGATACAAGTTTGGTACACAGACATGTAAATCAGTGAATCACTTGTCTGAATCTAGTATACCCACTCATGATTAGCACATTCTTTCTATACTGGCAAGTCCATTTACAACGCGCAGATCATGTGACCCTAGATTGCCATCCCGTACAATGACATTTGTAGCCCTGGAAGTGGTGGAGGATGTGCAGCATGATTTTTAGCTGATAACTGGCAGAACTATGATACCAAAATCATGCCAGTTGTTACCCATCTTGTAGGGTTTGGATGTGCTATGTGTGATAGGACCTTTGTAGGATGGCTTGCCATGTAGTTCCTCAGGGACAATCAATGATCTGTATGATGATATGGGCTGTTACAAGAACATTAGATGTATTGTCTGATTTACTTCTTGTGCCATTTCACACAATGCAGTACCTAATGTTAGATTTTCTATTTGTCTTAACAGCTGCAAATATGACTCCCATCCAGGTCAGGGAGTTTCAACGGCGGGCAATGAGATACTGCCACATACTTGATGTCGAGTCAGGGTACCGCAACATGGCCCGCAGATTTCACCATGAACGAGCCTCCGGAGCCTGGAGGGCATTTGCAGAAGGCAGCCCTTCTTTGTCTACCACAGCCACCACCAGCACCACCAGCACCACCATCACTACCACCCAGGTGGCACCAAAAGCAGCTGGGACCTTTGCGGGACCATCAACGGCAACTGTTCCTGGACCAAGCACAGCACCACCTGCAGGGCAGCCTACAGCCATTGCCACAACACGTGCCCATACATCCTCGGCTGGCACCCAGACCACTCCTGCTGCAGCCATTGACCCTGCTGCTTTTTCACAAATGCAAAGGAAATTGGACCGTGTCCTTAGAAAGATGACCAGACTGCAGCAGGAGGTGCGACAGGTCAACCGGCGGGTGCGTTCCATCAAGAAGACCCTCCGGAGGGCCAACCTATAGACATGTAGACGGACATGATTCCCTCCCCTCCCTCCTCTTTCCTGGTTCTTATACTTTGTGGGTTTAGGGGGCTTAGTGTTAGGTTAGTATGGGCTGTTTGTTTAGTTAGTGTGAGTGGGTGGGGGGTGGGGGTTCCTGAATATTTCTACTGTTTATTGTTATGTGTGTGGGTGGGTGGGTGTTGGGCAATGTTGGGGTTCTTGTGTTTTAAAAAAAATAAAAATAAACCAAAAAAATTTACTACAAAAAAAATACCAAAAAAATATATCTTTGTTTAGTATAGGATAGTATGTGTTTAGGTTAGTATCTGTTGTCCTCCATGTGTCCCGTCTCATAAGGGGGGCGGGGTTGATGTTTAGATCATTTCGTTAAATGTGATAAGTAAGTTTAGCTTAGGTTAGTTAGGGACAGTTGTGGGTAATGAGTAGTAGATTAGGTAAGGTAAGGTCTTTCCCCGAGTTTTCACTTCTGTTTTTACTGTTTAATAAATATCTAGGTAACCCTTTACAGTATGTGTCAAATGTTTGTAGATCAGGGCCTTGGCATGAGTGAACAGTGTCTCTTTTGTATTAGATTTTGTGTCCTATGCTGCAAATAAATCCCAACTGAGCTGTAACATTGGCAGCTACCCCAAAGCTACTTAGCTAAGATTCAGCCATTCATTGCAACCACCAATCACGGTTACTATGGATCCCAAAGTGTGTTTTTTTTCATGATGTATGTTTTCAATGTCACATACTGTGCTTCCAGATTTAGTATTGGGGACACTGTGTTAAGTCTGACTGCAGTCTCATCTCCAAGGAAATCCTTATAAGGTGAGTGGTAGTAAGCTCTCTTGTAGTATAGTGTACATAACTCACATAGATCATTTGTCACACTGTTCAGCATGATTACTTATTTGGATGTAAACTCATACACCTCCATTCATGCAGTTTAGTGTGTGTTAGCTTAAATTTGTGGGAAATGTCACATACGTTAGTTTTGCATTGAAGCAACAATTTGAAAGCACTATTTTCTGGATTTGACATCCCTTGAGGAAGCGTTATTCTGTCCAACACAGCATTATGGTGTATAGTTTCTCTTTTTCTCAGAAATAACCCTCAGGAAGGGCAGAGTATGGTAGAATTCAGGCCACTGTGCATAGTTATCAGCCCACATTATTTCAGGACAGTTGTGTTGACAATCTATGATAATTGACAGGAGGCAAAATTCACTGATCTACTGCACGGTTGATGTGTCACATTACACATAGACAAAGTGGTTGTGTAAGTGCTATTTATTGAAAAGTGCTGTAGTGCTATATGTACATTGTCCATGATTGTGAGTCCATTATAGTGACATCTTCCATTGTGATCCTACACAAGTGCTAAAGGACATGTCATTGGACATGCTGGGGTGAAGTGTCAGACAGTGCAGAGGGACAGGACTTGCCAATGAGTGAGAGACAATCATAGGGCAGGCTGACAAGATAAACAGTGGTTTGCAGAACAGTGCTTGAGTACAGTTGTTGCAAGACTGGCATGTTACAAAGCGCAGGACCTTGGTAATAGGTGGCCATGTGGCAGGGACTAGTGCTACCGGGTACTCTTACGTGTGAAGGTGATCTGTTCCTGGTCTTCACTTTCTGATGTGTGTGTTGCCTCCTCTGCCCTTGGTGGTGGTGGTTGTGAAGGGGCAACACACACCTCAGTGTGTGTAGACGTGGAGTCAGACATCCCCGTAGCTCCTACATGTGGGGGTCGTAAGGGCAGTACTGCTGCAAGGGGGATCTGCTGGTTCTTAAGAATAGCAGCCACATCACGATGGTAGGCAGCCAGGTCGGCCCTGAGGGTTTCAATGTTGCATTCGTGCACGCGTTGACAGGATTGCTGTTGTTCAGCCTTTTTTCTTGTTCCTGCAAGATAGTTGTTAGCCCTTGCATAGCTGCTGCCTGTTCTTCAGTTGACATCATGCACGAACGCACCCCCTCTAGGCTGGCTGCCATAGTTTGCATCCCCACCCGCACCTCCTTGGCCAGCTCCTGCTGTACTCCGACTACAGTTCTCTCAAAGCTGGTGCCAGTGCCGTCAGAGTCCTCAGCTGTATTAGAGCTGGCAGGTCGTACAATTGGGGTGGTGGGTGGGTCCTCTGTGATGGCTGCTGTATCTGTGCTCCTCCTTGTGATTGAAGGTGGGGTCTGGAGGGTTCCAAGGACCGCTTGGAGGGTCTGCTGGCTGATGTGTGTCAGCTCGTCAATCATGTCATCAGGGTAGTCCTGGACAGGCATATCCGCAGGATATCCATCGTCCTCTGCAATGAAATACGGTACAATTAGTGTATCAGTGTTGTGGCCTTTGTAATGTGACATGCCTGCCTTGTGATTATTTTCACATTGTGATCTAGGTTCCTGTTCATTGTTCCTGTCTTTCCAATGGGCATTCTCCCAGGCTTATGCCCCACCTGCATGTCACATGTATTGTGGTCAGTTTGTGGACTTGTCAGCATCATCTTCTCTAGGTGTTGGTTCTGGCCAAATAGTAATTTACCACCTTCTTGTCTTACCCAACCCTCTGTCTACTTCCATTCTCATGGTGAGGCCTTTCACTGGCTGTGGGTGCTCTGATGGCATTAGCACCACACTTAACAATCTGGACCTGCCCCAGTCTCTGATCTTTCACATCCACCTATATGTAGTTGAAATGTAGCGTATACTATGTATAGCACTGTTATGGCACAATATGAATGTCAGCTTTGGTAATGTGTACTGCTGATGTTGGGGAATGTGTGGTACATTGGTTTGCCCTGATAGTCGTAGCAGTGTCCTATTTCCTCCTCTGACTGTGCAGGTGTATTTCTGTGACCAGTTACATGTGTCCTCCCCCTCAATGCTGTTGTCTGAGCAGTATGACATTTGGGACGTTGCATTGTGACCCAGGCACAGGATGGACCCTGACATATGCAGCATGGGTATGGCATTAGTGCTGTGTACCTCCTAATGTGGATGACATTGGCTGATGTTTGCGGCAACTATGGACATTCACATTTGACAGGACTGGAACATTTGTCTTGTTTCAGGGGATTGTTAACGTTGTCATCCTGAAACCTCTAATTTGGGTGTGTTTGATCCATGGGTACGTTACTGCCATTAGCTACTTGACTAGCACACACAGCGGAGGTGGTAGTGGTAACTGTTGTCAATGTTATATTCCAGTTGTCGGTAGGGCTAGAGGTTGTTAATTGGGCCCTAGTTAATGTAGGGAGTATAGTGGCTGACGTGTGACGGGATGCCAGTTTGACATTGTGCCTGGCTTCACCTTTACAACATCGTTGGCATGGCAGCAAACACCCATGGAAAGGTTGTTGGTGTTGTGTAGTGGTGTGCCCCAGGTTTCTTCTGAACGGCCATGGCCCGGTGCCGTGCCTCTTTACCCATTCCACTCCCTGAATATAATGACTTACATGCATTGTGTAGTAGGTATTCCCCCCCCCCGGCAGTTAACATTTGTGCATTTTAATTCCCCATGCGACTTACCCTGCATGTGCGTTGTCTCCTGGTAGTCTGCGCTGTCCTGCCCTTGAATCCCTGTGACGATCTCCTCAGGGATGACCATCCATGTGGTCCAGGGCCTCCTGTGGTGCTGGACTCCCACCTCCAGTCTGCAGTGCTGCCTTCCTGTTCCTGGCCATCTTTTCCTTGGTCCTGCGCTTGCAGTCATGCCAGCGTTTCTTGCATTTGATGACTGTTCTGCGTACTTCTGCCACACTGTTAATCTTGTCAACAATTTGTTGCCATATTGCCTCTCTCCTATTGATTGGCAACTTTGAGGTGACAAACAGTTGGTGCTGGTGTTCCGTCACCTCTTTAACCAGAATTTCATGCTCCTCTGCACTGAAGCGACACTTTCTTTTCTTCTTCTCCCTGTCCTGGGTCTTGTGTGGGTCCTCCTGGCTGGTTCCTGGTCTGTTGTCATCTTCCTGGGGTCTGTGCAAACATCTGGGATCCATTTTGGCTCTCTTCTGCACAAATTGCTGTGTTTGCGGCGGGTTTTGACGCTATTGCGTCAAAAAACGCTGCATATCCGGTTTGCGGTGTCGTAAATCGTCTCACAGTCATTTCCGCTGCATTAACGTAGTTTTTCTTTACAAGGTGACGCTGTGGTGTGCGTCAAAGAAAATGACTCACCCCTGTGGTTTGCGCCACCGTGCATCAAAGTATATATTTTATGCCCGCACAGCGCACAGAAATGGCATTAGCCTGGAGTAATAATTTTGACTCAAAACTGCGTCAGCGCAGATTTGCGTCAAAAAGTATAAATATGGGCGTAAGTACCAAGTGATGTTCATAAACTGCACTGCACATCCCTACTTCCATTTTTGTATCTGGGAGTGTGTTTCGGTACCAGTGGTTGGCCAACTGTAGAATTGCACTTGCTACAAATACCCAAATCATGGCCTATTGCTTGTCTGAGTCTCATGTATGCATGAGTGACAAATTGTGACAGTGTACCATGGCCGTATGCAGGGATTGGGTATTGTGCCTCCAGCAGAACCAGCAACGTCAGATAATGTGCATGAAAAGTCCACACATGTTAGGACCCTGACAGTCCACACGCTGATTCACATTGCTCACAACATATTGATGGGCCCTGCGTGGTGAATATTTGCGAGAATAATCAGCACAGAGGCTATGATGTTCCCAGATGCAGTGGGATTTTTAGAGGCCAACCTGTGTACAAATGTTGTGATGACACCTGCCGGTACAAGAATCCTGAGATATTATCTTACTCAGCACACTAAGGTTGCCCTGTTGACAGTCTCATAACACGTCTGCAGTGACAGGGTAGGACCATCCCCATGTGGGTTCTCAAATCCTCATTGGCTTTACTTCCATTGATCTCTGAAGGATACTCAGTAGATACAGAAATAGATGCCACAGACTCATGACTAGACCTGGACGTAACTGTGACAACATAGACCCCTAAAAATATACATGCTAAACATTGGTCCACACACATGAACCAGACACCTCTGTGCAATTGATCACTGGAAATATGTGGCCACGTGCTGCTTGGTCGGCTGGTCCTCCACTGCCACAGGAGAGTCGTGGCTCAGTTATATGACCTCAACTGTGGCGTGACATTACAAATGTGGTTTATCTTTGGCTCTCCGTGTCACAAACACGGTACCCACTTAGTATGTACATATGCCTTACTCATGGTGGGTTCACCAACAAGTGCCTAGGAAGCAGTATCCAAAATTCCAGGACATGAGATGGCCAGGTTTTGGACCATTGACATGAACAACTGTCTGCTATCTATCCAGTGCATGCTTTGTCATTTGTGGTGTTGATGTTACCCAAAAACTGGAAAGTGTACACAGCAGTTGTTGCTACATGTATGACTAACACATGTCCTCTCTCATTTCCACACTGATTTGCATCTGAGGGTTGGACACATTGACTCCACATGCATACAAGTATATTTGCAAAAATTGATCTTGTGATGGTCACACAGTGGGTCAACAACAATATTAGTAGCCAAAGCACACACATTGAGCCATAGGCATAGAGTTATTGTACTTATGTGCATCACCTTGCTGTCCTCCTCTGACGCCAAACATGCCCAATTTGTGTAATACATATATGTAGGACACACGTTTGGCCATCTATTGCATCAGTCAAGAGTGAAAATCCTGTACATGAAGTAGCAGATCATGGTCCGCAGTAGTATGATGTGTCACATGTGCCCATACACCGTCATGCCCAAAGTGGGTGCAATCAGCCTATCTCAGTACTGTCACAACTGTAATGTACCATTAAAATGGTAAAATGACCCAAACCCAGTTAATGGCAGAAATGTTGCTGTATACGCGTCAAAAAATGACGCACATGCGTCTAAAAGTGACGCTTATGCTCGAAAAATGACGCATAATGCCCTGAAAGAACCATTGGCCCTGAGCGGTATCTTCCACACTGTACCTCAGAAAATTGGTTTCGTTTGAAACAATTTTGAACCATATAGATGCAGGCTTAAATCTACTCCTGTGCGTCAATAAAAAATGACGCGCAGACTTGATGCGTCAAAATATTTTGACGCATGACAATAAAAATGCACCGCATTTTAGGCAGGAAGTGATGTAATAGGATATCCTGTTTACAGAATAGGTACATTGGGTGTACTTTCACTTTGCAGTCTGTGATATTTCCTGACTGTGTGTCTCGATTTGTCTCTGTGCATTTAGTGAATTTGTCTCCTGTGTGGTCTTTTTATTTTCTTTTTGTGCTTAAAAACTTGTTGTGGCATCCTATCTGAGTGTTTTTTGTGGTCATTTGTGTTGTAAGCTATTGTCTTTGTTTTGTTGGGAGTCTGTTGTGGGCAGTGTTAGTTTGGGTATAGTTGGGCTGTGTTAGTAGTTTATTTGAATTTTTCCTGTCCTACTTTCCCCCATTCTCCTTTGTTCCCCTTTATCCCCTATTTCTCTTTTTGTACCATTATGTTGGGTAGGCCTCGTCTTGGCAGGATGGGAGAGGAGGAGCTGAGTGGGTTTATTTGGCTGGTGTGCCATTTCCTACCCCTGATGATTGAGGCAGGTGGGTGTGTGATACAGGGGTATCACACTGAGGCACTGAGGCTCCGGTGGACAAAGGTGTTGCATCATCTGCAAAGGATTTACAACACACCCAGAAACGACCACCAGCTGAAGCACTGCTGGGCTGACCTTATCTCCAGGGAGCAAGATCTGCTGGACCACCTGGGGATTGTGATTGGTGGCCCTGTTGGTGAGTACAAACCATGTTAATGTGCACGTTTAAATGCTCTGTAGTGACATAAGCTGATTTTTACATTATCTGCCAGCAATGTTGTTGAGTGTGTGGAATGCTACTGAAACATACAGGGTCATATTTCTACTTTGTTAAGGACCACAATTGCGAGCTGCTTGGAAGCAAGAGCTCCGCAAACTTACTGAATACATTTGTATTATGTAAGTTAGTGCCGCCTTTGTGTCAAACAGCAACACAAATCAGGTGCCAATTATATATAGATATAGGCCACAGTTGCCTGTGAGGTATAGAATTTCCCGACACATTACCGTCATTTGTTGACGCAACAGCTAGACTAACATTATAAACACAACAGGAGCCTGAAAATTAGTGCAGGCTTCACGTCAATTGATGATAGCAATGTGGCGCAAACATATGTCTCATGTGTGTTTGGTGAGTGTGTAAGGAAACCGATCATGGAAATCCCGAAAATCTTAGGAATTATAGTGCCCCTCCTTCATTTCGGATACATGTCTGATATGGATTTGGACACATAGGTAACAAGTTCTAGCTGCGCTCAGCTAACATCTTAGACTGGTATTTGGAGTTTGTAGTGCCACATTTAAATTAGGGAAAGCTGGCAAAAGGTATGCACATGGGTTCATATCTCTATGGTTGGTGCAACTCATCATAGCTGTGCCACATCAAATGAAGAAACTAACAAATTGAGGGGTAACAACTGTCCCTGGCCCTCTGTACATTGTACCTGTGTGTCATAAATTGGTCATAGTCACAATGGCTGTTTGACTGGTAAAGCAGTCCTCACGGAAAGTGGCTTTGGATGTCTCTCATGGATACACATGATGAGACGAATACACTCCATGATTTTGTCTGCTCACTAATGAAAGAGTATGTTTGCCACCACATGATAGTTGGGGCCACCGCATGTGTGCAGATATGTGTATATCACTCACTGGAGTCCCTGGGTCTGTACATGTTTGCCGTGGTATGTAGGATGCAGTATCATCATGTCTGAGAGGCTTTACTTTCTGATGTAATATTACACATAGTATTTGTCTTTGGAATAGTTGTACAGTGCACAAACATTGAGCACATTTCTCCCTTCCATGCCTTACAGGTGGACCAGCAACCTACACTGTTTGCGAGGTTGCTCGATTTGAGGACCCAGACAGCTCCAGTAAGTGTTGATATGTCCTTTATGTGTTGTGTTTGCTGGTGATGTGTGATGGACTCCTGTGTGTTGAACACATAGCAAGGTGTGATGCGCTGGCCAATCATTTGTTTTGTTCCATGAGTGGAATATCATTTTATCACCATCTTTGAGTTGGCCAATCCTTATTGTATTGTCATATTTTGGTATTCTAGGTCAGTCCTGTAGGCACGACAATGTGAATAGGGATGAGTCATGTGGATAAAACTTGATTCAGAAAAAGTCGCACTGGACCATATTAGTCAGCCAGTCAGACCCAAAATCTCCCAGAATAGTGATGCCAAAGTCTTATCCACAGACTTCTGCTTCCCTATTCACTAATGAACATGTTGAACTGTATGTTAAACTTCCTAGCAGCATGTAGCTCCACATGTAGTGCTACAAGTATGTGGCACTTGAGTACAATGGCCTAGGTGTGCATGCAACTCATGGCCAGAGGTGTTATTGCATCTCTCTGTTTGTTGTAAGTCATGGCTTACTGGTAGTAAATGATGTGGACAAAGGTCTGCATTTCCAAACATGAGTGTTGATGGGATTGGTCAAGGGTTAGCTGTCTCCTATTTGGGAATCCTCCTTACCTGTGGTGTGTGTGCTGGGCCAAACCCATGTCCAGCTTTCCTAAATTTCCTGGGTGTCCTTGTTGTTAGAAATTATTAGTTGATAGTCCACCCCCCTCAGACACAGGCATAGGGTTGTGAATATTGTACCTAGGACTGATGATACAAGTTTGGTACACAGACATGTAAATCAGTGAATCACTTGTCTGAATCTAGTATACCCACTCATGATTAGCACATTCTTTCTATACTGGCAAGTCCATTTACAACGCGCAGATCATGTGACCCTAGATTGCCATCCCGTACAATGACATTTGTAGCCCTGGAAGTGGTGGAGGATGTGCAGCATGATTTTTAGCTGATAACTGGCAGAACTATGATACCAAAATCATGCCAGTTGTTACCCATCTTGTAGGGTTTGGATGTGCTATGTGTGATAGGACCTTTGTAGGATGGCTTGCCATGTAGTTCCTCAGGGACAATCAATGATCTGTATGATAATATGGGCTGTTACAAGAACATTAGATGTATTGTCTGATTTACTTCTTGTGCCATTTCACACAATGCAGTACCTAATGTTAGATTTTCTATTTGTCTTAACAGCTGCAAATATGACTCCCATCCAGGTCAGGGAGTTTCAACGGCGGGCAATGAGATACTGCCACATACTTGATGTCGAGTCAGGGTACCGCAACATGGCCCGCAGATTTCACCATGAACGAGCCTCCGGAGCCTGGAGGGCATTTGCAGAAGGCAGCCCTTCTTTGTCTACCACAGCCACCACCAGCACCACCACCGCTACCACCCAGGTGGCAACTACAGCAGCTCGGACCTTTGCGGGACCATCAACGGCAACTGTTCCTGGACCAAGCACAGCACCACCTGCAGGGCAGCCTACAGCCATTGCCACAACACGTGCCCATACATCCTCGGCTGGCACCCAGACCACTCCTGCTGCAGCCATTGACCCTGCTGCTTTTTCACAAATGCAAAGGAAATTGGACCGTGTCCTTAGAAAGATGACCAGACTGCAGCAGGAGGTACGACAGGTCAACCGGCGGGTGCGTTCCATCAAGAAGACCCTCCGGAGGGCCAACCTATAGACATGTAGACGGACATGATTCCCTCCCCTCCCTCCTCTTTCCTGGTTCTTATACTTTGTGGGTTTAGGGGGCTTAGTGTTAGGTTAGTATGGGCTGTTTGTTTAGTTAGTGTGAGTGGGTGGGGGTTCCTGAATATTTCTACTGTTTATTGTTATGTGTGTGGGTGGGTGGGTGTTGGGCAATGTTGGGGTTCTTGTGTTTTAAAAAAAATAAAAATAAACCAAAAAAATTTACTACAAAAAAAATACCAAAAAAATATATCTTTGTTTAGTATAGGATAGTATGTGTTTAGGTTAGTATCTGTTGTCCTCCATGTGTCCCGTCTCATAAGGGGGGCGGGGTTGATGTTTAGATCATTTCGTTAAATGTGATAAGTAAGTTTAGCTTAGGTTAGTTAGGGACAGTTGTGGGTAATGAGTAGTAGATTAGGTAAGGTAAGGTCTTTCCCCGAGTTTTCACTTCTGTTTTTACTGTTTAATAAATATCTAGGTAACCCTTTACAGTATGTGTCAAATGTTTGTAGATCAGGGCCTTGGCATGAGTGAACAGTGTCTCTTTTGTATTAGATTTTGTGTCCTATGCTGCAAATAAATCCCAACTGAGCTGTAACATTGGCAGCTACCCCAAAGCTACTTAGCTAAGATTCAGCCA
This sequence comes from Pleurodeles waltl, assembly GCF_031143425.1. NCBI lineage: Eukaryota > Metazoa > Chordata > Amphibia > Caudata > Salamandridae > Pleurodeles > Pleurodeles waltl. The sequence continues at coordinate 89,455,044 of NC_090442.1, read as the reverse complement.
TTCATTGCAACCACCAATCACGGTTACTATGGATCCCAAAGTGTGTTTTTTTTCATGATGTATGTTTTCAATGTCACATACTGTGCTTCCAGATTTAGTATTGGGGACACTGTGTTAAGTCTGACTGCAGTCTCATCTCCAAGGAAATCCTTATAAGGTGAGTGGTAGTAAGCTCTCTTGTAGTATAGTGTACATAACTCACATAGATCATTTGTCACACTGTTCAGCATGATTACTTATTTGGATGTAAACTCATACACCTCCATTCATGCAGTTTAGTGTGTGTTAGCTTAAATTTGTGGGAAATGTCACATACGTTAGTTTTGCATTGAAGCAACAATTTGAAAGCACTATTTTCTGGATTTGACATCCCTTGAGGAAGCGTTATTCTGTCCAACACAGCATTATGGTGTATAGTTTCTCTTTTTCTCAGAAATAACCCTCAGGAAGGGCAGAGTATGGTAGAATTCAGGCCACTGTGCATAGTTATCAGCCCACATTATTTCAGGACAGTTGTGTTGACAATCTATGATAATTGACAGGAGGCAAAATTCACTGATCTACTGCACGGTTGATGTGTCACATTACACATAGACAAAGTGGTTGTGTAAGTGCTATTTATTGAAAAGTGCTGTAGTGCTATATGTACATTGTCCATGATTGTGAGTCCATTATAGTGACATCTTCCATTGTGATCCTACACAAGTGCTAAAGGACATGTCATTGGACATGCTGGGGTGAAGTGTCAGACAGTGCAGAGGGACAGGACTTGCCAATGAGTGAGAGACAATCATAGGGCAGGCTGACAAGATAAACAGTGGTTTGCAGAACAGTGCTTGAGTACAGTTGTTGCAAGACTGGCATGTTACAAAGCGCAGGACCTTGGTAATAGGTGGCCATGTGGCAGGGACTAGTGCTACCGGGTACTCTTACGTGTGAAGGTGATCTGTTCCTGGTCTTCACTTTCTGATGTGTGTGTTGCCTCCTCTGCCCTTGGTGGTGGTGGTTGTGAAGGGGCAACACACACCTCAGTGTGTGTAGACGTGGAGTCAGACATCCCCGTAGCTCCTACATGTGGGGGTCGTAAGGGCAGTACTGCTGCAAGGAGGATCTGCTGGTTCTTAAGAATAGCAGCCACATCACGATGGTAGGCAGCCAGGTCGGCCCTGAGGGTTTCAATGTTGCATTCGTGCACGCGTTGACAGGATTGCTGTTGTTCAGCCTTTTTTCTTGTTCCTGCAAGATAGTTGTTAGCCCTTGCATAGCTGCTGCCTGTTCTTCAGTTGACATCATGCACGAACGCACCCCCTCTAGGCTGGCTGCCATAGTTTGCATCCCCACCCGCACCTCCTTGGCCAGCTCCTGCTGTACTCCGACTACAGTTCTCTCAAAGCTGGTGCCAGTGCCGTCAGAGTCCTCAGCTGTATTAGAGCTGGCAGGTCGTACAATTGGGGTGGTGGGTGGGTCCTCTGTGATGGCTGCTGTATCTGTGCTCCTCCTTGTGATTGAAGGTGGGGTCTGGAGGGTTCCAAGGACCGCTTGGAGGGTCTGCTGGCTGATGTGTGTCAGCTCGTCAATCATGTCATCAGGGTAGTCCTGGACAGGCATATCCGCAGGATATCCATCGTCCTCTGCAATGAAATACGGTACAATTAGTGTATCAGTGTTGTGGCCTTTGTAATGTGAAATGCCTGCCTTGTGATTATTTTCACATTGTGATCTAGGTTCCTGTTCATTGTTCCTGTCTTTCCAATGGGCATTCTCCCAGGCTTATGCCCCACCTGCATGTCACATGTATTGTGGTCAGTTTGTGGACTTGTCAGCATCATCTTCTCTAGGTGTTGGTTCTGGCCAAATAGTAATTTACCACCTTCTTGTCTTACCCAACCCTCTGTCTACTTCCATTCTCATGGTGAGGCCTTTCACTGGCTGTGGGTGCTCTGATGGCATTAGCACCACACTTAACAATCTGGACCTGCCCCAGTCTCTGATCTTTCACATCCACCTATATGTAGTTGAAATGTAGCGTATACTATGTATAGCACTGTTATGGCACAATATGAATGTCAGCTTTGGTAATGTGTACTGCTGATGTTGGGGAATGTGTGGTACATTGGTTTGCCCTGATAGTCGTAGCAGTGTCCTATTTCCTCCTCTGACTGTGCAGGTGTATTTCTGTGACCAGTTACATGTGTCCTCCCCCTCAATGCTGTTGTCTGAGCAGTATGACATTTGGGACGTTGCATTGTGACCCAGGCACAGGATGGACCCTGACATATGCAGCATGGGTATGGCATTAGTGCTGTGTACCTCCTAATGTGGATGACATTGGCTGATGTTTGCGGCAACTATGGACATTCACATTTGACAGGACTGGAACATTTGTCTTGTTTCAGGGGATTGTTAACGTTGTCATCCTGAAACCTCTAATTTGGGTGTGTTTGATCCATGGGTACGTTACTGCCATTAGCTACTTGACTAGCACACACAGCGGAGGTGGTAGTGGTAACTGTTGTCAATGTTATATTCCAGTTGTCGGTAGGGCTAGAGGTTGTTAATTGGGCCCTAGTTAATGTAGGGAGTATAGTGGCTGACGTGTGACGGGATGCCAGTTTGACATTGTGCCTGGCTTCACCTTTACAACATCGTTGGCATGGCAGCAAACACCCATGGAAAGGTTGTTGGTGTTGTGTAGTGGTGTGCCCCAGGTTTCTTCTGAACGGCCATGGCCCGGTGCCGTGCCTCTTTACCCATTCCACTCCCTGAATATAATGACTTACATGCATTGTGTAGTAGGTATTCCCCCCCCCCCGGCAGTTAACATTTGTGCATTTTAATTCCCCATGCGACTTACCCTGCATGTGCGTTGTCTCCTGGTAGTCTGCGCTGTCCTGCCCTTGAATCCCTGTGACGATCTCCTCAGGGATGACCATCCATGTGGTCCAGGGCCTCCTGTGGTGCTGGACTCCCACCTCCAGTCTGCAGTGCTGCCTTCCTGTTCCTGGCCATCTTTTCCTTGGTCCTGCGCTTGCAGTCATGCCAGCGTTTCTTGCATTTGATGACTGTTCTGCGTACTTCTGCCACACTGTTAATCTTGTCAACAATTTGTTGCCATATTGCCTCTCTCCTATTGATTGGCAACTTTGAGGTGACAAACAGTTGGTGCTGGTGTTCCGTCACCTCTTTAACCAGAATTTCATGCTCCTCTGCACTGAAGCGACACTTTCTTTTCTTCTTCTCCCTGTCCTGGGTCTTGTGTGGGTCCTCCTGGCTGGTTCCTGGTCTGTTGTCATCTTCCTGGGGTCTGTGCAAACATCTGGGATCCATTTTGGCTCTCTTCTGCACAAATTGCTGTGTTTGCGGCGGGTTTTGACGCTATTGCGTCAAAAAACGCTGCATATCCGGTTTGCGGTGTCGTAAATCGTCTCACAGTCATTTCCGCTGCATTAACGTAGTTTTTCTTTACAAGGTGACGCTGTGGTGTGCGTCAAAGAAAATGACTCACCCCTGTGGTTTGCGCCACCGTGCATCAAAGTATATATTTTATGCCCGCACAGCGCACAGAAATGGCATTAGCCTGGAGTAATAATTTTGACTCAAAACTGCGTCAGCGCAGATTTGCGTCAAAAAGTATAAATATGGGCGTAAGTACCAAGTGATGTTCATAAACTGCACTGCACATCCCTACTTCCATTTTTGTATCTGGGAGTGTGTTTCGGTACCAGTGGTTGGCTAAGTGTAGAATTGCACTTGCTACAAATACCCAAATCATGGCCTATTGCTTGTCTGAGTCTCATGTATGCATGAGTGACAAATTGTGACAGTGTACCATGGCCGTATGCAGGGATTGGGTATTGTGCCTCCAGCAGAACCAGCAACGTCAGATAATGTGCATGAAAAGTCCACACATGTTAGGACCCTGACAGTCCACACGCTGATTCACATTGCTCACAACATATTGATGGGCCCTGCGTGGTGAATATTTGCGAGAATAATCAGCACAGAGGCTATGATGTTCCCAGATGCAGTGGGATTTTTAGAGGCCAACCTGTGTACAAATGTTGTGATGACACCTGCCGGTACAAGAATCCTGAGATATTATCTTACTCAGCACACTAAGGTTGCCCTGTTGACAGTCTCATAACACGTCTGCAGTGACAGGGTAGGACCATCCCCATGTGGGTTCTCAAATCCTCATTGGCTTTACTTCCATTGATCTCTGAAGGATACTCAGTAGATACAGAAATAGATGCCACAGACTCATGACTAGACCTGGACGTAACTGTGACAACATAGACCCCTAAAAATATACATGCTAAACATTGGTCCACACACATGAACCAGACACCTCTGTGCAATTGATCACTGGAAATATGTGGCCACGTGCTGCTTGGTCGGCTGGTCCTCCACTGCCACAGGAGAGTCGTGGCTCAGTTATATGACCTCAACTGTGGCGTGACATTACAAATGTGGTTTATCTTTGGCTCTCCGTGTCACAAACACGGTACCCACTTAGTATGTACATATGCCTTACTCATTGTGGGTTCACCAACAAGTGCCTAGGAAGCAGTATCCAAAATTCCAGGACATGAGATGGCCAGGTTTTGGACCATTGACATGAACAACTGTCTGCTATCTATCCAGTGCATGCTTTGTCATTTGTGGTGTTGATGTTACCCAAAAACTGGAAAGTGTACACAGCAGTTGTTGCTACATGTATGACTAACACATGTCCTCTCTCATTTCCACACTGATTTGCATCTGAGGGTTGGACACATTGACTCCACATGCATACAAGTATATTTGCAAAAATTGATCTTGTGATGGTCACACAGTGGGTCAACAACAATATTAGTAGCCAAAGCACACACATTGAGCCATAGGCATAGAGTTATTGTACTTATGTGCATCACCTTGCTGTCCTCCTCTGACGCCAAACATGCCCAATTTGTGTAATACATATATGTAGGACACACGTTTGGCCATCTATTGCATCAGTCAAGAGTGAAAATCCTGTACATGAAGTAGCAGATCATGGTCCGCAGTAGTATGATGTGTCACATGTGCCCATACACCGTCATGCCCAAAGTGGGTGCAATCAGCCTATCTCAGTACTGTCACAACTGTAATGTACCATTAAAATGGTAAAATGACCCAAACCCAGTTAATGGCAGAAATGTTGCTGTATACGCGTCAAAAAATGACGCACATGCGTCTAAAAGTGACGCTTATGCTCGAAAAATGACGCATAATGCCCTGAAAGAACCATTGGCCCTGAGCGGTATCTTCCACACTGTACCTCAGAAAATTGGTTTCGTTTGAAACAATTTTGAACCATATAGATGCAGGCTTAAATCTACTCCTGTGCGTCAATAAAAAATGACGCGCAGACTTGATGCGTCAAAATATTTTGACGCATGACAATAAAAATGCACCGCATTTTAGGCAGGAAGTGATGTAATAGGATATCCTGTTTACAGAATAGGTACATTGGGTGTACTTTCACTTTGCAGTCTGTGATATTTCCTGACTGTGTGTCTCGATTTGTCTCTGTGCATTTAGTGAATTTGTCTCCTGTGTGGTCTTTTTATTTTCTTTTTGTGCTTAAAAACTTGTTGTGGCATCCTATCTGAGTGTTTTTTGTGGTCATTTGTGTTGTAAGCTATTGTCTTTGTTTTGTTGGGAGTCTGTTGTGGGCAGTGTTAGTTTGGGTATAGTTGGGCTGTGTTAGTAGTTTATTTGAATTTTTCCTGTCCTACTTTCCCCCATTCTCCTTTGTTCCCCTTTATCCCCTATTTCTCTTTTTGTACCATTATGTTGGGTAGGCCTCGTCTTGGCAGGATGGGAGAGGAGGAGCTGAGTGGGTTTATTTGGCTGGTGTGCCATTTCCTACCCCTGATGATTGAGGCAGGTGGGTGTGTGATACAGGGGTATCACACTGAGGCACTGAGGCTCCGGTGGACAAAGGTGTTGCATCATCTGCAAAGGATTTACAACACACCCAGAAACGACCACCAGCTGAAGCACTGCTGGGCTGACCTTATCTCCAGGGAGCAAGATCTGCTGGACCACCTGGGGATTGTGATTGGTGGCCCTGTTGGTGAGTACAAACCATGTTAATGTGCACGTTTAAATGCTCTGTAGTGACATAAGCTGATTTTTACATTATCTGCCAGCAATGTTGTTGAGTGTGTGGAATGCTACTGAAACATACAGGGTCATATTTCTACTTTGTTAAGGACCACAATTGCGAGCTGCTTGGAAGCAAGAGCTCCGCAAACTTACTGAATACATTTGTATTATGTAAGTTAGTGCCGCCTTTGTGTCAAACAGCAACACAAATCAGGTGCCAATTATATATAGATATAGGCCACAGTTGCCTGTGAGGTATAGAATTTCCCGACACATTACCGTCATTTGTTGACGCAACAGCTAGACTAACATTATAAACACAACAGGAGCCTGAAAATTAGTGCAGGCTTCACGTCAATTGATGATAGCAATGTGGCGCAAACATATGTCTCATGTGTGTTTGGTGAGTGTGTAAGGAAACCGATCATGGAAATCCCGAAAATCTTAGGAATTATAGTGCCCCTCCTTCATTTCGGATACATGTCTGATATGGATTTGGACACATAGGTAACAAGTTCTAGCTGCGCTCAGCTAACATCTTAGACTGGTATTTGGAGTTTGTAGTGCCACATTTAAATTAGGGAAAGCTGGCAAAAGGTATGCACATGGGTTCATATCTCTATGGTTGGTGCAACTCATCATAGCTGTGCCACATCAAATGAAGAAACTAACAAATTGAGGGGTAACAACTGTCCCTGGCCCTCTGTACATTGTACCTGTGTGTCATAAATTGGTCATAGTCACAATGGCTGTTTGACTGGTAAAGCAGTCCTCACGGAAAGTGGCTTTGGATGTCTCTCATGGATACACATGATGAGACGAATACACTCCATGATTTTGTCTGCTCACTAATGAAAGAGTATGTTTGCCACCACATGATAGTTGGGGCCACCGCATGTGTGCAGATATGTGTATATCACTCACTGGAGTCCCTGGGTCTGTACATGTTTGCCGTGGTATGTAGGATGCAGTATCATCATGTCTGAGAGGCTTTACTTTCTGATGTAATATTACACATAGTATTTGTCTTTGGAATAGTTGTACAGTGCACAAACATTGAGCACATTTCTCCCTTCCATGCCTTACAGGTGGACCAGCAACCTACACTGTTTGCGAGGTTGCTCGATTTGAGGACCCAGACAGCTCCAGTAAGTGTTGATATGTCCTTTATGTGTTGTGTTTGCTGGTGATGTGTGATGGACTCCTGTGTGTTGAACACATAGCAAGGTGTGATGCGCTGGCCAATCATTTGTTTTGTTCCATGAGTGGAATATCATTTTATCACCATCTTTGAGTTGGCCAATCCTTATTGTATTGTCATATTTTGGTATTCTAGGTCAGTCCTGTAGGCACGACAATGTGAATAGGGATGAGTCATGTGGATAAAACTTGATTCAGAAAAAGTCGCACTGGACCATGTTAGTCAGCCAGTCAGACCCAAAATCTCCCAGAATAGTGATGCCAAAGTCTTATCCACAGACTTCTGCTTCCCTATTCACTAATGAACATGTTGAACTGTATGTTAAACTTCCTAGCAGCATGTAGCTCCACATGTAGTGCTACAAGTATGTGGCACTTGAGTACAATGGCCTAGGTGTGCATGCAACTCATGGCCAGAGGTGTTATTGCATCTCTCTGTTTGTTGTAAGTCATGGCTTACTGGTAGTAAATGATGTGGACAAAGGTCTGCATTTCCAAACATGAGTGTTGATGGGATTGGTCAAGGGTTAGCTGTCTCCTATTTGGGAATCCTCCTTACCTGTGGTGTGTGTGCTGGGCCAAACCCATGTCCAGCTTTCCTAAATTTCCTGGGTGTCCTTGTTGTTAGAAATTATTAGTTGATAGTCCACCCCCCTCAGACACAGGCATAGGGTTGTGAATATTGTACCTAGGACTGATGATACAAGTTTGGTACACAGACATGTAAATCAGTGAATCACTTGTCTGAATCTAGTATACCCACTCATGATTAGCACATTCTTTCTATACTGGCAAGTCCATTTACAACACGCAGATCATGTGACCCTAGATTGCCATCCCGTACAATGACATTTGTAGCCCTGGAAGTGGTGGAGGATGTGCAGCATGATTTTTAGCTGATAACTGGCAGAACTATGATACCAAAATCATGCCAGTTGTTACCCATCTTGTAGGGTTTGGATGTGCTATGTGTGATAGGACCTTTGTAGGATGGCTTGCCATGTAGTTCCTCAGGGACAATCAATGATCTGTATGATAATATGGGCTGTTACAAGAACATTAGATGTATTGTCTGATTTACTTCTTGTGCCATTTCACACAATGCAGTACCTAATGTTAGATTTTCTATTTGTCTTAACAGCTGCAAATATGACTCCCATCCAGGTCAGGGAGTTTCAACGGCGGGCAATGAGATACTGCCACATACTTGATGTCGAGTCAGGGTACCGCAACATGGCCCGCAGATTTCACCATGAACGAGCCTCCGGAGCCTGGAGGGCATTTGCAGAAGGCAGCCCTTCTTTGTCTACCACAGCCACCACCAGCACCACCACCGCTACCACCCAGGTGGCAACTACAGCAGCTCGGACCTTTGCGGGACCATCAACGGCAACTGTTCCTGGACCAAGCACAGCACCACCTGCAGGGCAGCCTACAGCCATTGCCACAACACGTGCCCATACATCCTCGGCTGGCACCCAGACCACTCCTGCTGCAGCCATTGACCCTGCTGCTTTTTCACAAATGCAAAGGAAATTGGACCGTGTCCTTAGAAAGATGACCAGACTGCAGCAGGAGGTACGACAGGTCAACCGGCGGGTGCGTTCCATCAAGAAGACCCTCCGGAGGGCCAACCTATAGACATGTAGACGGACATGATTCCCTCCCCTCCCTCCTCTTTCCTGGTTCTTATACTTTGTGGGTTTAGGGGGCTTAGTGTTAGGTTAGTATGGGCTGTTTGTTTAGTTAGTGTGAGTGGGTGGGGGTTCCTGAATATTTCTACTGTTTATTGTTATGTGTGTGGGTGGGTGGGTGTTGGGCAATGTTGGGGTTCTTGTGTTTTAAAAAAAATAAAAATAAACCAAAAAAATTTACTACAAAAAAAATACCAAAAAAATATATCTTTGTTTAGTATAGGATAGTATGTGTTTAGGTTAGTATCTGTTGTCCTCCATGTGTCCCGTCTCATAAGGGGGGCGGGGTTGATGTTTAGATCATTTCGTTAAATGTGATAAGTAAGTTTAGCTTAGGTTAGTTAGGGACAGTTGTGGGTAATGAGTAGTAGATTAGGTAAGGTAAGGTCTTTCCCCGAGTTTTCACTTCTGTTTTTACTGTTTAATAAATATCTAGGTAACCCTTTACAGTATGTGTCAAATGTTTGTAGATCAGGGCTTTGGCATGAGTGAACAGTGTCTCTTTTGTATTAGATTTTGTGTCCTATGCTGCAAATAAATCCCAACTGAGCTGTAACATTGGCAGCTACCCCAAAGCTACTTAGCTAAGATTCAGCCATTCATTGCAACCACCAATCACGGTTACTATGGATCCCAAAGTGTGTTTTTTTTTCATGATGTATGTTTTCAATGTCACATACTGTGCTTCCAGATTTAGTATTGGGGACACTGTGTTAAGTCTGACTGCAGTCTCATCTCCAAGGAAATCCTTATAAGGTGAGTGGTAGTAAGCTCTCTTGTAGTATAGTGTACATAACTCACATAGATCATTTGTCACACTGTTCAGCATGATTACTTATTTGGATGTAAACTCATACACCTCCATTCATGCAGTTTAGTGTGTGTTAGCTTAAATTTGTGGGAAATGTCACATACGTTAGTTTTGCATTGAAGCAACAATTTGAAGGCACTATTTTCTGGATTTGACATCCCTTGAGGAAGCGTTATTCTGTCCAACACAGCATTATGGTGTATAGTTTCTCTTTTTCTCAGAAATAACCCTCAGGAAGGGCAGAGTATGGTAGAATTCAGGCCACTGTGCATAGTTATCAGCCCACATTATTTCAGGACAGTTGTGTTGACAATCTATGATAATTGACAGGAGGCAAAATTCACTGATCTACTGCACGGTTGATGTGTCACATTACACATAGACAAAGTGGTTGTGTAAGTGCTATTTATTGAAAAGTGCTGTAGTGCTATATGTACATTGTCCATGATTGTGAGTCCATTATAGTGACATCTTCCATTGTGATCCTACACAAGTGCTAAAGGACATGTCATTGGACATGCTGGGGTGAAGTGTCAGACAGTGCAGAGGGACAGGACTTGCCAATGAGTGAGAGACAATCATAGGGCAGGCTGACAAGATAAACAGTGGTTTGCAGAACAGTGCTTGAGTACAGTTGTTGCAAGACTGGCATGTTACAAAGCGCAGGACCTTGGTAATAGGTGGCCATGTGGCAGGGACTAGTGCTACCGGGTACTCTTACGTGTGAAGGTGATCTGTTCCTGGTCTTCACTTTCTGATGTGTGTGTTGCCTCCTCTGCCCTTGGTGGTGGTGGTTGTGAAGGGGCAACACACACCTCAGTGTGTGTAGACGTGGAGTCAGACATCCCCGTAGCTCCTACATGTGGGGGTCGTAAGGGCAGTACTGCTGCAAGGAGGATCTGCTGGTTCTTAAGAATAGCAGCCACATCACGATGGTAGGCAGCCAGGTCGGCCCTGAGGGTTTCAATGTTGCATTCGTGCACGCGTTGACAGGATTGCTGTTGTTTAGCCTTTTTTCTTGTTCCTGCAAGATAGTTGTTAGCCCTTGCATAGCTGCTGCCTGTTCTTCAGTTGACATCATGCACGAACGCACCCCCTCTAGGCTGGCTGCCATAGTTTGCATCCCCACCCGCACCTCCTTGGCCAGCTCCTGCTGTACTCCGACTACAGTTCTCTCAAAGCTGGTGCCAGTGCCGTCAGAGTCCTCAGCTGTATTAGAGCTGGCAGGTCGTACAATTGGGGTGGTGGGTGGGTCCTCTGTGATGGCTGCTGTATCTGTGCTCCTCCTTGTGATTGAAGGTGGGGTCTGGAGGGTTCCAAGGACCGCTTGGAGGGTCTGCTGGCGGATGTGTGTCAGCTCGTCAATCATGTCATCAGGGTAGTCCTGGACAGGCATATCCGCAGGATATCCATCGTCCTCTGCAATGAAATACGGTACAATTAGTGTATCAGTGTTGTGGCCTTTGTAATGTGACATGCCTGCCTTGTGATTATTTTCACATTGTGATCTAGGTTCCTGTTCATTGTTCCTGTCTTTCCAATGGGCATTCTCCCAGGCTTATGCCCCACCTGCATGTCACATGTATTGTGGTCAGTTTGTGGACTTGTCAGCATCATCTTCTCTAGGTGTTGGTTCTGGCCAAATAGTAATTTACCACCTTCTTGTCTTACCCAACCCTCTGTCTACTTCCATTCTCATGGTGAGGCCTTTCACTGGCTGTGGGTGCTCTGATGGCATTAGCACCACACTTAACAATCTGGACCTGCCCCAGTCTCTGATCTTTCACATCCACCTATATGTAGTTGAAATGTAGCGTATACTATGTATAGCACTGTTATGGCACAATATGAATGTCAGCTTTGGTAATGTGTACTGCTGATGTTGGGGAATGTGTGGTACATTGGTTTGCCCTGATAGTCGTAGCAGTGTCCTATTTCCTCCTCTGACTGTGCAGGTGTATTTCTGTGACCAGTTACATGTGTCCTCCCCCTCAATGCTGTTGTCTGAGCAGTATGACATTTGGGACGTTGCATTGTGACCCAGGCACAGGATGGACCCTGACATATGCAGCATGGGTATGGCATTAGTGCTGTGTACCTCCTAATGTGGATGACATTGGCTGATGTTTGTGGCAACTATGGACATTCACATTTGACAGGACTGGAACATTTGTCTTGTTTCAGGGGATTGTTAACGTTGTCATCCTGAAACCTCTAATTTGGGTGTGTTTGATCCATGGGTACGTTACTGCCATTAGCTACTTGACTAGCACACACAGCGGAGGTGGTAGTGGTAACTGTTGTCAATGTTATATTCCAGTTGTCGGTAGGGCTAGAGGTTGTTAATTGGGCCCTAGTTAATGTAGGGAGTATAGTGGCTGACGTGTGACGGGATGCCAGTTTGACATTGTGCCTGGCTTCACCTTTGCAACATCGTTGGCATGGCAGCAAACACCCATGGAAAGGTTGTTGGTGTTGTGTAGTGGTGTGCCCCAGGTTTCTTCTGAACGGCCATGGCCCGGTGCCGTGCCTCTTTACCCATTCCACTCCCTGAATATAATGACTTACATGCATTGTGTAGTAGGTATTCCCCCTCCCCCGGCAGTTAACATTTGTGCATTTTAATTCCCCATGCGACTTACCCTGCATGTGCGTTGTCTCCTGGTAGTCTGCGCTGTCCTGCCCTTGAATCCCTGTGACGATCTCCTCAGGGATGACCATCCATGTGGTCCAGGGCCTCCTGTGGTGCTGGACTCCCACCTCCAGTCTGCAGTGCTGCCTTCCTGTTCCTGGCCATCTTTTCCTTGGTCCTGCGCTTGCAGTCATGCCAGCGTTTCTTGCATTTGATGACTGTTCTGCGTACTTCTGCCACACTGTTAATCTTGTCAACAATTTGTTGCCATATTGCCTCTCTCCTATTGATTGGCAACTTTGAGGTGACAAACAGTTGGTGCTGGTGTTCCGTCACCTCTTTAACCAGAATTTCATGCTCCTCTGCACTGAAGCAACACTTTCTTTTCTTCTTCTCCCTGTCCTGGGTCTTGTGTGGGTCCTCCTGGCTGGTTCCTGGTCTGTTGTCATCTTCCTGGGGTCTGTGCAAACATCTGGGATCCATTTTGGCTCTCTTCTGCACAAATTGCTGTGTTTGCGGCGGGTTTTGACGCTATTGCGTCAAAAAACGCTGCATATCCGGTTTGCGGTGTCGTAAATCGTCTCACAGTCATTTCCGCTGCATTAACGTAGTTTTTCTTTACAAGGTGACGCTGTGGTGTGCGTCAAAGAAAATGACTCACCCCTGTGGTTTGCGCCACCGTGCATCAAAGTATATATTTTATGCCCGCACAGCGCACAGAAATGGCATTAGCCTGGAGTAATAATTTTGACTCAAAACTGCGTCAGCGCAGATTTGCATCAAAAAGTATAAATATGGGCGTAAGTACCAAGTGATGTTCATAAACTGCACTGCACATCCCTACTTCCATTTTTGTATCTGGGAGTGTGTTTCGGTACCAGTGGTTGGCCAAGTGTAGAATTGCACTTGCTACAAAAGTGTAAATTACTACCAAAGTGTAATTTGCTCAAAATAGTAAATTACCCTTGTGAATCAGGCTTACTAAGTCTAATTAATAATCCAGTGCCTGCCACTGCTGAAGAGAGGCATGCACTGAAATTGTCATGGACTAGGATTGACACCACAAGAAGTACCTGCCTAATTGTTTCTCTACCAGTGATCGAGATGTAATATAGCTGGTCTAATGGCCTCTTTGGATTTGGAACTGTGATAAAGTTAAGCTTGAATGCTTTGTGTCTGAACATGGGCCAAAGGTAAAATTCCCACTTATGGTGTGTATGTATATCTTTACCACTAGTCACCAGAGAGGTATCTTTCTTGTCATGGTAGGCGAGCAAGCGCTATCTGAGGTATTTTTTCACCTGGCTCTCTAGACGGTGGACTTTGTTGGGATTCTTAGGAATTCTTTTGCTGACATATATACCTAAGTGTGTGAAGTATACCTGGCTTACGGGCTCACTATGCCACTGGAACCAAGCTACACCTGGTGTAAGAGCTCTAACTAAGGTGGAACGTGTCCTAGGTTTCTTGTGTTCCGGTTCAGGGAGGAGCTGCCCTGACAGTTCGTGCTGGACTTTTCCCATGAGGCACAAGGTCAAGACTGATTTGCATATGGCTGTGTCTATAATGAGGTGGCATGGTGGGTGGAAAATAATGAATTGGGATGCAGCTCGAGTGATTGCCAGTGGCAGAGAATAATCCAGGCATTCCACCCATCACTTTGATGTTTTTGTATTTGACCACCTAAATGCGTTGGGTATGTCCAGACATTGGTGCCGGGCACTCTGTGCCACTAGAACCAAGCTATACCTGGCTGAAGAGCCCTAAGTAGTGCAAAACCAGCCCTGGATTGTGTGTTCCGGTTTAGGGAAAACTTTGCCTAACAGTTCAGGCTAAACTGTTCCCATGAGGAACAGGGTCAAGACGGATGTGCATATGGCTGGGTCTAAACTGAGGTGGCATGGTGGGCATAAAATGATGGATTCTGATCCTGCCCCAAGAGATTGTCAGTGGATAAGAGTAATGCGTGCATTTCTTCTATCTCCTTGTTTTTGTATTTGACATATGTACTTAGTCATTGTAAATCCAGCATTGGAAAGGAGATGTAATTGAGAGCATTGTACTGCACTACGCAACCAGCTAGTAATGTGCTGCATGATCATAATCCATGAGCATTAAGTTCATAGTCCACTAGTATTCTGAAAGGCTATGGGAATATTCAACATAGTATTCATCTGTAGCGGCAGACATTCAGGACTGTAAGTGGAAATGTTATATGACTGCATCCAGCACGTTGTGCCACACCACCAGTGACATGACACACCTGCCAGCACCTTCATAATCAGCATGTCAGCCTACTACACAGGTACACTGATAACCAGAGTATACCACACTACAAATTGAATATATCCAATTGCTCAGGGTGATATGGTGACTGTGTGAGGTCTGCCTGAGAATGGGTTGTTGGTAAATCATAGGGGCTGAACTCCCAGCACATTCCCAAGATGCTGCCTTGAGAAATGCATTAATTCATAAGTGTATACTTAAAGGGAACTCCATGGGGTTGCAATATCTGTGGGAATGCAGGGGAAAGCTAGTGCTCCCAGTCTAGATTTCTAAGGCAGTTGGACTGTAAATTGGGTTGAACAATTAGTGTGATTAAGAATTTCAGCACAAACACCATTGCATACACTCATAGATATAAACAGAAGTGAGGGTGGTCCAGATAGCATAGAGCTGAGAGCTTGCAATGAAGCTGAAGTGGACTGATTCCTTAGCTTGGACTTAGAAGAGGGCCACGTAGCTTCTTACTGAGTTAGGAGTGACCCTGTGTGTATGCCCGAGCATCTGTATTTAAGAAATTATGAGTGAGCTTTGATAGCCAAGACTCATTTGAGCCTATTGTTGCAAGAGGGGTCTCTGGGCTCATTCTTGAGGAATGGGTCTTGTTTTCTATCATCATACTTTGAGCAAGAGAGTGAGAAGAACACAAGGGAAAAAAAGAAAGAGGAAGAGAAATAGAGGAAAAGAGAGATGAAGAGAGATAGTAGGGTGTGAAGGAACCTGCAACAGTGGAAAAAGAGGCAGACTGAATATTGTGGTGGATAAAAGAGGCATGAGGTGGAACTGAGACTTGATAACCTTGCTATTTAGCAGCCTAGAAATTAAGCAGTGCTGGCGGTGTGTGTGTGAGAAGAACTTTGAGCCCTGGCACTTATAATCTTACAAATTAGACACTGCTGATAATATGCGCATCTGCATGAGTGAGACAATGGTCAATGTTCCTGTATGAGCTGACACCCAACTAAGGAAGACTAGGCAGGGTTTATTTGACCTAAAGAAATGCCCCCTGTGGATCTCGGATTGCATTCCATTATGAAAAGCAAGTGTATGTGACTCTGCTCAAAGTGCTGGCACTCATATATGTTGTCAATAACTGGTTAGAGGACCTGGGGTTGGCAGAAAACAACACAGTTTGCACTACTCTGAGCATTCGGTTACTTCAGAATATGGGTTTTTTAGTTTTCTCTTTTCACAGCCACGAAATACATGTATGTCCTCTCTTGTTCCTTTTGAAAGGCAGCAACTACACACAATCATGTACCTATGGCTTTCACACAGGAGAACATGCAGTAACATTCAGCTACATCATAGGCTGGTAGACTATTTGACATTTGCTGAGTGGCTTTAAGTAGTTATCTGAGTATAATTATGAAATTAGCCCTTTGTTGGTTTTCTGCAGATAAATGTCATTGGGAGCAGCCATGAGACCTGGAAATCGGAGCACTGTCACTGAGTTTATCATGCTGGGTATCACCAGTGACTCAAACTTGAAAATCCTGCTATTTCTATTTCTGCTTCCAGTCTATATTTTCACTCTTCTGGGCAACATCAGCATCCTGGTTATTGTTGGCTGCAACACTCACTTTCAGACACCCATGTATTTCTTTCTTAGCCAGCTTTCATGCCTTGATCTTATGTACTCTTCTGTTATTTCCCCCAAGATGCTGGTTGATCTACTGTCTAAGAAGAAGACTATCTCCCTTTATGGCTGTATAACACAATTATTCTTTTTTGCTGCTATTGGCAGCACTGAATTTGTCCTCCTGGCAGCTATGGCTTTTGACCGCTATGTGGCAGTATGTAATCCACTGCTGTACACAGTCACCATGACAAACCGTCTCTGCATGCAGTTGGTTGCAGGGTCATACGTAGGGGGGTTTCTACACTCTCTGATTCATGCAGGTTGCTTGCATCGCCTGACTTTTTGTGGCCCTGATATTATAAACCACTTTATTTGTGATTACCCTGTGCTGCTGAAGCTGTCCTGCACTGACATCTCCATCAATGATTTAGTGCGTTTTGTTTTTGCTTCGTTAGTTGTGCTAAGTTCTCTGATTGTTATCCTCATCTCCTATGCCTTCATCATCCTTTCAATCCTGAAGATTCACACCACAGCCAAGAGATGGAGAGCTGCCTCCACCTGCATCTCCCACTTCACCTGTGTCTTCCTCTTCTATGGCACCATCCTGTTCATGGAGATGCGGCCTAACTCAAGTTCTTCAGAAGAGCAGGACAAAGTAGTAGCTGTTGTCTCCGCTGTTGTAATTCCTGCTCTGAATCCTCTGATCTACAGCCTGAGAAACCAAGCGATGAAAGAAACTGTGCAGAAGATGTATCTGAAAATAAGTCACCACTGGTGAACATTGACTTTAACTAGCTTTTGGAGAATGAAAAATCGCAATAGAAAGCACTTGTGGCTGGTAGCAAGATGTGTAATATCAACAGCAGCTCACCTAATGTGGCCGCTACTTACACAATAATG
Source organism: Pleurodeles waltl (assembly GCF_031143425.1). Taxonomy (NCBI): domain Eukaryota; kingdom Metazoa; phylum Chordata; class Amphibia; order Caudata; family Salamandridae; genus Pleurodeles; species Pleurodeles waltl. The sequence continues at coordinate 89,437,810 of NC_090442.1, read as the reverse complement.
TTTTAAGCAAGCGGTAGAGCACTCCCAGATAAATAGTGATTTCCGGCCCTTATAATATGTTTCTATTGTTGACTGAGCACAAAATACAGAGCAGGTGATTGCTCTCATTGTACTAAATGCAGAGAAACCATTTGGTTGGATATAGTAGGCACTGTGGAAAGATTTTTCCTTCCTCAGTAACCTGCAACCAACTCTATAAATATCCCTCACCAAGGCATATGGTAAACAGACAGATGCTTAAACGTTTCAGAAAGTAACACAGAATCAGACAAGGATCCTAACTCCCTCCAATACTTTTTGATTTATTGCTAGCACATCTCTTGGTTTCAATACAATGCGAAACACAATTATTGCTCTTAATTGCTGAGCATCACATATTTGTTCCTCTTATTTCAATGACAACATAATTTAACTTCATAAAGACAACACTTTAAAAGCAATGGAACAGTTGGCATCTGAATTTGGCATGGGGTTGATATAAAAGACTCGACAATCTGTGAGATATAACAGTTATATCCAATCTACCAAATTACCTAGTGCAAGTGTTCTCTATGAACTAATTTGGAACTATTGGAAGATCAACTGAACAAACCAAATTTTGGAAAAAGTGGAACACAGAACTAATACAAATTATCTCCTGATTTACCAATTCTCCCTAGACCTATATCATGTATTTTAGAGGAGTCATTGTGCAATGTGTAAAAACAGGTAAATGTGAGGAACAAAGGTGCATAATATAGAAAAGGTTAGCAAACATAGGGAGTGGTATATTGGGAGCAGGGCTACAGGTACTTCTGCAACAAAAGAAAGAATAAGAGGTTGTTTTCGCAACGTAGTATATTACTCACCATTTAGCCTTCTATACATTATTGCCTTTCATAAATGGTGATTTCCCAACCGGAATTAAGGAATGGATTTAAGGACTGAGGTGAAAAAAATTTAAAGTAGAAGCTACCATGCAAGAAGTGTTATTACAGGTTTCTTACATTCCCCAACAGGATGGAACATCCCATGTATCCTACCAAACTCACACAATTTGTCTTGGGGTACCATTCAACTTAGTTAAGAGTTCTAATTCAGAGAAAGTCTCTAGTTAGGCATCCAGAGGGGGCACTTTGATGATCCTGTTTGAGGTATCACTGGGCAATAAATGAAAAGGTTTTGGAGTCTGATCACAGTCTAGGGAACCGGTCAGCAAAAAAATAAATAAAAAAAAAAAATCATAATCCAGAAACACCTTCACTAGGGAAGTCAACCTCTTTCCAAGTCCCCTGCTGCCACTCATGACCTGAAAGTCTCTTAACTTGACTTTTGCCATTAGTAACCCTGATCCCCCAACCCCATAGACTGCTCGGGCACATACTTACATGTTTTCAAATACAAATTTAATGATATCCATTCCCTGAAATAAATCCCCTTCTCCTTATAACACTCTTATTTCTAACAAATTCATTTAATTGTATGCTGAGTGTAGCTTTGAATTGAGCTGTGGATAGTCGTAAACTATGGTATAATAATGAAAGATAGCGGTGTTACGTTGGAATAGTTTATGTATTCCTAGGTAAGAAGAGGATTTGCATACAGTTGACTTTGGGACAAGATGATGAAGAGAACCTATAACTTCAAATGAAATGTTAAATTGATATTACTTAGAGAGGTATAAGTTGTAAATAGAGACATATTCATGAAGTCAATATCAGACAAGCAGAAAATGGCATGGTGTTTAAAACCTTTGCTCTAGCTACCTGTGCTGTGGAATGCCATCACTACAGATATCATGGTATTTCTACCTTTAGGGATTTAGTGTTGTCTTTGACCTGACAGTCCAGTCACAATGAGTCACTTTATTCCATAGTACTCTTAGCTATGGAATACAGTCACTACAGATATCATGCTCATTCTGCCTTCTTTGGGATTTAATGTTGTCTCAGTAGTAGTAGACCTTGTAGGAGGCTGGCCGGGTGTGTGGTGGGTACCTATGGTACTTATACCGTATACCATGTCCAGGTATCCCTTATTAGTGTAGTGTAGTCAGTGTCTAGAAGCCAGGCTCTCCAGAGGTAGCTGTGAATGAGCAGCCAAAGCTTATCTAGGAGACATGCAAAGCTCATGCAATACCACTGTAGTCACACTTAGGCCCAAATTTATACTCTGATTGCGGCGGATTTGCATCATTTGTATGGACGCAAATTTGACGCAAAGTTAACACCATAGTTATACTTTGACACCAGACCCGTCTAACGGCAAAATATCCCAGTGTACGTCATTTTCTGGATGCGTGAAACCGCCTTGTGTTATTGAGATGCAAGGTAGGCGTTTACGTCCAAAAAAAGACTTAAACACCTGCGCGCCATATTTATCCAACCGCGCAAAAATGCCGCACGGCCGGGAGGCGGAGCCGGAAAATGGCGCAAATCCCGATTGCACACAGCAGAAGCAGCAGGGTACCAAACAGGGCTTCAATCAAATCAATGGCTTCCCGCACGTGCTTGGTGCCATTGACTGCACACATGTACAGATTGTGCCATCTGCTGCAACAGAGCATTTATACTGCAACAGGAAGCACACACACTCCATCAATGTGCAGGCCATTGTGGATCACCGGAGATTGACCACCAACATCGTGGCAAAGTATCCTGGGAGTGTACATGATTCATTCATCTTCCGCCACTGCACCATCACTCAGCACTTTCAGGATGGACGATATGGCAACGGCCTACTTGTTGGTAAGTACAGAAACCTAGTAATATACACACAGCACAGCAACCCTGTAGGACACACAACACATACACCACTACATTGACACGTGGCCAGGAAGACACTGAGGATGTGACAATGGTAGTCATGTTTGATATCCTGACACAATGGGATACACACCTATGGACAAATGACAGATGCAAATGACAAGAGATGCCACTCCAGAGCCGCAAAGGACCAATTTAAAAGCACACAATGACAATGACATGGCCTTAACTGGCAGTACAACTTGGAAGATGAATCTTCCAATATCACATCAATAACACTCAATCACACACCCGTCCAAGCAATACTTACTGTGTAAGGGGTGTGTAATGTGTTTCGCTGCAGGTCAAACACCATGAGACACATAGCATGATGATGCTGACTCTAATGAAGGTGACATGGAATTATTGAGGTAGTACCAACACCTCACATCACTCCTGGGGTGACATTGCCTGCTAGCAATAAGAAAGTGGACTGTGCTATGAAAACATGTGGATGTGACACTAATACAAAGTACACACTGCTACACATACAGATTGAGACAATTCCACAGATACATAACAGATGTACAGGCACATGGACCTTCTGAAACTAACACCTTCATCCCCGCAACCAAGTTAGCAAGCTTCCCTGGAGCAGGTTCAGTAGTGAAGGTACACGTTTGCACATGAGCCAACTCGGTGAGGGCACAAAAATAGGTTTGCATAGAACTTGTCACACATGGGATAATTGTGCATTGTCAATTGTGAACACTTCAGTGCTGCCACCTTATGGAGATATGTTGTACATTGTCACCTAGCCAAATCATAGGGCCTCACTGTTGCACTTCACATGCAATTGCATATGTTGAATTTGATGGGATATTCAGCCCATATAGTGCAACCGTGTTACCAGCACAGTGAAATCGATTGTGTGTGTGGAAGTATCATGTCACCTCCAGTGAAGGCACATGGACACTTCTTTCACATGACATAATGCATGGGAGATACACAATGAACTGCAAGTTTAGAAATATACAGCTGATATCAGGTCAATCAGCCAAACACCAGTTTTGATAGTTAAACAACCCAATGCAGAAAGAACATCTTAGAAATCTAGGATCCCACACAATAGCACAAACACAGATGAGTCACAGACGGCACAAGATAACAACTGCCATGCAAAGTGATAATCAAGGTACAACCAACAACCAAATATTTACCCTCATTTTCTCTTTCAGCTGATCAGGGTTACGGTATCCAGCCATGGATGATGACCCCATTTGCCAACCCAAGCACAGCAACAGAGTGTGCCTATAATAAGGCATTTCGTAGGAGACGCACCATAGTTGAGAGGACTTTTGGCATCCTGAAGTCCAGATTCAGGTGCCTGGACATCATCAGAGGCAGCCTCCTATATTCACCTGAAATGGTCTGCAAGATCATTTTGACCTGTGCCATCCTGCACAACATTTGTGTAAGGAGGAACATTTCCCTCTATGAACCAGACCCACAAATGCCTGAAGAGGAGGAAGAGGAGGATGCTGTCTGTGAAAATGAGGAGGAACATCCAAACACTGCTGCAAGATTGCTTCGTAGACAACACATCGTACAAAACGTCTTCTAACTATAGTCACCATCACCACTTTGTTATCATATGTCATTAAACACCTATGTCGAAATAACCAAGTCAGAGGGAGGGTGGAAACAATAACAAAATCCATATAACCCACTCTGAATATAGTAAAGAAGGGAAGGCTTCGAGGTAGTTGATTCGGGTTGCTAAGCAGGTTGGTAATAAAGTCTGGTACTAACAATTAGACTTAAGTAGGGGTAAACAAAATCAACAGAAGATCTCTTCCCACTTTGTCCAAGTTTTAAAAATGTCTCATTGGTCTATTTCTATTCTCTTTTGCATTTCTATGTGGAAGGAAACTTCATATATCATTTCATTTTAAACACTGGACCCTTTAAGCTGTATTTGCCTTACCTATACTACGTTTGTTTTGTTGCCCTATTAGTATTAATGCCATATAGCATCAGTAAGTTCTTTTTTTTTTAAACAATTCACGTGGAAGGAAATTTGATATATTTTTTTTCATTAAGATCTGTAATTGCCTTATTGCACTAAAATTGCTCTCTTAAACTTTTATGTGGAAGGAAAAGTTTTATGGTTTTAATTAACTAATAAACTTGTGTGCTACTCTCACCTACCTTCATCACTCAATCATGCTCTGGGTAATTTGTTATGCATCACATGATCCCTAGGATCATAATCAGAGTTTAGCCTCATGGAGCATTGCAGAAATACAGATTAGGGTACTGAAAAAACCACATCACATTTGATGGGTATGAATGTACAGCCAACATCACACACAGTGTAAATGACATATATCATGTCTATTTCACATGTGAAGGGCAATATCAGAGGACCACAGCTATGAGACACATCCATGTTGCCAACGTGGTCCATTGCAGCACATGGCATACAACTAAGACACCATCAATCATAAGGAAAAAAAGGGTCTTATACATGAGGCAGTGGATGTGCTATTGCATTGGTAACAGGAATGTATGGCCAGACCCTTGACAGCAGTAAGTGTGACATCAGCTATCTCTGCAAGGAGCATGTGTGACAAGAAGCCCATCTAAGCTGAAAATGTATAACACAAGTGCCCCAAGTATGACAAGCATTGCTCTGCCATGTTTTAAGTCTCTCCCCACACTTCTCTAGGCACCCCTGTAAACGGACTATCTGTACCTTTAGATTCCTCAGCTACACACACCCAGACTCCCATTCTGACTCATGTGTGCTTCCCACTTCAGGATGGCATGGCATAGTCATAGTTCATCAGTCTGCATTGACTTCAAGTCAAAGAATGCACTGCCTGGTAGTTGGTAAGACCTGTAATCAGCTGTCCATTGTTTCCCATGTGAAATGTCCACTTGGCCCTTTTAACTTGATTCTCAACTCCACGACTTGTGAGAGACTGAAGCTGCACACACCTGTGAGCTCTACCATGCACACGAGCCATTTGACTCTGCCCTGCCCTCGCTGCTGCCTAGAACTGCTTAGAAGCTGCCAGTTTCAGAATTTCCTTGTTGTGCATTGGCATACAAATCACTTGTGTACCAGAGCCCTTGGGGGATTGTGTAATGTTGCAGACCACAGCACAAACAGTTTTTAGTTCCCACAGTGTTGTTACTGCTTGTCCCAGTCTGAGTCTGCTCACTGTGCATTTGCCTTGTTCATGTTTGTTCCTGACAGAGCCTGCATCCTGTTAGCCAGACTGGTTCCAGTCTTTGCGTTAAACATAGAGCTTCCCTGTGGCTACATTTGTCTCATAGTTGATTTCCACGCCCTCTCTTGCCTCATGGGTTATTGTCTGTGGTAGGTCTACAATGAATCCTCAAATAGATAGTATATTTTAATCATGTAACTTATCGAAATCAGTTCTGGGACATGTATTCAAATGGCCTAATCCAGCCCCCATCCCTTGTCTGGTATTGCCTGTAATTATGTTTGCAAACAGTGACAGTGTGCTATGGCTGTATGTATGGATTCGGTACGGTGAATCCAGCACAACAAACAAGGCTTGCCAATGTGTATGTGAGGACAAAACATGTTTGTGCCCTGACTGTCCACACACAGAATCACTTCTGCTGCCACCTTTTGATGGTGCTTGCGTGGTGACTAGCTGTGAGATTAATTAGCACAGAGGCACTGATGTTCCCTGTTACAGTGGGAATTTTTAAGACCACCCTGTGTACACATGTTGTGATGAAAGCTGCCTGTTACCTATTACTCATCCATTAATTTTTTGAGCACACCAAGGTTGCCCTGTCGTCAGCCTTATTAAAGTTCTGCAGTGCCATAGCTGTGCTATCACCATGTGTGTCGTTAGTTGATCTTTGGCTTTTGGGCAAATCTGCTTTGAAAGAAAAGGATACTCTGTTAATTGAGGGAATGGCTCTACAGACTCATGACTAGACTTGTATGTAACTATGACAACATGGAGGCCAATACTGACACAGGGTACACATGGCCACACACTTGAACTGGACACTTTTGTGCAATGAACCACTGGACATATGTGAACACATGCAGCATGGTCTGCTGGTCCTCCACAGCCACAGGAGAAACATAGGTCATTTACATTAGTCAAACTGTGGTGTACCAAAACATTTTTGGATTGGATTTGGCACAAACACAGTACCTATCTAGCATGTTCAAATGCCTGACTCATGGGTAGTATACACACAAGTGACCATGAAGTGGTATCCAACATTTCATTACATGTGATGGGTTACATTTTTGACATTGCCATTATCAACCGTCCTCTATCTATCCTATGTATAGTTTGTCATGGGAGATGTTTTGTCCCCAAAGTCAGGGAAGTTCACATAGCATAAGACGCAACAGATATGACAAACACATATCATGACTGATGTACCTCAATGAATGGCATCTGATGGTTATCCACAATTACAACACATGCATACAAGCACATTATGCAAAACACTTCTTGTGACGTTCACACAGAGGTACAACAACAATTGAAATAGCCAATTCACAGACATAAACACACAGGTCATGAGTGACTTATTTAAGTTGCGTAGCCTTGCAATCCTCTATTGATGCAACACCTGCTCAAACTAGGAAATACCAATTTTATTCCAAAAGTTTGTGTTGCTGTTGCGTCAGTTAAGAGAGCTAATCTGGCACAACAACATGAGTATTATGGTCTGCAGTAGTGTGGTCTGCCACATGTGTCCAAACACTAGAACACACACAGCAGGCCACAACATCCTAACTTTGTATGGTTATAGCCTTCATGTATGTTAAAAAAAGAAAAATGACATGAACACAGTTGTAGACAGATATTTTGACGCAAAAGCGTCAAAATATGATGCATATGCGTCAAAATATGACACATATGTGTTAAAAAATGACGCTCACATCAATTATACATCGATTGGTCCCTTGCGTTAATTCCAACACTGCACCCCATGAAATTGGTTATCCATTAAAAAAATATTGATCCTTGAATGCGGGGGAATTTTTATGCATATGGGTCAAAAAATATTGACGCAAAGCCCGTAAGCGTCATAAAATTTCACGCATCACAATAAAAACGCACCGCATTTGAGACAGGAAGTAATGTAATATGATATCCTGTTTACAGAAATGGTACAGTGGGTCTACTTTCACTTTCACTTTGCAGTCTGTGATTCTTCTAGTCTGTGTGGCTGTGTAGAGAGTTGTGTCTGTCAATATTGTGCTCTTGTCTCCTGTGTGCCATTTCCATTGTCATCTGTTGTTTCTGTAAGTGCCTGTTTAAATCAATGTAAGTGTGTTTTTGTCATTTTTTAGATTACATTTCTCTTTGTACTGTTGGGAGTGTGTTAGTGGGTATTGTTAGTTGGGGTATTGTTGGGCTGTTTGTGGGTTCTTTAAGTTTCATTTCCATACCTCCTTTCCCTGTATGTCCCTCTTTTCCCTTTCCTATCCCTATTATTTTTGAGATGTTGGGAAGGCCACATCTGGGGAGAATGGGTGAGGAGGAGCTGGGGGCTTTTATTTGGCTGGTGTGCCACTTCCTGCCCCTGATGTTGGAGGCTGGTGGCAGGGTGATACAGGGGTATCACACCGAGGCTAGGATGCTCAGGTGGTCAAAGGTGCTGTTCCACCTCAAAAGACTGTTCAACAGCCAGCGCAATGACCACCAACTGAAACATCGCTGGGCTGACCTGGTGCCCAGAGAGCAAGACATGCTAGACCACCTGGGTGTGGAGATTGGTGGCCCTGTTGGTGAGTACAAATTAGACTAATGTATACAGTTAAATGCTCTGTAGTGACAGTAGCAGATTTTGTGATATGCTGCATGCAATGTTTGTGGACATGTGGAATGCAAGTTGAACAAACTGTGGCCCTGATGAATACTATTTTTGCTATGCATTACCGTCAATTGTTGAAGCAAAATTTGCACAAACTTACATAAGACAACTTTATCTTGTTAATCAGTGCTGCTTTGACGTCAATAGATGATGGTAATGTGGCACAAACAAAAGTATTATTCAGGGTCTGTGAGTATACCAGGAATGAGATGTATTTCACATGCTAATGCAAGTAACCAAAGTAGTCCACAAATGTTTTAATACATGTCTGCACAGTATTCATGGCCCTACGTACAAATATCTTCCTAACCTCTGTCAATGTCTTAGGCTGATATTTCAACTTGGTTTGTGCAGCATTTAAATTAATTATGGATGCCAATGTAATGCACACTTGATAATATCTAAGTTTTTTGTGCTACTTTCCATAGCTGTAGCGTAAACAAATTAAGCCAATTCTACACATAAAAATTAAAATAACATCTGGCCCTAAGTTCATTGTTTCTGTGTGTTTACATCTGGACAGATAATCTTTCACATGGCCAAATGTAATTGTGCCCGGATTCTACCAAATTGCAGTAGCTGTACACAGTTTTCTCTTGTGGCTTTTCGGAGTAGGTGTAGAATTCCTATCATTGAGTAGCATGGCCCAACAACATTTTTGGCTTTGGCACAATTGCTGGTACAAAGCTGGGGCATTTGCCATCTGTGTCACTTTTTAGCCAAACAATTTTATAAAGTTAATGGGTCATCATGGGATCCCTGAACTTTGTGAATGCATGGTCAGAAAATATTTATTTGCATGATGTTGTGCAAGGGACCACTGACTGCTTCCATCAGACATTTAAAAGTGCCGAAATAGTTTGCTAGTTTATGTTTGGTACACCCCTGCTGATCTAGTGCAGCATATGTACAATTGTTAACTTCTCTGTATGAAGGCTATCACAGACATGGTTGTATGCTAAGATCAGCAGGCCAGCATTCCTGTGAGTGCCGCCATTCCGACGGTGCTTACAAATAGAGACCGACGTCATCAAAATTGCAGAAGTAGGACATTTGCTAAACCATGTTTCAATTGGGACAGTGTCAGTTTGGTTGTATAACCACAGATCACCCAACTTGGCAAATGTAAGATACTGAATGTGGCAAACTGTGATCTACAATACCTGATATAGGTACACAGGGCCCAGAGCAACACATTTCAGGTGAAGTGACTACACCTGTGCCCATGTATTCTGTCACGGATGATCAAATTAGACACTGTCAGCATATATTTCTTTATTGTTTTGATTTAGATAAATGGCCAATCCATGTTTAGCGTAACATTGTCATCAAGTAACACACAGGATCCCTGCCATCATGGTGTCATAGGGGGCATATACGGCTCTGGGTACACTGCCAATGTGGCATATGTAACTTACATACGAAACAGGCACACATATTATGGACCATTGAAAGCACAATAATTCCAGAACTAAACTCAACCCACATGATAATCACACAGTAACTCATTGTCCCTTGATGCACAAGCCACAATACCTGAGTGACTAGTATTGCAGTGCACCAGGAATGTGGCTTTGCATGTCTCTCATAATAACAAATGATGAAAAGGAGTACCCTCTAGAAACCATTCTGCACAAAATTGAGTAATCATGTTTGGCACCAAAGGATTGTTAGGGCCAGTGCATGTGTGCATATGTGTGTCTATCACTCACTGGAGTGACAGAGTCAATGCATGTTTGCAGTAGTATGTCTGTTGGGGTGTCTACATGCCTGATGTGCTGCTCTATCATATAAAATGTCACACACAGTAATTTGTTGATCCATGTTCTGTACAAGGAGCAGAAATTGAGCACATTTCACCCTTCCATGTTTTACAGGTGGACCAGCCCCCTACACAATTGGTAAAGTGGCTCGATTTGCGGACCCAGACATATTTAGTAAGTGTTGATATGTTTGTCCTGTGTTGTGTTTGCAGTTGTTGTGTGATTGACTCCAGTGTGTTGGACTCACTGCACGGTATGATGTGCTGGCACATGATCTGATATGTGACTTGACTGGAGGTTGACATTTTGTTCCATGTTTGAGTTGGACAATCTGTGGCGGAGAGTCATATATTGGGAGTCAAGGGCTGTGCTATAGGCATGCGCAGGTGAACAGGGTGATTTTTTTAATACATGTATGCCATTGATTAATTTGGAGGTGGCCAGTTTCATGATTTAGTAATCAAGTCATACCCTGATTCACACAGACCAGTGATTCTGAAGTATTACCCACAGACTTGAGCATCCCTGTTAACTAATGAACATGTAAGACTGCATGTTTGACTTCCTAGCAGCATCTAGCTCCACATGTTGTGCTCCGTTTATGTGGCACTTGAGTGAAATGTCATAGGTGTGCATGCAGCTCAAGCCCAGATCGGTGCTTGCATCTATGTGCTTGTTTTCGGAAAGGTATCAGTGAGATCTAATGATGTTGACAATTGTCTGCAATTAGAAACATAAATGTGGATGTGATTGTCCAATGTTTAAGTCAATCCTAGTTGGCAGCCCTCCTTACCTGTGGTGGACTGACTAAACCCATGGACAGCTGTCCAAAGCTTCCTGTCTGTCCTTGATGTTTGAAAGTATGTGTTGCATGTCCATCCCCCCCTGAGGCACAGGGTTAGGAAATATGTGTACCTAGGTGTGAGGATCCCAGTGTAGAAGACAGACATGTAATTCAAACATTCATTTGTTCCAACCTAGGATGCCCCCTCATGATTAGCAACTGCATACCGTCCAGGCAATTCTATTTACAAATCACAGGTCTTGTGGGCCTTGATTGTCATCCAGAAGATAGTCATTAGTTGGCCTGACACATGTGGAGTACTTGCAGCATTTGTTATGTGACCAATAGCAGTACAATTATGCACAGATCATTTAAGTAGTTACACACCTTTTTGTGCATTGCTTTGCTGTTAGATAGTAGATGTATAGGCTGCGTTGGCCTGTCATTCTTCAGGGACATTCTATGATCTGTACTGTGATTTGGACTGTTTCAGCTATTTTTGAGGAAGTATTACAATATCATCTGTAGATGTATCACACAATGATGTCACTAATGTTTGGCTTTCTCTATTTTTACAGCTGCCAACGTGAATGCCCATGAGATCAGGAAATTCCAGAGGCGGGCAATGCGTTACCGCCACATACTAGATGTGGAGTATGGGTTCCGCAATATGGCACGGCGTTATCGCCATGAGAGAGCCGCAGGGGTCTGGAGGGCATTTGCCCAAGGGGGGCCAGACTTGCCCACAACAGCCACCACCACCAACACTACAACTCAGACCACAGTCGCCCAAAGGATGACAACCACTGTTGCAGGTCCATCAACCTCATCTGCTCCAGCCCCACAGGCAGCAGCTCCTGCACCTCCCCCTCCAAGCACGGCACCGGCACCAGCAGTGGTATCAACTAGTGGAAGACAGACAATCCCAGCTGCTGTGATAGACAATGAGAATTTCAGACCATGAGACGTGACATGCAACGGATGTTGCGCAGGATGGACAGGCTGCACCAGGAGGTGTCCCGCAATAGCAGGAGACTGCGGGGTATTAAAAAGATCCTCTGGAGGGCCAATTTGTAACTTTTGGATCCTCAGCTATGATTCCCTCCTCTCCCTCCTCTTTCCTGGTTCTTATCTAGTGGGTTGAGGGGGCTTAGTGTTAGGTTAGAGTAGTCTGTTAGTTTAGTTAGTATAAGTGAGTTGGGGGGTGGAGGGGGTTATATTATTACATATTTTTTTTGTGGGTGGAGGATGATGTTGGGGTTTATGTGTATAAATATATATATATATATATATAAAAAATATATATATACATATTTGTTTAGGATAAGATAGTATGTGTTTAGGTTAGTATATGTTGTCCTACATGTGTCCTGTCATGTACGGGGGGTGGGGAGTTGATGTTTAGAGTGTTTAATTAAATGTGATAGGTAAGTTTAGCTTATGGTAGTTAGGGGCAGTTGTGGGTAATGTATAGTTAGGAAAGGTTAGGTTAGTTAAGGTGTTTCCCCTAGTTGTAGTATCCTTTATTACTGTGAAATAAAGTTTTAGGTACTCCTTTACAGTAGGTGTCATATGCTTGGGGATCAGGGCCTTGGCATGAGTGAACAGTGTCAATTTAGTATTTGCATTTGTGTTCCATCCTGCATCAGAATCCCATTATTGACATGGTTATTCCCAATTCCTAATGTGCTGTCACATTGGCAGTTACACCAAAGCTACTTCTCTATGCATCTGCCATCCATTGCACCCACCACTCAAGGTTACTATGGTTCCCAATGTGTTGTGAAGTTTGGATGTGTTTTTAAATCTGTCATCATTTGAGTCCTGAATTTGAATCTTGGGCACTGTGGTACGTCTGCCTGCAGACTGATGTTCATGTGAACCCTGATAATGCGAGTGATGATATAATCTTATGTAGTATTGTATACAGAAATCACACCTATCATTTCTTACATTGTATTCCCAGGTTACCTAGTTGTCCATACTACACATCCATTCCTGCTGTATGGTGTGAGTGTGTGATGAAAGTTTATAGTCAGATGTCACATACATAAAGATTGTCTTGAAGGGAATGTTGGCCACGTTGAGTTTCAGCTTATACATACCTTGAAGCTGACTTTTTCTGTCCTACACAGCATTATACTGTTCGTTTTCATTTCACTTCAGAAATAAGCCTCAGGAAGAGCAGAAGATTATACAATCCAGAACCCAGTGCATAGTTATCAGCCCACATTCTTTCAACACAGTTGTATTGACATTCTATGGACATTGACATGTGGCATACATCACTAATCTCCTACACAGTTGATGTGTCACATTATACAGAGACAAAGTGGTTGTGTAAGTACTATTTATTTTAAAGTGTAGTAGTACAATAATTACATAGTCCAGGATTGTGAATCCATTAATGTGATGCCTTCTATTGTGATGCAACACAAGTGCAATGGGACATGTTATTGGACATGCTGGGGTGAAGTGTCATACAGTGCAGAGGAACATGAATTGCCAATGAGGTAGTGAGAGACAATCACAGAGCATAGGGGGTCATTACGACCCTGGCGGTATAAGGCGCTTACCGCCGTGGAGAAGACCGCCAATACACCGCCGCCGCCGCGGTAGACCACCACAGCTATTATGACACACATCACGGAATCCGCCGAAATTCAGACACCCCCACAATACCGCCACACCAAAGGTCAGCGATAAACTGGCGGAAACATATCCTCCACCTCCCTGCCAACAGAAACACGCCCATGCTATTACAAACCACGAATCCACGCGGCGGTCTTTCAACTGCGGTATTCCATTGGCGGTACACACCGCCGCACTCAAAATACACACACATCTCCAAAACACCGCCACATTGGACATTTCGAAACACACACACCTGAGACACATACACACACCACTCCCACACACCCAACACAATATAAAACCCACACACCTCACCCACAAACCCCTACAACCAGAAATTCTGAGAGAAGGCGAGAGAGAGAGCACAGAATAGACAACCCCATCGCACAGAGGCACACAACACCATCACCCACACAACATCCAAGCACAAAACACCACATACCACTACACTCACACACACCACCCCATGTCACGCCTATAACACAGCCCTCGACTCCCAATATATGACTCTCCGCCACAGATTGTCCAACTCAAACATGGAACAAAATGTCAACCTCCAGTCAAGTCACATATCAGATCATGTGCCAGCACATCATACCGTGCAATGAGTCCAACACACTGAAGTCAATCACACAACAACTGCAAACACAACACTGGACAAAAATATCAACACTTACTAAATATGTCTGGGTCCGCAAATCGAGCCACTTCACCAATTTGGTAGGGGGCTGGTCCACCTGTAAAACATGGAAGGGTGAAATGTGCTCAATTTCTGCTCCCTGTACAGAACATGGATCAACAAATTACTGTGTGTGACATTTTATATGATAGAGCAGCACATCAGGCATGTAGACACCTCAACAGACATACTACTGCAAACATGCATTGACTTTGTCACTCCAGTGAGTGATAGACACACATATCGGTCATACAGTGCAGAGGAACATGAATTGCCAATGAGGTAGTGAGAGACAATCACAGAGCATAGGGGGTCATTACGACCCTGGCGGTATAAGGCACTTACCGCAGTGGAGAAGACCGCTAATACACCGCCGCCGCGGCAGTAGACCGCCACAGCTATTATGACACACATCACGGAATCCGCCGAAATTCAGACACCCACACAATACCGCCACACCAAAGGTCAGCGATAAACTGGCGGAAACACATCTTCCACCTCCACGCCAATAGAAACACGCCCATGCTATTACGACCCACGAATCCACGCGGCGGTCTTTCAACCGCGGTATTCCATTGGCGGTACACCCCGCTGCGCTCAAAATACACACACATCTCCAAAACACCGCCACATTGGACACTTCGAAATACACACACCTGAGACACATACACACACCACTCCCACACACCCAACAAAATATAAAACACACACCCACATCACCCACAAATCCCTACAACCAGAAATTCTGAGAGAAGGTGAGAGAGAGAGCACAGAATAGACAACCCCATCACACAGAGGCACACAACACCATCACCCGCACAACATCCAAGCACAAAACACCACATACCACTACACTCACACACACCACCCCATGTCACGCCAAAGACACCCCCGCTTCTCCGATTCTCCGAGGAGGAGCTCAGGGTCATGGTGGAGGAAATCCTACGGGTAGAGCCACAGCTATTTGGCTCACAGGTACAGCACACATCAATTGCAAGGAAGATGGAGCTATGGCAAAGAATAGTGGACAGGGTCAACGCAGTGGGACAGCACCCAAGAAATAGGGAGGACATCAGGAAGAGGTGGAACGACCTACGGGGGAAGGTGCGTTCAACGGTATCCAGGCACCACATCGCATTACAGCGGACTGGCGGCGGACCCCCACCTCCTCCACCTCAACTAACAACATGGGAGGAGCAAGTCTTGACCATCTTGCATCCTCAGGGCCTCGGGGGAGTCGGAGGAGGAACGGACACTGGTAAGTCAAATCTTAACTATCACATCCCCCACCCTACTTGCATGCTATCACACACCCCCACCCTCACACCCTCCCCTATCACCCAAACTCCTCACTAATGTACTAATAACACCAAGTACACATCCCAACCCCAAGACCTGCATGACACAACTATCCATGGACACTCATCACTAAAGCATGCCCACTGCACATACCCAGAACACCCCCCCAACCATCAGCACACAACCCCACACACAGGAATGCCTGCACTGGGGTTCACGCACACCAAACCATTGCACACCATTACACACACACATGCAATAATCATGTACTTATACCCCCGCAGGACCCCGAAGGAACGTCACCACACCAGAGGGTCCAGACAACACCACTCCACCCCCAGAAGAGGCCCACAGTGACGAGAGCAGCTCTGCCCTACTGGATCTTGATGACCAGCCCGGACCATTGTGGGCCTCAGGACAGTCGGTTCCCCTCGCACAGGCACAGCCCAACACTGACCTTCCACCCTCTGGTAACACCAGCACAGCACCCACCCAGCGGGCCCAAACCTCCCTACCCAGGACAGGTCAATCAGCGGTGTGTCCACCACTACAGGGCACCCAGGCTAACCCACCAACCCAACAACAACATAGACCTGGGGGCAGTGGTAGTGGGCACACAGCCCAGGGGACGGAGGCACAGGAACACAGGGGAACTGGGAGGGCTGCTGTGCGACAGAGGGAGGACAGGCCAAGGGAACCAACTCTCCACAAGGCCCTCTCCTCCATCATGGGAGCATACCACCACTCCCAGGAGACGATGGCCACGGTCCTGAACAAGTTGCAGGAGACCCTGTGTCTGCAGGAGGAGCAGTATTTTGGGTTCAGGGAGGAGCTCAGGACCATCGGCTCCGCCCTGGGCACCATCATAGGGGTGCTGACGGACATTCAAAAGACCTTGAGGGACACCGTGGCACTCCAAGGGGCCCCTGACACTAGCCACGACGATGAACTACCTACCACCTCCGCTGGCGCTAGTGGACAGGACGCCCCGCCACAGGACCACCACACCAGCACCCCATACCCTGCAGACGGACAACCACCACGCAAGCGGGCCCTGAGATCCAGGAACAGGACAGAGCAAGATGGTAAGACCCCCGCCAGGAAATAAGACCACCCTGATTGTCCCCCCACTGTCCCACTTTGTTACCCTGTCCAAATCGGAACTGCCCCAGCTCCACTTCCAATGGGCAGATGTGCAATGTGCCTGTGAGACTAATAGACTGGACTCTGCCCCCCTTCATTTTTAGCACTTAAATAAACACCCTTGAAACACTAAAAAAACTAGAGTCAGTCTATGATTTGTATTTTTCTATTATCAATGACAGTGTCATAATGGGTTACCCATTGGAAGGCTAACATACCAATGTCACACATCACAAGCCCTTCAAGGATGCAAGCAGTTGACACGTAGGTTACCACATTTGTGAAACTGAAATGGAAGGGGACAACTCAGTTAACAAATAGTGAGTGAAATGTAGGTACAGGACAGAGGTAAACGTGTGGAAGTTAATGTAATGTTACACCAGAAAATGTACTCACCTGAGTTTCACTGGAAATATTGCTGTATGACTGACTCCCTGTTGTCGTTTTCTTCTTCCTCAGCTTCATCCTCATCACTGTCCACAGGCTCCACAGACTCCACAGCTGCAACAACACCGTCATCTGGATCATCCTCCTGCAGAAAAGGCACCGGCGTCACAATGCTAAATTATGGAGCATGGAGCAGGCGATGATGATGTCGCACACCTTCTTTGGTGAGTAGAATAGGGACCCACCTGACATATGGAGGCACCTGAACCTGGCCTTAAGAAGGCCGTAGGTGCGTTCGATAACCCTCCTAGTCCGCCCATGGGCATCATTGTAGCATTCCTCTGCCCTGGTCCTGGGATTCCTCACTGGGGTCAGTAGCCAGGAAAAGTTGGGGTAACCAGAGTCCCCCAATAGCCATACACGGTGCCTCTGGAGTTGACCCATCATATCAGGGATGCTGCTATTGCGCAGGATATAGGCGTCATGGACAGAGCCAGGGAACATAGCATTTACCTGCGAGATTTACTGGTCTGCCAAACAGACCATCTGGACATTCATCAACTGATAACTCTTCCGGTTCCTGTACACCTGTTCACTCCTGCAGGGGGGGGACCAGAGCTACATGGGTCCCATCAATGGCACCTATGACGTTCGGGATATGTCCAAGGGCATAGAAGTCACCTTTCACTGTAGGCAAATCCTCCACCTCAGGAAAAATGATGTATCTCCTTACGTGTTACAGCAGGGCAGCCAACACTCTGGACAACACGTTTGAAAACATAGGCTGGGACATCCCTGATGCCATGGCTATTGTTGTCTGAAAAGACCCACTTGCAAGGAAATGGAGCACTGACAGCACCTGCACGTCAGGGGGGATTCCAGTCGGATGGCGGATTGGTGACATCAGGTCTGCCTCCAACTGGGTACATAGTTCCTGGGTTGTGGCACGGTCAAACCTGTAGGTGACGATTAAATGTTTCTCTTAAAATTGTCAACAGGTCCACCAGCGGTCGGTACACCGAGGATTCCGCCATCTTCTCATATGTCCCAGCTGACGGTGCCTACGAAGGACAACAGCGAATAACCAGTCAACATTCCTCCAGGTATGTACCCACAGTCACACACAAGACTACCCCAGACAATGAACCCTTCCTGTATGTGTGTTGAGTGTAGGCCTCGGTATGTGTGACGCAGTTGAAAAAGAATCCATGTGGGCCCCTGAAATGGCGGATGCCTGACCTCTAAACTGGGACAATGGGATTGTGGGGTAACAGCGCTGGCGTTGCACACCGTCGCGGTAGGCGGTCGTAGACCACGGCGCACTGCTGCATTGGTTAACATTGGACCCTATGGGTCCCAGGAGCCAATGAACAGGTGCGCTGGCGGTGATGATGCGCACATGCCGCGGACATCACCGCTGCGGACATCACCGCCATTTTCTATCTGTTAAATCACCAGATACCTGACCTTCGACAGGAGAGGACCTACATTGCTAGTGCTGCTGTGACCTCGGTCTGGAAGCGACGATGGCTGCTGCGTCTGGGGAAAGGGCCCCTGCCTTCACTGCACAGGAGTTGGAGAAACTTGTGGATGGGGTCCTTCCCCAGTACATACTACTCTACAGTCCTCTAGACCAACAGGTTAGTACACAGGGAGCACGTTGTATGGGCTAGGCCTGGGTGGACAGGGCTGGGGGGAAGAGTGAAGGGGGCAGAGTTCATACTACAGTAAAGAATGGGAATAAATGGGCCACATGGTCGGAGTAGGGAGGGGGCCACTCACATTGATGGTGCAGTTGGTAATGACTGTTCCTCTTCGGTTGTGCATGTCATGTAGGTCAGCGCCCACCAGAAGAGGGACATTTGGTGTGCCATCGCCAAGGAGGTCCGGACCCTGTGGGCCCACCAGAGACGGGCACCCACTACCGGAAGAGATGGGAGGACATTCGCCGCTGCAGCAAGAAGACGGCGGAGGCTCAGCTGGGGATGGTCTCCCAACGTGGGAGGGGTGCCCTTTGCACCATGACCCCCCTGATGTTCCGGATCCTGGCGGTGGCCTACCCGGAGTTGGATGGGCACTTGAGGACATCACAGCAGACACAAGGGGGTGAGTACAACCTCATTCTGCGGACTTTGCGTGCAGTGAAGGTGTCTGGGTGGGGGAGGTGGGCTGTGGGTGTCCCTAGGCCAGGGCGAATTCGGTAGGCAAGGCCCCTCCGTAATGTAGGCCATGTGGCACTCTACCCCACTTCAGAAGAGTACCAAGTTGAGGTATAGTTGCCCCTGTGGCATCCATGTGCGCAGATGTCCACCATTGCCATGTAGGCCATATTCCAGAAATTTCATGTGCAGAGGCCAGGAGCACGGCGTAATGCATGGGGCTGCTGGGTCTGTCTTGTCCGCCAACGGTAACGGTATGCCATGCACTAAAACTCTCTTACTTCTGTCTCCCCCCCCTTTTTCTGCTCTCCATGTCCTTTTGCACATCAGCATCATCAGGGGGAGGTACAGTGGCACCAGAGCACGAGGGAGCTGCATCCCATATGGCCATGGAGGGCCACACCACAGACTCTGAATGCACCAGTGGGACGGAGGGCGAGGGGAGCTTCACGTCGGCCACCAGATCAGCAACCAGCGACACGGACTCGTCCGACGATGGGAGCTCCCTTGTGGTGGCGGCACCATCTGTGCCCCCCACTTCTACAGGTACAGCCGCCACCTCCCCTACCAGCACCGCCCTCCCAGCATCCCCTCAGCGTTCGTCCCGTGCCCGCTCACCCAAGAGGGTGGGCATCACCTTCGCCCCAGGCACCTCAGGCCCTGCCCCAGTCACCCCTGCTGCCCTCAGTGAGGAGGCCATTGACCTCCTCAGGTCACTCACTGTTGGGCAGTCTACCATTGTGAATGCCATCCAGGGTGTAGAACGAGAGTTGCAACACAGTAATGCATTCTTGGAGGACATTCATTCTGGTCAGGCTGTCCTTCAGCGAACCCTGCAATCTCTGGCCTCAGCACTGATGGCAGCCATTGTCCCTGTGTCTAGCCTCCCCCCTCCAACTTCCTCCACCCAGACTCAATCCCCTGTACCCCAGCCCATCCCAAGCACACCTACAGACCAGCATGCACACAAGTCAACACACACAAGTAGCTCAAGCAAACATAGGCACCACACACACCACAGGCACTCACACAAGCATCACACACATACGGATACAGCAACATCCACTGTCTCCACTGTGTCCCCCTCCTCTTCTTCTCCCTCCTCCCTCCCAGTCTCGTCTACACACACACCTGCATGCACCACATCTACAGGCACTAGGACTCGCACCAGGACACCCAGCACCACAAGCCGCTCACCTGCACTCACCACCTCCACTGCCATTTACACGTCCCCTGTGTCCTCTCCCAGTGTGTCTGTAACGCCCCCTCCCAAAGTACCCAAACGCCGGCAATCACTCACCCAACATCCATCCACCTCACGACAGCCTCCAGTACCTGCACCTGAACTCAAAAAACACCTAAAGTGACTCCTCCTACAACCACCTCCTCTTCCTCCACTCCCAGACCCCCTCCAGCTACCCATCCCAGTGTCCATCAGAAACTGTCCCACTGTCAAATTTACCTTTTTGCCCCCCCTCCAATTCATCAGTCACGTCGTAGCGCCTCAGCCAAAAAGCCTCCAGTACCAGTGGTGCGTGTTCCAGGTTTTTGGAGTGCACCATCCACCAGGGCAGGCAGTAGGACCGGAGCATAGGCACTGGCAGCCCACCCCCTGTAAAGGCTCCAAAATTGGAGAGTGGATGACGGGACCGTGTCAAGACTCCTGGTGGGACAACAAGTGAAATGGGATCGAAGGCGATTGGTGAGTCAGCTGTAACTCCAAAAAAGGTGGGGAAGGTCCAGAGGAAGTATGCCCAGCCTGTTGTGAGTGTCACGGCGGAGAAGTGTGCCATCTTTTCCGGCGGTCCAGACACAACCGCCAGCACTGTCGTCACTGATCCAGAGACCACCGCCAGAGTCACAGCCCAGGAGGGCACAAGTATCGTCACTGGTCCAGAGACCACTGCCGGAGTCACAGCCCAGGAGGGCCCAAGTATCGTCACTGGTCCAGAGACCACTGCCGGAGTCACAGCCCAGGAGGGCCCAAGTATCGTCACTGGTCCAGAGACCACCGCCAGAGTCACAGCCCAGGAGGGCCCAAGTATCGTCACTGGTCCAGAGACCACCGCCAGAGTCACAGCCCAGGAGGGCACAAGTATCGTCACTGGTCCAGAGACCACCGCCAGAGTCACAGCCCAGGAGGGCCCAAGTATCGTCACTGGTCCAGAGACCACCACCAGAGTCACAGCCCAGGAGGGCACAAGTATCGTCACTGGTCCAGAGACCACCGCCAGAGTCACAGCCCAGGAGGGGACAGGATGCCACAGCCCCGCTGGCCAATGATGGAACGTCATGCCACACACCAATGTCCAGTGTGAAGATCGTCATGCCACACACCAATGCCCAGTGTAGAGATCGTCATGCCACACACCAATGTCAGTATCAGGACCGCCATGGCAAAACACCGCTGAACAGGGCAAAGACCGCCATGGTAAAGCACTGCTGAACAGGACAAAGACCGCCATAGTAAAGCACCGCTGAACAGGGCAAAGACCGCCATGTCAAAGCACCGCTGAACAGGGCAAAGACCGCCATGGTAAAGCACCGCTGAACAGTCATTAACCTCAATGGCAAAGCACCGCTGAACAGGGCAAAGACCGCCATGGTAAAGCACCGCTGAACAGGGCATGGACCGTGTAGGAATGAATGGACCGCCACATCAGGCATCCTTATCCCATGTGCAGGGACAGTGACAGGACAGGAACTTTCATGGGGAGACGCATCCAGTCTGGGCACCAGTCCCCCTCCAGAACAAGTGGAGACCTGCATCTACTTGAGAGACTGTGGCTTTGCACTCCCCAGGATGGCACAGTGGGCAAGCCACCCACTGTAGAGACTTGAGAGACTGTGGCTTTGCACTCCCCAGGATGGCACAGAGGGCAAACAACCCACTGTAGAGACTTTAGAGACTGTGGCTTTGCACTCCCCAGGATGGCACAGTGGGCAACCCACCCACTGTAGAGACTTGAGAGACTGTGCCTTTGCACTCCCCAGGATGTCACAGTGGGCAACCCACCCACTGTAGAGACTTGAGAGACTGTGGCTTTGCACTCCCCAGGATGGCACAGTTTGCAAACCACCCACTGTAGAGACTTGAGAGACTGTGGCTTTGCACTCCCCAGGATGGCACAGTGGGCAACCCACCCACTGTAGAGACTTGAGAGACTGTGGCTGTGCACTCCCCAGGATACATCAATGGGCATGGAGCCCCATCGTGGATCTGGCTTCTCATTCATCCGGCTGAGGTGCCCCCCCTTCCCTTCCCCCTGAGGTGCCTGTTTTATTTCTATCTGATGCACCGGATTTTGGTCAGGTATCTATTGTGGGCCTCGCCCATTGCATTTTTGGACAGTTGGTGCACGGACATTGTTGTGTACATATCTGCACTACTTCTTGTATTGTATATATAATTATGAGCGATTTAGACATATATATCTGTATATTTTTAATGACATGTATATTGGCACATTACAATGTTTGACCAAAATTCGCTTTGTCTTTGGATTCTTCCGGGGGGATTGTGGGTTGTTAGTGTGATATTTTTGACTGCATTGGTGTGTATGTTGTAATATGCGAGGGTGAGGGTGGGGGTGTTTGGTGGGTGTCCACCTAACTTTTGCCTCCCCCCCCTGTCGTAGGTGCAGTACTCACCGGTATCTTCTGCGCCTACTTTGCTGTTGGTCGTAAAGGAGCAGAAAGACAAGGGCTGGTAGGATTTGGAGTTCGGGGTCCATGGAGTCGTCGTTCCTCGTGGGATATGTTAAGGTGAGCATTTTCCCATAGCACAAGCAGTTTCCGCCGTGTTTTTATCCACGGTGAATCCGCCCCGGAAAAGGTGGCGGATTGCGGGTTGTAATAGTGTGGGCGATACATTGTCTCCCCCCTGTCTGTTGGCGGTGACCACCGCGCTGCTTGTCTGTACCGCCGTGGCGGGCGGTGTGTTAAAGTGGTTGTCTTTGTTGGCGGTTTCCGCCAGGGTCATAATTCCCTTTTTTTGTCCGTCGGCCTGTTTGCGGTATTACCGCACCTTTTACATCGTAATGACCCTAACAGTGTCAAGTTAAACAGTGTGCTGGAGAACAGTGCATGTGACCAACTGTAGCAAGGGTGGCATGTTAACAAGCACATGGCATGGACTGGTGCTACGGGTACTCCCACGGGTGAAGGTGATCTCTTCCACGTCTTCATCTTCTGATGTGTGTGTCTTCTCCTCTGCCCTTGGTGGTGGTGGGTTTGAAGGGGCAACACACACTTCAGTGTTTAAAGACATGGAGTCAGAATTCCCAGTAGCCGCCAACTGTGGGGCTATTAAGGGCATTACTGTAGCAAAGAGGAGCTGCTGGTTCTTGAGTATAGCAGCTACATCACTGTGGTAGGCAGCCAGGTCAACCCTGAGGGGGTCATGATTGCATTCGTGCATACAGTGAAAGGTAAGGGGATGCCAGGTGTTGTGGCAACTCCCTTACTGCTGTGGTGAATTCCCTTACACATTGTTGTAGTCCTTGCAGGATGGATGGTAGCGCTTGCATGGCTGCTGCCTGTTCTGCAGATGACATCATGCATGTGCGCATCCCCTCAAGGCTGGCTGCCATATTTTGCATCCCCACCCGCACCTCTTTGGCCAGCTCCCGCTGTACTCCCACTACTGTCCTCTCAAAGGTGGTACCAGTGTCCTCAGAGTCCTCAGATGGGTCCTCTGTGATGGCTGCTACTTCTGTGCCCTTCCTTGCATCTGAAGGTGGGGTCTTGAGGGTTCCAAGGACATCCTCGAGGGTCTGCTGGCTAATGTTTGTCATCTCGTCATCCATGTCATCAGGGAAGTCCAGGACAGGCATATCCCCAGGACAGCCATCGTCCTCTGCAATGAGATATTGGACAATTAGTGTGTCTGTATTGTGGCAGTTGTAATGTGACGTTACTGACTTCCTATTGGTGGAATATTGTAATCTTGGTTCCTGTTCATTGTTCCTGGCATTAATCTTAGCATTCTCCCAGGCCTATGCCCCACCTGCATGTCACATGTAGTGTGGGCAGGGTGGGGACTTGTCTGCGTCATATCCTCTAGGTGTAGGTTCTGTGCAAATTGTATGTTGCCACCTTATTGTCCTACTCAATCCTCCGTCTACTTCCAATAGCATGGTGAGGCCTTGCAATGGCTGTGGGTGCTCTGATGCCACTTGCACCACACTTAACAATCTGGAAATGACCCAGTCTCAGATATTTCACATACACCTATATGTTCCTGAGACCTAGCATATACTATGTATAGCATTGGCATGGCATGATACAGGTGTCAGCATTGGTAGTGTTTAATGTTGATGTTGGGGTATGTGTGCTACATTGGATTGCAGTGATGGTCCTGACAGTGTTCCATTTCCTCTTATGACTGTGCAGGTGTGTTTAACTAGCTAGACACATATGTCCTCCCCCTCAATGCTGTTGTCTTAGCAGTATGACAGTTGGGATGTTGCAAGGTGGCATTGCAGCTATTGTAACACAGGCACGCAGTAGGCCCTTAAATGTGCAGCATGGGTATGACATTACTGCTGTGTACTTCATAATGTAAGTAATAATACCTGATGTTTATTGCGCCTATAGACATGAGCATTTTACAGGATTTGCACTTTGTTAGGAATTACAGGGGATTGATAACGTTGTCATCCCGAACCCTCTATATTGGGTGTGCTTGATCCATGGGCAGGTAACTGCCATTTGCTACTTGACCTGCACACACAGCACAGGTGGTAGTGGCAACTGTTGTCAATGGTAAATACCACTTGCGGATATGGCCTGAAACTGGAAATTGAGCCCTAGTTCATGTAGCGACAATACCAGCTGTCGTGTGACAGCAGGCCAGTTTTACGTTGCACCCTACCCTCCTGGACTGGCTTTGCCTTTCCAACATCCTTGGCATGGCAGAGTATCCCCATGCAAAGGTTGTTGGTGTAGTGTTATGCTGTGGCCCTAGTTTCCCCTGCACAGCCCAGGCACCCGTGCCATGCCCCTTTGCCTTTTCTAGTACCTGATTTTCATGGCTCACATGCATTGTGTAGTAGGTATGTCCCCCCGCTTACAGTTAACACTTAGGCATTTTTGTCCCCCATGCAACTTACCCTGCATCTGTGTTGTTTCCTGGAAATCTGCGCTCTCCTGTCCTTGAATCCCTGTGACGATCTCCTCTGGGATGACGGCTGCCACCATCTCCTCCATGTAGTCCAGGTCCTCCTGCGTTGCTGGACTCCCCCCTCCAGTCTGCAGTGCTGCCTTCCTGTTCCTTGCCATTTTTCCTTGGTCTTGCGCTTGCAGTCATGCCAGTGTTTCTTGCACTCAGTGACTGTTCTTCGTACTTCTGCCACACTGTTTATCTTGTCTATACTTTGTTGCCAAATTGCCTCTCTCCTCCCAATTGGCAATTTTGAGGTGACAAAAAGTTGATGCTGATGTTCTGTCACCTCTTTCAACAGTATTTCATGCTCCTCTGCACTGAACCGACACTTCCTTTTTCTTCTTCTTCCTCTCCTGGGTCTTGTTTGGGTCCTCCTGGCTGGTTCCTGGTTGGTTAGAGTCTTCCTGGGGTCTCTCATGGCTTCTGGGATCCATTTTGGGGCTCCTTTGCAGATTTTGCTATGATTGCGCCACTTTTTGACGCTACTGCAGGAAAAATGTCCTCTATCAGGTTTGCAACGTCGTAAACCAGATTAAAGTCATTTTCGCTGCGTTAACGTTGTTTTTCTTTGCAACATGGCGCAATGGTTTGAGTAAAAAAAAAAATGACTCTAACCCGTGGTTTGTGCCATGGAGCGTCAAAGTATAAATTTGATGTCCGGGTGGCGCAAAGAAATGGCGATAGCTGGCGTTAAACTTTTTGACGCAAAACTGCATCGGCGCAGTTTTGCGTCAAAAAGTATAAATATGCCCCTTAGTAATTACACACATGAAAGAAAACACTCAGGGCCTCATTACGACCTTGGCGGGCGGCTGAAGCCGTCCACCAAGGTGTGACCACCAGGCGTCCGCCAATGCGGCCGCACTCGTGCCACGGCCATTATGAGATCCCCGCTGGGCCGGTGGGCGGAAACCTGGTTTCAGCCCGCCGGCCCAGCAGGGATCTCGGGCGCAGCACAGGAGCCGGCTCCAAATGGAGCCGGCGGTGTTGCGGCTGTGCGACGGGTGCAGTTGCACCCGTCGCGCTTTTCACTGTCTGCTATGCAGACAGTGAAAAGCTGCACGGGGCCTTGTCAGGGGGCCCCTGCACTGCCCATTCCAGTGGCATGGGCAGTGCAGGGGCCCCCAAGGGCCCGCGACTCCCCATACCGCTAGCCTTTTTCTGGCGGTTCAAACCGGCAGGAAAAGGCTGGCGGTAGGGGGACTCGTAATCCCCTGGGCAGCGCTGATAGCAGCACTGCCCTGGCGGATTAAACCCGCCGGGACCAACGTGGAGGTAAACCGCCGGTCCCGGCGGTGCAACCGCAGGGCTTCTTCCGCGGTCGTGATACCTTGGGAAGCACCGCCAGCCTGTTGGCGGTGCTTCCGTCAGAACAGCCCTGGCGGTCTTGGACCGCCAGGGTTCTAATGACCCCCTCAGTGCTACAAAAATAAAGGTACTTTATTTTGGTGACACAAATACCAAAAATACAATAGAGGCTAAACACCCTTAGGAGGTAAGTAATACACAAATTATATATACTAGTATGCAGAAATAGACATAAAAACAGTTAGAAAACAGTGCAATTAGTGAAAATCACAATAGGGAGAAATGGCCCTGGGGGAGCACAAACCATATATTAAAAAAATGTAATGCGAAATTTGGTCCCCAACCTAGGTAAGTGTAGTGTGTAGAGGGGAGCTAGGAGGAAGTCCGAAGGTAAGTACCACAACCCACCCCAGCGACTAGGAAAACAGGAGCAGAACTCACACAGAGACGTAAAGAAGAATATTGCAAAACCCAGAAGAGACTGCAATACACCAAAAGTGGGTTCCTGGACAAGAAGACCTGTGGGAGAAGGGGACCAAGTCCAAGAAGCACAGCAGAGTCCAGGAAGGACAAGAGCCAATACCCACCTGGATGAAGGTGCAAGAAGTGAACAACCGGTGAAAAAGAGCCAGCACTGCACCCAAGAAGACGAAGCTGGGCTCCTGGAGGATGCAGGTGATGTCCCACGTTGGATGGAGGATTGTAGTCTAGTTTGCCTCTTCGTGTTCCACAAACAAGCCTTGACACACACAAAACTCATGGATAGGGTAAAGTGGAGCTGCCCAGGACCAGGAAGGATCTGGTGGACTCTATCCAGGAGGGAGAGTCAGAGGGGGCCCTCAGCAACACAGAGAGCCCACAGAAGCCCAGGCAACACCCACAGGAGTCCCACAGGATGGGGACAGGAGAGTCACAGATGAGGCCCATGCAGCACTACGAGAAAGGCTCCCACGCCACTGGAGAACCACTCAGGGAGCTATGCATTCCAGGAAGGAGTGCTGGGGGCTGCAGCTTGAAGATGCCTGAAGATCTTGCAGAAAGGATGCCAACAGGCCTTGGCATCTGCAAAGGATGTGGTGCACAGGGATACTGTCCTGCATGGGCAGACAGGGCTTACCTCAACCTAAGTTGGACAGCTGGAAGAGAGGACCGTTGTGACCACTTCAGTCCACCACCCGTGATGCAGGATCCACTCAACTCAGCAGGAGAGGGGATCCACGCAGCCGGTTGTCAATGCAGTTGGTGCCTGCAGAAGGAGGGGGAGTGACTCCTTCACTCCAAGGGAGATTCCTTCTTTCTTCTGATGTAGGCTGAAGACGGGCTGTCTTCAAAGGATACACAAGTGGGGAAATGTTGCAGTTGCTGGAAGGAGCCAGAGATACAATGTTGCAGAAGGTGTCTTGCTTCTTTGTTGCAGCTTGTAGGGTCCTGAAGAGTCCAGATGCAGTTTCTTCAGTCAGAAGTCGAGTTGGAGGGTGCAGAGGATTCCTCCTGGAGTCTTGCAATCCGAATCTGAGGAACCACCAGAAAGAGAGACCCAAAATAGCCCTGAAAGTGGGATTGATCACCTAGTTGGGTGACAACCTATCAGGAGGGGGCTCTGATGTCACCTTCTGGCACTGGCCACTCAGATGCTCCCAGATTTCCCTGCCAACCTTGAATCCAAGATGGTAAAAAACAGGGACCCTCTGGAGGAGCTCTGAGAACCACCTCTGGGGTGGTGATGGACAGGGGAATGGTCACTCTCCTTTCCTTTGTCCAGTTTTGCACCAGAGCAGGGACTGGGGGTCCCTGAATCAGTGTAGACTGGTTTATGCAAGGAAGGGACTAAATGTGCCCTTCAAAGCATTGCCAGTGGCTTTGGGAAGCTACCTCTCCCTAACCTGTAACATCTATTTCCAAAGGAAGAGGGTGTAACACCCCTCTCCCAAAG
The DNA here is from genome assembly GCF_031143425.1 of Pleurodeles waltl. Classification (NCBI taxonomy): domain Eukaryota; kingdom Metazoa; phylum Chordata; class Amphibia; order Caudata; family Salamandridae; genus Pleurodeles; species Pleurodeles waltl. The sequence goes on along the minus strand of NC_090442.1, from coordinate 89,408,937 downwards.
GAAATCCTTTGTTCTGCCTTCCTGGGCTTGAGCTTCTCAAGCAGCAGGAGGGCATAAACCTGTCTGGGAGGTGGCAGTAGCTTGGTGTTGGAAAATGGGTTGTTGGTAAGGGCAGGTAGGTACCTACACTTAGCAATAGGCCACTAACCTCCACTAAGGTCCAGTTAGGTCTCAGTAAATTAAACCCAGCTCAACCCTTGGTAGCTTGGCAACGGGCGTCAAGGCTTAACTTAGGAGACAGAGGGGGTGATTCTGACCCCGGCGGTCAAGGACCGCCGGGGCCAGGGTCGGCGGGAGCACCGCCAACAGGCTGGCGGTGCCCCGCAGGGCATTCTGACCGCGGCGGTTTGGCTGCGGTCAGACAAGGAAAACCGGCGGTCTCCCGCCGGTTTTCCGCTGCCCTGGGAATCCCCCATGGCGGCGCAGCTTGCTGCGCCGCCATGGGGGATTCTGACACCCCATACCGCCATCCTGTTCCTGGCGGGTCGCCCGCCAGGAACAGGATGGCGGTATGGGGTGTTGTGGGGCCCCTGTGGGCCCCTGCAGTGCCCATGCCAATGGCATGGGCACTGCAGGGGCCCCCGTAAGAGGGCCCCACTTTGTATTTCAGTGTCTGCTATGCAGACACTGAAATACGCGACGGGTGCCACTGCACCCGTCGCACATACCCACTCCGCCGGCTCCATTCGGAGCCGGCTTCCTCGTGGGGAGGGGTTTCCCGCTGGGCTGGCGGGCGGCCTTCTGGCGGTCGCCCGCCAGCCCAGCGGGAAAGCCAGAATGGCCATATGGCGGCTCCCTCCACGCAGAATGACCCCCAGAGTGTAAAGCATTCAAATATCACAAAACAGTAATTGAATAAAACACAGGAAACTGTTTAAAAATTCAAAACCAATTCATGAATATAGATTATATTTGTATCTTTAAAATGACACCAAAACAAATAAAATCGGATAAGGGGAACCGGAGATATGAATTTTTAAAGAATTATTATTTTTTTAGCGCCTAGAAACAAAAAGCGCCAATCGGGTCATCTGGTTGCACCTCGACCGGGGCAAAGTCAAAGTTTAAGGCCGACCGCGATAGAGCCCTGCTCGGCTACAGGCTGCGGGAAGCCTCGGTTAAAAGTTTACCTTCACACTTAGGGGGTCATTCTGACCCTGGCGGTAGGTGATAAAGCGGCGGCCACCCCGCCAACAGGCTGGCGGTCCAAAAATGGGAATTCTGACCCTGGCGGGAACCGCCAACACAGGCCGCCGCTTTAGCACTCCGACCGCCACCGCAGGACAAACAAACAGCGTGGCGGTCACCGCCAACAGCCAGGCGGCAGACAATGTACCGCCCACCCTATCACGACCCACCAATCCGCCACGTTTTCCGGGGCAGGAGCCCCGCCGATAAAAACACGGCGGAAAAAGACATTTTCAATGGAAAACGCTCACCTCGAGACACTCCACGCGGAATCCGGACAGCATGGAACCCGAACTCCACATCCTCCCAGTCATTGCCTTCCTGCTCTTCTTCCAGGATCACGACCGTCGCCGCAGACGACAACGGTGAGTACTGCACCTACGACACAGGGGAGGGGGGAGGAGGAAAGGTTACGGGCACACACATACGCGATACACCCACCCCCACCCTCAACCCCACCCAAATACCTACACACCAATGCAGATTAAAAAGTCAGAGTGACACCCCCAAACCCCTCAAAAATAAATGCAAAGACAAAAGGCCATGTTCTGAAAAATAGAACTATATTATATGGGTAAGTAAGTATAGCGAACTCAGCAATATAAAAATAAATATTTACACATCTGAAACGAAATATATACAGTGAGCCAAAGTCCGGCACAGTTATACAACTGCAAATGTCCGTGGGCCAATGTCCAGTAACACACGGGCAAAGCCCACACACAAGACAGACTCCATTGGAGAGAACACTGCAGGGGCATAAAAAAAATTAAAGACAGGCACCTCAGGGGGAAGGGAAGGGGGGGCACCTCAGCCACATGAGTCCACGACGCCAGATCCACGAAGCTCCTCCATGCCCACGGTGCCATCCTGGGGAGTGCAAAGCCACAGTCTCTCAAGTCTCTACAGTGGGTGGGCTGCCCACTGTGCCATCCTGGGGAGTGCAAAGCCACAGTCTCTCAAGTCTCTACACTGGGTGGGCTGGCCACTGTGCCATCCTGGGGAGTGCAAAGCCACAGTCTCTCAAGTCTCTACAGTGGGTGGGCTGCCCACTGTGCCATCCTGGGGAGTGCAAAGCCACAGTCTCTCAAGTCTCTACAGTGGGTGGGATGCCCACTGTACCATCCTGGGGAGTGCAAAGCCACAGTCCATCAGGTGGATTACAGACTCCACTGGTCATGGAGGAGGCATGGTGGGCAGAGTGCCTCGTGAAGCCCAGCCCGACACAGATCCGGGGATACCAATGGGCCAGCGGTGCTTGACAGGAGGGCCCAGCGGAGCGGTGCTTGAGATGAAGGGCCCAGCAGAGCGGTGCTTGACAGGAGGGCCCAGCGGAGCGGTGCTTGACAGGAGGGCCCAGCGGAGCGGTGCTTGAGATGAAGGGCCTAGCGGAGCGGTGCTTGACAGGAGGGCCCAGCGGAGCGGTGCTTGACAGGAGGGCCCAGCGGAGCGGTGCTTGACAGGAGGGCCCAGCGGAGCGGTGCTTGAGATGAAGGGCCCAGTGGAGCGGTGCTTGACAGGAGGGCCCAGCGGAGCGGTGCTTGACAGGAGGGCCCAGCGGAGCGGTGCTTGACAGGAGGGCCCAGCGGAGCGGTGCTTGAGATGAAGGGCCCAGTGGAGCGGTGCTTGACAGGAGGGCCAAGCGGAGCGGTGCTTGACAGGAGGGCCCAGCGGAGCGGTGCTTGAGATGAAGGGCCCAGCGGAGCGGTGCTTGAGATGAAGGGCCCAGCGGAGCGGTGCTTGACAGGAGGGCCCAGCGGAGCGGTGCTTGAGATGAAGGGCCCAGCGGAGCGGTGCTTGAGATGAAAGGCCCAGCGGAGCGGTGCTTGAGATGAAGGGCCCAGCGGAGCGGTGCTTGACATGAGGGCCCAGCGGAGCGGTGCTTGAGATGAAGGGCCCAGCGGAGCGGTGCTTCTCACAGCGGCCCCTCTTCAGCGGTGCTTGTCTTGGCGGGGCCCTGTTCAGCGGTGCTTCTCACGGCGGCCCCTCTTCAGCGGTGCTTGTCTTGGCGGGGCCCTGTTCAGCGGTGCTTGTCTTGGCGGGGCCCTGTTCAGCGGTGCTTCTCACGGCGGGGCCCTGTTCAGCGGTGCTTGTCTTGGCGGGGCCCTGTTCAGCAGTGCTTCTCGCGGCGGGGCCCTGTTCAGCGGTGCTTCTCACGGCGGGGCCCTGTTCAGCGGTGCTTGTCTTGGCGGGGCCCTGTTCAGCGGTGCTTGTCTTGGCGGGGCCCTGTTCAGCGGTGCTTCTCACAGCGGCCCCTCTTCAGCGGTGCTTGTCTTGGCGGGCCCTGTTCAGCGGTGCTTCTCACGGCGGGGCCCTGTTCAGCGGTGCTTGTCTTGGCGGGCCCTGTTCAGCGGTGCTTGTCTTGGCGGGGCCCTGTTCAGCGGTGCTTCTCACGGCGGTGCCCTGTTCAGCGGTGCCTGTCTTGTGTCTCCAGTGACCCACACTTGGCCAATACTTGCCGCTCATTCTGCATCTGAGCTGTCCTTTGCGGGGCCCTCCTGTGATGGAGACCTGGGGCCCTGGGTCTCCTCCGATACCCCCGGAATGGGGCTGGTGGGGCCCTCATGGCCAGGTCGGCTGCTCCCTGCCTTTTGCTCCTTGCCACCCTTGCCCTCCTTGGCAGACTGTCCGTGGCCCTTGGCTCCCTTCCCCGATGTGGCAGGTGACGGTGCAAGGCTACCCTCCTTGGGGGCAGGCGTATCAGGCCTGTCACGCCTGCCCTTCAGTTTTTTGCTCCTCTTCCCAGGGGGGGGGCTGGCTGTGCCTTTGCTGCTCGTCGATGTCCCAGACCAAGGAAAGAGCGGACTCCAAAAACCAGACATGACGTGCTTGGGAGTTGCTGGGCTGGTGGTGGCTGAGGTGTTTGGGGAACTCTTACGGGACGGAGGGGGTGGGTCAGGTGAGGAAAAGAGGTCAATTTTAGAGAGGAAAAATTTATTAGGAGCCATGGGAAGGGTAGATGGAGTGGGTATGGGAGTGGAGGAAGAGGATGTGGTTGTAGGAGAGTCAAGTGTGCTGTCTTTGGGTGCAGGTGCTTGGGCTGGAGGCTGTCGTGAGGTGGATGGCTGTTGTTTGGGTGCCTGCCTGCGTTTGTGTGGTTGGGAAGCGGGGGTGACAGACACAGTGGGAGAGGACACAGGGGACGTGTACATGGCAGTGGGGGTGGTGACTGCACGTGTGCGGACTGCTCTGGAGGGAGTGCTGGTGATGGGGGTACTGGCTGATGGTGGTGTGCATGCAGGTGTGAGTGTAGATGTCACAGGGAGGGAGGAAGGAGACGAGGAGGTGGGGGACACAGAGGAGGTAGTGCCTGTTGGCATGGCTGCATCTGGATGTTGCTTGGGTGAATGCTTGCGTGTTTTGTGGTGCTTATGTTTGGATGAGCTTCTCTTGGGTGTTGAGGTGTGTGCAGGCTGGTCTGTAGGTGTGGATGGGATAGGCAGAGGAACAGGGGAGTGGGACTGGGTGGAGGCAGTTAGTAGAGGGAGGCTGGAGACAGGGACAATCGCTGCCGTCAGTGCTGAGGCCAGAGCGTTGAACGATCGTTGCTGGGCAGTCTGACCCGAATGAAGGCCCTCCAGGTATGCATTGCTTTGATGCACCTCCCTCTCCACACCCTGGATGGCATTCAAAAGGGTAGACTGCCCAACAATGATGGTCCTCAGGAGGTCAATGACCTCCTCACTGAGGGCAGCAGGGGCGACTGGGGCAGGGCCTGAGGTGCCTGGGGCGAAGGAGATGGCCGGCTTCCTGGCCGTGCGGGCACGGGCCGTACGCCGAGGGGCTGCTAGGAGGGCGGAGCTGGTGCGCTGGGTGGCGGCTGTACCTGTAGTCGAGGTAGGCACGGATGGTGCCACCACCCCAAGGGAGCTCCCATCCGAGGACGTGTCGCTGTCACTGACGTCTGCACGGGTCCCCGTTGTGGAGCCTCCCTCGCCCCCCGTCTCACTGGTCACCTCGGAGTCCATTGCATGGTCCTCCGGGGCCATGTGAGCTGCAGCTCCCTCTTGCGCCGATGCCACTTCTCCTCCGCCTGATGATGCTAATGCACACATTCCCAGAAAAACAAAGAAAATGGGGGGGGGGTGGAGAAATAAAGACAAGTTGAGTGCATGCATTGTGTACACCGTTGGCGGAGAGGACAGACACAGAAGCCCCCTGCACTACGCTGCGCACTTGGGGTACACTACTCATTCACTGGGACATGGCCTACATGCCTATGGGCGACAACTGCCCACACAGAATATACAGGTCCATGAATAGCGTTACTATGCACCCTACAGAGGTGGGGGGTGGGGGCACAGGACCATAGCTCACGGAGGGGCCTAGCCTACAGAAATCGCCCTGGCCTAGGGATACCCACAGCCCTCCTCCCCCAACCAGGCACCTCCACTGCACGCAAACATAGCAGAATGTACTGGTACTCACCCCCTTGTGTCTGCTGTGATGCCCTCACGTGCCCATCCAAGTCGGGGTAGGCCACCGCCGGGATCCGGGACATCAGGGGGGTCAAGGTACGACTGGCACCTCTCCTAGGTTGGGAGGCCATCCCCAGCAGAGCCTCGGCGGTCTTCCTGCTCCCGCGGCGGATGTCCTCCCACCTCTTGCGGCAGTGGGTGCCCCGTCTGTTGTGGACCCCCAGGGCCCAGACGTCCTTGGCGATGGCACGCCAAATCTCAATCTTCTGATGGGCGCTGACCTATGTGACATGTACAGGGGGGGAAAAAAAATATCATCACTTTTCTGCATGGTGGGTGTGAGTGGCCCCCCCTCCCCAACCTTGCCATGTGGCACATGCTCTCATCTGTTGTGCCATGCATTCCTCATTCGCTCCCCTCCCCTCCATCGTACATCCACCCCACTCATCCCAGGCATAGGCCACTAAGCATGGTCCCAGTGTACTTACCTGTTGGTCTGGAGGACCGTAGAGTAGCGCATACTGGGGGAGGACCCCGTCCACGAGCTTCTCCAACTCTTCGGAACTGAAGGCGGGGGCCCTTTCACCAGTAGCAGCAGCCATTGTCACTTCCAGACTGAGGTCACAGCAGCACTTGCAGTATAGGTCCTCTCCTGTGGATGATCAGGTCTCGAGTGATTAAGCAGATAGAAAATGGCGGTTACGGCTGCGGCGGTGCGTACCGCGGCGGTGCGTACCGCGACCGCCGGCGCACATCGCCATTGGCTCCTGAAACCCATAGGGCTCAATGTTATCCAATGCGGCTTTGCGCCGCGGTCTTCGACTGCCTACCGCCACGGTGTGCCATGGCAGCGCAATTACCTCACTTCACATTGTCACACTTCACAGGTCAGGCAGCCGCCATTTCAAGGGCCCACATGGCTTAATTCCTACTGCGTCACACATGCCTAGGCCTTGCATCGACACTGATACAAGCCATTCATTCCAGAGAAAAATCTGTGCTGTACAAGCTGTGGGAACTTACCTGTGGGTTGATTGACTCTGTGCTCACTGTTGTCCTTCCTAGGCACCGTCCGCTGGGACTTGCGAGGAGAAGGAGGAATGTTCGTGTGTACAGACCGCTGGTGGACCTGTCGACAATGGAAGAACGACATGTCATCCTGACCTACAGACCCAACTGTGCCACTATACAGGAACTGTGTGCCCAGCTGGAGCCAGAGCTGATGTCACCCATCCGCCAACCCACAGGGATCCCCCCTCTAGTGCAGGTGCTGTCAGTACTCCATTTTCTGGCTAGTGGATCTTTTCAAACTACAGTGGCCATATCATCTGGGATGTCTCAACCTATGTTTTCCAAGGTATTGTCCAGAGTGTTGTCTGCCCTGATGAAATACATGCGGAGCTACATCATTTTCCCTGAGGTGGGTTACTTGCCTACAGTGAAGGGTGATTTCTATGCCCTTGGACACATTCCCAATATCATTGGTGCCATTGATGGTACCCATGTGGCTTTGGTCCCCCCAAAAGACGATGAACAGGTGTACAGGAACCAAAAGAATTATCATTCGATGAATGTGCAGGTGGTCTGTTTGGCTGACCAGTACATCTCCCATGTAAATGCCAAATTCCCAGGGTCAGTGCATGACGCGTACGTGATGCGAAATAGCAGCATCCCTTATGTGATGGAACAGCTACAGAGACAGCGTGTGTGGCTAATTGGTGACTCTGGTTACCCCAACCTGCCTTGGCTATTGACCCCAGTGAGGAATCCCAGGACCAGGGCAGAGGAACGGTACAATGAGGCCCATGGGCGTACTATGAGGGTGATCGAGCGGACCTTCGGCCTCCTGAAGGCCAGGTTTAGGTGCCTGCATATGACAGGGGGATCCCTAATGTACTCACCAAAGAAGGTGTGTCATATCATCGTGGCCTGCTGCATGCTTCACAACCTGGCTTTGCGACGCCAGGTGCCTTTCCTGCAGGAGGATGGTCCAGATGGTGGTGTTGTGGCAGCTGTGGAGCCTGCGGAGAGTCAAGAGGAGGAAGACGAAGAGGACGACACAGACAACAGGGACAGAGTGATAGAGCAGTATTTCCAGTGACACACAGGTAAGAATTTACTCCTGCATTTCAAACTATCTGTAACAGTACAGTCTCTCTACTGTCTGACCTTTCCCCCCAATGTATGGTATCTTAGTTGTGGATTTCCCTTCCTATTTCAGGGATCTGATCCCCACGGAGTGCCCTCTGATTTCTTTCCCCATGGACTACCGCTGTGTGACACTGGTATGTTGTCATCACAATGTAACTGGACTTTTTGGGTTGGTTATGTCTATTACATTTGCTTTAACGAAAATAAATTACAGACTCCAGATGGTTTTGGTGCAATAATTGTGTTTATTAAAGTGAAGAAATGGGTGAATAGTTAAAGAAGGGTGATGGGAGATGGTGGAGGCATGTCCTTGGCAGAGTCCAGACTCTCGTTTGCACAGGTGCATTGTCCATATGCCTGTGGAAGGTGGAGCAGGGGCAGTTCTAGGTTGGACAGGGTGAACAAGTGGGACAGTGGGATGACATCCGGGGGGATCCTTTCCTGGGGGGGGGTCTTGACATCCTACTCTGTCTTCTTCCTGGATCTCAGGCCTTTCTTGCGGGGTGGTTCCTGTTCTGCAGGGGGTGGGGTCCGGGTGGCCCGTAGCTGTTGTGTGGGGGCCTCCTGACCACTAGCGGCGGCGGAGGTGGTGGGCTGTTGTTCCTCCATGCTAGTGGCAGGGGCCCTTTGGGAGGCCACAAGGTCCCGCAAAGTGGTAACAATCTGGTTGAGTGCCACCACGAATGTACCCATTGCGGAACTGATGGTGCGCAGTTCGTCCCGGAACCCCATGTACCGTTCCTCCAGCAGGGCCTGGATCTCCTGGAACCTGGCCAGGACCGTCGCCATTGTCTCTTGGGAGTGGTGGTAGCCTCCCATGATGGTGGTGAGGGCCTCTTGGACAGAGGGTTCCCTAGGCCTGTCCTCCCTCTGTCGCACAGCAGCCCTCCCAGTTCCCCTTTGTTCCTGGGCCTCTGTCCCCTGGACGGTGTGCCCACTACCACTGCCCCCAGGTCCCTGTTGTTGTTGGGGTGGTGGGTTACCCTGGGTGCCCTGTAGTGGTAGACACACCGCTGCTTGACCTGTCCTGGAGACAGAGGCATGGGCCCGCTGGGTGGGTGCTGTGCTGGTGTTTCCTAAGGGGGGTAGGTCTGCTGTGGCCTGTGGCTGCCTGAAGGGAACCGGCTGCCCAGAGGTCCCCGATGGTCCGGGCTGGTCATCAGGTTCCAGGTCGACAGAGCTGCTGTCATCACTGGGGGCCTGTTCCGGGGTTGGGATGGAGATTTCTGGACCCTCCTGACCGGTGTGTTGGCGTTCGGGTCCTGCAGGGGTAAAAGAGTATGGTTATTGGTTGTGTGTGTGCCATGGCGTGCGATTTGTGTGTGCCCTTGTCCACCAGTGGTGCCATTCCCTTGTGGGAGGAGTTGTGAGGGTGGTTTGTGGGAGGGGGGATATGTGCAGTGGTCATGCTTAGGTGATGGGTGTCCATGGTTTGTGTTGGCATTCAGGGGTTGGTGTTGGGTTGGGTGGGTTGTGCTGGTGAGACATTATCAGGGAGGATGTGTGATGGGGTTTGGGGGTGAGGGTTGGGGTGTGGGTTGGCATGCTGGTGGGTGGGGGGGATGAAGTAGTTGAGATTTGACTTACCAGAGTCCATTCCTCCGTCTACTCCAGCGAGGCCCTCAGGATGCAGGATGTTCAAGACCTCTTGCTCCCATGCTGTGAATTCGGGTGGGGTGGGTGGGGGTCCGCCGCCAGTCTTCTGCACAGCGATGTTGTGCCTTGACACCATCGAGCGCACCTTCCCCCGTAGGTCGTTCCTGTATTTGAGGATGTCCTCCCGATTTCTGGGATGCTGTCCCACAGCGTTGACCCTGTCTACGATCCGTTGCCATAGCTCCGCCTTCCTGGCTATTGTGGTGTGCTGCACCTGTGTGCCGAAGAGCTGGGGCTCCAGCCTTATTATTTCCTCCACCATGACCCTGAGTTCTTGGTCCGAAAACCGGGGGTGTCTTTGGGGTGCCATGGGGTGGTGTGGATGAGGTGTGGGGTGGTGTATGTGGTGATGAGTGTGTTGGTGTGTGGTGCTTTGTGCGTAGATGTGGTGTGGGTGATGGTGTAGTGTGCCTCTGTGTGATGGTGTTCTCTATTCTGTGGTGTCTCTCTCTGTCCTTCGTCTCTGATTTGTGGTCGTAGGGGTTTGTGGGTGATGTGGGTGTGTGTTTTATAGTTGGTTGGATGTGTGGGAGTGGTGCATGTATGTGTATCAGGTGTGTGTATTTCAAATTGTCCAATGTGGCTGTGTTTTGGTGCTGGGTGTGTATTTTGACCGCGGCGGTGTGTACCGCCAATGGAATACCGCGTTTGAATGACCGCCGCGTGGATTCGTGGGTCGTAATGGCATGGGCGTATTTCCGTTGGCGTGACGGTGGAGGTTTGGTCATCTCCAGTTTATCGCTGGCCGCTGATGTGGCGGACTGCAGTGGAGGTCGGATTTTTGGAGGTTTGGCAGTGGTGGGTCAGAATGACCGTGGCGGTTTACCGCGGCCGCGGCGGTATTATGGCGGTCTTCTGACCGGCGGTAAGTGCCTTTTACCGCCGAGGTCAGAATGACCACCTTAGTCTTTTTTTCGAAGATTTTCTTCAGCGGGACGAACCTGCCAGTCCAATCCGACCTCCTGGAGCCCTTCTCCAGATACGCGATGCGGGAATCCTCGTGGAGATTTTTACCTTCGGACTTAGTCTCTTTTTTGAGGTGAAAATCCTTCGACCGGGGTAAACCTGGATCTTGATCCGACGTCCCTGGAGCCCTCCTCGGATACGCTGGCTGGAAGGTCCCGGTCAAATTTTTACCTTCGGACTTAGTCTCTTTTTCTGAGATTTTCTTTACCGGGACGAACCAGCAAATCAGGCCGGGTCACGGTTGAGGCAAGCCGGTTAGAGTTGCAGCAGGAGGTTGGTCCCTCAATGGAGCTTTTTTACAAAAGTTCTCCAAACTTTTCCAAACTTCTGGGGCTTCTCCCAGATGTCCTTTTAAGGTTCTTTTGAGGTCCACAGCTCACCCTAAGGGTCCAGAAGTTCTGAGAGGGTCCTTGGGGGCGCGGACTAACTACAACTCCCAGAATGCACCTGGTACAAACTCCTTTTTGGCCACTGGACAGTGGTCAGCTGGTCGCTTTCTTCAGGAGATGGTGCAGGGGACTCTGGTTAGCAATTTTCTCACCTGTAGCAAACAGGGAGTCCCTCCTTGAACCAGTTGAAGCCAGGCAAAGTCCTTCTTGTGGTGAAGCCCAAGTGTGCAGCTGGTGCAGTCCTTCTGAGTGCAGGTTCCAGGTGCAGGCCAGGCGTCCAGCAGGGAAGTCCTTCTTCTTCTGTAGTTCTTCCTTGTTGGATGTGGTAGGGAACTGAGGTGTGGGTGCAGGTCTTCCAGTTTTATCCTTGCTCCTGGGTGAAAAGCAGGGGGGTCCGGGTTCTCCAATCAGGTGCAGGGTCCTTCCCCCTGTGATGACCACTTCCTGGGAAGTGTGGCAAAAATCAATCTCAGGAGGCAATATTCTCCAAAAATCCATCATGGCTGAATCTGATTTTTGGAGGTTACATCTGGCTGAGCCCACACACTGGTGTGGCTAAAAATCATAAACACACCCCTCTCCTGCCCTCTCCTAATCTAATCAAGGGGGCACCTAGTTGTCTGGGGTTGCAGGATGTGGGGGTGTTGCTGGTCGCTCCAAATGTCCTTCTCTGCCTTTGAAGACCAGTTTGGCAGCCCTCCCCCTTCCTGCCTCACCATCTGCTGAGGGGAGATTCCCTCCCACAGGCAAATTCCTTTGTGTGAAGCCAGGCCATTTCACACCTCATCAAGGCAGCCAGGCCAGGCTGCTAAAGGCTGGCCAATCAGAGCACAGCAGCAAAAACAATGCAGGGCCGAAATTGGCAACTTTTCAGGTAAAGTTGAAAACTCTTTACCTGAACACGTTATATTAAATTCCACAACTGGAAGTTGTGGGATTTATTACAACAATTAATTTGAGACCAAATTCTTGGTATGCATCATTTAAGGAGACTTTAAAAATTAAAATAAAGTCTCCCCATTCTAGCCTATGAAGGCCATTTACTACAATGAGGGAAAAACAAATGTGGCTGTTTTTACCTCACCAGGGCTTATAACACTATTTTTATGAAGTCCCTGCTTATAGTTACATGGCACCCAGCCCTAGGGACACATAGGGCACACCTTAGGGGTGACTTATATTTAAAAATAAGGTAGTTTAAGACTTTGGAACTACTTTTAATTCCAAAGTCGAATTTGCATATAACTTTAATTTAAAAGCAGCCAGCAAGGCAGGCCTGTCTTTAAAATGACACTGGGCACCTCAGCAGTGCACCTATGGGTGCACCACCTATGCTGTGGTCCCTAAACCTACATGCCCTACCATATACTAGGGACTTATAGGTAGGTTAACTTAGCCAATTATAAATAGCCTAATTTGCATATCCATTTTACACAGAGCACAGGCCCTGGGACTGGTTAGCAGTACCCATGGCACCATCAGAGTCAGGAAAACACCAGCAAAAAGTGGAAAATGGGGGCAAAAAGTTAGGGGGCCTCTGCAATCAGCCCTGTTTTCCCACACTTGGGCTGCCTGGAAACCCTCAGAAGGCTGGAATGGGAGTACTGGTGGTCCTGTAAGGAGCCCCCAGAGTGTATTGAATCATACAACCAATGTTTGCAAAAGCCTTGGGGGTATGATTCTAACATTTTGATTCCAAACATGCCTATGTTTGGAGTTACCATTAGGTAGCTAGACAGAGATATTGACCTATGTCCAGTACACGCGCAAAATGGCGTCCCCTCACTCACGAAGTTCGGGAAAATGGGCCTGGAGTTCATGGGGGCTCCTCTGCTAGTGCAGGGGTGCCCTCACAAACAGGTACTTTGCACTCTGCCCTCTGGGCTGGAAGGCCAGCCATAGGGGTGACTTATAAGTGACCTGGTGTAGTGAAAAGTGGCAGTGAAAGGGTGCTTGCACCTTTTTCACGCAGGCTGCAGTGGCAGTCCTGGAGAACCCTTTGATTGGGCTTCCTATAGGTGGCAAAATATATGCTGCAGCCCATAGGGATCCCCTGGTACCCCAATGCCCTGGGTATAACGGGGCACCAGTGTGCCAATTGTGGGTGAAATACAGAGTTTTGGGAGAGAGAGCATAATCACTGGGGTTCTGGTTAGCAGGATCCCAGTGAACACAGTCAAACACACTGACATCAGGCAGAAAAATGGGGTAACCATACCAAGAAAGAGGGTACTTTCCTACAGACCTCATAGTTAAGAATCAATTTACTCCATTGAGTCTCTGCATGATTCATATCAGATCACGGCTCTCACTTTATTTCTATATCCTCTTTCTCTTTTGTAAATGGGGGATTGGAATTTGTCTACCTTCTGCCTACAGCACTCAGACAGATGGACAGAACCAAAGGGTAGTTCGTAAAATGGTTAATGTCTGTAATGTTTTAATCTAAAAAGGAAAATTGAGTTTCTCTTTTATTATTGGCAAATAATTAACAATATAGTTTCAAAAGGAGGGACAGGGAGTCAATGAAGGTCCAGCACCTGTCCTCCAAAATATCATGAATAAACAACTGGAGGTGATGTTCCTATAGGGGAACTAAAGAATGCAAGGTAGAAAAAGCACACCTATAGGGGAGCCACTATACTCTTGCAATAGTGCCCTCACACACCTAAATGAGTGTCATGCTTCATCATAGGGTGAGTTCCTCATCCAGCCAGCACTGTAATACCTGGCGGGCCCCGTGGAGGTCACTTTTTCTGTGATCTTTTTTAGTGAAGCTGTAATTATCTAATGTGTGTGGGTATGTTCTGTGTAGGGAGGTGAGAACGTGAGAGAAATTATCATGTACTGAAACTGTCTAAGGGGTACCTCAAGAACCTTTAATGTCAAGGTCCCCCTGGCAGGGTTGAAAACAAAGATAAAGGGCCTCATTACAACATTGGCGGCCGCACTCCCGCGGTGCCCATTTTGACATCCCTGCTGGGCCGGCGGGCGGAAACAGAGTTCCCGCCTGCTGGTCCAGCGGGGATGTGGGGCGCAACATGGGAGCCGGCTCCAAATGGAGCTGGTGGTGTTGCGGCCGTGCGACGGGTGCAGTTGCACCCGTTGCGCTTTTCACTGTCTGCATAGGGCCCGCTACTCCCCATACCGCCATTCTTTTCCTGGCGGTTCAAACCGCCAGGAGAAAGGCTGGCGGTCGGGGACTTGTAATCCCCTGGGCAGCGCTGCTAGCAGCGCTGCCCTGGTGGATTACTACTGCCGGTGCCATTGTGGCGGGAAACCGCCGCGGTCGTAATGTCCCTGGAAGCACCACCAGCCTGTTGGCGGTGCTTCCGTCATTTCAGCCCTGGCGGTCCCGTACCGTCAGGGTTGAAATAACCCCCAAAGTGCTACTACATACTCAAGGTACCCCGGTTACCTTTAGTGTGACTTCAGTAGTGTCAACATGTTTCAAGCCCATATGGTCCAGCCAGATCCTTGACTTTTCATCAGGACCAGAAATCCCTACCCTACACCAAAAAGGATATGCATTAGTGGGTGCTCACTAAGAGATAAACATACCTATATATGGTATATGATCCATTGTGTAAAATGATAAATAAAACAAATAGACAGAATTTGAAGTAGATGTCACCTTAAAGGTATGTAGACACATTTTGTAATGCATGCTATATTCACACTACATGTAGTAGTCGCCAACAGGTAGGTCACTATATGATATTCACACTACATGCAGCAGGCACCAAAAGGTCCCTATTAGGTTATCAGTGCTAGTACAAGCAGGAGGCCCGGCAGATGACCACGTGTGTGAAAACTGTAAAACCACAGTACACAAAAGACAATCAACAAATGACATAAAAGAGACACGAGGGTCAGCATACCCCCTTTTAGCAAGAGTGGGGAGTCTTACCCAGTGCGTTATATCTGTTGGGCTCCTTACATCACAAGCAGAAAAATGCACCCAACTACAAAATAACTGCTAACACTGAAAAATAGAAATGCATGAGAATAGATAACACAAGACTCTTAGGCCCTTATTTATACTCAGTTTGCGTTTAATTAGCATAATTTTTTTAATACTAATTCAGCGCAAACTTAACATATTTATATTTTTATGCTAGACCAGTCTAGCGTCAAAATATTGGAACTAACATAATTTTTGGGATGCGTGAAACCACCTTGCGTCAAAAATGACTCCAAGCTGTTAGCGCCATATTTATCCACCCATGCAAAAATGACACACGGGTGGCAAGCAGACCCAAAAAATGACGTTAACCTCGGTTTGCGTCACATTTTAACGCCTGGGTCATACCAGGTGTTAAAATGAGGCCCACACACCACTACTTAAGGAAAACACAGAGGCAACATTGGCAACCCACAGGACAAGATGGAAGTCTTACTGCTCAAACTTGGGAGACGACACTGAGGACAACAACCACGACAACAACACCAACCATCACTACCGCGCCCACAAAGGCAAAGCTGAAGGCAGGAGAGGATATTCAGGAACAGGACAACCCTCCTCGGTGGGTGTCAACAAACCTAGCAATATACACACAACACACCAACCCTGTAGGACACACAAGACATACGCCACTCCAAAAACACATGTCTAGGGTTACTCAGATGTGCAGGTAACAATATATATGCATCATGCTGCAGTACAGCACAATCAGTGCACAGCACAAACACATACATCCACATGTACATAACACACCCACAACTTGACAGGCACACCACGTGAAAGACAGGTGGAGATTTGTACCCTGTGCTAACAGAAGATGTCCACAAACCACTACAAGTGTCCACAGGTTGGCCACTACATATACTTCACACACACACACACATTACACCAAACAAAGAATAGCACAGCAATGTCAATGGCATACACCATGCTCATGTAACGAAAGTTACACATAGGCACAGACCCCTTAATTCATGCCATGGAAGTCTCTGCCAGAACAAACATCCAATGTCAGACAACTGGTTCCAATACCAACTACGCTCATCAACACATTCCTGACTTTCATGTAGTGTGCATATACATCTGCCTGATGCATTGGGTCACAACCATAGGAATACAATATAGTGGCCATCGCAAACCATGTGCCAGATTTGTGAGAAGTGGCACCACACCAACTATAGGGCCACCTCACATGCACCACTTACTGAACTACAACACCATCATGTCTGTACCATGAACAAGAAATGGCCCACAGTTACTGTTAGACAGTGCAGATCATGGATGCTATAGTGGGACCCTGTAGGAGTATTTATGACATCACTGACCTTACATGCACTGTGCTAAGGGACACATTTGCAAAGTAGCTGAGCCCCATCCCATAGCCTGCACTGTGCATGTGTTGACAGTATAAATGATAATTCATGAATTGGAAGATAGGAGAGACACTGGTAGTAATGTAGATAATCCAGAAACAATGGGTAACACACCCTTGGACAGCTGATGGCTGCCAAAAACATCAGCTGCCACTCAAGATCACTAAGGGACATATGTAAGATTGT
The DNA here is from genome assembly GCF_031143425.1 of Pleurodeles waltl. Classification (NCBI taxonomy): domain Eukaryota; kingdom Metazoa; phylum Chordata; class Amphibia; order Caudata; family Salamandridae; genus Pleurodeles; species Pleurodeles waltl. The sequence goes on along the minus strand of NC_090442.1, from coordinate 89,392,646 downwards.
CATGGCCTGCTCTGTATGTACAAGTTGGTGTTTGACCACTCTTTTGTGACATGAAGCCACATTGGAAGTAGGACCCCCTCCCACGTTGCACTTTGCATGGAAGGGGAATGCAATGTGTGTTGTCGTAGATCTGTCACCACAAGATACATAGCATGGTGACTCTGACTCAGATGTAGGTGTCACATAAAACCTGAGGCAGTGCCAACATCAAACACCTCCCCAGGGGTGCCGTTTGCAGGTTGCAATAAGGAAATAGATTTGACCTTACATGAATGTGCCACCTATGTATGCTGCATACGGCTGTACACACAGAAAGAGCCATTTGGCTATGAAAACAGTATATGTATAGGAAAGTGTCCCTTCCTGCACAGACACATCCACCCCCACAGGGCAGCTAGCCAGGCACCCTGGTGCAAGCTTGGCAGTGTTGGTGCACAGCTGCATATTAGGCATTGGTACCGGGGACAACAAAGGGTTTCCTAGTAACATATCACACATGGCGCATTCCTGCATAGTGAAAATGAGGCAGCATAGCGCTGCCAATGTTGGAGCTGTGTTGTGCACTGTCGCCTACTCATTAAAATGGGCCTAAGTGTTGCACTTCATCTGTAAGGACACATGTCAAAATGGCTGGGATGTCCAGGCTCTGTAGGGCTACCAAGTTGTCACCACATCTTACCCCATTGTGCTGCGAGGATGTGTCATGTCCCCTCTAGTGGTAGCACACTGCTACAAAGCTGCACTACACAATACATGGTACATACATATTGAGAATCAGTTAGGAATATGTCCCAGGTCCTTGAGCCAATACCCAAGACTGTCATCTCCAACAACCCAGTGCTAGTACAACTTAGCACAAGGCCAGGAACTCCCAGCATTCCACAAATTAGTATGAGTCACAACCAACTCCAAATAACAACTTCCATGCTACATAACAAACCTGTTGCAAGCCTTAACAACAACTTACATCTTTTATCTTTTGCAGCGGATCAGGGTTGTGGCATACAGCCACGGCTGATGACACCATTTACACACACAAACACAGCAGCAGAGCGTGAATACAATGATGGTCACCGTCAGACATGCAATGTTGTGGAACGAACATTTGGCATACTGAAAGCTTCAGGTGATGGGACCTGACAGGAGGCCACCTCCTTTATGCCCCACAGATTATGTGTCAAATCATCCTGACATGTGCAATCCTGCACAACATATGTGTGTGAATGAATGTTCCAATGTATGACTAGGTTGCTTACCTGTCTGAGGAGAAAGAGGAGGAGGATGGTGCTGACGATATGGAAGGGGAACAGCACAACACAGCTGCTGGGATACGCCGGAGACAGCAAATTGTTGATAACTTTTTCACATAGGAATCACTGAAATCACCATGGTAAATATGTAAATAAACACTTCACATATACAACCAATCCTGCTTTGGCCTTTTCAATCTCTACTATACATACCATAGGAATGTGAGTCTTACCTCACGGAGTATGTAACAATTACTAATATGACAAGTGATGTTGTGACATCATATGTGTTGTGTAACATTGTACTGCCACCGTCACACACATCACATACAGTCTGATCACTGGTATGTGACAACAGAAGGACACAATCCATGGACCACAACACATATTGTAAATTCAGGTTGCCAACTTGCTCATGAATAGCTCATCACACCCAACCACATCATGTCCCAATAGGATGTATGCAAGGGGCCCACACCTGAGGTTGGGGATGTTGAAAAATAGAAATTAAGTCATGTTGGAACTGAACACTGTCACAACTCAGTGTGAGACTGGCAACAGCTTCATGGTGATGAGGGGGGACATCATTGGTAACTACGGTCATCATGACTAGCCCAGGGATATTAAACAATGGAAGAAGTTGAGCCTGTGCAGTCTATCCATGGTAATTTGTCCTGCCACTGCCATGGGGCACAACCTTGACACAGGGTAAACATGAACTCACTCTTTGTACAGACACATCTGTGGCATCCACATTTCATCATTGGCGTGGTCTCCCTTAACTTTTTGCCTCTATTTCCAAAGTTGTCGATGTGTGCTGGACTAAATGTGTGTGTAATTGGTTCATCCATGATTGGCCTATTTGATTTATTAGTAAGTCCCTAGTACAGTGTACTAGAGGTGCCCAGGGCCTGTAATCAAATCCTACTAGTGGGCCTGCAGCACTGGTTGTGCCACCCATCTAAGTAGCTCTGTAATCATTTCTCAGACCTGCCACTTCAGTGTCTGTGTGTGCAGTTCTTAACTGTAAATTCGACTTGGCAAGTGTACCCACTTGCCAGAACTAAGCCTTCCCTTTTCTTGCATGTAAGACACCCCTAAGGTAGGCCCTAGGTAGCCCCAAGGGCAGGGTGCAGTATATGGTTAAGGTAGGACATATAGGCCCTCATTACAACATTGGTGGTAAAAGCCGCTTACCGCTGCGCAGAAGAACGCCAATACACCGCCGCGGCCGCGTAAATCCGCCACAGCTATTATGACCCACATCTCGGATTCCGCCGAAATTCAGACACCCACACAAGTCCGCCACACCAAAGGTCAGTGATAAACTGGCGGTAACAAACCCGACACCGTCACGCCAACAGAAACACCCCCATGTTATCACGACCCACGAATCCACGTGGCGGTCTTTCAACCGCAGTATTCCATTGGCGGTACACACCGCCGCGCTCAAAACACACACACATCTCCAAAACACCGCCACATTGGACAATTGCAAATACACACACCACTCCCACACACCCAACACAATATAAAACACACACCCACATCACCCACAAACCCCTACGACCCAAAATTATTGACGAAGGCCAGAGAGAGCACATAATAGACAACCCCACCACACAGAGGCACACAACACCATCCCCCACACACCATCCATGCACAAAACACCACACACCACTACGCATCACCACACTCATCACCACATACACAACCCCACACATCACCTACACCACCCATGGCACGGCAAAGACACCCCAGGTTCTCTGAGGAGGAGCTCAGGGTCATGGTGGAGGAAATCGTACGGGTAGAGCCACAGCTATTTGGAGCACAGGTGCAGCACACCTCCATAGCTAGGAAGATGGAGCTATGGCGAAGAATAGTCGACAGGGTCAACGCAGTGGGACAGCACCCAAGAAATCGGGACGACATCAGGAAGAGGTGGAACGACCTACGGGGGAAGGTGCGTTCCGTGGTCTCAAGACACCACCAGGCGGTACAGCGGACTGGCGGCGGACCCCCACCTCCTCCCCCACAACTAACAACATGGGAGGAGCAGGTCTTGACCATTATGCATCCTGAGGGCCTCGGAGGAGTTGGTGGAGGAATGGACACTGGTAAGTCAAATCTTAACTATCATATCCCCCACCCTACCTGCATGCTGTGTGTCCACCACTACAGGGAACCCAGGAAAACCCACCAGCCCAACAACAACAGGGACCTGGGGACAGTGGTAGTGGGCACACAGTCCAGGGGACGGAGGCACAGGAACACAGGGGAACTGGGAGGGCTGCCGTGCGACAGGGGGCGGACAGGCCAAGGGAACCCACTCTCCACGAGGCCCTCTCCTCCATCATGGGAGCATACCACCACTCCCAGGAGACGATGGCTACGGTCCTGGCCAAGTTTCAGGAGACCCAGCACCTGCAGGAGGAACAGTATTTAGGCTTCAGGGAGGAACTCAGAACCATCAGTTCCGCCCTGGGCACCATCGTAGGGGTGCTGAAGGACATACAGAACACCATGAGGGACACCGTGGCATTCCAAGGGGCCCCTGACACTAGCATGGATGATGAACTGCCCACCACCTCCGCCGGCGCTAGTGGACAGGACGCCCCGCCACAGGACCACCACACCAGCACCCCACCCCCTGCAGACGGAGAACCACCCCGCAAGTGGTCCCTGAGATCCAGGAACAGGACAGAGCACCATGGCAAGAACCCCACCAAGAAATGAGACCACCCTGATTGTCATCCCACTGTCCCACTTTGTAACCCTGTCTATATTCGAACTGCCCCAGCTCCACTTCCTCTGCCCATATGGGCAGTGCACCTGTGAGACTAATAGACTGGACTCTGCCATGGACATTCCTCCACCATCACCCCTCACCATTTTACCACCCCCTCCAATATTTAGCACTTCAATAAACACCCTTGAACCACAAAACAATCTGGAGTCAGTCTGTGATTTAGAAATTACAGTGACAAAATCCGTTCTCAATTGTAATGTCAACATACCTATGTCACACATCACAAGTCCATGAAGGATGCAAGCAGATGACACACGTTGGTAATCACACCTGTGAAACCGTAAGGGAAATGTACAACTCAGTTACCAAATACTGGTTGAAACTGACAGACAGGATAGAGGTAGAAGTGTGAAAGTACTTATAGTAGTCAAGAAAGTGTTCTCACCTGTGTGTCACTGGAAATATTGCTGTATGACTGAGTCCCTGTTGTCAATGTCTTCTTCCTATGCTTCCTCCTCATCACTGTCCACAGGCTCCACAGCTGCCACAACACCGTCATCTGGACCATCCTCCTGCAGAAAAGGCACCTGGCGTCGCAAAGCAAGATTGTGAAGCATACAGCAGGCAATGATGATATGGCACACCTTCCTTGGTGAGTAGAATAGGGAACTACCTGTCATATGGAGGCACCTGAACCTGGCCTTCAGGAAGCCGAAGGTGTGTTCGATCACCCTCCTAGCCCACCCATGGGCCTCATTGTAGCGTTACTCTGCCATGGTCCTGGGATTCCTCACTGGGGTCAGTAGCCATGACAGGTTGGGGTAACCAGAGTCCCCTAATAGCCACACCCGGTGCCTCTGGAGTTGACCCATCACATAAGGGATGCTGCTATTCCGCAGGATGCAGGCGTCATGCACAGAGCCAGGGAACATAGCATTTACCTGGGAGATGTACTGGTCTGCCAAACATACCATCTGTACATTCATCGAATGATAACTCTTCCGGTTCCTGTACACCTGTTCACTCCTGTGGGGGGGGGACCAGAGCTACATGGGTCCCATCAATGGCACCTATGATGTTGGGGATATGTCCAAGGGCATAGAAGTCACCTTTAACTGTAGCCAAATCCTCCACCTGAGGGAAAACGATGTAGCTTCTCATGTGTTTCAGCATGGCAGACAACACTCTGGGCAACACGTTGGAAAACATAGGCTGGGACATCCCTGATGCCATGGCCACTGTTGTTTGAAATGACCCACTTGCAAGGAAATGGAGCACTGAAAGCACCTGCACTTGAGGGGGGATTCCTGTGGGATGGCGGATTGCTGACATCAGGTCTGGCTCCAACTGGGTACACAGTCCTGGATTGTGGCATGGTCAAACCTGTAGGTGATGATTAAACGTCGCTCCTCCATTGTCAACAGGTCCACCAGCGTTCGGTACACCAGAGGATTCCGCCATCTCCTCACATGTCCCAGCTGACGGTGCCTAGGAAGGACAAAAGCGACCACAGAATCAAGCAACTCAGAGGTATGTACCCACAGCTACACAGAACATGAAACATAATCCAAAAAGTTGTCTGTAGGAGTGTTGAGTCCAGGCCTAGGTATGTGTGACGCAATGGAAAATGAAGCCATGTGGGCCCCTGAAATGGCGGCTGCCTGACCTCTAAAGTGGGACAATGGGATGTGAGGTAACTGCGCTGGCATTGTACACTGTCGCGGTAGGCGGTGAAGACTGCGGCGCAATGCTGCATTGGTTAACATTGGACCCTATGGGTCACAGGAGCCAATGAGGAAGTGCGCCGGCGGTGATGATACGCACCGCCGCGGACGTCACCGCTGCGGACGTGACTGCCATTTTCGATCTGTTGAATCACTCGATACCTGATCTTCGACTGGAGAGGACCTATACTGCAAGTGCTGCTGTGACCTCGGTCTGGAAGAGAAAATGGCACATGCGTCTGGGGAAAGGGCCCCTGCCTTCACTGCACAGGACTTGGAGAAGCTCGTGGACGGGGTCCTCCCCCAGTACACGCTACTCTACGGTCCTCCAGACCAACAGGTGAGTACATAGGGTGCAAGTTGTATGGGCTATGCCTGGGTGGAGAGGGCTGGTCGTAATAAGGAAGGGGGCAGAGTTCTGTGAGCATGAAGGACTGTGAATGCATGTGCCACATGGCAAGGGCAGGGATGTGGGCCACTCATTTCGACGGTGCAGTTGGTAATGACTTCTCTTCTTTCCCTGTCCATGTCATGTAGGTCAGCGCCAACCAGAAGAAGGATATTTGGCGTGCCATCGCCAAGGACATCCGGACCCTGGGGGTCCACCAGAGACGGAGCACCCACTGCCGTAAAAGATGGGAGGACATTCGCCGCTGGAGCAAGAAGACGACGGAGGCTCAGCTGGGGATATCCTCCCAACGTGGGAAGGTTGCCTGTCGCACCATGACCCCCCTGATGTTCCGGATCCTGGCGGTGGCCTACCCTGAGTTGGATGGGCGCTTGAGGGCATCACAGCAGACACAAGGGGGTGAGTACACTCTCATTCAGCTGACTTTTTGCGCCCAGTGGAGGAGTCTGGGTGGGGAAGGAAGGGCAGTGGGTTTCCCGAGGCCAGGGCGAGTTCCGTAGGCTAGGCCCCTCTGTAATGCAGGCCATGTGCCACTCCACCCCACCTCTGTAGAGTGCCAAGTACAGGTACACATGCCCCTGTGTCATATATGTGTGCAGATGTCCACCATAGTCATGTAGGCCATATCCCAGGAACTGCATCTGTAGAGCCCGACAGCGCAGCATAGTGCAGGGGGCTGCTGTGTCTGTATTGTCCGCCAATGGTAGCAGTAAGCCATGCACTCACCCTGTCATTCTTCTTTGGTCCCCCCCCCCTTTTTGTGCTCTCCCTGTTCTTTTGTACATCAGCATCATCAGGTGGAGGTACAGTGGCACCGGAGCACGAGGGGGCTGCAGCCCACATGGCCATGGAGGGCCACACCACGGACTCCGAATACACCAGTGGGACGGAGGGCGAGTGGAGCTTCACGGCAGTCACCGGATCAGCAACCAGCGACACGGACTCGTCCTCCGATGGGAGCTCCCTTGTGGTGGCGGCAAAATCTGTGCCCCCCACTTCTACAGGTACAGCCGCCACCCCCCCTACCAGCACCGCCCTCCCAGCAGCCCCTCAGCGTGTGACCCATGCCCGCTCACCCAGGAGGGTGGGCATCACCTTCGCCCCAGGCACCTCAGCCCCTGCCCCTGTCACCTCTGCTGCCCTCAGTGAGGAGGCCATTGACCTCCTCAGGTCACTCACTGTTGGGCAGTCTACCATTGTGAATGCCATCCAGGGTGTAGAAAGGGAGTTGCAACACACCAATGCATTCCTGGAGGGCATTCAGTCTGGTCAGGCTGCCCATCATTGAACCCTGCAATCTCTGGCCTCAGCACTGATGGCAGCCATTGCCCCTGTGTCTAGCCTCCCCCCTCCAACTTACTCCACCCAGACCCAATCCCCTGTACCTCTGCCTATCCCAAGCACACCATCAGACCAGCCTGCACACACGTCAACACACAAGGGAAGCTCCGGCAAACATAGGTACCACACATCCCACAGTCACTCACACAAGCATCACCCACATACAGACACAGCAACATCCACTGCCTCCACTGTGTCCCCCTCCTTATCGTCTCCCTCCTCCCTCCCAGTCTCGTCTACACTCACACCTGCATGCACTACCACAACAGCCACTAGGACTAGCACCAGCACACCCACCAGCACACCTCGCTCACCTGCACTCACCACCCCCACTACCATTTACACGTCCCCTGTGTCCTCTCCCAGTGTGTCTGTGACGCCCCCTCCCAAAGTACACAAACGAGGGCACACACACACCCAACATCCATCCACCTCACGACAGCCTCCACAACATGCACCTGCACCCAAATCATCCAAAGTTACACCTCCTACAACCACCTCCTCTTTCTCCACTCCCAGACCCCCTCCAGCTACCCGTCCCAGTGTTCGTCAGAAACTTTTCCTGAGCAACGTTGACCTCTTTCCCACCACCCCCCCCTCCGATTCATAGGTCCCGTACTAGCACCTCAGCCAAACAATCTCCGGTACCAGTGGTGCCTGTTAGAGGTATGTGGAGTGCACCGGGCACCAGGGCAGCCAGTGTATCACGGAGCCAAAGCACAGCCAGTCCCCCCCCCTGTGAAGCACCAGAAGTTGGACAGTGCCCGACGGGATAGGGGGAAGACTCCAGCCGGCAAAGCCGCTCACAAGGGTCCCGGGGGGAGTGTTGACTCAGCTGTGAGTCCTCCCAAGGTGGGGAAGGGGCAGAAGAAAGCGCCAAAGTCTGGGAAGAGCAGCACGTCCGAGAAGGCCGCCATCATCCCCGCTGCCCAGGAGGCCTCCGCCAGCCCCATCGTCAGTGGTCAGGAGACCACCACCAGAGTCAGTGCCCAGGAGGGCAGTCCCATCGTCAGTGGTCAGGAGACCACCGCCAGAGTCAGTGCTTAGGAGGGCAGTCCCATTGTCAGTGGTCAGGAGACCACTGCCAGAGTCAGTGCCCAGGAGGGCAGTTCCATCGTCACTGGTCAGGAGACCACCACCAGAGTCAGTGGCCAGGAGGGCCCCGGCAGCCACAGCCCCTCTGGGCAATGAGGGACCACCATGGCAAACACCGCAGCACAGGTCAGAGACAGCAAAGTCAAGCACCGCTGAACAGGGCAAGCACCGCTGAACAGGGCAAAGACCGCCATGGCAAGCACCGCTGAACAGGTCAGAAACTGCAAAGTCAAGCACCGCTGAACAGGGCAAAGACCGCCATGGCAAGCACAGCTGAACAGGGCAAAGACCGCCATGGCAAGCACCGCTGAACAGGTCAGAAACTGCAAAGTCAAGCACCGCTGAACAGGGCAAGCACTGCCAACTCAAGCACCGCTAGCGCATGTGCGGCAGGGGCAGTGACGGAACTGGGACCGTCACGGGGACAGTGATGCACTCTGGGCACCAGTCCCCCTCCAGAACCAGTGGAGAACAGCATCCACTCCGTCTGTCCTTAACAGGATGAAGCACTCTGGGCACCAGTCCCCCTCCAGAACCACTGGAGACATGCATCCACTCCGTCTGTCCTTAACAGGATGAAGCACTCTGGGCACCAGTCCCCCTCCAGAACCAGTGGAGAACAGCATCCACTCCGTCTGTCCTTAACAGGATGAAGCACTCTGGGCAACAGTCCCCCTCCAGAACCAGTGGAGAACAGCATCCACTCCGTCTGTCCTTAACAGGATGAAGCACTCTGGGCAACAGTTCCCCTCCAGAACCAGTGGAGAACAGCATCCACTCCATCTGTCCTTAACAGGATGAAGCACTCTGGGCACCAGTCCCCCTCCAGAACCAGTGGAGAACAGTATCCACTCCGTCTGTCCTTAACAGGATGAAGCACTCTGGGCTCCAGTCCCCCTCCAGAACCAGTGGAGCCTGTTATCGATTTGAGAGATTGTCGCTTTGCACTCCCCAGGATAAATGAGTGGGCAAACCACCCACTGAAAAAACTTGTGAGACTGTGGCTTTGCACTCCCCAGGATGGTACAGTGGGCAAACCACCCACTGAAATGACTTGTGAGACTGTGGCTTTGCACTCCCCAGGATGGTACAGTGGGCAAACCACCCACTGAAATGACTTGTCAGACTGTGGCTTTGCACTCCCCAGGATACATAAATGGGCATGGAGCCCCCTCGTGGATCTGGGGTTGTGCTGTCATCCGGCTGAGGTGCCCCCCTGCCCTCCCCCCTGAGGTGCCTGTTGTATTTCTATCTGATGCCCCAGCAGTGTTCTCTCTGTTTTGCTCGGGTATCTAGTGTGGGCCTCGCCCATGCATTTTGGGGCCAGTGGTCCACGGACATTGAATGGTGCATACCTGCACTACTAATCGTGATGTATATTTTGTTGAATGTGTATATATATCTATATATATTAGCTTACTGTAGTTTTATACATTACAATGGTTGCACTCATTTCCTTTTGTCTTTGCATTCTTCTGGGGGGTTTGGGGGTTGTTACTGTGTTGTTTGGATATGCATTGGTGTGTGTGTTGTAGTGGGTGAGGGTCGGGGTGGGGGTGTTGCGTGTGTGTGTCCGTGACTTTTGCCTGCCCCCTCCCCTATGTCGTAGGTGCAGTACTCACCGTTGTCTTCGGCGCCGGCGTTGATGGTCATGGTACAAGAGCAGGAAGACTATCGCAGGGAGTATTTGGAGTTCCGGTTCCATGGTGCCCTCCTTCCTCGTGGAGTGTTTGAGGTGAGCGTTTTCCCATTGAAATGGCTGTTTCCGCCATGTTTTTATCCACGGTGAATCCGCCCCGGAAAAGGTGGGGGATTGGTAGGTTGTGTTACTGTGTGCGGTACTTTGTCTCCCGCCTGTCTGTTGGCGGTGACCGCCGTGCTGCTTGTCTGTACCGCCGTGGCGGTCGGAGTGTTAAAGTGGCTGTCTTTGTGGGCGGTTTCCGCCACGGTCATAATTCCCTTTTTTTTCCGCCGGCCTGTTTGCGGTCTTACCGCCACTTTAACACCATCCGCCAGGGTTGTAATGACCCCCATAGTAATGTGTTTTATATGTCCTGACAGTGAAATATTGCTAAATTCATTTTTAACTGTTGCAAGGCCTGTCCCTCTCATAGGTTAACATGGGGGCTACCTTTAAATATGATTAAAGTGTAGATTCCCTTTGGGAGCAGATAGATGTGGAGTTTGGGGTCTCTGAGCTCACAATTTAAAAATACATATTTTAGTAAAGTTGATTTTAAGATTGTGTGTTGAAAAAGCCACTTTTAGAAAGTGGGCATTTTCTTGCTTAAACCATTTCTGTGACTCTGCCTGTTTGTGGATTCCCTGTCTGGGTCAGTTTGGCAGTTGGGCTGGTTGCACCTCTCACTAGACGGTAACACAAAGGGAGCAGGGGTATAGTCTGCATTTCCTGTTGAGCCATCTGTGCTAGGAGGGAGGGGAGGAGTGGTCACTCACACCTTAAAGGGCTGTGCCTGTCCTCACACAATGCAGTCTCTAACCCCCTGGTGTGTGTCTAGGGCCTGGCCTGGGCAAGGCAGGATTTCACAATCAAGAGAGTCTTTCCTTTGAAGTAAGCCTACTTCAAAGGGCAAAATGGGTATAAGAAGGGCACTCAAAACCACAGACTTTAGAATACTTCTGGAAACCAAAAGGAACCTCTGCCTGGAGAAGAGCTGAAGCACTGAGGAAGAAGCTGCCCTGCCTGTGACTGTGCTTTGTGGAGCTATCCTGCAGTTGCTGATTCTGCCTGTGCTAGAGGACAAATATGGGACTTTGTGTTGTCTTGTTCCTTGTGAAGATCTCCAACGGCTTGATTTAGAGTTTGCCTCCTGTTGTTTGAAGTCTCAGGGACAGCACAAACATCTCCCTGCCAGCACCTGGAGCCTCTGGAGAGACTCCTACTCTGCCAAGTGGTGCCCTTCCAGTTCCTGGGACCCTGAGAAGGGAAGCTGGCAGCCCAAGATTAAGAAATCCACGCACAGACCGCCGTGCATGGAAAAGATCGCCACAACTCCGATCTGCGGCTGAAAAATCAACGCACCGCCGGCTTCACGGCTGAAAATCGACGCTCGCCTGCCACGCGAGTGGAAGAGCGATTCCCGCAGCTGGAGAAATGACGCGCAGCATCACTGACGGAGGCTGGTGAGATCGCAACCCACGCTGCGTGGCTTTCGGACCACTGTGCGGCTGAATTTCTAACTCAAACTCCGCTGGGCGTGTAAAAATGGCGCAAGGCCTGCGCGGACCCAAGAGTGCTGACTGGATCAACGCGTCGCTCTCCTGCGGAGAGAAGAAACGATGCAAGCTGACCCGACTAAAGAACAAACGACGAAAGGTGTCGCCCGTGAGTGGAATTGGCACGACGCAAGCCCTTTTTGACGCTCACTCGCCCGTGTGGGGTTATTTTTGACACGGCCAAGGTACATTTTCACGCTAACAGCATTAGTGTGTGTTTAAAATTACATGAAGACTCTTTTTGCATTTTTAGTGATAAGTTGACTTGTGTATTGTGGATTTTTGTCGTTTTGGTCTTGTTTTGTTTAGATAAATATTTTCTGTTTTTCTACACCTGTGTTGTGTCATTTTGTAGTATTGTCATTAAGTTACTGTGTGTGTGGTGCAAATACTTTACACCTAGCACTCTGAAGTTAAGCCTACTGCTCGTGCCAAGCTGCCAAGGGGGTAAGCAGGGGTTAGCTGAGGGTGATTCTCTTTCACCCCGACTAGAGTGAGGGTCCTTGCTTGGGCAGGGGGTAACCTGACTGCCAACCAAAGAGCCCATTTCTAACAGTATGGATGAGAACATATGCAGCTAGGGCTGTAGGTCCACCATAGAAAAAGCAACAACCACTGGTAAATGCAATGACTGAAATCCAAAATATGAGATCCTACCATATTCTGGGTGGAATGTAGGCAGAGTGTGTCACAAACTACGTACCAAAGATATACACAAATCAGGCAAATATGCTGTCTTCACACAGCTCTCCATAAACTCTAAATCCAAATACGGAGACAGATGTTGGGTCACATTTCCTAGGAGCAATAGTTTGCCCATCATCAACAATGCCTGACCTGCGTATGCAGCTTCAAATAGTATGCTCTGTATGACAACATCACACATCACATACCAATTCACAATACACAATCAAATATCAGAAGCTTTGCATTGTACTGAATGCCAAACATATGTGGATACACTGTTGTCACACATGCAAAACTTTGCATGCTGTTGACTCCGTAACACGCACATTGGTGGAACAGCCCAATCTCACCTTTTCCACATTGTTGTATGGACTACAACATGTGGCCATATCCAATATGCCACACTGCAGCACAACCCATGTCATACGTATGTTGATTCAGGGTGCATCTAAGTACAATGCAAAAAAACACACAATCAGGAAATGAGTAAAAAATATGACACAAATGTGTCTAAAACATCCACAAACTCAAAGAAAATGACACATGGGCCCTTAGTGTTAATTCTACCTTCACACTCCTCTTAATGCAGCCTTCTGTGAAATGGATGCATAATCATCATGCATCAATGTAAATGACGCACATGTGTTATGCATCTAAAAAAAAATACACAAATGTCAAATGCATCAAATTAAAACACGCATAACTGAAAAACGTGACGCACGGGGACAGGAAGTCATATAATAGGAAATCCTGTCTACAAGCATGGTATAGTGGGTGTAGTTTCACGTTCTCTTCACAGTCTGTGCCTTTGTCACTGTGTGGTTGTGTTTTGGTTGTGATTTGAAGTGTGTGGTGTCCCGTCTGTCGTGTCCTGTTGTATTTTGTGTGCATTTTGTCCCAGTAGATGTGGTCTTGTGTACTTTTTGTCTAGATTTGTATTTGTACTGTGGGGTGTCCGTCCGGGGCTGTTAGTCATTTGGGAAAGTTGGGATAAGTTAATGGGGTTAAGTTTCCATTTATTTTTCCTTTCTTTGTATTTGGGGTCAACTCTGACCATAATTCAACATGTCTGGAAGGGGGAAGATGACCAGAATGTCCGAAGAAGAGCATGGTGGATTTGTGTGGCTGGTATCCCACTACCTGCCAAAGATGCTCGAGATGGGTGGCCGGGTCATCCTCGGATATCGGACTGAGGCTAAGCGGCTGCGGTAGGGCAAGGTGCTCCACCACCTGAAGAGAATATACAGGACCAGCAGGAATGAGCACCAGCTAAAGCATTGCTAGGCAGATCTGGTGGCCAGGGAGCAGGATCTGCTCGATCACCTTAGGATTGAGATCGGCGAACCTATTGGTGAGTCTCCTATTGGCATACTATTGACTGTTCACTGCTCTTGAATGACAGTAGCAGATGAGCTGAAGTGCTGCATGCAATGCTTGTGGACAGGTTGAGTGCAACCAGAATTAAGTATATCAGTGCCAGTCTAGGCCTGGACTTCACATGTCCAACAATGATACCAATGCAGGTCAGATGTCTGATGAGTCCTGCACAACCATCACGAAGGCACACATTTCAGAGCTCATAGCTTCACCTATGCCTCGGCATAGTGTCATGTATGAAATGCCAAGGCACCGCCAGTCTACCATATTTTCCCTGGATTGTGTCAACAAGGTGGCGCGATGCATGCATAGGGCAATTTTGTCAACATTTCACGCACATGACCCCTGCCCCAGTCATTATGTTAGCAAAGGGGATTTACCCGCCTTTGGGGGCAATGAATATGGGTCATTTGATACCATTAGACAACTTTGCCACGTCAGTCACGGATTAATCAACGCATGGTCATTGCAGACTTAAAATTGAGCTGCATTTCTATCACAAAGCACCTCTGCGTGCCTTGCAGGACAAGCTTGAGTACCTGAGTTATATGTCTTGCAAAGCGCCAGGGTAGTGTCATGTTTCTTACACAACTCCCCCTTATACCATGTTGATGCATCTTCTATAGATGGTCCACATATTGATGTTTCAGGGTGTAGCACTACATGAGTCTCTGGCCTGGTGTTATTGTTCAGATGTGTGGCTCTAACTCATGTCTGTGTCATTGAGTGATCATAGTGGAGTGTCTGTTGCACTGTTTTCCACTAGGATAACTAGCTCACTCCTCTCAACTAGCTCACACTGAAATTTGTTGTCGACTCACAGTGACTGCGATTTGACACTAAGCATGGTTTACCATTCATGTCTTATAGGTAGACCAGTCCCCTACACGATTGGCGAAGTGACGCGATTTGAAGATGCAGAAGTATCCAGTAAGTTTGATAATGTGTGTCCTGTGAAGTAATCCAGGGTTTGGTGTAAGTGAGTCATGTGTGTTGAACAGAATGCCAGATGTGATAAGCTGTCCAATGATCAGATATCAAAGTAGGCTGGATGGTGACATTATGGCCCATTTAAAAGATCCCCATGCAAAACAAGAGGGTCACATCTTGTGAGGCTCGTGGTGCACAATGTCTACCATTGTGTACACAAGGTAGTGACAAGCCACATGTAGGGCAATATGTGACTAAGAATGACAGAGTGCAAAGCTGTGAGAATATAGGCAGTGGTGCACTCCATCATTCTCACAACACAGGGATGCACCAAATTGAACCCAATTTGGTGCATCCCTGTATTGTCATGGAGATGGAGGACTGGGCTGGCAATTGTCCCCCAGCATGGCACTCCGTCTTTTGCACTCCATCTATGCTACGCTTATGTGGAATGTAATTGGCTTGCATGCATGTCAAGGCCAAACGTGTGCTGGCATGGAAATGGGTGTGAAAGGAATAGTAGTGGCAGATTTGTAATTGTTGGTTGTCTACACCTGGGCACATGAATGTAGATGTGCTAGACCTATGGATACCAACTTCCTAGTTGTCAGCCCTCCTAACATATGGTCCACTCCTTGACTCCATGAATTAGTGGGCAGGCCTTGGTGGATGACCAGGACAGTTGAGATGATGGATTGCATGGCCATTCCCCTTGGGCTCAGGAAGAGAGGAATACCAAATTTGTAGGTAGATGTGATGCTCACAGTGTAAGTGACATTCATTTGGATCAGGCTTTCATGTGTATCTATCAGCTCTGACCTCTCATGGTTACCAACAGCATCCCATCCTCCCAATGACATGTCCAAATTACTGGTAATGCATTGTTGGAAATAGACACAGATGATGAGGAAGTTTGGGCCTGATCTATGTAAAGTTAGTGCTGCCTGTGCATTATTCTTTTTAATGCAAACGTGATGCACTTCCAAATGTTTGGGTCATTTTCTCGGTTTGTGTTGCTTTAATGTAAAAAATATGATGCTAAGGTAGCGTTGTTGTTAGATTTATCAGGGCCATTGTCTTTTTGGAATGTTAGTTGGAGTGCATGTGTAAACAGGTTTAGCAGTGTAAGCTACTAATCTGTACAGGCTCCACACAATGCAGACGCTGATGGTTGCCTGTCTCCATTTCACACCTGCCAACATGACCAATGATGAGAAGTGTGCGTTTCAGAAGAGGGCAATGAGGTACTGCCATATCCTGGCAGTGGAGTCTGAGTTCAGACGAATGGCTCGCCGCTACTGTGCAGGGAAGGCAACAAGGGAATACCGGAGAGTCCCACAAGGGGTCCCCACATTGCCTAAGAAGTCTCAACAGACACCTAGCTCCTCAGCAGTGCAGGGGGGCACAGCTGGCACCACACCCATAACATCGGCTGCAACTGCATCAACATCAGTGCAACAGCCTACATCACCTGCTGCCATGGACACTCAATTGCTGCAGGATCTGCAGAGGGATGTATCCCTCATACTAAATCATTTGGACAGCTTGGAGGAAGAGGTGCCCGCTAACATCAAGATATTAAAATACAACAACAACAAAAACTAAAGAAGGCCAAACTTTGAGTCATCTGTGAACTGTCACCTCCAAGTTCTGTCCCCTCCCTTCTGATTTTCAATTCTGTTTTATTGTGGGTTCTAGGGCATTAGTGTTAGGTTAGTGTAGGTATATAGATTAGATAGGATAAGTGGATTTGGGGTGTGTTTTTTTTACTTATTATGTGTTAATTGGTATGGTCATGTTCGGGTATCTATGTGTTTTCTAAAATAGAAAATGTAAAAAAAAAAAAAAAAAAATAACAAAATAAAAAAAAATGTATAATTGTTTAGAATTAGTATATGTGTAGTACTAGTATATGTTCTCCTGCATGTGTCTTGTAACTTAAGGGGCTGGAGGGACAATGTTTAGAGTGTGGTGTTAAATGTGTTAGTTAAGTTTAGCATAGGTTAGTTAGCTTTGTTGGATAAGCATAGTTAGAATAGGTTAGTTTAGGATAGAGTAGGTTTAATTAATGTTTTTAGTTTAGTTAAAGTTTTAATAAACATTTTTGCGTACTCCTATACATTTTGGGGGTCATTCTGACCCCGGCGGTCTAAGACCGCCGGGGCCAGGGTCGGCGGGAGCACCGCCGACAGGCCGGCGGTGCCCCGCAGGGCATTCTGACCGCGGCGGTTCGGTGCCAATGGCATGGGCACGGCAGGGGCCCCCGTAAGAGGGCCCCGCAAAGTATTTCAGTGTCTGCTAAGCAGACACTGAAATACGCGACGGGTGCAACTGCACCCGTCGCACCCCTGCAACTACGCCGGCTCAATTCTGAGCCGCCGTCCTCGTTGCAGGGGCATTTCCTCTGGGCCGGCGGGAGCTCTTTTGGAGAGCGCCCGCCGGCCCAGAGGAAATGTCTGAATGGCCGCCGCTGTCTTTTGACCGCGGTGCGGTCATTCAGCGGCGGTACCTTGGCGGACGGCCTCCGCCGTCCGCCAAGGTCAGAATGGCCGCCTTTGTGTTATAAGTTTGTGTCTCAGGGTCTTCCCATGAGTGTACTGTGCAAATTTGGGGTTGGCCTAGGGATTCCGTCCTGCCTCCGAAAACCTCTCTTAACATGTGCATCACCTAGTGACAACTGAGCTGTCACACTGGCAGCAACAACACATCTACTTGTCCATGCATCTGCCATCCAGTGTACCCACCACTCGAGGTGACTATGTTTACTCTTTATTGGACAGGTAGGTGTGGTACTTAAGCTTTGGGGGCCTGTGTAGGAATGTCAGGAACTGTGGCACATCTGACAACAGCCTAAATGTGTATTCTATCCTGCAAAACTGACCGGTGGCAATCACTAATAAGGTTAGGCACCTCTTTATCACACCAATGTGTTCTACTGGTACTCCCAGCTGACGATGTTGCCCTTGAACTGTTTTACAGCCATTCCAGATGTATGTAGTGAGTGATGTGTTATTCATTTGTGACATACTCAGTGAATTGTTTGTAGGGGATGAGACCAGCATTAGCATTTGTCATGTTAGGGATGTTGTGTGTAGGTATGTGGTTGTGTGCAGTCCTGCACTCTTGTACTGATTTTCTGTGACTAATGACATGGGTACACATATCACAATCACTAAGCGTAGTAGATGGATCACAATAGACAAAGACATGCCATTTGTGTGACCACGTCAGTGACCCTATTTGTGAAATCCATACAATTGTGACACAACACAAATCCAGGGTTGAGGGACATGTCATGAGACATGCTTGGGTGAAGTGTTGTTACGTGCGGAGGAACAAGAATTGCCAATTGGTAAGTGAGAGACAATGACAGTCCATAGCAGACAGGTCAACAGTTTGTGGGTGAAGAGTGCACATATCCAACTGTGCTAACACTGGCATGATCTCAAGCACAGGACAAAGGAGAACACTGCTGATGTGGCATGGGCTAGAGCTATCGAGAACTCTTACGAGTGAAGCTGATCTGTTCCACCTCTTCATCCTCCGATGTGTGTGGTGTCTCCTCTGCCCTTGATGGTGATGGTAGGGAGATAGAGGGGGCCACACACATTTCAGTGGTTGAAGATGTAGAATCCTAATTCCCGGCAGCTGCCATTTGTGGAACAACATATGATATTACTGCAGCAAGAAGGAGCTGCTGATTTTTCAGGATAACAGCAACATCCCAGTGGTAGGCTGCCATGTCTGCCCTGAGGGAGGCCACTTCCCAATGCATGGAGTCCAGCTTGTTCTCAATCACGCTGCTGCCAGTTTGGGAGGGCAGGTGTTGTGGCCTCTCCCTCATAGCAGCAGCTATGTCCCTCAGAGACTGCAGTGGGGAGTGAATGCCTCATTTGGCTGCAGTATGTTCATTGGAAGTAATGAGGCACATGCCCATCCCTCTAGGCTGGCTACCACAGTCTCCATCCTCACCCGCACATGCTTGGCCAGCTCCCGCTGGACTCCTACCACTGTCCTCTCAAAGCTGGTCCCTGGGTCCTCGGAGTCCTCAGCTGTATCGGTGCTGGCAGGTTGTACTATTGGGGTATTGGGTGCGGTATCTGGGATGGCTGCTACATTATTTGTCCTCTTTGTGACTGGAGGTGGTGTCTGGAGGGATACCAGGACTTCTTGGAGGGACTTTTGGCTGATGGTGTCAACTGGTCATCCAGGTCTTCAGGGTATTCCAGGACAGGCAGATCAACAGGAGAGCCATCATCCTCTGCAATGAGATGGTGTGAAATAAATCTTTCTGTGTTGTGGCAGTTGACATGTCATGTCACTGACTTGCTATTGTATGCTCATTGTAATCTTAATTCCCAACCATTGTTCCTGTACATCATGGTTGCAGTCTATCAGCCCTTTGCCCCACCTGAGTGTCAAATGAGGGGAGGCTCAGGTGGCACAATTAGCTGCATCATATCTACTAGGTATGTTGTAAATCCTTTTGTTGGCTTGACACCATCTCATTATTGTGGAACCTCCCTATGCATCAATTTGTGTGGTAGGGCCTTGCAATAGGTGTTGCAGTTGTCAAGCCACAGCAACACACATTGAAATATGCCCCTGTCCCAGTACTACATGTTACATATACACCGGTACTGAAACCTTACACCACCCCAAGGATGGCATTGCCAAGACACTATGCTGTTGCTTCCTTTGATAGCTCATCATGTTGATGTATGTGTATGTGTGCTACACTGCACAGCACACATGAACCTAGCAGATTTCCATTTAATCTTCTGTCTGTGCTGGAAGGTGCTCCTTCCTACACAACTATGATCTCCCCCTCAATGCAGCCATCCTTGCACCATGATGCAAGCAATGCAACATTGTGGCAGTGCAGCGAATTGACACAGGTACAGGGGTGGACTCAGGGATGGTCAGCACTGGTATCATTTGTTGCTGTGTACATAATTTTCTACATGCCAGTGCCTGATGGTAAATTAGTTTATGGACATAGCCAGGTAATTGGAGCTGAAGTTATGTCAGAGCCTCGAGGTAGTTTGATGGTGATTTTGCTGGTAGTAATACTGGTGCATACATGGACCCTCATTACAAGTCCGCTTTTCCACCAGCCTTTGCATGGACGTGAAACCCCCATGCAAAGGTTGGTGGTGATGTGGT
Source organism: Pleurodeles waltl (assembly GCF_031143425.1). Taxonomy (NCBI): domain Eukaryota; kingdom Metazoa; phylum Chordata; class Amphibia; order Caudata; family Salamandridae; genus Pleurodeles; species Pleurodeles waltl. The sequence goes on along the minus strand of NC_090442.1, from coordinate 89,372,681 downwards.
GTGGTGTGCTCCTGTGTGCCCCTGCACAGCCCAAGCATCTAGCATGGGCAGTGCACGGGGACCCATGCCCTGCCCCTTTGACCCTACCACTGCCTAATTTGCAGGGCTAAGAGCAGCGTGTCCTGTCACACCCAATGCACCCCAAGACTGGCACTGAATCTATTTGATCCATCAACAATGTTTTGGTAAGTGCCCCACAGAGCTACCATGATCAGACAGATTTCTACCTGCCATCCCAACGTGTGACTCATACTTCCAACCCCAAAGGGAGTACTGCACTGGAAATCTTACCAACACCAGACTTGCCCATGCACCATCCCCCGTCTGTCAATGTGAAATTGTACACCATTATGATCACAGTCATACACCATGGTGGTCATTCTGACCCTGGCGGTCTTTGACCGCCAGGGCGGAGGACCGCGGGAGCACCGCCGACAGGCCGGCGGTGCTCCAATGGGGATTCCGACCGCGGCGGTAAAGCCGCGGTCGGACCGGCACCACTGGCGGGGTCCCGCCAGTGTACCGCGGCCCCATTGAATCCTCCGCGGCGGCGCAGCTTGCTGCACCGCCGCGGGGATTCCGACCCCCCCTACCGCCATCCAGATCCCGGCGGTCGGACCGCCGAGATCCGGATGGCGGTAGGGGGGGTCGCGGGGCCCCTGGGGGCCCCTGCAGTGCCCATGCCACTGGCATGGGCATTGCAGGGGCCCCCGTAAGAGGGCCCCTACATGTATTTCACTGTCTGCTGCGCAGACAGTGAAATACGCGACGGGTGCAACTGCACCCGTCGCACAGCTTCCACTCCGCCGGCTCGATTCCGAGCCGGCTTCATCGTGGAAGCCTCTTTCCCGCTGGGCTGGCTGGCGGTCTGAAGGCGACCGCCCGCCAGCCCAGCGGGAAAGTCAGAATTACCGCCGCGGTCTTTCGACCGCGGAACGGTAACCTGACGGCGGGACTTTGGCGGGCGGCCTCCGCCGCCCGCCAAGGTCAGAATGAGGGCCCATGTGTTGTATGTGTGAGGTTATTTCCCCATTCCTATGTGTCTCACATGGTTGTGTAAGAGTAGTTGTGGGCTCAGCCTGTAATTCTTGTGACCTACAGTTTGCAATCTGTAGTACATATTTTCTGTAGTGGCACAGTTCTGATCAGCATCAAAATGTGTGGCTCAACACTACACCAGTTTAGTTGCTCTGGGTAGTGGCATGTTTCCAGTGATACAGGACCTCCCTGCTATTCCCCGCGCCTGCTTTGATTACTTTTCCCTGAACCCAGGGAGGCATCCTTACAGCACGATGAAGTGGTGGCTGCCTTTTGTGGATGTGTTGTTAATGTGCGGGGTGGTGGTGCTACCGGCACATGTCTGGGTACTGTTGGGAAAGGTTTCAATGAATTGTGTGCTGTTAGATGCAGCACACATGTGTTTTGGCAATGAGACAAGGCTGTTGCAAGGTGTTACTGCAAGGGACACCATCATGACATAACCCCAGGAATGGTATTGACTGACTTCCTAGTCTCTGATGTCTTGGTCGTGTTGGTAGGGTTTGTATGACTATATGCAAGGGATGTTGTGATGACACAACCAGAGGCACAGTCATTAGACATGCCTTCCATCCTATGTACTGCATATGTACATGTAGGTATTTAGCCCTGGTGATTGACATATGTCCAGGTTGTGTATGTGTTGTGGTGCATGGCACTACCCTACATGTGTTGCTAACATTTGAATGGTGCAACTTACTTCATGTGCAATGTGTCCCTCTGCGCTCCTTTAACATGCATTGAGTGTGTCCTATGTGCCTCCCCCTTCTTGCACTTGACAATTTAGCATTAATTTCCCCCATGCAACTTACATTGCATTTGTGGTGTTTCCTGGTAGTCTGTGCTGTCCTGTCCTACGATTCCAGTGACCAGTTCCTCCGGGATGACCACTGCAACTATCTCCTCCATATCGTCCAGGTCCTCTTGTGGTGCTGGACTACCACCTCCAGTTTGCCGTGCTGCCTTCCTGCACCTTGCCATTTTCTCCTTTGTCCTTCACTTGCAATCATGCCAGTGTTTCTTGCACTCAGTTACAGTTCTCCTCACCTCTGCCACACTGTTGATCTTGTCAACTATCTGCTGCCAGATTGCCTCTCTCCTACCAATTGGCAATTTGGAGGTGACAAAGAGTTGATGTTGGTGCTCTGTCACCTCTCTCTCTTTCATGCTCCTCCGCACTAAAATAACACTTTCTCTTTTTCTTCTCCTACCCCGGGGACTTGTGTGTGTCCTCCTAGCTGGTTCCTGGTTGAATGGGGTCACCCCGGGTCTCTCCTGGCTTTCTGGGTCCATTTTGCCTCTCCTTTGCAATGTTTTCTCCGTTAGTGTCTGAGGTTGATGCTAATGCTGTTAAAAATGGTTAGAGTCATTTTTGTGGCGCCAAAGTCATTTTGTCTTATGACAAGGCGCAATGGTTAATGTAAAAAGTTTGACTCTAAACTTTTTTTTTTGCCGTCTTGCGTCATAGTATAAATATGAGGCCCAGACAGTGCTAACAAATGGCGCTAGCCAGTTCTAAGCTTTTTGACGCAAACCTGCGTTTGTGCAGTTTTGTATCAAAAAGTATAAATCTAGGCCTTATTGCCACGGGGACCGTATCGTGGAAAATATATCAAGCTGTACTGCATCCTATTTAGTTTTATTGGGAATCAGGAGTTTGCTTAGCCTTCTAGCTTGCAGACGTGTGCCCCCGTCACCTAGTGACGTTTAACCTACTTAGCCTGCTCTGTTTTAATGCATTTATTTAATTATTTCTTCCAAGATGGCTACTATGTTTATAGTTAGGAAGATGTTTTGATTTCACGTTATCAGTGTTACTCTGTGGAGGCGTCACTATCAGCTTCAAAGACAAGTGATATACGTAGGTATCCACATCATGTCCCTTTCCCACTTATGTGTGATAGGAATATAATGTACTTTTAGAGGGAATTGTTTATATAATTCCGCCCCCAAGCATGCCTTCTTATCTATTGTTTGGGAATACACCTGTGCCAGGGTCATACAAGATCTGTATAAATAGATCTCACACAGACAAGGTTATCAGAGGGATTCCTACCAGATGCAATCAACGCTATCTATGCTACACGCCGCCTTAATGCAAACCCAGCCTTCGTGTCACCACGGAGTCTGATCTAGAGACCTCATTCCAAGGTAACGCAGGATGAGGGGCACTTCTCATGGACATGGTACTGGCAGATTAGGTTTATCACACCTAGCTCTCTTTAGGTTAGAAATTAGGTTCTCAATGCTAGGGTATTATTACCTATTTCACATTCCATGTTGTTGCAAGATGGTGGAGGTTTTTATATTAATGACTCATTTTTATAATTCTGTTTCTTGCATTGTTTATTATCCTTCTCATTGCAGCTCCTGCATTATACAGTAGATTGCAGTCTTGTTAATAAAACCTATTGAAAACATTACTGTATCGTCTTCATTGTATGTGTGTGACTGAGACTTGTTGCTCATGTGAGAAAAGGGTAATCTCACTTTAACCACAACTCCCCTGAGATGTCGCACTCTTGAGTCCATGTATAAAAGCTGCCAGAAATCACCTTTTACTGTTTGGGCTTTTGGTGAGGTACTGCTTGTGAGCCGGGAGGTTTGGGCTTACAATTGTGACTTGTTGTAGGATTGGCCTAGTCACTACAAACAAAAGTGCTGCTATCCCTAAACCAGCAGTCTTGCCTAGAGCAAGAGTCCAACTACGAGAAAGCATTCATGTGGTCTCGTGCAATGAAGTCCAGCAAACAACCCCGTCTCCTTACTCTGAAAATGAATATCAGACTGCAGGCATAGTATTGGTAAGGCCTGAGATTGTCACAATGCAATTTAGGTGTGGGCATAAACATTCTTGCGACACTGGCCGCCATTTTAGATCTTAGATTCTTAGAACTGAGTGGTCAGATGACCACGCATAAGAAGTGACATGAGAGCTGAGTATAGATGGTGTCATTGTACAGCAATGCATAAGCTGTGCTGCTTGTGCCGGATTCAGCCCCAGATTGGTTGAGGCTGTGAATGAGCATCCGCTTATGCAGCAATGTTGGAAAAAAAGGGCAACAGAAAGGAAGAGATGTTGCAGGAAATAGCCTGTCGCCATGTTGGTGTGTCATAGAAATCCCTATTTTACCATTGAGGGTGAGTTAAATTTTATAGTCATATCACCAATGTTACAACACACTATGATGGATGGAGTATGACATCCGGGAAACCCCTATGTGAGACATTGGAGCCTTCTATAAATGCTGTTGTGTTAGCTCCTAAACTAATAAGGAATACCATGATGGCTATGGATAAAAATGAAAATGTTACAACTTCTACGTGTGAAGTTGTATGGTGGCTCGTAACTTCACAACACATTCATACAAGATATATTCAGCTGGGTATGTGGAGGCCATATTGTACCATCTCTCCTATGTGTGACGTACTTTGATAGATGGTAACTTCTGATGATCAGTACTCATAGAGTAGTAATATGATCATATGAGAACCATAGCCAAGGTGTGATCAAACGGGTCAGGAGTATCTAACAGAGGTGTGGTCATATCTCACACCATGGGATATCATCATTGAGGCCAAGAGTGTGAGTTGCCAAGCGGAAATCCCATTGTTATTCTTTGCGGAACAATGTCAACCTTCCAGAGTAGTGGGTGAACATTTTTGTAGTAATACGCTTGCATTGTATGTTTCTATGGTGCTCCATGATCCTGGTATTCACTGGTCTTGTGGTCAACCTTACATATTTTGAATCAAAGGGGCATGTGATCAGGTAAACACAGTTCTTTGTGTTGGGGTAGTGTTTCTGATACCAAACAAAATTGTTATCTAAGTGAACTTCCTTTGTGGCATTGGTGAGATGGCAAACACTACAACATCTGCAAGGGAAGAGGCCCATGACTCGGGGTAGGTCCCAGAAGGCAGACTGTTTCTGTCTTGGTTATGAGCCTGAGTTTTGTATATACTAGGATATCTTTCAAATTTTGGGTACGTTTGAAAGTGAACCTAGTGCATGGTAAGTCAAGGGTCCCTGAATGGTGATTGCCCAATGCTTCATGATACTGCGTTATACAAAGTTTGAATTGAAAGTGAAGCTGGTAACACATGTAAGAGTGCCATGCGTCTGTTTCACTCTTCCAACAGTGCCTCTTGATGGTTATTTCTTGCCCTCTTCTTGGCCTGATTGATGATTTTGAGAGGGTAGTTACAAGAAAAGAGGTTAGCACTTGGGCTATAAACATGTCTCAGGCCTGCTACTGCAGAGCCTGTGTGGGTAGTTTTTAAACTGCCATTTCGACCTGGCAGGTGTACCCACTTACCAGGCCCAAACCTTCCTTTTTATTAGATATAAGTCACCCCTTAGGTAGGCCCCCGGTAACCCTATGGGCTATGTATTTAAAGAGTTAGACATGTACTTTTAAGTTTAACATGCCCTGGTAGTAAAAAACTAACAAATCCGTTAGAATAGTATGTTTGGGCTTCATGCAAAACAATTTTAGTCAACACAGATTCGGAAAAACATCTAACTATGGCTCAATCAAAATTAGCGGTTGGTACCTAGGATCAAAAGCAAATATACATGACAATCAGTAACATTGTCTTATACCATGCCTCAGTATGGTTCAGCAAGCTGTGACAGTCTTTGCCAATTGGACATCTGTTCCGTCAGTGAAGCATTGAAATTCAGCATTAAAGTTCAGGAAAGTAAGTCTCTTCATGCAGTTCAGAAAGAATATTCGAAAAAATGGCCTCTCTCCTCTCGGTGCAGTCTGGCTAAGTTGTATTCCCTAAAACTACTTCCTATGTTGATATTGGTCAATGAATTGTACATTTGCATTCAGTCCAATGAAAGTAGAACCCCAAATCTACGAAATTTACTAGATCACTGGTAACATGCTGATGATTGGCTCCTCTTCTCCTGTTCCCGTTGTTGGGCTCGTCAGGTAACAAATTTGTATCAGCTTCTACTCCAGTCAGTGCATCCATTGTCTGCTCCAGTGAAGGTTGCCTTTACAGACACTAAATTATACAGAGTATTCTTAGCTAGTACAACATATTCTAGCAAGTAGTTCTCATGGAAAGGAATTCTAGTTACTAACATTCTGTCAGTGCAATGGAAAATCACAATTTAATTCTCTAAGCAGCCATTTTATAATTCGCCTAAGCAATGCAGCTTGACATGAGGCCGTGCAACTAGGCCCAAGACCTCGCTAAATTAAGGCCTATGATTAATAAAGCAAGTACATAATAGATGACCATTAATATGACATACTGCTACATTAATCCAAACATAAGCTCGACATTTTACATTATTAAGCTGTTAATAAATATACTTTGTGATTATTAGCGGTCACTCAAACAGGCACATTTTCAAATGTGTGTATTATTTTTCTATGTTAACTCATTTTCTATGCAGATTCAACACTCAATACATGAATAATCATTAGTAAAAGTTCAGTGTTACCAACTCCGTGAAGAGATTCAGCTGAGCCGTGTCCAGGACCTAAACATAGAAGGGGCATAAGCTGTCTTAGGGTGAAATGTGGCTATGGTTTGTACAATACAGTCATCTTGTTGAGACATAACATGAGAGATTCTGCTGTAAATAACAAGGTGAGTGCCATCTATGAGGCCATGCTAATTGCAGACTGTACACTACACAAACGCCAGTAACATAATGTCACATTACCTGCCATTAAACACTAAGAAAAAATGCTCATAGACTTTATACGTGGACAGAACACTCTACTTTCTGCCAAATTCATACCTTTTGAAAGTCCCTTATTATCCTTGTCCGATCGCTGTATTACTGCAGTGCTTCCGGCTATTGTAACAGCCGAAACATATGCTACTCCTACATTAAAGGTTTAAACAAATAGGGCCTCATTATGACCCTGGCAGGCGGCGGAGGCCGCCCGCCAGGATGCCGCCCTCCAAAATACCGCGCCGCGGTCAAAAGACCGCGGCGGGTATTACGAGTTTTCCCCTGGGCTGGCGGGCGGTTGCTGAAAAACCGCCCGCCAGCCCAGGGGAAAACGACCTTCCCACGAGGATGCCGGCTCGTAATCGAGCCGGCGGAGTGGGAAGGTGCGACGGGTGCAGTGGCACCCGTCGCGTATTTCAGTGTCTGCAAGGCAGACACTGAAATACTTTGCGGGGCCCTCTTACGGGGGCCCCTGCCGTGCCCATGCCATTGGCATGGGCACGGCAGGGGCCCCCAGGGGCCCGCGACCCCCCCTACCGCCATCCTGTTCATGGCGGCTTTCCCGCCATGAACAGGATGGCGGTAGGGGGGGGTCAGAATCCTCATGGCTGCGGAGCGCGCTCCGCAGCCATGGAGGATTCAAACGAGCAGCGGAAAGTCAGCGGGAGACCGCTGACTTTCCGCTTCTGACCGCGGCTGAACCGCCGCGGTCAGAATGCTCGTTGGAGCACCGCCAGCCTGTTGGCGGTGCTCCCGTGGTCGGTGGCCCTGGCGGCCGGTAAGAATGACCCTCATAGTGTTTACAACAACATTGCTGGCTCTCTTGCCCTGAAATGACATTCTAAAATAAACCCGAAAGTGGAAATGTCTGAGCTGAAGGTTAAGAGGAAGGAGGATTCCACCTCATTTAGCCACAGCATCTAAAATAAAAGTCTTGAGTTATATGGAGGAGTGGAGACACTCAGTTAAATGAGACAGGCCTGGTCAGTCTCGATATTTAAGGACAGTAGTCTCTCAACCAATTCCTGTCTCACCATGGCAAGCATAGGGTGGCAACCTAGATAGACTTTTACTAGACTTGTCCCAACTAAGTTCATCTGACTTTGAAGCTCTTGTGTGACGTCCATTGTTCAAAAGTGCCTTCTCTGGATGACTTTAAAAGCCTCCACAAGCCTGTTCATTTCACCAATGTGCCAACAGCTTCCTCACTCATTTGGTGTAAATGTGCAACAGTATGCACTATGCCAGGCTATGAAACATTTAGAAGGTTCTGCTCATGTCAACCTCTCAATTTCTGAGTGAGACCTACTGAGATTATGATATTTTCCTGTAATTTGTAGCATGTTGCTATCTATCTATCTATCTATCTATCTATCTATCTATCTATCTATCTATCTATCTATCTATCTATCTATCTATCTATCTATCTATCTATCTATCTATCTATCGCATATAACATATATACAGTCATTTAGTAGGGAGCAATCAAAATCCTTGTCACCAAGAAATCATTCACTCTCACACATTCACCCCCCCCCACACAACACACATACACACACTCTCCTACACTCTCCTTTTCTTTTTTAACCAAATTGTATTTTTATGGCTGTTTTACGGCATCATGACACTGTGTCAGAGCAACATTGTTTTCCCAGCAGACAACTGCAGTTACCTGTGAATATGTACAAACATCTTAAGCACAGATTTACTATCATGCTTTGTCAAATGGAGAGAGTAGGAATACACAATTTTTACTAATACATGGTGCATTCCTGCTCTCTGCAGGTGGGCACATTGCAGCCTAATGCCAATGCAGACACCCTTGCACTGCGGTCCAATGGTGCCTGTATTGCAGTGAGGATTGTTTTGGTGCAGGAAGGCACAAAAACTATCCTCTGAGGGATTTTCCTCTATGTGTGCTGCAGAATGCAGCTAACATAGAAAGAGGAAATAAAGAAGAGAAATTAAGTTATTTATACTTGTTATGCCTCTGTTGGGAAAGCATAGCATTTTGAAGCAACGCAGAGTAATGCAGGCAGCAACCTTGTGCTGCCTTATGTTGTTCTGGATTTACTAAGCCACGCAGGTCCACACAAGGTGACTTTGCCTGGCTGAGTAAGTCTTACTGAAGCCCTTGTCTTGGGCTACCTTTTGTGATACAATGGCAACGCAAGTGCTTCATAAATCTGGGCCTTAATATCTAATGACTTATCAAATATCTACCTGTGAAGTAAGCAGCCCAAACTAGTCCCATCAGTTTCTTCATATTTTGGTGTGTTTACGTTGGAAGCCTCGGGCACAGGAGATATGTTCTTCTGATTGTGTGCACTATTCCATAGCCACTTTCCAAGCTGAGAGCTTGGGCAGTCGTTCGGTGTTCTGCTTACGCACGATGTCTCTTTTGGCCAGAAGTGTAGCTAGATCCATCAATCTCAATACTCCTGCTGTCTCTCTAAATCCTTTAAAATGCCCAGCAATGCAATTCTGAGTAATAGCACCACAGAACTCTCCAACACCTGAAATAACACTGTTTTCAAACATTCCAGCAATCAAACCACACTCTCTCTTTTCAAATATATTTTTGTGACAATTTGAGCATTTTGTTCTATTCCAGTTTTCTAAGGGGTATTTGTCTCATACATAAAAGCATGGTCACATTCAACCACAGGAAGGATGGTTCTATGTATGTGTGTTTGGTGTGCGTGTGTATGAGCTGAGAGGGATGCATATAGGTGTGTGTGTGCTATACACTCTACTGCATCTCTTCAAAGCATATCACAGGGAAACTGAGATGAAATGCCTATGTATGATTCCCTACAAAGATATATGGGTGTTTAATTGTGCATTTGTGTACATATATATATATATATATATATATATATATATATATATATATATATATATATATATATATGTGTGTATTTATCTGTGTGCATGTGTCTGTAAGTGATGATCTACCCTATTGTATTTAATGTTGATTCAAAGACCTTACCTCAACATTGTAGGGATCCTGTACCTTTTCCAAGCAAGAGTATCAATGATCCATGCATTTGCAAGTGTTTTTTAATAAATTCAAATGTGGGCCCATAATTTCTGGCCATCCATCCTTGATCCGCAGAGGCTCAATTTCATATTACATTTCATATTGTTTAAGCTGACTTTATGTTAGACTCATTAGTGCTTAATAAACCCCTCTCCCTCCATTCACTCAGCTTCATGTGATATCGTGAAATTGACTCTTCATATAAACTATAACTAGTCAGTTTATAATCACGTAGGTTGGAAAGTTGTCTATCGGCTTCCTGTAAATACTTACAAATGTACTAAAGAACTTTATTTCCTCCTTTATCTGAAGGCTTTATCACAATATTGGAATCAGGTGACAAGGACTTCAACGCCAACTTCTGATTCAAAAACAGATTCTCTGCAAAATGATTCTTATTATTCTTCTAAATCTGAAAGAGATCTCTATTCACTACTTTCTGTAACGTATCTATATTGTCATGAGGTGTTGAGGGATTATATTTTGATTTGGGTTTTAAAAGAGGTAGATCACACTCTGTCCAATTCCAAATTCATAGAAATTAAAAAATCCCTTTCCGTGTCCCATTCTCTCACACCATCCTTCAATTCTTGTAGGGTAATTAGCCCATCAATGTCACTCAAACAAAGATTATCAAAAGTCTGATCCACCGTCCTGGCCATGGCAGGGACTTGTTTCCTGTTGAGAGAAATATTTTCATCAACTTTCATTTATGAATAAATAGCAACAAATCTATCCAAGTCCTACAATAATCCATATCTGATACAGGGCAAAAAGACAGACTCATCTCCAAAAGGGACTGTTCACCTTCACTAAGTTAATGTAAGGAAAGATTAATAACTGGCAGTTTGTTCTCACCCATCATTTCCTCTTTGTTTGCCGTGTCGATCTCCCATACAGCATTTTATTTTTGTCGTTTCCAGCCTCCTCTTCGAGTCTTCCCCCTCTTCTGTTGTTTCCTCCTCTTCCTGGGTCTGGTTTTCTCAGTGGAGCTCAATTTTGTTGTAAAAAATGATATTCATCAACAGTAGTTAACAGTCATACATCTTTGTTACTGGTGCCAGGTTGCTCCTCCAAATCTGAATAAAAATCAGATCCTGATTCTAAAGTAACTATATGTAAACGTGGCCCCTCCATCTGCTTAAACTGTCTCACACCATTATCATACTCTTTGGCAAAAGTCAAAATCTGCCCAGATGCATAGTTCTGTTTATCCCAAAGAAATGCTTTCTCTTCTTCATCTGAATCTCCTGCTCATATTTATTCAATCGTACTTCCATTTGAGTGACACACTTTATAATTTCATCCTGCTCTGGGTGTTGCTCAAGAATAGTTTTCACCTTATTAATTTCTTCACAAGTCTATTCCAATTTCGCATACTTAGATAAAAAGCCCAACTTCCCCCTACAGTTGGATGCCAACAGTGCTGACCATTCCTCAAGCAATTTTGGATTAGGATTTTGATATGTTGGAGTAATTAATATGCGCAACCCTCTTGGAACCCTACCAACCTCAATAGAATTGTCCAGAGAGGTGGTCTTCCCCCATCAATTAATCTCCCTAAGTAGTTTCTCATAATTGAACAAATGTTGTTTCAGAGTCTTGCTGGTTTCATTACCTCCATTCACCATTACTTCATTACCAGGCATCTCTGTATCTTTCTCATCAAATAAAGAGTGTGCAACTTCAGCACACTTTCTTCATGCCTCATCCATGTTAATTGTATCATCACACAAACTTCTGCTCCACAGACAATCCTTAGTATCCATAGCCAGGCTACTGCTGTATTCTGTTACTCATAGAGAAACGGAACTCCTTCCATTTGTTAATATGCAATGTTCAGCCACAAAACACTGCGAATGAAAGTGACATCTACAATCCTCTGGACTGGCTGGACTGTTCCCATGGGGAACAGGGTCAAGACTGATTTGCATATGGCTGGGTCCAAACTGGAATGGCATGGGCAACAAAACAACAATGGATTTAGGCCCAGATCTTTGTACTGGGGGTGAATGTTTGACAATGTTCAGCATTCCGTCCATCACTGATTATAAACCTGACTGCCAACCAAAGAACCCATTTCTAACATTGGTGATCAGCGGATGGGATTGGACTTGTATTTGTACTTGACATACAGTGACTGAGTGTACACTACTGTTTTCAGTGCACACCACTACTTGTCTTGTGATTTTGTTGCTTTTTCTCTTTTTTGGATTTTTCCCTACTTCCATTTTGTGGTAATTCTTGATTGACTGTTGAACTCCATTTGGGAACTTGTTTTTCTGCCTTTGGAACTTTGCACTTTTAACTCTCCATCATGTCTCATTCTGGGGATGCATCAGCTGGAGCTGCTTTTGGGAAAGTGGAGAGTTACACAGTGGCCCAATTAAAACAGTTCTGTAAGGATCGTGCATGTCCACTACATACCTTAAGATGGCTTCCCCAGGCTTACAGAATCCAGGAATGGGCCTGGGGTCTGTAGGGGCACCCTGCTCATGCAGGGGTACCCTCACACTTAGAGACATTCACCCTGCCCTTGGGCTGAAGGACCTTCCGGAGGTGTGACTGACAGTGTCTAAGTGTAGTGACCAGGATATAAGGCAAGCCTTATATCTTGAGTGAAAGGTGCATGCACTGTTACACGCAGGCTGCAATGGCAGGCCTGCAGACACAGTTTGAATGGGCTCTTATGGGTGGCATAATACATGCTGCAGCCCATCGGGGGTCCCCAGCCCTACCAATGTCCTTGGTACCTAAGTACCATATACTAGGGATGTACATGGGGGCACCAGTATTCTAATTGTGAGTGGAAAAATGTACCAGTTAACCAAATTTAGAGTAGAGAGCACAGATACTGGAGTCTTGGTTTGCAGGATCCCTGTGTACTGCAGACAAAAGATACTGACACCAGGCAAAAAAAGTTGGGGGGGGTACTACAATCAGAACCCAGCTTACTACAGTGTTGATCCTGATGCAGTCTGCAAAATGCCTGGTGCAAGTGTTGCCCAGGCTGGCAGACCCCCATCTTGGACCCCACCTCGCCTTTGTGAGAACGTGTCATCATTTAGGGCACAATCAGGCCTGAGTTGCAGCAGTTTGAGCAGAGATGGGGAGTGTGTCCACAAGTGTACTGGCCCCCAGATGCCCTGCCCTCCTCCATGAGAGGGCCAGGGGTCAGCCAACTCCAGCCAAAACTCAACAATACCTAGAGACACCAAATGAGGGGCAGGGCCAATGTCCAACCTCTGTACAGTAGGTGTGGGATTTGTAAGGCAGGTCCCCCGTACAGTATGCAGGGTGGAGTCAAGCTTGGCCTCGGGACCAGCATTGCGCACCGACCACAGCAGGAGAGTCCCTCAGGTGCAGATTGCGGGGGTCCTTCCTGCAGAGTCCCTAGAGCCAAAACAGAAGGATGGTAGGAGGGGGGTCAGCGAGGGACAGTCTGCATCTGTCCCAACCGCAGCAGGGCACAGGAGGTGGTCCATGGCCCCAGCAGACCTGTGGAAGACCCAGCAGCCACACTAGGCCTGAAGGCAACGTCCCCAGTTAGAATGAGCGGGGTGGCTCCAGGACAGTGGTCCAGTCATGATGGGGAGGCATCCCCAAAGGTAGCTCCTGACCTGAAGATGGCAGGAGGTCACCCAGTCCAAGGCATATCCCACGAGCCACCATGGATGCTGGAACCCACAGGCCTCACAAGGCCTCAAGGCAGTCTGAGACCCGAGACTTTGCAATGCGGGCATCCCAGCGACTACAGTCCCCGAGAAGTGCACCAGTGGCCCCGCTGGTCCCCACTGAAGATGGCCGCAATAGTGTGGGATGTATGGGAGCCCGCTGGAAGCGGATATTAGCAGGATTGTGTGTTCAGCCAGTGGAGCCCTCTATCGAGGAGCCATCTTGCTACCTGGCTTGGCTCCGCCACCTTGTGTCTGCCATCTTTAGTAGCTTCTGTAAGAATGAAGAATGCTACAAAATCAAGCCTGTTTGACAGAAAAGTCTATTTATTTCCTCTAACTCTAAACCAAATAGCTTTGTTTATGGAACATTTCATGTTTGTTCAAGCCTAACACTTTTGCTAAAATTGTGAAAGAAGTGACATATGTACCTCCTCCTCTAGAATCAAATTTGAGTATGAACATATATTCCATTGAGGGATTCAGTCCTTACAATGGGATTTGTTACAGTGGTTGACTTTAGCAAGGTTAGCACCATCGATGGCATAAAACAGCAAGATTTCATTTTCAAAGACTTCTGCCATTTGTGTGTGTTTAGGACTTGATGATTTTTAGACTATGATTTATGATCACATAATGCAATTAAAAACAGCAGGGTAACAGCTGGGTCTCTCCATTTAAAAATGGTCTGCCTATTGCAACTTTCAAAGAAGTTAAATTTGGAAACTCAACCATTTGATGAGCTTCTGAGACAGCATATGCTATTGTAGCAGCAGCACCATTTCCCACATTAGCTCAGAAATGCTTCTGGAGAAAGAAAGCAAACTATAATCACATTCACTATTTGATCCAAAACCTGAAAAATGCCTCTTTTGCGTTCTTTTACTCTATCTCAAGGATCCCTTTCCAAGCCTGATACGTTTTCTATGACACTGCTCAAGCCTTAGCCTAGATTCAAAAGATCAGTGAGCTCCAGGATGCCAGTTATATAAGGAGTCTTCATAAGAGAAAGAAATGGGCTGTGCACGACTCACCATTATATAGACCTTCCCTTTCGCAATAAAGTATATGGAAGAGTTATTTCAAAATTGTCACTGCAAAATAGTGGCCTATAGCTACCAGGAAGACACCTGGTAGCTATAGTACAGAGCAGACAGGCATAATGTAAGAAAATGTGAAAAGCATTTAGTGGTACCAAAGCAGTTACAAAATTGAAATCAAAATGCAATAAAGACCGCACTACAGTAGAAACTTTTCTAATGAGCAAAAGTTCACCAAAAATTCAATAAGGGGAAAAGGATATATACATTTCTTTTAGTTTCAAATGAAAATAGCACCAGAAAGTGTGGTCATGTGGTTTCACTTGACCAGAACCTAGACACAATTTAAGGGTGACCACATGGGACCGTGGGTCAGATACAGAAATCATGTTCTCCCCGGTTGGAATATTTACCTTCTGACTTAGGGCCTGATTTTGACCTTGGTGGTAACGGTCCCACAGTCGACTTTTAGACTGAAAACCCACTGCATTCAGATGGTGGCGGTCCCATGGATGAAAGTCCACATTCAAACTGCCGCCTCTGCCAAGGAACACCATCCGCGTGAATGGCATGGGAGTAAAAAGTGGATGGCAGTTGGACTCCAGCCACCCTTCCCGCAGTGCAGATTTGGATGGGCCTTACTCCCAAGAAAAAAGCGGCAGTCCGACCTCCATGTCTGAGTTGGCAGACTGGGAAGAAGAGGGGTGAAAAGTCACCTTTTCTTCCATTCCACTCCAGTCTTTGACTGCACACGACTGAACAACATCTGCACCCACTGCTGTCATGACCCACGGAGAAAAAATTACTCTAAGATAGGTACGCTGTGTTGCTGGGGTACATTGAGTGGGCACTGCAAATGAGGTTGGAACCATTGCAGGCATATACATGTCACAGTAATTTTTTGAAATTACTATGACATGCATAGGTAGGGCACACAATGGTGTGTCACACATGGCTGGGGACACAATGGCACATTACGTATATCGCACACATACACAACTGTCATTATGGTGTCATCAAAATGAATGCTGGCACCACAATTAATGTACACTCACACCAGACAATGGTGTCCATGTGTGTGCATTGCAAGGGAACATGTATGGGTAGGTTTGTGCTATCTATTGTATATATGAGTCAGTACATGCATGTGTGCGTGTGTGGATTGTCTGGTTGAGGTGGAGAAAGTTGAAGATGGTGACGTGGTTGTGTCTGTATGTGTGTCACTTGCATGTGGGACCGACATTGTTGTGTATGTTGTGTCACCGTGAGTTGTTGTTGTGTGGTGGTCATTGTCATGATGTGTGTAGTCGTTTGTGTGTGTGAGTGTGCATGTGTAGCTGAGTGTGTAGTTGTGTTGGTTGTTGTGGTTGTGCTGTGTGTGGGTGCATTGTCAATGTATGTATGTTGTGTCATGAACTGATGTCAATGTGTATTTTCAGCATGTACAGGTTGTGTTGTGTTGGAATTGTAATGGATAATGATGTGTATGTGGTGAGCTGTGTAATGTGTAGTAGAAGGGGACGTATATGGCTAAGTGAGAGTGTGTGTGTGTCACTTACCTCTATTCCATAATCTCTGCCATTGTATGTGGTCCATTGGGTCCCTCCACCATTTTCCTCCATCAGCAATTCATCGCCAGTCCTCCGCTTGCAGAGCTGTAACATCTAAATACTGCATACGGAATACTGTGGACTTGATGGTCTTCTTGGGTCTTCCATTGATGCGGCTAGACGGTAACACTGCCAAGACCTAAATCAGGCCCTTAGTTTTTGAAATGGAAGTTTAAAGTGCTCATCAGAGCAAGGCAGCAGGCTGTGGCTGAGCAGGGCACCACTAGGCCAGATAGCTGTTGAAGAAAGTACCAGAGAAATCCCAGTGAAGGAAGGTCACAAATTTTGATTTGTTTCCCTAGGCTTCACTGGGAGGCCCGATATTTTTATCTCCTTCAACCGGTGATGATTTCTACCTTCAGACTTTGGGCCTCATTATGAGTTTGATGGTTAGATGAACCAATGCCAAACGCGCGGGGATGAGACTGCTGTCAACCTGGAGGCCTCACCCCCAGTCGTATTATGATTTCCCATTGGGCTGACCGGCAGGAACATTGTATAACAATGTTCCTACTGGTTAGCTCGGTGGGAACAGTGCTACGATGCGGGTCTTGAATCCCTTAAGGGAGCCAAGGCCAATAGCGTAGCACAACAGCATCCTTAGAATGCTCTGTCTGCAAAGCAGACAGTGAGCATTCAGAGGGTGCTGGGCAGGGGGTCCCCCGCACTGCCCACGACATGGTCATGGGCAGTGCATGGGACCCCCGGGGACCCCCGCACTTCCTTTTGGCCAGCCTTTTCATAACAGTAAAATGGCCATGCAAAGACTGATGGGAAAGGGGACTTGTGATGAGCATAGTCCTACCACGAGTCAGTCTGTCATTAGCCCATCAGAAACCATTTTCTAGTCGGGGACGGCAGTCCCTGGCGGTCGGACCGTCAGGGTCATAATGTGGCGGTTGGACCACCAGGATTGCGGCAGTCCGACCACCACTATGAGGCTACAAACTGTAAACTAACAGGGCTCCTCAAGGTC
Source organism: Pleurodeles waltl (assembly GCF_031143425.1). Classification (NCBI taxonomy): domain Eukaryota; kingdom Metazoa; phylum Chordata; class Amphibia; order Caudata; family Salamandridae; genus Pleurodeles; species Pleurodeles waltl. Next base: position 89,355,596 of record NC_090442.1, on the reverse strand, counting down.
AGATAGCTTCTCTGCGTTTTCCAGTGGAAACAAATTTGTTGCTGCAGAAGAGCGTGGAGCGGGAGCAACCAAAGTATTTGGCCCAGTGGTGATGCATCTTTGTTGGTTTGACTTGGCAGGTTTGTCCTGGTCCTCCAGAGGCCTTTTGAGCCAAAACACTTCCAAGACCTAGGTTATTCAGGATGTTAGGAGGAGCACACTTTCACACAGTCAAAGGCAAGGGTTCTAGGACCTCAGGAACAGCGCTTGGTGGTAAAGACCCACTCTAGCAGAAGCCACCAGAGAGGTCCTGGGCAGATCTAGTTGGAACTGGTCAGCTGAGCTCTTGAGGAAAGTAAGAGCAAGCCCAGCCTCTCAGATCTCCTCACAGGTCTTAACAGAAGGTGTAGTTCTTCTTCTGTCTTTCATAGGTCTAGTAGTGTTCTGAATAGGTTGCCAACAGATGCCACATTTATGCCTGGCATGAGCGTTTGGGTGGGGGTGACTTCTGCCCTCCCTAACCAATTGGGAAAAAGTTCCCAGGTTAACGCTGGAAATTTTTGAAGCAATTCCTGTGTACCCTACGGTGCCCCTCCTGCCTAAATCAAACATGTTGCAACCTTTCATTCCCAGTGCAGAGCTCCTGTGAAATCCCTAGAAATGTGGCCAGGAAAATGAACCACCCTTACTTTGTGGTCACTCAACACCACTTCTGGGGGAAGCTCCTCTTTCATGGGGATTGGTGCCTGGCTGACTGGAGGGACAAAGGAGGGGGCAGGCTCAGGTGTTTGCTACAGCTACCTGGGAGAGCATAGCCCTCTTAGAAATTCATTATGTTCCTAGACACGGCCCAGATAGGCACTATGTCAGAGGAACAGAATGAACAAGGGATTTGACTCAGCTTTGAGAGCAAGTTCATACCTCATCAGGGAGACATTCATCTCCTGGGTGACAATTGCAAGATCATGCATTTGAGCTTCTAGAGGCTTTAGGGTAGTGCATGATTAATTTTTAAAGAACCCCTTCTAAAATATATAATAAAAAACAGACTTTGCCAGCACATTGAGCTTGTATTAAATATTAGGCTTGTTTTAAATATTTAAAAAAATTCCCCCAAATAATTTTAAATCCATTTTCCAAGGGGTGATAACATTATTTAGGTTTAATATTATATACCAATGATTTACTATGCAGCATAACCCTTTTACTGTGAAAATAGCTTTTGTGGCATGGTCACTGTAAATACATGTTTTACATTAAACATTTACATGTTCTAATTTTCAATAACATTTACCCCCGCCGTATTGAGCATTAATGCTTACTTTAAGGTGACTTGTTGATATTTATAAGGAGACTCTAGGCTGGTCAAAACTATTTCTTGGAATGTTGACTTTGCATTTTTAAAATTGCATAGACAGGCTTCAATGATAGGCCCACAGCCATGTTTTGCACTGTCACTCTAGTGGTGGCACCATGCACGCTGTGGTCCACTATTAGCATTTAACTTGCAGGCCCTGGGTACACTGTGTACCAGATACTAGGGACTCATAGGTGAGTTAAACATGCCAATTAGGAGTATGTTTTAGGTGTCAGAGCACATACACTGGGCACTGGACAGCAATGTCACAGTGTGCAAAGTTCAAAAACCAGAAATAAAGTCTTACAGTCAACAAGCCCTAGCTGTTGGAAAAAGAATGAATGCTCTCCCTCTGTGACATAAACCTATTCAACAGCAAAACAAAAAAGAGCTTTCATAGATTCCTTAAGATTTGCCCATATATCAGAAGCAAGAATCTTCACTGAGGTACTGACCATGGTGACTACTAACCTGGGGAGAAATAACCTGCACAACTCAGTGTAGTATGATATCTTCCTCTTGAAAGCAAGATCACTAGATAATTCTATGCCACAGGCACGGTTACTCCAAACACCTGCACCTGGACTTCCAGAAAAAAATACAAAGCCTTAAATCGTGGCTCTTGTCCATGTCACATTTCTAATCACTCACTGCACTTGAAGTGGCATAAACACACAGGCACAAATAATACATGCTCACACAGCAGACACTTTAGTATTCTAATTTCTGAAACAACAACTTTGATTATAACAAAATGCTCACAATTTGTTTAATGTAGAGCAGCATTCCCAGACCATCTTTTCCAAAAACTGACACCTGACATTTGAGAAAGCCCTTGAAACATGGCTTTCCAACATGTTATCTTCTTAAACACTCAAAACCAACAAGCTTCATGTGATCTAAACCTTTAGTCACAACCATCACAAAGACACTCTGAAGATGTATCTATACATGGAGTGATTGAGTATAAGGTCAATCAGTTGGTCAATGCTCAGATTATTATGTCTAATCCAGTTTCACAACATACTTACTTTGCCATCAATTTTGAACAGTTGGTAAATGACTGAAAACAAGTGTCCTATCCTGCCTTCTTAATTAGAAAACAGGAACCTTCTGGATGTATTCAGGGAAATGGATTTGGGAAGCTACTAAAAGTGTCTGCTTTGATTATGGGGGAGAGAAGGATGCAAATGCTGACTGTCCTTCAAAGGATTTTTAGGGTCATACATACACTCTGAACAAATTAAAAGAAGATCTCTGACAAATATATGCTGAGTAATCAGGTTCTTTTAGACTTAAGGCCTTATTACGAGGCTGGCGGTCCAAGGACTGCCAGCCTTGCAGTGACAGTCGGACCGCTGCAACTGTAGTGGTGCGACTGCCACATTACAGCCCTGGTGGGCAGACCTGCCAGGGGACCACCGTCTCCACCGGTAACATGGTTCCCTATGGGTCAACGTCAGCTGGAGTTGTAACCAGCCATGGACATGTTGAAGTCAACGTCGCCTGGCTGATTACAACCCCACATTCCACCAGACTTTCAATGGCGGAGACCCCATCATGGAAAGGCTTTTGAAAGCCAGTGCAGGGGGCCAAAGGGGAGCCTCTGCACTTCTCATGCCCATTGCATGCCCCCCTGCCCAGTACCACCGGAATGTGCACTGTCTGCTTTGTCAGCCGGGCAGGAACACGTATTACAATGTTCCCACCGGTCAGCCCGGCGGGAACATTGAATTACGTTCAGGGGAGGGGACATCATCACCATGGCGGTTACGTCCTCCCCACAAGTTTGGCTGTCCCACGGTGAGACCGTCAAACTCATGATGAGGCACTTAATAACTCAGCTTAAGCCCCTTCTAGAAACAAATACTGATAGAAGAAATTAGACACCAAGTGGATCAGTGACACAATAGCGTGGCAAACAATATTGTTGACAAAAATATTGTGTCAAAAATATTCTTTACCACAGTATTGTACTTCTGTGCTTATAATGGTACAAAATAATGTAAAAAAAATAAAAAGATATCCTTGCCACTAATATTCTCCAAAAATATACACAAATATTGAGTTTCAATATAAAAAGTTTAAAGTAATAAAAGTTAAAGTATACATTTGATATAATGTAATGTATATACATTTCACTAATATATAATACTAATGCAAATATATACTTATTTAAAAAACTCAAACATACATACAGACATAAATGTCTATGTTCATAGATATAGTGTAACATATTATTTGCAATGTCATCATGATGTCATAGGACATGTCATGAGGGATGTCATATGTGAGGACATTAGCAGTTCATGGAGGGGGCACAATTTATAATTATAGCTATTTCTTAGTTTTTTTAGTTTAAAACATCAATGTTGTCATTGCCAAATTCACCTAACCATATCGATAGTTTAACCTTTGTTGCTTTCACTAGCAAAAGCATTGGAAGCATGGGACTTCAGCGTGGTCAATTAACTATTCCCACTAGGGCTGGGCCGAGCTCACAGAGTTGTACTCCACGGAATTCCACAGAGTTGGTTTACAACTGCGTGGGATTCCGCGAAGTTCCACGAACTGTGGAGAGCCGCCTGCCATGGCCTGAATACTCCCCATTTCAAAAGCCCATAGAAGGGTCGGCCCTGCTTAACGCTTCCGGGATCGGGTGTGTTGAGGCAAGGGCAGGTGGTAGTGAAAGCTGCCATTTTCAGGCCTCTTGTTGATTGGCCTGCCCCGTGTGCAGTCCACACGGGCAGGCCAGGGCACAAGAGGCCTGGGCAGGCCAGTTCACAATGCCTGAAACTGCAGCTTTCACTGTATACAGCCCTGGCCTGAATTCAGGCCACTTGTGCACCAGTGTGCACCGAAACAACTAGGACTTACTTGGCTCCTCTCGTTGTCAGTGGCCTGGCTCTCTGCCTCCCTCTGCCCCATGCTCCCAGGCTGCTGGCGGAAGGAGGCCTGGATCCAGAGCTGGCTCTGCGTTCCAAGCACCCACTGCTAGTTCTCACTCCAACAACACAACAGTAGGGAATGTGTTGGTCTTCTGATGAGGTAAATGTACTATTCACACTCCAAACAGCACAACAGGAGAGGTGTTGAACTGCTTATTTTAATTTTCATTTTACTATTTCTACTGCAGTCTAAACAAGAGAAGGAAAAGTATTTCACACAAAACACATTACATATATCTGTAGCCCCATGAATGTAGAACACTAAATTCAAAATATAATATGATTAACAAGAAGTATATAACTATATCTATCTATCTATCTATCTATCTATCTATCTATCTATATATATATATATATATATATATATATATATATCAATTACTATTTACTATTCAGTAAAATAATAATTATTTAATAAATAAGTGTTATACAATTAGTAATTAATTTATTGCTCACCTTATATCACTACAAACCTAGCAGTCTGCACCTAGAATATAACAAAAAAAATAAGTATCCCATAATTTACATAATTTATATCAATTAAATACTTAATTAACAATTAATAATCCATTTATAATTAATAAATACTTTATCAGCCTCTCACCCTTCCAAACCTAGAAGGTTGCAACTAAAATATTGGTGAAATAAATCAGTATTTCATAATTTACATAATTATAAATCTAACTGATTAATTTACAATTAATAATTAATTGCTAATTAATTATTTCTTAGTTATCTCCCCACCCTAAACTCCAGAAACCTAGCGGCCCACACCTAAAATATGAGTAAAATAAGTATTCCAGAAATGGCATTTATAAAAATGAATTCAATAATGAATTAACAATTAATGATTATTGTTATTTAATTAATTAAATAATATTTAATTAATACTTAATTTCCACCTTATACCCCTACAAACCCAGCACCCCGCCACAACACCCTAAATTACTTTAAATAATTGAATAAAAAATTCTAAATCACTTAAAATTACAAGCTATAGTTTTAAAACAAGATGTTTTATATTAGTTAGGAACATGAAAATTATTATATCAATTGAAACATTATTAAAAACAATATTCTTAACAACTTTTTTTATTGAAAACAATATTAAAACCAGTGATATTGCTTAAAACAATACTACTGACATCAAAAAAATGATATTTGTGTCAACGATATTAGTGCATCACGATATTTGTGTGACATGGTATGAATGTCTCCTGGTATTTTAAGCTTTTTATTTTGTCAAAACACCATGCAAATGCATGTGCCAGTTCTGTTACCTTCTCCAGTTAGCTTCTGGTAGTTACCGTGGAGTAATAGCAGTTGCAGGTGGTGTGTGCCAAATTACCTTATCTCATTTTTTAGAAGGTTTCTGGATTTTATGTCTGTTTATAATCAAATATATTTTCCCTAACACACAACAGGATTTACAAACTAATTTGCAATAGGCCTAATTAATATTTTACTATTCCACATATTATTTCATGTGCAGATGTGACTCATGTGGTGATATGCCCACCATCTGCAAATAAGTATTTATTTCATAATAGATCAAATACTCACTCATTAGCCTCGGCCATTATATAAATCTGGTTTCAATACCTACTATGGTGACAGAGTGTCTGGGGGACTACTGACATGGGTCAAAATTGATTTAAATCTATGTATAGCGCAGTTAAGTGATGACTCACTGAACATACTCGGGCTAAAAATCAAAACGCTGGATGGAAGCAGCTTGTATTGTTTTAATGTGTATTTAAAACCTAGATCTAGGAACTCGGACTCCCAAACTCCTTCCAGGTTGAGGCGTTTTATTAACTCAGTCAAGCCCAAATGTACAGTTATTATTGGGGGGAAACATGAATGTTGCTTCCGAGCCCAGATATGGTCTTGATTTAGTCACAGAAGAGGAAGACAAGAGTTGGGGCATACACTCCTTTAGTATTGATTCATTTGTCTCGTGTGTAATAGCAGCTTCTCAATTAGCACGCTTTGCCATTTTTAATGGTTTACATGCATGTAACGTCAGGTCCACATTTTCGATAAAGATATTCAGCTAAAATTCAGGAGAGGGCCTACTAGATCCAGAATAGACTACATTTTGATCTCTGTCTCTATGTGGGATAAACTGGTAGACTTTAAAACAGGTGATAGGGTAGATAGTGATAACTATCCTTTACATTAAAAACTTTTGGAACCCTGTTTCGCAAACTACCTATTTTAGGCAGCAATCACTGGTGTATTAACTGACCTTCAATCTTGGGGAATTTTGAAGCTTTAAGCAAAATCTGTATCTCATTTGCTACAGCTCTCTCACCCTTCAGTCACTTGCTGCCCTCTGAGATTCCAATTATTGGGGTTCATAGGAATTTGGTTGACATGTTACAAATGGTGTTGTCAAAACCTTCCAGGAAGAGATCACCCTTTGTTGAGATGCGGAGTTCTGGCAGAAATGTCTGGTTTACAAGGGACTGTAGTATGGCCAAAAAAGCCCTTATGGAAGCAATCAATGCTAAAGCTCCGGACGAGGTTTAAAAAGCTAGAGCCCAATATAAGGAGACATTACAGAGAGCACACCGTAACTGGGATGATTCTATTTGAAACGATCTACTAGTTGCTTCTAGGTCAGTTTGGGTTCCTTACAAAAACCTTCTTTGCAACGCTGTTGCTTTGGGTGCTTCAATCCCGGTAACCTGGAATGGCACAGAGATTATGCCCATATATAAAAAGGGGGATCAATTGAATCCAGCAATTATAGACCAATAAGTCTGTCGAATGTTCCCCAGAAGGACATTGAAAGACTCCTACTGAATAAACTCAGATTGGATGAATGATACAGAGATTTTGAGCCCTTTCTAGGCAGTGTTTAAGACAAAAGTTAGTACTACAGACCAAGAGCCTCATTATGAGACTGCTTGGTGGACCATCAGCCCGCTAGCCCCCTGGAGCTGTTGGCCCTCCCTCCCCTTGGGCCGATTGCAAGGTTTCCACAGAGTTGACAGACAGAAACCTTCATATCAGGATATATCTGCCAGTCAGCCCAGTGGAAACAGTGTGGCCGCATTGGCCTTGGCTCTTTGTGGAGCAGAGGCCAATGCCGTTGCACACAGTACATATTCCGAAGGGTGCTGCACAAGGGGGCCCTTGCACTGTCCTCGAAATGGTCGTGGGAAGGTCAAGCCCCACCCCCCATGGCCCCCAGTGCTGGCTTTCCGCCATGAAAAGGCTGGCAGAAAGTGAAGTTTAGATCAGCACAGTGGTGCTGAGCTCAGCACCACTGTTGCTGACCACGACTTCGACTGCCACTAACCCGTCGGGATCCCTGATCCTGGTGGTGGTTGTGGTGATAATATGGTGTTTGGAACACCAGGAGTGTGGTGGTCCGACCGCCATCTGTGGGTATGGCGGCCTTGGGCCTGTAATGAGGCCTCAAGTCCTAAGGCTTGTTCTAATAGGTTGAAATATAATAAATTAAGGGTCAGTTATCTGGATATCACTTTTGTAGACCTCAGGGCTGCTTTTGATCTAGTACCTACGGGGTGTTTATGGGCCACTGTCAAGAACCTGGGGGTCCTTGATTTGCTGCTTGGTTTGTTAATAAGATTACATCAGGCTAATTTTGCCCAAGTCTGCTTGGGCCCAAAGGGCCAATTGACTAACTGCATTCCGATATGCAAGAGGGTGAGGAAGGGATGTGTCTTTGCCCCAGCTTTCTTTTCCCTTTTTGTTAATGATATGATAGGGTTTTTACAGAATGGTAATATAGTTGCACCCAAGCTTGGCAGGATCTGCATCGCAGCTCTCGGTTTTGCAGACAATACCTTCCTAATGTCCTAGTCTCCAATGGGCCTGCAGATATTACTGAAGAATGTCTAAGAGTTCTGTTTTTCCATGGGTCTGAAAATTAATCCTGCAAAGACGAAATACATGGTATTCAGGCCCATAAGTCTTTCAGGAATACTATGGGCCTGATTACGACCTTGGCAAAGGAGATTACTCCATCACAAACATACAACAATGAAGCAGGGTGTGAAACTAAGGATAAATGGCGCTACGGGTAATGAACTAACCCTAGTAAATGGCAGGGAACCTCAATAGGGAAACACCCTACCCTCAGAGGAAAAACACCTCTAACTACAAAATTAAATATAGTGAGGGTCCCTTCTAGATATATATAAAAACAAAAGAAAACACAAAGTCACGAATATAAAGTGAACACTTCACAAAAAACTTTCAACTTCAATACATCAGTCCAAATGTATCATAATGATCCTGGAATTAGCCAGTCAAGTTGAATGATGAATCCAAAGTCGTTATTCCAAATCTCATTCACTTATATACAGTTTGTAATCCACAGATTATGTTCCTACTCGCAAGGCGTCCTTACTGTCAGACGCTGGAGCCATAAAATAAATAATTTTCGGAATAACGAGTTATGGGAACACTACTGGAGTGTTGGATGAAAACTTTGGAATATAAGAATTTACAAATTGTAGTAGAGATGATTAGTGCCTGATTTAAGAAGCCCTGAAGAAGTCATAAGGGATTTATCATTTCCCAAGACGAAACACGTGTTGGCTGGAAGGAACATAATCTGTGGATTACAGACTGTATATAAGTGAATGAGATTTGGAATAAAGACTTTGGATTCATCATTCAACTTGACTGGCTAATTCCAGGATCATTATGATACATTTGGACTGATGTATTGAAGTTGAAAGTTTTTTGTGAAGTGTTCACTTTATATTCGTGACTTTGTGTTTTCTTTTGTTTTTATATATATCTAGAAGGGACCCTCACTATATTTAATTCCATCACAAACATGATGGATATCCCATCCGACGTATTACAAGTTCCATAGGATATAATGGAACTTGTAATACTAAGGGCAGGATTTCCGTCATGTTTGTGTCAGAGTAATCCCCTCCACCAAGGTCGTAATCAGGCCCTATGCCTCTGAATGAGGAAACCCTGGAGCACGTTTTTCGGTTTGGATATTTGGGTATTATGCTGGATAGTAGATCGTTGGGATATTAATAAGTGGAGGGCAGTCCTCCAACACCATGCTCTGGTTATCTATAAAAGGCATCAAGCGTCCTACTCTAGAGCTCTACTCTCCGCTCTGGAAGTGTATAAACTAAAGGCCCAACCAGCAGCACTCTATCGAGCTGAAATCTGGTGGCATGCGAACAGTGAGCCATTGACTCTTCAGAGAAAACAAATTTGTGTGCTCTCTCTTGCACCTCCCTAAGAGTACTCCACTTACACCGTTGTAGTTGGATGTAGCACTCAATAGGGTGGGCTGTCGATCCAGATTAAGGCCCTCCTATATTGGGTGCGGCTTTGGACCACAGAGGAACTCTCGCCTTATAGAAATGCTGTGAATGAATTACTAGCTCTTGATAAGAATTCTTCCTTTCCATGTTTTAGTCACATTAGACAGTGGTTAATATGGCTGGGTCCTGGATGCTTCTGGGTTAATCCAGAAGAGATAACACCTGCCTCCAAAAAAAAATCTTAAAACCAACTACTGGGATTACATCATAGCCAATCTATCGTGTAATCATAATTTGGGGAGACTAGCAGAAGAGATCCTGGCCTTTAAGGTCTTCCCTTACTATGAATCCTTTTTGGACATGCCGCAACCCCAACTGACAAAAATAATTTATCTTAAATTTTGCTAAGGTACTCTGGAAATCAGTTCTTTTACATAACAGTGGATTTCAGGAAAGCCAACAGTCCACACTTAGAATTGCCCTGTGCCTTGTCAGCCCCTCAAGGAAAACACTGACTACCTTCCATTTTTTTGCCCAGTTTATGCAAAGCTGTGAGCCAAATGGATTTGCCCACTATGTAGTCAGTAACTAAGTTACCAAGAAGCTTTAAGGGTATTAGGAAGTGACACTACTATTAATATTGTGTTTTCCCTGAGTAAATATTTATTTGCAGTAGGGCTTGTAAGGAAACAGAAAGACCTTAAGCTATAGTCATCCAGAACTTTATAGCATTCTACATTTAAGCTGGTTATTGACTACATACGTTTATATGAGAAGGGCCGTAGCTAGCCCTTGCCCATCCATGTTTAATCTGGGTCTTCTTAGGGGATAGGTAGTTTGGGCTGTGTACCAAGGTTTTTATTTGGGTAGCACATGCACTTTAAATTGAACCCTATTGCTTATGAAATTACACAATCAAGTATTGTATTACAATTTTTTTTAAATATTTTTTTAATGAGGCCGTTGCACCTAATTTTATATCCCTAGTTCCAGCTCAGGCATTGGCCTAACCAGACTTTCACCATAAGATCTATGTTGCGGTCTATCAATTATTGTAGGAAAATCCTCCTTTTTGCACTGGTCACCCCAAACCTTTTGGACAGATACTGGTTGTTATTGCCTTTAGGCTGTGCCCTGGGTACTGCTTATAAGTCCCAGGGCCAGTGCTCTGTGTAAAATTGATATGCAAATTGGGCTAATTATAATTGGCAGTATCAACCTACCTATTTTTATATATGGTAGGGCATGTAGGTTTAGGGAGCCCGGCATAGGTAGTGCACTCATAGATGCATTGCTGAGATACCCAGTGTCATTTTGAAGGCAGGCCTGCCTTGCTGGCTGCTTTTAACTTAATGTTATATGCAAATTCAACTTTGGAATTAAAAGTACTTCCAAAGTCTTAAACTACCTTATTTTTACATATACGTCACCCCTAAGGTGTACACTAAGAGCCTCTAGGGTTGGGTACTATGTAACTATAAGCAGGGATCTTCTAAAAATTGTTTAATAAACCCTGGTAAGGTAAAATAGCCAAATCTGTTTTCCCTCAGTGTAGTGAATGGTCCCCATAGGCTAAAATTAGACTTTATTTTAATTAATAGAGTCCCAATAGCAGCAAGATATGTCAAGTTTCATATCAAACTGATTGTTATAATCAATCCCACAACTTGCCATTGCTGGATTTAATATAACTACTGCACTGTACTGTACTGTAAAGTTTTAGAACTCTACCTGAAAGGTGCCAGCTTCAGATCTGTAGTGCCCTTCTCCGATTGGCTATCCTCTGGCAGCCTGGCCAGCCTGCCTTGATGAGGTGTGAAGTGGCCTAGGCTGAAGACAAAGAATGTGCCTGGGGCAGGCAATCAGCCTCAGCAGATGGAGTAAACAGGATAAGGGGGGAAAACAGCCAAACTGGACTTCAAAGGAGGGAAGAACATTTGGAGCAGCTCAGGACCTCCCCCATTTCCTGCAAACCCAGACAATCAGGTGCTCTCTTGATTAGGAGAGGGCAGGAGAGAGGGGTGTGTTAAGGATTTTGAGCAACATCAGTGGGTGGGCTCAGCCAGATCTAACCTCCAAAATTCAGTTTCTGCCATTTTGGATTTTTAAGGAATGTTGCTCCCTGGGATTCATTTTTGCCACACTTCCGAGGAAGTGGTCATTCAAGGGTGTAGTGGCCAACCTGTGATTGGGCAGTTGCCCCCCCCTGCTTTCCACCACAGGAGCAAGGATATAGATGGCAGAGCTGCACCCACACTACAGATCCATAGAAGGAACAACATCAGAAGAAAAGGACTGCCCTGCTGGACTCCGGACCTGCACCTGGACACTGCTCCAGCTGCACACTTGGGCTTCACCACAAGAATGACTTTGCCTGGCTTCAACTGGTTCAAGAAGAGACTCCCTGCTTGCTACAGGTGAAAAATAGCTAACCAGAGTCCCCTGGATCAAATTCTGAAGAAACTGACAAGCAAATCACTGTCCAGTGGTCATTTTGGAGTCTGAGCCAGGTGCATTCTGGGAGTTGGAGTTCTAGCCCTCAAGGAGCAACTCAGAGCTTCTGGAACCTTGGGGTGAACAGTGGAATCCTAAAAGACCTTCAAAGACCTTCTGGAAGAAGGTCCAGAGTTGGGAGAAGATTGGAGAACTTTTGGTAAAAAGCTTCATAAAGGAGCCGTTGTGAGTTAAGCCAGCTTACATCGACCGCGACCCGGAGCCTCAGACTTTCAGTATTTCACCAGGGGCTCCTGGAAAGGCAATCCGACAACGCCGACTTGAAATCGGCTTGCTGTGGAGGGTCATCCGATGTCAGACAGAAAAAGCTTAAAAAAAGTAACAAAGTCCAAACATAAAAAGTTGACCGGGACTTCCGCACAGTGTATTTGAGGAGGGCTCCAGGGACATCGGATCAAGATTCAGCTTCGGCCCAGGTGAAGATTTCCGTCCTGAAAAATCATCTCATACCGAAGGTAGAATTCTTCATCGAGGTCTCCTGCGACGTGTATACGAAGCAGGCTCTAGGGAGGTGGGATCAGATTGGTGACTTTGTCCCGCTGAAACAAATCTTCAAGAAAAATACTTGGAGCCTCATTGTAAGTTTGGCCGGCGGTGTAGGCCGCCCACCAATCTGTTCCCGCCGTCAGGCCTGAACCCTGCTGGCCCTATTAGGAGTTCACCGCAGGGTCGGCGGGTGGAAACAAAGTTTCAGCCTGCCGGCCGTGCAGTGAACAGGGCCTTAACATTGCGACCGGCTCCTAATGGAGCTGGCTGCAATGTGGCGGTGCGGTGGATGCAGCAGCACTCGTCGGGCATTCCACTGCCTGTAATTCGGGCAGTGGAATGCACGATGGGGCTGTGCGTGGGGGCCCCTGCACTGCCTATGCCAATTCTGCCCGAATTTCCGTGGCAGTGTAAACCACCATGGACAGGCTGACGGATGGTGACTCGTAATCCCACGGGCAGTGCTGCTTGCAGCGCTGCCCTGGCGGATTACAACCGCTGGGACCGGTAGGATGCAGGCTGGCGGCAGCCTGGCGGTGTCGGCGGATCGACCGTGGCGGCTCCGCCATGGTCGGACCGCCACATTGGCCCTGAGTTAATCTTTTGACCGAGGCTTCCTGCTTGCTGTAGCCAAGCAGAGCTCCATCTCGGTCGGCCTTAAACTTTGACTTTGCCCCAGTCGAGGTGTGACCAGAAATCCCGAGTGGCGCTTTTAGTTTCTATACGCTGGAAAACATTAAGGGCCGTATTTATAAATTTTTTAGCGCTGCATTTGCGCCGCTTTTTGACGCAAAACGGCGCAAACCTACAAAATACAATGGTATTTTGCAAGTTTGTGACGTTTTTGCGTCAGAAAACGACGCAAATGCGGCGCAAAAAAAGTATCAATACGGGCCTAATTCTTTTCAAATTCATATCTCCGGTTCACCTTATCCGATTATATTTGTTTTGGTGTCAAATTAAAGATACAAATATTTCCTTTTTTTCATAAATAGTTTTTGGATTTTTGAACTGTTTCCCGTGTTTTGTTTTATTACTGTTTTGTGATACTTTAATGCTTTACACTCTATGGGCCTGATTATGAGTTCGGCTGACCGTTTAGGCCATCCGCCGAACTTCGACATGGAGGTTGCCATCATAGTGGCTACCTCTCTGCTGGGCCCATTAAGAGTTTCCTGCAAGGCCGGCGGGCGGAAACCTGATTTTCCGCCAGCTGGCCTAGCGGGAAACACCCTACAGCATTGTCTCTGGCTTGTAATCGAGCCAGCAGCAGTAGAATGCAGGGTGCACCAGCACCCTCGCAAAGTTCACTGTCTGCAAGGGTGCTGGCCAGGGGGACCCCTGCACTGCCAAGTGCACGAGCAGTGCAGGGGCCCCTCTGGGCCCCCTACACGTGTTCTCCAACAGCCTTTTCATGGCAGCATTACCGCCATGAAATCACTGGCAGAGAATGAGGTTGCAATCCCCAGGGCAGCGCTGCTTGCTTGCTTGGGTTGTGCTGGGGTTAATTTATTGAGACCTATTGAGACCTAACTGAACCTAGTGGGGGTTAGTGGCCTATTGCTAAGTGTAGGTACTTACCTGCCCTTACCAATAATCCACTTTCAAACAATTATCTTTTTGGCTTGTGAGACATTGGTTGTTTTCAGTGAATTTTCCTCGTATTTTAATGTTTTCTAATGTATTGTAATCTTATGCACTGTATGTTTTATGGAATTACATTTCTGAAATAAACATTTCGGGACATACTCACTCATTAGTTGTGCAGGTTGGGAGTAATGCATTGTGCACTAACTATCACAGACCTTGTTAAATGTTTTCCAGGCCGCACACATGACTCGGACATGGTTAAACACAGTGGGATTAGCAATCATCTCACTAGAGGAGAGTGATGGATATTTGCTTGGTAAGTGAGTTGATGTTTTAACATATTTGTGAGCTAGGTGAATTTTCATAAATACTAATTCAACAATTACTTATAGGAGAGATTTCTTATGCTGTACGTCCCTTGATGATAACTTCATATCTGTCATAAATGAAGGTTCTATATTGGCTGCTTTAAGAAATTATGTTTTGGTAACATTTACTAAAACTCATCTGATGTTTCAGTTAAACGAGTTTGGTTAGTGAAGCTTTCCAGCAAAAAACGAATTCTCAAATACCAGCTCAGGGATTACCGTCAGAGAAGTAATCACAATGGAACAAAAGAAATTGCAGTACTAAACTAGTGCATAGGTTCGAGTGCTGCATTGAAGTTCTTTTTGCAAATGTGGTCTAGTCTTTGCTGGTGCAGTGACTTGTTACGTTAAATGCTCTTGGGAACATGAACACAACACTTTTCTAAACTGTCCAGTTCTTCAATGTATTTGCCTCAGTGCAAGATGCTCTGCTTCAGTGCATGATGCTGTGCTCAAACATTAAGGGTGGTTCATTTCAGCTGCTTGTTCAAAGGTTCAGTAAGAACATTTTTAACAGCCTTTGTTTATTTTTTTCCTGTGAATCTACAAGTTTTCATTTTGCTTAACTGGAAGAGTCCACAAAGGTTACCTTTTCTGCTCCTCGGGATGAAGAATTTGGATAGGTCCAGTTTGAAGATTTCTAACAGAGTTTTTTATGAGCTGGTACTGTCAAGCAGAAAAAAAACGTTTAGAGCTTTGTTTTCTTTATGGATAGAAACGTTGGGACGCATTTAGATCTTGGTGGTATTAGTTCCATTGTCGATTGTCCATCTGAAAACCCATCCACCGCCATGATGGTCTGCCCGTCCTATTTAGATGTTAGCAGGAGCATAGACAGAAGACCGCTGATTGAGCAAAGACCTTGCTGGTCTCCAAAGCCTCCATGCCACTGGGACCACACCCGAGCCACAGTGGCCAATTTCCTCCCTGCCGATGTGGCTGTTGTCACCTTCGCCTTGCCCAGATGATGTTGACTGACTCAACAGTTTGAGTGTATCTATGTAAATACAATTGAACATGAACTTTTATCACACAACATTTACTCAAAGTCTAGAAAATCCCCATGCTAGCTCCTGTATCATGCATGCCGTTGTCTCTTATCCACTTCTAGTTCTCTCCATGACAAAGATTTTCAACAGCATGAGTAAACACATAGGCCTTGAGACATTTTGAACCTACTGCATTACAGAGCTAAAATATATTCTCATTTTCAAAAGAGTCATGTTTTGGCCTTGATATTGACTTCTCAAGATGGGATACCACATCTTCTATGTGATGTAACCTTCCATCTGCACATCTATCCCTTTAAGTATCACTTTTTTCCCCATCATTGATTTCCCATATGGATAGTACTAAGGACACCAAAATGTTGTTTAGGGTACATGCAACTCTCTCACCAGTGTGGACACATTCCTGTCTGTTGCAATCAATACAGTTTGGCATACAAACTCATGTTGTGAGACACAGCCTGGCTCACATGCACATTTGTGAAGGACTAAGACTCCATGACAATCTGCTACTGACCATGTGGATTGACTAGAATTATTCTGTGAAAACAGGTTTCAAACATGTTTTAGATAAGAGCTGATGCCATTGTAAACATGTTTTCATTTCTTTTGGTGCAGATGCTCATTGTTATATTGTCAAGGCACCAACTTACCAATGTTAAGTTTAATACATCAACTGTCTCATAAGTGCACATTTTGCCCTGTCACCAGTAATAGGGCCTATATTACCTATTCACATTTGTGATGGAGCATCACACCTGACGCAAGCCACAAATGGGGCATGTTTGGTCAAACTGGCCCTCATTCCATAGAGAAAATGCAGGTAGTCCTTTGTTTGCAATGTGTCTGCTCAGAACAGTGCTTGGCTTCAGATAAGGAATCTAGTGGCAACATTTAGCACAAAACAAAATCACCAAACACAGCATCTGACACTGTCTGATTAACTTAAACCTCAAGAAATCTCATGTGCGTTGGATGTGTGTCAACCGTCATGCTGATGCCATATAACATTGCTGGAAATAAAAAAGGTTAAACAAAAAATACAGACAATGACTTACCCCTTGATACTGCTATTGGGCCCTCATCTGTCCATCAAACTCTGCGTATGCCACTGCAAGGATGCAGGCCATTAGGGGGGTCAGGGTGGAGGACACCTGCTGACTTACAGGTCACACATTGGAGGTTGTCCCACCTCTTCCAGCAATTACAGGTTGTATTGCTTATGAACCACCAAGATTTGCACCTTCTTAGCGATAGCCTTCCATATATCCCGCTTTTGATGGGTGTTGACCTGTATGGATGACAGAAGATAACAAGAAAAGAAATTTAGAGGTTCCTATAAAATACTGATTTGCAGTGATCTGTTGCGTACCCTCTTTCTCCTCATGTTACCAAACCAGACCACAAACATAATCTAGGCAGGGGCTATGAAAACTTTCCTGTTGTGAGACCCACTATTGATTAGTCACAATCATTGTGAGTTACTAAAGGCTAAACAACCTGTACACTCTTTGCACATAACCCCACGCACATCTACATTGGCTTCATGTCTAGATTTCTAAGAGTCAGAAACCATAGTTTGCATCAAACACAGTGACTAAGGACAGTATGAAAGGGGTGCTATGTGTCAGCGAGAGCATGGATTTGGGGGATGTATGAACAAGTGTGTTTGTAGGAATGGATCATAATTGTATGGATGATTGAAAGTCTGTGTCATTTGAATTTGCAGCACAGGAAATAACTTTACCCATGTCTGGCACCATGACATGTTTAAACTATACAGTTAATCCTATTGCACAATATGGGCTATAATCCCATTTGACAGGACAGCAGCACACAACTTCATAACTTTAGAGACTCTTCTTGCACTTAACATTTTTCTCATGTTGACATGGGCAATATGTTTTCACTTTTACTACTGGCACACTGTCTACTGGCCACTAGCAGTAAGGGGCCTGCAGTATTTGTGGTGAAATCTGAATTGTGAGTTACATGGACAGATATTTCTCCTTCTCCTTTCAGGTGACTCTTTATTTCCATGCACAGACATTTCTAGCATTGTCAAACAGCATTCTGTCACCAGCTAAATCATTCAGTTCACTACACTCCAATCACAACACTTCACT
This sequence comes from Pleurodeles waltl, assembly GCF_031143425.1. Lineage (NCBI taxonomy): Eukaryota > Metazoa > Chordata > Amphibia > Caudata > Salamandridae > Pleurodeles > Pleurodeles waltl. The sequence goes on along the minus strand of NC_090442.1, from coordinate 89,337,945 downwards.
AATGTACAAAAAGGCCTAGCAGGCTGCAAAACATTAGACAAACTATGGTTGAACTCAATAGTAAAACTGACAATGGTTGTCATATGGACAGTGCAAAGTAAATTGTGTGTGGATGCTACTTCTAGTCAGCATGCCGCATTGTATGGTGGGAAAGCTTGTATTCAACAACCTATGTATTATGTGAGCATTTACATCACTTCAATGTACCTATGAGAAGGTATCAACATGCTTGAGGTACACAACAACTGATATTTATAGCACAACATGGTGACTGTCAAATGCACATGTTTTTGAGATGTGCGCACATATGTTAGTAAAGGAAGTGAGAGCAATATTACATTGCAATATTCTGTTGGAGATACAAAAACAGGACATCATGGTAGTTGTGGTCATCTGTTGACACCATAGACAATAGTTGTCAACAAGTGGGCTACGTATATCTATTTCAATAACCATAGTGGAAATGAACACACATTCACAACATGTACTCACATATGGGTATGATGTGAATAGGTGAAAATATCACTTACGAGCAGTGTACCTTTCCTGTGCAAATGAATGGAGTTTTGGACCTGCTTTTGGGAGAACAACAACATACAATGATAGAGATCAAGGGACTAGGCAAATGTAAGGGATTACCCATTGGGAAACAACACACAATCTGAATAAACATATTGCACATTGTTAAAAAGAGAGATAAAACCATGATGCTAGTAAGTGGCATGAAATAAGATATGTGTAGTCAAGTTTAGGTGTACCTGTTTTGATAAGGGTGTTGGACCATTCTAAATGTCTAATTTAAGGGCATAACTCCAATTGTAATTGTTAAGACATTGCTAAGTGCCACTTACCACTCTCCATTCCACCAAGGATTCCAGTCAAGCCTCCAGGATTTCGGATCTGCAAGACCTTCTCCTCCCAGGGAAAGAGTTGTAATGGGGGGATGGGAGAACGACCACCATTCCTCTGGGCCTCCAGGTGACAATTGGAGGCTGGGGAATGCGCTCTCCCCCGCAGGTCATTCCACCTCCTCCTAATCTCCTGTGTGAACAGGTTGTTAGATACATCTTTCACTCTGTTGACTATTCTGAACCACATTTGCCTTTTCTGAGATATGGTTGTATATTGTACTTGTGCTCTAATGATTGCATCCGCCAAGACACACAACTCTCTCTCTGTGAAACATGGATTTCTCCTCCCTGCCATAGTGATTAATTGTGAAAAAAACTAGTGCCCAAAAAAGATGAAGGATAATAAAAAAAAGTAATATTAAGAAAAACACAGAATGAGAGAAACACATAGACAAATCATAGTAATGGCCCTGGTGTGCTCTAAGATCCACTGACACATAGGGTGCATGATGCTGTCCACTTATCTGAGACCACAGGGGCATTGCAATATGTAAACAACAAAAGACGTGTTGCATGTATTGAACTGTGTTCAATCTCTCCATTTGGTGTTATAAGGGATGACAAAGTGTTTATATCTGGTTGAAACGTTGCCATTACCACAGATAAAAAAAACTGTGAGCTGGTGACCCAATCTGCTATATGCACTCTCCGTAGAACCTACATCTGTTTTAACCAACTTATTTCTAAGTGATGATTTCTATGATATGTGATACTAGGTTTCCTACTGATAGCCCCCTCAATAATTGGGCCACATTTAAGAAGATCCAAGTTCTTGTTTAAGATTCCCTGTATACTCCCTGACTTGTTATTAAAAGTTATTATTCCAGTGGGTTCTCATCAGTGTTTCCATTGTTTTTATTCAAATGGGCCGAAACAGGATTTCATTATGAAAAAATGTGCTGACTTTTTGTCTAAAACCCATTTGGGGTAACCCTGTTGTGTGAAATGTTGTATTATATTTTCCTGTTCCATCAGTAAAGTATCATTGCTTCTGAACTTTGTTTTGGAATTCACTAGTTCCCCATATGGAATGCTCCATTTGAGCTGGCTAGGGTGTGGCTAAGGGCATAGAACAAAGCGTTGCCTGCTGTCTGTTTTCTATGTAATTCAGAGGTGACCCCAGTCTTTACTATGTCCACCTCTACACCCAGAAAAATAATATGTTCCCTGTTTGTTTTGGCTGAAAACACTAAATTCAAGTTTAAATGGTTCAGTAAAATCCCTGCATCTTGTTTGCTGCCTTGCCATATCAAAAACAAACCATCAATGGACCTGACTCAAAGTAGAATCTTGTTCATCTCCTTAATTAATTTGGGCGCAGTGGGTACCAACTGCTCCCACCAGCCCATCAGAATATTTGTGTAGTTGGAGACGAAGCAGGTGCACATCGCTGTTCCTTGTAATTGTCTGTGCAAATTGTTTTTGGAGGAAAAAATGTTATTGGTCAGGCAAAATTATAAGTTGTGCCTCAAGGTAACTATACCTCGTGCCCTCGCCATGCAATGCTAATTACCCCACATATTACATCAGTAATTGCTTCTTCTGTGACATCATTTACAATATAATTGCAACATTTGTAGTAAAATTAATGATCTGAAAATTTGCATGGCAAGGGTGTGAGTTATAGTTGTCTTATCTCAGATAGCATTAATGTTAGTGGCAAGAGTCTTCATACTATAGTATAAAAATCACATCCACTATGATATCTGAGGCTATCATTGTATTTCTGTGTTTCCTTAGGTAGCCATCCACTGGCTAGTGCAATAATTAATTATTGACTGCTGCACCTCTTCACATCCCCTTTTCCCTAGTGGCCCCCTTTACTTAAGTCCAGCATTGGGTAGGAGTCTCAGATGGATGAGGAGTGAAATATTCTACAGCCATCCATGATTAGGGTTTGGTGTAACTTGCATACTTTCTGGTCGCATAATTCGTTAAAAGTCCTGAAAAATATGTGAAATTATACATAACTACGTACAATACATCTTACACCAAAAAAATATCCAAATGATCTGGGTAAAAATTAAACTCTAAAATGTGATTTCAAGTTCATTTCTGGTTGATCACATTCAAAACACTGCTGCTCGGGTTCAGATTTGCAAGTTTTGTTTTAAAGTTTACCTGAATGGTCTGGTTGGGTAGAAAAACCTTCCTGAAATGTTTGTGACCATTCACATTAAAGGGCCTGCCACTCCTATTCAAAATACTTTAGTTCAAATTCAAAATTGTTGTTTTGTATTAAAAAATGTACCGATCCACTCAAGTAAAATATTTACCTGAAATGCCACTCGTTTTCAAAAATTACCTGCACAGTACATTTCTTTCCAAAATTATGTGATGTGGAATAATGGCATAATCTCAGTAAATTTGCATAGATTTTTTAATGCAAAATTATGCTAATAACTCGGGTAATTAAAATCTTGCCAAGGCCTATCCATGACCCCCCTGCGTGGAAACTCAGGTACTTGTTTCAATTTGTGACAATATCTGAACCTAAGCACCAGAAATGAACAATGATATAACACTGCTCACAAATGTATCTGCTATGAAATTGAAAACATTTTTGGCACTGGTGGTGTACTGCAAAATAGTCATGACTCATGCAAAATCATAACAACCTGTGCTATGTTACACAACATAGCTACAAGAAAGAGGTACCCCCTCTCATTATCAAACCACATTTGGATTGGATTTAGATACTGGGGAGGCAAATATATCACTCCATCTACCACAAGATACATCTAGAGCTGTGAAAGGCATGTTGTACAGACACAAGTATTCATTCTTTTTAAGGTCACTTGAAATAAATCAGTTATAACAAAGAACAAGACAACATTTTAGCTAATAAATGAAACACAATGGGGCATATTTATACGTGTTTTGCTCCGAATTGTTTTGACGCACATTCGGTGCAAAACGTACTCCATATTTATACTTTGGCGCTAGACCTGTCTAGTTATGGAGTTAAAGTAATTTTTGGGACGTGAAACCTACCTTGCGTCAATGAGATGCAAGGTAGGCGTTTCCATGCAAAAAATGACTCTATGGCCTTAGCGCCATATTTATTCCCCCATGCTAAAATCACGCACAGGGGGAGGAGGGATCAAATAATGGTGCAAAGCTTGCTTTACACCATTATTTATCACCCGAGTCAGGGCAGGTGTTAGGGGACCTGTTTGCCTATTTCCATGGTGGAACACAATGAAATAAGCCCACAGGTGCCCTCCCTAAACCCCAGGGACACCCCCACCCACACCAGAGGGACAGTGGAGGATGGGGGACCCCATCCCAGGTAAGTACAGGTAAATATATATTTTTTTCAAAGTGCCATTGGGGGCCCTGAAATGGGCCCCCTACATGGCACTGGGTGCAATGACCATGCCCAAGGGACTCTGGTCCCCTGTGCTGGCCACTGGGGTGGTGGGCATGACTCCTGTCTTTACTAAGACAGGAGTCATGTGGTATGGATGGTTTTGCATCAGAAAAAGTCATTTTTTGGTGCAAAACCCCCTTCTCCCATACCGCCACCCCCACCCGGCTAACGTTATTTTTTTTTTATGCTAGCCTACCCTGTGTGTGTGCCGGCTTGCACCATTCCATAGATATGGTGCCCGGCTTGTGCTAAAAAATGGTGCAAGCCAGTGCAAAACATATTGATGCAAAACTGTGTTAGTGCAGTTTTGCACCAAAAAGTATAAATATGCCCCAATATATATTAAGTTCAAGTTTTTTGGAGAAACTGAAATCTGACCATGGTAACAATGTTTTAAAATATTGACAATTTGTAACAAGGGCCATGCAAAATAAGGTAATTGTAAACAAATATTGCTAATGCTTCCATCTCCTTTTCCCAGCAATTTCCTTTTGTGTGCCTTTAACATTAGGAAATGCTGACACATCACTTCCTGCTGCTTGTCTGTGAGTGAAAGGCACACTCGTGCCTTCTGATGCAGAGATGTTACTGACTGTTACACTGACTCAATGAGGTCCTCAAGTTGGTGATCTCTGGGTTAGGGGCTTCCATCTGTTCCAAGTGTCTCTCATAGGTGGTTAGACATCTTCACTTTTGTTCAGGATCATATATCATACCTTCTTTTGAGTACCTCTTCAATGGTACACACCTGGAGAGTAAATGTTTACTTGTTTCCCCTTTCAATATTTATTTTTCTAAAAGTCAGAACTGTGAATGAACTCCTTCAAAAAACACATAATTGAGAGCTGCACACTCTTCTATGAGCACCCCCAACTCTCTCTCACTGACTTTCAGCTTTTGATTCCTTACCACTCCATCCTTACCATTTTCCTATCTTGACATGATAGCAAATAGAGGGAATTTCAACCAAAATTCCCTTCACTCTTTGGTTTGTGTTTGGTTCCACAGGAATCTACCGAGCATTGTTAAATCACTTCCTCATTGTGACAACATCAAACAGTATCTAGATGTGAATTTCACAATTTGTCAATGCATTTGCAATTTACCAATTTACAATTTCAGTATTTTCGAACTGGTATATTGTGAATGAAAATCATACTGAATCGCAAATTTGGAAAGTGACAGTATTATACATAAAGGATACAGATTCCCAAGTTGTGATCCAGAATCCATCACAATTTGCAATTGGGTTTTCTGGAGCTTCATACATTGGGCCTTTGGAGTTCAGTTTCAATGCTCAATGAGTGTTACATTTGCTGCTATTATACCAATAATGTGCAACGTAAAAGTATCTTGCTGTAGTAAATATCTTTGAAAGCTTGTTCTTTCTGAAGTTCCATCTGGTGAACTAAACCTACTGAGTAGTTGCACCCCATAACATACACCTCCCACTTGAGTCAAGGGACTTATATGGTTTAAGACTGATCAGCTTAATTGTGTTTTTGAAATAATATGGCAGAAGAGCTTTTTTTAATTCCTTTCATCCATTTTAAGGATCCACAACTGTAGCTGAACTGAACAATGCAAGAATTGCAGCTCTAGCATCACTTTCAGGAAAGCACCACTTTGCATCTCATTTATTAGATTTCATTTTAATGGCGCTCTAACTGTATCTAAATGGTCGCTTGTCCCTTGGGAATCGCCATATCATAGATTTGTTTTGTTTCTTTATTGAATTTGAGGAGTAATTCAGCCAATCATTTCGTTGAGTTCAAATTTTACCATTTAAGCAAATTCTACCTAGATAGCCAAGAACATTTGTTAGATGATTTCTAAGCTCTGGAAGCAGAAGAAGTAGCTCCATTGCTCTTTAAATGGCCCCTGTGGCACTGTAACCAGAGATTTGTAATTAGGAATATTTACCAGCCCTAATGGAGTTGGGGAATACTGATGACTACTTGGTCTGCAAAATCCTCAGTTTGGCTTACGAACCTTCTAATAATTATATTGGTTTCAAATTTTACCATTAAAGCAAATTCTACCTTGATACTCCTGGTGTGAGAATTGGGTTCTTAGTTTGACTGGAATGTTGGATCTAGTCAAGTAATAACCACAATCCGTGGCAGGGTGAACCAAAAAAGGTCACTAAATTACTCTGTACTTAACTTAACTTGGCACAGAAAGCAGTCAAGTGTAACTTAGGCGATGGGTAAAGTATTTATGCAGCACACAAACATTAATAAAATTAAAACACAACACAATAAATATCCTACACCAAATTAGAAAAATATAGTACATTTTAATAAATTAGTTGACACCAAAATGACAGAAATCTGATCTGTAGAACTGAAGTTATGTGTTTTTCCAATTTTGAGTAAAAACTAGCACCAAATAGATCAAAGCGACAACCACGGCCATCTAATTGAATGAGACTGGATCAAAGTCAGAAAATATCACCCGCCATGATGAAGCGTGGGTCGGATACAAGAAGTGGATTGAGCCCAGTCAGCGCTTACTTTCGGCCTTAGGAGAAATTTTAAAGAAAACGTTCTGAGAAGGTAAAGTTCAATGAGGCATGGCTACTGGATAACGTCACAGTGAAGATTACTATGTTCAGACTTAGGGCCTGATTTATATCTTTGCAGAGGAATTACTCTGTCACCACAGTACGGATCTCCCATCCACCAAAATAAAAATCTCATTATATCCTTTGCGATTTATATTTTGCAGATGGAAAATCTGTCACCATTGTGACGGAGTAACTCGTATGCCAGGTTCTCAATCAGGCCCTTAGTCTCTTTACTAGAAATCAAACCTCTCCAGCGGGACTAGAGAGGAGGCTGTAGCCAACAAGAGTTTTAGGAAGCCAGATACTGCTTTGGCAAATGATTGCTGAACAGAATTTGCTGCTAAGGAGAAGAACGTAGCAGGAGCTACCACAATATCAGGCTGACTGGCAATGCACCTTGGGCAGATCGATGGTCCTGGTCTTCCATGGTTCTCAGAGCAGCTTTTAGTAAAAAATGTTCTAAGTCCTGAGTCTTGTCAGCACCATGTCTAGGGGGCCAGAACTGGAGGGGCACCACTTTGGGGGTTAGGACTCACTCAGACTGAGTCCAGGTGCAGGTTCAAAATGGTGTGAGCCTTCTATGTCCCTGGGACACTGATCAGGAGGCCAATGCTAGTCTTTACAGTCATTCTGGTAGTCCTGGCCTCAGAAGAAGAAGAAGCAGGCTCAGACAGCAAGTCAGGACTATGTATGTTCAAGACAGGCTCCAGACCGCAAATCAGTGCTTCCAGGTACAGCAAAACAGTCTTGTGGAGTACACAGCAGGCCACGGCAGCAGACAGTCCTCTGAAAGTCCTTCCACAGGTCCAGAAAATGAAATGAAGAGTGGGTCTGAGGGCCCTATTTGTATACCTGGTGCCTTCTTTGAAGTAGGAACAATTTCTTGAGGTTTCTGTTTGAAGTGCTTTGAATTTCCTGACTCCCCTGCCCTGGCTCCAAGCTGGCTGCAGAGACAATGTAGTGATGACAAACCCTTTTTGTGAATGTAGAGCACTGACCATACACTTGCAAGTGGGGCTGTGCCCAGCTCCGTCCCCTCAAATTGGCCAAACAGATGGTCCATTCAGGCACACCTAATTCCTCAACTGTGTGATTCTCTGGGAGGTATTCACAACGTGCTAACTGCCAACTACACACAGTCATGTGACCTTGGAAAGGCTGCAGCAATGTTTTGACAAGTATTAATAAAAAAACTGTTCAAAATATAATAAGAAAACAAATAGCAGAAAAAAGGAGAATATCATGTAGTAAATCATTAAAGCCCAGTTTTGATGTATAAACTGTTGATGACAACCATGACTGCTGTGGCCTTTAAAGAGGCTTTGGTAATTGATTCTAGCCATCTCTACACTACAGTTGTTTCTACTTTTTTCAAGTTAACTATTGGGTTGGTATTCTTTAGTTATGTGTACCCTTAATGCAGCCCTGGTGGTTTTTCTTTCTTCTCACTCAGTCCTAATTTCTTCTTTCTTTTTCCTTTGACAGCACTACATTTTCCACTCCTTATTGGCCTGATGATTACCCTTAAGTAATTCAGGTTGAAACGCCATCAACAGTTTTACAGCCAAACTGGGCTTTTATGATTTACTACATGATTTTCTCCTTTTTTCTCCTTTTTTGTTCATATACTAAAATCAGATGTATTTTTTGCTTGTGTGTTGTCTTCCTCTTTCTTTAAATGTGTTTCAAATGCATTGTTCACAAGCACTAGGGCCCATAATGCAGCACACACAGCAGTGCCAAAGCATCATTTTCAAATGATTCTTTGTATGTAGGAAGTGACACCTTCATGCACATAAACAATTATTTCTGGCAGAATGCAGCATGCATAGGAAAAGCAAAAAACGAGGAGGAATAAAAGTATTTCTTCTTGTGCGCCTTGCTAACGCCACCCCTGGGGGTGGCGTTAGATTTTGGCACTGCCTCAAGTTTAGGAAATCTCGTAAATCTGAGGCAGTGTCAAAATGCCAATGCTGTAGTACACCCAAAGCAACATCCATTGCATGCCCCTCTAGCACAGAAAACTATGTTGGAAGGTCCCATACTTTCAAGGAGGTGTAACGCCACAAAAAGTGTCGTTACACCTCCTTGTAAATATGAAGCAGAGCTTAGCGCCACTAGGGGCTCTTAAATATACCCTTAAGTGTTCACCTTACTTTATTCACTGTACTTATTTTTGAGAAATGTTGATGCTGCTATTTGTTTTCTGCTTATTTGACTGACTATATAAATGCAAGTAACTTTCTGAATGCTTCCCCTGATGTTCTCATGCGTTATATAATGAATTTGTTCTATTGATACCTACTGAGGCGTTGCAGATATCACTTTCTACCCAGGTTTTAACTGGATCTAGAGGTCCCCTGTGTGTGTTTTTTTTTATTGCTTGGACAGGCTGTAGGCACCGAATGGCAAAGGGTAGGAAAATAACGACCTTCTGAAAGTGGCATTTTCAAAATTGTGATGTAAGTCTGACTTACTATTGAAGAGGATTTTAATTACAATTTCATGGATACCAGGCATGAAATGCCTATCTGTCCCCAATCAAATGTTAGAGCTTATTAAATATAATAAGGGAACCCAATGTTATCTCATGGGACAAAAAGGCCTCATAGTAACAAAAAAGTAATTTAAGGTGCATAAAGTCCTAAGGCCAACAAAAACAAATGTCAGCAAAAAAACTGGAGGGAAACAGCCATAAATGTTTGGGGGAAGACCACACTAAGGCTGACAAGTCTAACACCTGAACATGTTACTTGACTACTGACCTCTGGAATCATGAATAAGTCCCTCCATTTTGCTTCAAATGGTCCTTCTATCACTTCAACGGGAGAATTATAATTAAACATTACTACAGGTCCTAATTTAGTTAGAGATTGTTGGTGAATACTCATTGGACTGCAGATTCCTCAGTTTGGCTCTTAGGCTTATGGAACGTTTTATGGTCAATGCTCATTGACCATAAAAAGTGTCAAGTGATAACAACCAGTGAACTGAAATGTATAGATATCCATCATGTTAAGTTCATAGAAGGAACCTAGGTTCTTTAGCAACTTGTGTATTGAACAGTTCAACATGGCTCTCCATTGCGCTACCTCTCAAAGGGTAGAATAATGGGAAATTAACATGACTCTTGCTTTATAATCTGCAGCTATACGATATGCAATGTGGCCCTGATATTAAGCAGTTTGAAGATGATTTGTCATGTTTGTCTGTGCTATTCAATTTTATCGGTGATGGTTTTTCTGTAACACTTGCTTGTGTCTTGATAGTCTGATGGTGTATATTCCCAACTGCTTTCATGATCTTTTTATGTATATATGTTTATATATGTATGTATGTGTAAAGTTATTGATTTCATTATAGTTATGTATAGATTTATAGGGCTTAATATACATTATAAATATTTTATAAACTGGAACAAAATAAAATTAATGTTGGTGATTGAGTGTATAAGTTAGCATTGGTTGTGTGTCCATATCAACTGACCTGATTCCGTGCTTTTACTGAGGGCTAGTCATATATTTGAGACAGAGGGCCTCCTTACGACCCTGGCGGCCGGCGGTAAGCTGGCGGTAACACCGCCAACAGGCTGGCGGTGTTCCGCCAGCTATTATGACCGTGGCACAATAGCCACGGCCATACCGCCGGCCCCTCCAACATACCGCCAGGCGGTCATAATCCACAGGGCAGCGGTGCAAGCCCTGGGGATTATGAGTCCCCGACCGCCTGCCTTGCCACGGCGGTAAACACCGCCATGGAAAGGCTGGCGGTAAGGGGGACTTCGGGTGACCCTGGGGGCCCCTGCACTGCCCATGTGTAGGAAAGTCCTCCTTTTTGCCCTGATCACCCCCACACTTTTTGGACAGGTACTGGTGGTTACTGGCTCTTGGCTGTGCCCTGGGTACTGCTTACCAGTCCCAGGGCCAGTGCTCTGTGTAAAATGGATATGCAAATTAGGCTAATTATAATTGGCTAAGTTAACCTACCTATAAGTCCCTAGTATATGGTAGGGCATGTAGGTTTAGGGACCACAGCATAGGTGGTGCACACCTAGGTGCACTGCTGAGGTGCCCAGTGTCATTTTAAAGGCAGGCCTGCCTTGCTGGCTGCTTTTAAATTAAAGTTATATGCAAATTCGACTTTGGAATTAAAAGTAGTTCCAAAGTCTTAAACTACCTTATTTTTACATATACGTCACCCCTAAGGTGTGCCCTATGTGCCCCTAGGGCTGGGTGCCATGTAACTATAAGCAGGGACTTTATAAAAATAGATTTATAAACCTGGTGAGGTAAAAACAGCCAAATTCATTTTTCCCTCATTGAAGTAAATGGCTTTCATAGGCTAGAATGGGGAGACTTTATTTTAAATTTTAAAGTGTCCTTAAATGTTGCATACCAAGAATTTGGTATCAAATTAATTGTTGTAATAAATCCCACAACTTCCAGTTGTGGGATTTAATATAACTTGTTCAGGTAAAAAGTTGTAGACTTTACCTAAAAAGTTGCCAATTTCAGCCCTGCATTGTTTTTGCTGCTGTGCTCTGATTGGCCAGCCTGCAGCAGCTTAGCCAAGCTGCCTTGATGAGGTGTGAAGTGGCCTGGCTTCACACAAAGGAATGTCCCTGTGGGAGAGAATCTCCCCTCAGCAGATGGTGAGGCAGGAAGGGGGAGGGCTGCCAAACTGGTCTTCAAAGGCAGAGAAGGACATTTGGAGCACCCAGCAACACCCCCACATCCTGCAACCCCAGACAACTAGGTGCCCCCTTGATTAGATTAGGAGAGGGCAGGAGAGGGGTGTGTTTATGATTTTTAGCCACACCAATGGGTGGGCACAGCCAGATGTAACCTCCAAAAATCAGATTCAGCCATGTTGGATTTTTAGAGAATGTTGCCTTCTGGGATGGATTTTTGCCACACTTCCCAGGAAGTGGTCATCACAGGGGGACGACCCTGTACCTGATTGGAGAACCAGGACCCCCCTGCTTTTCACCCAGGAGCAAGGATAAAACTGCCAGACCTGCACCCACACCTCAGATCCCCACCAGATTTCAACAAGAAAAGAACTAAAGGAGAAGAAGGACTGCCCTGCTGGACCCCTGGCCTGCACCTGGAACCTGCACTCAGAAGGACTGCACCAGCTGCACACTTGGGCTTCACCACAAGAAGGACTTTGCCTGGCTTCAACTGGTTCAAGGAGGGACTCCCTGTTTGCTACAGGTGAAAAATTGCTATCCAGAGTCCCCTGCACCAACTCCTGAAGAAAGTGACCAGCTGACCACTGTCCAGTGGCCAAAAAGGAGTTTGCGCCAGGTGCATTCTGGGAGTTGAAGTCCGCACCCCCCAAGGACCATCTCAGAACTTCTGGACCCTTGGGGTGAGCTGTGGATCCCAAAAAGAACCTTAAAAGAACATCTGGGTGAAGCCCCAGAAGTTTGGAGAAGATTTGAGAATTTTTGTAAAAAAGCTCCATAGAGGGACTGACCCGCCGCGTCAATTCTAGCCGGCTTGCCTCAACCGCGACCCGGCCTGATTTGGTGGTTCGTCCCGTTAAAGAAAAATCTCCGAAAAAGAGACTAATTCCGAAGGTAAAAAGTTGACCGGGACCTCCCAGCCATCGTATTCGAGAAGGGCTCCATGGACGTCGGATCAAGATCCAGGTTTACCCCGGTCGAAGGATTTTCACCTCGAAAAAACGACCAAGTCCGAAGGTAAAAATCTCCACTGAGGAATCCAGCATTGCGTATCCGGACAAGGGCTCCAGGAGGTCGGATTGGACTGGCAGGTTCGTCCCGCTGAAGAAAATCTTCAAAATAAAGACTAAGTCAGAAGGTAACTTTTTAACCGAGGCCTCCCGCGACCTGTAGCCGAGCAGGGCTCCATCGCGGTCGGCCTGAAACTTTGACTTTGCCCCGGTCGAGGTCAACCAGATGACCCGATTGGCGCTTTTTGTTTCTAAGCGCTAGAAAAATAATAATTCTTTAAAAATTCATATCTCCGGTTCCCCTTATCCGATTTTATTCGTTTTTGTGTCATTTTAAAGATAAAAATATAAACTATTTTTATAAATTGGTTTTGTATTTTTAGACTGTTTCCTGTGTTTTATTTAAATACTGTTTTGTGATATTTGAATGCTTTACACACTGTCTCCTAAGTTAAGCCTTGACGCTCGTTGCCAAGCTACCAAGGGTTGAGCTGGGGTTAAATTTACTGAGACCAAACTGGACCTAAGTGGAGGTTAGTGGCTTGTTGCTAGGTGTAGGTACCTACCTGCCCTTACCAATAACCCATTTTCCAACACCATGCACTTGGCATGGGCAGTGCAGGGGCCCCCAGGCATAGCCCCGTCGCAAATTTCACTGCCCGAATTTCGGACAGTGAAATGTGCGACGGGTGCTACTGCACCTGCTGCACATCAGCATTGCCACCGGCTCTATTACGACCCGGCAGCAATGTTGATGTGACTTTTCCGCTGGGCCAGCGGACGGTAACACTGTTACCGTCCGCTGGCCCAGCGGAAAAGTCATAATAGGGAGCCAGGAATACCGCCGGCACTGGCGGTATTCTGGCTCCCGCAACCTCAGCGGTCTTTTTAAAAGACCGCCGAGGTTTTAATGAGGCACATTGATTGATTCTTTTTCATCCCCTCTCTCTTTTGAGCATTTGCAATCCTCTCTGTCATGCTCCCTAGAACCTATGCCTTAAAAAGGCACAATACCTTTGAGCATCCATTTGGAGCCACTCACTTACATCTGTAGTGGCAGCAGTTACAGATCACTGTTTGTTATTCACAGTCCCTTTTAGTGTTGAGACACGTGGATCCAGAAACAAATGAGGTTGCCTGCTTTTGAGGCTTTTAGATCCAATGTAATGATGTCAGGTCGTGGTCCATCTCACTTGCTTTGGATAATTTTTCATTCAGACAGGGTGTTCCTTGCCTCAGGTTTCACACATTGCTTCCATGTACTGTGCTTGGAGGTGGGTGGGCCTGTTTTTCTTACCATTCTTCTGAAGACAGGCTGGGGATAAGCAGAGACTAATGCTAATTAGCCTTCTGAAAGCTCAGGCAGGAAAGGGTAACTTTCTCATAATTATTTTTCTTAATATATATAAAAAAATCTGCCACACCATTTAATTAGATTTTTAATAACTATTAAATATAGTGGTCTAATCATTTGTCTAGCTGATCCTATTTGAGAGTTAGCAGTATTCGCATTTTAATCTGGGTTTCTACATACATAGGACAGCTAGGCCTGCCGCTGTGAAAATAGCTTTTTGATCCTTGTCACTGGAGGGACTTGGTAATATGAATTTTCTACATGCCCACTTTCAAATTCCATGCACCCTGCCTTGTGGGCTACAAGGTCTACAAAGGTGTGCCTTGCTAATATTTAAAAGTGAGGACTTTATCCATCATAAAGGGCTAATTCAACAGGTCACACTTCAGATTTTACACTGTATCAGGTGGGCTACAAAAGGTTTGCACTTCTACACTAGTGAATGGGACGATGTGTGCTGCAGTCCAGAAGTGGCATTTAACTTTCAGGCCCTGTCTGCACATTCTACTCTATATACTAGGGAGTTACAGGCAAGATAAATGTGCCAATCAGAAATAAGCTAATTTAACTATGCTTAAAAAGGGAGCACAGGCCCTTAACTCCTGGTTAGCAGTTCTAAATCCAGCAAAAATAGTGTCTAAAAAAAGCTAAAAATGTGGGATGATTGGGCAGAAAAGGAACATTTTCGAAATGTACATTTATGTTATAATCAATAATTGAATTATAAACAGGATATATAATATGTTAGTCCTGTACTGTTCAAGGGAAGACGAACCACGTCACAGTTTGGTTTCTGGCACCCACTAACTTTCCTAATTTATAAGGTTTTTGTTGGGGCTTGTATCCTGCTGTGGTGTGTTGTCACACTTCTATGTGTTAAAAAATAAACATTAGGCATTAAACAAATACGTTCACTTAAGAAGACCTTTTTGGTTTTGTGTAAATTTGGGTAATCTGTGTGCATATTGATCTATGCCTTCTCTCAATAACTATTATTACCTACAGTTTGTAAGTAAAAGCTTCTTACTTCTTGTAAATTATTACTTTGGCTTGGAGGCAATTTTCCTTGTCATTCCTTTCTGTTCTAGTTAGGTCTTAGGATCTCGTATCACCTAGCTTGATTACATTAAATAGTAAAATTTCACACATATGCAGCACATATGTGAGGAGGTATCTCATGACCCAGCAACTAGGCTGCAATAAAAGGCACATTAAGGAGATTAGACTACTGAACTAGGGATGTTGGGAAAACAATGTTAGGAGTATAGAGTTTGTTCATTCTCATACTATTTACTATTGTTGAATGATAATTTTAGTACCTTTGATTGAAATTGTGACAGCCCATGATAAACACAAATCATTCTATGATACAAAGGTGCATGCACTAGTTTGAGTGGAGGATGTATGGTAGGGCTACTTATCATACATTGAAAGAGCATATCAAGCAAGTCTGTCAGTTTCATAACATTTCCAATATTTCAAAGAACATAAATACCCTAATGGTTTGTTTTAGAATTACCTGTATTTTCTCCACAGAAATCTAGGCGATGAGCATCTCTCTGGGGGTTTTGGATATCACACCAGCTGTATGTCTCAAAAACACAGGTTACATATAATTGAATTGCTTTAATTTCTTTGGTTCTTCCCACTATACACAAAGTACTTTAAGATAAGAAATAGAACAACACGGTTTAAGACACTGGGAGGGGAATATGGGATATTGCCAAATGCATCTTTACACTTATGCATCGGAACCCCTGTCTGCTGGACATCTTTAGTGGCTCTGTGGTGCAGGAGTTGGCGGCTGATGGTATCTCGATGCTGGGTGATTTCTTCAGGCGGGAAAGATTTGACTTGTCATGGAAAGAGTTTTTTAAAAATATTTACAAGTGCATGAATATCTAGCTAAGAGACAAGAGGGTGCTTTAGGTTTTCAGGCCATAGCTCTTATGGATCAATTAACAGGGATAGAAAATTGCACCATCACCCAGATATAGAGGGAATCTAAATGCACTAACTCCCGATGATCTAGAACAGAATGCGGACAAATGGACAACTCGGTTGGGGTTAGGACCGGCGGAGCTTCCCTTTTTAGAACCTCTGGGATTTGCTAACTCAGTTTTATCACTGGCTAATCTGCAAGCTTAGCATTATAAAACAGTATTCAGCCTCTACTATACGCCTCTTAAAGTTACGAAATGGGGATGCTTAGTTGGCACGACATGTCCACAGTGTAATTCCTACAAGGAAAATTGAGTCCATATGTTCAGTAGCTTCTCTCAAATCGGTTGTTGGAAGGAGATTTCTAATTGTATCGATACCTGCTTGGGTAGGAGGATGGAGTTAGCTAATCAGCTTACTTTGTCTGGGGTGCAGGGTGATAGGGTTCCTAGTCGAGCTCAAAGATTAGCTTTATAGTCTTGGCAATAGTTTGGCTGTGTATTGCCTCCTCATTGCTGGATAAGGCACCCCCTACCTTTCAACAATAGTTTACCGGCTTCTGACAATATTTAATCTGGAAATGGCTCTGTGTGCTAAAAGGGGTAAAAAGTCTAGGCTTAAAGGTGAAGGAATATGGCACCTTTAAGAGAATGCCAGAATCAGACAGATCCTGGGAAAATGGGAACCAGGCTAGATGGGAGGTAAGGGTTGGGGGGAGTTCAGTGTTGGCAAACAATTTTGGATAGGAGGGACATCTTGGTATTGAACAGAATGGAGGATAATGGTCTTTGAGGCATCTCTTCGCAAACTGATGTCCTTTTCCCCTTTTTTTCTAATTTTTTTCTCTCTAGCTCCTGAGTTTCTTTATGCGGGAATAGTCCGCTCTCCATCAAAAGGTTTTTATAAGTTTGAGACATGTTGGAAAGTGTTAAGGTATAAGCCTCCTCCTATAATAGCTGCTCCTGTGGGGGGAGGGAGGGTGGCTGGAAAGGGGTTAACATCCTTTAAAGCTTGGAAACAAAAAGGAACTTTCGCTGAGATGAGAAAATGGATGGGGGCAGTTTCTAAATGGAAACACTGGTGTTTTCTTTCAACGACTCTTATTTCATTTTTTTCCCCTTTTTCCTTGTATGGGATAGTGCTTGTCTACATTGAAATTGCAAATAAAAATAAAAAAAAGATAAGAAGTAAGCTATATTTGCACAGTCAGACATATTCATAACCATTAATATTTAAGCATTAACATTACTTAACTGTCTCATAGTAGTTCTTAGTGGAGTTAAATGTGCTTAGACATGGCTCAGACGGAGAAGGAACAGCATTCCATGTCCATGACTTGACACAGTGAGGGAAAATAACTGAACTGCAGAATACTCTGCTGGGAGGATCACTATGGTTGCTCTAAAGACTTAATTTATTTTAAAGTAGCAGCTTCAATTTGCTCAAGTCAAAGTAAAATTCTGTCATAGAAGAGTTTCTCACACACAGCTTGAGCTTCAATTTTCTGTCTTAGTAGAATGGATAAGAAAGACAGGAAAAGGATGCAGGACATTTTAATTCCTCTATAATGAAATCCAACTTTTGCCTTTGCAACACATAGGCTAACATTCAGCTGCAAAAGTCATGGTTCATGTGATAGGCATCACCTCTGTACAGATGGAAAATGGTGCAGACTTAAAGTTCTAATAAGATTTTTTGACTGCAATGCTCCTCCTATACCAGTGATACCCAACTGGCAAACTCTCAAAACAGAGTGTAGTGAATTATATCTTGTTTTAAATGGGAAACAGGAGTTAGCTTACCCTTCTGGTTTGCAGGCCTTTGCCCCCGTCCCCCAGTGTCTTTTACGCTACTTATCTAGCTCTGTTTTAGCTCAATTATTTAATTATATCTTTCCAGGATGGCTGCATTGTTGTTAGTTAGGACAATGTTTTTGTTTCCTGCTATTAGTGCCACTCAGCTAAGGCGTCCGTTTCAGCACCAGAAATAGATAAGATGTAGGTATTCACATTAGGTAGTTTCCCACTTTTTGCTTTCGAGGAATTGTTTATGTAATTGCCGACCCAAGTATGTCTTGTTATCTATTGTTTTCGGAACAGACCTACATCAGGGGTCCGAGCAGATCTGTATAAATGCACCTTACATAGACAGATAGTTGGATTCGGACCAGATGCCATCGCTGCTATCGATGCTGCACGTCGCCTTGACGTTGACCCAGTGTTCGTGTCCATACGGAGTCTGAGCTAGAGACCTCTTTCCAAGGTAACGAGGATTGGGGGGGCTCTCCTCATGGACACCGCTTTGGCAGATTAGGTTTATCACACCTAGCTCTCTTTAGGTTAGGGATTAGGTTCATCATGCTAGGGTATTAGGACATATTTCATATTTCATGTCATTTAATGTCATTGAAAGATGGTGGAGGTCTTTGTACTAATGACTCTCGTTATTGTAGATTGCAGTTTTGTTAATAAAACCTATTGACAATCTTATTGCATTTCCTTCATTGCCTGTGTTTGAATGAGACATGTTGTTCATGTGAGAAAGGGGTCATCTCCATTTAACCATGACACTCCCTGAGATGTCGCACTCGGGTCCATGTGTAAAGGCTGCCACAAATTACCTTTTACTTTTTGTTTTTTTGGTGAGGTGCTGCTTGTAAGCTGGGAGGGTTGGGACGACAGTTGTGACTTGTTGTAGTACTGGCATACAACATAAGTACTGTCCTCCTTAAACCATCAGTTTTCCCTAGAGCAAGAGTCAAACTATGACAATAGATCAGACCTGTAACTTTGGTTAGACAGGTTCATGCATTTCACTATTGGAGTCATACCGAAAAAGTAAAGAATAGGTGCTGGACTTGCACGTAGAAGTTGCCTTAATGCTCAGACTTGATCAGAAGTAAAGTGTTGCAAGTGAGAACAACACCTCAGATTCACTCTAGATGTAACTTTGTTAGAATAGTGTGATGTGCACATTGGGGCCTACTTACACCCCCCAAGTCCTTCTGCACATCTTGCAAATAGCAGCTGTCAGACATTTGAATCTATTACACTGAGCTGCACTGCCAGATGACTGGCAAGCAAAAGACTTCTCTTTCTGGACTCAAAACTGCACTAAATGTCACTCCTCTTCTCCAGCCAATGAGGGTACAATACTTGAAAAAGTAAAAAGGAAGAACGGCTATTCACTCATCATCTATGAGAAGGTTACAGACTAGGAACATGCAAAGAGTCCTGCCTGTGTTATGGTGGAGAATATGGCACACATGCCTGTTGAGACTGTAGCTGAGATGGAAAGAAACAACCAAGACACTGGTTGCCTAATAGACAGGACAATGCAGGTACTTTGGGGGGTAGCATTCCTGTTTAGTTGGGTTCCTGCTGACTTCAGTTCATTAACTATTGGTGCACCCACCACTTTTTTTTTATTTTTTCTTCCCCCTTAGAGTTAACCTTCTTGGGATTTCAGATTCATGCCCAGCCTGTGATACATGAGACTGAACTGCCTTCCTTTTCACTCTGTTGAATCCTGTACTCATGAATTTGGAGGTTTCCTACTGCTGGCTACCTTTTATAATCAGCTGGTCCACTGGTGCATGGGGTAAGCATTCATCCTTAGCAAGTTAGTTGACTCACAGATGTTTCCATGTCCCATTTGTTAAACCAGGGAGTGATTCTATTAATGATATCACACTTCTTTTGAGCGCAAATATGCCATTGAGACTCCAACTTGTGAATATCATTCAAAACAATAGTGGGTGATGGACCTCACAACTTGCTGTGGGATCAGGATCGCCTTGCTTGTGAGATGCCCACCTTATCTCAAGTGATGCTCCAGAAAGGTCCATTGACCAGAAATTGAATCCAGCCTCTGTTGTGTCATGAAATTGGATGGCCTGAAAGCCAGCTGCAGGGAAGTGAGTCTATGGAACCAGTCTACGACCATGCCAATGATCAAATCTGATCTGATGTGAAGTGGCATCTAGGACTTACTATTGCCTACACATCATATTGATGTTGATCATCTGCCTGAATACCTTCCTTCTTCTCAAGTAAAATTATTCTCAGAATGAGAGGCAAGACAACAACAAAGACATTCGCTGACATGGTGTGAAATGGCATAGACTGCCCTTCTTTTCTGGGCAGTCTGTGTTTGATTGATTGATGCTGTAGTAAGTTACAACAGTTAATGGTTTAGGTGAAGACATGAGTGGTGACTTCCAGAGACCATTGTTGTAACTTACTCTAAAGCTTTACTGGAAGAGATTGGAGGCTTGCTCAGTAGTTCTTTTTGAGTTGGTATTGGTATCTGTTTCCACAAGCATTGTGAGCATGGCCCTGTAGAGAGTTCTTGAACCTCAGGCAAAATTACAAGCATGAGAAGAAATAATGAACCAGTTATGTCTCACACATCTCACTCATCTTATCCAGAGGTAATACATATTGTGCAAGAAACCATCCCGCCAGAAGCATTCTGTTTTATTGTTGTGAGAACTGTGAACTTTTTGCAACAAATGCCTAAGAAATCTACTCTTTTGTTTATGGCTTTTTAATGGCTTTATTGTGTAGTGTAGCCTAAATGCAATAAAATAATTGCATGAATCAATATTAGTGTAGCAGACATGAAAGCACATAATATAAATATTATGAAAGCAAATAACATATTATCTTGTGCATTTTTAAAGATTCCTACATGTGTAATCTTTAACCTCAAATGTTTGTCATAATAAGGCCTGGTTATTTCAATTGTTAAGACACATGAGTTCCTGGACTTCAACTGTGTCTTCAGTGGAAGCTTAACTGCAAGATGAGATTGAATTATGTTTCCCCAGGAAGACTGTGATCAACGTGGTGTCACTGCGCTTGGAGACACACTTCTATGTTATGTGTTCTAGAATCAAAGCCCATTCTCTCTAAAGGACATGGATGAAACAGACGGTTCATACCATTCAGAAATGTTATTTTGAGAAAAATAAACAATGAGATAACCTGGCAGGTGAGAGAAGAAAACTGTGAGAATTCTCTAGCACTAACCTGCACTATTGTGCTTTTTCTAAGCACAAGTTATTAAAAAATATGTGAATGTACCAATCAGAACCATGCTTTCAGAACATTCAATAAATGTATCATCTATTTTTGGACAGTAAAAAAAATAATTGGATGAATATTGCAAATGAATTCCAACTTAGATGGCTTCAAGTCTCAATGAGCAGCTAAGCAAAGTCATTGTATGAGGGTATCTTAAGAAACAGGTTAGGCAAAATAAATAATAGTGGACTATTGGTTAATAGCAACTGGCTTACTCTTTTGAGGTTGTGTTTTGGTTCACCACCTTGATTTGTCCTTTACGCGTCCCATCTCCTAATAGTTAGTCCCATTTTTCAACCACTGCTTCATTTCCATTCTCTGATCTCTGGTCCTGCCTATGGTCCTGTGCCACCTAAATTGTTTCAACTCTCTTCGGGAGGTCCAGATTATACCATCAAATATCTTCAGCACAGTCAGAATGTAGCAGGTCACCATGCCTGAATCTTCTTACGAGATCCTCTGCCTACCAGACCTTCTGCCACTAAAATCTTGGCAGAAGAAACACTTTTATTGTAGCCTAGACCTATTGGGTTTCCACTGCTTGTATTTAGTTGAGTAAATAATAGTGATGAACAGAAAATTTTAGGCTCACTCAAACCTAATATCATTGATTAATATATGCCTTTGTTACCTGCTCACATGCAGTGGTTGGATAGATTTTCCATCCCTGTATTAAACATTAATGATAATAAAGAAAACAAATGAAAATCACAAAACTAAACATGAGCATTAACAAGAAGTAAATGCATTTATCAAAATGTTTTATTTCCACTTGAGTCTTTTTCTCCAGTTAAAACTAATCACAAATCTGCCATTTGGTTGAAAACTACCCTGCCAAAATAATGATGTGCATGGCAATATATCTTTAAAACATGTGAAAAAAAGAATTTGTAAATGTCCTGAACAATGAGTTACGAATGCTTCCTGCATTAACAATACAAAAAGTACATTTTCAAGCTTGTCGAGAAAATTTCAAAAAATGTGCGCATTGATTGTCTGTAAGCTGAAAATATTTGTAAGATCTAGAATAATATTCATCTGACAGTTATCCAGCACAATATCCTCTTTAGAGCATCCTTTACCTCATTGTTCCTCAGGCTGTATATCAGGGGATTCAGAGGAGGAATCACCACACTGAGGATCACAGCTATCTCTTTGTACTGATGTTCTGAAGAGCTTGAGGTAGGAAGTATCTCCATGAATGAAGGCCTGCCACAGAAGAAAAAGACACAGGTGAAGTGGGAGATGCAGGTTGAGGTGGCCCGACGTCTTCCTGCTGTGGTACGGATCCTGAGGATTGCAGCAACAATATGGGAGTAGGAGACAACGATAACAAGGAGAGAACTTGCAACTACTAAACCAGTTAACACAAATTGTACTAAGTCATTTACTAGGATGTCCGTGCAGGATAGCTTTAAGAAGATGGGGTAATCACAAGCAAAGTGGTTCATGACATTAGGCTCACAAAATGATAACCAAAATAAGCAACCTACATGAATCAAAGAGTGCAAAACGCCCCCTATGTGGGAACCAGCAACCATGTGCAAACATAAGGATTTGTTAATGATGACTGTGTTTAGCAGTGGGTTACATACTGCCTCATAATGGTCAAAGGCCATCACTGCTAAGAGGAAGAATTCTGTGCTGGAACAAGCAGCAAAGAAATAAACCTGAATTATACAACCATAAAATGAAATTGTTTTGTTGTTAGTGATAATATCAGCCAATATCTTCGGTGAGAAAACGGAAGAGAATGAAAGATCCAAGAAGGAAAGCTGAGTGAGAAAGAAGTACATGGGTGTTTGCAGGTGAGAGCTGCACCAAACAATGGCCAGGATGCAGAAATTTCCCAGCAGAGTGAAGATATAGATGGACAGGAACAACATGAAGAGAATCACTTGGAGATTTGGATCATCAGAGAGTCCTAACAGGATGAACTCAGTCACGGAGCTTCCGTTCATCAAATTCATAGCATGGATCTGAGCAAGAGAAAAAGAGCAATGTTTCATGAATGAATTCATTCTTACACCTAATGGCTTTATCTGGGCATTTGTCACAATATGGCCTGGGCCCACGGGGTTCAGTCCTAAGTTCGGCATTAGCTCTGAATCCCAATTACCCCTGTTCCATGACGCATAAGTTGAACTTGTTGGCCCCACCATTGATAATCCTTACCAACTCTGACTTTTGGTACACCTATCCTAAACCAACATTCTACGTTTTCTAACTTTTCATCTATCCAAGTCCATCTGGTCCTCCCTACACCATTTCACTGTTACTGCTACCAATACTTTAGTCACTAAAGCTTGCCTACCATAGCATCTCTAGCCCTACCTGAACCATACTACTGCTAACCTGACCTATATACTAGTACAACCTACTTCTGCCTCACAGTAACAACTGCTCATTTTTCGCATTGTCTCTTCTCTTGTGCCATTTTGTATTTCTTGTTATTTTGTATTTATTTATTCAAATTTCCTCAAAATATTTGAGACAATGTGCTTCAAATTAGAAACACGCCCAAAACAGAGCATCTCCAAGCTGAGGCTTTACTAGAGCAGATGCAAGAAGTAGACGAAGGTACTATTAACCATCATTGATAAGACCCTAGAAGGGCTACCATATGGACTCACATTTTAGGAACCTGGAGCCATTGGAAATAAGAACCTCTACTGTGAGATCATTCATCATGCAACAGCCTCAGAATGGACTCCAGGATTAAAAAGCATGACAAAATATAAACTTTGGAATGACTGCAGACCTTGGCCCTTTAAATGACCTTCACCAAGACTTTCGTCAAGGCTGGCTCCATGGCTGTCATCTTCTTGCAGTCCTGTTGAGTCTTCCAATCAACCCACTTGTGATTCCCTTAGCTTTGTGAGGTATAAATCCAAAGTCAACCACAAATATGGGCACCAGGTTGACATTCAGCAGCCATCTCAACATTTCCACTATTCTCTGTCACAAGCTACTTGGACACACAAAATACATAAGCATTCAGTGCCTTCTTAGACCAGTTCTCTGCTCAAATGGAGTTATTGCTCCTGTTCACCAGTCATCCATGACAGACTTGCCAAACCTGCCAATTACCAACCTTGACCACTGACAATTACAACTGACAGGCTTTCAACTTTCTCTTGCATACATCATAAAGCAAATTGATGGGGCCCTCCTGCAGAATGTGATAGGAGGCTATGAGCCTTCCACATTTCACAGGTATTCATTGGCATTAGGCTGAATGGGGACCCTCGGATGGGTTGGGGGCCTCCCTAAATCACAGGGGATGCAGGGGCCTGCGTTGTTCCCCGAGCATCAACAAAAGGATCATCTTCAAAGTCCTCGTCCACGCTCACAGAGCTCTCCACGACACTGGACTGGCCTACCTCAACGAATGAATAAACGTCCACATACCAACTCGACAGCTCCACTTCGCCAACCTCACCCTCGCTGCAGTCCCCCGAATCTAATGCACCACTTCCGGTGGCAGATCCTTCTCCCACCTCACCGCCAAGACCTGGAACTCCCTCCCCACCAACCTACGCAAGACCCAGGACCTCCTAACCTTCAGAAATCACCTTAAAACATGGCTTTTTCAGCAGTAACCAACAACCCCCCCCCCACAGCGCCTTGAGACCCTAGCGGGTGAGTAGTACGCTTAAGAAATTATTTGATTGATTGATTGAGCATTCATGCTAGGATTCATCATATGTACGCCATACTAACGCTTTGAGCTGGCTTTGCATTACAAAAGTGCAGAAACCCAGTGGCAAGGGCTCATAATGTGAGAGCTATTATCCAATGCCAGCCAGGATTTGAGTTAGAAAGTTCCCCAAAATAACAGAGAGTAGCACTACTTTGCACCAAGCAGGCATTCTGTGGGTGGTGCATGGGCAACCACCCATGGGTTTTGACTCAAATATCTATCCCATTGGAGATGGGCCAACACCCTATGCCTTCACAAGGTGTCTCTTTATTTTTCCAACTTTGCATATGTGCTATATCGCATCACACAAATACAAAGTGGGAAAAGTGTTAAAGGATACATTTTGTACAGGTATGTTCCTCTGCCAGTTCAAAACATATGCTTTAGAGAATGCACACACCCTAGCACTATAGCACAAGAGTATGTGTGTGGGCACATTGCAGCAAAAAGTACACCAGAGCATGGGGAGATAAAAAAATGCGACATATGTTAGTTGATAAGGTGCATTTTTCTCTCTCTCTTTCATGCAAGGCTTCCCAGCAGCTTGGTTGCTACGCTGCCTTGCATCAAATATTAGTTAATCTGGGTCCTTGTGTCCCAGTAGGGTGACAATACCTATTACTCTGACCTGTACTTGCTCCAATTAGGTGCCACCACAGGGCATTCTATAAGCTGCTACTGTCTCTTTGCAAGTGCACCTTCCCAGATCCCACTGCACAACATCCTCCAGTCCACATCAACCACAATCCTCATAAATCTGATACCAAGTTAACAACTCTGGTTCCAACTGACTGATAAAAGCCTGTGCTCATTGAATGGAACATAGTGGACATTGGTGAATTACAATCATGAAAGCCTGTGTTTTACTTTGATGGTACTTCTAAACAGCATACACTGTGGCCATTTTGGAAATATAAATATACAACACAAAATCTGAAATATTTAAGAAGGAGATTACCTCAGCAGACATCTCAATCGTAATTGGGAATCTCACCAAAATATCACATTTACTGCTGCATTGCTTAACTAATTCTATAATTTCTATTGAAATAGATATTCCAACAACTGCAAAATATTCTCTCACAATTCTATCTACAGCCGTTGAAACCACAATTTGTAAAGTTGCTATCAAAATATTGTTCAAAGCCTCTCATCGGACACCACTTAAATCAGGACTTTGTTTATTTCTGAGATTACCATATCATCCTAAACCCAAGCTTTTCTTCAGTAATACTCTAATATTCTGCTGTAAAGCACACATTCTTCATGTATTTCATCTCACACACACGGGTACCACTTTAGCGCTCATTCTGATCTCTATCCTTCTTTCACATCTCTTACACGCTGACTGTATTTGTCTAATCACCCAGAATCTCCTAAGACCTGGTTCACCAGAGAACTAAATACAAACTTGAAAACAACCTACAATGTAGACCCTTGATGCACTCTAAACTTTTAAAAAACAGAAAAAGTGCACAAACACATCACACTATTTTAAGGAACAAAGGCCATTGATAAAGGTAGGTCTCTCATCCACGCTATAAGACACTTTGGAAGCCTCACCTTGCAAATACTGGGCTTAGCTTTTGTTGACATGAATATTGTCAATTTATTCTCTGAGAAAAATAAGAAAACAAAATGTAACTGTTCAGGGAGTCACAGGACAGTTAGGAGCTACTGAGCCCCAAATCTGCGATGAGTAATTTGTCACAGGTGTGCTGGGGTCCATCCTACTATGTCTCTGCAAACTGGGACACGTACAACCCTTTCTGCACTAGGACCTCAAATACCTCAGACTACGATGACTGTTAAATAATCAGGAGAGGGAACATTATTATGATTGTACTGTCCCTCGCAGTCAGGTTTTGCCTGGTAAGTAGAAACAGTAAACTATGGCTATATATTCACACACTATGTTGGCAGAGGGAGCTTTGTAACCGCTGAGACAGAGTTCCACTCCCACCAACATATAAATCATTCACTTAGACTTCAGGTGATGTACCCTTACCTGGGAGACTGACTGTCAGGCAGACACCATCGATGGTTGCACACCAGCTCTCTGAGTACTCTACAAAGCACTACCTTCCCTGCTAATGAGGTACTTTAAATTGGAACACGTAAGTGGGGCTCTATTTTTTAAACATATGTCAAACCAGATCCATTATTTCAAATTGTAGCCCTGTTTTAAGGTGGTTCTTCTTTCAAGTGTCCTTCAGGCTGTTCTCTGTACACAAGGGGCCATCTCCATACTGGAGCATTTTACCTTAGAAGCACAAAGAGGTGTTACATTTCTACATCTAGGCCTTTGGTTGAATTTGTAGCTTACGTCTAGACTCAAGATATTCTAGACTATTAGAAATGGGGTCTCTAGTTGGCAGAGGTATTCACCTTTGTCCAAATAGGGACCACAATCCTAGCCAGGGTAAGTCACACACAATCCAAATTATCCTGTGCCCACCCTGTGGTAGCTTGGCATTGAGCAGTCAGGCTCAACTTAGAAGGCAATGTGTAAATAATTTGTGCAAAATAAATCATGCCATAACAGAGTGAAAACACCACACAGGTTTATAAAAATATATGATATTTATCTAGTTAAATTAATGTCAAAACGATAAAGAT
This sequence comes from Pleurodeles waltl, assembly GCF_031143425.1. Classification (NCBI taxonomy): domain Eukaryota; kingdom Metazoa; phylum Chordata; class Amphibia; order Caudata; family Salamandridae; genus Pleurodeles; species Pleurodeles waltl. The sequence goes on along the minus strand of NC_090442.1, from coordinate 89,310,688 downwards.
GCAATAAGCACAAGGTGAAATATCACTTTTGCAATGTTAAGAGAGTCCTAGATCTTAAAAATCAACAGTTGTCTCTTGTGTGCACAAAGTACCTGGTTTGCAGAAAAATACATGCACGGAGACCGCAGAGGAGGAGATGCATGGAAAAATAAGGTGTGCATCGGATTTTCAGACGCGGCACAGACGTGTTGTTTCTTTCCACGCTGCAAGGGGCTTTGCGTTGATTTCCGGCGCTGAGTCTTGGGTCCTCACTGCGATGCAGGATTCTGCTGATGCCCAGAGACAATGCATGGAAATCCTGGGCGTGCAGGACGAAGTCACAGGCGGTGCGTCGATCCGGTAGGAGTTGCTTTGAATTTTCTTTCCTACAGCAGGCGCTGCATCAGTTCTTCACTCAGGAAGTTGGGCTGCGTTGTTACGGCTCAAGTGTGCGTTGATCTGGTGGGGCTCTGCATTGAATTTCCAGTTGAAATGCAGACGCTTCATCGATGTTCACTCGGGAAGGCGGGCTGCGTTGTTCCGGTTCGGCTGTCAATCCAAGCTCTTGGAGAGCACTTCTCAGCAAAGTCAGAGGCCAGCAAGGCAGCAGGGTAACAGCAAGGCAGCAGTCCTTCACAGCAAAGAAGTCCAGGTGAGTCCTTTGAGCAGCCAGGCAGCTCCTCTTGACAGGTTGCAGGTTCAGGTCCAGAAGTGTTTGAGTTGGTGGAGGTCAGGGATCCAGTTTTTCAGTACAGGTCTGTCTGCCAAGGTCCCAGTAGGGGGTTTGGCAGTCCATTATGGAGGGCAGGCCACTAGCCTTTGAAATGTAAGTGCCAGGCCCTCCATACTCCCAGCCCAGGAAGACCCATTCAGTATGCAGATGAGTGCAGGTGTGTCTGAGTATCCTGTGTTTGTGGTTGTCTGGGTGAAATGCGCAAGGGAACCGTCAACCAGCCCAGCCCAGACATGGATTGGAGACAGGCTGTAACGCACAGATGGATTTTAAGTACAGAGAAATTCTCACTTTCTAAAATTGGTATTTCTTAAATAGTAATATAAAATGCAACTTCACCAATAAGCAGGATTTTGTATTACCATTCTGGTCATACTAAATATGACCTGGTTACTCCTTTCTGATCAGAATCTACCACTCAAACAGTTATGAGAGTAACCCTAATGCTATCCTATGAAAGGAGCAGACCTCACATTAGCGGGAAACTAATTTAGGAGTTTTCCACTACCAGGACATTTAGAACACACATGTACATATCCTGCCTTTTATCTATATTGCACCCCGCCCTAGGGGTTACCTAGGGCCTACTTAAGGGTGACTTATATGTAGAAAAAGGGGAGTTTAAGGCTTGGCAAGTGCTGTAAAATGCCAAGTCATAGTGGCAGTGGAACTGTAAACACACGTCTTTCTATGGCAGGCCTGAGACATGGTTAAGGGGCTACTTATGTGGGTGGCACAACCAGTGCTGCAGGCCCACTAGTAGCATTCAATTTTCAGGCCCTGGGCACGGGTTGTGCACTTTACTAGGGACTTACAGGTAAATCAAATATGCCAATTGGGGATGAACCAATGTTACCATGTTAATGGGAGAGCGAATATGCACTTTAGCACTGGTTAGCAGTAGTAAAGTGTGCAGAGTCCTAAAACCAGCAAAAACAGTGTCAGAAAAGTGGAGGGAGGTAGGCAAATAGTTGGGGGATGACTCCCTAAGGCTGTCAGGTCTAACAAGGACGTTTGTTAAAACTTGGCTCTTCCCATCCTAACTCTTTTGCTAACCAAATAAATCAAAGAATATGGAAAGGAGCTTTCTCTCTACTTCCCTCATCTCACTGTTTATATCTCCTCCCTCCAGCTACAGGAATGTAAGGAATACAGTTCCACTGTTGTTTGGGCAACAGCTCCAGTTTCAGAGAGCAGTTCACTCCTTGATAACTAAGCTGCCTTTATTATAGAGTTTAGAAATGTGTTTGATTGCCGTCACCAAAACTACTCCACCTAAGAAGAGATAATGAAATTTATCAAGGTGCTTTAAATATTCAGACTTACATTGTTATGTTGTCCCACAAGTGCATTGGCCTGTGTAAGAAATTGGATTGTTTGTTAAGGAGGTGACAACCCACCTAAACAAGACATACAAATAATTGTCAGGATGAACCATTAAAGACACACAATGAACATGACCTCAACTGCCAATAGCAATCAGACAGAGCTGCCTAGATTAACTTAGAGGCAATGTATTAAAGTTAAAATACAAAAGAAGAAAAATAGAGTACATTTAAATGAATAAAATAACACCAAAACAACACAAATCCAATGAGGGAAACTAGAGATAAACATGTTTAAAGTTTTAAATAAAAATAGTGCCAACAAGCAAAAACCTCCCACTGGTATTGGTAGAGAGGGACCTAAGCACAATTTGAGGCCAATCCTGATGAGGGCCGGTCAGTTACAGAAACCAGGTTTGTCCTGTCAGAAGTTTTACCTTGGGAATTGGTCTCAAAATTGGAAGGCCAAAGTCTTGAGAGGGACAAAACAGCAGGTTGAAACCAAGGAAGGCTTCACAAGGGTCTATTCGTTGTCAAACAAACCCTTGATGAAGCCATTACCTATCACAAAAGAGCTTCAGATTTTCCACCACTCGCACTGGCATAAAACGTTAATATAAATCATATGAGGGCAGAGCGCATGGGAGGGGCTAAAGGGGCAGTGGAAAGGGAGATGAATGCAGATTGGTAGAGAGAGAGAATGTGTCTGGAATAAAGAGAGACATGGGTGACATGTGTGGACTTTTCTAAGTTAAACACAAATAAGGGAAACACCAGAGGAAAAGGAAAGTTTTGGCAGAGTAGAATCTTCCATTCTTTGTATTATAAGGAAGAAAACAAGAAACAGCTAGGATGGAAAAGGCAGTGAATAGAGAATGAAAACCCGAAGTGGACTAACTGTACAGTGTCTTTAAATGGCAGCTGCGAACTCTCTGACAGGTGATAGCCATTTTGGCATTGGAGGTGCAAGAAGCAACAGCTAGGAGACCAGAAGCACAAAGGAAGGTAGCCCCACATAAGTGAAAGACAAAACCTATACCTGCAGGCTCCATGCAGTGCCTTCTGAGCCCTGGGAACCTTGGTACAATGCAAGGTACTATGGTTCTCTGGTGTGCGATTGGCGGAGACACCGTGACTGCAACAGGGAATGTGCTACTAACTAATGCTTGTAATAAGGTTCAATTAGGTCAACCTGGTTATTGGCTGAGGCTGTACTTTACAGAGTGGCAGCACTGTCTAAGGCAAATTGTGAGGGTGCGCCCAAAACTGTTGATGTGGCCTAAGCCCACACAGGGTGCCGACTTAGCAGTCGGACATGAGACCAGAACTGACTCCACCACACCCTTTCTCCTTGAAACAATGGGAATTACCAAGAGAATGGCGTTTGCTCCTTGCCTTTTTGCTAGGGAGGGCCTGTGCAGGAAAAATGCATGTTTTTATTTGGTCACCTACATTTTTTGCTGAATTTTACTGCTGGCGTTAAGACTCTTCACATGGAGGAAACGTTGTCCAGTGCCCAATGAAGGTGATTTCACCCACAAAACATTGAAGCAATTGACAAATCCCTCATTTGCTTATTTATCTATTCTATACGGACATAGTAAATGGTGCAAAAATCCACCCATGCCATAAAAATGTAATGCGACCTGTGGACTGCAGCACTTATTATGCCATCCACTAATGTGACAATGACAACCTGGTTTCAAGCCTAGCATTGTAGTCTGACTGCCTTTAGCCCGACCTGTCAAAATAATAATAATTTTTATGGAAAGCACCTTCTTGTTTTATATTGTTATAAAGCCATTACAGCCACATGTAGAAATTTAAAGTGAACATGTCCGTAAGAAATTGGGAATATTGCTGAGAGGGGAGAGTGCCTACCATAAACAATAATCACACTTCTTGTCAGGGTGAATTACCAAAGTCCCTAAATTAGCCTGAGTTTACCCTTCTAGCTGCTAAGGTACAGAACAGACAGGTTTAACTTAAAGGCAATGTATAAAGCATATATGCAGTGCTCAAACAGGAATAAAGTCAAGACATAACAAAATAGGTCAAACCAATTTAGAAAAATATAGTACATTTCAATAAATAAAATAACATAAAAATGACAAAAATCCAATTAAGAGATCTGGAGTTATGGAGTTTCAATCTAAAAATAAAGCCAAAAAGCATTAAGTGCCAACCTCATCATCTGGTTGTTCTCGACTGGTGCCTAGGCTCAAGTCAAGGCCGGTTGCATTGGAGCATGGATCAGATACAAAAATGTGGTTCAAACCAGTCAGACATTTTACCTTCTGATTTATGGCCTGGGTGGACGGATTATGTACCTTTGTCATGGAGGAATACTTTATACCAGCGACGGCGAGAGTACTCCACTGGGGATGGCTTCCTCAACATGATGGCACCATACATCAAACTTGCAACATATTTTTTATTTTAAAAAACAAAAAAACGAAATTGAGGGTTTGTTGAAAATAAAAAAAGGAATAACTCTCGCCATGAGAGGTTTCTCCCATTGTGTGAGGATCATATTGTAGCCCTTACTGCCAGGTTTTACCTGGTGTTGGAAAACAGTAAACTTACCATTTATCCACCACTCTATATAGGGCAGGTGGCGAAATGGCAAAACTTCCAACGGCTTTTACTCCATCAGAGTAATGAAACTGTAAACCCTTACCATCTACATATTGAATGTCCGCCCAACTCTAAAAAAAAGGCGGGCCAACCTCCCGTTTGGTGGAGACAATACTCCGTCACTGTTGCAACCCTCTCCGCCAAACTCTAAATCGGGCCCTTAGTCTGGAAGCAGCAGACTGGGGCTGAAGAGTACACCACATTGTTAGATAGCTGCTGGACGAGGTCTTGGTAAAGCTGTTGACTTTTGCCAGCAAAGCTCAGAGTAGGAGAAATGTTAGTTGCGCGCCCGTGTAAGGTCCATCACAGGCCACCTTCACCCAGTGAAAATGTCTATGATTAGAGTTAGTCATTTTTTAGTGCTTAGATTTTTCCAAAGGGGCAAGACAGCAGATTGTAGCTGAGAGGGCTCAATGAGGCCAGACACCATTGTCAGGAGGTCCAGCTGAAGAGGTGTTGCTGCTGCAGAAAAGCTCATAGAGGGAGCAACCAGAGTCATTGGACCAGCAGGAACACACCTTTATCATCAGCTCCTTGTTAACAAAAGACCTCATAGAATTTCTAACTGCAGCTCTGTCTCCAAACGCATCACATTAGTGAGCAGTGTTGCCAGCACCACCCTCTAGCAACATGTTTCCACTATCTGAGACAGATGTTCTCTTTCTCCATTTCATGCCATTCCCGGCCAGTGGTAGCCAAACCCGATCCCCCTAGGCTTATTAGTTAAGGTCATTCACGCATTTAGGGCCAGATGTATAAAGCCCTTTTGCATTTCCATGCCTCCGAATCGGTATTTTGGGCCATTAGGAAATGTAAAAAGGCCTTTTCTTATGTACAAAGGACTTTAAGAAATCTCAAATTGTGATTTCTGTCCTGTAGAAATCGCAATTTCCGATTCCCAGAATAGGAAATCGCAAATAGGGATTTCCTATTTGCGATTCCTGTTCCGACATACAAAGCATTTTTTAAATGCAACCAGATGCAATTTAAAGAAAGCACCCCAAAGTGCTTTTTTAAATTACAATAGAGCACACACATGCCCCTTAGGCATATGTGGGCCTCTACAGGTGCACCCCTATTTTTGGGATGCGCCAAGGGGGACCTTTTGCCCATTGCTATCCCTGGTTTTGCACTTTCTAAATAGTGATTTCCTATTTAGGAAATGAAAACCAGCCATTGACTCAAATGTAATGGTATTTCTTAATAGTGATTTCCTTACAGAGATTCCTACTTTGTAGGAATCTCTGTAAGGAAATCGGTAGTTTAGTACATTGCATTATCCATTTCTTAAATAGCGATTTCTATGAAGTCACTATTAAAGAAATGCAAAATTGCATTTTCGTACATCTGACCCTAAGTCCTGTACATGTGCAATATATGCAACATGAGCACACTCACTTGGTATACAAGGGATAGCAGTATAAGGTTCTGGGCATAACATAATATGAGAGGCTTACACAATCAAGGTCAGTAGGCCTCACTTTCAGTGACACAGGTCAAAAGGTCTGGTCACATTATTAATTTTCAAGATCACTGTAGGCTGTGACCATCAAGAGACAGTAGTCTTCCCATAATGAGGGCACACTTAGGGGCATATTTACAAGCCCCTTGAGCCCCTTAGCGTTGACAAAGCTTAATTTTTTTTACCCTATGGCAGCACTGAACAGGCCCTCACTCTGCACCATATTTACAACGTGGCGCAATACTAGTGTTCCCCCGAGCGGAGGCCCAAACAAAAGTGACGCAGTGAAATTTACAGGATTTCACTTCGCCATTCTAGCGTCCCAGGACAAGCATTAAAGTGACGCTAGGTTTAGGTTTAGTTGAGCTTTTCTGGACTAGCATCAACAATTTTGGTGCTAGTCCAGCAAAGTGCCACAATAGCATCAAAAATGTTGACGCTATTTTGCTAACGTGCGCCATGGTGCACTGCATTGTAAATAAAGCACTACCATGGTGTTAGGAGGGTGCAGAGTGACGCAAGGAAACTGGCACATCGGAGGTAATGCGCCACTTCCTTGGAAATATGCTCCTAAATGACTAAGGTGGTCATTCTGACCTCGGCGGTAAAAGGCGCCTACCGCCGGTCAGAAATCCTCCATAATCCCGCCGCGGTCGCGGAAACCCGCCACGGTCATTCTGACCCACAGAAGGCAAACCTCAGAAAATCCGACCGCCACAACAGACCGCCAGACCAGCAGTCGGCGGAAAGGTGGAGGTGACCAAACCTCCACCGCCACGCCAACAGAAATACGCCCATGCCATTACGACCCACGAATCCACGCGGCGGTCATTCAAACGCGGTATTCCATTGGCGGGACACACCGGCGCGGTCAGAATACACACAAACGAACAAAACTCACCCACATTGGACGATTTGAATCCCACACACCTGATACACATACACACACCACTCCCACACACACAATACAATATAAAACACCCACCCACATCACCCACAAACCCCTACGCTTAAAAATTCGTAAAGAAGACAAGAGCGAGACACCAGCATCCAAAACATAACAGCCACAGCCACTCAACACCATCACCCACACACTATCCACACACAAAACAACACACACCACCACACTCAACTCACTTAAATACACATACTCCACCCCACACATCATACACACCACCCCATGGCACCCCAAAGACAACCCCGCTTCACAGACGAAGAACTCAGGGTTATGGTGGAGGAAATCGTTCGGGTAGAGCCCCAGCTGTTCGGCACACAGATACAATACACCAGCATTGCCCGGAGGACGGAGCTATGGCAGAGGATTGTCGACAGGGTGAACGCAGTGGGACAGCACCCCAGAAATCGGGAAGACATCAGGAAGCGATGGAGCGACCTACGGGGGAAGGTGCGTTCCATGGTATCCAGGCACAACATCGCCGTGCAGAAGACTGGCGGAGGACCCCCACCTCAACCCCCACAATTCACATCATGGGAGGAGGAAGTCTTGAACATCCTGCATCCTGACGGCCTCGCAGGAGTCGGCGGAGGAATGGATACTGGTAAGTTGAAGCTTCAATACTGCTTCCCCCCCACCTGCATGCCAAATCAGACCCCAACCCTCACCCCCATCCTCGAACCCCACCCTCACCCCCACCCCCATCCTCACCCCCACCCTCACCCCCACCACCATCCTCACCCCCACCACCATCCTCACCCCCACCCCCAGCACACCTATTCCCCGCCAATGTCTCACCATCACAACCCACACATCCCAAAACCTAGGCCTGCATGCGTCCACTAAGCTTGGACACCCATCACCAAAGCATGCCCAATGCATATACACATCCCCCCCACAAGCCACCCTCACCAAAGCCCCCACACACGAATGCCAGCACTTGGGGACACGGGAACCCACAGATACACCCATATGCCACACATTGAAACTATAACCATACCTCTATACCCCTGCAGGACCCGACCGTCAACACACCGCGGCGGAGGGGCCAGAATTATCCACACCCCCCACCCAAGAGGCCGTCAGCGATGACAGCAGCTCTGTCGATCTGGACACCGATGACCAGCCCGGACCATCGGGGACCTCTGGACAGTCGGTTCCCCTCACACAGGCACAGGCCACTATAGACCCTAACCCCTCTGGGAACACCAGCACAGCTCCCACCCAGCGGGCCCATGCCTCTGTCTCCAGGGCGCGTCAATCTGCGGTGTGTCTACCACTACAGGGCACCCAGGATAACCCACCACCCCAACAACAACAGGGACCTGGGGGCAGTGGTAGTGGGCACACCGGCCAGGGGGCAGAGGCCCAGGGAAACAGGGCAACTCGGCGGGCAGCTGTGCGACAGGGGGGGGAGGAGAGGCCCAGGGAACCCACTCTCCACGAGGTCCTCACCACCATCATGGGAGCATACAACCGCTCCCAGGAGACGATGGTGACGGTACTGGCCCGGTTCCAGGAGATCCAGGTGCTGCAGGAGGAACACTATCGGGGGTACAGGGAGGACATCAGATCCATCAACACCACCCTGGTTACCATGGTAGGGCTGCTGCAGGACCTCGTAAACAGCAGGGCGGACACTGAACAACACCCAAGGGCCCCTGCCACTAGCCTGGACCAAGAACAGCCATCCACCTCCGCCGGCGCTAGTGGACAGGAGGCCCCCGCACAGCAGCAGCCCACCAGACCCCCACCTCCTGCAGGAGAAGAACCACCCCGCAAGAGGGCCCTGAGATCTCGCAAGAAGACAGAGTAGGATGTCAAGACCCCCGCCAGCAAAGGATACCACCTGATGTCATCCCACTGTCCCACATTGTCACCCTGTCCATCCTTGAACTGCCCATGCTCCATCTCTCCACAGGCCTCTGGACAATGCACCTGTGTGACTGTTACTCTGGACTCTGCCATGGACATTCCTTCACCATAGCCCCCACCCACTTGAAACCACCCATCCCATTTTGAGCACTTCAATAAACACCTATTTTGCACCAAAATATCAGGAGTCTGGCTGTGATTTCAATAGATTGTAATTGACATGACAGTGCAAATATGTCCTTGTACATGGTGAAGTCAACAAACAGCTGCCACAAAGCTGTAGTCCATGGGGAAACGAAGCACAGGACTCGTAGTGGGGACCCCAGATCTGAAATAGGGAGGGAAAAGCCAAAACTCAGTCATCATACACTGGGGCAAATAGACAGGCAGCAGAGATGCTGCAGAGTAGTTAACATTTACTAAATTATCTTTGAAATGTTACCTGTGTCCTATTGGAAGTACTGTTCAATGATTCTGTCCCTGTTGTCTGTTTCAGCCCCGTCGTCTTCCTCCTCGTCACTCTCCTCAGGTTCCACCGCTGCCACAACACCACCGTCTCGACCATCCTCCTGCAGGAAAGGCACCTGGCGGCGCAAAGCCAGGTTGTGAAGCATGCAGCAGGCCACGATAATGTGACACACCTTCTTAGGTGAGTACATTAGGGATCCACCGGTCATATGCAGGCACCTAAACCTGGCCTTTAGGAGGCCAAAGGTGCGTTCGATCACCCTCCTAGTACGCCCATGGGCCTCATTGTACCGTTCCTCTGCCCTGGTCCGGGGATTCCTTACTGGGGTCAGTAGCCACGACAGGTTGGGGTACCCAGAGTCCCCCACTAGCCATACACGGTGTCTCTGTAGCTGTTCCATCACGTAAGGGATGCTGCTATTCCTGAGGATGTAGGCGTCATGCACTGACCCTGGGAATTTGGCATTTACATGCGAGATGTACTGGTCAGCCAAACACACCACCTGGATGTTCATTGAATGGTAACTTTTTCTGTTCCTGTACACCTGCTCCCTGTCTCTTGGGGGAACCAAAGCCACATGGGTCCCATCAATGGCACCAATTACGTTGGGAATATGTCCAAGGGCGTAGAAATCACCCTTCACTGTAGCCAATTCGCCCACCTCAGGGAAAATGATGTAGTTCCTCACGGATTTCATCAGGGCAGACAACACTCTGGATAACACCTTCGAAAACATGGGCTGAGACATCCCGGAAGCAATTCCCACGGTTGTCTGAAATGACCCACTTGCCAAGAAATGGAGTACTGACATGACCTGCACCAGAGGGGGAATCCCTGTGGGTTGGCGGATGGGGGACATCAGGTCGGGCTCCAGCTGGGCACACAGTTCATGGATAGTGGCACGGTTAAGACGGTAGGTCAGGATAATGTGGCGTTCTTCCATTGTCGACAGGTCCACCAGCGGTCGGTACACGGGAGGATTCATCCGTCTCCTCGCCCAACCCAGCGGACGGTGCCTAGGAAGGACAACATGGAGCACACAGTCAGGCAACCCACAGGTACGTACTCACAGCTAGCACAGTATACGATTCTCTATGCAGTGAATGGCGTGTCTGAGTGGCTATGCAAGGCCTAGGCCTGTGTGACGCAGTTGAAATTGAGCCATGTGGGCCCTGGAAATGGCGGCTGCCTGACCTGTGAAGTGTGACAATGGGATGTGAGGTCAATGCGCTGGCGTGGCACACCGCGGCGGGCGGCGGGCGAAGACCGCGGCGCGAAGCCGCATTGGTTAACATTGAAGCCTATGGGTTTCAGGAGCCAATGGCGAAGGGCGCCGGCGGTGGCGGGACGCACCGCCGCGGTACGCACCGCCGCGGACGTGACCGCCATTTTCTATCTACTTATCCACTTGCGACTTGAACTTTCACAGGAGAGGACCTATACTGCAAGTGTTGCTGTGACCTCGGTCTGGAAGGGACAATGGCTGCTGCGACTGGGGAAAGGGCCCCTGCCTTCACTGGAGAGGAGTTGGAGAAACTTGTGGATGGGGTCCTCCCCCAGTATGCGCTACTCTACGGTCCTCCAGACCAACAAGTGAGTTTAATTCAATATGGATTTGGGGCCACTGGCTGGCTTGGGGGCCTGGCGGGGATGGGGGGCATGTTGGGCCTGGCGGGGGGCCTGGCGGGGATGGGGGGCATGTTGGGCATGGCGGGGGGCCTGGCGGGGGGCCTGGCGGGGATGGGGGGCATGTTGGGCATGGCGGGGGGCCTGGCGGGGATGGGGGGCATGTTGGGCATGGCGGGGGGCCTGGCGGGGATGGGGGGCATGTTGGGCATGGCGGGGGGCATGGCGGGGGGCCTGGCGGGGATGGGGGGCATGTTGGGCATGGCGGGGGGCCTGGCGGGGGGCCTGGCGGGGATGGGGGGCGTTGGGCCACTGGAAAGGAAAATGCTGAGTAACTTGAACGTGGTATTTCTCCGTCCCTGTACGTGTCACATAGGTCCGCGCCCATGAGAAGATCGGGATTTGGCGTGCCATCGCCAAGGAAGTCCGGGCCCTGGGGGTCCACCATCGACGGGGCACCCACTGCTGCAAGAGGTGGGAGGACATCCGCCGCGGGACCAAGAAGACCGCCGAGTCTCTGCTGGGGATGGCCTCCCAACGTAGGCGGGGTGCCTGCCGTCAACTGAGCCCCCTGATGTTCCGGATCCTGGCGGTGGCCTACCCTGATTTGGATGGGCGCGTGAGGGCAGCACAGCAGACACAAGGGGGTGAGTACAAGCATTATCTACTCTGTTGTCGCGCAGTGGAGGTGTCTGGGTGGGGGAGGAGGGCTGGGGGTCCCCCTAGGCCAGGGCGATATCTGTAGGCTGGGCACCCCCGTAAGCCCCTGTGTCCCCAGCCACCACCCTCAGTAGTTTGTCAGTACAGCCATCCCTGGGCCGTGTCATCCATGGGTGCAGTTGTCAACTCTAGGCGTGTAGGGCATGTTCCACGGAATGCGTAGCGTACCCCAAGTGCGCAACTTAGTGCAGGGGGCATCTGTGTCTGTCATGTCCGCTAACTGTACCGGAGATCCATGTACTCAATATCCCTTTATTTCTCTCTCCCCCCCCCCTTTTTGTTTGTCTTTCTGTGCTTGTGTGCATCAGCATCATCAGGCGGAGGAGAAGTGGCATCGGGGCAGGAGGGAGCTGCATCTCACATGGCCCAGGAGGGCCATGCCACAGAGTCAGACTGGACCAGTGAGACGGAGGGCGAGGGGAGCTCCACGACGGGGACGACTGGAGCCTGCAGCGACACGGACACGTCCTCGGAAGGGGGCTCCCTTGCGGGGGTGGCACCATCCGTGCCCCCCGCCATTACAGGTACAGCCGCCACCCAGCGCACCATCTCCGCCCTCCCAGCAGCCCCTCCGCGTTCGCCCCGTGCCCGCTCTGCCAGGAAGCCGGGCATCTCCTTCGCCCCAGGCACCTCAGGCCCTGCCCCTGTTACCCCCGCTGCCCTCAGTGAGGAGGTCATTGACCTCCTCCGAACGCTCATTGTTGGGCAGACTACCCTTTTGAATGCCATCCAGGGGGTGGAGAGGGAGGTTCATCGCAGCAATGCGTACCTGGAGGGCATTCATTCGGGTCAGGCTGCCCATCAGCGATCGTTCCAGGCTCTGGCCTCAGCACTGACGGCAGCCATTGTCCCTGTCTCCTGCCTGCCTCTACTAACTCCCTCCTCCCAGTCTCCTGTTCCTCTGCCTGTCCCACCCACACCATCAGACCAGCCTGCACACACCTCAACACCCAAGAGAAGCTCATCCAAACATAAGCACCACAGATCACGCAGACATTCACACACGCAACATTCCGATGCAGACATGCCAACAGTCACTACCACCTCTGTGACTCCCACCTCCTCGTCTCCCTCCTCCCTCCCTGTGACGTCTACACTCACACCTCCATTCACCTCACCATCAGCCAGTGTTTCCATCACCAGCACACCCTCCACTCCAGTCCGCACACGTGCAGTCACCACCCCCACTGCCATTTACACGTCCCCTGTGTCCTCTCCCACTGTGTCTGTCACCCCCTCTTCCACACCACACAAACGCAGCCACCCACCCACCCAACAGCCATCCACCTCACGACAGCCTATCCCTCCTGCACCTGCACCCAAAGACAGCAAACGTGACTCACCTACAACCACATCCTCTCCCTCCACTCCCATTCCCACTGTACCTACCACTCTCCATTGTCCCAAGAAGCTCTTCCTCGCCACTACTAACTTCTTTCCTGACCCTGAGCCCCCCCCTCCTTCTCGTCGGGGTAAGAAGAGCACCTCAGCCACCACCAGCCCTGCAGCCCCCTTGACAAGGGTGCAGGGGTATTGGAGCCCGCCAGCCCGCATGTCTGGATCTTCGCCCAGCAGCAAGGGGACAGCCAGCCCACCCCCTGGGAAGAGGAGCAGAAGGCGGAAGGGGCGCCGCAGGAGCCCGCCTTCTACATCCCCCCCGGACACCACCCAGAGACAGTCACCAGCCACAGCTCCAAAGGGAGGAAAGGGCCACAGGCCGACGACTAAGGAGGGCAAGGGCAGCAAGTTGGAGAGGTCAGGCAGCAGGCCTGCTGCCCAGGAGGAGCCCACAACCCCCATAGCCGCTGCCCCGGGAGGAACCGGCACAGCTGCCCCGGGAGAGCCCGCCAGCCCCATAGCCGCTGCCCAGGGAGGACCCAGCCCAGCTGGCCAGGAGGGCCCCACCACCCACAGCCCAGGTGGGCAGTGAAGGAGCACCATCCCCGCTGCCCAGGAGGGCACCACCAGGCATTTAGCAGTTGGCCATAGACCGTCCGCCGTCTCAAGAACCGCTGAACTGGGCCCTTCAAGGCAAGAACCGCTGAACTGGGCCCCGCCGTCTCAAGAACCGCTGAACTGGGCCCTTCAAGGCAAGAACCGCTGAACTGGGCCCTTCAAGGGAAGAAGCGCTGAACTGGGCCCCGCCGTCTCAAGAACCGCTGAACTGGGCCCTTCAAGGCAAGAACCGCTGAACTGGGCCCTTCAAGGCAAGAAGCGCTGAACTGGGCCCCGCCGTCTCAAGAACCGCTGAACTGGGCCCCGCCGTCTCAAGAACCGCTGAACTGGGCCCCGCCGTCTCAAGAACCGCTGAACTGGGCCCCGCCGTCTCAAGAACCGCTGAACTGGGCCCTTCAAGGCAAGAACCGCTGAACTGGGCCCTTCAAGGCAAGAACCGCTGAACTGGGCCCTTCAAGGCAAGAAGCGCTGAACTGGGCCCCGCCGTCTCAAGAACCGCTGAACTGGGCCCTTCAAGGCAAGAACCGCTGAACTGGGCCCTTCAAGGCAAGAACCGCTGAACTGGGCCCCGCCGTCTCATGAACCGCTGAACTGGGCCCTTCAGGGCAAGAACCGCTGGCCCTTTGGCAGACGTGGCAGGGCAGGATCTATCTCGGGCAGGGCTGCAGGATGTCCTCTGGCCAACTTGCCTCCTCCAGTGGCAGTGGGGTCTGTTATGGACTGTATGGACTGTGGCTTTGCTCTCCCCAGGATGGCCCAGTGGGCAGGCCACCCACTGTATGGACTGTATGGACTGTGGCTTTGCTCTCCCCAGGATGGCCCAGTGGGCAGGCCACCCACTGTATGGACTGTATGGACTGTGGCTTTGCTCTCCCCAGGATGGCCCAGTGGGCAGGCCACCCACTGTATGGACTGTTTGGACTGTGGCTTTGCTCTCCCCAGGATGGCCCAGTGGGCAGGCCACCCACTGTATGGACTGTATGGACTGTGGCTTTGCTCTCCCCAGGATGGCCCAGTGGGCAGGCCACCCACTGTATGGACTGTATGGACTGTGGCTTTGCTCTCCCCAGGATGGCCCAGTGGGCAGGCCACCCACTGTATGGACTGTATGGACTGTGGCTTTGCTCTCCCCAGGATGGCCCAGTGGGCAGGCCACCCACTGTATGGACTGTATGGACTGTGGCTTTGCTCTCCCCAGGACGGCCCAGTGGTCATGGAGTCCCCTCGTGGATCTGGCGTCGTGTACTCAAGTGGCTGAGGTGACCCCCCTTCCCTTCCCCCTGAGGTGCCTGTCCTATTTTCTTTCTGATGCCCCTGCAGTGTTCTCTCCGTGGAGTTCTTGTCGTGGGACTGGGCCTTGCCCCTTTGCACAGGACCCCTGTGATCCACGGACAGTGGTTGGACTACATTTAGTAGCTGTATATATTTTGTACATAGTTTATTTATTTATTGGGATTAATGGCGTACATATTTCAATATATCTGGCCGTTTATGATCTCTTCTTTTGGTCTTTGCATTATTTCGGAGGGGGGTGGTTTGTGGGTTGTGACAGTGATCTGTGGGAATGCATTGATGTGTGTGTTGTAGTGGGTGTGGGTGGGTTGGTGTGTGCCGGTAATCTTTTCCCTCCCCTGTGTCGTAGGTGCAGTACTCACCGATGTCTTCCGCGCCGCCGGGCGTGCTCCTGGTATATGAGGAGGAATAGGAGTGCGGGGATGACCTGTAACTCTGGCTCCATACTGCCGGAATCTCGCGTGGAGTGCGTAGAGGTGAGCGTTTTCCCGTTCGTAGTCTGTTTCCGCCGTGTTCTTATCGGCGGTGCTCCCGCCCCGGAAAAGGTGGCAGATTGGTGGGTCGTAATAGGGTGGGCGGTACTTTGTCTGCCGCCGGGCTGTTGGCGGGAACCGCCGCGCTGTTTGTTTGTACCGCTGTGGCGGTCAGAGTGTTAAGTTGGCGGGCTGTGTTGGCGCTTCCCGCCAGGGTCAGAATTGCATATTTTAGACCGCCGGCCTGTTGGCGGCTTGGCCGCCGCTTTATCACCGACCGCCAGGGTCAGAATGAGGGCCTAAGTCTAGGGGGAGAAAGGAACTTCATCTGCTGAGGTGCACTGGGCTCCAGGAGGTGGCCGCTGTCATCTGTTCACCTGTGTTAGCAGCAAGCACTATAAAGCTCATCTATGTGCCCCGCTGCGTGGGAGATGGGAACTTCATCTACCAAGGTGCACTGGGCCCCAGGAGTCGGTCCTTGTCATTCATTCACCTGTGGTTGCAGCAAGCAAGCATGTCTCTGTGCCCTAACATGCAGCACGCATGCGGGTCGTGCCTGGACGTCAGTGCCAGGAAGAGGCAGGGCAGGGCCGCACCACTTGGCTTTGCTGTTGGAAACAAAATAATGTAAGGAACATTCAATACCAGCAAGCCCTTGCACCCATCCTTTGGAGTATGCAGTTTTGTTCTGAAACTCATTTTAGCTACTCTGACTGATGATGCGTGAGAAAAGGTTTGTAAGCGTGACAATTATAGAACTCTTGTAAGGAGTTTGATTTCTTGTTCCTTTGTCCCACTCTGTTATGACTGAGTGTATAGTGTCACACTTTTGAAAACCCCATATTTTTGAGAAGATTCAGGTTCCGGCAGTGGGTTCACTTGTTTTTATTTCAAGGGCCTTACTGCTGGCTATTGCTTATGATTTTCACTACTAAAACTGCAGAGCTAGGCACTAAGGGCCAGATTTAGAAAGCCTTTTTGCATTTCTTAACAGTCCAAATTGGTATTTTGCCCACACTTTCTCTTCATTCCTCCGGGCAGGGAGAAGCTCATGGAGGTCGTAACATCATTATTTGATTTATGATCTATGTGGAGGAGGCATGTGTGGGGCTTCTTCCCCAAGCACCAGATCTCGCTTGGGTGCCTCCATCTACCCAAAGACCAACGCTTACACCATGGAGCCCAGGAACTGTGATGTCGAGGAGTGTTGGTCCACTTGGCTGGGATATGAGTTACTATGACAGTAGGATACATATTTACTCGTAATATTTTGAGAATCCTATACCTCCCGTTGTACACCAGCCCCACCTTGTGGACTTTGATAAACAGTACTGAGAGCTTAGCTAGCAAAGTGAAAAGCCAGAACTACACTGTTTGCACTTCAGGACACGGTTCTTATGGGAGACAATCTCAGGCATTGGAGTAATGAGGGAATAACCAAAAATGTGTTATTCAAACGTGGCAAGGCTGGCCACTGCTACTAGTAAATGGGACATGAGGGAGCCTTCAATTGTAAACAGCCCCTTCTGTCCAACATGGTCCAAAACAGATAGCCACTTTCTATTTTTCTACCCATATATAACTTGCCCCGTAGAAGATGGCTTGTCCCAGTTTGCAATCTTATGGGCATCACACATTTATAGGAGGCAAGCAGAGTTTTTAGATGTGACACTCAGAAATATGTTGCTTTGCTGCTGCTAGTTATCTGTCTAGGGCATGGAGTCTCCGAGCAAGAAAGCTGAGTGGGAAGGTTGAAAGTATGTCCTAACTGAAGTTTGTTCCCAGGTTAATGGTAATTAACAATCAAGAAGTTGTGAGATTTGTATGTTGATTCTGGTTTTATCTGTAGGTACAAACATTTTTAATTGTGATTCTGACTATCTGATCCACCCAAATATTTTTGCTTTAGGATCACCCGGTTCTCAACCTTTTACTGTGAGGGAGCCTCAAAGTCTAGGAATCACCCACAGTAAACTAATGGTAAATCGGACTGTGCATGTTTACTGCCAGTGTTGCCTTTAAAGACAAGGCTCTTGCAATGCGGCAATGGTAAGAGACCATGGTTGGTTACATAGGACTACGTGTGCACATGCATGTTCACCCATGTGAGGGCTGCAAGGGGAAGACTCCTGCCATGTGAATCCCAAGAACTGCGCCCAGGTAGCCTGGCACAGAAGGGACTATACAGCGTGAGCGGTGACCTGGAATAGGCCTTATGATATGGGTGCGCACATAAAAGGGATAGTCTGTGTTCTTTACTCTCTTGACTGTGGTGACACCCCATTATATACCAATGGGAAAGACTGCCCTAGGGCACAACTCCAGTTTCCTAGGGTCCACAGACTCCAGAGTCACACCAATGTGCACTGTTACCTGTATGAAAAGAACACTGCTGTAGGTTACAAAAACAAATCTGTATAGCTTATGGGTCATATAGGAATGTCATCTTTTTCTGACTCACCTCATGATTACGACCCAGGCATTTGGTGACCTTGCTGGGTTGGATTAATTACTGTTCTCTCCAGATGCAGGAACACAACCCTGAATCAATCAGCCAGCTGTCATCCTGCGCCAGGAACTGGACCTGCCCCAGGGCACTCAACAGGGGAGGGAGCCCAGACGTCTGGAGCTAAGCAAGGGGGGGGCTCCTTTGAAGATTTGTTAGGGGGAGGCCCTGGCAGGGATGTCAGGGAGGAGGGGAGCTGAGACCCGCAGAGTACACGTGGCAACTGATTCCTGGGTGACGCCATTTTGAGCTGTCCCAGAAGACTGTGCAGGAAGGTTGGAACAGGCATGGAGAGATGATGTAGTAGAACAGGATAGGCCAGAGGTGCAGCCCTGCGGGACACTTCCACCCCCACTTAAAAGGACTTTCACAGGGGAGAGAGGTCTCTTGGATGTGCTTTCCTGCAGAACACTGGGGCTGGAGGCCAGCGCCATGGACAATTGGATCTGGGGCAAGGACTTTGCCTCTGATTAACCCCAGACCCAGTGGGGTACACCCCAGGACCAGGTAAGCTGTTGCCCTTACTATCCCTGAGGACTAGCTGGGGGAAAAATGGGGCTTCGGTGCAAGGGGGTGCGCAGTCCAGAGAGACACCCAAGTGAAAGGCTGGTTCAGGGAGTCAGTGAAACTGGCTCCCTACTGAGTTAGGGTTCTTTAAGGCCAGGAGGCCTAAAGAAAGTGCTTCAGGTGGCAAGGGGTCACCATCAGGAGTGTAAAGAGACTAAAATCATCAAAGTTGGCCTTGGGGTCGAGTTGTGGCAGTCAGAAGGTTGGCGACCCCCAAAAGCAATAAACCGAGAGGGGGAAATGCCATCACGCTTTCTCCCCGAAGAAGAGGAGGGGTCTATGGACCGCAGAGAAAGATGCAAAGCTCTGTGGGTTCCCAGGACTGCATCCCTGGGCCCCAACCATGAAGAAAAGTTGGCGAGCACTGTCACGCTCCCTGTGAAGCTGCCCAGGTGCCCAGGAACCAATCCCTGGGCCCGACAAAGACCCAAGACTGGGGGTACAGTTGCGCCCCTCATAGCTGAGAGGGGATCCAGAACACCATCACTGGGCCCTGATGGATGGATACGGAGGGGGGAGTGCTGCTGCACTCCCCCATGTGCCCAGCAAGACTGTGATACCGAACACTTCTGCCCACGGGCAGACCCATGTGAAGAGCCGTCTCCCAGAGCAGCACACAACAGTGCTAACCGTGCGGGGAGCTGGTGGGAGTGGCCGGGGGTAGGCTCCCCGAGATGCTCTCCTATGTGGAAAGAGGCAATGGGGTGCTAGGGTGGGGCCAAGCCCCCTGAGAAGAAGCGATGTACAGCAAAAGGCCTCACCAAAGAAGAAACAAGAGCAGAGTTGAAGAAAAGAACGAAACTCTCCCCAGAGCAGCGGAGGTGCCACTGCTTCAAAATTCATAGAAGCGCGTAAGGCATGCCCCCATAATGCCCTACTTGGCCTGGCCTCATTTTTCCCCAAAAGCTGCTCATCTTTGGCATGTGGTGACCCCAGGAGGATACGCTCACCACCAATGGAAAGCCAATGGATAGCGGGAGCTGCAGGAGCAGCGCAGCCTACCCCCCACAGAAAGTTTTGCGTCTGCACCCTAGGTAGGGTGGGACCTGCAAATATAACCCAGCAAGGGTTTTGTTGTATTCTCAAGTGTACCACAGGATGGAGATTTTGCTCTACAGCTGAGGGGGGATGTTCCCTTATGTGGAGAAAGTATGACTACAGGACTGTGGCCTAGAAAAGTGCCATGTGACTGCTCATATGGGAAGACATCCTCAAGGGGTGAAATGTGGTAATTGCACAGTGATGTAGTTACAAAAGTGATGTCCTTTAGGGACTATGATTAAAGTGCAGTATTTTATACTGAATATTTTTTAAAGTGTATAACTGCAGGGTTATGGCCAAAGATGTGCCACATGAATTGTCATGTAGAAAGGCACCCTCTAGGGGCGAGATATGGTATTACATATTTATGAATAACCAACTATGTTGAATGTGCATCATTTTTTTGTTGAATGCTTGAATGTGGAATATGATGAAACATTACCAACACCCTCTAGGGGTAAAAGGTTCTGCTTCATAATAGACACTTCTTCAGAATATGCTTTGTTTGCTTTAAAGGAGAAAAGCTAAAAAATTATGCTTCAATCCAAGTTGCTGGTAATCAAATTATATGTAGCTAAAATGTTATATTTTTTAACAGTAGTTTTATGCCAGTACATTAAGAAATAAGCACTGGTGTTAAAGAAACACTCTACCATTGCCACGTCTGATTGAATGTGTCAACCTTATCTTCAATCCATCAAATATTTTGTTCTGGTAAAAGCTGGGGACATGCTATGAATGCAAGTTATAGACAAGATGCTTAATTTGTTTATTGTATATATTTGTCACTATTTTAGTTGCAATTTATATAGTGACCATCCATCAAGGTCCCAGGAACTAGGCACCCTCAGTCCTCTGGTAATATCAGAAATCTCCATCAGTGTTCGTTTGATTAAAGATATAACATGATATATATGCTCTCTAGCTATTATTTATATTTCTAACACTGATATTAGAAGACATGCTTCTAAGGGTACTATGTCATGGACACATGCATCAAATGTAGGCCCAGCTGTATGGTGGCCTAGCGCCATTCCACTGCCACATTAGCATAATTTTTTATGCTAATGTGGCGTGGAAAGGGCAAAAATGCTGCGCCATATTTTACAAATTGGCGTAGTGCTTGCATTGCACCACTTTGAATTCCCTTGCACCACATTATGCCTGCGCTAGGCATAATGCATGCAAGAGAGGTATTCCGGTGCTGGGGAGCCATAAAAATGGTGCAAAGAATTCTATGAAATTCCTTTGGACCCTTTTTATCGGCATTTGTTAATGCCAGACTCCCATTGGTTACACTGGGCCTCTGGGTGCTTTGCAGGATTATCGTCATAATTTTTCACACTAATCCTGCAAAGCACTGGACTAGCGTAAAGGATTTTGATGCTAGCCCCCGACTACCACCACGGTGTGCCGTATTTTAAATATGGCACACACATGGTGGCGTTAGTGGGGCGAAAGGGGCGCAAGAAAAGTGGGGCTACAATAGGTGCAGTGCCCCTCAGTTTTCCATTTCTTGTGCTAAAAAAAGAATCTTTTTATGCTAATTTATGAGTGGTCTCAATTATTAGCAAATAACCCTTGCATTAGTGGACAGACTTGACTTACTCAAATGCTAAAAGGTAAACATTCTGATAACTTTCTGCTCATAGCTACAACGGCATTTTTGTATTCAGTGAAGGGATCTTTCATCTACATTGCAAAGGAATCACGTCATTAATTAAAGTTGATAGAGATGGCCACTGCATCGGATGTCTTATCTGCAAAGGTATAGCCACTGAAGGGCTAAGCAAAGAAGTCAATATCAGGTATAAATCAGCACCAACATTATGATCTTTGATGGTCACAAGTCTGTTTTACTTTAATGCTGGGAAAATTTGTCGGCCTTTGTTTAGAAGCAAAATCTATCACAAGGACTTTCAGTCCTGTTTTCCCACAAACTCTTTGAGAAAGTAACTATATTTGCCTGATGCTGAATGTCTGTAATTTGTTGATCCTTTCATTGAAAGTCCCTCACATCCAGGGGTTTTAAAAAAATCCAATACGGTGGAGTGGAAATATGAATTTTTTAAGTTTTACATTTTAGGTAAAAATAGTACCAAAAACTGCTGAATGCCACTGATTGTCTATTGAAGCAGTAGACTGGGACCTACACATGACTTGAGGCTGACTGTGATGGAGCCCCAGTCATATACACAAAAGGGCATATTTATGGGCCCCTTGCACTGTTGTTGCATCACTTTTTGTGACACAACAACAGCACAAACCTTGAACTTATATCTATGAGGCCATGCAAGGCCACTTTGTATAACTGAGACTGGCTGCATAGAGTGTAAGGTAAGGCAAGGCAATGCAAATCACTGCATTGCCTTACTCTGCCCAAGAGAGGTGTTACATGGGTGTTGCAGTGGGTGTTCCCACACAACAGGCATGGATTCTGATGCATCCAAACAGCTTGTAAACCTGGGAATTCACTGAATCCTTCTGCAGCACACATAGAAAGAGGGAAAAGACTCCCAGGATTTTTTTCATGCGGGAGTATGCAAGGGTGCCTACATTGGTGATAGGCAGCCAAAACAAGATCAGTGCATTATGAAAGGACAGCAAAGTGCTGTATTATGTAGAAACAGAACATTCCTGACCTTTCCCTTTGACGCAGAGCAGTGCAGCAAGGTGACTTACTGCGTTGCCCTGCGCCAAAAGTACATACATATGGGCTCAAGTGGAATGGTCCCGGTCTGGAAGTCAACAAAATGTGAAAAAATGTAGAAGTACTGAGTCAGAAAGTACACTTTGCATTTCTTCCACTTCCCAATACAGAAAGGGTATTTCTTAGTGTTTGAAGAGAAAAATCCTCTCTGAGCAAACTGACCCTGAAATTATAGCTGCCACCAAGGGTCATGCACTTGCAGCAGATTGGCCCCACTGGAGCTCTGAGACCAATGCAGAATGGTATTTAGTTGTTTTGTATGAGGAGCTGTAAGCCTTGAGTGGGTCAAAGCTGAAATTCAATCTACGATCTTGCAACTGTCAATTGGATACTTGTTGTCACAGGTCTCCCTGAGGCTCCGAAAGAAAAGCTTTCAAAAGTTTCTAAATTTTATTCTGGTGCCTAAGCAGCCATAGGAGTACACTTTTAAGGCCTCAAGACCTCAGAGGAAGGCACTTGCAGAATCTCAGAGTATCAGGCAGAGGACAACAGCAAATTCCAGCCCAGGTCCAGTTCAAACAGGTCAGCTGGCACTCCAGGAAAAAGGAATCTTGCAGGTAGTTGTGTCCCTGTAGCCACACATGAGGGGTGCCAGCTGTCCCTTGGAGTCCATACCTTTATCCTGGGTAAGAAAGGAAACAAGTCCAGTTCCGGGCCATCCTGGCTTCTCGCAGGTCACAGATGGGATGTCCAGTCCTCTTCTGATCTTCTGGATATCAAGGAAGAATGATATCTTGGGGTGCAAAATGTATGCTCAGCACCAGCTAGCAGTGAGTGACTCCTGAACACTCCTTGTTAAATGGGATAAATGTTCCTCTGGTACTCCTCCCCACCTTTTTAGCAGTCCCTGCTTTAAATAATCCCACAGTGCACATCAAAGAGTAGGAAACTCTCCTCCTCTTGTGTCAAGCCTGTGTGCCACCCAGACAGTAATGATCAGTCCCTTCCTCTATGGTCACTCAAAAACAGTTCTGCAAGTAGCTTTCCTCTTACTGAGTCTCTTGTCATCCTGACGATAAGGAGAAAGGCTGGGCCTTTCCAGGTGTCACCCAACAATTTCTTGTGAGAGGGCATGCCTCTTTGAAGAAAATGAAGTTCATTGGTCCTCCCTAACTGGTCTTCCTGCAAGGGGAAGGAAAACTCTCCTATACCTAGGCTATTGTCTCAGATCTGGGAGTAGGTTTCACACCTCTTTCACTCACATCTGATTCAGGCCAAGTACAGCTGGGCAAATAATGCTGAAGAGCTATTTCAAATTATCCTCCAGTAGCTTTAGAGATGGTAAAGGCAACTTTTAAAAGTTACATTTTCAAAATATTTAATAAAAATCTGACTTCACCATTAAATTGGAATTTTCAAAATATTTAATAAAAACCTGAATTCACAATTAGATTGGGTTTTTGTGGAATGAAGTATTTGGCTGGAGCCTGTAGCTGATACAGGCCAAAAGTTAGAATTGACAATTATTTTTGCTCCACTCCCAAATATTATGAACCCTACCTTGTAGGCAGCAAGGTACGCTTAGGGATAACGTATTTATTATATTAAATCAGATTTTCCTCTCTGTCAAAATGGTGAGGTTGACAGGTCTGTGCAGTGGGGTGCAAGCTGCCTCTGTCTGGCTGCCCAAGATATCCTAAAGCCATGTTTTGGCTGCCCCTTTAGTAGCATAACAGGTGCTGCAGTTCAGAGGTGCTATTTAACTTTACATGCCAGGAGTATATTTCTGTAGTATACACTACAGCCTTATAGAAATGTTAATTGTGTCAATCAGGCTTAAGCTAATTCTGACATGTTTAGGGGGAGCACATGCACTTTACTCTTGTTTAGTATGGGTAAATGGCACAAAGTTCCAAGTCAAGCAAAAATAGTGCTCAGAAAAAGACAAAAAATTCAGGGTGAGTATGTAGAAAATGCAGATTTCCTACAATGTTGCTCTGTCTAGTGTCAAGGGTTGGGTGTTTAATACCATCCCACTGTTTATCAATGACATTGACAGGTACTATTATGGGGTTCCAAATATAATGTTCATTTCATTTCCTGACCATATCACTTACAGCAGTAGGATCCTATATTTTGTCACCCTTCTTGTCAAATGTACCTGAAATGTTTCCTCAGTCCTACACAAAAGTACAAGGTCCAAGCCAAAGAATCCTTTGACTTCTTGCTTCTTTTTTCCAGTTATGTTTGTAGTATAATGCAGAGTTGTCGTGCTTTGAGAACAGTATCAGTAATCTTATAAATACAGAGTGTTTGATTCTCCAATTTTCCTAGTTTGTAAAATAAATGAAGGGGATCACATTAACTTGATGTGTATATTTTTCTCTGTAGACTTCCTACTTTCTAACCTTGACAACACCTTTGTAAAAACATATGTCATATGATTTCTCATACTGATCATGCGTTTGAATGGATGACGCCTTCTGTTGCAAACTGAGTATCCATTACTTCCATTTGGTCTCCCTAGTGGATAACTGTCCCACAAGCGGGAAGAGTGATGACTGTAGCCCATAATACAAGTTAGTCCGAATAGGGTGAAGAATGTACCACGTCTGGTATACCCCTCCTATAATGAGTTTTTAACTTAAAAAGGAGGCATAACATGCAGAATTGGAATTCAACATACTGAATTGTGCACATGTTTTGCCTTTATTTATGGGTCATCTCACCAGATAAATTTTGCCATGTGACTTCTATAATTTATCAGGGGAAAACTGTAAGGGTGTCATAATGATCGTATAACTCGTTGTTCTGATTCCTGTGCAAACAAGCTTTTGAACTGAGATTTAGGACTCCACTTGTAATGAGGGCCTATTGCTTTTTGATTTCATACACCCTGATTATGAGGGTGTCAGAAGGGTAGGTGCTACTTATCACTCAATATATTCTTATACAATAGTGTTCAGGATTTCTCATGTGCAATAAATAGCACCTATTCCAAGTTTTTGGGGAATAACATGCAGCTTCTGGTTCTCATTGCGCCAAAATTCATTTGTGATTTGGTGTAAATCCGTTCATCAGTTTCTGAGCAATGACGGTTCAAAAACTTTGTGGAGGATCAGTGAGGCTGACACATCTCATTGGCTGCCACCACATCCGCAAGGATGTGGCCACAGCCATCTTAGGACTAGGGACTTAGGCCCTCATTACAACATTGGCGGTAAATCCCTCTTACCGCCGTGCAGAAGACCGCCAACACACCGATGCGGCGGCGGATTTCCGCTACAGCTATCACGACCCACAGGCCAGAATCCGCCAAAATCAAGACACCCACACAAGTCCGCCACACCAAAGGTCAGTGATAAACTGGCGATAACAAAACCTCCACCGTCACGCCAACAGGAATATGACCATACTATCACGACCCACGAATCCACGCGGCGGTCTTTCAACAGCGGTAATCCATTGGCAGTACATACCGCCGCGCTCAAAATACACACAAATTTACAAAACACAACCACATTGGACAATTCAAAATACACACACCTGAGACACATACACACACCACTCCCACACACCCAATCCAATATAAAACACACACCCACATCACCCACAAACCCCTACGACCAAAATTGAGAAAGAAGCCCAGAGAGAGACACCACCAGAGACAACACTAGCATCCACAGGCACACAACACCATCACTCACACAACATCCACGCACCTCAGACTATAAACACTACAAACACAAACACATCCCCTCACACATCACAACACACACCACCTCACACATCACCCACACCACATCATGGCACCTCAAAGACACCCCAGGTTCTCTGAGGAGGAGCTCAGGGTCATCGTGGAGAAAATTGTCAGGGTAGAGCCACAGCTATTCGGATCACAGGTGCAGCACATCTCCATAGCTAGGAAGATGGAGCTACGGCGCAAAATCGCGGACAGGGTCAACGGACTGGGACAGCATCCAAGAACACAGGATGACATCAGGAAGAGGTGGAACGACCTACAGGGGAAGGTGTGTTCCGTGGTCTCAAGACACCAGATTGCAGTACAGAGGACTGGCGGCGGACCCCCACCTCCTCCCCTACAACTAAGAACATGGGAGGAGCAAGTCTTGGCTATACTGCATCTTGAGAGCCTTGCAGGAGTAGCAGGAGGAATGGACTCTGGTAAGTCAAATCTTAACTATTCCATCCCCCACCCTACCTGCATGCTATCACATACCCCACCCTCACCCCCATCACTCCAACACCTCACAAATGTCCCACTATCACAACCCACCCATCCCAACAACCAGCCCTGCATGCAATACCAAAGCATGGACACCCATCACCAAATCATGTCCACTACAGATACCGACACAGACCCCAAACCAAATATCACACAAGGACCTAGACAAGAATGCAAGCACTGGAGTACAGGGTCACCCACCCATTACACACGATGGCACACACAGATGCAATAATCATGCCTTTACACCCCTGCAGGACCCCTACCCAATGTCACCGGACAGGAGGTTCCGGACATGTCCACTCCACCCACAGAAGAGGCCCACAGTGATGACAGCAGCTCTGTCCAACTGGATCAAGATGACCAGCCCGGCCCATCTGGGTCCTCTGGACAGTCGGTTCCCCTGACACTGGCACATGCCACCACAGAGCCTCCCCCCTCAGGAAACACCAGCACAGCACCCACCCAGCGGGCCCATCCCTCTGTCCCCAGGACACGTCAAGCAGCAGTGTGTCCACCACTACAGGGAACCCAGGCAAACTCACCACCCCAAGACAATCAGTGACATGGGGGAAGTGGGCACACGGTTCAGGGGACAGAGGCTCAGGAAAACAGGGGAACTGGGAGGACTGCTGTGCGACAGGGGGAGGACAGGCCCAGGGAACCAACTCTCCACGAGGCCCTCTCCAACATCATGGGAGCATACCATCACTCCCAGGAGACGATGGCAACGGTACTGGCCAAGTTTCAGGAGACCCAGCGGCTGCAGGAGGAACAGTATCTGGGAATAAGGGAGGAACTCAAGTCCATCAACACCACCCTGGTCACCATTGTAGGGGTGCTGAAGGACCTTGTCCATACCAGGAGGGACACTGTGGCACAACAAGGGGCCCTTGACACTAGCCTGGATGATGAACAGCCCACCACCTCCGCTGGCGCTGGTGGGCAGGAGGCACCGCCACAGGACCACGATACCAGCACCCCACCCTCTGCAGATGGAGAACCACCCCGCAAACGGTCCCTGAGATCCAGGACAAAGACAGAGAACAATGCCAAGACCCCCGCCAGGAAATGGGACCCCCCGGAATGTCATCCTTCTGTCCCACTTCGTCACCCTGTCCATCCTTCAGCCCTAGCTCCACTTCCCATGCCCCTTTGTACAATGCACCTGTGATACAAATAGACTGGACTCTGCCATGGACAATCCTCCACCATCACCCCTGCCCATTTTACAACCCTCTCACTAATTTGCACTGAAATAAACACCCTTGAATCACAAAACAATCTGGAGTCAGTCCGTGCTTTCACAAATGTGTATTAGCAATAACTATGGAAAATAGCAATGTTGATTGTATTGTCAACATACTGATGTAACACAGCTCTAGTCCATGAGGTAATATAGCAGAGGTCACACAGTGGGACCCACATCTGTGAAATGGAAAGGCAAAGTGACAAGTCAGGGTCCATACACTGGGTGAAAGTGACAGATATATGATAGGCCTAACAATAGTATGAGATGTGTGAGGCAGTGACATCTTCTTACCTGTGTCTCACTGGAAGTATTGCTGGATAACGTTGTTTCTGTTGTCGCTATCCTCTTCTTCTGCCTCCTCTTCTTCACTGTCCACAGGCTCCACAGCTGCCACAAGACATCCTTCTGGTTCATCCTCCTGCAGAAAAGGCACCTGTCGTCGCAAAGCCAGGTTGTGCAGCATACAGCAGGCCACGATGATCTGGCACACCTTCTTTGGTGAGTAGTAGAGAGAGCCACCTGTCAAATGGAGGCACCGGAACCTGGCCTTCAGGAGGCCGAAGGTCCTTTCAATCACTGTCCTAGTTCGCCCATGTGCTCATTGTAGCGTTCCTCTGCCCTTGTCCTGGTATTTCTCACTGGGGTCAGTAGCCATGACAGGTTGGAGTACCCAGAGTCACCTGCAAATGTCGAAGGACAACTGTTAGACACACACTAACCCTTAGGGACAACCCCAGACAACTATTCACAGGGTATAGGGTCCTTGCCTCACCTATTAGCCACACACGGTGCCTCTGGAGTTGCCCCATTACATAAGGGATGCTGCTATTCCTCAGGATGTAAGCGTCATGCACTGAGCCAGGAAACTTGGCATTCACATGGGAGATGTAATGGTCGGCCAAACACACCATCTGCACATTCATTGAATGGCAGCTCTTCCGGTTTCTGTACACCTGTTCACTCCTGCCGGGGGGTACCAAGGCCACATGTGTTCCATCAATGGCACCTATGATGTTGGGGATATGTCCCAGGGCATAGAAGTCACATTTCACTGTAGGCAAATCCTCCACCTGAGGGAAAACGATGTAGCTGCGCATGTGTTTCAGCAGGGCAGACAACACTCTGGACAACACGTTTGAGAACATAGGCTGGGACATCCCTGATGCAATGGCCACTGTAGTTTGAAAAGACCCACTTGCCAGGAAATGGAGTACTGACAGGACCTGCATTAGAAGGGGAGATCCCTGTGGCGGATTGCTGACATCAGGTCTGGCTCCAACTGGGCACACAGTTCACGGATTGTTGCACAATCAAGTCTGTAGGTGACTATTACGTGTCTCTCTTCCATTGTCAACAGGTCCCCCAGCGGTCTGTACACCGGAGGATGCCGCCATCTCCTCACCTGCCCCAGCGGACGTGCCCTATGGACGAGAACAGCGAGCAGAGAGTCAGCCAACACTGAGGTATTGCTACATGTCATTAGCAAACATTTGTAAATCCGCAATGTGCCTGTTACTGTGTGTATGCAAGGCCTAGATAGGTGTGACGCAGTTATCATTAATGCCATGTGTCCCCCTGAAATGGCGGCTGCCTGACCTGTAAGGTGGGACAAGGGGATATAAGGTAACTGCGCTGGCGTTCTGCACCGTTGCGGTAGGCAGTCGAAGACCGCGGGGCAATCCTGCACTGGTTAACATTGGACCCTATGGGTCCCAGGAGCCAATGGCGATGTACGCCGGCGGTGACGGTACGCACCGCTGTGACCGCCATTTTCTGTCTGTTCACTCACTTGATACTTGATCTTCGACAGGAGAGGACCTACACTGCAAGTGCTGCTGTGACCTCAGTCTGGAAGCGACGATGGCTCATCTGTCTGGGGAAAGGGCCCCTGCCTTCACTTCGGAGGAGTTGGAGAAGTTAGTGGACGGGGTCCTCCCCCAGTACACGCTACTCTACGGTCCTCCAGACAAACAGGTGAGTACACTGTGAGTATGCTGCGTGGGCAATGCCTGTTTTGAGTGGTGTGCATGGAAGATATATGGGGGGGTGGGCTGAGGCCTGCATGTGCAGACGGTGAGTGTATGTGCGTCACGGCAAGGGTGGGAATGGGTGCCAATGACTGTGACGGTCCGGACGGTTAAAGTTTTACTTATTTCCCTGTACTATTTCTGTAGGTCAGCGCCCACCAGAAGAAGGATATTTGGCGTGCCTGGGGGTCCACCACACACGGAGCACCCACTGCCGAAAAAGATGGGAGGACATTCGCCACTGGAGCAAGAAGACGGCGGAGGCCCAGCTGGGGATGGCCTCCCAACGTGGGAGGGGTGCCCATCGCACCA
The DNA here is from genome assembly GCF_031143425.1 of Pleurodeles waltl. Taxonomy (NCBI): domain Eukaryota; kingdom Metazoa; phylum Chordata; class Amphibia; order Caudata; family Salamandridae; genus Pleurodeles; species Pleurodeles waltl. Next base: position 89,280,584 of record NC_090442.1, on the reverse strand, counting down.
TGAGTTCTGGATCCTGGCGGTGGCGTATCTGGAGTTGGATGGGCGCTTGAGGGCATCACAGCAGCCACAAGGGGGTGAGTACAGTCACATCCATCTGACTCTGCACGCATTACGAGGTGTCTGGGTGGGTAGGTGGGCAGTGGGTTACCCCAGGCCAGGGCGAGCTTTGTAGGCAAGGACCCTTTGTGAGGCAGGCTATGTGGCACCCCAACCCAACCAGTATGAAGAGCCATCTACACCTAGTCAGGCTCCTGTGACTTCCATGTGTGCAGCAATCGGGCATAGGCCTTGTACCCCATGGGCATGTGATTAATCTAGGAACTATAAGTGCATGGCGTAGTGCAGAGGGCTGATGTGTCTGTAATGTCCGCCAACGGTAGTGGTATTACATGCACTGAACATGTCTTTCTTCTGTCTTCTCCCACCCCTTTTGTGGTCTCCCTGTTCTTGTGTGCATTTGCATCATCAGGCGGAGGAGCAGTGGCACCGGAGCTGGAGGGAGCTGCATCCCACTTGGCCCTGGAGGACGACACAACAGAGTCTGAAACCACCAGTGGGACAGAGGGGAGCTCCACGGCCGGGACAGGAGGTGACATCAGCGACAGCGACTCCTCCTCTGATGGGAGCTCCCTTGCGGTGGCGGGCAACTCTGTGCCCCCGCATCAACAGGTACAGCTGCCACACCCCCAACCAGCACCACCCTCCCAGCAGCCCCTCAGCGTGTGTCCCGTGCCCGCTCACCCAGGAGGATGGGCATCTCCTTTGCCCCAGGCACCTCAGGCCCTGCCCCAGTCAGCCCTGCTGCCCTCAGTGAGGAGGCTATTGACCTCCTGAGATCCCTCACTGTTAGGCAGTCTACCATTCTGAATGCCATCCAGGGTGTCGAGAGGCAGTTGCAATAAACAAATGCATACCTGGAGGGCATTCATTCTGGCCAGGCAGCCCAACAGAGAGCATTTCAGGCTCTGGCCTCAGCACTGATGGCAGCGATTGTCCCTGTGTCCAGCCTCCCCTCTCCAACTTCCTCTACCCAGACCCAATCCCCTGTACCTCAGCCTATCCCAAGAACACCATCAGACCTGCATGCACACACCTCAACACACAAGGGTGGCTATGGCAAACATAAGCACCACACATCCCACAGGCACTCACACAAGCATCATACCCATGCACACATACCAACATCCACTGCCTCCACTCTGTCCCCCTCCTCCACGTCTCCCTCCTCCCTCCCTGTCTCGCCTACACTCACACCTGCATGCACTACATCTTCAGCCACAACCTCCATCACCAGCACGCCCATCACCACACACCGCTCACGTGCAATCACCACCATCACTACGATTCACACATCCCCTGTGTCCTCTACCAGTGTGTCTGTGAGCCCTCCTCCCAAAGTACACAAACGCAGCCACACACCCACCCAACAGCCATCCACCTCACAACAGCCTCCAGCCCATGCACCTTCACCCAAAGTCAGCAGACGTAACCACTACCTCTTCCTCCACTCCCAAACCCCCTCCATCTACCCATCCCAATGTGTCTAAAAAACTTTTCCTAGCTAGTATTGACCTCTTCCCTACACCTCCCCCCCCGTCCGTCCTCAAGGGCCCAGCTTTCCAGGTCCCAACCCAGCACCTCAGCCACCACATCACCGGGCACAGTGGTGCCAGCAACTGCGGGCTTTTGGAGTGCACCAAGCAACAGGGCTGCCAGTGTGCCACAGAGCGAGGGCAAGGACATTCCGCCACCTCAAAAAGTTAAACAGTTGCCCACATACCGGAGGGAGAAGGCGAAAACATCTGCCCCCAAGGGCTCAGGCAAGACAAAAGTGGATAGTGGCAACACAGCTGAGCCACCATCCAAGGTGGGGAAGGGTCAGAAAATCAAGGGCAGGTCCACGTCGACGCCAACCTGCACGGCGGACAAGACCGCCACCAGCACCGCAGTCACTGAGTCCGCCACCAGCACCGCAGTCACTGAGCCCGCCACCAGCACCACAGTCACTGAGTCCGCCACCAGCACTGCCGCCACAAAGGCCGCCACCAGCTCCGCCGCCACGAAGCCCTCCACAAGCAGAGCCGCCACAGAGCCCGCCGCCAGCACCGCCGCCACAAAGCCCGCCACAAGCACTGCCGCCACAGAGCCCGCTGCCAGCAACGGTGCCACAGAGTCCGCCGCCAGCACCGATGCCACAGAGCCCACCGCGAGCACCACCGCTACTGACACCACCGCCAGCACCGCCAGTGGCCCTGCGACATTCTGAGCCAGTGGCACCACCGCAGACATGGCTACCATCCCCAGTGGTCAGTCGTCCGAGCCTGGTGGTCAGTTCCAGGAGCCTGGGCAGCTTGCATGTTGCACCACCGTCAGTGGAGTATCACCTCCACTACCTCAGTCCTTGGCAGGATGAAGCACTCTGGGCACAAAGCCCCCTCCAGAACCAGTGGAGTATCACCTCCACTACCTCAGTCCTTGGCAGAATGAAGCACTCTGGGCACAAAGCCCCCTCCAGAACCAGTGGAGAATGACATCCACTACCTCAGTCCTTGGCAGGATGAAGCACTCTGGGCACAAAGCCACCTCAAGAACCAGTGGAGTATCACCTCCACTACCTCAGTCCTTTGCAGGATGAAGCTCTCTGGGCACTAAGCCCCCTCCAGAACCAGTGGAGAATGACATCCACTACCTCAGTCCTTGGCAGGATGAAGCACTCTGGGCACAAAGCCCCCTCCAGAACCAGTGGAGAAAAGCATCCACTACTTCAGTCCTTGGCAGGATGAAGCACTCTGGGCACAAAGCCCCCTCCAGAACCAGTGGAGAATGACATCCACTTGAGAGACTGTGGCTTTGCACTCCCCAGGATAGAGCAGTGGGCAACTCACCCACTGGAGAGACTTGAGAGACTGTGGCTTTGCACTCCCCAGGATAGAGCAGTGGGCAACACACCCACTGGAGAGACTTGAGAGACTGTGGCTTTGCACTCCCCAGGATAGTGCAGTGGGCATGGAGCCCCAATGTGGAGCTGTGGCGTCGTTCACCAATCCGGCTGAGGAGCCCCCCCTTCCCTTCCCCCTGAGGTGCTTGTTTCATTTCGATCTGATGCCCCTGCAGTGTTTTCTCCGTATGAAGTCTGGTATCGAGTGTGGGCCTCACCCATGCATTTTGGGCCCAGTGGTCCACGGACAATAATTTGTGCACTATCCGGACTTGTGTAGTTGGTGTACATAAATGTATATACTTTATTTCGAGTTTTGAGTACTGGTTTTGTCATGATCACAGTCGTTGAACTCATTTACTTTTGTCCTTGCGTTCTTCCGGGGGGGGTGTAAATGTAATGTTGCAGCATGTATTTGTGTGTATGTTGGTGAGGGTGGGGTGGGGGTATTGCGTGTTGCGTGTGTGTGTCACTCTCTTTTCCCTCCCCCCTCCCCTGTGTTGTAGGTGCAGGACTCACCGTGGTCATCACCGCCGTGTTTGGTGCTCCTTATAGAGGAGCAGGAATACCATTGCAGGGAGTATTTGGAGTTCTGGCTCCATGGCGTCCTGGTTCCTCGTGGGATGTGGAATGGTGAGTGTTTTTCCTTCCAAGTCCTGTTTCCGCCGTGTTTTTGTTTGCGTTGGTTCCGCCCCGGAAAAGGTAGCGGATTGGCCTCTCATAATAGTGTGGGCGGTACATTGTCTTCCGCCTGTCTGTTGGCGGTGACCGCTGCGCTGTTTGTTTATACCGCCGTGGTGGTCGGAGTGGCTGTCTATGTTGGCGGTTTCTGCCACGGTCGCAATCCCATTTTATTTTCCGCCGGCCTGTTTGCGGTATTACAGCCGCTTTAACACCGACCGCCAGGGTTGTAATGAAGGCCTTAGTCCTAAGAAAAAAGGTTGAACAAAACCATAAGGGGCAGGGTCATAACACCAATACCCCCTAGGCCCTTTTTATATTTTGCTATAAATGTGCAGAGGATCCATGAATCCACAGATGTTTTTTTGTTGTTTTTTTTTAAATGAGCACAGGGCCCCATACCACCGCTAAAAATATCCCAGTGGTGGCCAGGGCCTTGGAAGGGCATAGGATAACATATTTAGTGGGGGGTGCATGGCCACCCTTTTTGATTCCTTCTTGGAGGCCCCGGAGTTCCCATCTCCCATGTCCGACAATATTTTAAAGGATAGGGAGTCACATTATACCCTTAGGATACATGTTATTGGGCTGGATGTACATAGCTATATTCTTGTATCAAACAGGCTGATTCACAGAATTGGACAGTTTGCGACAAGAAAAAGTCATTTTGGTATGTACAAACCTTCATTTACGATTCAGTAATCTAGTTACTGAATCGCAAAATAGGTTTGGGAGTCACTATTTGCAAGCGGCGTGCCAAGGGCGCCCCTTCCAAATAGCGAGTCGCATTGGTATGTAAGTTTGTTTTGCGACTGTGAATGCGGTTGCAAAACAATCAAAGTTACCACCAACTTCAAGTTGGTGGTAGCCCATTTGCAAAAGGGACCCCTTTCCATTTGTGAATTGGGGTGCCAAAATTTCCTTTGAGGAAAATGGGCTGCATTTAAAAAAAAAACTGCTTTCAGTAATAGACATGGTGGTCTGCTGTCCGCAGCGGACCACCATCCCTGTGAGTGCAGCCATTCCCAAACGGGTCGCAAATTGTGACCTACCTCATGAATATTAATGAGGCAGGTCCCTTGCAACCCATTTAGGAATAGTAAACGGTGTAGTTAACACTGTTGTACAATTTGTTTTGAGACTCTCTATTGGAAAGTGCATTATTGGTAAGGGCAGCATAGTACCTACACTTAGCAATAGGCCACTAACCCCTACTAGGTCCAATTAGGTCTCAATAGATTAATCCCAGCATAACCTTTGGTAGCTTGACAACGAGCAGTTAGGCTTAACTTAGGAGACAGGTGAGTAACGCATTTAAAATCACAAACCAGTAAATAAGTAAAACACAATAAAAATCCAACTCCAATTTATAAAATTAGATTATATTTTTATCTCTAAAATGACACTAAAACGACAAAAATCCAATAAAGAGAACCGATGGTATGAATTTTTAAAGAGTACATGTTTTTTAGCATATAGAAAATAAAAGCGCCAATTCGGACATCTGGTTGCACTCGACCGGGGCAAAGTCAAAATTTGAGGCTGACATCCATGGAGCCCTGCTCAGCTACAGCAAGTGGGAGGCATCAGTCAAAAGTTTACCTTCGGATTTAGAGGCAGCACCACTTTTCTTGCTCCCCTTAGCGCCCCCCTAATGCCACAATGTGTGTGTCGTATTTAAAATACGGCACAGCATGGCGGTAGTCAGGACGCTAGCATCTGAATTTGTTATGGTAGTCTGGAGCTTTGCAGGATTAGCATTAAAAATTCTGACGCTAATCCTGCAAAGCCCCCAGGAGCCCATTCTAAGCAATGGAAGCCTCCTTTTAATGCCTGCTCTTAGCAGGCGTTAGGAGAGCCGAAAAAAATGGCGCAAGGAAATCTCTTAGATTTCCTTGTGCCATTTTTTGGCCCCCCTAATGGGGGAATGCCCCTTTTGCATACATTATGTCTGGCGCAGGCATAATGTAGCGCAAAGGGTTACAAAGTTGTGCTATGCATGCATTGCACCAGTTTGTAAATATGGCACTGAGTTTTTGGCCTTCTAACTCCATATTAGCATAAAAAAATAGCACTAATGTGGCATTGGAATGGCGCTAGGGGCTCCTAAATATGCCCCTTAGTCTTTTTCTTGAAGATTTTCGTCACGAGGACAAAGTCACAGATTGCATCAGACCTCCCTGGAGGTCGCAGGAGACCTCTTTGAAGAATTCTACCTTTGACTTAGTTGATTTTTCAAGACGGAAATCTTCATCTGGGCCAAGCTTGGAATTGAATCCAACATCCCTAGAGCCCTCCTTAGATATGCTGCATGGGAAACCTTGGCCAACTTTTTACGTTCTGACTTTGTCACTTTTTTGGAGCTTTTTCTCTGTTGGACATCCCTCCACAGCATGCCAATTTCGAGTCAATGTCGTCGGATTGCCTTTCCAGGAGCCCCTGGTGAAATCCTGGAAGTCTGGGGCTCTGGAGCTTTTCAGCGGGACGAACCTGAAAGTCAGGACGGGTTGCGGTCGATGTAAGCCAGCTTGACTCACGACGTCAGGTCGGTCCACTTATGGAGCTTTTTTCCAAAAGTTTTTCAAACTGTCTGGATTTTCTTCCTGAAGGTCTTTGAAGGTCCTTTAAGAGTCCACAACTCACCCCAAGGTTCCAGAAGCTCTGAGTTTCTCTTTAAGAGTTAGGACTCCAACTCCCAGAATGCACCTGGTTCAAATCCCAAAATGATCACTAGCCACTGGTCAGCTTGGTCAGTTTCTTCAGGTTTTAATGCAGGTGACTCTGGTCAGCTATTTTCTACCTGTAGCCAACAGGAAAACTCTTCTTGAACCAGTTGAAGACAGGCAAAGTCCTTTTTATGGTGAAGCACAAGTTTGCAGATGGTGCAGTCCTTCAGAGTGCAGTGTCCAGGTGCTGGTCAGGGGTCCAGCAGGGCAGTCCAACTTCTTCTTGTCTTGTTCCTCTCAGGATAGAAGGTGTGGGTGCAGCTCTGCTATATTTATCCTTGCTCCTGGGGTGGAAAGAAGGGAGTGCCTATTGACCAATTGTGTACAGGCCACCACCCTCTGGGATAACCACTTCCTGGGAAGTGTGGCAAAAATCAATCCCAGGGAGCAACATTCCTCAGAAATCTAAAATGACAGAAATTCAATCTTGAAGGTTAGGTCTGGCTGAGCCTTCCGACTATGTTCTCTCCAGCCCTCCTCTAATCTAATCGGGGGGCACCTGGCTGTCTGGGTTTGCAGGAAATAGAGAATGTCCAGAGTAGCTCCAAATGTCCTGCCCTCATTTGAAGTCCAGTTTGGCTGCTCTCCCCCATCCTGTTTCACCATCTGCTGAGGCAGATCTCCTTGCCCAGGTACTTCCTTTGTGTTCAGGCTACTTCACACCTCATCAAGGCAGCCTGGACAGGTTGCCAGAGGCTGGTCAAGCAGAGAAGGGCACTACAGAGCTGAAACTGGTAACTTTTAGGAAGAGTTCTAAAACTCTTTCAAGGTGCAAGTTATATTAAATTCAACAATGACAAGGTGTTGGATGTATTACAACAATAGGTTTGATAGCAGACTTGAAGTAACTAGCTCCTTTGGGGTGACTTATATGTAAAAATAAGGGAGTTTAATACTTTGGAAGCATTTTTAAATCCAAAGTAGTTAATTTGGAGTTAACTTTAACTTACAAGCAGCCAGCAAGGCAGGCCTGCCTTTAACATGACCGTGGGTACCACAGCAGTGCACTCACTGGTGCGCTACCTATGCTGGGGTCCCTTAACCTACATCCCTACCATATACTAGGCTCATATAGGTAGGTTGAAACAACCAATTATAATTAGCCTAATTTGCATACTCATTTTGATCAGAGCACAGGCCCTGGGACTGTTTAGCAGTGCCCAGGGCACCATCAGAGTCAGGAAAACATCAGTATAAGTGAAAAATGGGAGCAAAAAGGAAAGGGACTTCTGCAATCAGCCTAGTTTTCCCACACTTGCAATTTGCGATTCGCAAACTAATCGCAAATTGCAAGTTGCAAAACAAAATGTCATACATCTGGCCTTGCTATAACTATACCTGCTTAATTTTATTGTGTTTTTATGTTTAAAATTGCATTTTTTAACTGATATTTTTACCTAACTATAACATCACTTTAACCTTTGTTTTTTTCAGTTATATATATGTACATTTATATAAAAGTCCAACCACCTCAGCTTCTTCCTGGAAAGTTTTAGGCTGATCTGTTAAGCGGGGCTGAAAAAGAGGGTGGTTCCAAAACATGTTTTATTCATGCAAATTCCCCTAAGAACATTTAGATAGGACTTCAGGAAAACAGCTGAGCAGTATGACACCAGGTTAACCAGAAAGCTAGATCTTTACTCAGAAAACACACTTTTGTGTTTGTTGCAAGATCGTTCAGCCATTATTGAGAATTTAAGGTTGAAGACAATTGAGATATATGGACAGTTTATCTTGAGGCACCCACTGTGGTCTCCCAATATGTTTCCATGGAAGTTCTGTTGGAGTACAAGGAAAGTACCATGTGAGTCACCCCCAGACAACTCCATATTGCAAATGGTCAAAAGGTAATGCCTGTGAGGGAGTTGGGTAAATAATATTTTAAAAAACCCAGACACTCACAGAAAAAACAAAGGTTTAAGCCACCTTATAGTTAGGTAAGTTACTAAGAATTTATGTTACATTAAAAACCTGTAGGAATTCACTCAAAAAACTAAAGATGAAACTGATGTCATGCTTAGGCCTTGTAATAACATAAAAAGTAGTGTTTTAAAGCTATACTTTAATTCCCTAACTGCACCTTGAGGAACCATAAAAGCACAATAATACAATGCATTTCATAGGCACATTATCCATTGTCCATTTACTGTCACCATTACTTACTTTAAAACATTTTCTAAAAGCATTTTAAACTCTATTAACAGTTAACATTTATACAATTTTCATCTATCAAAATTAAAAACAAAAGTTTAAAACCATCAATAATAATGAAAAATAACCTAAATACTGGATATAAGAGCAATCCCACAAACCTTTGTCCACAAGCACTAGGTCAGAAATAAATATCTAGATACAGCATAAACAATAAATTAATGAGTGCCTGTCTTCAAAATTCTAAGTACTTCAGTGCAATGCAATGTACCTAGATATCTGCATAGTGGAACTAACTATTTTTATCTAGGCTTCCTATAGACTGGACAGATGAAAAGAGCATGGGCCTCTGTTTCCTCTGCTAGGCCACAAGAGGGGGAGACCTTATCTATTATATGTCCCGTATTACTCCAATCATTGGTGAATATAGATCTAGAAATTTTAGAGTCAAAGAGCCTAGACAAGAATTCATTAAAAGAGATGACAATTTATAAGCCATGTAACATTTGGTAAGTTCCACGTTAGTAGTGATCTGACAGGCCACAGGAGGATTATCCCCCAAGATGGCTTTGCCCATACTTTTTAAGGTTTCCTGATATAACATAGCCATGGCAATCTCCCAGCCCCAATGTCCCAAAAATCTCATCTAAAGCTAGTCTATAGGAGATCACTTCTCCGAAATGGGCATAATACCAAGATCTAATCTAAGAGGGACCAGAGGGATACTATAGGAAAAATTCAACAATTGCCTTATAAAACTATTCTCAATCTGCAAGATATTACTTAGTGGCTTATGGCCCCATGACTCAGCTCCATACATCGCCGCCCCCAAGGCTTGCAATTCATAGTCTCAACAGTGGGGTTAATTGTCTTAAAGAAGGGCTCCCTAAACACCTTAGAAAGCCCACCCAGTATGCTGGCCCAGTCTGAGGCTTTGCTTAACCATATGTGGGGAGAGATCCATATGCTCACTATGGCCCATATTTATACTTTTTTAGCACCACATTTGTGTTGTTTTTTTACGCAAAATCGGCGCAAACTTACAAAATACAAATTACAATTGTATTTTGTAAGTTTGCGCTGATTTTGCGTCAAAAAACAATGCAAATGTGGCGCTAAAAAAGTATAAATATGGGCCTATGTGTGATCCCTAGATAGTAGAATGTTGAGACCCACTCTAGCAGAATCCCATTTAGGCTCGGATTGGGGTAGTAAAATTCAATGGATTGAAAATCATGAATTTGGTTTTACTCACATTTATTTCTAAGCCCATCTTCATGCAAAAAACATTGAAACCATCCTGGATCCTTTGGATGCCCATGGATGTCTTTGAAAGGAGGAGGGTGTCATTGATAAACATCAGCGCCAGCACCTTAGCTGACGCCATGCTAGGTGCATCATTATTTGTATTATTCAATGAAATAACAAGGCCAAGTATATAGAAGGTAAATAATGTGTGTGTCAGCACACAGCCTTGTCTAACACACTTTGTAACTGAGCAGGGTTCAGAGAGTTCTCCCAATTTACCACAATGTACCTGCGTAAAGTTTCCCTCATGGAGCCTTTGGATAATATGACACATGTATGGTGCAACCCCCATGTCTGCAAGACCTGCCATAAAACATCCCTAGGGATCAAATCAAATGCAGAACGTAGGTCAACAAAAATCAAATAAAGGCTGCCACCCTCTAGAACCACTGAGCTCCAATATAAGAGCTAGAGTCTAAAGACTTGGTCAAAGGTGGAGGTACATTGGCAAAAACCTGCTTGGTTGGTTCTGGGAACTTTTGTATCCCCTATCCATTCCTGTAGCCTTTGTGGGATCTCTCTGGAGAATGCTTTTTGCATCACATCTATCAGACTTGTAGGACACCAAACATGCAATACTGAGCGATGAAGATCCCCTGGAATTTTATCAATACCTGGTTACTTACTGAGGAAGTCTTATTGATAGGCCTGGACACTTCCTCAAGTGTAATTGCAAGCTATCTCCTCAAATCATGACAAGAGAGCTCCTTCATGACCTATCAATGCTGATATTTCTCTCCATGTGATCACCTCGCTCCTTCACCTCACCATACAAGGATTGAAAGTGCTCATTCCACATGTTGGCAGAAATATTATTCTCTATGCTAACACTGGTCTTGGGATTCCCTGTTTTATCTATGCTCCAAAATGCTCTGTAATTCTTGCTCTTGATGGCACAGTGTAGAGATTTCTATTTGGCTAATTCCCCTAATTCCCACTCTCTCTTGTTTTACTAGAATGAATGGTATTTTTATATTCAATTCTAGCATTACGACTGAAAGTACAATTAATGCGGCTTGTTTAGCTGCTCAGCACTGTTTGCCAAACCAAGAAGGAGTATTTCTCTTATTGCCCCTAGATCGAGTCTCTATAAAGAATATATCTTTGAGCGCACCAGTCAACACTTGGGCCCGTATTTATACTCCGTTTGTGCCGAATTAGCGTCGGTTTTTTCGACGCAAATTCGGCGCAAAACTAACGCCATATTTATACTTTGGCGTTAGACGCGTCTAGCGCCAAAGTATGAAGAAAGAGCGTCATTTTTTTGCGTGAACGCCTTCCTTGCGTTAATGAGATGCAAGGAAGGCGTTCCCGTCTAAAAAAATGACGGCGACGTAAATGCGTCGTATTTATACTCCCGGGCAAAAATCACGCCCGGGAGGTGGCGGGTCAAAAAAACCCGCATTTGCGCCTGAATTTAACGCCTGGGTCAGGGTAGGCGTTAAGGGATCTGTGGGCTCAGAATGAGCCCACAGGTGCCCTCCCCTGCCCCCAGGGACATCCCCTGCCACCCCTGCCCACCCCAGGAGGACACCCAAGGATGGAGGGACCCATCCCAGTGAAGTACAGGTAAGTTCAGGTAAGTATAATTTTTTTTATTTTTTTATTTTTTTTGTGGCATAGGGGGGCCTTATTTGTGCCCCCCTAAATGCCACTATGCCCAATGACCATGCCCAGGGGACACAAGTCCCCTGGGCATGGCCATTGGGCAAGGGGGCATGACTCCTGTCTTTACTAAGACAGGAGTCATGAAATGGCGTCTGGGCGTCGAAAAAATTGCGCAAATCGGGTTAAGACGATTTTTTAGCGTCAACCTGACTTGCGCCATTTTAAGACGCCCTAACGTCATTTTTTCCCAACGCCGGTGCTGCCTGGTCTACGTGGTTTTTTTCCACGCACACCAGGCAGCGCCGGTCTGATTGCGCCGTCTAACGCCATTCCATAAATACGGCGCCCGCATGGCGCTTCAGAATGGCGTTAGACGGCGCAAAATTTTTGGACGCTAAACTGCGTTAGCGCAGTTTAGCGTCAAAAAGTATAAATATGGGCCTTGGTGTATCTTAGCCACTCTTACCTATTGGCTGGGGTTGCCATCTGTAGTAATAGCCTAGCTCAATTCTTCTAACAAAGCACCTACGACCTCATAGAGTGCTTTAGTTTTATGAAGGGTCTGGTCCAGCTCATTTCATTTAATTCTTCTTTTGTTGGATGCCAAACTAACCCTTCCATCCAGAAGGTCTGGTTGTGCATCAGTGGCCCTTATGCTTGGGACTGCTAGCTCAAGGGAAAGGGCATTATGATCACTATTGTGTCATGGGAGAACTACCATATCTCCCACTGAGGACGATAGCCTTGCATCAGTGAGCATATAATCAATCAATGATGACTGTGCTTCTCTATTAAACATATGTGACCCCTGGCTATCTGATTTGGTATGTGCATAAAGAATGGTTTAAGGTAAGCACATTAATTTGAAGTGCAAAAGGTGACCAATTTTTGATTGGTGGTAAGGCCAGACCTGGTATAGCCCACATCCTGTCTTCATTGTATAGCATATCATTATAGTTAACCTCTAAGTGCTCATATTGTCAATTACAATTGCCACCCACTACCTTAAAGGTTTTGTCCGATAGTGTGGATAAGTGGGTGGATAAAAGCTCTACCACAAGAGACTCATGTCCAGCACTAACTGGCCTAGAATAAACATTAACCAAAGAAAGACCTATACTGGAGGGAAAGGTGAGTAGAAGGCATAAAATCTCTTCAGTGTGTGTCTCTACTAGTCTAACCGTACATCCCAAGTGGGCGGCTACCCTGACAGCCTTCCCCTCCTGCCCCCAACTGCTGCCTTGCAAAAGACAGCATACCCTGTGCACGGGGGTCCCTAAGTCAACCAGTTTTCTTGAAAAAAACAAATGTCATATTGGTAGATAAATAAACCTCAGTCAATGCAGTACAGTTAACTTTCAAGCTAGCAACATTCCATGACACCACTTTAACAGTTTTTCGTATGCCCAATGATTCTGCCACACTAACCAAGTCATTAAGTGATCTCAGTGGTATAGCCACCTGATTCAACCGCCTTTCCCAAAAATTTCTAGCACAGTTTTCACGTTCTCCATGGCTGAACTGAGTTCCTTCTTAGGTTTCAATCCTTTCATCATGGCTATTATCAACATTTTACTAAAGTAGGACCATTACTCAAAACCTGCCCAGTTCCCTTACCAAAAAATAATGGTCATATGAGCTCTAACATGCTTGTAAACCTGGAATACCACAGCATGAGAATACACACATGCATTGTGTATATGAGTTCCCTCTCTCATATAGGTTAGCTGTTGCCTCTCTAATATAGGTTACCTGTTGCCAGTAGCTCCTTCACACGTGAGGGTCCCTCTTCCTCACTAGGGGTATATCAGACAATGCACGGGTCATTCTTCAGTTAGGAGATACCAAAGGGGAGGGATGAAGTAAATATGTAGATTCCATCAGGTAAATTCCAAGTTTTTTTTCTTTATTGTCATAAGTGGCACACATCCACCTGGGATAAGCTCTGCCAGTAACTGCCGACTCCACTGGAGATTCCATCGTAGAATGGAATCTTGGAACTAGGCATCCAGGGGACATGACAACATAACACATCTCCCCCCGCAAATATTAAATAATAACAAATAAATAGCAATTTAAAATGCAATAAAAAAAGAATAAACATTAATAAAAGTAGATACATAAAAAACTATTAGACACAATTTAATCTATAACTATCATTATATAGCATATAACACTATTTTGCATGCAGCCATCTTCCTGAGATGAATACATGCATACTTATATAATATGGGATAAAGTACATTAATCTCATGCATGCAATTTGAATACAAGGCATAATCCTCAAATCTTTGAGGCAATTTCATTTCACTAGGATCATGCAATACCCTCTTCTTTGTTATTACTCGCCCTGAACTTCCTTGCACTTTTCTGCCTACTAATCCCTCCTCCTTCCTCACACAATAAGGTACTTTCACATTCTTACTTTTCCACACATTTCCATTGCTCAACAACAATGAATACTTGTTTACTTTCTTCACCAACAGCGGTTCAGAAAATGTTGACTTGCATTCATTCACTTTTCGTCCTTTCAACATCCTCACCCATTATACTTGCCATTTTCTTGGGTATTTCCTTGGGCACTGTTCTTTCTCTCTACAATCTGAACAATAAAGACCTAGGCTTGTGACTTCGCATGAACTCAAACAGAAATATACCAGTCACTATTTGCTTACAGTCTTGCGCCGATCAATTCTGCTTCCAAGGGCCACTTGTAATCCTTCCTTCAGTGTGATATTTCATCTTTCACAACACCATTACTTTGTGGATAATACATAGAGGAATGAACAAGCTCAATATCATATCTCTCCAAAAAGTTCTTCATGGAGTTGGACACAAATTGCATACCATTGTCAGTGACAAATCCTTCTGGCACTCCTTCTCTCTCCCATAACTCCCACAGAAACTCCACCAACACTTCTGCAGTGAAGCAGTCAGTGAATTTAACTTCTGGCCACCTAGTGTAGTAATCCACCACCTCAATGGTGAACTTTGGCTGATCACCCGAAGCATTCAATGGTCCTGTAAAATCTACAGCCACCTTGTTCCACGGCCCTTCAGACATATCTAATATCACAAGAGGATACTTGACTAGCTTTTGTGATTTATCGTGCCAAGCTCATGGTACACAATCTGTAATGAAATGTTCCACATCCTGGTCAAGACCAGGCCATAAGTATCCCCCTTAGATGTCGCGTTTACTGGCACTTATCCTGAGGTGCCTCTTGTGTGCTCATTTTAAAATTCTGTCTCTGAGCTTATCTGGCACTACCAACAAATCTTCTCCGTGCTGTCCCTCATCAATGACTGAAAGTTCATTGCTCACTTGACTGAAAAATTCCACTTCGCAAGAAACCTTGCTTTTCACAGGCCAGTCTTCCACCAAGTACTTCATTACTTCCTTCCCCAAAACATTTTTCCATTCTTCACGCAAAATTCTTCCATCTGCAATCTTCATAACTCTAGCAACCATGCAATCGTCATCCTGATCAACTCTTCCATTAATTTTATCCACAGGCAACCTAGACAAACAGTCTGTTAGAACATTTTTTTCCTGATACCTACTCCATTTCATAATTAAATTCTAACAATCTCATCACCCATTTTGCAATTCTATGAGAAATGTTTCCGGACCTCCCACGGCGTAGAAAATACTTCCAACAATGATCTGTGATCAGGTCCGATTTTAATCTTTTTTCCCTACACATATTTTCTGAAGTAGTTCAAACCTCATTAACAAGTCAGTGCTTCTCTTTCAATGGTGGAATAGTTCCTTTCAGCCACACTTAAAGGTCTGGAGGCATATGCAATAATGACTTCTTGTGGGAAAACAGGGCTGATTGCAGAGGCCCCCTAACTTTTTGCCCCCATTTTCCACTTTTTGCTGGTGTTTTCCTGACTCTGATGGTGCCCTGGGTACTGCTAACCAGTCCCAGGGCCTGTGCTCTGTGTAAAATGGATTTGCAAATTAGGCTAATTATAATTGGCTAAGATAACCTACCTATAAGTCCCTAGTATATGGTAGGGCATCTAGGTTTAGGGACCACAGCATAGGTGGTGCACCCATAGGTGCACTGCTGAGGTGCCCAGTGTCATTTTAAAGGCAGGCCTGCCTTGCTGGCTGCTTTTAAATTAAAGTTATATGCAAATTCAACTTTGGAATTAAAAGTAGTTCCAAAGTCTTAAACTACCTTATTTTTACATATATGTCACCCCTAAGGTGTGCCCTATGTGCCCCTAGGGCTGGGTGCTATGTAACTATAAGCAGGGACTTTATAAAAAATGGTTTTATAAGCCCTGGTGAGGTAAAAACAGCCAAATTCGTTTTTCCCTCATTGTAGTAAATGGCCTTCATAGGCTAGAATGGGGAGACTTTATTTTAATGTTTAAAGTCTCCTTAAATGATGCATACCAAGAGTTTGGTATCAAATTAATTGCTGTAATAAATCCCACAACTTCCAGTTGTTGGATTTAATATAACTTGTTCAGGTAAAGAGTTTTAAACTTTACCTGAAAAGTTGCCAATTTCAGCCCTGCATTGTTTTTGCTGCTGTGCTCTGATTGGCCAGCCTCTAGCAGCTTGGCCAAGCTGCCCTGATGAGGTGTGAAGTAGCCTGACTTCACACAAAGGAATGTGCCTGTGGGAAGGAATCTCCCTTCAGCAGATGGTGAGGCAGGAAGGGGGAGGGCTGCCACACTGGTCTTCAAAGGCAGAGAAGGACATTTGAAGCAACCAGCAACACCCCCACATCCTGCAACCCCAGACAACTAGGTGCCCCCTTGATTAGATTAGGAGAGGGCAGGAGAGGGGTGTGTTTATGATTTTTAGCCACACCAGTGGGTGGGCTCAGCCAGATGTAACCTCCAAAAATCTGATTCAGCCATGATGGATTTTTAGAGAATGTTGCCTACTGGGATTGATTTTTGCCACACTTCCCAGGAGGTGGTCATCACAGGGGGAAGGACCCTGCACCTGATTGGAGAACCAGGACCCCCCCCCCTGCTTTTCACCCAGGAGCAAGGATAAAACTGGCAGACCTGCACCCACACCTCAGTTCCCTACCACATCCAACAAGGAAGAACAACAGAAGAAGAAGGACTGCCCTGCTGGACCCCTGGCCTGCACCTGGAACCTGCACTCAGAAGGACTGCACCAGCTGCACACTTGGGCTTCACCACAAGAAGGACTTTGCCTGGCTTTAACTGGTTCAAGGAAGGACTCCCTGTTTGCTACAGGTGAAAAATTGCTATCCAGAGTCCCCTGCACCAACTCCTGAAGAAAGCGACCAGCTGACCACTGTCCAGTGGCCAAAAAGGAGTTTATGCCAGGTGCATTCTGGGCTTTGTAGTCTGCGCCCCTGCCCCCCCAAGGACCATCTCAGAACTTCTGGACCCTTGGGGTGAGCTGTGGACCCCAAAAGAACCTTAAAAGGACATCTGGGAGAAGCCCCAGAAGTTTGGAGAAGTTTGGACAACTTTTGTAAAAAAGCTCCATAGGGGGACAGACCCGCCACGGCAACTCTAGCCGGCTTGCCACAACCTGATTTGCTGGTTCGTCCCGGTAAAGAAAATCTCAGAAAAAGAGACTAAGTCCGAAGGTAAAAAGTTGACCGGGACCTCCCAGCCAGCGTATCCGAGGAGGGCTCCATGGACGTCGGATCAAGATCTAGGTTTACCCCGGTCGAAGGATTTTCACCTCGAAAAAATGACTAAGTCCGAAGGTAAAAATCTCCACCGAGGATTCCAGCATCGCTTATCCGGAGAAGGGCTGCAGGAGGTCGGATTGGACTGGCAGGTTCGTCCCGCTGAAGAAAATCTTCGAAAAAGAGACTAAGTATGAAGGTAAACTTTTAACCGAGGCCTCCCGCGGCCTGTAGCCGAGCAGGGCTCCATCGCGGTCGGCCTGAAACTTTGACTTTGCCCCATTCGAGGTGCAACCAGATGACCCGATTGGCGCTTTTTGTTTCTAGGCGGTAAAAAAATAATAATTCTTTAAAAATTCATATCTCCGGTTACCCTTTTCTGATTTTTTTCGTTTTGGTGTCATTTTAAAGATAAAAATATAATCTATTTTTATAACTTGGTTTGGGACTTTTAAACTGTTCCCTGTGTTTTATTAAATTACTGTTTTGTGATATTTGAATGCTTTACACTCTGGCCCTCATTCTGATTCTGGCGGGTGGCGGAGGCCGCCCGCCAGAATTCCGCCCTCCAAAATACTGCGCTGCGGTCAAAAGACCGCAGCGGGTATTTCAAGTTTTCCCCTGGGCTGGCGGGCGGGCGCCAAAAGGCCGCCCGCCAGCCCAGGGGAAAACGACCTTCCCACGAGGATGCCGGCTCGTAATCGAGCCGGCGGAGTGGGAAGGTGCGACGGGTGCATTTGCACCCGTCGCGTATTTCACTGTCTGTCAAGCAGACAGTGAAATACTTGTAGGGGCCATCTTACGGGGGCCCCTGCAGTGCCCATGCCATTGGCATGGGCACTGCAGGGGCCCCCAGGGGCCCCGCGACTCCCCCTCCCGCCATCCGGTTCCCGGCGGGAGAACCGCCAGGAACTGGATGGCGGGAGGGGGAGTCGGAATCCCCAAGCCGGCGTAGCAAGCTGCGCCGGCTTGGAGGATTCCTGGGGGCAGCGGGAAACCGGCGGGAGACCGCCGGTTTCCCTTTACTGACCGCGGCTAAGCCGCCGTGGTCAGAATGCCCCGCGGGGCACCGCCGGCCTGTCGGCGGTGCCACCGCGTCCCGCGGCCCTGGCGGTTCTATACCGCCAGGGTCGTAATGAGGGCCTCTGTCTCCTAAGTTAAGCCTTGACGCTCGTTGCCAAGCTACCAAGGGTTGAGCTGGGTTTAATTTACTGAGACCTAACTGGACCCTAGTGGAGGTTGGTGGCCTATTTCTAAGTGTAGGTACCTACCTGCCCTTACCAATAGCCCATTTTCCAACAAACGCTATTGGTGACTTGGTCTGTACAGAAATACAAAACAATAACCCTTCAGTTGTGACATTTGTCAGCAAATTAAAAAATTAAAAGTTCCATCACAGCTTGCCCACCACAGACACCCCTCTTAGTGTCAAACAAACCATTACAATGCGTTTATTTGGATCACTGAAGACCTTTGCATTCAGATGGTATGTTAAAATGTATTCTATTGGTAATTGAATACAGTTATAGATTTCTATGGGTATGGCCACAGTGATCGGTTGACATTAAAGATTTGTATTTATTTTATCGGGACATATGCAGTAGCAACATTCCACTCAGACCAAGGACCAGCGTTTGCCACTAAGTCATACTGGGAAACCATGGGTGTTTCTGTGCATTGTTCCTCCCCCTATCATCCTAAGAGAAATTCAATAGTGGAAAGGAAGAACCGTGACTTAAAACAGTCCCTAACAGCAAGAGTATTAGGTTTGATCATAGCTTGATCTATCACCTGTATTGAGTGCAGAGAGCTTTAAATAATCTGCCTAGATAATTTTTGGGTGGTCGGACCCTCTATGAGGTCATGTTTGGTGTCCAGATGTTTGTTTCAGATCTTGTTAATACTGGCACAGTGGCGGCAGTTACGCCCTTTGACATCAGTGAACATTTCTCCGTCTTACAGGAACAACAAGACTTCTGGGATGAAATTTCCAAAAGTTCTTCCACTGACAAAGTGAAGGCACAACCAGCTTCTGGCTGGATTCCTAAACTTGGGGATCTAGTTTGAGAGAATTTTCAAGATAGAAAGGGTTTTGGTCCATCACATTCAAAGTAACAGAACTGTGATTTTGCTACTGCTTGCTGGTTATAGAAATAAACTATTTGTTTCAATTGATTTGATTAAGCTACATCATGTGACCAGTCCTACACTGTAGGCCACAAGTGCTCCTGGGTAGTTCCCTGTCTCCTCTCACTACCCTGCAGGAAATCCCTCTACAAGCATTGAGTAATACTTCTCCCTGACTGGAGACTGCAGATCCTGAACTTTTGTTTCTTCCCGCTGCTACTGCCAATGCAGGATATACATCAGATGCAAGTCTACAGTTTTCTACTGCTGTTCCTAACAATGATGTGGTCTATTATGAACTACCTTTGGAGGTGCCTATTAGTTCTCCTTTACCACATGAGGTCCCTATTGTTTCACGGTCTGGCCCAAGTTACTTTGTTGGCATTGATGATTTGTCTTCAGAATCCTTGCATACTTCACTGCATAGTGTGTGCGTGATTCTCCTTTGGCTGAAACAGACTGCTTTTATTCATTTGAATAGGATTTGTTACATTTTTCTTTTTGATTATGAATAGACATTACCTTTTAGAATGCTCTGCTGTACAACTGGTAGATGAGGTGCTGAAGCCTCATTCTCTTCACATAAAGTGCGAATAGACCTGTACCTTCTGAACATTCTTTGATTTCCTGCGTCTGATGAAAGTGTTTGGGAGAAGGTCCCATTTGATATTTTTGATACTACAGAAACTTTACAAATTCCTTATGTGTTTAAGGTCACTATGAATGACATAATTACTCCTAGTTCTATGTCTGTTGACTGGGATGCACACTGTTATCCAGATGCTTTCTGAACAATGTTCGAAACTGAAGATTTGATTTAAATTCTGCTGATTATGATGAAATGTTTTATCATCACTATTTACATAGAGCTAGTACTCCATGTAAGTTTTCAATTACACACAGAGGGAACACTGCCTGACACCACCAGTGGGTAGTTCAAAAACATATTTGAAAATGTTGCACATTTTGACAATTGGCAACACTATGCAGATTTAACAGAGGAACAGCTCAATAGTATGGTACAGAATGGTACATACGGCTCTTCATTTTCCGGTTCAGATGGGCGGTTAGTTTGGCCAACCACTAATGGTTGTAATGCACATTTTTTAAACTCCTCAAAGGATTTTAAAGCTAGCAGACCGGACCCCCAGTACATGCAGTCATAACATTTATGGGTAGTTACCACCAAGAGTGTCAGCAATGGTTGCAGCATTCCAACTTATCTGCATTTAAGGAACACTTATCTCTCCTTTCTGATGACATTGATTTACAAAATGTCTTCTTGGGTCCTAGAGCACCATGTTCTAAATGTTTGCTATAAGCGGAACACTTGGGACAAATTGAAAGGGCTAATTTGGGAAAAGCATCTGAATGCAACAGAGCTGTTTTTGCCTTATAATTTAACACCCACCCAAAGAATGATGGTGAAAAAAGATGCAACTCATGCAATGTTGAATATAGGCATTTTGGTAGCAGAGATGCCATCTGTTGTGTGACTAATCCACAGATTTACCTATTACCAATCTCTATGTTCCAGTTTACATCTTGTCTGAAACACTTTCAAATTGGCAGCTATGAAGCTATGGGAGAGAGCTTTTGTTCATGAAACCTGTTTTTTGCCTTTTGATTACAAATGTCTGAGTGGGGAAACTGTAGGCTTCCTTAGCGGGAACAAATGTGGAACTTTGTTAGGCCATTCATTGGTTTGTAAATAGGTGACACTTCAATGGGGGTATAATGCATCCATGGCAAATTTGGCGTGTTACATGATGTGCATCCCAGTCTCCTTGATTCAGCCAGTGTTCCAATTAGTTTCAAATGGAAGTTATTTCATTCTGAATGACAAAGGTTGTTGTGGGAATGGCTATGGCCAAATGGTAATGGAATTAATACACATCCTGTAGTATTGTGAATGCTTGATACAGCTCATTGGAGTGTCTTTCCTCTAGAAATTGAACTTTAACGGGTCCTTGTCCTTCAGATTTGTGTGATTAGAATGTGTGCAGTCTGTGTTCTGCTGTCTATGATGCTGTTATGAATGCGCACTGAACTTGTGTCTTGCAATGCAATTGGTTCAATCTATGGATATGGATTTGCAAATGTGTCCTGTCAGAGATCACCTTTAGTGCTATCCTATGAGATCGCCATTGCTGCTGGATGCTTACTATGAGCCATTGTCACTGTTCGATATGGATGCTTCAGCTTTTGGATTCTTTGGTTCTGCTCTCATTTTGTGGCTGCACTACCAGCTGCACCGCCTTCAGCATCTGCTGATTGGGCTGATCTGACCATGTTTGTTACTTGGAACTTGCCTCTCAGGCCACTGTGGATCTGTTGTCTGTGGATGCGCGTTCCTTCCTGGATCCTGCTGACTCACTGAATGTGGGAAACATTTTGGGAGCCTCCTAGACTTTTTAATTTGTCCCCTTGCTTTTTACATAAATTGATTTTTAAACCTTTTTTTATTAATTACGTGTTTTTAATTGTCTTTTTTGTTGCTTTCATTTGCTTTTGTTATTAAGGTACTTTTTCATTATCACTTTTAACATTTTAAGTTATCTTTTATGCTTTTACTGTGAGCTTAGCCGCCCACGACCAAGGGTCAGGGAGGGTGTGGTGATAGGACCTGTGCTGAGTCTCCATTTTAGTTTGCACATTTTAGCTTGACATCTTTTTCTGATAGTGAACCTTTACATGTTCTACACTTATGTGATAATGTGCTGAGAAGACATTGTACATGCAGCTTAGTCCAAGCAAGTGTCATGTAATCTGTACATTCTGTCCAATGCTAAGCACATGGAATGCGATACCCTTCTGTTGTATTCTGCTGACCGCTGGAGACAGCTCTAAGGCAGCAGAAGAACCATATCATCATCTCTGCACCTTTGACACAGTGCAATATGAACAGTGCTTTATACTATAAACTGCCTCTGTGCTATATTCAGCACAGGAGCACTTCTTCTGGGATTATCATATAACGCAGTGCACTCTGACTGAGAAGCAGCCATTCTGACTCTGACCTCCATCCTGTAAAGGAGATAGCCTGCTGTCTTGTTACAATGCTTTGTTTTATCTGCCTAATAATCACAGCTCATTGTCTTTACAATTGTTTCAGTAAATGTTTGAAAAGTCGTTTTGTATCTTTCTTGTGAAACCATGGGCATCAGAGTAACAACGAAAGGGTAGAGCCATTTCTACAATTTCCTTGGTAATCAGAGTGGTCATGTTCGAGGTTGCTTATACCATCTGGTACTCTGGTAAGTTTAGGTGTTCAGATGGAGTACTGTGAGCTAGCTCAGAATTGTGTCAACATTTCCTGATGGTATAGATGGACTCAGTCCCTATATCCTGAAATTTATGTTGACCTAATAATCATATAATAGGACCAATGTGATTGTATCCCCTGATGCAGCACCAGACATAGCATCCACAGGGTCACCTTGTCCTGGCTAGATTCAGGGACTTACACTGTGCCAAAGCATTGATGCTCCTCAATTTTAAGATGGCTTCTTTTGAATACTTAGACTGGGCTTTTCTCTAGGAGGTGCTGGACAAAATGGGCCTGGGTCTGGAACACAGGTTCCAGTCTGAACCTTATACATCAGGCCACAAGTGCAGGTGAACGGAGTAATTTCCCACATATTCCAAATTAGGCCTAGGCAGGGTTTGCGGAGTTCTGCTATGCGCAACTCCGCGAAGTGCAGAAGAAACTGCTGTGCTTCGCAGAGCTCTGTGAGCGGCCGTGTGCAGTGAGTCATGCTGCTTGCACTGATTTTTAACGCCCACAATGCACAGCACAAGAAGGCACTGCTTCTTTTTGCTGCTTGAGTAGATGTTCTACTTGAACGGCAG
Source organism: Pleurodeles waltl (assembly GCF_031143425.1). Taxonomy (NCBI): domain Eukaryota; kingdom Metazoa; phylum Chordata; class Amphibia; order Caudata; family Salamandridae; genus Pleurodeles; species Pleurodeles waltl. The sequence goes on along the minus strand of NC_090442.1, from coordinate 89,257,551 downwards.
CTTCCTCATTGCGAGCGGTCACCACCTGCCACGACCGCTAACGTTGAGAAATCTCACTGGAGGTGGTCTATTATTTGATGTTTCTCGATGTGAGAGGAAAAACTCCACTCTGCAGAGTTTTTGAGAACTCCATGCTCCACGCAGAGCGTTGAGTGGGCAAAACCCTGCGAACTCTGTTGGCAGAGCAGAATTCATTGCACACCCCTATTTCCAATCCGCCGACATACCCAGCAGGGATTTCTGCTGTTCCCTCTGTCCTTTGCCATAGCCATTGAGCTCCTAGCATCATGGATATCATTTAATGGCCAAGTATGCTAAACTTCACATCCTGTGTACTTCTTTATCACCCAGCTTTCATTCCTGAATCTTACATTCACCTCTGTTTTTGCCCCGGAGATGCTAACTGACTTTTGTGAAAAAAGAAAATAATCTTTTTTTTGACTGCGTAACACAAATCTTCTTTTTCCCAGCCCTTAATAGTACTGCAGTCTTCCTGCTGACAGTGATGGCATTTGAGTACTATGTATCGATATGTAGCCCCTCGCTCTACACAGAGACCATAAGTGAATGCCCATGTGTATACTTGATTATAAGACAATATGTAGGTGGCTATTTGTAATCCTGGTTTCAGGCAGGTTGCTTATATTGGTTAAATGTTTTGGTCCTAATGTCATGAATCAATATGCTTGTGACTATCACATGCTTCTGAAGCTTTCCAGCAAATATATTTCAATGAATGATTCATTATGCTTTGTATTTGCTGTGTTCCTCATGGTAAGTTCCCTCCTTGTCATATTTGTTTTTTATTCACATATTAAAACTGCCATCCTGAGGATCAGCACCACAGCTAGGAGACATTGTGCCACATCCACTTGCATCTTCCACTTTACCTGTGCCTTTCTCTTCTACAATACTGCTTTCTTCATGGAGATAAGACCCATCTCAGGCTCTTCAGAAGAACAGTACAGAAGTGTATCTATTATCCCCACTGTAGTAGTTCCTGCTCTAAACCCCTTAATATATAGCGTGAGGAACAATGATGTGAATGAAGCTCTAAGAAAAATGTGGTACCAAAGATCCTGCCAGTGTGAGAATCTCTACAATCTCCTAAAATTATAACAAATCATGTTGCTATTTGCAATGATTATCTGCAACCTCATGCACTCAGTGTTTGGACTACATTTGTAATTATGTATCACTCCTCACTAATTTTCTTTACTGTATATAGCTAGCAAATTTTGCACATCCTATAGAGCCATCTGCCTCTAAGCAAAGACTATCATTGAATGCTGTGCTTTTCTGAATAATGGTGTGTTCCTACTTGTGTCTTAGTTCTCAGAGAAAATCAATAAATAGTTTAAGAGATTTATATTTTCTATATTACATGCATGTTGATTCCTTCTTGAATGATCAAGTGAAAGTACATACTGTTTTTTTTATCTCATATACAATTTGATGCTCATTTCAATGTTCTACTTTCATATTTTGCGACTAAAGTATACAACCACTTTGCAGAAATGCCTGCTGCTTTATTAGTGATTGAATAGTCCAACTATAGGATACTTGCTATCCAGATATCACAGGCATCATATCCCACTTCTAAACAGGAACGATAGGCCATTTAATTCATAATGTTAAGGTTGCACATTCTTCAGTCGAGACAAATGCTGCTGGATAAAGTTCTCAACTGCTAAATGTGTATTTTGACATTACAATAACATGAAAAAGGGGGTCTATTAGTTAAAAAAGTATGTGCATGTAATTATAAGAGATAAACTGCATGAAAAAAATTGTTTATGCACTGCATTGACTATGATCAAATTAACCAAGTTAGTAGATGTGGATTTAGGATTAGTAAATCTCTAATTAACATTTGTGACATTACCATAGATGTGTCAACACTGTATACAAGTATTCAGCATACTGATGGAATTAATGCAGTACAGAATGTCTTGTGTTCTACAACATTATATTGTGGAAACACATGCAAAAGTTATTAAAGATAATTCAATGGTGCCTAGAAAGTAATATTGTTTTACTTAACAAGGAACTATTCCACCAAATCCAAAGAATGGCGATGGACACCTATTTCACCCTCAGCTCTGCAAATTTGCATATGGGCTGGTGGGAGGAGCAGGTGGTCAGAGTCCAATACCACTAGAAGTGGTATGCACATATTGTACATTTGAGTAGGTGCATTGATGATTTGTTTGTCGGGTGGAAAGGTACCAGGGACAGTGCTGAGAGATTTATAGAGAAAATAAGCAAGAACAAGCTTAACTTGCTGTTTACAAACACTATCCACACAACAGAGATAAACTTCCTATACCTCACTGTGTATGTTAAGAACAATAGGTTGGAAACTAAGCTTTACAGGAAGACAACTGCAAGCAATAGTTTGTTGCATGCTACCAGCTTCCATCACAGTAAGTTGATTCAGAGTATTCCATATGGTGAAAGCTTGCTGGTTAAACACAACTGTAGTGAACAAGAAGAGGAGACCCAAGCATTGAAAGACCTTTCTAATAGGTTTGTAGCAAGGGGTTACCCCAAGGCCCACATTGAGGAAGTACAGAGAAAAGTAAACATTCAGTCAAGGGATCTGATACTGTTCATTAGAAAGAAGAGTAAGGGTGACAAAATAGATCCACATTTCAGATTTACAACCACATACAATAGACAAGACGGTACAGTGAAGTGTATTTTCAGAAACACTGGCACCTTATCCAAAGTGATCCAGTAATTAGATATGTATTACCTCTTAAACCTGGCATTATCTTTAGGAGGGCCAAATCAATGCGGGATAGCCTTGTAAGAAGTAGTACCGAGACTTGGCCTAAGACAAATAAATCCAGGCTTTTGAAAATGTGGTTAATGTAAAGCCTGTTGACATGGTGTCAATACCAAAGTTTAACAATCGCCTTTGACCCAGAAGAACAAAAGAATGTATGGCAGCTGTCATTGCAGAACCAATCATGCGATTTATGTTTTGAGATGCCCCTATGATCTTCTCTATGTAGGCAGTACAACACTCTCTGTACATAATAGGATTTTACAACATCTACAGCCCAACATCAATCAAGACAAGACATATCCTGTAGCCAGGCATCTTGAGGAGTCCCATCGTAGTGATGTTAATGGCCTTGCATATTTTGTAATTGATTAAATTCCGCTGAGTATGAGAGGAGGTGACAGGGAGAAAGGTTTAAGAAAATTGGAATCACAGTACATCATTCAAATGAATAAGAAAAGCCCCATTGGTCTTAATATCGAAGAAGTTATGTATACGCATTTGTAAGAAAAGAGTGTCCCTTCCTGGATCTATGAAGTTGTGGTTGTTATGATTATAATAGTTTCATTAGCAGTGTGGTTTTAAAGTATTTATTCGATCAAATGGCTTGTTTTGGTAATGTTGGAATTAGGAGTAGTTGGACAAGGGTAATACCATGCAGTCGATAAGTGTCAGGAAATATAAGCCCACTTGGGCAGGACTGCTTATATTCTAGAGTATGAGTACTTCGTCTTGGCTATGGTGACATTATACTTTGAAATAACCATTTGTAAGAATAGGCATGGTGAGTTATTTTGTAAATACATTCTATAGCACTAGGCACTTTATGAGTAAATTGGCACATCCTGTTACATTACTGAGTACGCTATTACACTTATGGATGGGCAGAGTATGTCTTTGCAGCCGTATGTTTGATTTTAATTTAAGGGACTTTAACAGAGTATATATCTATGGGTGCTAGATACTGTGCAGTAGTCACTTTATTATTTATTTATTTATTTATTTATTGTTGCACATTATTCCTCAACAGAAGGAGGGACTCATTTTGTAGATGTATTAATAATTTCAAACAGTTTGTTTCAGTATTTATAATCATAAGGTCGGCATCATCAGCCCAGTTGGAAAATATTGAACATGTTTGTCTATATCAGTGGTGTGGGCTGATACTCATGGCCACTGACCGATATATGTTAAATCAGTAAATGATAGCACAGAAAACCTTTGAAGAAATGGGCGACAGCATTTTCATTAGAATTTTTTTTGTGCCTAAGATATGAACTGTGTTACCAACTAAATGACGGAAGAGATATCTAAATTATTAGCAATTTTTTTTACTAGAAATGTCATTTCAGTTTGTTTCCCATTTTGATGGTGATGTCATGCAATAGTATTGGTGTAAATAGGAACAGAAAATGGTGCTTCAACGTCAGTGAACAACGCTATGGAGGTAGCCGAAATACATTTGATGGATTAGGCAGCACAGGATGAAATAAATGTTTGGGTGGCACTGAACGCAGCAAGCATCAGCCCCTTTATTGCATTTTAAATAAAGGACTATTGGTGATTGTCTTATGGCAAGTGCTAGCTCCCGTGTATGACGATGTTCACCCCGGTGAGGAGCACAGTGGCGTCCATCAGTTTTGGGAAGGAGAATATATATCTACTGCCTAGTGGCAGTCACCCCAAAGTAGTTCTAGTTAGGACCATGTTTCCATAGAATAAGCATTTTTTGTTTTTTGACTTGCGTATATCTTCGGCACCATTTGACAAATCTTCACAAACTTTTCCCAAAAAAGTGTTGTTGTGATTCTTGTTCCTCACTGAAAGTTTTGGGGTGATAGGTCAAGTGGGGGTCGAAAAAAAAGGGAGGGTGAAAAAAGAGGCTTATTCTTTGTTAATCCCCATAGGACCTTTAGGCACGTCTTCAGCCCAAACCACTAGACAGAATTACACCAAATATGGCAGAAAGCTAGCTTTCGGTACGCAGATTGTGCTATTTGGTGTAAATCTGTTCAGTAGTTTTTAAGAAATTAAGCAAAATCCAAATTTGTATATCTCTGGTTGTGGCAACTTCGGGATTATTTTGCAAATATTTCACGAAAATTCATGAATTGGCTGACCACAACCTAACTAGAAAGTTCTGGCCACCATTTTGTTTCACAGGACATGGTCCCCAGGAGTGAAAATCCTAATTGAAAGTGGCATAAGTGGTCAGGTTGAAGGTACCCTGACCCTGGTGGTGTGAAATAGGTGTGTTTTAGGGGCAAATTAAGGGGTTAAAATAATTTTGCATCACCATGCGTGATATTCATGAAAATTCATGAAAATACACGAATTTCCACAAATTATTCGCAGAATATTCACAAATATGAACAAATGTGAAAGAAAAACCACAGACTCATTCATACACTAATGCATTCACTCATACATGCACTCAGAGACTCAGGTGCTCACTCAGACACTCATTCACACCCACTTACAGACTCAAACACACACTTTCAGACCCACTCAGACACTGACGCACCCACTCACAGATCCACTGACAGAGACAGGCCCTTTTGCCAACCTGTGGTGCTTTGGCCATGCATGGTGGGGGGTTAGAGGGTTATAAGGGCTTGGCTGGAAGGCCTGGCTGCCGAAGGCTGGGTGCGGCGGGGGTTGGAATAACATATAGTAATTAAAATTACTTTATGTCAAAAACCATACCATACCATCACTGAAAAAAACAAAGGTTAAAGGGACGTTATAGTCAGGCTCTGAATTTACTCGTACAAAATCATAGAAATTCAGCAGTTATAATTAGAGTTCTTTCAAGTAACTATAACTCGCGCCCTATGGTAACTATAAGTCGCGCCTTCACCATTTATAGCTAATTACTCCATATATTATATCATTGATGAGATCTTGTATGGCATCTTTGATATTATTGCTGCAACATTTTCAATAAAATTATTGATAAGAAAACTGTGCATGGCAAGGGCTCGAGGGCGTCTCTTCCTAATTGTGACTCGCAGGGGGACGCATGATTGTTTTGTGACCGTAAATGCGGTTGCAAAACAATTGCAGTTAACACCAATTCCAAATTGGTGTTAGCCCATTTGCAAATGGGAAAGGGTCCCCAAGGATTGGGCGTGCAAACATTTTTTACAGAGCAGGCAGTGGCTCCACGGACCACTGCCTACTCCAAAAAAGAGAAACTGAAAAGTTTCATTTTTATTTTTGTAATGCAGCCTGTTTTCCTTTAAGGGATGGGGTCCCCGGGGCCAAAATCGGCTGGGGGATGGGGGCATCATGGCCACCCTCCTCCATTTATTGAAGGCTGGGCCCCATGGGATGGGGTCCCCAGGGCCAACAGGAGCCAGGGTACGGCGAACATGCGCCAAAGGCCGTGTGCAGTGTGAGGTTGGGTGGTTAGGGTGCTGGTGGCAGGGCTGGCCACAGGCCACAGGCCAAGCCCAGTGGCCATCCCCACCATGCACAGCCAAGGCCATGTGCAGCGCATGGTTGGGTGATTATAGGAGGTTGGCCACAGGCCCTGCGGCCAACCGCTGACACAGTGGTTGGATTAATGTATGGTAATGAAAATTACTTTATGTTAAAAAAAAATAGAAATTAACTGAAAAAAAACAAAGATTACATGGATGTTATAGTTAGGAAATAGAATTTTAAAAAACATGGACATTCACTGAAAAAAACAAAGGTTACAGGGACATTATAGTTAGACTCACATTTTAAATGCACAAATCCATAAAAATTCACCTGTTACAGTTAGAGTTATCTCAAGTAACTATAACTCGTGCCCTAAAGTAACTATAACTCAAGCCCTTGCCATGCACTGCTAATTACCCCACAAATTACAGCACTCATGAAATCTTTGATAACATCTTTGATAACATCAATGTAATATTTGCAGTAACATTTTTGATGAATAAACTGTGCATGGCGGGGGCGTGAATATAGGCTTTCATATATAATCTGTTTGGTTAAAGAGACAGCAGTGCTAAGGATGGTGACGGTCATTGACTGCCCCTCTTTCACGCGCAAAATGAGCTGCATGGGAGCTATACTACCAGAATGGGCAATGGAAACATCTACAATGCATAGGAAGTCTTCATTGAGCTACCAGAATTGCAGTGATGCCTGTGGATGTCATTTAGGGGTTGCCTGTGACCCCCTAGCTTCCCACTTGCAAACCTCCGGTCTCAGAGGTGACAAAATTAGTGTCATAAACACAGGATCTATTCAACATTCTGAGCATGGGGCTCCTCTCTCCTTCTTTTTTGCCGTTATTTATTATATTGATAATGACTAATACTCCAGCATTCACTGTTAGTGAAATAAAAAAATAGAGCATGAGGAGATGGAAGTGAGCCTTCACAAACTGTTGAGGTAGAGTAAAAAAGTGTTTTTAAATGTATGATGTGTGTGTGCTTGCAGGTAAGAGTATGTTTGTGTGGGAGATCCTGTCAAAGGTCACATGACATTGATTCCTTTAATGCTATAAGATCAAAAAGTGTGTGATATCGCTTCTTCTACCCCTGGTATTTTGGTGAAATGACATCCATGCCCCTGTCATACACAAGGAAATTCCAATCCACTCATAATTTCACACTTGTGTTCCTTAAGGCTCAAGCCAATTGCTAGAAACAGATGTCTGTCACAGTGGGGTAAGTGACATTTGGGACCTATTCAAAAGACAGACACCTGCTCCTTCTTCAGCCCATGTATTTTAAAATATCCAAGACATCACCACAGTTTTGTACAGACCAACAAAGCCCAGAGGCTTTAGGACATTCCTGCTTCTCTGTGTGTTTCACTGTGATCTTGGTTTGTGCCAGTATCTCAATAAAGTCTGTTAGCACTGCTGCAGATCGAAATTTTAAAAAAGCGGAAAGGGATCTCCCTTGTTGAAATCAAGATAACATTTAAGCTCCACAAGTTGCTGTTGGAGACTCCTATTCAATCAATCAATCAATCAAAAAAAGAGCGCGCTACTCACCCGTAAGGGTCTCAAGGTGCTGGTGGAGAGGGGGGGGGAGGTTGATTACTGTTCGAACAGCCACGTCTTGAGGTGTTTTCTGAAGAGCAGGAGGTTCTGAGTCTTGCGGAGGTTGGTGAGGAGGGAGTTCCAGGCCTTGGGGGCGAGGTAGGAGAAGGATCTGCCTCCGGTGGTTGCACGTTGGATGCGGGGGACTGTGGCGAGTGCAAGGTCGGCGGAGCGGAGGTGGCGAGTGGGAGTGTAGAAGTTCACTCTCTTTCGTTGAGCTAGGTTGGTCCAGTGTTGTGGAGGGATTTGTGTACGTGGATGAGGATTTTGAAGGTGATCCTCTTGTCGATCAGAAGCCAGTGAAGGGATCTGAGGTGTGAGGAGATGTGTTCATGGCGTGGGAGGTCCAGGATGAGGCGGGAGGCTGCGTTCTGGATCCTCTGGAGTTTTCGTTTGAGCTTGAGTGTGGTGCCGGCGTAGAGGGCGTTTCCGTAGTCTAGCCTGCTGCTGATGAGTGCATGGGTGACGGTCTTTCTGGTCTCTATGGGAATCCATTTGAAGGTTTTTTGCAGTATGTGGAGGGTGTTGAAACAGGAGGAGGTGATGGCGTTGATTTGCTGGGTCATGGAGAGGGAAGGGTCCAGGATGATGCTGAGGTTGCGTGCGTGGTTTGAGGGTGTTGGTGGGGAACCTAGAGCGGTGGGCCACCAGGAGTCGTCCCATATGGTTTTGTTGGGGCCGAAGATGATGATTTTGGTTTTGCTGGAGTTGAGCTTGAGGTGGTTTGCTGTCATCCATGTGGCGGTGTCAAGGAGTCCAGCGTGGAGGCTGGTTTTGGCGGTGGTAGGGTTTCGGGTGAGGGAGATGATGAGCTGGGTGTCGTCTGCGTAGGATATGATGGCGATTCCGTGTGGTCCGAGGATGTTGGCGAGCGGGGCCATGTAAATGTTGAAAAGGGTAGGGCTGAGGGAGGACCCTTGGGGGACTCCGCAGATGATTTTGGTGGATGTGGAGTGGAAGGGAGGGAGGCGGACTTTCTGGGTTCTTTCAGTGAGGAAGGAGGTCAGCCAGTCTTGGGCCTTGTATTGAATACCTGCATTGTGGAGGCGTGTGCGGAGTGTTTGGTGGCAGACAGTGTTGAAGGCAGGGGAGAGGTCCAGGAGGATGAGTGCGACGGTCTCGCCCTTGTCGACTCTGGTTCTGATGTCGTCAGTACATGCGATGAGGGCGGTTTCAGTGCTGTGGTTCTTGCGGAGCCCAGACTGGGAAGTGTCGAGTGTGTTGCTTTCCTCTAGGAAGTGAGACAGGCGGTTGTTCACTAGTTTCTCAGCGACCTTGGTGGGGAAAGGGAGGAGCGAAATTGGGCGGTAGTTGGTGAGGTCATCAGGGTCTGCTTTGGGCTTTTTCAGGAGTGCGTTGACTTCTGCTTGATTCCAGGGGTCTGGGAAGGTGGCGTCGTTGAAAGAGCTGTTGATTATGTCGCGAAGCTTGGGAGCGATGGTTGGGCTGGCTTTGTTGTAAATGAGGTGGGGGCAGTTTCTTCGTCGTTGGTAGGGGCCCAGGTGAGTAGTAGGTTGGGGGGGGTGGGTCTTTGCTGATCATGTCAGTGGTGTGGATGGCGGGTGCGTGTGGTTTGAAGCTGGTGTCTATGTCTAAGATTTTGCGGTGGAAATGGTTGGAGAGGGAGTCTCAGAGGAGTTGTGTGTGTGTGGGGTCGATGTTGCTGGCTTTGGGTTTGGAGAGCTCTTTGATGATGGTAAAGAGTTCCTTGCTGTTGTGTGAGTTACTGTCTATGCGTTCCTTGTAGTATGCTCTTTTGGTGGTGCGTATGAGTTGGTGGTGTTTGCGAATGGTGGTTTTGAGGGTGGAGAAGTTGGTAGTTGAGGGTTCCTGTCGCCAAGCTTTCTCTATTTTGCGGCATTCATGCTTGGAGGCTTGGAGTTCAGTTGTAAAACAGGTCACGTTCTTGATGTTGCGGGTGGTGATGTTTCTTCTGAGAGGGGCGAGTGAGTCTGCGCAGGTTGTGATTCATTGTGTGAGGTTATGGGCAGCAATGTTGGGGTCGTTGGTGTTTGGGGGGTTCTGTGCGAGTTGGGTGTTCAGGTATTCTGTGGGGATCTTGTCCCACATGCGGTAGGGTGTGGTGTGTTGGTGGTGTGTGGGGGGTTCGGAGAAGTGGATGCAGTGGTGGTCAGTGCAGTGGAGTTCGGTGGTGTGAGTGTAGGTTATGTGGTTTCTCGAGGTGAAGATTGCGTCTAGTTTGTGTCCTGCTGAGTGGGTGGGTGCTGTGACCAGTTGTTTGAGTCCGAGGTTTGTGAGGTTATCTAGAAGGGATGAGGAATTGTGGTCGTGGAGGTTCTCCAGGTGAAAGTTAAAGTCACTGAGGAGGATGTAGTCTGTGGAGGTGAGGGCGTGAGGGCTGATGGTGTCAGCAATGGCGTCACAGAAGGGCGGGCGAGGCCCTGGTGGTCTGTAGATGAGGGTTCCTCTGAGGGTGGTGTTGTCGTTTATGTGAATTAGGAAATGCATGTGTTCTGCGCTGTCTAGGGTGTCGTGTGTGTTGGTGGTGACCTTAATGGTGTTTTTGTGTTTAATGGCGATGCCACCTCCTGGTTTATTTAAGCGGTCTCTGCGATTGAGTTTGTATCCATCTGAGGTGGCTGTGGCTATGTCTGGCTCAGATGAGGGGTTCATCCAAGTTTCCGTGAGGAAGACAATGTCTGGTGAGTGTGATGTGATAAGGTCCCAGAGTTCGTTGGCATGCTTGTGTAAGGAGCGGGTCTTTAGGAGTATGCAGTTAAGGTAGTTGTGGGGGCTGTTGTTGTTGTGGTGCGCGATGGTGTTGGTGTGGGGGGTGTTAGTGGTGTTGTAGGGTGTGTTGGTGTGGGGGGTTTTGGTGTTGCTGTGGGTTGTGGTGGTGTTGTTGTGGAGTGTGTTAGGGTTGTGGGGCTTGTTGGTGTTGGGGTAGGGTCTGTTGGGTTGGTGGGGACTGTGTGAGAAACTTCTGCGTTGAAGTTGTGGTATCTGTTTTGGGGAGCGTTGGGGTTGGTGTGGGGCGTGTGGGTGTTTCTGGTGTTTGTCGGGGAGCAGGAAAACCGGCAGGCATAGCAGGTGAAAGGTCCCTGCGTGTGTTTGGGGTTGGCTTGGGTGCAGGCGGGGAGTAGTCCTGGGTTGAGGGAGTGGAGTGTGGTTGTTGAATAGGGTTGTCTGGGGGGGTCTGGGTTAGGGGGACCAAGGGGACTGGCGCTGGGCGCGGTCCAGGCGCGGAAGGGTGCAGACGGGCTGGCCCCTGGTTCGCCCGCGCAGTGGCCGCTTTAAGAGGGTGGGGTGGGAGGGTGAAGCAGCTGGGAGGCGGGAGGGAGGGACAATGGATGGAAGTGGGGGCGGGGCCGCAGGGGAGGCAGTGTCAGGGGGAACAGTGACCGGCCAGAGCCGGTAGCAAAAACGGGCGGTGAGATTCAACCTCACTTCTCTAGTTCTCTTCGGACTGGAAGATGTTGAGGACATAATGGCTAGTTATCCATGTAATGATGCATCACTGGACAATGTTGCTACCTAAGAACCTACCCACATCACTTGCCTACTTGAGACTCTACTGTTTGCAGTATTGTTATCTTTTACTATGATGTTATTTAATCTGATTCCTTCTATTAAACAGGAGAGAGCTATTTGCATGCACCACCTATAGGAAAGTACCCTCTTTTTGGCATGTTGCCCCCAATTTCTGCCAGATGTCAGTGTGATTGACTGTGTCACAGGGATCCTGCTAACCAGGACCCCAGTGCTTATGCTCTCTCTCCTCTAAATTTTGTCACTGCATACTGATAACCCAGTATTTCACCCAAAATTGGCATACTGCGTGCCCCCTAGTATACAGTACCTAGGTGCCAAGGCGCCATTGGGGTCCCAGGGTATCCCTATGGGCTGAAGCATTTCTTTTGCCACCCTTAGGGAGCCCATGCAAAGGCTTCTTCAGGACTGCTGTTGCAGCCTTTGTGAAATGGTGCATGCACCCTTTCACTGCCATTTACACTGCACCAGGTCACTTATAAGTCACCCATATGTCAGGCCTTCCAACCCTGAAGGCTGGGTGCAGAGTACCTGTGTGTGAGGGCACCCCTGCACTAGCAGAGGAGTCCCCACATCATCCAGGACCATTTTCCCAGACTTCGTGAGTGCGGGACGCCATTTTATTTGTGCACTGTACATAGGTCACTACCTATGTACAGCTTTACAATGGTAACTCCGAATATGGCCATGTTTGGTAGCAAAGATGTTGGAATCATACCACAAGGCTTTTGCAAGCATTTGTTGTATGGTTCCATGCACTGTGGGGGCTCATTAGAGGACCTTATGTACTTCCATTACAGCCTTCTGAGGTTTTCCAGGCAGGCCCAGCTGCCACCATCTCAAAGACAGGTGTCTGCCCTCTTGTTGCTTGAGCAGCTCTAGCGCAGGAATGCAGAACAAAGGATTTCCTTTGGGAGAGGGAGGTTACACCCTCTCCCCATTGGAAATAGGTGTTAAAGGCATGGGAGGGGTAGCCTCCCAGAGCCTCTGGAAATGGTTTGAAGGGCACAGATGGGGCCCTCCTTGCATTATCAAGTCTACACCGGTTCAGGGACCCCCTGTCCCTGCTCTGGCGTGAAACTGTCCATTACCACCCAAGGGAGGTGCTCAGAGCTCCTCCAGAGAGTCCCTGGGTTTTGCCATCTTGGATTCCAAGGTGGTAGGGAACTCTGGGAGCATCTGAGTAGCCAGTGCCAGCAGGTGAGGTCAGAGCCCTCTCCTGATAGGTGCTTAACTGTGTAGCTCACAAATCCCCCTTTCAAGACTATTTAGGGTCTCTCGTCTGGAAGTTTCCTTAGATTCTGATTGCAAGACTCCAGCAGGAATCCTCTGCATCCTTTACTTCACCTTCTTACCGAAGAAACTGCTTCTGGACCCTCTAGGAACTCTACAACTGCAACAAAGAAGCAAAGATGACTTTTGCAACATTGTATCTTCAGCTCCTGCCAGCACCTGCAACTGTTTCCCAGTTGTACATCCTCAGAGGACAGCCAGTCTTCAGCCTGCACCAGAAGAACAAAGGAATCTCCCTTAAAGTGAAGTAGTCACTTCCCTGCTTCAGTAGGCACTCCTCTGCAGATACGACTGGTGGCTTGGGTCCCAGCTCCTGAAGAAGTGAATGGATCCAGAGAAATGAGTGATGGACCAAAGTGGTCCCAAAGGTCCTGACGTCCAACTGTCCAACTTTGGTGGAGGTAAGAGCTTGCCTCCCCATGCAAGACAGTATCCCCATGCACCACGCGTTTTGCAGTTGCCAAGGCTTGCTGGCATACTTCCACTAAGTTCTCTGTGCACCATGAAGCTCCAGCACCCAGCAGTCCTTCCTGTGGTGCACAACCTCCTGCATGGTTCTCCGGTGGTGTGGGATCCCTTTTTGTAGTGCTGCATGGGCCTCCTTTTGCACCTTCTTTGTCCCAGTGCTGTGGGACTCCTGTGCATACTGCCTTGTCTTCTGAGAGCTCTCTGAGTTGCCGAGAGCTCCCTCTGCCTCCCCCTCCTGGGCAGAGTCCACCAGGTCCCTCCTGGTCGGGGCAGCGCCATTTTTCATTAACCACAATCTTTACATGTGCCAAGGCTTGTTGGCGGAATCCAGCGACGGAAACCAGACTGCAATCATCCATCCGTCATGGGACATCATCTGCACCAACCAGGAACCCGCATCCATCTTCTTGGGTGCAGTACTGACTGTTCTTCACCAGTGGTTCTTCATTTGCGCCTTTAACCAGGTTAGCAGGGGCTCCTGTTCTCCCTGGACTCTTCCGTGCTTCTTGGACTTAATCCCCTTCTTCCACAGGTCTTTAGGTCCAGGAACCCATTGTTCATGTCTTGCAGTCTTTTCTGGTTCTTGCGTAATCTTCTTTCTTGTGTTCTTGTGTGTTCTAGGAAAGTTACTGTTAATTTACTCCTGTTTTCCTGTGCTCTGGGGTTGGTTCTATTACTTACCTTTGGTGTTTTCTAATACTCCAAGCGCCGCTCCACCCACTACACTTGCCTAGGTTGGAAACCAACCTCCCATTCTACTTTCTTAGTATATGGTTTGTGTTCTCCCAGGTCCATTTCTAACTATTGTGATTTTCACTATTTGCACTGTTTTCTAACTGTTTTTACAGCTATTTCTGCATACTAGTGTATATAATTTGTGTATTGCTTACCTCGAAGAGAGTATAGTCTCTATGGGATTTTTGGCATTTGTGTCACCAAAATAAAGTATCTTTATTTTTGTAACACAGAGTATTTTCTTTCATGTGTGTGAGTACTGTGTGACTACAGTGGTATTGCATGATCTTTGCATGTCTCCTAGTTAGGCCTTGGCGGCTCATCTACACTACCCCTAGAGTGCCTGGCTTCTAGACACTGACTACATTTCATTAATAAGGGATAACTGTACCTGGTACAAGGTGTAAGTGCCTTAAGTATCCACTACAAACCAGGACAGCCTCCTACAACGGTGATCAGTCTTTTGTCTTTGCCTAGAAGCTGTCCCAGAAGTGCCTTGCCTCTATCCCCCAATTAAAACCCTGCCTCTCCTTCTTCTTCACTTCTACTAGACATGGGAACCAGCAGTGATTCAGGCTCTCTGGGGTCTGTGACCCTCAGCATGGAGTGTTTTCTTAGGGCCCCTACTTGCCTCTGTAGCGTATTTTGTTCTCTTTCTGTCTGCATAGTGGGTCGACATTTATCCAGGCGGTCTACTCTTTCCAGCTCCACTAGGAGATGCTGTTCACTAGGTTTTGCTTGGCTTCTCTTGTTGCTCCCCTAAAAGTGGCTTTAAATGAATCCCAGTGTGTCTCGTGTGAAGTGCCTTTTGGGTCATCATTGTTAAAGTAGTTGCTTATCGTTTGGGCCAATCATTCCCTGTGAGCCACATCCCTCACAATATCAGATGCGACTTCACCAGAGTTCCTCCCTTCCACATGGCCACTTGACTATGGTCTGATATAGTGCCCCCTTTAACATATAATTCGGCACCCTGACTGATTAGGCCACTAGACAGAAAGAAGATGTCTAATCTAGTATATGGCTTGTGCACCTGAGAATAGAAGGTTCAGCCATCGGTGTGTGGATGGAAATGTCTCCAGCAATCTATCACACCCAGTTCTTCAAAATGTGATTTCAATTTATGTGTAGCCACTCTTGTGGCCTGTGCATTGCATGGAAACCTATCCAATTCTGGGTGTCAGATTAAAGTCCTCTCCCAGGATAATACTCCCCTCAGCCAACCCCACTAGCGTGGATAATATCAATTCTAGGGAGGCTTCCTGATGGGTGTTGGGTGCATACATGTTGGCGTGTGTATAGGGGAAATTGTCTATCAAAACTTGCAATAGCAGACTTCTGCTTTCCCTGTCTTTCTCTACCTGTTGAATTTGTATAGGGAGGTTCTTTTTGAAGAGGATCACTACCCTTGCTGTTTTAGCTTTCCTGAAGAGATGTCTCTCCCGCAAGAGGAGGATATCAGCTTGTGGGTTGTTCAAGCAGCACCCAAGTAGACATTGTTTTGTGATGAGTTCAGACCCTGTACATTCAAAGTGATGTATTTAATGAGTTATGTTGTGGTATGGTAGCCATAAGGGCCATAGACCCTTGTGATTGTCCCCCGCAAGTAGTGTGATGCAATTAATCCCTTGTAACAAAACTGAATTAACTAACATTACAAAAGTGTCTCTGTTGTGGGTACGAGAGACCCGTAAACCTATGCAGGTTCGATTAGCAAGCTGGTCACTTGTCATGGCATGAGTTCAGTGTGCATAGTATATTGCTGTGTGTCTGACAATTAGGAATAGTGAAGGTGACCCAACTGATCCCCTACCCTCCCTGCGCCCCCACTTGGTATCTCGTCGAGCCTCCTGGCTCTGGAAAGTGTGTGCAATAATCTCAGCTCTTTATATCTCCCTGGCCACTTCCCCAGCTGCACCTCCAATGCTTTCCCATACGCGAGGCCTTTTCCCTCAATTTGGCCACTTATTACACACTTTGTGAGAGGGCATTTCCTATGGGCAGGTTTCATGACTGCTCAAAGCCCTTAGTCTTGGTATGGCAGTTCCTCTTCTCGAGTTTGACCACCTCAGTTTTCTTTTGAGGTATCAGTGTAGAGTCCTCCATTTGTCAGTTCTTGCTGTTAGTTTCCTCTGCTGTTTCCATGCTATAGGTAATGGCCTCTCTCCATGGTTGCACTCCTCAGTCTTGACCGAGATGCCCAAAACCCTGCTGTCCTCCTCTGGAGTTTTCACAGTATTTTCTGAGCCTTTCCATATGAACTGTAAGCCCTCCATAATGATCCATCGTTAGCCAATATCATTTTTGTTCAGTACCATAGTCACCATTTCGAAGGATCTGTGTTTTTGGAGAGTGAAAAAGGGATGCTTCGCTACCACCACATAAATTTTTCCTTGATTTGCGAACCATCATCATTATGCGTTCTTTCATGGGGAAGCTTCTGAGTTTGACCACAATGTCTTGTGGCATCTCTTTCGTGTATGGGTATTTACATCCCACAAAAAACAAAAGGAAGCACAGTTCCAAAGGAAAAGCCGGTCCTCACTACTAATTTGGGGAGGAGTCACTTTGGGCCGTATTTATACTCTGGTTGCGCCGAATTTGCGTCGTTTTTTTCGACGCAAATTCGACGCTAAACTAACGCCAACTAACGCCATATTTATACTATGGCGTTAGACGCTTCGGGCGCCAAAATGCCCGGAGTGTGCGTCATTTTTTAGCGTGAACCCCTTCCTTGCGTTAATGATATGCAAGGGAGGCGTTCCCGTCTTAAAAAATGACTCCCAGGCCTTTACGTGGTATTTATACTCCCGGGCAAAAATGACGCCCGGGAGTGGGCGTGGCCAAAAACGGCGCATTTGCGCCGCTTTTTAACGCCTGGGTCAGGCATGGCGTTAAGGGACAAGTGGGCTCAAAATGATCCCAGAGTGCCCTCCCCTGCCCCCAGGGACCCCCCCTGCCACCCTTGGCCACCCCAGGAGGACACCCAAGGATGGAGGGACCCATCCCATGGACATTAAGGTAAGTTCAGGTAAGTTTTTATTTTTTTATTTTTTGTGGCATAGGGGGGCCTGATTTGTGCCCCCCTACATGCCACTATGCCCAATGACCATGCCCAGGGGACAGAAGTCCCCTGGGCATGGCCATTGGGCAAGGGGGCATGACTCCTATCTTTACAATGATAGGAGTCATGTTGATGGGGGATGGGCGTCGAAAAAAAATGGCGCAAGTCGGGTTACGACGATTTTTGCGACGTAACCTGACTTGCCCCATTTTAAGACGCCCATACGCCATTTTCCCCCTACGCCGGCGCTGTCTGGTGTACGTGGCTTTTTTCCACGCAAACCAGGCAGCGCCGGTCTGCTTGCGCCGGCTAACGCCATTCCATAAATACGGCGCCCGCATGGCGCTTCAGAATGGCGTTAGACGGCGCAACATTTTTTGACGCTAAACTGCGTTAGCGCAGTTTAGCGTCAAAAAGTATAAATATGGGCCTTTGTACTTGAAACAAGGGCCCTCACTCACCATCCAAAGACATGCTTCATCATTGGGCCATGCTCCTCATCAGGCTAACACTGCAATGCCTGACGGGGCCCTCAAAGGGGACTCTTTGCCAGAGATCTTTTCTAAATACTTGTCGGAGATGTGTGCAAGAGTGTGGAATTGGAAAAAAGGATATTAAAATTGGCTAGGGAAATCCAAAGGACAAACCTTTATTACAAAATGGAGCCCCTGTCAAGATTAAAAACAAAAGAGAGGGTCAGGGAGGCTGGATATAATGACCCAGTTCCCCTCCAAGTTGGTCTTATTATTTGCCCTATACCCCTGTTCTAGATACTAACATACAAGGTCATATGTGGGTATTTCCTATACTACCTACCCCAAAAAGAACTGTTCAACATGTTTCTCGCTCTGGTAGTCTAAAGATCTGGTAGCAATTCATCAGGACCTACAAAATATCCTCATCCTCACTGACAAGTAGACACATACCATAAACCTAATTGTAATTTTGGCAGTCTAAGCAGGAACCAAAAGAATAGGCCCCTTGGGGATAGCATTGGGCGCTTGGTGTTCAAAAAGATTATTAATTTGTGGCTTGAACACCGCTCTCCAGTACACCTACACCTGCTCAGTGCTTCCTGCTCAGTGCACCCTGCGTGCTCACTCTCTGCCAATAAATAGATCTGCATCTGCCTGGAGGACAGCTCTAAATAATTATGTAACACATTTTATCATATCATATCATCTCCCTCAGTTCCTTCTTTTCGATTGTGAATGTGAATATTCACTTCTCTGGATCTGTTTTCAAAGTCCTTGTATTTGTTTGCCAGACAGGACACTTGGAGCTCTAGATGGCCTATGGTGGTATTGACAAATTGGTCTCCATTGCTAAAAAATTCCTCTGCCCTTTTAATTCACTGATCCAACATTTGTAAGTTAATTTTTATCTCCACTACATCTTTTTCGATGTTGGTGTGCATATTTTGTGGAGTTTTGTGAAAGGTCCTGCTTCATCTCAGCAAGGCCTGCTTTAAGGGCCTCTTTTGTTAGGGATGACCCTTTTCCCACCATGGCCAGTTGTGGGGGTTGGTTGTTTATAATTGATATATTTTTCTCTCAGCTTCTGCACCTGTGGCATTGACATTCATTACTTGCCCCTCTGAACAGATTTTCCTGTCCGTATGCTGCGCTGCATGGCCTTTGGGCATCCACACGTCAGTGTGATTCACCAGTGACCAGCATCACTGCGTAGCCCTCCTGTTCTGCTCTTTAAGCCTGTAATGAGCCATTGGTCCTGTTATCTTCTAGCGCTCAAGGTCACGCCTATGTGGCTCTCAGAGTCAAACTGGCAGTTGCGGGCATGCTTCGACGCCATCCACCACTTGCAGTTAGCACAGTTCTCCATGAATACATGCATGGAATTTTGAGGGGTGTTAGGCCTTCCTAGCCCCTCTTTGCTGGTTCTTTCATTTCAGAGGAGCTCTAGAGATGCCCCCCTAGAGTTACGGCGATTAGTCTACATCTACAGATGCCAGAGATTTTGGCGCTTACCCTGAACATGACATTGGGACCCATTGTAACCCATTGTGTGCCGTCTTTTAATGTCTGCTCTGATCAGGCATTAAAAATGCCTAAAAATATGGTGCAAATAAATCTTTTAGATTTCTTTGTGCAATTTTTTTCGGCCCCCCTAATGGGGGAACTCCCCCCTTGCATACATTATGCCTGGTGCATGCATTGCGACACTTTGTAAATCTTGTGTGGCGCGTTTGGCCTCGTTGGGCCACATTAGCGTTGATAAATTGACTCTAATGTGGTGCAAGGAGGCGCTAAGCCCTCTTAAATCTGGGCCCAGGTGTCTCCACAAGAGAAGGGAGCAGGATGGGTACGACTCAGCATTCTGTAGGCCTTCACTTTTGCAGTACAATCCTATGGAATAGTTATTTCCAAAATGGTCATTTTGAGATAGTGGATAATTAGTTGGGGTGGATAGAAGTCCTCCACAATTCATAATGTCACTATTCTTGTTAGTTCCAGTAAACACTTCAGAAATGTAAATCTAAGCTCAACCCCTCGTAACTCCTGCACAGAGCAGACAGGCTTAACTTATGATACTGTGTAAAGCATTTAGCAGTGACAAAACAATTGAAAAGTCAAAAATATAAGTCAATAAAAACCTCATTCCAAGTTATAACAAAAGAGAATTATTTAATGGACAAAATGACACCCACCTTCAAGAATCCAATAAGGGGTATCGAAGATATGAATTTTACATTTTTTAAATGAAAATAGACCAAGAATGCATGTTCATCTGGTTGCACTTGACCAGAACCTAGAAACGATTCAAGGGTGACCATGATGGAGCACAGGTCAGATAAAGAAAACTGGTTCATTCCATTTGGAAGCTTTATCTTCAGACTTACGACCTCATTTTGACTTTGGCGGTCTTTTTCTCAGACTGCCAAAGCCGCAGGCGCCAGAAGACCGCTCTTCCGTCCACCATATCACGAGTACTGAACGATTTCCAGCACATTTTGGGCGAAAATCCTCCAGTAGTCGTACTAGTGGTTGGAGGTGCACAGGGAGTTCCACCACTGTCCCCACCCCGCCAAAAGGACTTCAACAGACGTATTATGACCTGTAATACAGCTTGGCGGTGTCCTGATGGCAGGGTGCTGCCGGTGGTGGAAGCGCCCGTTCCCTGCCTGACGACCTCCTCCCTGGACCAGGTAAGTCGGGCATCTGACAGGGGGTGGGAGGGTGTTGTGTGTGCATGTGTGAGTGGGTGTTGTCTGCGTGGGCATGTATGTGTGTATGTATGTGTGTATTATGGGTGTGTGTATGCGTGTGTGTATGGGTGTGTGTATGCATGTGTGTATGCATGTTTGAATGCGTGTATGAATGTTGAAGTGAGTGCGTGCATGAATGTTGAGGTGAATGCGTGTATGGATGCTTGTGAGTGAATGTGTGTATTGATGCTTTTGAGTGAATGCATGTAGGAATGCTTGTGAGTGAATTTGTGAATGGCAGTGTTGGTGTATGACTGTATACGAAGTGTGTGAATGAATGTATGCGGGGTGCATGTGGGTATCTGTGTGCCTCTGCATGTATGCGGGGGTGGGGGATGCTATACTAGAAGGGGGAGTGGGGGGGACTGTACTAGAATGGGGGGTGGGGGGTGCTGTACTAGAAGGGGGGTGGGGGCGCTCTTCTGGTAGGGGGTGAGGGGTGTTGTTATGGAGGTGGGGGTGGGGGGCTATTAGGCTTGAAGGGGGGTGGAGGGGTGGGGGAGTTGTCTGCCGGTGACAGGAAAGAAATTTCCTGTCACCAGTAGCCTTTCCACCAGGGTTTTTGTGGCAGTGCTACAGCCGCGGAAACCCTGGTGGAAAGCCAGCTCCTAATACCGCCGGTGGTCTTCATTGGACTGCCGGGTCAGAGATGCTAATCTCCGGCCGGGCAGGTCCAATCACCCTGGTGGCACAGGTGGGGATGTGGCGGGTTGGCAGAGGCCAACCCGCCACACTAATAATGTGGCGGTCTTCACCGCCTGCCCGTCAGTGGTGAAACCGCCACCATGGCCCTGGCAGTCAGAAAATCGCCAGGGTCATAATGAGGGTCTTAGTCTCTGAAATGGATGCCAAAAGTGCTCAGTGGAGCAAAGCAGCAGGCCATGGCTGAGAAGGGCTCCACATGGCCAGAGAGCAGGGAATGAAGTCCCAGTGGAGCTGAGGGAAAAATTAAATATTCTCACCCACCAAAGATCCCAAATTTAGATTTTTTTGCATCCACTTGCCTGGGAGGCCTGATATTTTCAACTCCTCCCTCTGGTAATAATTTCTACCTTTGGACTCAGCCACTTTTTTGGAGCTTAGATTACCTCAGCAAGGCTGCAAGCCTTAGCCAAACAGGCCATAAGGCCGGATAGCATCTCTGCTTTTTCCTGCTGAAACAAATTTGCTGTAGCAAAAAAGCTCCAAGCAGGAGCAACCAAACTCTTTGGCACAGTTGCGACGCACCTTCGTTGGATTGACTTGGCAGGTTTGACCCGGTCCTCCAGAGGTATTTGTATTTGAAGCCAAACGTTTCTATTTCCTATGTTTTTCAGGATGTTTGGAGGAGCACACTTTGACACAGCCAAGGGTCCTAGGACCTCAAGAATAGCACCTGGGGTCAAGACTCACTCAAGCAGAAGCCACCACCTGGGTCCTGGGCAGGTCCAGGTGGAATGGATCAGCTGGATCCATGAGGAAAAGGGCTACTAGGAGCTTGTTATGACCCTGTAGCATAACTGACCCTTGGAGTTCACTTCTTTGTTCTGAGGACAAGTGGGAGCATTCCAGACTCTCAGGTCTTCTCACAGGTCTCAACAGCATGTGTAATCATTTGTCTACCTTCCACAGGTCCAGTAGTGTTCTGAAGAGGGTGAGCAGGAGTGCCACATGTCTTCCTGGCACTAGAGTGTAGATGGGGTTGACTCCTGGCCCTCCATAACCAATTGAGAAAAAGTTAACATAGATAACCATGCGGTGGGGAGGGACCAGACCAAGTATGCCCCCATTGGCCATACTTCTTAGTAAATTTGGGCTGCCCCTGAGAAATACAGGCAAAGGTTCAGGGACAGCCACAAACTCCCAAACCTGTCCTGGGTGGACTTTTTAGATTAATCCAGCAAGGCACTGAGGGGCTGGGTGAGGGACAGCAAGGCAGATGATTTCAATGGGCTGAACAACCTGATTTTGAGGGAGCATATGTGCAATACCTGTTTTACAGACCTGAGCCAACACCATGGCAAGCAGACTGACACGTGGAAGCTTATTGAGGAGATGGATATCTGGGCCAGGACAAGGGTGTCCATGAAGGTATCTGGGGTGAATTCCCAAAAGGATGCTCAGGGTTCCCACCAGAAGAAAGTTGGGGAAAATATAAAGAAGGACTCCTCTCAAGAACCCTAAAATAATTCTCCAGGAAAAGGGTCCTAATCCCAATCCCAATCTGGCCACCACAGGAAAGGCTTTTCTGACAAAAATCATAACACGTCTAACCCCAAATGTAAAGAGTGTTAAGAGTATAGGCATTACAACTGTGATCCCAAGTGCCTCAAAAAGACAAAACCCTCCAGGGTTGGCTAGTGTAGTGTTTTGAGAGGAGATGGCTGAAAGCTCTCCTGAATCCCTTGCCTTTCATTGGCATTCCCTTCGAAAGGGTGGGCATCAACATTGTGAAGTCCCTGGATCCCAAGACAGCCTCTGGTAACAGGTTTATCCTGGTCTTCCTGAACCATTTCACAAGATACCAAGAGGCCATACATCTGAAGACTGCAACTGCACCTACAGTGGCTATGGTCTTCATGGGGATTTTCATTAGAGTGTGTCTCCCTGAAGAAGTAGTGTCTGACAGGGCCACCAACTTTATGTCTGCATATTTGCACTCAAGGCCTAATTCACAAATGGTCTCTGCAGTTGCTGCAGAGACTTAGCAGTGGCGGAGGGGGTCCCGCACTCGTGGCGTGACATCTGTAATGGGAAAGTGCTGTACCCGGGCCCCACTATGACTGCGAGTCCTCCACAATGGCTGCAGAGGCTGTTTGTGAATCAGGCACTCAATGCGAAAGAAACATGAAGTTACTTACAATCAACAAACACATGGTCTTGTTAAGAGGTTTAACAATGCCCTGAAGGGCATGATTATTGGTCTACCTGACCCCACAACCACAGCATAAGGGGACCACTCAGCCTAGATAGGGAGGGGTGGGAGAAAGCTCCCACATACCCTCCACATGATGTGGTTAGCTACATGCTAGCCCTCTGGAGCCAGATGGCCAGGTTGTGGAAGAGACTTCTGGTAACTTGGAGGCCATCCAAGAGGTGATGAAGCAGTGGTTTAACCAGACGGCTACCCCTGTGGAATTTTAGCCTGGGCTGAAAGTGTAGGTAATGGAGCCAGCGGAGCCCAGGAGCTCCCAAAGTGTTGGACTTGGCCTTATGAAATAGTTGCGAGGATTGTTGAACTACATAATTTATGGCTGTCAAGACCCCCAAACACCCCTTAAGGGTCCTCCATATCAATCGTCTCAAACCCCACTGGGAAATGTCTTAGGTCACCATGCTGCTAATGACAAATGATGGGGAGGAGGAACCTCTTCCTGCCCTCCTGTCATCAAAAGAGAAAGATGGGTCAGTGGAGGGTATCAACCTTTCCGCTACTCTGAAAACAGAGCAGCAGAGAGACTGTTGCCAATAGTTGGAGTAATCTGCCTCTCTGTTTTCCCTCACTCATTGGCTTACATATATGGGTACCAATGACATTGATACCAGAGAGTGCTCCCCTGCAAAAAAACAAAATGTACGGGCTGTCTGACAAAGTGAGGACCATCATCAAAGAGGAGGTATCTCAGATGTTGGAGTTGGTGGTGATTGAGCCCTCCAGTAGCCCCTGGTTCAGCCCTGTGGTGCTGGAATCAAAAGCTGCCCCACAAGGTGCCGCCCAGAACACCGGTTCTGTGTGAACTACAGGGGGCTCAACTCAGTCACTAAGACTGATGCTCACTCCAACCCCAAGCAGATGAGTTAATTGAGAGGTTAGGGGCTGCCATGTTCCTGAGCACATTTGATTTAACTTAAGAGTACTGGCAGATTACCTTAACTGAAGGCGCTAAGGAGAGGTCAGCCTTCTCCACTCCAGTTTAGAGTGATGCCCCTTGGATTGAAAAATGTCCATGCCACTCTACAGAGGCTGGTGAACTGAGTTTTGGCTGGTATCGAGGCCTTCAGTGCTGCTTATCTGGATGATATAGCTATTTTCAGTAGCAGGTGGAAGGGCCACCTTTTTCACCTGCAGAAAGTGCTTTAGGCCCTGCAGACCACAGGCCTTACTATCAAGGACAGTAAGTGCCAGATAGGTCAGGGGTCTGAGGTGTACTTGGGACACCTGATGGGTAAGGTGCAACCCCTCTCTGGCAAAATAGAGACCATTCTGAGCTGGCAGCCCCCAAAAACTCAAACTGAGGTGAGTGCCTTCCTGTGCCTCAAAGGATATTACAGGTACGTGTCAAGGGATATGGCACCATTGTTACCCCCTTGACTGAACTGATGTCCAAGAAAAAGCCAAGATAGGTGATCTGGACAGAGGTTTGCAAGAAAGCCTTTGACTCCCTAAAGCAGGCCATGTGCACAGCCCCTGTGCTCAGGTTTCCTGACATTTCTAAGGAATTCATAGTACAAAGATCCCTCAGAGCATGGCATATGGGCAGTCCTTTCACAGCGTAATGATGAGGGCCTAAACCAACCTGTAGCTTTCATCTCTAGGCCGTAACTTCCCAGGGAACAGGCATGGAGTGCTATTGAGAGAGAAGCCTTTGTTGGACCCAGGTCAGGGATGGCAGGGAGACCCATGCACTTCAAAGAACCTTTCCAGAAACTCCTTGCACCTTCCAGGAGAAAGACACCAGGATATAAATATAGGACCTTCAGACCCACTCTTTAGTTCACTACTGGACCTGAGGAATGATTCTCAGAAGACTGCCTGCTGTTGTGACCAGCTGTGTACTTCGCCATACTGCTGCTGTACCTGGAAGGTCTGTCCTGCTGTCTGGAGCCTGTCTTGAACCCTCATAGGACAGCCATGCTGTTGAGCCATGCACCTACATCTGCAACCAGAACTACCAGAAGTTACTCCAAGGGCTTGTTTGCTGGGCTCATGTTCAAAGCAATAGGGACATAACAGGCTCTCACTATCTTGAACCTGCACCTTGACCCAGCCTGAGTAAACCCTGAACCCCCAAGAGATCTCCATCCACTCATGGCCCCTTGGTTGTGGTGCTGAAGGTGTCTAGATGGGCATTTTTCAAACAATTGACCAAAACGTAATCTGAGAACCAGGAGGAGAGCGGGACCAACCTGCTTGCCCATCTGCCTGAGGTGCATCGGCGGTTGCGTTGACGTTGCAGCTTTTACCGCTACATTCGCCCCAGCAGCATCACGCAGCTTTCAGTGGTCCTTCACCAAAGGGGTATCCGACCTTGTGGAACTGTCTTTGGCTTCGTCCCATGGGAGACTTTTGACTTCCATTTCCGCGAAGTCCAAAGGTAAAAATCTTCACCGTGGCATCGCTCCAAGACCATCCTACGACGACACTTCCTCCTGAAGCCTGTCCTTGCAGAACTTCTACCTTCTCAGACATTTTTCTCATCAAATTTTTCAAAGTCTGAAGGTGAGCGCTGACCGTGCCCAATCCACTTCTTGTATCAAAACCACACACCATCGCGGTCAACCTTAATTTTCTACTTTGACTCTGAGAACCAGATATATGCGGCTGATGTTTTGATCTTTTAGGCGCTATTTTGAACCTTAAACTTTAAAAATTCATAACTCTGGTTCTACTGATTCGATTTTTGTAATTTTGGTGTCAAATAATTTATTACATTTTTCTAATTTTTCTATTTCTCTAAATTGGTTTGGGGTTTTTCTTGTGTTGTGTTTACACTTTATTGCTGTTTGTGTGCGGTATAAATACTTTTCACCTTGCCTCTAAATTAAGCCTGACTGCTTTTTGTGGCAAGCTACCCAGGGATAAACACAGGTTCATTTAGTGACTTTTTGGGGTTCACCCTGCAAGAGATTGTGGATGTTGCTTGACCAGGGCTCACCCCCAGTCTGCCAACAACCCAATTTCTCACACGTATGATCAAACTAAAGTGCTTGCTTTGTATATGATGGCAATGAGAATGCATGTACTAGCTGGCCCTGCAGAGGAGGAGGAGAGACAGGAAAGGATTTTTAGGGTCCAGATTAAACTCTTTTAATAATCCGAAGAGAAGACTTTTGATAAACAAGAGCTTAGTAGCCAGGTTATTGTAGAACTAATAGCTGAGCCTAAACCCCTTCTAGAAAGAAATACAGATAGAAGTAATGCTACGCTAACACATGTGCAAGTACTCTGCTCACTTCACCTCTTAACTTCTAGTAGTTACCAAGGAGCAATATAAGTTACAAGTGGTGCCCCAAATTGCCTTCTTTCGTTTCTTTAAAAGGTTTTTGAATTTTATGTTGGGGAGAGTTAATAATCAAATATATTTTGCTAACACGAAAGGACTTACAGCAGACTAAACTATTATTTTACTCTATTGCCCAATTCCCACGTTGTTGGACGTGTAGATGGGACTTGTGTACCAATCTGACCACCTTCTGCAAATTAGTATGAAATTCATGATAGAAAATGCTCACTTAGTACATATACAGATTTTGTGCAATGCATTATGCTCTATCGTAGACCTTGTTGAATGTTTTCCAGGCAGTACACACGACTCCCGCATGTTTGGACACAGTGGGGATAGTAATTATCTATCTACAGGATACTTTATTAATGGGTATTTGCTTGGTGAGTGTATTGATTCATTTTAATACATGTGTAGGCTGGGTGAATTTTCATAAGTACTAATTTAAAAAAGTTTGGTTATAGGAGAGAGCGATTCTGCTTTACCTCATTAGATTTTAGCTCCATATCTTAAGCCAAGCACTAGAAGTGAGCAGCGGTACGATACTGCCCTCTAGCGCACACGCTCCATTATAGAGATGTGTATCCTTTGAAGAGGGAGATTTTGCTTTCTTCCCAGGAGAGGTGGTGCACTGCCATATAGCCCTGGGACGTGCTTCAAAATCATAGCAACCTGTGCTATGTTCCATAATGTAGCTGCAAAAAAGGGACTCCGCGCTTTTGAACCAGATTCGGATTTAGATGCCGAGGAGGCAAACCTACTGCCCATCTACCAAAAAATGCATCCAGAGCTGTAGAAGGCAAAGCTCAAGGTTCAAACATAAGTCTGCATTATTTTTAAGGTCACTTGAAAATAAATCAGTTACAAAGAAGCACAAAAGAACACAATTGATAAATGAAATAAAATATACATTTACTTCTGGTTTTTAGAGCTGAAAATGTTTGTTTTTCACCCCAAAAAAGGTAACAATGTTTTAACAAACTCAATATTGTTGTAAACTATTATTTGTACAAGGAGCACACAAAATCAGGTAACTATAAACAAATGTTGCTAATGTTTCCTTCTCCCTTTCAAAGCAATTCCCTTTTCTGTGCTTATATTATTAGGAGTTGCAGATGCATTACTATACGCATATTGTCTGCGAGTGAGCTGCACACTTATGCCGTCCGACGCACAGAGGCTTCTGTGGCTTGAAGCCTCTTCAGTTTCACCCCCTTCTAATTCACAAGAAGCTGCTTTTTGGGAAGTTTGTATATTCTCTAAAGCACTGGTTACCTGCAACGTCCTCGCTATAGCCCCTCATCTATATGTTCATGTTTACAATGAGCCTTGACAAAGTGCCAGTACCATGTGTCAGACGGTTTACGGATCCGGTAAAGCCATCTATGTGTGATATGTTAAAGATGTCTACAGCTATGTGTGATATGTTCCTGCTCTTAAACTGTGCTCTGTGTGGGTACTGCCTCAATTAACCGATCAAATATGTCAACAATTATGTTTGCCCCTCTTCAACTGTGTTTGTGAGCTTATCAAAGTCATCTTTGATGGAATACATTTTTCTATTCATCATTGCTAACTGTTATTATCAGTTTTTCTGTTTTAATTTTCTAGGCACGTAAGTGCAAACATGAAGGCCTCCAAACCACCAAACACATCAGATGTTTCTCCACCATCAGTAGGTGTAACACAAGCAGGACATTTTTTGTTGTGAAATACTCAGATGGCTTTAAATATGTCTCCTGGACATTGCTTCAAGTTCTGTCCCTTGCTTCAAGATTTGGTGCTTTCTGGCTGTTGTATGGTCCTTGAGTCTTCTAGAAATTCTGGCACTAGCATTACTAGCATTGACTTAATGAGGTCCTCAGGAGGTGTTGGTGGTGGCTGGATTGAGGGACTTCAATCTGTTCAACATGTCTTTGATAGCCATCTAGCCACCTTCTCTTTGATTCGGGGCACACATCATACCATCTTTTGCATATCTCTTTGATGGTACTCCGAGTCACACCCACAAAGGTAATTTTCTCTTGGACCCCCTTGCAAATGTTTTTGTTGTTGAACTGTGAATGAGCTCTTCCCAAAAAGCTCACCATTGTGAGCCACACAATCTAGTGAGCACCTCCAACTCCTTCTCACTGAATTTCAACTTGCTCTTCCTTCTTCCTCCATCCTCACCAGACTCCTCTCTTGATATTATGGCAAAGAGTGGAAATTCAAAGTAACCATTCCTTCACTGTTTGGTTTGGACACAATTTCTGCATTCTTGTGTTACACAGGCCTCACCAGAGCATATGTTACATCACTTCCTCATAGTGAGGTCATCAAATAGTACACAAATGTGACTTTCGCAATTTGTGAAAACATTAACAATTTACCAATTTTTATTTTTTTAATTGGTAACTTGAAATGCGAACGATACTGAATCACAAGTTTCGAAATTAGCAAGAGACATAACGAATATCGATTCCCAAATTGGAATTCAGAATGCATCACAATTCAGAATGCAATTTGGGCCTTCGTACATCTGGCCCTTGCAGTTCAGTTTCCATGCGCAGTGAGGCTTACATATGCTGTTATTTTACCAAAGATAAAGATATGTAACATAAACATAATTTACCGCAGTAAGGCCCATATTTATACTTTTTGACGCTAAACTGCGCTAACGCAGTTTAGCGTCAAAAAATTTAGCGCCGTCTAACGCCATTCCGAAGCGCCATGCGGGCGCCGTATTTATGGAATGGCGTTAGCCGGCGCAAGCAGACCGGCGCTGCCTGGTGTGCGTGGAAAAAAACCACGTAGACCAGGCAGCGCCGGCGTAGGGGGAAAATGGCGCTAGGGCGTCTTAAAATGGCGCAAGTCGGGTTGACGCTAAAAAATCGTCTTAACCCGATTTGCGCCATTTTTTCGACGCCCAGACGCCATTTAAATGACTCCTGTCTTAGTAAAGACAGGAGTCATGCCCCCTTGCCCAATGGCCATGCCCAGGGGACTTATGTCCCCTGGGCATGGTCATTGGGCATAGTGGCATGTAGGGGGGCACAAATAAGGCCCCCCTATGCCACCCAAAAATTTTTGAAAAATATAAAAAATTATACTTACGTGAACTTACCTGAATGTCCCTGGGGTGGGTCCCTCCATCCTTGGGTGTCCTCCTGGGGTGGGCAGGGGTGGCAGGGGGGGTCCCTGGGGGCAGGGGAGGGCACCTGTGGGCTCATTTTGAGCCCACAGGCCCCTTAACGCCTACCCTGACCCAGGCGTTAAAAAGTGGCGCAAATGCGGGGTTTTTTGACCCGCCACCTCCCGGGCGTGATTTTTGCCCGGGAGTATAAATACGACGCATTTGCGTCGCCGTCATTTTTTTAGACGGGAACGCCTTCCTTGCATCTCATTAACGCAAGGAAGGCGTTCACGCAAAAAAATGACGCTCTTTGCCCATACTTTGGCGCTAGACGCGTCTAACGCCAAAGTATAAATATGGCGTTAGTTTTGCGCCGAATTTGCGTCGAAAAAAACGACGCTAATTCGGCGCAAACGGAGTATAAATACGAGCCTAAATGTCTGTGTTTTCAGGTTTACAATGAGCTATTTTTCTGAAGTTCTATCTAGTGAACTAAAGCCCAGACACATTAGCACAATTTTTTTGATGCTAATGTGGCGTTAGATGGGCTAAACGTTGCACCAGATTTATAAAATTGTGCAATGCTTACATCGCGCCACTCTGCAACCCCTTGCACCACATAATGCCTGTGCCAGGCATAATGTATGCAAGGGCGGAGTTCCCCTGTTAGGGAGGCCAAAACAAATGGTGTAAAACGCCATTTTTATCGCCATTTCTAAAGCCTGCTCAGAGCAGGCGTTAAAAGGAGGTTCCCATTGTTTTCAATGGGCCTCTGGGTGCTTTGCAGGATTAGCATTAACATTTTTGATGCTAATCCTGCAAAGCGCCGAACTGGCGTCAAAGATTTAGACGCTAGTTCCCTAGCTACCGCCATGGTGTGCCTTACATTAAATATGGTGCACTCATGGTAGCGTTAGGGGGGAGCTAAGGGACGCAAGAAAAGTCGCGCTGCACTAGGTGCAGCGCGACTTTTCATAGATCTGCCCCTTAGTCTCCTGAGTAGCTGATCCTCAGAATATATATCTTCAAGGGTCTTATATTGTTCAAGATTGATCAGCTGTTAGAAATGGGGTTTTTGGTTGGCAGTCAGGTTACCCCCTGTCCAAGCAAAAGCCCTCACTCTAGTCAGGGTAAGTCACACACAATCCAAGATTATCCTGTGCCCACCCTCTGGTAGCTTGGCACGAGCAGTCAGGCTTAACTTAGAAGGCAATGTGCAAAGTATTTGTGCAATAAATCATACAATACCACCATATAGCACCACAAAAATACACCACACAGTGTTTAGAAAAATATATAATATTTATCAGGATAATTGTAGGTCAAAAAGAATAAAGTTGCAATGTGAAATTGTAGAGATATCACTGAAAAGTGATATAAAGTGTCTTAAGTCTCTTTCTGTGGATCGCGGGGATTACCAGATGTCCCTGGTCTGTGCGTGGATTTTCCTGCTTTTTTTCCGGCTGCGTGTCGGTCTGCGGGGCTGCGCGTTGAAATTACGATCTCACGGCAGGCGTTGCGTCAATTTCTCCTCTAGAGTTTGGGTGGCGTTGTCCTTGCGAAGCCGTGCGTCGGATTTCCGGTCGTCCCGAGAGCGTCGCGTCGATCAGCGTCGGTGTGCGGCGTTTTTCTCGCCGCGGCACAAGCTGTGCGTCGAAATTTTCGGCGCACGGAGCGTCCAAGTGAAAAAGAGAAGTCTTTTTGGTCCTGAGACTTCAAGGAACAGGAGGCAAGCTCTATCCAAGCCCTTGGAGAGCACTTTCACAGCCAGACACGAGTTCAGCAAGGCAGCAGGCCAACAGCAAGGCAGCAGTCCTTTGTAGAAAGCAGACAGGTGAGTCCTTTGAGCAGCCAGGCAGTTCTTCTTGGCAGGATGTAGTTTCTGGTTCAGGTTTCTTCTCCAGCAAGTGTCTGATGAGGTAGGGCAGAGGCCCTGTTTTATACCCAAATGTGCCTTTGAAGTGGGGGAGACTTCAAAGAGTGGCTAAGAAGTGCACCAGGTCCCCTTAGAGTTCAATCCTGTCTGCCAGGGTCCCAGGAGGGGGTGTGGCAGTCCTTTGTGTGAGAGCAGGCCCTCCACCCTCCCAGCCCAGGAAGACCCATTCAAAATGCAGATGTATGCAAGTGAGGCTGAGTACCCTGTGTTTGGGGTGTGTCTGAGTGAATGCACAAGGAGCTGTCAACCAAGCCCAGCCAGACGTGGATTGTAAGGCACAGAAAGATTTAAGTGCAAAGAAATGCTCACTTTCTAAAAGTGGCATTTCTAGAATAGTAATATTAAATCCGACTTCACCAGTCAGCAGGATTTTGTATTACCATTCTGCCCATACTAAATATGACCTTCCTGCTCCTTTCAGATCAGCAGCTGCCACTTCAACAGTGTATGAGGGCAGCCCCAATGTTAGCCTATGAAGGGAGCAGGCCTCACAGTAGTGTAAAAACGAATTTAGGAGTTTTACACTACCAGGACATATAACTACACAGGTACATGTCCTGCCTTTTACCTACACAGCACCCTGCTCTAGGGGTTACCTAGGGCACACATTAAGGGTGACTTATATGTAGAAAAAGGGGAGTTCTAGGCTTGGCAAGTACTTTTAAATGCCAAGTCGAGGTGGCAGTGAAACTGCACACACAGGCCTTGCAATGGCAAGCCTGAGACAAGGTTAAGGGGGCTACTTAAGTGAGTGGCACAACCAATGCTGCAGGTCCACTAGTAGCATTTAATCTACAGGCCCTAGGCACATGTGGTGCACATTACTAGGGACTTATAAGTAGATTAAATAGTCCAATCAGGTATGATCCAAAGTTACCATGTTTAAAAAGGGAGAGAGCATACGCACTGTAGCACTGGTTAGCAGTGGTAAAGTGCACAGAGTCTAAAAAACAGCAAAACAGCGTCCAAAAAGTGGAGGGAGGCAGGCAAAAAGTTAGGGGTGATCACCCTAAGGCATGTCAGGTCTAACATGTGTCCCCCCCAGCTGAAAGTGGGGAGAGCTACCCGACCTCCTGGGAGCTGTCATCGCTAAGGCGGAAGTATCTGGAGAGACCATCAGCATTGGTGTGGTCAACCCCTGGGCGATGATCCACCGTAAATCCATCCCCTGTAGGGAAATGGACCATCTCAAGAGTTTTGGATTCTCCCCCCTCATCTGCATGAGCCATCTGAGGGGCCTGTGGTCTGTCTGAACCCGGCAGTGAGTCCCAAATAGGTAGGGTCTTAGCTTCTTCAGTGCCCAGACCACAGCAAATGCTTCTCTCTCAATAGCACTCCACCTTTGTTCCCGTGGTAATAGTCTTCTGCTAATAAAGACTACTGGTAGGTCTGAGCCCTCCTCATTCAGCTGTGCTAGAACAGCCCCTATGCCATGCTCTGAAGCGTCTGTCTGGACAATAAATTCCTGGGAGTAGTCAGGGGCCTTGAGCACGGGGGCCGTGCACATGGCTTCCTTCAGAGAATCAAAGGCTTTCTGACAGGCCTCTGTCCAATTCACCAACCTAGGTTGTTTCTTGGAAGTGAGTTCTGTCAAGGGGGACACAATGGTACCATAGCCCTTGACGAACCTGCGGTAGTATCCAGTGAGGCCCCAAAAGGCTCTCACCTCAGTCTGTGTTCTAGGTGGTTGCCAGGCCTTGATAGTTTCAATCTTGGCCTGGAGCGGCTGCACCCTTCCACCACCTACGAGGTGTCCCAAGTACACCACGGAACCCTGCCCAATCTGGCACTTACTAGCCTTTATAGTCAGGCCTGCCTGTTGCAGGGCCTGAAGCACCTCCTTGAGGTGGAGCAGGTGTTCCTCCCAGCTGGAACTGTAGACAGCTATGTCGTCTAGGTAAGCTGCACAGAAGGCATCTTTACCAGCTAGGACCCCGTTAACCAACCGTTGGAAGGTAGCGGGGCATTTTTCAGCCCAAATGGCATCACCCGGAATTGGTAATGGCCATCAGGGGTGGAAAAAGCAGATCTTTCTTTAGCCCCCTCAGTCAGGCCAATCTGCCAGTACCCGGAAGTAAGATCCAACGTACTCAGGAACTGGGCAGCACCTAGCCTGTCAACGAGCTCATCAGCTCGGGGGATGGGGTGAGCATCAGTCCGGGTGACTGAGTTGAGACCCCGGTAGTCCACACAGAACCGGAGTTCTGGTTTCGCACCTGGGGCAGTAGCCTTGGGAACCAATACCAGAGGGCTGGCCCAGGGACTACTGGATTTCTCAATAACCCCCAAAGTCAACATCTTGGAGACCTCCTCCTTGATGCTGGCCTTCACCTTATCTGACAGCCTGTAAATGTTGTTCTTTACAGGAGCACTGTCACCTGTGTCAATGTCATGCACACAGAGGTGGGTTAGTCCAGGTGTAAGGGAGAACAGGGGGGAGAACTGCTCTAACAGCTCATAGCAGTCCCCCCTCTGTGTTGGAGTCAGGGAGTCAGAGAGAATGACACCACCTACTGACCCATCCCCTTCTTTGACAGCGAGGAGGTCAGGGAGAGGTTCACTCTCCTCTTCCATGCCCTCATCGGTGACTAGGAGCATACTGACCTCAGACCTCTCAAAGTGAGGTTTGAGCCGGTTGTGATGGAGGACCCTTAGTGGTTGCCTAGGGGTCTTGAGGTCCACTAGGTAAGTGGCCTCCCCTTTACGCTCCTTGATCTCAAAGGGGCCGGTCCAGCGGTCCTGGAGAGCCCTGGGCTCTACTGGCTCCATCACCCAAACTTTGCCTCCAGGTGAGAACTCAACTAGAGTGGCCTTCTGGTCGTACCACTCCTTCATCACCTCTTGACTGGCCTCGAGGTTACTCTGGGCCTCCTTCCAGAAGCGTTGGGTTTGTTTGCGGAGGGCCAGCATGTAGCTGACCACATCCTGGGGAGGGGCCTGGGGAGCTCTCTCCCAGCTCTCCTTAACGATGCTTAGGGGTCCCCTGACAGGGTGACCATAGAGAAGCTCAAAGGGGCTGAACCCCACCCCTTTCTGGGGCACCTCTCTATAAGCAAACAACAGGCAGGGTAAGAGGACGTCCCAGTTACGCCTCATGGCCTCAGTCAGGCACCAATCATGCCTTTCAGGGTCTGGTTGAATCTCTCAACCAGCCCATTGGTTTGAGGATGATAAGGGGTGGTAAACCGGTAGGTCACCCCACACTCATCCCATAGGGTCTTCATGTATGAAGACATGAAGTTTGTGCCCCTGTCAGACACGACCTCCTTAGGGAATCCCACACGGGTAAATATTCCCAACAGGGCTCTGGTCACCACCTTTGCAGTCACTGTTCTCAGAGGGATTGCCTCTGGATAGCGGGTGGCATGGTCCACCAAAACCAGGATAAACCTGTTGCCCAGGGCAGTTTTGGGGTCCAAGGGACCAACAATGTCGATGCCCACCCTTTCAAAGGGGTGCCAATGACTGGGAGTGGGATCAGGGGAGCTTTAAGCCGTTTCCCTGCCTTCCCACTAGCCTGGCAGGTGGGGCAAGCTCTGCAGAAGTTATCTGAGGCTTTCCTCATTCTGGGCCAATGAAAGTGGGTGTTATGCCTGTCAAAGGTCTTGTCTTGGCCCAGGTGTCCTGCCAGGGGAATGTCGTGAGCCAGGCCTAGTAGGAATTTCCGGTAACACTGGGGGACCACCAGCACACAGTGTGCCCCAGGACCTGGAATTCTACGCTCACTGTAAAGGAGATCATTCTCCCAGTAAATATGGTGAGTGCCAGAGGCGTCACCTGCTGCGTGGTCTGTGGCCTGCTTCCTCAGACCCTCAAGGGTGGGGCATTCTCTCTGCGCCTTGCAGAATGCTTCCCTGGTTGGCCCCCCCTATACTTGCCAGCCAGCAAGTTCAGGTAGGTTACCCAGGGCAGCTATGTCCTCCCCGGTTGGCTCAGGGGCCTCCTCTTCCTCAGGGACCTCGTCTACCACCGTGGGAACATTGGAGGCGGGTTTCCCGCGCCCCTGGCCCCCCTCTTGAACGGCTGTCTGGGCCATTTTTCCAGGCTCCAGACGCCCTTGACTCCCTTCCCGGGCAGCCATGGACCTGGTGGTCATGCAGACCCACTCAGGTAACCCTAACATCTCCAGGTGAGATCTGAGCTCTACTTCTTTCCAAGCAGTGTGCTCAAGATCATTGCCTAACAGACAATCTACAGGCATGGCAGGACTCACAGCTACTTTCAGAGTACCAGAGACCCCCCCCACTCAAAGGGAACCAGAGCCACCGGTAGGTGACTCTCACGATTGTCAGCGACTATGACCTGGTGGAATGTATTAGGGACTATCTGCTCTGGTGACACCAGCTGACTCTGGATAGTAGTCATACTGGCTCCTGTGTCACGCAGAGCCTCCACCTTCTGCCCATTAATGGTGACCCACTGCCTGTACTTGGAAGTATTTCGGGGCATGTGGGCTTTGGGCACCATTTCTCCTTCTCCCAGGGACACTAGGGAAATCTCTACCTGCTCCCCAAAGCTATCTGGGTCCATCTCCCCCCCAAGCGCTACACTAGTCAACCCAGGTGTCTGTCCGGTAGTGGACGGTGTCCTTTTGGAGCACTGGGGGTCGCCTTTATAGTGACCATACTGGTAACACTCCATACATTTGGGGTTGGATTTCCCTGACCTATCATATGTCACTGGCTTTTTCCCAAATTTGGAGAAGGAATGGTTGCCACGCCCTCCCTGGGAATTCTTTTGGGGGCCTTTTGAGAGTTCCTTATCTGTAAGTTTATCTCCCCCCTCTTTCTTCTGTTGGGAACCCTGACCACCTTTGTGGGAGTCCCCCCCAGGTACCTTTTTGGACACTCTGGTGCTAACCCAGATGTCCGCCTCCTCAGCAAGCTTCCTGGGGTCAGTCAGCTTACTATCTACCAAGTGCTGGCGCAACTCTGTATAGGTAACATTGAGTATATGCTCTCTCAGAATCAAGTCATATAGCCCTTTATAATTATCTACTTTGTTACCCCGCACCCATCCATTCAGTGCCTTACTGGAAAAGTCAAAGAAATCTACCCATGTTTGTGTGGTTTGTTTGGTGCTGTCCCTGAACCTCTGACGGTATCCCTCAGGGGTCAGCCCAAACTTGGCAAGTAAAGTGGCTTTCTGAAGTGGGTATGTGTTTTGATCAGGTTGATCCAATGTGAGAAGTGTGTCCCTCCCCAATGGCGGTCCATAACCCCACATAGCTACCCCCCATTGCCCTTCAGGAACCTCATGAGCCCTTTGTGCAACTTCATAAGCAGCTAACCATTTATCTATGTCATCTCCCACCATAAAACTGGGCACCACATTTTTGGGTATACGAACCTTCTTTTCCCCAGCAGGTCCTGTCTGTATGCTGCCACCATTATTGCTGGATTCAGACTGTCTTGCCTTGATCTCCAGCTCCTTGAGACTCAGTTCATGAGCCAATAATAGTTTCTTTTCAGCCAAAGCTCTTTCAGCTTCCACCTGTTTG
This sequence comes from Pleurodeles waltl, assembly GCF_031143425.1. Lineage (NCBI taxonomy): Eukaryota > Metazoa > Chordata > Amphibia > Caudata > Salamandridae > Pleurodeles > Pleurodeles waltl. The sequence continues at coordinate 89,220,663 of NC_090442.1, read as the reverse complement.
GCTGCCCTTTCAGCTTCATCTTGAATCTGTTTGGCTGCTCTTTCAGCCTCAGCTTGCTTGGCTTCTCTCTCTGCCCTTCTTTCCTCCTGTTGAGCCTCAATTTTCAGTTTCGCCATTTGCAATTGGAACTCCCTTTCCTCTCTCCTTTCCTCTGCGGTCAGGCTTTGCACAGAGACACTGCTCCCTGGTCTGGAAGGGGGCACAATTGCAGTGGTAACACCATCCACAGATAGTGAAAATTCCTCTGAGGGGCCATGTTCTGGCTCCTCTTCCTCATCATCCTCTAAATGGGCTTCTGCCCAGGCCCTCAGCGCCACTTGAAAGTCCTCCTTTCTGGAGGCCCCTTGGGTGGGTACCCTCAATGCCCTGCAGAATCCTCTTAGTGGTTTGACCGTATATGTATCCAACTGGACTAGGTCAAAGTCCCCTGTCTGAGACCCAGTCAGAGACATGTTGAGTGAGGATTTGGTTTTTGAAAATTGTCAGGAAAAAATCAGATTTGCAAAAAAAGAGATAAAAACCAAGTTGAGCTTCAACTGTGGGTAGGTAGTGAAATACTTAGCTACTGTATGTCACTGCACAAATACAAGTCCTATCCTCACCGCTGATCACCAATGTTAGAAATTGGGTTTTTGGTTGGCAGTCAGGTTACCCCCTGTCCAAGCAAAAGCCCTCACTCTAGTCAGGGTAAGTCACACACAATCCAAGATTATCCTGTGCCCACCCTCTGGTAGCTTGGTACGAGCAGTCAGGCTTAACTTAGAAGGCAATGTGCAAAGTATTTGTGCAATAAATCATACAATACCACCATATAGCACCACAAAAATACACCACACAGTGTTTAGAAAAATATATAATATTTATCAGGATAATTGTAGGTCAAAAAGAATAAAGTTGCAATGTGAAATTGTAGAGATATCACTGAAAAGTGATATAAAGTGTCTTAAGTCTCTTTCTGTGGATCGCGGGGATTACCAGATGTCCCTGGTCTGTGCGTGGATTTTCCTGCTTGTTTTCCGGCTGCGCGTCGGTCTGCGGGGCTGCGCGTTGAAATTACGATCTCACGGCAGGCGTCGAGTCAATTTCTCCTCTAGAGTTCGGGCGGTGTTGTCCTTGCGAAGCCGTGCGTCGGATTTCCGGTCGTCCCGAGAGCGTCGCGTCGATCACCGTCGGTGTGCAGCGTTTTTCTCGCCGCGGCACAAGCTGTGCGTCGAAATTTTCGGCGCACGGAGCGTCCAAGTGAAAAAGAGAAGTCTTTTTGGTCCTGAGACTTCAAGGAACAGGAGGCAAGCTCTATCCAAGCCCTTGGAGAGCACTTTCACAGCCAGACAAGAGTTCAGCAAGGTAGCAGGCCAACAGCAAGGCAGCAGTCCTTTGTAGAAAGCAGACAGGTGAGTCCTTTGAGCAGCCAGGCAGTTCTTCTTGGCAGGATGTAGTTTCTGGTTCAGGTTTCTTCTCCAGCAAGTGTCTGATGAGGTAGGGCAGAGGCCCTGTTTTATACCCAAATGTGCCTTTGAAGTGGGGGAGACTTCAAAGAGTGGCTAAGAAGTGCACCAGGTCCCCTTTCAGTTCAATCCTGTCTGCCAGGGTCCCAGTAGGGGGTGTGGCAGTCCTTTGTGTGAGAGCAGGCCCTCCACCCTCCCAGCCCAGGAAGACCCATTCAAAATGCAGATGTATGCAAGTGAGGCTGAGTACCCTGTGTTTGGGGTGTGTCTGAGTGAATGCACAAGGAGCTGTCAACCAAGCCCAGCCAGACGTGGATTGTAAGGCACAGAAAGATTTAAGTGCAAAGAAATGCTCACTTTCTAAAAGTGGCATTTCTAGAATAGTAATATTAAATCCGACTTCACCAGTCAGCAGGATTTTGTATTACCATTCTGGCCATACTAAATATGACCTTCCTGCTCCTTTCAGATCAGCAGCTGCCACTTCAACAGTGTATGAGGGCAGCCCCAATGTTAGCCTATGAAGGGAGCAGGCCTCACAGTAGTGTAAAAACGAATTTAGGAGTTTTACACTACCAGGACATATAACTACACAGGTACATGTCCTGCCTTTTACCTACACAGCACCCTGCTCTAGGGGTTACCTAGGGCACACATTAAGGGTGACTTATATGTAGAAAAAGGGGAGTTCTAGGCTTGGCAAGTACTTTTAAATGCCAAGTCGAGGTGGCAGTGAAACTGCACACACAGGCCTTGCAATGGCAAGCCTGAGACAAGGTTAAGGGGGCTACTTAAGTGAGTGGCACAACCAGTGCTGCAGGTCCACTAGTAGCATTTAATCTACAGGCCCTAGGCACATGTAGTGCACATTACTAGGGACTTATAAGTAGATTAAATAGTCCAATCAGGTATGATCCAAAGTTACCATGTTTAAAAAGGGAGAGAGCATACGCACTTTAGCACTGGTTAGCAGTGGTAAAGTGCACAGAGTCTAAAAAACAGCAAAACAGGGTCCAAAAAGTGGAGGGAGGCAGGCAAAAAGTTAGGGGTGATCACCCTAAGGCATGTCAGGTCTAACATCAGCTTAATAGAATGTTTTGAAAAAATATAGCAGAAGTGCTTTCTCTTAAAATTCTCTTACATCCAGTTTCAGTATGTAACCCACAACCGCTTGCTCAACTGAACTGTGCAAGAATCGCAGACCTAGTGCCACTTTCAGGAAAGCACCACTTTGCATCTTATTTATTAGATTTCATGTTAATGGTGCTCTAACTGAATTAACAGGGTTACATGTGGAGTAATTCAGTCAATCATTCAACTGGGTCAAAAGTAAGCCATTTAAGCAAATTCTAGCCAGACACCCCTGAGCATTTGTTATGTGATTGGGAAACTCTGGAAAAAGTGCCTCCATTGCTCTTCAAAGGGCCCCTGTGGCACTTTAACCAGAGATTTATAAGCATGAATCTTTACTGGCCCTAATGAGTTTGGTGAATGCAGATGACTACTTGGCCTGCAGATTCCTCAGTTTGGCTCTTAGGGTTATGACAATATTGTGGTCAGTGATCATTGCACAGCCTCAAGTGATAACAACTAGTGGACAGAATTGTAAAGATATCTATAATGATTAGTACGATAGAAGAACCTTAGTTCTTTAGCAAATTGTGTCTTCAGCAGTTCAATGTGCCCCTCCATTGGGCTTCCTCCCTAAGGGGAGAACCATGGGACACTGACATGACTGTTGCTATGTGATCTGCAGCTTTATGATCTGCAATGTGGTCCTCATATTAAGCAGTTTGTAGTGGATCTGCCTTGTTTGCCTGTGCTATTCAAACATACATTTGATTGTCATTTGTGTATCAGCTGTTTCATTGTCATTTAATTCATATATGCGTAAAGTTTTTGATTTCATTATAGTTATGTATAGATGTATATGCTTTAATAAACATTTTATAAACTAGAAAAAAACAAAGGAAATGTTGGTTTGAGTATCTAAATTAGTATTCACATCAACTAACCTAATTCTTTGCTTTGACCTATGGGTAGTCATATATTTGCAACTAGTGCCTAATGAATGATACATTTTCATCTCCTCTCTCCTTTGAAATTTCTAGATTATCCTCTCTGCCATGCTGCCTAGTACCTCTGCTTTCAAAAAAGGGGCCCAATACCTTTGAATATCTACTTGAAGTTGTTCACTCATAACTGGAGAGGTAGACTTCTATTATCACTGTCTCTCCTACTGTTGAGGCATGTTGATCTAGAATCAACTTAGGTTCCCTGCTTTTGAGGCTTTTAACTTCACTGTGATGCTATCAGGGTATGACCCAGATCGTCTTCATAGGACATTCCTGAGTTCAGACAGAGCTATGCTTGCCTCAGGTTTCTTAAATTGCTTGCATGCAGTGTGCTTGGGTGTGGGTGATTTTTCCAAACATTGTTGTGCTCCTTAAACTCTTATCTCCAAGAATACATTGTTCCATACTATGCCAACTCATGACCCATAAACTACCTCTGGCTCCACTTGCTTTGTCACTGGCTCTTGCTACTTTCACTGTCTTAGAGTTCATGTAATCCCTCCACTTTCAGCTAAGGCACCAGCTTCACATTTTAGGTTAATATAAAAATGTGTGAAGTCCTTCATAGGCAAACAATGATCTCTTTCATGTGTTACAGAATGTATATATTATTGCCTACCTCAGGGTATATTCACAAGTCTCGTCAGAATGAACACTCAAAGTCACTAAACAAACCTCCTTGCAGCTGTAGCATAGAGCAGACAGGTGTCACTTATGGCAATGTTTAAAGTATTTATGCAATTCCAAACAGTATTAAAGTCAACCCACCAAACAATAAAATCTTCAAACAAAATTTGAAAAATAGAATAAATTATAATAGACAAAATGACACCATAGTGACAAAAATCCAACATGGGAAGTAGAGATATGTACCAAAAAGCTCAAAGCACCAATAATAGTCAAAGGCTGCAGTAAACCAGGAAGTATATACAATTTAAGGGTGACCGTAATAGAGTTCTGCTCAGATACAAAAAGTGGATTGGCCCTGCCAAAAAAAATGTTGAAAAAATGTTCAAAGCCTTAATCGAAAAAGGGACTTTGTCACTTTTTTGAGTTGAACATCCTCTCCACATGAGTTGAGGCAGAATTTGGAGCTGCCATTGAACTACTGGTCAGATGCTGGAATCAGGTTGGTTCCACTATCGCTCTGGAGCTTTTCAATTTTTGGTAAAAAAATCTTTCAAGTCCCAGCCCAGAAAGGGACTGTTCCCTTTTTTTGGAGGTGATGAGATCTTGCTATGAGACAAAGCTGAAAATCAATCCAATACTGTGGAATTGCTGGTCAGCTACTTGTTGCTGCAGGTACCTCTGTGGCTCTGAAGTTCTGAAGCAGCAGTTTTTCAAAGTTTCCAAACATTGTTCTGGTGCCCAAACTACAACAGGACTATACATCTAAGGCAGATAGGGCTTCAGAGGAAGGCAATTAGATAGTGTCAGGATATCAGACAGAGGCTAACGTTAATGTCCAATCCAAATCCAGATGTCACTGGTCAGCTTGGAACTTTAAAAACAAGGCCTCTTAGAACTGGTTGTGGCTCTATAGCCACAAAGGAGATCAACATACTGACCCTAGAGTCCTCTTCTTTGCCCTGAGTACAAGGTAGAGCATTTCCATTCCTTTAGTGCTCCTGTCAATTCACAGATAGCAGGTCTAGTACTTTTTTGTTCTTCTGCAGGTCTAGAAAGTGCTCTGATCAGGTGCCTTGAGGTGCCACATTTATGTGTGGCACTAGCTAGGGGGTGGAATGACTCCTGGGCACTCCCTAATGAAAGATATAGAAGTTCCTCTGGGAACAGCTACTTGGTTTTTAAGTACTTCTTGGTTGCCTTGCTGCAAAAAAAAAAGCTTTGAATGTTATGTTCCGGGCATTGTCAAGATGGTGAAAGTTTTCAGCTACACTAAACTTGGTGCCATAGGGCAGTGCAGCAAGTCAGTTTTCTGCACTGCCCTTCATCAAAAGGAAAGAGGAGGAATGAGTCCTATTAATAAAATACTGTGCATTCCTGTCCCTTATGACTGCACTGGTGTACATATTGGTGCCTAGTGCCAATTTAGCACCCTTGCACCATGGTGCATGGGTTCCTGAGTTGTTGACATCATTTTTTTTATGTGCTGGAATGGACACCTTCCTGCACAAAAACAACAAATGGAGGTGTTTTCGTCTTTCTATGTGTGATACAGATTGCAGCACACATAAAAAGAGGAAAAAACAAGGAGAAGTAAAGTTATTTCTCCTCATTACGCCTCCCACAGGTTTGATACATTCCCAGGTGTACAGATCCTTGTAAATCTGGGAATGTTTCAAAACCCATGGGTGTTGTGTGTAAAAACCCACCGCAATGCCCATAAAATGTCTCCTGTAGTCCGGGGACCTCTGGGGGTCTGCAAAGCTTCCTCAGGGGGTCCGTGACTGCTTAGAAAATTAAATAATATTAACAGATTAGGCTCTCAGCTTTCAGTAATGACTCAGTGGGGGGGGGCTGGATTCCAAAAAGGATTCAGTGGGGGTCCCTGGGTTCCAGTAATGATAAAGTGGGGGTGCACAGAAGCCAAAAGGTTGGGAACCACTGCCGTACTTCATATCTCTGAGGCCATGCAAAGCCACGCAGGGTGGCTTTGCGTTGACTCATAGATATGATTGAGAGGCCTGCGCCACCGGAGCGTCATAAAAAGTGACACACCGGTGGTGCAGGCCTTTTGTAAATAAGGACCTTGGTCTCTGAGGGTTGTGGGTGTGAAGGAGAGTGCACTATGGTAATCACAAGTGTCTTCCCACATCTAATACTAAAATCTATTTTGAAGCAGGTCCTGTATCAATACCAACCTAGGAGACACATGTCTGGTAGGACAAAGGCAGGCTTCTACAGCACCCAGAGAGGGCATACACAAGAATTGTCCTGTCATCCTGTTTTTCCCTTTGAAGTATGCCAAAATGTTACATGCAACTTAATCAGACCCGTCAGGCAGAATTTGACACTCTGGTGACAACATGATGCCCACAAACCCTCCCTGTGTAAATATTCTGCTGAGTTCAAAGCAGCCATTTTTCCCAAGTCAACCTATTGTGGATGAGAGATATTTCACACCTCGTTCACACCTGAATCAAGGCTGAGGAGAGGCTGGGAATTAGCAAAGGGTAATTCTAAATAGCCTTCTGAGAGCTGAGACAGGAAAGGGTAACACTCTAAAAGGTATTTTATCTTTATATTTATTAAAAATCTGATCTCACCATTGAAATGGATTCTTAATAACTATCAAATGTAGTGGTTTAATCATTTGTCTAGCTGGTCCCATTCCAGAGTTTGCAGTATTAGTATTTTAATTTGGTTTTCTACATAGAACAGCTAGTCCTGCCACAGTAAAAATAGCTTTTTAAGCCTTGTCACTGGAAGGACTTTTTTTCTACATGTCCAACTTTTGAATTCCATGCAACCTGCCTTGTGTGCTACAAGGCCTACATAGAGGTGACTTACTAATATTTAAGAATTAGGTCTTCATTGGTCATAAAGGGCTAATTTGACAGCTCACACTCCAGGTTTTACACTGCAACAGTCAGGCTACACAAAGTTTGCACTACCACTCTCGTGGATGGCACAATACCTGCTGCGGGCCACAAGTGACGTTTAACTTCCAAGTCCTGGGTGCACTTTCTATACCATATACTAGGGGCTTACTAGTAAGTTAAATGTGCCAATCAGAAATTAGCCATATTAAGCATGTTTATAGAGGGACCCTAGGCCCTTTACTCCTGGTTAGTAGAAGAAAGGTTCCCAGAATTCTAAAGCTAGCAAAACACACCCCTCACAACCATGCCGACTCCCAAACGTCCTTATCTTAACCTCCCTTGTGCCCCCCAAAAACATTTCCTCCACAAGTTTTCTCTGTTCCTCACCACTGCCCTAGTCCCTGTTCCCCCATGCACCCTGCTGTCCTTCCAAGGCCCCTGCCTTGTGCCTTCCAGTACACCTCTGCCACTCCTATGCCCCTCCACCACCTGCCACTTCCACCCCTGTCATGTCCACTGCTCCTCCTGCCAAACCCAAACCCATGCCCTCTCCCTCCACTTCCAAGGCCAAGCCCACTCCTTCCAATTGCAAGGCCAAGCCGAAACACCCCCCCGGCTAACCCCCACTCCAAGCTCAGACCAAATGACCCCCCCTCCAAGCCCAAAGCCCCCTGCCCCCTCCCCCCCATCGCTGAGGTGCCTACATACCCCATTGATGCCACTGCCCTGTGGAGGCGTGCACTTTGCAGTCAGGAGTCAAGTTGGGGCATCACCTTCTGCCCAGTGTGCTGTGTGACAGTCCATATTCCTGATTTTACCATATTATAATATATCTGCGCCACAACACCATTAGTGTCAATGGTACCTACTTTGTCCTGGCTTTTCTTCCACATGTATGTGTGGTGGTTGTGGGTATAAGCATGTATGCGTGTGTGTATGTGTGTGTGTGTGTGTGTTGATACGGGTGCTTATTTGTGTGTGGGGGCGTGGTTTCCCGTATTGTGTGTGTTTTGTGTGTGTGTACTAATGTTGTTCCTTCCAGTGTGTGCTAGGCTGGTGTACCTATGGTTGCTATCTTGGTCATCGTTGCTGGTCCAGTAGTTGCATGGCCAGGTAGAGCACTGGGAGGAGTTGCAATTCGCGTGGCATGGCGCCTACGGACGTGCCTGTGTTCCTGAAGCTGGGTGTTCCCTTTCATATTGTTTGTTTCCGCCAGGCTTTTGGTGGTGGTGGATCCGCCCTGGAAATCCTGGGGGTGCAACCTTGTAATGTGGTCGTGGGATACTGCCTGACTGCCGTCCTGGAGATCTCTGCCGCCAGCTGCACCGGCCCCTCCACAGTGGCAGTCTGAACGGTAACTTGGCTGTGTTCTGCAGGTGCCTTCTCAGTTCTTGTGATATGGTGGTCTTCACCACCGGGCCCACGGTGGTGCGACCGCCAACTCCACAGCGGTGGTCTGCTGACCGCCAAACACATAATGAGGGCCATAGTGTGTTAGTCCCGTATAATTTAAGGGAAGACGCACCATGCCACCGTCTGCTTACTGGAACCCACTATCTTTTCTAATTTATATCTCTTCTTTTTAGGGCTTGTATCCTGGTGTGACTTAAAAATCGTATGTGTTAAAGGAGATTAACATTAACATACATATTAGGTAATAAACAAGTGCCTTCACTTAAGAAGACTTTGCTTGTATGGAAAATTGCAGAGTAATCATTTTGTGTGTATATTGCTTTATGCCTTTCCACCTATTATTAGTAACTACAGATTGGAAGGAAAACCTCCCCCTTCATGTTATTACTAGACGTTTAAGCATCTTTACCTAATATTCCTTTCTGTTGTAGCTAGGCATAGGGATGACATACTATCTGCCTTGATTGCAATAAATATTAACACTTTTGATGCTTCTAATGAGCGTCCTCTGTCCTGTAAAAGTTGTTACTCATTATTTGTGACTCACAGGGTTGGAAGAGGTAACTGGCCCCTCCATCCCCACAGTGATACTATGCTGGCAGAAGCACCAAAGAAGTAAACTTGAGTTATACAGCCGTAAAAATAAAGGCCCATATTTATACTTTTTTAGCGCCGCATTTGTGCCACTTTTTGACGCAAAAGAGGCGCAAACTTACAAAATACAATTGTATTTTGAAAGTTTGCGCCGCTTTTGTGCCAAAAACTGACGCACATGCGGCGCTAAAAAAGTATAAATATGGCCCAAATTGTTTTGTTATTACTAAGAATATCAGTTAGTTTCTTGGGTGAGAAAACAGAAGAGAAAGAAACGTCCAAGAAGGAAAGTTTGGTGAGAAAGAGGTACATTGGTGTTTGCAGATGAGAGCTACACCAAACAATGACCAGGATGCAGATGTTTCACAGCAGAGTGAAGATATACTGTAGATGCACAGGAACAAAATGAAGAGAAATACTTGAAGATCTGGATCGTTAGAGAATCCTAACAGGATGAACTTGGTTATGACGCTTCCATTTACCAGATTCATAGCTATGGACAAAATCGATCTGGACAAGAGAAAAAGAGTAATGTTGCATGGATTAATTTGAAGTGAGCCGATGTTCATTCTTACTAATAATAACTTCATCTGAGAGATTGTGTCACAATATGGCCCATCGACCATGGGGTCCAGTCCTGCGGTCCTGACTTAGCTCAGTATTACCAGTTTTATTATTTATTTTGTAATTTATTATTAAAATGTACATTTTTTAAAAGTATAAAATATATTTTTATTTTAAATATGGTTTAATAATTTTATAGTTTTAGGTATCGATTTTCTTTTTTTTACAAAGTGATTATGAGTGGGAATAGTACATTTTAACTAATCCAACAATGTTCCTACTATTCTTAAACTTGGAGAGTGAACTACAATTCTTAGCTCTCTGGAGTTGAACACTTTCCCTACTGTTGCTATGGGAATCGTTAAGCTAACTCCTCCGAAATTCAACACTTTCTTTACTATTACTTAGACTGGAGGGGGGATGGTGCATCTAACCCCTCAGAAGTCCAGCATGTCCATAGAGTTGGTCGAATTGGAATAGAATAGTAAATATAACCTCTCCAAAGTCCAAAACTTTTCCAACTGTTAATTAAATTGAAGTAGGAACAGTAAAGCTAACCCTCCCATAGTTCAACAATTTCCCTACTGTTGCTTATATTTGAGTGGGAATAGAAAACCTAACCCCTCTGAAGTCCAACACGTTCCCTTCTGCTGCTTAGATTTGAGTGCAACACATTTCCTAGCATTACTTGTATGGGAGTGTGAATAGTAAACTTAACCTCTACTAAGTCTAACACTTTTCCTGTGTTTGTTGTGTGTGTCGACACCTCGCATCTTGATCTGCTGGATTCATCAACCCCGCAAGGTCATAAGGAACTGACAGCTCACAACCTAAGCCAATTCATCGCCCCCGGAATTGTAAGGAACTGGTGCCTCACCCCCGCCTAGAAATAAAGAACCTACACCTGATCTCTCCCGTAGCAGTAAGGAACTGATGCCGCATTGGCTATAGTGACACCTCACCTCCCCGACTCCTTTCAGTGTCTTTTTTTCCTCATCGTTTTCCAAGGTACTGTACCTGCGGTCCGTGCGACTCCATTACCGGCCAGCACTCCCTCTCAAGTGGCATCGGACTGTTTGGAATGACTCCATCAAGGTGCTGTGATAGCCGCAGTTGGAGCTATTGTTTTTTTAAGCACTAAACTAAGATTGAGGCCCTCATTATGAGTTTAGTGGTAAACACTGCCGACCGCTGTGTTTGCGTCCTCAAAAAGACCGTCAGTGTCGGAGGAATGCATTCTGCCGTATTATGAGTACGAAAAGGGAAACCGCCAAAAATGTCTTAAATTTCACACACCGCCAGGTCCAACAACGGTGGAATGGCAAGACTCAGCAACCCGTCAATGCCATGCCAACAAAAAGCCCTCCCACCATAATATGATCGACACACTCTACAAACCTGTTACACAAGTCACACACGCACACACACACACACACACACACACTAGACAACACAAACTATACAACCACCACACCTCACCACACCAACCAGGACTCTCACGTACACACACACCACACCACCCCCACCAACTCACCCTTAAAACATCACGCCCATCACACTCCATGGCGCCCCCTTAGCACCCCTGCTTCACTGACAGGGCGCTAAGGACCATGGTGGACAAAATACTCAGGGTCGAGCTGCAGCTGTTTGGGGCACAGGTACAGCAGACATCCATCACCAAGAAGTTGGAGCTATGGCAGAGGATTGTCAGCAAGGTGAACGCAGTAGGAAATTGTCAACAAGGTGAATGCAGTAGGAAAACATCCACGCACAAGGGACGACATCAGGAAGAGGTGGAACGACCTGCAGGGGAAGGTACGGTCCATTGCATCATGACATCAAATTGCAGTACATAAGACTGGCGGTGGCCCCCCTCCACCTCCCAAATATACCGACTGGGAGGAGAAGGTCTTGGCTATCCTGCACTTGGAGGGCCTCACTAGACTCATTGGAGGACTCGACTCGGGTACGTCAGATCATCTACCCTACCATGTATCCCACCTGTAATGCATGTCTCACCCTACCACTAAACACCCTATCCCATGCTCATCCAACATCCCAAATTCAAATGTACATGAAACCTCTGCATGCCTCAACACCCCATCCAACTCACAACACCTCCCTGTGAGCACAAACACCAACCCCTGCATGTAATGCATGCTGCACTACATCCCCCACAATGCACCACCAATGTCTTAATCCAAAAATTCATCACACCTACCCTGATGTGCCCTGCATGCAAGTGACTGGGAATGGAAGCACAACAAACAGGTGGCTAGTGCTGCAAGGGAAATTGCAATGATAGCATAGGGGACTGAAAACAGAAGAGAAATACAACAATGGCAAAAACTACAAAACAAACACATAGAAAACTACAAAAATACTCTGGGACACTATTGTCAATGCCAAATCCCCTACAGCACTGCCACTGCACCATCACCCACTAGCCACAAGTCATACACATTGCAGGGAACTAAATACTCATTGATGTGACACAGAGGTACCACAGCCAATGCCAATGCACCCGGCCTGAGATGGCAAGAAGTGCAAGTACCCCACCAGAAGAAGAAGGTCCCAATGAGGAGAGTGCAACAGCATGGCTGGACCAAGAGGAGTTCCCTGGTCCATCCCACAGCCCTGGGCAGTCAGCCTCCAGAAGCCCCACCTAGGACACCACTGACACCACCACCACTGAGCAACCACCATCACCAGAGGCCCAACGTCCCCACCAGTGTCTCCAGGCCACGGACTGTCTGTCCACCTGTACAGGGATTGGAGTAACCACCCACCACCAGGCAGGATGTGAGACTGTGATGGGGACACAGGCCTAGGGGGCTAGGCCCAGTAGGAGGGTGTCAGTGGCACAGGGGGGTGGGGCAAGGAGGGATGAGGCCATATCAGAGGTCCTGGGGGGATACCACCATTCCCAGGACAGGATGGGCCAGATCCTGGCCATGTTGCAGGACAACCAGAGGCTGCAGGTGTCACACCACCAGGAAGCAATGGAGCAATGGAAACAACTCAATGCTACCATGGCCTCCATTGCAGGGGTGCTGCAGAGGTTGCCCTACATCTTGCCAGATTACACCACCCAGCAGCAAGTCCCTACTACTACCCAGGAGACAGCCCAGCCATCCACATCTGCAGCAGCCAGTGGAATGATGACCCTGGGAGAGGACTCACATGACACCGGCACCACTACCCCTGTACCCCTGTAGCCCAGGAACCCCCTTCGTAAACGTGGCCGGAGACCCAGACAACCCAGTGACTCAATAGCCAAGACCAAGGGGGTCATTCTGACCCTGGCGGTCATTGACTGCCAGGGTCAACGACCGCGGGAGCACCGCCAACAGGCTGGCGGTGCTCCCAAGGGCATTCTGACCGCGGCGGTTTGGCCGTGGTCAGAAAGGGAAAACCGGCGTTCTCCCGCCGGTTTTCCGCTGCCCTGAGGAATCCTCCATGGCGGCGCAGCTTGCTGCGCCGCCATGGGGATTCCGACCCCCTCACCGCCATCCTGTTCCTGGCGGTTTTCACCGCCAGGAACAGGATGGCGGTGAGGGGTGTCGTGGGGCCCCCGTAAGAGGGCCCCACAAAGATTTTCAGTGTCTGCCATGCAGACACTGAAAATCGCAACGGGTGCAACTGCACCCGTCGCACCCTTCCCACTCCGCCGGCTCTATTCAGAGCCGGCTTCCACGTGGGAAGGGGTTTCCCGCTGGGCTGGCGGGAGGCCTTCTGGCGGTCGCCCGCAAGCCCAGCGGGAAACACAGAATAACCGCGGCGGTCTTCTGACCGCGGAGCGGTATTCTGTTGGGGGAACTTTGTCGGGCGGCCTCCGCCGCCCGCCAAAGTTAGAATGACCCCCCAAGTCTCCCGTCAAGAAGTGACTCTGCCTGAACTGTTTCCCTTGTGTGTCACTGAGCCATCTTAATGACTGTCATTTGCCCATTTCACATTGGCCCCATCTATTCTGCCCCTGTGCTACCAACAGCTTGTAGAATGTAACAGAGTATTTCGTTCACCATGTGCCCAATCCCTTCCACATTCCCATCCCTACTGTCATGCACAACATCAATTAACAGTACCTGATCACACCAATATATTTGTTTTTATTTCATACCACTGTTTTGGATTTACATGCAACTGACATCATAAAATATGAACCTTAGCACACACATCTTGCAGGAACACATTGTATAGAGAGGTGGATGGTAAGTACGTGACAGTGTACACTCCAGCAGTGCTAAGCTCATCCCATCAACATCCATGATGTAGCCATATGTCAGGGGTAGGACACCATAGCCGCATCTCTCAGCAACAGAAAAACAACACACTTTTAACTTCACTGTACCAATACAACTGTTGCCACATTTGCTGCCAGACATACAAACCCCAGTACAGCATAGGGAACTAGGTTAAAGGTAGCATATATACCTAATGTGGGCCACGCACTACTCAGACATTTGTAAAAACACATATTTACATGGATATGTATGTGGAGTGGCAGATGAAAACAGAACATTTCATCACCCACCATAGTGTCTAGGAATGCCTACCTGCCAGGACAACTTTCAGCCCTTGCACCACCACATGTGTCACATCCATTAAGAATATCATGATGAGCTCCAGACACCAGCCCTGTCAGAGTGTCATGCAGATAATGATGTATCATACACACCCACCTATTAGCCAAGCTCTCTTCCCCTGTAGTAGTTTCACACTGCTATTCCTTAGTATGTATTTTACCAAACAACATCGATCCATCAGGAAGTGAAAAAATTATTTACAAAAAGATATGTAAATATCATGCAGCATAACTACAAAGACCATTAAGAATCCATCCTTTATTTTATATGCACAATACCTTCTATAATCTTACTCAATATTCATAAAAAAACCCTACCAAATAAACACTAAAGAGAAAAAGGACAGAAAAAGTACAAGAAGTGAAGTGCTCATGATTAGAAACACAGAAGGCGAAAGTAAATCCCCCACATATCCATTAACAAAATTAATTTAAAAACAGCCTGTTGGTTAGCCATTCTTCATTGAATCAACACTTGTTTATATCCAGGTTCAATTCCCCATTTTTGTCCTTCACTTCATTCCAAAGAAAAAATGAAATCCAGGCTATAGTGTTATCGTCGATGTCTCAAACCCCTTTAACTCTTGGGTCAATTCCGGGCTCCAAAACGGGTCTTCCTCACGACTAGTAGGTAGGGAACATCTAAAATAATCCGGAAAAATCCAACCTTACTATTACATATTCTTAATTCTATGCTGCAATAATAACCACATCAATACTCACCTAAAATCCACTCAACCTTTAACCCAAAGTCTTCTCAGGTATAACTCCAAATTTCCTCAAAGCTAAAAGATAATAAACTGACCCAATTAGAATCACCTTACACAGTTAGTAACTATTTCCCAGAGAGAAACACTACCAAAACACTCTTACCCACAATGCATGAGAGTCCTTATTAACATTTTCTTCTTTTAGTAATTTTGTAACTGGATAATTCAATATATACCCGGTATTATTTCTTCCAATCCGGTCCCTTTGAAACATTTTTGTACTTATATATAAGTATTATTTATTCCTAAGTATCCGCCGATAAAACAACCACCATTTCTCAAATTTCTTTTCTGAAAAAAGCCTGAATTTTACATGCTACTACAGACATATGGCACATAAATCAATTTTATCATGTTTTAGCCCACACTAAATTCATGACTCACTTAATCTCTCATATTAATTACAAAATACACTTCATCCTATAGAGAACAAGTTACTATTAAGGTGTCCACTTTCCTGTCCAATCCATCTTTATAATCACCCTCCTAAAGAGATCCACACGTTCGAGCTAACCCCCATTACCTTTTCAACTTGGTGTATTAATCAACTACATCCAGCCCCCGCTTCTATCGGTCTAAAGACGTGGCGAGGAAAAACCCGTGTTTAAATATCCGGCATCTGAATGTAGGTGATTAATACACCAAGTTTTACTCAGATAAATATTGGCTATTTAAAAAAAATCTTTTTTGATGTTTTTACTGTGTTACTGTGTGTGCATACACATACTTTACACATTGCCTCTGAGATAAGCATGACTGCTTAAGCCAAGCTACCACGGGGGTGAGCAGAGTTCATCTTAGCTGTGTGAGTCCCTTAGCCTTACAAACGTGAGGGTCCATATTTAGGGTGCAAACCCTTTTTCTAACATACACATACAAAATGGGAAGTCTTAAAGAATACATTTTGTACCGGAAGGTCCACATTCAGTATAAAACCTGTGCTTTTGAGAATGCTCACACCCTTGCACTATGGCACAAAAGTGTGTACGTTTGCACATTGGAGCCAAAAGTGCATGAGCGGTGTAGGACATAAAAAAGCTTGTGTCATATCTTAATAGGTATGGCACATTTTTATTTCTCACTTTAATGCAACACAACACCAGAGATTTGGTTGCTACTCTGCCTTACATCAAGTATTGGTAAATCTGGGTCCGGATCTCTAACTAAGGCAAATACATCTATAACCATGACTTGTATCTACCACAATCAAGTTCCACTGCAGGCTGCTCCATTACCTTTCAGTTTCTCTTTGTAAGTCCACCTTCTAATGTTCCATGAGACAGCATACTTCAACCTACATTGACCACAATCCACCCACATTTGATACTTAGTCACCAGCTCTGGTTTCATAGGTCTGCCAGAAGTCTATGCTCAGTGAATGCAGATCCTTGTCCACTGGCACAATTAGTTTGCATAGATGAATTGCAAACATAAGACACGGTATTCCACTTTAATGATATTTCTGAATGAAATACCCTGTGGTCATTTTAGAAATCTTGAAAAAAAAAAACTAGATCACATTTGAAATATGTAAAAAAGGTGATTATTTCTGCAGACATCTTAATCACTGACAATTGTTAAGCTTATAAAAAACACTTTTAGAGTTGGGCATCCTAAGTAAATCTACAACTTCTGACTACAGCAGTTGAAACCGGTTCCAAATTGAGTTTCTGATTGGCAGAAATATGCACCCTGTCCAAACAGG
This sequence comes from Pleurodeles waltl, assembly GCF_031143425.1. Classification (NCBI taxonomy): domain Eukaryota; kingdom Metazoa; phylum Chordata; class Amphibia; order Caudata; family Salamandridae; genus Pleurodeles; species Pleurodeles waltl. The sequence goes on along the minus strand of NC_090442.1, from coordinate 89,204,006 downwards.
AACCACAGTCGTAGTTAGGGTAAGTCACAGTACACTCTAAATGACCAGGTTCTCACTCTCTGATAGAGTCACACAGAACAGTCAGGCTTAACTTAAGAGGCAATGTTTAAAGTATTTGGGCAACACTTCAAACAGTAAAACAGAGAAAACACCATGCAAAAATAATAGACAATATGAATAAATGAAGACCAAAATGACAAAAATCCATTAAGGACAACCATGATTATACATTTTTAAAGAATAAACTATAATGTAGTGCTAAAAAGCATAAAGCACCAAACTGGGAGATCTGGTTGTGCTAGACCGGTAAAAACCCAAAAGTTCAGGCTGACCGTGATGGAGCATGTGTTGAAAAAATGGACCAGTCATAGTTCGATGCAAAGTACCTTGTTTGTGTTGACATCAAGGGAGATGCAGGAAGCCGAAGAGGTGATGCTTCATCATTGATCCATAGAGTGCAGGCCATGTGTTGGTCCAATTCCAAAGGCCCAGGACTGTATTGGCACCACTATGCAGGGCAAGACTGACAGATGGCAGAGTCCAGGAGCTATAGCAGGATGGTTAGAAGTCTTTCCTGTCCCTGAGACCTCAAAACAGGAGGCAAGCAGACAAGCTCTTGCAGTCACTGTGGGTTTAAGTGGTGTAGGTCAAGTCCTTCTCACCCAGACAAGGATGGCATCAGGCAGAAGGTCAGCACAGAAAAGTGGTCCTTCTTCCTGGCAAATTACCTACAGATTGTCCAAAGTTCTAAAGGTGTACTGAAGTGGTGGTGTCAGAGGTCCCAGTTGGGGGTTTGAAGTGAGGTAGACTTCAAAGACAGCTCTTTGAAATGCACAGGAGTCCTCTATTCTTGACTCCAGATTCAGTACAGGGGGGCATGCAGCCATTTGTGTGGGGAAAGGATAGCCTATTCAGGAATAAGTGTGGCAGTTCTCAGATCTACCCCCACCCCAATTGAGCCAGTTAATGGCCCATCGGGGCCCATTGAGGCACACCCAAACACCTATTGTCTGTGGCTGTCTAGAGAGAATACAAAAATGCCAACTGTCACTCAACTCAGACATGTGATCACAGAGAGGCAGCAGGCACCAAATGGCTAAAGTAAGAAAATGCAAAATTTATAAAAGTTGCATTTTCAGAATTGTAATTTAAAATCTGACTTCACCATCAGCTAGGATTTTAAATTAGGATTTCAGAGACCTTAAACTTGAAAAGTCTCTCTCTTCATAATTGGATGTAAAACTTATACAATCTATTAAGGTAGTCCAAATGTTATCCTATAGGAGAGGTATGCCTTGAAGTAATGAAATCTGAATTTAAGAGGTTTTCACTATCAGGTCATACAAACCTTAAAGGTACATGTCCTACTTTTCAAATACAATGCTCCCTGCCCTATTGGCTGTCCAGGACCTACCCTACGGGTGACTTTTATGTATTAAAAAGGAAGGCTTGAGCTTGGCAAAGCGATTATCATGCCATGTCTACATGGCAGTTTAAAACTGCACACAGGCTCTGCAATTGCAGGACTGAGACAGGGTTAAAGAGCTACTGTTAGAAATGGGGTCTTTGGTTGGCAGTCAGGTTACCCCCTGTCCAAACAAGGACCTTCACTCTAGTCAGGGTAAGTCACACACAATCCAAATTATCCTGTGCCCACCCTATGGTAGCTTGGCACTGAGCAGTCAGCCGTAACTTAGAAGACAATGTGTAAAGTATTTGTGCAATAAATCATGCAATAACACAGTGGAACACCACAAAAGTACACCACACAGTGTTTGGAAAAATATTTAATATTTATCTGGTAAGATGCAGGTCAAAACAATTATAATGCAATAAGTATATGTTGAAATATTACTGTAAAAATGATATAAAGTGTCTTTAGTCTCTGAAAAGCAACAAATGTCTCTTGCAAGCACAAAGTACCTGGTTTGTGTTTAAAATCTCTGCAAGGAACCGCAGAGGAGGAGATGCGTGGAAAACAGGAAGGTGTGCGTCGTTTATTTTTCACTCAGCGAAGGCTTTGCGTCGATTTCCGGCAATCGGACTTGGATCCTCTTCGGGTTGCGGGGTTTTTGGACGTTCCTGCGCTGCCAGGACGAAGTCACAGGGGCTGCGTCGATCCGGTGGACGTTGCATGGAAATTTCTACCACACGGCAGGCGCTGAGTCTATTCCTCTCAGGATGTCGGGCTGCATCGATCCAGCTTGGCTATGCGTCGATCCAGTGGGCCATGCATCACATTTCCAGTCACTATGCTGCCACTGCATTGATCTTCTCGTTGTGAAGTCAGGCTGCGTTGTTCCGGTTCGGGGTGCAGTAATTTTCTCACCGTCATGCAGGCTGTGCGTCGTTTCTGGCAGGCTGTGCGTCAATTTTCACCACATAGGGATTTCTTCTTGCAGGAATGAAGTCTTTTTGGTCTTGAGACTTAAGATTACAGAAGGCAAGCTCTATCTAAGCCCTTGGAGAGCACTTCTCAGCAGAGCCAGAGAGCAGCAAGGCAGCAGGGCAACAGCAAGGCATCAGTCCTTCTCAGAAAGCAGTCAGGTGAGTCCTTTGGGCAGCCAGGCAGTTCTTCTTGGCAGGTTGCATGTTCTGGTGCAGGTTCTCTTCTCCAGGAAGTGTCTGAGTTGGTAGGGGCAGAGGTCCTGTTTAAATACCCAAATGTGCCTTTGAAGTGGGGGAGACTTCAAATAGTGGCTTAGAAGAGCACAATGTCTCCTTTCAGTTCTATCCTGTCTGCCAGGGTCCCAGTAGGGGGTGTGGCAGTCCTTTGTGTGAGGGCAGGCTACTGTCCTTTAACATGTAAGTGTCAGGCCCTCCACCCTCCCAGCCCAGGAAGACCCATTCAATATGTAGAGATATGCAAATGTGACTGAGCATCCTGTGTTTGGGGTTTGTCTGAGTGAATGCACAAGGGAGCTGTTAACTAAACCTAGCCAGACATGGATTGTAAGGCACAGTAGGATGTCGGTGCAGAGAAATGCCCACTTTCTAAAAGTGGCATTTCTAAAATAGTAATATTAAATCCAACTTCACCACTCAGCAGGATGTTGTATTTCCATTCTGGCCATACTAAATATGACCTTGTTACTCCTTTCAGATCAGAAGCTACCTCTCAAACAGTATTTGAAAGTAGCCCTAATGTTAGCCTATGAAAGGAGCAGGCCTCACAGCAGTGCAAAACAAATTTAGGAGTTTTACACTACCAGGACATGTAAACTACACAGGTACATGTCATGCCTTTTGTCTTCACAGCACCATGCCCAATGGCTTACCTAGGGCCTACCTTAGGGGTGACCTATATGTAGAAAAAGGGCCTGGCAAGTACTTTTAAATAGTCGAATTGGCAGTGGAACTACAGACACAGGCCTTGCAATGACAGACCTGAGACATGGTTAGGGGTTACTTACGTGGGTGGCACAATCAGTGCTGCGACCCACTAGTAGCATTGAATCTAAAGGCCCTGGGCACATATAGTGCACTTTACTAGGGACTTACAAGTACATTAAATAAGCCAACTGGATATGATCCAATGTCACCATGTCTTAAGGGAGAGAACATGTGCACTTTAGCACTGGTTAGTACTAAAACCAGCAAAATCAGTGTCCAAAAAGTGTAGGGAGGCAGGCAAAAAGTTAGGGGTGACTACCCTAAGTCTGTCAGGTCTAACAGCTACTTAATTGGGTGGCACGATCAGTGCCACAGACCCACTAGTAGCATTCAATTTACAGACCCTGAATACATGTAGTGCACTTAACTAGGGATGTATAAGTAAATGAAATTTGCCAATTGGGAATAAGCAAATGTTACCATGTTCTAAGGAGAGAGCACGTGCACTTTAGAAATGGCTAGCAGTGATAAAGTGCCCAGAGTCCTAAAACCAACAAAAAGGGAAGAAGGAAGGCAAAACGTTTTGGGTGACCCTGCAGCAGGGCCATTTTTCAACATGACCCTCTTCCAGCCTAAAGCTGCCAGGGTACACTAATCAATACCTTGGTAGACTTCCCTGCTTAACAATAGAACGTAGACATCCCTCTTCTGCAGGGGCTCTTGCCAGTTCTATGTCTCTCTAAACTCAGTTGGATCACTCTGTCCATACTCTCCTGAGCCACTGAACTGACTTGTGAGGTTCCCTTCTCCTCACCTGTGAACCTCATCTGTGCACCACCTGACAACTTGATCATAGATGCATCCCAGTAGGCAGATAGCACCATCATGGCCACAAATTGGTAAAGCCCATTCCAACCCTTGGATCAGACTTCTATTCCCAGCTCAAGGAAAGCTCTACCCATAAGGAAAACAACCAAAAAAGAAAAGGCCACTGAAACTGTCAGTGTCTAGAGCCAGGCCCCAGGCCACCCAGGGCTCTCTGACCGCCGAGGATTCTCAGGGTGAGGGGCAGTAGCCCCAGCTGCCTTGCACCCTGCTTCCACTCTACCTCCCACCAGTTCAGGGGCAGTATCCTGAAACTGGTCACTCAACCTAGGGTCTGTAACCTGAGACTGAATACGGGTCAAGGGTGTGTCCTCTCTCGCCTTGCCCCTTCATCTGGGCTCCTGTACCTTCTTTTTGGGAGTGCTACTCCAGTAAAACCTAACTGTCAGTTCACCTGGAGCCATGTGCAGCTCATTCCCCAGAATGCCGACTATGTGTATCTGGTGACTATGACCCTCCTGTTGGTCACTTCCTTACCCCACTCCATGGATACCAGAGCTATAGGGCAGAAAAAGGCCTGCCCATGGTCCAGCATCACCCTACACACCTGACTGGTGTACTGTTCTGGGTAAACTAGCCTTTCCACTATTATGGTGACTAGGCCCAGTGTCTCTCAGAGCAGTGACTAGGACCCCATTTGCTTCCACCTGGTGAAAGTGATGACTCCCTTCCTCAGGTATCACCAACACATCCTCTGAATCTACCTCCCAACTAAGGGAGATTATGGCATGGTCAATGAACTGCCCCTGGGGACTGAGCAGCCGGTTTCCAGTACTTTAGAGAAATAAATACCAAGACGAAAACAACCTAGAGGGAAACGTAGACCCTTGAGGCACTCTAAACTTTAAAATAGTGTAAAGTGAAGAAACAGATCATCCTGTTTTAAGAGTTAAATGCTGCTAACCCACTTAGATCTCTCACCCAAACTATAAGAATGGTGAGCAACTTACTGTGCAATTGATATTCCCAAGCTTAGCTTTTGTTGTCTGTATCCTTCTCTGAGAAACATAAGAAAATCAACATGGAACAAAACTGTAACTGTCATACCTTGTTCAGAGAGCCGTAAGGCAGATAGGGGCTACTTAGCCCAAAATATAGGGTTGAGTAACTTGCATTTGGTGTTATGGGGTCAGTCTTACTATGGCTCTATAAAATGGAGCAAGTATATCTCCTTTTCAATTGGACCTCAAACATATGAGACTATTGTGAAGGATAAAGAGAACATTTGATGGCCACTATTCAGAGTGTAACTATTTCTTGCACAGAAGATTAGACTGATATCCCTAGTTTAAATATTTAAGATAATTTGACTATGGGGATCATCAAATAGCATATTAAATTACAGATTGTAGTATGAGAACCGCTAGAGACAAAACTTTGATTTTAAATGTACTTGCCATTGGAATTGGTTGTGTTTAATAAATGAAATGGAATTTGTTTTTTAAAAAGAGAAACAAATCCTGTTATTGACCATACCAATTCTGGAATTGCTGTGCTGCTCCAGCGGGTGAGAATCCTAGACATTTAATTATGTTCTAGATTTCTGTTTGGTGAGCTTGGAGATAAGTTGCTGTTAGAATGTCATGCTGCACAGTTGGTGGTCATTAACCTGCAACTTGTGAACAAATAGGTAAGAAACTACATACCTGGTTTCTCTTTCCTCTTCTATGTGTGGCACTCCAATATTTGTGACAAGCGACTTCTGACTACAGGCATTTTTCTTGGGAACCCACAGATAATAACAGGGGTATCATCAACTTCCCCTTCACAAATGTAATGTTCTCAGGCTGTTAATTTAAGGTGTAACAATACCTTTAAGGCTACAGTGCCAAGGGATTGTGGCTTGGCTAAACTCGATGTGTGCACCACAGTACTGACACCCAGTACCAGTTGGGGTTTCCACCAGTCAACGGTCACTGCATGTGACAACAGCAGAAGTGTGGGCAAGCTCCATCTTTGCAGTGGATGCACAAAGCTGACTCAGAAATGCATGCATTTGCATAGATAGATCACATGTTTGTGTTAGATGGTGGCCATTTTGACTGAATGATATCAGCTGTGACCAGATATGACTGCATTGTGACATCACACATTCACATTGTGTGGTGGTCATTTTAGGTTGGTTCCTCCTCTCAGACTTTTACATCATGGGCAATTAGGGTGGTCATCCCCCAACTTTTTGCCTGCCTCCCTCTACTTTTCTGACACTGTTTTTGCTGGTTTTAGGACTCTGCACACTTTACCACTGCTAATCAGTGCTAAGATGCACATGCTCTCTCCCTTAAACATGGTAACATTGGTTCATCTCCAATTGGCATATTTGATTTACCTGTAAGTCCCTAGTAAAGTGCACTAAATGTGCACAGCGCCTGTATATTGAATGCTACTAGTGGACCTGCAGCACTGGTTGTGCCGCCCACATAAGTAGCCCTTTACCCATGTCTCAGGACTGCCATTGCAAGGCCTGTTTGTGCAGTTTCACTCCCACTTCAACTTGGCATTTAAAAGTACTTGCCAAGCCTTAAACTCCCCTTTTTCTACATATGGGTCACTTCTAAGGTAGGGCCCCATAAAGCAGGGTGCTATGTAGGTAGAAGATATGACATGTATTTGTGTGGTTTATATGTCCTGGGAGTGGAAAACTCCTAAATTTGTTTTCCAGTACTGTGAGACCTGCTCCTTTCATAGGATAGCATTAGGGCTACCCCCATACACTGTTTGAGTGGTAGATTCTGATCAGAAAGGGGTAACCAGGTCATAGCTAATATAGCCAGAATGGTAATACAAAATCATGCTTATTGGTGGGGTTGGATTTTATATTACTATTTTAGAGATGCCACTTTTCGAAAGTGAGCTTTTTCCTGCACTTAAAATCCATCTGTGCCTTACAGGCTGTCTCCAATCAACGCCTGGGCTGGGCTGGGCTGGTTGACAGCTTCCTTGTGCATTTCACACAGACAACCACAAACACAGATTACTCAGTCACACCTGCACTCATCTGCATACTGAACTGGCCTTCCTGGGCTGGAAGGGTGGAGGGCCTGACACTTACATTTCAAAGGCTAGTGGCCTGCCCTCACATAATGGACTGTCAAACCCCCTACTGGGACCTTGGCAGACAGACCTGTACAGAAAAGGGAACTTGTGCACTTCAAAACCACTCTTCAAAGGCATTTTGGGGTATATAAACTGGGACTCTGACCCCACCAACTCAGACACTTCTGGACCTGAACCTGCAACCTGTCAAGAGGAACTGCCTGGCTGCCCAAAGGACTCATCTGGACTGCTTTGCTGAGAAGGACCGCTGCCCTTCTGTTGTCCTGCTGCCCTGTTGCCCTCTGATTTTGCTGAGAAGTGGTCTCAAAGGGCATGGATTGAGCTTGCCTCCTGTTTTCTGAAGTCTCAGGGCCAAAAAGAATTCACCTTTTCAGAAAACTCCTTGTGCGCCAAAAAGTGACGCACAGCCTGCTGGAGACGACGTACAACCATTTTGCATTGCTAAATTGTCGCATAGCCAAACTGGAACGACATAGCCCAACTTTCCTAGTGAACCATACCGGATCGACACAAAGCCGAACCAGAATGATGCAGCCGATTCCCCAAGTGGAAAACCGATGCAGAGCCTGCCGTGCGACAGAAAATTTGACGCCTCGCCCTACCAGATTGACACAACACCTGTGACTTCTTCCGGGATGCCCAGGATTTCCCTGCATCATCCCTGGGCATCAAAAAGATCCCTGCATCGCAGTGAGGAACCAAGACTGCAAGCTGGAAATCCACGCAAAGCCCCTTGTAGTATGGAAAGAAACGACACATTATATGTGCTGCGCCGTAAAATCCGATCCACATACTATTTTCCCATGCATCGCCTCCTCTGCGGTCTGTGTGCATGTTATTTTTTACGCAAACCAGGTACCTTGTGTGAACAAGAGACAACTGTGGATTTCTACGATTTAAGACTCTTTTTAATCTTGCAAAAGTGAGAACCCAACTTGTGTTTATTGAATCTTTACTGCTTTGATCTTAATTTAACCAGATAAATATCCTATATTTTACTAAACCTGTGTGGTATACTTTTGTGGTGTTTTCACTGTGTTACTATATGATTTATTGCACAAATACTTTACACATTGCCTTCTAAATTAAGCCTGACTGCTCAGTGCCAAGCTATCAGAGGGTGGGCACAGGATTATTTGGATTGTGTGTGACTTACACTGACTAGGATTGTGGTCCCTATTTGGACAAAGGTGTATACCTCTGCCCACTAAAGACCCCATTTCTAACAGACACAATTTAACTTTATTGATGGCGTCGGCACTAAGGTTGCATTCTCCTTTGAGATGCTTCTGCATGCACTGAACACCAATTTTAGTATTTGCTGGCTTTACCAAGAGACAGCAACCTGGTGTCTCAAGGAGTCAACAGTTTTTATGATGTATTTGGAATTGTTGTATTTTTCCCACATAGATCTGCTTTCAGGTGCATTGATGATCACACAGAGGAAATTGTGCATGTTCTTTCTCAGACAATTGGGGGCATATTTACGAGAAATTGGTGCATAGATCCCGAGGCGCCACATTTTTTGCGTCCACCTTCCCCCCTAACAACACCATGGTTGCACCGTATTTACAATACAGTGCACCATGGCAGTCATTACCACAACAGCATCAACATTTTTGATGCTGTTGTGGCACTTTGCTGCACTAGAGCCAAAAATGTTAATGCTAGTACAGAAAAGCATAGGGAGGCCCATATATTATTATGGGTGCATCACTTCAATGCCTGCCCCTAAGCAGGCGTTACAAATGACAGAAAAAATGGCACAGTGAAATCTTGTAGATTTTACTGTACCATTTTTTCAGCATCCCTGTGCGGAATGTCCCCCTTCCATACATTATGGCTGGCGCAGGCATAATGTGGCACAAGGGGTTGCAAAGTGGTGCAATGCATGCATTGCTCCACTTTGTAAATATGGCGGGGGAATGGCCACCTTAACGCCACCTTAGCACCATAAAAAGTATGCTAAGGTTGCATTAAGGCAGTGCAAGGGGTTGTAAATATGCCCCATGATCCCCAGAAGTAGAGTAATATCTCCCTTGATACACATTTCGAGAGTAAAATTCTCCTGACTGGAATTGTGGAACATTTCTCCTGAAGAGAAATAGGTCACAGTCAATTGAATACAGCATTGAACTATGGCTGCTACCATCACTTCTCCACCACCACAACTCCTTTAATAAAAAGGTGATCCTAAAGCACTTGTTTGATTAATATCTACTTGCCAATTGGAGGAAATACATTTTTGGTTGTAAGGAAATAGGCTTTTCAATTGCATAATTTAGGCATGGAAAAGAGAACCATTTTTCCTAGTTATTATAGATTCTGAATTGCTGAAGATGGACCTGCTCACCTGTATAGAATGACTGTTTTAATGCTTCAAAGACATTACTTGTCACAGCTCAATGTGGTTTTAATATGTTCTTCACGAGAGTTCAAGGAAAGAATAAAACAATTTGAAGTTATGCAGCTTACTTAAACACATTGGCCCTCATTCTGACCCTGGCGGTCGGTGATAAAGCGGCGGCCAACCCGCCAACAGGCCGGCGGTCCAAAATATGCAATTCTGACCCTGGCGGGAACCGCCAACACAGCCCGCCGCATTAACACTCCGCCCGCCACGGCGGAACAAACAAACAGCGCGGCGGTCACCGCCAACAGCCAGGCGGCAGACAATGTACCGCCCACCCTATCACGACCCACCAATCCGCCACCTTTTCCGGGGCGGGAGCACCGCCGATAAAAACACGGCGGAAACAGACTACGAACGGGAAAACGCTCACCTCCACATACTCCACGCGAGATTCCGGCAGTATGGAACCCGAGTTACAGGTCATCCCCGCACTCCTATACCTGCTCCTGTACCAGGAGCACGCCCGGCGGCGCGGAAGACATCGGTGAGTACTGCACCTACGACACAGGGGAGGGAAAAGATTACCAGCACACACCCACCCACCCACACCCACTACAACACACACATCAATGCATTCCCACAGATCACTGTCACAACCCACAAACCCCCCCCTCCGAAATAATGCAAAGACCAAAAGAAGAGATCTTAAACGGGCAGATATATTGAAAAATGGACAGCAGTAATCCAAAAAAATAAATAAACTATGTACAAAATATATACATCTACTATATGTAGTCCAACCACTGTCCGTGGACCACAGGGGTCCTGAGCAAAGGGGCAAGGCCCAGTCCCACAACAAGAACTCCACGGAGAGAACACTGCAGGGGCATCAGAAAGAAAAAAGGACAGGCACCTCAGGGGGAAGGGAAGGGGGGCACCTCAGCCACTTGAGTACACAACGCCAGATCCACGAGGGGACTCCATGACCACTGGCCCATCCTGGGGAGTGCAAAGCCACAGTCCATACAGTCCATACAGTGGGTGGCCTGCCCACTGGGCCATCCTGGGGAGTGCAAAGCCACAGTCCATACAGTCCATACCGTGGGTGGCCTGCCCAGTGGGCCATCCTGGGGAGTGCAAAGCCACAGTCCATACAGTCCATACCGTGGGTGGCCTGCCCACTGGGCCATCCTGGGGAGTGCAAAGCCACAGTCCATACAGTCCATACAGTCCATACAGTGGGTGGCCTGCCCACTGGGCCATCCTGGGGAGTGCAAAGCCACAGTCCAAACAGTCCATAACAGACTCCACTGCCACTGGAGGAGGCATGTTGGCCAGAGGACATCCTGCAGCCCTGCCCGAGACAGATCCTGCCCTGCCACGTCTGCCAAAGGGCCAGCGGTTCTTGCCTGGAAGGGCCCAGTTCAGCGGTTCTTGAGACGGCGGTCCCCAGCGGAGCGGTGCTGGAGACGGCGGGGCCCAGTTCAGCGGTTCTTGCCTGAAGGGCCCAGTTCAGCGGTTCTTGCCTTGAAGGGCCCAGTTCAGCGGTTCTTGCCTTGAAGGGCCCAGTTCAGCAGTTCTTGAGACGGCGGTCCCCAGCGGAGCGGTGCTGGAGACGGCGGGGCCCAGTTCAGCGGTTCTTGCCTGAAGAGCCCAGTTCAGCGGTTCTTGCCTTGAAGGGCCCAGTTCAGCGGTTCTTGCCTTGAAGGGCCCAGTTCAGCGGTTCTTGAGACGGCGGTCACCAGCGGAGCGGTGCTGGAGACGGCGGGGCCCAGTTCAGCGGTTCTTGCCTTGAAGGGCCCAGTTCAGCGGTTCTTGCCTGAAGGGCCCAGTTCAGCGGTTCTTGCCTTGAAGGGCCCAGTTCAGCAGTTCTTGAGACGGCGGTCCCCAGCGGAGCGGTGCTGGAGACGGCGGGGCCCAGTTCAGCGGTTCTTGCCTTGAAGGGCCCAGTTCAGCGGTTCTTGTGACGGCGGTCCCCAGCGGAGCGGTGCTGGAGACGGCGGGCCCAGTTCAGCGGTTCTTGCCTTGAAGGGCCCAGTTCAGCGGTTCTTGAGACGGCGGTCCCCAGCGGAGCGGTGCTGGAGACGGCGGGGCCCAGTTCAGCGGTTCTTGCCTGAAGGGCCCAGTTCAGCGGTTCTTGCCTTGAAGGGCCCAGTTCAGCGGTTCTTGCCTTGAAGGGCCCAGTTCAGCGGTTCTTGAGACGGCGGTCCCCAGCGGAGCGGTGCTGGAGACGGCGGGGCCCAGTTCAGCGGTTCTTGCCTGAAGGGCCCAGTTCAGCGGTTCTTGCCTTGAAGGGCCCAGTTCAGCGGTTCTTGCCTTGAAGGGCCCAGTTCAGCGGTTCTTGAGACGGCGGTCCCCAGCGGAGCGGTGCTGGAGACGGCGGGGCCCAGTTCAGCGGTTCTTGCCTGAAGGGCCCAGTTCAGCGGTTCTTGCCTTGAAGGGCCCAGTTCAGCGGTTCTTGCCTTGAAGGGCCCAGTTCAGCGGTTCTTGAGACGGCGGTCCCCAGCGGAGCGGTGCTGGAGACGGCGGGGCCCAGTTCAGCGGTTCTTGCCTTGGAGGGCCCAGTTCAGCGGTTCTTGCCTGAAGGGCCCAGTTCAGCGGTTCTTGCCTGAAGGGCCCAGTTCAGCGGTACTTGCCTTGAAGGGCCCAGTTCAGCGGTTCTTGCCTTGAAGGGCCCAGTTCAGCGGTTCTTGCCTGAAGGGCCCAGTTCAGCGGTTCTTGCCTGAAGGGCCCAGTTCAGCGGTTCTTGCCTTGAAGGGCCCTGTTCAGCGGTTCTTGAGACGGCGGTCCCCAGCGGAGCGGTGCTGGAGACGGCGGCCATTCTATGGCCAACTGCTCATTGCCTGGTGGTGCCCTCCTGGGCAGCGGGGATGGTGCTCCTTCAATGCCCACCTGGGCTGTGGGTGGTGGGGCCCTCCTGGCCAGCTGGGCTGGGTCCTCCCTGGGCAGCGGCTATGGGGGTGGTGGGCTCTCCCTGGGCAGCTGTGACGGTTCCTCCCTGGGCAGCGGCTATGGGGGTTGCGGGCTCCTCCTGGGCAGCTGTGACGGGTCCTCCATGGGCAGCAGGCCTGCTGCCTGACTTCTCCGCCTTGCTGCCCTTGCCCTCCTTAGTCGGGAGTCTGTGGCCCTTTCCTCCCTTTGGAGCTGTGGCTGTTGACGGTGGCTGGCTAGTGTCCTGGGGGGATATAGAACCCGGGCTCCTGCGGCGGCCCTTCCGCCTTCTGCTCCTCTTCCCAGGGGGTGGGCTGGCTGTCCCCTTGCTGCTGGGCGAAGATCCAGACCTGCGGGCTGGTGGGCTCCAATACCCCTGCACCCTTGTCAAGGGGGCTGCAGGGCTGGTGGTGGCTGAGGTGCTCTTCTTACCCCGACGAGAAGGAGGGGGGGGCTCAGGGTCAGGAAAGAAGGTAGCAGTAGAGAGATAGATTTTCCTGGGACAATGGATAGTGGTAGGTACAGTGGGTATGGGAGTGGAGGGAGAGGATGTGGTTGTAGGCGAGACAAGTTTGCTGTCTTTGGGTGCAGGTGCAGGAGCGGGAGGCTGTCGTGAGGTGGATGGCTGTTGGGTGGGTGGGTGGCTGCGTTTGTGTGGTGTGGAAGAGGGGGTGACAGACACAGTGGGAGAGGACACAGGGGACGTGTAAATGGCAGTGGGGGTGGTGACTGCACGTGTGCGGACTGTACTGGAGGGTGTGCTGGTGATGGAAACACTGGCTGATGGTGAGGTGAATGAAGGTGTGAGTGTAGACGTCACAGGGAGGGAGGAGGGAGACGAGGAGGTGGGGGTCACAGAGGTGGTAGTGACTGTTGGCATGTCTGCATCGGAATGTTGCTTGTGTGAATGTCTGCGTGATCTGTGGTGCTTATGTTTGGATGAGCTGCTCTTGGGTGTTGAGGTGTGTGCAGGCTGGTCTGATGGTGTGGGTGGGACAGGCAGAGGAACAGGAGACTGGGAGGAGGGAGTTAGTAGAGGGAGGCAGGAGACAGGGACAATGGCTGCCGTCAGTGCTGAGGCCAGAGCCTGGAACGATCGCTGATGGGCAGCCTGACCCGAATGAATGCCCTCCAGGTACGCATTGCTGCGATGAACCTCCCTCTCCGCCCCCTGGATGGCATTCAAAAGGGTAGTCTGCCCAACAATGAGCGTTCGGAGGAGGTCAATGACCTCCTCACTGAGGGCAGCGGGGGTAACAGGGGCAGGGCCTGAGGTGCCTGCGGCGAAGGAGATGCCCGGCTTCCTGGCAGAGCGGGCACGGGGCGAACGCTGAGGGGCTGCTGGGAGGGCGGAGATGGTGCGCTGGGGGGCGGCTGTACCTGTAATGGCGGGGGGCACGGATGGTGCCACCCCCGCAAGGGAGCTCCCTTCCGAGGACGTGTCCGTGTCGCTGCAGGGTCCAGTCGTCCCCGTTGTGGAGCTCCCCTCGCCCTCCGTCTCACTGGTCCAGTCAGACTCTGTGGCATGGCCCTCCTGGGCCATGTGAGATGCAGCTCCCTCCTGCCCCGATGCCACTTCTCCTCCGCCTGATGATGCTGATGCACACAAGCACAGAAAGACAAACAAAAAGGGGGGGGGAGAGAGAAATAAAGAGATTTTGAGTACATGGATCACCGGTACAGTTAGCGGACATGACAGACACAGATGCCCCCTGCACTAAGTTGCGCACTTGGGGTCCGCTACGCATTCCGTGGAACATGCCCTACACGCCTAGAGTTGACAACTGTACCCATGGATGACACGGCCCAGGGATGGCTGTACTGGCACACTACTGAGGGTGGTGGCTGGGGACACAGGGGCTTACGGGGGTGCCCAGCCTACAGATATCGCCCTGGCCTAGGGGGACCCACAGCCCTCCTCCCCCACCCAGACACCTCCACTGCGCGACAACAGAGTAGATTATGCTTGTACTCACCCCCTTGTGTCTGCTGTGCTGCCCTCACGCGCCCATCCAAATCAGGGTAGGCTACCGCCAGGATCCGGAACATCAGGGGGGTCAGTTGACGGCAGGCACCCCGCCTACGTTGGGAGGCCATCCCCAGCAGAGACTCGGCGGTCTTCTTGGTCCCGCGGCGGATGTCCTCCCACCTCTTGCGGCAGTGGGTGCCCCGTCGATGGTGGACCCCCAGGGTCCGGACTTCCTTGGCGATGGCAGGCCAAATCCCGATCTTCTCATGGGCGCGGACCTATGTGACACGTACAGGGAGGGAGAAATACCACGTTCAAGTTTGTCTGCATTTTCGTTGCCAGTGGCCCAACGCCCCCCAATCCCCGCCAGGCCCCCCGCCATGCCCCCCGCCAGGCCCAACATGCCCCCCATCCCCGCCAGGCCCCCCGCCAGGCCCAACATGCCCCCCATCCCCGCCAGGCCCCCCGCCAGGCCCCCCGCCAGGCCCAACATGCCCCCCATCCCCGCCAGGCCCCCCGCCAGGCCCCCCGCCAGGCCCAACATGCCCCCCATCCCCGCCAGGCCCCCCGCCAGGCCCCCCGCCAGGCCCAACATGCCCCCCATCCCCGCCAGGCCCCACGCCAGGGCCCCCCGCCAGGCCCAACATGGCCCCCATCCCCGCCAGGCCCCCGCCAGGCCCAACATGCCCCCCATCCCCGCCAGGCCCCCCGCCAGGCCCCCAAGCCAGCCAGTGGCCCCAAATCCATATTGAATTAAACTCACTTGTTGGTCTGGAGGACCGTAGAGTAGCGCATACTGGGGGAGGACCCCATCCACAAGTTTCTCCAACTCTTCTCCAGTGAAGGCAGGGGCCCTTTCCCCAGGCGCAGCAGCCATTGTCCCTTCCAGACCGAGGTCACAGCAACACTTGCAGTATAGGTCCTCTCCTGTGAAAGTTCAA
This sequence comes from Pleurodeles waltl, assembly GCF_031143425.1. Classification (NCBI taxonomy): domain Eukaryota; kingdom Metazoa; phylum Chordata; class Amphibia; order Caudata; family Salamandridae; genus Pleurodeles; species Pleurodeles waltl. The sequence continues at coordinate 89,188,537 of NC_090442.1, read as the reverse complement.
GTCGCGAGTGAATAAGTAGATAGAAAATGGTGGTCACGCCCGCGGCGGTGCGTACCGCGGCGGTGCGTACCGCCACCGCCGGCGCCCTTCGCCATTGGCTCCTGAAACCCATAGGCTTCAATGTTAACCAATGCGGCTTCGCGCCGCGGTCTTCGACCGCCGACCGCCGCGGTGTGCCACGCCAGCGCATTGACCTCACATCCCATTGTCACACTTCACAGGTCAGGCAGCCGCCATTTCGAGGGTCCACATGGCTCAATTTCAACTGCGTCACACAGGCCTAGGCCTTGCATAGCCACTCAGACACGCCATTCACTGCATAGAGAATCGTTTACTTTGCAAGCTGTGAGTACGTACCTGTGGGTTGCTTGACTGTGTGCTCCATGTTGTCCTTCCTAGGCACCGTCCGCTGGGTTTGGCGAGGAGACGGATGAATCCTCCCGTGTACAGGCCGCTGGTGGACCTGTCGACAATGGAAGCACGCCACATTAGCCTGACCTACCGGCTTGACCGTGCCACTATACATGAACTGTGTGCCCAGCTGGAGCCCGACCTGATGTCCCCCATCCGCCAACCCACATGGATTCCCCCTCTGGTGCAGGTCCTGTCAGTACTCCATTTCTTGGCAAGTGGGTCATTTCAGACAACAGTGGGAATTGCTTCTGGGATGTCTCAGCCCATGTTTCCGAAGGTGTTATCCAGAGTGTTGTCTGCCCTGATGAAATACATGAGGAGCTACATCCTTTTCCCTGAGGTGGGCGAATTGGCTACAGTGAAGGGTGATTTCTATGCCCTTGGACATATTCCCAACGTCATTGGTGCCATTGATGGGACCCATTTGGCTTTGGTTCCCCCAAGAGACAGGGAGCAGGTGTACCTGAACAGAAAAAGTTACCATTCCATGAACATCCAGGTGGTGTGTTTGGCTGACCAGTACATCTCGCATGTAAATGCCAAATTCCCTGGGTCAGTGCATGACGCCTACATCCTAAGGAATAGCAGCATCCCTTACGTGATGGAACAGCTAGAGAGACACCGTGTATGGCTATTGGGGGACTCTGGGTACCCCAACCTGTCGTGGCTACTGACCCCAGTAAGGAATCCCCGGACCAGGGCAGAGGAACGGTACAATGAGGCCCATGGGCGTACTAGGAGGGTGATCGAACGCACCTTCGGCCTCCTAAAGGCCAGGTTTCGGTGCCTGCATATGACAGGTGGATCCCTAATGTACTCACCTAAGAAGGTGTGTCACATCATCGTGGCCTGCTGCATGCTTCACAACCTGGCTTTGCACCGCCAGGTGCCTTTCCTGCAGGAGGATGGTCCAGATGGTGGTGTTGTGGCAGCTGTGGAACCTGTGGAGAGTGAAGAGGAGGAAGACGACAGGGATGAAACAGACAACAGGGACAGAATCATTGCACAGTACTTCCAATAGGACACAGGTAACAATTCAAACATAATTTAGTAAATGTAAAATACTCTCCTGCATCTCTGCTGCCTGTCTATTTGCCCCAGTGTATGATGACTGAGTTGTGGCTTTTCCCTCCCTATTTCAGATCTGGGGTCCCCACTACGAGTCCTGTGCTTCGTTTCCCCATGGACTACAGCTTTGTGGCAGCTGTTTGTTGACTTCACTATGTACAAGGACATATTTGCACTGTCATGTCAATTACAATATTTTGAACTCACAGCCAGACTCCAGGTAGTTTTGTGCAAAATAGGTGCTTATTTCAGTGCTCAAAATGGGATGGGTGGTTTCAAGTGGGTGGGGGCTATGGTGAAGGAATGTCCATGGCAGAGTCCAGAGTAACAGTCACACAGGTGCATTGTCCATAGGCCTGTGGAGAGATGGAGCATGGGCAGTTCAAGGATGGACAGGGTGACAATGTGGGACAGTGGGATGACATCAGGTGGTATCCTTTGCTGGCGGGGGTCTTGACATCTTACTCTGTCTTCTTGCGAGATCTCAGGGCCCTCTTGCGGGGTGGTTCTTCTCCTGCAGGAGGTGGGGGTCTGGTGGGCTGCTGTTGTGCGGGGGCCTCCTGTCCACTAGCGCCGGCGGAGGTGGTTGGCTGTTCTTGGTCCAGGCTAGTGGCAGGGGCCCTTTGTTGTTGTTGAGTGTCCGTCCTGGTGTTGATGAGTTCCTGCAGCAGCCCTACCACGGTAACCAGGGTGGAGGTGAGGGCTCTGATGTCCTCCCTGTACCCCCGATAGTGTTCCTCCTGCAGTACCTGGATCTCCTGGAACCTGGCCAGTACCGTCGCCATCGTCTCCTGGGAGCGGTTGTATGCTCCCATGATGGTGGTGAGGGCCTCGTGGAGAGTGGGTTCCCTGGGCCCGTCCCCCCCCTGTCGCACAGCTGCCCTCCGAGTTGCCCTGTTTCCCTGGGCCTCTGCCCCCTGGCCGGTGTGCCCACTACCACTGCCCCCAGGTCCCTGTTGTTGTTGGGGTGGTGGGTTATCCTGGGTGCCCTGTAGTGGTAGACACACCGCAGATTGACGCGCCCTGGAGACAGAGGCATGGGCCCGCTGGGTGGGAGCTGTGCTGGTGTTCCCAGAGGAGTTTGGGTCTGTAGTGGCCTGTGCCTGTGTGAGGGGAACCGACTGTCCAGAGGTCCCCGATGGTCCGGGCTGGTCATCAGTGTCCAGGTCGACAGAGCTGCTGTCATCGCTGACGGCCTCTTGGGTGGGGGGTGTGGAGAATTCTGGGCCCTCCGTGGCGGTGTGTTGGCGGTCGGGTCCTGCAGGGGTATAGAGGTATGGTTATAGTTTCAATGTGTGCCATATGGGTGTATCTGTGGGTTCCCGTGTCCCCAAGTGCTGGCATTCGTGTGTGGGGGCTTTGGTGAGGGTGGCTTGTGGGGGGGATGTGTATATGCATTGGGCATGCTTTGGTGATGGGTGTCCATGCTTAGTGGACGCATGCAGGCCTAGGTTTTGGGATGTGTGGGTTGTGATGGAGAGACATTGGCAGGGAATAGGTGTGCTGGGGGTGGGGGTGAGGATGGTGGTGGGGGTGAGGATGGTGGTGGGGGTGAGGGTGGGGGTGAGGATGGGGGTGGGGGTGAGGGTGGGGTTCGAGGATGGGGGTGAGGGTTGGGGTATGATTTGGCATGCAGGTGGGGGGGAAGCAGTATTGAAGCTTCAACTTACCAGAATCCATTCCTCCGCCGACTCCTGCGAGGCCGTCAGGATGCAGGATGTTCAAGACTTCCTCCTCCCATGTTGTAAATTGTGGGGGTTGAGGTGGGGGTCCTCCGCCAGTCTTCTGCACGGCGATGTTGTGCCTGGATACCATGGAACGCACCTTCCCCCGTAGGTCGTTCCATCGCTTCCTGATGTCTTCCCGATTTCTGGGGTGCTGTCGACAATCCTCTGCCATAGCTCCGTCCTCCGGGCAATGCTGGTGTATTGGACCTGTGTGCCGAAGAGCTGGGGCTCTACCCGAACGATTTCCTCCACCATGACCCTGAGTTCTTCGTCTGAGAAGCGGGGGTGTCTTTGGGGTGCCATGGAGTGGTGTGTATGATGTGTGGGGTGGAGTATGTGTAGTTAAGTGTGTTGAGTGTGGTGGTGTGTGTTGTTTTGTGTGTGGATATTGTGTGGGTGATGGTGTAGTGTGCCTCTGTGTGATGGTGTTCTGTGATCGCTGCTGTGTCTCTCAGTGCTTCTTTTTGGATTTTGGTCGAAGGGGTTTGTGGGTGATGTGGGTGTGTGTTTTATATTGTATTGTGTGTGTGGGAGTGGTGTGTGTATGTGTATCAGGTGTGTGGAATTCAAATCGTCCAATGTGGCTGAGTTTTGTTCGTTTGTGTGTATTCTGACCGCGGCGGGGTGTACCGCCAATGGAAAACCGCGTTTGAAGGACCGCCGCGTGGATTCGTGGGTCGTAATGGCATGGGCGTATTTCTGTTGGCGTGACGGTGGAGGTTTGGTCACCTCCACTTTTCCGCCGACCGCTGGTCTGGCGGTCTGTTGTGGCTGTCGGATTTTCGGAGGTTTGGCTGCTGCGGGTCAGAATGACCGTGGCGGGTTACCGCGACCGCGGCGGAATTATGGAGGATTTCTGACCGGCGGTAGGCGCCTTTTACCGCCGAGGTCAGAATGACCACCATTGACTCTTGAAATAGGGATTAGTTACATCAACAGTCCTAAGGTGCAGGAGAATTTTCTCAGCAGGAATCTCAATCTAAAAGAGGACTTGGCTATTATTGAGGGCATCGAGAAAACCAATATTTGGCTGTGTGAGATGAGAGATTTCAAGATTAATGAGGAAAATGAAGCTAACGAATCAGTGAAGGAAGTTATGGGTATTGTCAGTGATAATGGGGGTGTCCAGTGTGCTAAATAGGACAATAAAGACATGAAGAGCAAATATAAAAACCACAGAAGTGTAGTTGTTATCATTGTGGTAGTGAGGAACATCTTTTTAACAGTCCAGTTGCTTTGCCAAATTTGCAACTTGCAAGAAGTGGGGAAAAAAGACCACTGCACGTGTGTGTGCCATGGTAGGAATTGAAAGACTGAGGGGCATAGTTATCAAATTTCCAATCAACACAATGCAGCAAGCTGCCTTGCTGTGCTGTGCTGAGTGAAAGGGAGAGGGTAGGAATGCACCATACTTAACATTATACAATGCATTCCTGCTCTCTGCGTGCACTGGCACACAAACTGATGCCAAGCACCAAAGCAGGCTCCCTTGCCCCACAGCTTTCGTGGCTTGGTAATATCATTCAAGGTATTGCATTGTAAAATGCAGAAAGCATGTTTTCATAGTGTGAAAGGTTTCTCTTGATCAGGTAATTATGGAGCCTGCAAGACATACATATGACACTCTATCTGTGCCAGAAAGGAAGAGGATTGTTCTAAAACAACTCTTCAAAATCAGTAGCATATACCTCTATGACTCCAGTGCTGCTGATGCCTAGGGAAACCCGACACAGACAAAGGCCAGCCTGACTACCAGTTCCCAGACTTGTGTTTCAACCAGAAAATATATATATTTATATATGAGGGGGTTGTAGTACCAAACATCCCCAAGAAGATGTCTCTCTGCCCCCATAGACTTCTGTTGTCTAAAAGGAGTTGTAAGGAGCATAGCAGTTTGATTTCAGAGATATTATGGTATTGGTATGCAGTGGGCAGGCATCAAGGCACCAGCATATTCTCATGGACAGGAGATTGTTCCCATGAAAACCTGAAGATAGAAGAACTGTGTGCTATTGTTGCTCTACCTGCCACCTGGGTCTGTGATTAAGACATGGCATCACTGATCATGTAGAGTCACAGAGTCCAGGGCTAGAGTCTAGGAGTAATTCAGGAAATCACATACAAGACACTTGCACCACTGGAACATCACTTTTACTGATGTTCCTGTGGCATTGTGCCCTTTTGTATATTTACAAGGTGGTGTTAAGGCACTTTGCATGGCTTTATGCCCCCTTGTAAATACGGCAAGCAGTTTTCTGCGGCAGACGGGAGTGCAATGGGTGTTGCTGTGGGCGTTTCCATTCAACACCCATTGCTATAGACACTTCCTCAGATTTATGAAAAATCATAAACCTGAGGCAACGCCAAAAACTAGAGTGGCGCAACAAGGAGAAATACTTTTATGCAGCACACACAGAAAGAGAAAACGCCACTAATGATTGTTTATGTGCAGGAAGGTGTCCCTTCCTGCACATAAACTATTTTTAAAATATGATAATTTGCTACCTCTATGTGTGCACATAGAAGTAACAAATCGCCATTATTGTCACCTTCCTGCACATGAACAATCATTCCTTGCAATGAAGGCAGCCTTGCATTGTGGTGCAAGGATGCCTGTGTTGGTGCTAGGCAGGTAATTTAGCACCGGCGCAGGAGAGAAGAAAGAGCTGCGCCATATTCTTGTGAATACAGCACATCCCTGATTCTGGAAATGACACAGCCCTGCACAGAAAAATTGCTTGTGGCACTGCGCTGCACCATTTCCTAGTAAACAAGGCCCTTAGGGGGTCATTCTGACCCTGGCGGTCGGTGATAAAGCGGCGGCCAACCCGCCAACAGGCCGGCGGTCAAAAAAATGCAATTCTGACCCTGGCGGGAACCGCCAACACAGGCCGCCGCTTTAACACTCCGACCGCCACGGCGGAACAAACAAACAGCGCGGCGGTCACCGCCAACAGCCAGGCGGGAGACAATGTACCGCCCACCCTATCACGACCCACCAATCCGCCACCTTTTCCGGGGCGGGAGCACCGCCGATAAAAACACGGCGGAAACAGACTACGAACGGGAAAACGCTCACCTCTAAGCACTCCACGAGGAAGGAGGACAGCATGGAACCCGAATTGAACATCATACCTGCTCTCGTCTACCTGCTCATCTACCACGAGTACGAACTCCGGCGCAGACGTCAACGGTGAGTACTGCACCTACGACACACGGGAGGGGGAGGACGAAAGGTTACGGCACACACATATGCGACCCCCCCACCCCCCCAATATGTACATACCAATGCAGAGCAACAAGTCACAGTGACACCACCCAAACACCCGTAAAAAATGCTATGACAGAATCAAATTGGGAATAAATATTTATGTACAAAGTAGCTTCTGAAAAGTATTGTGCAACCATCAAAAATATTTACATTAAAAAAAAATATTTACACAGCAGTGGATAACTGAAGCAAGTAGTCCTGCACATCTGACGAATTAAATATATCCGTGGGCCAAAGTGTAGCGAAACAAGGGCAAAGCCCACACAGGAGACCTGAGTCCTTTGGAGAGAACACTGCAGGGGCATCTGGTGACAAAACTACAGGCACCTCAGGGGGAAGGGAAGGGGGGGCACCACAGCCACATGAGTCCACGACTCCAGATCCACGAAGGGCCCACCATGCCCACTGGACCATCCTGGGGAGTGCAAAGCCACAGTCTCTCAAGTCTCTACAGTGGGTGGGTTGCCCACTGTTCCATCCTGGGGAGTGCAAAGCCACAGTCTCTCAATGTCTCTACAGTGGGTGGCTTGCCCACTGTGCCATCCTGGGGAGTGCAAAGCCACAGTCTCTCAATGTCTCTACAGTGGGTGGGTTGCCCACTGTTCCATCCTGGGGAGTGCAAAGCCACAGTCTCTCAATGTCTCTACAGTGGGTGGGTTGCCCACTGTGCCATCCTGGGGAGTGCAAAGCCACAGTCTCTCAATGTCTCTACAGTGGGTGGGGTGCCCACTGTGCCATCCTGGGGAGTGCAAAGCCACAGTCCATCAGGTGGATAAATGTCTCCACTGGACAAGGAGGATGCATGGTGGGCACAGTGAACCGTGAACAGTGCTTGAGAGGAGGGCCCAGCTGAGCGGTGCTTGAGATGAAGGGCCCAGCGGAGCGGTGCTTGAGAGCAGGGCCCAGCGGAGCGGTGCTTGAGAGGAGGGCCCAGCGGAGCGGTGCTTGAGATGAAGGGCCCAGCGGAGCGGTGCTTGAGATGAAGGGCCCAGCGGAGCGGTGCTGGAGATGAAGGGCCCAGCGGAGCGGTGCTTGAGAGGAGGGCCCAGCGGAGCGGTGCTTGACAGGAGGGCGTAGCGGAGCGGTGCTTGACAGGAGGGCCCAGCGGAGCGGTGCTTGAGATGAAGGGCCCAGCGGAGCGGTGCTTGAGAGGAGGGCCCAGCGGAGCGGTGCTTGACAGGAGGGCCCAGCGGAGCGGTGCTTGAGATGAAGGGCCCAGCGGAGCGGTGCTTGAGAGGAGGGCCCAGCGAAGCGGTGCTTGAGAGGAGGGCCCAGCGGAGCGGTGCTTGAGATGAAGGGCCCAGCGGACCGGTGCTTGAGATGAAGGGCCCAGCGGAGCGGTGCTTGAGAGGAGGGCCCAGCGGAGCGGTGCTTGAGATGAAGGGCCCAGCGGAGCGGTGCTTGAGAGGAGGGCCCAGCGGAGCGGTGCTTGACAGGAGGGCCCAGCGGAGCGGTGCTTGAGATGAAGGGCCCAGCGGAGCGGTGCTTGACAGGAGGGCCCAGCGGAGCAGTGCTTGAGATGAAGGGCCCAGCGGAGCGGTGCTTGAGATGAAGGGCCCAGCGGAGCGGTGCTTGAGATGAAGGGCCCAGCGGAGCGGTGCTTGAGATGAAGGGCCCAGCGGAGCGGTGCTTGAGAGGAGGGCCCAGCGGAGCGGTGTTTGAGACGGCGGGCCCTGTTCAGCGGTGCTCTTCTGCACGGCGGGGCCCTGTTCAGCGGTGCTCTTCTGCACGGCGGGCCCTCTTCAGCGGTACCTGTCTTCACGGCGGGGCCCTGTTCAGCGGTGCTCTTCTGCACGGCGGGCCCTGTTCAGCGGTGCTCTTCTGCACGGCGGGCACTGTTCAGCGGTACCTGTCTTCACGGCGGGGCCCTGTTCAGCGGTGCTCTTCTGCACGGCGGGCCCTGTTCAGCGGTGCTCTTCTGCACGGCGGGGCCCTGTTCAGCAGTGCTCTTCTGCACGGCGGGCCCTCTTCAGCGGTACCTGTCTTCACGGCGGGGCCCTGTTCAGCGGTGCTCTTCTGCACGGCGGGCCCTGTTCAGCGGTGCTCTTCTGCACGGCGGGCACTGTTCAGCTGTACCTGTCTTCACGGCGGGCCCTGTTCAGCGGTGCTCTTCTGCACGGCGGGGCCCTGTTCAGCGGTGCTCTTCTGCACGGCGGGCCCTCTTCAGCGGTACCTGTCTTCACGGCGGGGCCCTGTTCAGCGGTGCTCTTCTGCACGGCGGGCCCTGTTCAGCGGTGCTCTTCTGCACGGCGGGCACTGTTCAGCGGTACCTGTCTTCACGGCGGGGCCCTGTTCAGCGGTGCTCTTCTGCACGGCGGGCCCTGTTCAGCGGTGCTCTTCTGCACGGCGGGGCCCTGTTCAGCGGTGCTCTTCTGCACGGCGGGCCCTCTTCAGCGGTACCTGTCTTCACGGCGGGGCCCTGTTCAGCGGTGCTCTTCTGCACGGCGGGCCCTGTTCAGCGGTGCTCTTCTGCACGGCGGGCCCTGTTCAGCGGTGCTCGTGCAGTATGTCAAGGGAATCAGACCTGGCCTGGACACCCTGCTCACTCGCCCTCCGAACGTGCAGTGTCAGGCCCCTTCGGGGACGGAGTCCTGGGCCCTTTGGTGTCGTCCCTTGCAGCCGGGATGGGGCTTGTGGGGCCCTCCTGCTCCGCGCTCCTGGTGGCTGCCCTCTCCGCCCTGCTGCCCTTCCGCTCCTTAGATGGGGCTCTCGGGCCCTTGCCTCCCCTGGCTGTTGTGGCAGGTGAAGTGGCCGGAGTTACCTCCTTGGGGGCAGCCGTCTCTGTCCGCTCACGGCGGCCCTTCACTTTCCGGGTCCTCTTGCCTGGGGGGGGGCTGGCTGTCCCCTTGCTGCTGACCGAAGTGTCACTGCCGCCAAAGGGTGGACTCCATAACCCATGCACCACTTTCACCTTAGAAGCTGGGCTGGTGGTGGCTGAGGTGCCCTTGGGACTTTTCCCAGATGGAGGGGGTGGGTCAGGGGAGGGAAAGAGGTTAAGATTGGAGAGGTAATATTTCTTTGGACCAAGGTAAAGGGTAGGAGTAGTGGTGATAGAAGTGGAGGAAGAGGATGTGGTTGTAGGAGAGTCAGGTGTGCTGTCCTTGGGTGCAGGTGACTGGGACGTAGGCTGTCGTGAGGTGGTTGGCTGTTGTTTGGGTGTCTGCCTGCGTTTATGTGTCTTGGAAGAGGGGGTGACAGACACAGTGGGAGAGCACACAGGGGACGTGTACATGGCAGTGGGGGTGGTGACTGCACGTGTGAGGACTGTAGTGGAGGGTGTGCTGGTGGTGGAAGAACTGGCTTATGTTGGTGTGCATGCAGGTGTGAGTGTAGACGTCACAGGGAGGGAGGAGGGAGACGAGGAGGACGGGGACACAGAGGTGGTAGTGACTGTTGATATGTCTGCATCTGGGTGTTGCTTGCGTGAATGCTTGTGTTTTCTGTGGTGCTTATGTTTGGATGAGCTGGACTTGGGTGTTGAGGTGTGTGCAGGCTGGTCTGATGGTGTGGATGGGATAGGCTGAGGTACAGGAGACAGAGAAAGGGTGGAGGCAGATAGAAGAGGGAGACTGGAGACAGGGACAATGGCTGCCGTCAGTGCTGAGGCCAGAGCAGTGAACGCTCGTTGATGGGCAGCCTGACCCGAATGAATGCCCTCCAGGTAGGCATTGCTCCGATGCACCTCCCTTTCCACCCCCTGGATGGCATTCAAAAGGGTAGTCTGCCCAACAATGAGCGTCCTCACAAGGTCAATGAGCTCCGCACTGAGGGCAGCAGGGGTAACAGAGGCAGGGGCTGAGGTGCCTGGTGCGAAGGAGACGCGCGCCTTCCTGGCCGAGCGGGCACGGAGCGAAGACTGAGGGGCTGCTGGGAGGGCGGTGCTGGTGTGCTGGGTGGCGGCTGTACCTGTTGTTGCGGGGGACACAGATGTTGCCGCCCCCGCTAGGGAGCCCCCAAACGAGGACGTGTCCGTGTCGCTGGTGTCTCCACCGGCCCCCGTTGTGGTGCTCCCCTCGCCCTCCGGATCACTGGTGCCCTCGGTGTCTGTTTCAGTGCCCACCGGGGCCTGGTGACTTGTAGCTCCCTCGTGCTCCGACGCCAAATCTCCTCCGCCTGATGATGCTAAAGCACAAGAAGACAAAGAATAAGGGTGGGGGGAGAAATAAAACAAAGTTGAGTGCATGCCTTGTCAATACCCTTGGCGGAGAGGACAGACACAGGTGCCTCATGCACTAATTCACAAACTTGGGGTATACTACTCAGTACTTCTGACTAGAACAACAGGTCTAGGGACAACAGATGCGCACATGGGTGATGCTGGACCATGGATAGCTGCACTTGGCACCCTAAAGAGGTGGGGGGCGGGGGCACAGGGCCATGTCTAAGGGAGGGGACTACACTCCAAAAAGCGCCCTGGCCTACTGTCACCCACAGCCCTCCTCCCCCACCCAGACGCCTCGACTGCGCGTAAAGATAGCAGAATGTGCTGATACTCATCCCCTTGTGTCTGCTGTGCTGTCCTCAAGCGCCCATCCAAATCAGGGTAGGCCACCGCCAGGATCCGGGACATCAGGGGGGTCAGGGTACGACTGGCACCCCTCCTAGGTCGGGAGGCCATCCCCAGCAGTGACTCGGCGGTCTTTCGGGTTCCGCGGCGGATGTCCTCCCACCTCTTGCGGCAGTGGGTGCCCCGTCTGGTGTAGACCCCCAGGGCCCGGACTTCCTTGGCGATGGCACGCCAAATATCGATTTTCTGATGGGCGCTCACCTGTTTGACATGTACAGGGTGGGAAAGAGAAAACGTCACATTTCTGCATGTTTGGAGTACATGCCCCCCCCTCCCCAACCTTGCCATGTGGCCAGTTCTCTCATCTGTCGTGCGTTGCACTCCTCATTTCCTCCACACCAACTTACATCCCCCCCACTCCACACAGGCATAACCCATTCAATGTGCACTCAGTGTACTCACCTGTTGGTCTGGTGGACCGTAGAGTAGCGCATACTGGGGGAGGACCCCATCCACAAGTTTCTCCAACTCTTCAGACGTGAAGGCAGGGGCCCTTTCCCCAGTCGCAGCAGCCATTGTCACTTCCAGACCGAGTTCACAGCAGCACTTGCAGTATAGGTCCAAACATAGCAAGCCATACTTGTACGTGTACTGTGCAAGCTGTGTTGTACGTACCTGTGAGTTGATTGACTCTGTACTCCATATTCTCCTTCCTAGGCACCGTCCGCTGGGACTTGCGATGAGAAGGAGGAATCCTCCCGTGTACCGGCCGCTGGTGGACCTGTCGACAATGGAAGAACGCCATATAATACTACGATACCGACTTGACCGAGCCACTATCCATGAACTGTGTGCCCAGCTGGAGCCAGCCCTGATGTCCCCCATCCGCCAACCCACAGGAATTCCCCCTCTAGTGCAGGTTCTGTCTGTCCTCCATTTTTTGGCAAGTGGCTCATTCCAGACAACAGTGGGCATGTCATCTGGAATGTCTCAGCCTATGTTTTCAAAAGTTTTGTCCAGAGTGTTGTCTGCCCTGATGAAACTCATGCGGAGCTACATCATTTTCCCAGAGGAGGGTGATTTGCCTACAGTGAAAGCTGATTTCTATGCCCTTGGACACATCCCCAACATCATTGGTGCAATTGATGGGACCCATGTGGCTTTAGTCCCCCCAAATGACGATGAACAGGTGTACAGGAACAGGAAAAATTATCATTCGATGAATGTGCAGGTGGTCTTTTTGGCTGACCAGTACATCTCCCATGTAAATGCCAAGTTCCCTGGGTCAGTGCATGACGCGTATGTAATGAGAAATAGCAGCATTCCCTATGTGATGGAACAGCTACAGAGACAGCGTGTGTTGCTAATTGGTGACTCTGGTTACCCCAACCTGCCGTGGCTACTCACCCCAGTGAGGAATCCCAGGACAAGGGCAGAGGAACGGTACAATGAGGCCCATGGGCGTACTAGGAGGGTGATTGAGCGAACCTTTGGGCTCCTGAAGGCCAGGTTTAGGTGCCTGCATATGACTGGTGGATCCCTCATGTACTCACCAAAGAAGGTGTGCCATATCATCGTGGCGTGCTGTATGCTTCACAACCTGGCTTTGCGACGCCAGGTGCCTTTCCTGCAGGAGGATGGTCCAGATGGTGGTGTTGTGGCAGCTGTGGAGCCTGCGGAGAGTGAAGAGGAGGAAGACGACGGTGAGAACACAGACAACAGGGACACTGTTATACACCAGTATTTCCAGTAGCCCACAGGTAAGAATCACCCACGCCATTTCACGTTTGCTTAGAGCCTCCTGCATCTCTACTTTCTGTATTTCCCCCCAGTTCTTTGTAACTAATTTTTGTTTTTCCCTTTCCCTTCTCAGTGCTGTATGACTCAGAGCGTGACTTCTGCTTGGTTTGCCTATGAACTACATCGTATTGACATTGGTATGTTGTCATCACTAATTGACAGAACAGATATTGAACAGTAATGTGTAATACATTTGTTAAGAATACAGCATGAGTCCAAACTGATTTGTGTGCAATATGTGATTTATTTACAGTGCTAGATATTGGTACATGTGATTATAAGGGTGATGGGTGGGGGTGGAGTAATGTCCATGGCAGAGTCCAGTTCTCAGTCTCACAGGTGCATTGTCCTTTTGCCTGTGGAAGGATGGAGCAGAGGCAGTTCATGGTTGGACAGGGTGGCAATGTGGGACAGTGGGATGACTTCAGGGGGTATGTCCTGCTGGCGGGGGTCTTGACATCCTACTCTGTCGTTTTTTTTTATCTCAGGCTCCTCTTGCGGGGTGGTTGTTCTTCAGCAGGAGGTGGGGTTCTGGTGGCCTGTCGTGGTGTTGGGGCCTCCTGTCCACTAGCGCCGGCGGAGGTGGTAGGCTGTTCCTGGTCCGGGTTAGTGACAGGGGCCCTGTGTGGTGCCACATGGTCCCGCAACGTGTCTTCGATCCTGTTGAGGGCCAGGACGATGGTCCCCATTGCGGTCCCGATGTTTCTCAGCTCGTCCCTCAACCCCATGTAGCGTTCCTCCTGCTGTGCCTGGATCTCCGTGAACCTGGCCAGTACCGTCGCCATTGTCTCTTGGGAGTGGTGGTAGGCCCCCATGATGGTGGTGAGGGCCTCTTGGAGAGTGGGTTCCCTGGGCCTCTCCTCCCCCCCCCTGTCGCACAGCAGCCCTCCGAGTTGCCCGGTTTCCCCCGGCCTCTGTCCCCTGGACGGTGTGCCCGCTACCACTGCCCCCAGGTCCCTGTTGTTGTTGGGGTGGTGGGTTACCCTGGGTGCCCTGTAGTGGCAGACACACCGCTGATTGACCTGTCCTAGAGACAGAGGCATGGGCCCGCTGGGTGGGAGCTGTGCTGGTGTTGCCAGAGGGGGTCGGGTCTGGTGTGGCCTGTGGCTGCCTGAGGGGAACCGACTGTCCAGAGGTCCCCGATGGTCCGGGCTGGTCATCAGGTTCAGGGTCGACAGAGCTGCTGCCATCACTGTGGGCCTGTTCCGGGGGTGGGATGGACATTTCTGGACCCTCCTGAGCGGTGTGTTGGCGTTCGGGTCCTGCATGTGGTAAGAGAGTTTGGTTATTGTTTCTGTGTGTGCAATAGCGTGCAAGTAATGGGTGCCCTTGTCCCCCAGTGCAGGCATTCCCTTGAGGGAGGTGTTGTGAGGGTGGTTTGTGGGGGGGGGGATGGGTATGTGCAGTGGTCATGCTTAGGTGATGGGTGTCCATGGTTTGTGTTGGCATGCAGGGGTTGGTGTTGGGGTGGGTGGGTTGTGCTGGTGAGACATTGTCAGGGAGGATGTGTGCTGGGGGGTTGGGGGTGAGGGTGGGGGTGTGGGTTGGCATGCTGGTGGGGTGGGGGGGATAAAGTAGTTGAAATTGGACTTACCAGAGTCCATTCCTCCGGCTACTCCAGCGAGGCCCTGAGGATGCAGGATGTTCAAGACCTCTTGTTCCTATGATGTAAATTCGGGAGGGGTGGGTGGGGGTCCGCCGCCAGTCTTCTGGACCGCGATGTTGTGCCTTGAGACCATCGAGCGCACCTTCCCCCATAGGTCGTTCCATCGTTTGCGAATGTCCTCCCGATTTCTGGGATGCTGTCCCACCGCGTTGACCCTGTCCACGATCCGCTGCCATAGCTCCGCCTTCCTGGCTATACTGGTGTGCTGCACCTGTGAGCCCAAGAGCTGGGGTTCCACTCTTAGAATTTCCTCCACCATGACCCGGAGTTCTTGGTCCGAAAACCGTGGGTTCCTTTGGGGTGCCATGGGGTGGTGTGGGTGAGGTGTGGGGTGGTGTATGTGGTTATGAGTATGTTGGTGTGTGGTGCTTTGTGCTTCTATGTGGTGTGTGTGATGGTGTAGTGTGCCTCAGTGTGTATAGCTGTATATTGTTTGCTGTGTCTCTCTCTCCTTCGTCAAAATTTTGGTTGTAGGGGTTTGTGGGTGATGTGGGTGTGTGTTTTATATCGTATTGATTGTGTGGGAGTGGTGGATGTATGTGTTCCAGGTGTGTGTCTTTCAAATTGTCCAATGTGGCTGTGTTTTGGTGCTGTGTGTGTATTTTGACCGCGGCGGTGTGTACCGCCAATGGAATACCGCGTTTGAATGACCGCCGCGTGGATTCGTGGGTCGTAATGGCATGGGCGTATTTCTGTTGGCGTGACGGTGGAGGTTTGGTCATCTCCAGTTTATCGCTGCCCGCTGATGTGGCGGGCTGCAGTGGAGGTCGGATTTTTGGCGGTTTGGCAGTTGTGGGTCAGAATGGCCGTGGGGGCTTACCGCGGCCGCGGCGGTGTTTTGGCGGTCTTCTGACCGGCGGTAAGCGCCTTTTACCGCCGAGGTCAGAATCACCCCCTTAGTGTTTTGAACAGTGAAAACTGTACTACCATAAATTGTCAGTGTCACCGAACCCAATATTACACCCCTGTATTTGGAGTCAGTGGAAGCATTGAGTTTACACAAGCCGAGCATCACTTTCATCCCATCCCTGGACTGCCGGCGTGCCATTTCCGATGTTGGGGAAAAAGCACAGAGTGAAATCTCCCTGTGTGTCAGGGAAGAGAAAATCCTACTTTGGGAATTTGTTTTTAGAAAATACAAAACCTTTAGGGAAGATGTTAGAACTGTGGGGCATTTTATTTTACCAATAACAATAGGATAACAGATATTATTGATGTAACGTTGTGTTGCTCATTGTACAATCAGGCAAAACCAGAATCCGAGTCAGATTCACACAGCATGGTCACAACCTTCCTCTTGTTGTGATGCTGGTTTACAGCTGAATTTCTAAATGAAGCCAGAAGGAAGCCTGTGATACCCGTGCTGTTAATTACGTACATAGGAGTATTTCAAGCGGAAGTGCGTCGTATTTATACTCCCGGGCAAAAATGACGCCCGGGAGTGGGCGAGTAAAAAAAAAACGCATTTGCGCCTCTTTTTAATGCCTGGGTCAGGGCAGGCGTTAAGGGACCTGTGGGCTCAGAATGAGCCCAGAGGTGCCCTCCCCTGCCCCCAGTGACCCCCCCTGCCACCCTTGCCCACCCCAGGAGGACACCCAAGGATGGAGGGACCCACCCCAGGGACATTCAGGTAAGTTGAGGTAAGTATTTTTTTTAATATTTTTTTTTGGCATAGGGGGGCCTGATTTTTGCCCCCCTACATGCCACTATGCCCAATGACCATGCCCAGGGGACATAAGTCCCCTGGGCATGGCCATTGGGCAAGGGGGCATGACTCCTGTCTTTACTAAGACAGGAGTCATGTTAATGGGGGATGGGCGTCGTAAAAAAATGGCGCAAATCGGGTTGAGGCGATTTTTTTGCCTCAACCTGACTTGCCCCATTTTAAGACGCCCATACGCCATTTTCCCCTACGCCGGCGCTGCCTGGTGTACGTGTTTTTTTTTTGGCGCACACCAGGCAGCGCCGGTCTGCTAGCGCCGGCTAACGCCATTCAATAAATACGGCGCCCGCATGGCGCTTCAGAATGGCGTTAGCCGGCGCTAAATTTTTTGACGCTAAACTGCGTTAGCGCAGTTTAGCGTCAAAAAGTATAAATACGGGCCTTAGCACTTTGGTTGCTGCGCTGCATTGTTCTATACATTAGTAGACCCCCCCACCTCCCCACATCAAACATCTACCACCCTTTTTCTTCAAATGGTTGTTACACGGTGTGGGCTTCTCATCCTCTTGTGCATTCATTCTCTACATGTAATCTGTTTTAATGACGTTTCTACTGTCCTTATAATCTTCCCACTACCTAAGACGTTTACACGTATATAACAGGACTTTAAGTGAAAGCATGTCATGGGACTTGCAAACCAGTGTGGAAATGACATTCCTTTGGCTTGTGCTTAGTGAATGACCACAATGGTGCTGGTGTTATATTCTGCATGTATTTCTGAGTGCATCAGTTACCTTCAGCTCTTCTGCTGTGTCTGACTATTATATTGACTGATATTTCTTGTTGTCTCTCAATTCGAGTCATTCTGTACTTGTTTTGTAAAGCAGAACATTAAATTCCAACTAAGTAAATGTTTATGTGAGAAATGACTTTGGTAGTCAGTGCCTTTTTTGACGGTGTTTTCAGCAATACCTCCACCATTTAAGGTATTCACATTATTTTAATAAAAATGATTTAATCATATAAGGCAGGCGACAAATAAGTCAGCCTCCGATTGGAATTATTTACATATCTATGCTGATAGACCTCCCTGTATGTTTTTTCTTTGTGTGACTATTACATCAACCAGTGACAGCAGAAAGCAATTAGCATGTTCGCACATGGACAAGTTATCTGCTTAATCGATCACTGCATCTAGACACAGATAGTAGCCTAAAATATTATAAAAAGATACTAGGGGCGCTTCCAGGACCCCAAGCTCAAAGGTGGTTCAGCGAGTTACAAACATCACCTGTCAGGAGATGAGCAAACATTGAGCTCATTGTCTTAAACTATATTGTGATGTTGTTTTGTGTCCTGTATCAGCATAGAAGGCATCTGTGTACTTGTTTTAGTATCTTGGGTGCATTCATTACCTCAAAATATCTTCGTGTGTTCTCACAGCGAAGCTCAAAACAGGAGACAATTCCAGTCCTGTGTTTCCGAACTCCGCAGTCTGCAAAGCATGCCTTAACTCCGTGATATTAAGAGTGGAGGTTTTATGCTTTATTGCGTAATTACTTCAAATCATTGCAACCGTACAAGCGGAGACGCTAAGAAACACCATAAAACAATTAATACATTCTTGCTTTCTTTGTGATTTTTAGTCCAGTTAAGCCCTGGGCTGCCATTTTCTATGCCAGTTGAGGGCTTGTTTTCTCATCTTGATTTTTTATGGTATGTATTAAGGAATGTTCTGTTTTTAAAATAACTTTTGCAAAACAGGCCATGTGTTGTGGAGTCAATCCTTTCAGACTAAACAGGATAGCCTGCCGGCATGTTCTGATATCATTGGTGTTAAAAATGTTTTTCAGATACAGCTTTCTCCAGGGTATTAGACCGGGGCAAATACAAAGGATGTGTATGAAGTCTTCCCGGTGATGTGCACAAAGTCTGCATTGTCTATTGTTTGTGGATCTGAGCCATTTTGGTTCAGTCTCCAATGCAGGTAGCAGTCCGAGTCTGGCATGTAGCACCTTTATTTTTAGTGACATCTTTAATATTTCTGCCATATAAGGTTGAGCTGTTGGAGCCTTATATGTGTTGCTTGTCATCCAAGCGTGAGATCGAATTCTGAACTTATCTTTGTCCTGGCTCCAGGAGAGCATCTTGATTTGTTTGATTAGAATTTGCTTGAAATTTTTATGGGGTAAAAACTTTTGCCACAACCCCTCTGCCTGCGGGTGCTTTATGGCGAGAGGGATTCTCTTTAGCCAGGGGTTTGGGAATTCTGCCTTGTTTATGTTGATTTCCTCCCAAATCAGTGGCTTTAGAGTGTTTTGGTTGGGCCAGTCTTAGCATCGATGCATATTTGAGCAATGTCCCGTCTTGAACTAATGTTTGATCTTGAAATCCAAATTCCAACCTAATCTGCACTGGCGAGGAGCTGTGTGGGAGGCGGAAGAGAAGGCAAAACACCTTGCTTTGTGCAATGTTCATGAAGTCACTCAGTTTGCTTGGATATATTTCCGAACCGTATGTTAAGGCTGGCAGGAATTGTGCTTTTATCACTGTAAGTAGTAAACACCAGATTGCGGCAAGGACTGATGCAAGCTGTGATGCCAACCTCGCTTTCAAGGTGTTTAGGTGCAGGTGATGCAACCAGCACTCCTGTAGCCAGATGCTGAGGTATTTATAGCTTCCGCTTCTTTCCACGGATTGATTACCACAGAACCATTTAGTTTTCTTGATTATCCATTTGCGAAAAATGATTACTTTGGTTTTCTCCATGTTTACCACCAACTCATTAGTCGTGAAATATTGATTGAAGGTGTTTAGCACCTTTTGGAGTCCTGTACCTGAGAGATTCAGTAAGACAATGAGGTCTGCATATATTGTAATGCTGTTAGGGGATAGTTGCTCAGTTTGGGTGAATGGGAGCCAATGATGTTTAGTTGTGTGCACAGATCTGACAGATAAAGGTTGAAAAGCATTGGAGCCAGGACACAGCCCTGCTTAACACCTCTGTCTACCTGGATTCTGGCCGACACTCTTCCGTTGTTTCCAACTTTCACCCTTGCCCAATTTTCTGAGAACAGAAGCTGTATTCATTTTAGCAGCTCTGGCAGAATTTTAAGGTTTGCTAGTTTCCCCCACAGCGTGTTCCGGTCCACTGAATTGAAGGGTTTGGACAAGTCCATAAAGCAGGTGTAAAGGGACATTTTTGTGTTTGTATATTTTTCAGTGAGCATGGCTAGTGTTATCAGGTTGTCAGAAGTGCTTGCCGATGTCTGGAAGCTTGTTTGATTCAGAGGTATTAAATTGAATTTGCTCTCCCATTATTTGAGATCCTCGAGCAGGAGGCCCACAAATATTTTTGCATCAATGTCAAGCAGTGATATTAGTCAATAACTGTCTGGGTTCCCGTAGGGGCCCTGCTTATAGATTGGGTGGAAAATTGCCACTTTCCAGGAAATTCGGAATTTTGTTTTCCGTGCTGCTGGCATTATAAAGGTTGCAGAGCAGGCCGGTCCAAAGGGCAGGGTCATGTTTTAGT
Source organism: Pleurodeles waltl (assembly GCF_031143425.1). Classification (NCBI taxonomy): domain Eukaryota; kingdom Metazoa; phylum Chordata; class Amphibia; order Caudata; family Salamandridae; genus Pleurodeles; species Pleurodeles waltl. The sequence continues at coordinate 89,168,886 of NC_090442.1, read as the reverse complement.
ATTCCTCCTGGGAGACCACTTGGCCCAGGAGCCCCACTCTGTCTGCAGTGCCATAATTGTTCCTCGACATTTTGTATTTCGAAGGATAATAGCTTTGCCTTGCTGCTTGCAGTGGAAGATGGCTCCACTGTGTTAGGGCTGCCATAGAGGTTGGAGATGTGTTCTATCCACTTTCTCTCCGGGACCGCATTACTTTGGTTCCCGGTTGTCCTGCGCTCCAGTGATTGACTATAGACCACAGCGACCGGCTGTTCTTTTCTTTAGTGACTTCCACAATTCTGATCCATTCCTGATCAATGTGAGCTTGCTTTGCTTCCCATATTCCTTTCTTAGTTCCTGAAAGGTACTCTGGTAGCTGTTGCCTGGTGGTTGATTCTTTAGGCGTCTGGCACTTTTGTTAAGCTGTTGTCTTTGTTGCCTTAATCTCTGCGTGAACCAGCCATTTCTGCTCAGTAGTGGGCCGGCCTTGAATAGTTGCTTAGGCTCCAGCTGGTTCCTTAATGATGTTAATGTGGCCTCCCATTTTGAAATTATGTCCACCTGTTCCATTTGATCCGACGTTAAGGTGGCTTTCCATACTTCATATTTCTCCATGCACTTGTTAGACCATCTTATGCGATGGAGGTGGCTTCCTGGATCTTGTTCGCCAATCCTCGGTATTGGAGCAGCAAGAGAGTTATTGTTTGCTATTTTCATTGTTTGTGGGTGGTGGTCACTTTCGCATCTCACCGCTATGCTGAAATCCTGGAAGTACTTGAGGATGTCTGTTGAGACAAAGGTGTAGTCTAGGGTGGAAGCGGACTTCTTGGGGATGTGGCTTGGATTCATTGGGATGACTTTAGGGAATCTGCCGTTTAGGGCCCTTAGTCCTAGTGCCTCTAGGAGTCTGACCAGGGGGTGATCACATTTGTCCTTGTCCTTGAAGGGCGATTCTTGTGTTGGGATGCCCAGATGCTGGTCCAGGGCACCTTCCCGGGAGCTTCTTTTGCCATGATTGGCCACCAAAAGGGTGATATTAAGAGTAAATATATGTGTTCAAGATACCAACATGACGTACACAGTCTTTTTGCGCTTTTGTAGCTCTGAACGGAACATCGTGATGCGATCCCAGGGGAGCAGTTTTCTTTTTGATTTTTCACACTTAAGCTAATTCCTACCTCTCGAGCTGTGGTTCTGACATCATGGATGGTCTTTGGTGCAGTCCTGGTTACTCATTCAGTTATGCAAACAACCCAGAGTATTTTACAATTTACAGCACGTCACAAGACTTCACCTGTGCATTAAATGCCTTAATGAAAAAAATATTTAAATGAAACAAGTGTAAAAAAGTTGAGTCGGTAAGGTTGCAATAGGACATGTTGGCATTTTTGAAGTAGTGAATTGCAAAGTGCCCCATCTCCCATTAAATGACCATACGTAATTGTTAGTTCGGCTGTCCATTCTGTTCATGTTGCCTATGTTAAAAGGCTTGCAGTGTCGGTGCCTGTCGTATCCTCTCTTGTTGAATACATGGAGAGCTGAACTATCTCCTCCAAGGCGCACTAATCGGGGATTAAAGAAAAATATACTATTTTCTGATTTTCTTCTGACTCACCTTCTGTCCCTTGTCGTATGTAGCTTCAATTAGTTTCTTCTCCTTGACTCTGCAGAGATAAAAAAAAGCACGATTGGGACAGCTCTTTGATCCCAGGCGAAGACATCTGCTCTTCCACCAGCCATGATAGTTCCTCCACCGCTAGTCAGGATATCTACTTGACCTGTCCGTCAGAATGGCTCTTCTACCTCAAGTCAGGATATCTTCTCGATGCCAGCCAAGAAGGCTCCTTAGTGCTGGTCTCGTTATCGCCTTAACCCCTGGAGAGGATATCTTCTCAAACCCCAGCCAGGGTATCTCGTACGCCGCCACTTGGAGTATCTTCTGGACCCCCAGATAGGATATGTCCGTGACTCTTGGCAAATATATCTCCTCCCAAATCCAGGATATCTTCTCCTCCTCTGGCCAGGATATTTCCCTGCCAGCTATTACTAACATTATTTTCTGGCTACAGTAAAGATGACACCTGGTCAGAAAATGGTCAATTTCTACAGTAACTTGCATAAGGACAGACTATTCACTGTCTGCATATCAGATAATAATGTCTTCAAGATGTGGTAAAGCTTTAATCCTATTATACACGCACGTCATACAAAATGGTACAGGTACAGGAGCTCCCAACTCATTCAACTGATGACCTCCAAGTGCTTCGGTGCATCATCCTTTCAGAACATGCTCCTTGCATCTGCTCATATACACTGGTGAATGCTTTCATATATAGCACATCACCTATTTTTTTATGAATGCCCTTAGCCCTGCCAATATAGGGGGTCATTCTGACCCCGGCGGTCTAAGACCGCCGGGGCCAGGGTCGGCGGGAGCACCGCCGACAGGCCGGCGGTGCCCCGCAGGGCATTCTGACCGCGGCGCTTCGGCCGCGGTCAGAAGAGGCAAACCGGCGGTCTCCCGCCGGTTTACCGCTGCCCTTTGAATCCCCCATGGCGGCGCAGCATGGGGGATTCTGACACCCCCTACCGCCGTCCTGTTCCTGGCGGTTCGCCCGCCAGGAACAGGATGGCGGTAGGGGGTGCCGTGGGGCCCCTGGGGGCCCCTGCCGTGCCCATGCCAATGGCATGGGCACGGCAGGGGCCCTCGTAAGAGGGCCCCGCAAAGTATTTCAGTGTCTGCTAAGCAGACACTGAAATACGCGACGGGTGCAAACTGCACCCGTCGCACCCCTGCAACTCCGCCGGCTCAGAATTGAGCCGGCGTCCTCGTTGCAGGGGCATTTCCTCTGGGCCGGCGGGCGCTCTTTTGGAGAGCGCCCGCCGGCCCAGAGGAAATGTCTAAATGGCCGCCGCGGTCTTTTGACCGCGGTGCGGTCATTCAGCGGCGGTAGCTTGGCGGGCGGCTCCCGCCGCCCGCCAACATTAGAATCAGGCCCATAGTGTCTCTTGAGGCCTCCCGCTGTGAGATGTCAGAAAAGTGCCCTTTGCGTATTGGGTAATAAAACAGCTTTGCAAGCCATCTGCCAAAATAAGTATATTGCTTTGATCTGCCTGGCTTTTTGTACTGTTAAACAATTCAAAATCATTTTCCATAATTTCATAAGAATGAAGTTCAAGTTCATATCTATCTATCTATCTATCTATCTATCTATCTATCTATCTATCTATCCATCTATCTACTAAGCCTACATATTTATATAGTGGGAAAATAGCTCTCTTTGGACTGATGCTGCTGGTTCATTGTGACTCTGCTAAACAGGCCCCATTCATGTGCTCTTTACCCTACAACATGTTCAAATTGGTTAAACTTCTTACAGGAATATTTCACATACCTAGTGTATGGGAAAACGTTTACAGAAGGCCTATATTTAAATGTCACTAGTGGTCTGCAATACCTGTTGACTACAATGCCAGTGCAAGCATGACTGTTGGCCTACCATTGTAGGCTGGCAATACATTCTAAACTACAAATTTGACCTGTCAAAGTAACCTCCTTACACAGACCTAAACCTTCCTTTTAAATATTAATGTCACCCCTAAGCAGGCCTTAGTACCTGCTGGGCAGGGGGTGTGCTATTTAAAAGCAGGACATGTAAAGGTTTAGTGTTAAATATGTACCTACAGTGAAAAAGCCCCTAAAGCTATTTTCATTGTAGGAAGGATGACTGTACTATCTTTCTAAAAGCTAGAAATATAATCCAAAGACTTTTTTTTAATAGTTCTTTCAAATCATACTTAAAGTTAAAATTAAATTTGGGATTACTATCAGCGGTACCTTATCTCTGTCTGTTGCCTCTAAAGGCCTATTTACATGCACTCTATGTGTCACATGGCAGCTCAACAGCTCCCCCGATGAAGTGTGAAAATCACTCCCAGAGGAGGACAAAGTCAGTGTGCGTGTGGAGGTGCCAGGCGGCAGGTGGAGTTCCTGTGGCAGATGACCATCTGGGCTGTGCCCAGAGACGTGTTTCATTTCAAAGAGGTCTACCCTGTCACAGGCAAATGTTAGCTGATACATTGGCAAAACCATTTTTTGTTCCCCCAGTCAGGCGGGCACCAATCAGAGTGGGCGAGTATCTGCCGAATGAACATGTTTGAAGTGTTTACAGAGAACGGGGTGGTCATTTCCAAGCCAAACCACTGCAGTGGGAAGACCAGTTATGCAAAAGGAAAGAAGGTTTTTACCATTTTGGAGCTCGGCAAATAGGACCATTGAGGGATTGTTTCCAGGAGGTCACCAGGGGCAGCTCCTCTGTTAGGACTGAGGAGCACCACCCCCGCCAGCAACAGAAGCTGCAAACCTTTCAGAATGAAAGGATAATAAACTATGTTTATTATCCTTTTGTTATGAAAGGGGAGGGGCCATGGGTTGAGTAGTGAGGGAGAGTGTACAGCACTCCCCCTCAGAGCGCATGTGTGTTTGGTCGGCCTTCTTGGGCCAGCCAAACACACATTCGCAGTAGGCTCTCTCCAGCCCAGCAACACAGTTTCAGTCTTCCTAGGAGTGCCCTGGCTGGGCGCTCCTAGCCAATCGTGATGCTGCTCTGAGCCTCAGGATTGGCCGCAGGGCAGGCTGGAGCCTGTGCCTGCAGCGACGATGGAAAGGAGAGTGGCTCAGGTCGGCGGATCAGGTACGTTTTTAAATTTTTTTAAATATTGAAATGTACCCCATGCTTCCCTCTTCCCACCTCCCTTCTCCCCCCCTTGCTCCGCACCCACCCCGCCCCTTTTTAGTACTACGAGCCACGACCGGAGGTCACATAGGAAATGCTGCAAAAGTGGGTAGGTTATAAAGAATAATCACAATCTTTTTCAGGGTGAATCATAAAAGTCACTTAATAAACCTATGCTTCACTCTCTGGTAGCTTGGCACAAAGTAATCAGGCTTAGAGGCAATATGTGAAATATATATGCATCTTTCAAACAGTGATAAAGTGCAAACACAACACAAGGAAAATGTCAAATCAATTGTGAACTATAGAGTAAATTTTGATTAAAAAAAAGTCCCCAAAATGATGAAAGTGGTACTGGAAATATGAACTTTGATTTGAAAAAAGCACCAAAAAGCACAAGCCACCACTGCGGTTATTGGGTTGCACCAGACTGGGTCAAAGTCAACAGTTATGTCCAACAATGAAGGATTGCCAGTCAGATACAGGGGACAGGTTCTTCCTGGTTGAAAGTATGCCTTCACAATTAGTAATTCTCATGGAAAAAAGTGGTCCTGAATGAGCTGTGGGCGGGACAAGTTGCAAGATTGGTCTGAAACAGGGCTCAACTTTGTCATGTTATTGAGGAGCAGGGTCCTTGTCCGGTCATCAACGAAGGTCGGAAAAGCTGCAAGTGGGCGAAGTCCGAAGTCTCCATCCAGGAAGGCCTCACGCTTGAAGGGTTTTTCTGGGCATCAGTCCCAATGAAGTGCTGTACAATCAGACATAGAAACTTTCTTGGAAGTCAGATCTCCTTCAGTGGAGCAAACCAGCTAGCTGAGGGCGATCGGCAATTTAACACCAATGGATACAGCTTCTGTGTCTATCTCAATCTCTGTTAGTTCTCTAGGTAGAAAGTTGGCAAAAAGTTTCCAAGCCCCACCTTTTGCAGGGTGGCTGGCACCAAAATGCATCAGGCCTGCAACTGGCCTTTTGTAGGTGTAAATTTTGAATTTCTTTCACCTCAAATGGCAAAGTCCTCAATGGGACCTCATTCGACCGCTATATGGCCTCGTGGAGCTTTTCTCAGCCACAGCCCATTGCCTTGGCCTGCTGAGGTTTTTTGACTTCCATTTCAGAGACTATGAGATTGATTTAGAGTTTGGAGGACGGAATATACTCCATCAGGGTGACAGAGTAAAATACTCCATCACCGTGAGAAAGCTCCTATCAACGCATTAAATATTTGACAAACAGTGTCATCAACATAATGGCACCTTCCCAAAGTAGGACGTTTTTTTAAAATGAAAGTGTTAACAACTCCCACACCACAGTAGGTTACTCTGCAGTGAGGGAGAGTGAAAACTTGCCATTTAACTGCCCAATCTAAAATGAGAGGATTTCAAATTACCAAACCTCTGATGGGACTTATTCCATTTGGGCATCAGAGTTGTGTGACAGAGGCACAGACAGAGTCGGCTCCGCCCCTGACATACTGAAGTTACACTCAATTCTAAACGAAGTGGGCTAACCTTCATCTTGGTGGCTAGGGTACACCTTCGCCTTTGCAATGGATTATCTTCTCTGCCAAACACTAAGGCCCACATTACAACCCTGGCGGTCGGTGATAAAGCGGCAGTAACAGTTTTGAGAGTTTGACAGTGATTTGGGTATTACCAACATTGGAGGAGAATTACAGTAAAAGGACCTTCTTAGAGGTTTAAATCTTCATCATTTCCCATCCTTGCAGAGGTGATCCCTATCACATGCACCATGCCTTTTGCAGGTGCATTTTAGCACCTGTGCCGCATTGACAACAGCAGGAGTCCATGTGTCTATCTGTGAAAAGTCACTGCATCCTGTCCCTGTCCATCTTCTCTGCTCCACTAAGGCAGGAAATTGAAGCTCAAGCTCTGTGTGAGGATGATTGGATTTAACTTTAACATGTAAAATTGAAGTTGGTACATGAACATAAATAAAACCATGAGATAAAACCTAGGTCCTCATTACAACCCTGGCGGTCGGTGATAAAGCGGCGGTAACACTGCCAACAGGCCGGCGGTAAAAAAAATGGAATCATGACCACGGCGGAAACCGCCAACACATACAGCCACTTTAACACACCGACCACCACGGCGGTAGCAACAAACACCGTGGCAGTAACCGCCAACAGCCAGGCAGAAGACAATGTACCGCCCACAGCATTACAACAGGCCTATCTGCCACCTTTTCCAGGGTGGTACCAATGCCATCAAAAGCACAGTGGAAACAGTACACCGAAGGGAAACGACTCACCTCTCGACACTCAAGGAAAACCATGACGCTATGGAGCCCGAACTGCGTTTTTTTCCAATGCTGGTGTACCTTCTCATAGACCAGGAACACGAACGCCGGCGAAGATGACCACAGTGAGTACTGCACCTAGCACACAAGGGAGGGGGGAGGAAAATGAGAGTGACACACACACAACACACGCAACACCCTCACCCCCACCCCAAAACCCATACACACAAACAGATGCAACAACATTACATATACACCCCGTAACCCTCAGGAATAACGCACAGACAAAAGGAATGATTAAAATGAGTGTAATAGTACAGTTTTAGATAAATACATCCTTAAACAGTAAACAGTATGTACAATATATACAAAAGGAGGGCCAATACCTACTTCAAAATGTCCATGGCCCACAGGGCCATAACACATAGGCCAAGGTGCCTCCTTCTCCTTGCTGGCTGATGGTGCCTCCTTCCCCTTGCTGGCTGGTGTCCCCTTCTTGGCCTTGCTAAGTGGCGGACCCTTCTTGGCCTTGGCAGGTGGTGCTGGCACACTGGCTGTGCTGACGGGTCCCTCCCTGGAGTCTCTCACACCTGCAGTAGCTGCAGAAACCACAGTGGCCGTGGAATGGGTGGCTGAGGTGCTGGGCTGGGTTCTGGCCACCCTGGCCCGAAGTGAAGGACGAGGGGGAGGGGTCAGGAATAGGTCAATGGTGGCGAGGAAAAGCTTCTTAGGGAAAGTGGGGCGGAAAGAGGGTGAATGTTTGGGATTGGAGGAAGAGGGAGTGGTTGTAGGAGGTGTCAGTCTGCTGTGCTTGGGTGCAGGTGCATGGGCTGGATGCTGTTGTGAGGTGGATGGCTGTTGGGTGTCTGTGTGCTTGTGTTTGTGTACTTTGGGAGGAGGGGTCACGGACACAGTGGGAGAGGACACAGGGGACGTATACAGGGATGTGGGGGTGGTGACTTCCAGTGAGGGGCGTGTAGTGATAGGCGTGCTGGTGATGGAGGTAGTGAATGAGGATGTAGTGCATGCAGGTGTGAGTGGGGACAACGAGGAGGAGGGGGACACAGTGGAGGCAGTGGATGTTGGTGTGTCTGCATGTGGATGGTGTTTTGTGAGTGCCTGTGAGATGAAGTGTGCTACTTGTGTTAGCCTGAGCCACTTCTGTGTGTTGATTTGGGTGATTGCTGGTCTGAAGGTGTGCTTGGGATAGGCTGGGGTTGAGGGGATTGAGAAAGGGTAGAGGAAGTTGGAGGGGGGAGGCTGGAAACAGGGACAATTGCTGCCATCAGTGAGTTGACCAGAGCCTGGATTACTCTCTGTTGGGCCGCCACGCCAGAGTGAATGCCCTCCAGGTATGCATTTGTTTGTTGCAAATGCCCTGCTACACCCTGGATGGCATTCAGTATGGCTGACTGGCCAACAGGGAGGGATATCAGGAGGTCAATAGCCTCCTCGCTGAGGGCAGCAGGGCTGGCTGGGGCAGTTCCTGAGGTTCCTGGAGCGAAGGAGATGCCCACCATCCTGGGTGAGCGGGAACGGGAAACATGCTGAGGGGCTGCTGGGAGGGTGGTGCTGGTACGGGGGGTGGCGGCTGTACCTGTAGTTGGAGTGGGCACAGAGGTGTCCGCCACCGCCAGGGAGCTTTCATCGAAGGAGGAGTCGCTGTCGGTACTGTCCCCTCCTGTGTCCGTCATGGTGCTCCCCTTACCCTCCATCCCTCTGGTGCCCTCACCGTCAGTGGATTAGGCCTCCAGGCCCATGTGGGATGCAGCTCCTTCCGTTGCCGGTGCCTCTGCTCCTCCGCCAGATGATGCTAATGCACACAAGGACAGGGTGACAAAACAAAAAGGGGGGGAGAGACAGAGGATACACTTGGTCAATGCCAGCAACAAAAATACCGCTGGCGTACACAACTCACAGGGAACAGCCCTATGCAGTAGGCCATGCACTACCTGTTACAATGCTAGTCACTAGCCCATGGGGTACAATGCCTAACGCCGTTAGCTGCACACCTGAAACCCACAGGACCCTGCCCAGTAGTAGATGCCCACCAACATTATCTGAGCTTGCCCATCATGGAACCTACCCTGCCATGTTCGTCCTGGCCTAGGGACACCCATAGCACACATCCCTCACCCAGGTAACACCTTAACGCGCGCAAAGTCAAGAATCTGAATCTGTACTCACCCCCTTGTGGCTGCTGTGATGCCTTCAAGCGACCATCCAACTCCGGATTGGACACTGCCAGGATGCGGAACATCAGGGGGGTCAGGGTACGACTGGCACCCCTTCCTCATTGGGAGGCCAGCCCCAGCTGGGCCTACGCCATCTTCCTTGCCCAGCGGCGCAGGTCCTCCCACCGCTTGCAGCAGTGGGTGCTCCGCCTGTCAAAGACCCTCCTTGGCAATGGCACGCCAAATACCCTTTTTCTGATGGGCACTGACCTGCAGGAAAAATACAGCAGAAAAGGTATTAGTCATTGAGTCCGGACTGTCATACTCATGGCCCACCATATCTCTCCCATCCCCTTACGCAGAGACATTGACCACCATACATGCAGCACTCTGCCCAGGACCCCTCAGCTCCCTCTACATGAGGCTTACACACACAGCACTCCATACATTCATGCCCCACGCATCATGCTCACAGTGTACTCACCTGTTGGTCTGGAGGACCATAAAGTTAACAGTACTGGGGTAGGACCCCATCCACCAGTCTCTTCAACTCCTCCGAAGTGAAGGCAGTGGCCCTTTCCCCAGACTCTCGAGCCATGGTCGCTTCCAGACACAGGTCACAGCAGCACTTGCAGTGTAGGTCCTCTCCTGTTGAAGGTCAGGTAGCACGTGAGTGAACAGACAGAAAATGGCAGTCACGTCCGCGGCTGTGCGCACCGTCACCGCCGGCGTACATCGCCATTGGCTCCTGGAACCCATAGGCCTCAATGATAACCAATACGGTGTTGAACGGCGGGCGTCGACCGCTGACAGCAACGCGCACAACGCCAGCGGGATTACCTCATTTCCACATGTCCCTCCTCACAGGTCAGGCAGCCACCATTTCAGGGGGCACAGCCATGGCACCTAACTGCGTCACAGCAGACATAGGCACATCAACCGACTTACAAGTTCACATACTGTTTCTATAAAACAAAAATTGCATATTTGTCTCAGTATATGTGTGAATATGACATTCTGCTCACCATTTTTCACTCTAGAGTTCAACCACTGAGGATGAATAGGAGATTGAGACATCCCTCCATGTACAGACCCCTGGTGGACCTGGCGACAATGGAGGACAGACACATTATCCTAACCTACAGACTTGATAGGGCCACAATCCAAGAACTGTGTGCCCAATTGGAGCCAGACCTGATTTCAGCTATCCACTGCCCCACAGGTATCCCCCCCACTAGTGCAGGTCCTGTCAGTGCTCCATTTCTTGGCAAGTGGTTCCTTCCAAGCGACTGTGGCCATGGCATCAGGGATGTCACAGCCTATGTTCTCATATGTGCTGACAGGAGTGTTGTCTGCCCTGCTGAAGCACATGCGCAGCTACATTGTATTCCCCGAGGTGGAGGATTTGGCAACAGTGAAGGCTGACTTCTATGCACTGGGACATATCCCCAACATCATTGGTGCTATTTATGGTACACATATTGCATATGCCCCCCGAGAAATGAACAGATGTTCAGAAATCGAAAGAGCTTTCATTCTATGAATGTGCAGATAGTGTGCCTGGTGGAGCAGCACATCTCCCATGTGAATGCTAAGTATCCTGGGTCTGTGCATGATGCCTTTATCCTGAGGAATAGCAGCATTCCATATGTGATGGCTCAACTATGGAGGCACAGGGTGTGGCTAATAGGTGAGTCCTGGTGTGGCTAATAGGTGAGTCCTGGTCCCCAGTTGATGTATGTATATGGGTGTGAGGTTGGCCCTAAGGGTGAGTGCCTGGCTAACAGGTATCCCTCGATATTTACAGGTGACTCTGGTTACCCCAACCTCTCATGGCTACTGACCTCAGTGGGGAATGCCAGGACAAGGGCAGAGGAATATTACAATGAGGCACATGGGCAAACAAGGAGGATCATTGAGCGCACCTTTGGCCTCCTGAAGGCCAGATTTCGGTGCCTCCATCTGACAGGTGGATCTCTGTACTACTCACCCAAGAAGGTGTGCCAGATCATTGTTGCATGTTGCAAAACCTGGCCTTGAGACTGCCTTTTCTGCAGGAGGATGAGCCTGGGGATGGTCGTGTGGCAGCGGTGGAGCCTGTGAACAGTGACGAAGAGGAGGCAGAGAAAGAGGATGTGGACAACAGAACTACAATAATCCAACAGTACTTCCAGTGACACAGAGGTAAGACACTGTAGCTTCACCTTCCAATGCAGTTTTGTGTTGGACATTGCACATGGCAGCCTGATTTCCCTATTTCTATGGCCACTTACTGTACCCTTTGGCATATCTATTTTCAGATATATGTGCCCACTTTGGCTCCTGGTGTGTTTACTGCTGCCCACTACAGGTCCTACCTATGTAAATATAACTGTACATTTGAATTGCAATGTGTACAGCCTGTTTAAGTAATACATATTTCAATCAATTGACAGACTCCATACTTGTATTTGTTCCAAGGGAGTTTATTTCTGTGAGAATATGTGTAGGGGGTATTGCAATGGGCTGGGTTGATGGTGGAGAAATGTTCAGGATAGAGTCCAGTCTATTGGTATCACAGGTGCATTGTCCAGGGGGGCATAGGAAGTGGAGCAATGTCAGTTCAAGGTGGTCAGAGTGGGACACAAGAGTGACAATCAGGTGAGTCCTATTTCCTGGCAGGGGGTATTGGCAATGTTCTCTGACTTCTGCCTGGATCACAGGGACCTTTTACGTGGTGGTTCTCCTTCTGCAGGGGGTGGGGTGCTGGTGGCCTGTTTGTTTCAGTGGCGGGCCTCCTGTCCACTAGTGTCGGCGGAGGTAGAGGGCTGTTCTTCGGTATGGCTAGTGTCAGGGGCCCGTTAGTGTGCCACTGCCTCCCTCGTGGTGTTGGCCATGTCTGCCAGCACCCCTGCAATGGTGACCAGGGTGGTGTGGATGTCTCTCAGGTCCTCCCTGATCCCCAGGTACTGTCCCTCCTGCAGCCGCTGGGTCTCCTGCAACTTGGCCAGTATCTGGCCCATGGTCTCCTGGGAATGGTGGTATGTTCCTAGGATGTTGGTGAGTGCCTTGTGGAGAATCGGTTCCCTTGGCCTGTCCTCCCCCTGTTGCACAGCAGTCCTCCCAGCTTCCCTGTTGTCCTGTGTCTCTGTCCCCTGAACCGTGTGCCCACTGCCACTGACCCCAGGTCACTGATTGTCCTGTGTTTGTGGGGTTTCCTGGGGTCCCTGTAGTGGTGGATACACTGCTGATTGACGTGTCCTGGGGACAGAGGGATGGGCCCGCTGGGTGGGTGCTGTGCTGGTGTTTCCTGAGAGGGGAGGCTCTGTGGTGGTTTGGGAGTGTGTCTGGGTCACCGACTGTCCACAGGTCCCTGATGGGCCAAGTTGGTCATCCTGATCCAGGCGTGCCGAGCTGCTGTCATCACTGTGCGCCTCTTCTGGGGAGGGGACTGGATGTTGTTGGCACCTCCTCTCTGGTGACGTTGTGTGGGGGTCCTGTGGGGATGAAAATGCAGAGTTATTGTTTCTGCGTTTGCCATCTTGTGCATGAGTATGTTTCCCTCTATGGTTGTTATTACCAAGGCAGCTTTGGCTTGTGTGAGTTGTGATTTGGTTGGCTAAGTGATTGTCACTAGTGTGCATGCTGTGGTGATGGGTGTCCATGCAGGTCTGTGATGAGGGTCCATGCATTGGTGCTGTATGCAGGGCTTGGTATTGAGATGGGTGGGTTGTGATGGTGGGGTATATGTGAGGTGGTGGATTGATGGGGTGAGGGTAGGAGTAGGAGTTTGTGAAGGCATGCAGGTAGGGGGGTGAAAGTAGTAAAGATTTGACTTACCAGAGTCCAGTCCTCCTGCTACTCGTGCCAGGCCCTCAGGATGCATGATCGCCAAGACTTGCTCCTCCCATATTGATAGTTGTGGGGGAGGAGGTGTGGGTCCACCGCCAGTCCTCTTTACAGCAATCTGGTGTCTTGCTACCACGGAACGCACCTTCCTCTGTAGGTCGTTCCACCTCTTCCTGATGTCATCCCTTGTTCTGGGGTGCTGTCCCACGGCGTTGATCCTGTCCACGACTCTCCGCCATAGTTCCATCTTCCTAGCAATGGATGTCTGCTGCACCTGTGATCCGAATAGCTGTGGCTCTACCTGGATGATTTCCTCCACCATGACCCTTAACTCCTCCTCAGAGAATCTGGGGTGTTGTTGTGGTGCCACGGGTGTAGTGTGAGTGGTGTGTGTGTGGGTGTGTGGGGTGATGTGTTTGGGTGTGTGCAGTGAGGTGCGTGGATGGTGTATGAGTGATGGTGTTTTGTGGCTCAGATTCAGTGGGTGCTCCTGGCTTGTCTCTCTCTCAGTTGTCAAATTCTTTGGGTGGTAAAGGGGTGTGGGTAGTGTGGGTGTGTGTTTTATAGTGTTGTGGGTGTGGTGTGTGTATATGTGTCAGGTGTGTGTAGTTTGAATTGTCCAATGTGGTGTTGTTTTCTTAGTGTGTGTGTATTTTGAGCGCAACGCTCTGTACCACCGGGGCTGGCGGACTTATGTGTGTGTGTGTATAGTGGCGGATTTCTAATTGGGGGTCATAATACCCATAGCAGCATACCGCTGCGGTATGTTGGCGGCAGTCAGCATGGCGGTAAGCAGCACTTACCGCCAATGTCATAATGAGGGCCCAAATCAGGCCCTAAGTCCAAAGGTAATGTTTCAGAGCGGGCTGAACTTCATTTCTGTACCCCACCCATGCTACATTGTAGTCAGCCTTAGATGAAATCGTGTCTAGGTCCCTTACAAGAGGAACCAGATGCCTCTCTAGCATTTAACATTTTTTGGAGCTTTTTTGATTAAAAAACTAAAAAATCTCTGGTTTGCCTTATTGGATGTTTGTCATTCTGGTGATATTTTGTTCCGTACATCATTTTCTATTTTCATAAAGTGGAGTGGGATTTTTCTTGTGTTGTGTTTTTGACCTTTTAACAGTATTTGTACTTTTAAATGCTTTACACATTTTCTTAAGCGAAACCTGTCCAACGTATAATAATCCAGTTTCTCACATATATACATTGAAAAACATAAAGGTTAAAGTGATGTTATAGCTATGTGACAAAGTCACACAAGAACTATAGGTTAAAAATAAAAAATAAACTCAAATTCATCAGTTCTATTTCAGTGGGCTAGCTATACTGTGCACCCCCTGTCATGCACTTCTTATGAACTCATATATTACATAAGTCCAATTCCACAGGACAGGTCAAAGCCTTAATCCACCTTGGCTCTTCAGGAAAATGACCACTAGGTTTACCTACTCAGAGGATTCTCCTAATTCAATTACATTTTTTAGCAAAGATAATTCAAAACTCCCCTGAATCTTGCTATAATTTATTGACACATTTCTAACTCCTGAAAGGAAACCAATTGTGCCTATCACAAATACTACAAGAGGCTGTACAGTAGAGAAAGCATTAAAGGAGTGACTGTCATTAAAACCGCAGCTGGCTGGGATGCATAGCGGCATGCCTATCATTGATATCTTCCAGTAGCACTGATATTATATATGTAATTGGTGAGGAAAAGGTGTGCCTGTCACCATTTCCACAAAGAAAGTAGGTGCAGGTGTACATGTCGGCTGCAGGTCAGACAAGGCTCCTTTTTGCAAAGCCAGGATGCATTGCGTGACTTCCCAAAGTAGCCTCCAGTGCCCTTACATGGCGTGACAACATGCAATGACATCCTGTGCTTTCGACAGGCAATTAAAGAAAGAATAAACAGACAAAGACACAGATGTTGCAATTGCCCAATAGATTCAAGGCTTTTGGGTAAATAGCCTCTGCACACTGCGACAACAAGTTGTCCAAACTGTCACAAAGACCTTTTCCATCACACCTTCAAACTGTCCCAGCACACAATGCACATACATTAAAACAGTAGATAAGCAGCTTCCAGGCACTGCATTGCACTCCTCTCATGCACCTACTCGTGACCAGTGTGCGGTTGTCAAAGAAGCAGGCTAGTGGTAGCTGGTGACATTTGAAAGTGGTGGTGCATAAAAGTTGTGTATGACTTTTATGTAGCAAGTGAAGCAAGCAATCCTAATTGACAAACGTGGGGTCTAGGCTGAGCAAATGGTACATTTGAAAGCAAATGAATTTAGTGAGAAAGCAAGGTTTATAAAGCAGTTCAATGTATAGCCTTGAAATATTAAACATATTAAAAACTGCCCTATATCTTACTGCAATAATAAGGTCAACAGTTATATTAATGTGCAAATTGTACAGCGCGACAACTTCAGGCCCTTTAAAGTGTGTGCTTGCCCAGTGTCTTGCACTGCATGCGACATCAACTTTGGAAGAAAATTTTCTAACCAGGCCTTGGGAAGCAACTACAGCTGCTGGCTGCAATCAGCCATACAGAAATATGTGGAGACAGTTCTTTAAGTGGGATGGAAAAAGTGGGGGCTCTCTAAAAGGAGCATGTAAAATACATTTCTGCGATTCCCTTAGTGTGCCACCAGACCTGTATTTTGGTTTCTCACTGAGATGTTATTGCTCCAGACATATAACACAACAACTGACATTCACCTAAAATGTGTCGGTCCTATTGACTTTGTCATTGGTTATCTGTTTAAGATAAATGAGTAACAACAATGATTTGTTGTAGTTAACATTGGAAATATCTCAATTCTGAAATTGTGAGACTATAAATTAAATAATATTGAGGCCCGTGGAAGGAGTATGGCCTTGAGTTATGTGTGCTTTATGTTAGATGTGTATGCCCTTTTTCTCTGCACATCTCATTTATCTGCACGTTTTCCACCTCCTCTCTTTCCTCTTCAGCACCCTCTTTTCACTCTTGCCTGACTGCACTTCCTCGCATCTCCCTCATTTTGCCTTCTAAACATTACACTGCGCTCATACACGTTTAAGCACTTTATTTCCTTTTGCTTTCACCTTCTAAATATTTAGACCTCTTTGCACAACCTTCACACACATTTACACTGAATTTCAATTGTAACAGGAATACATGACCATTGTTTTGTGTGCTCTGCAGAGGCGCTAACCCACAGACATGAACTGTGCTTAGCCGGGTTTAGCCTCAGCACCAGCGCGCTCAAAGAAAGCCCTTCATAAACACCTGGCACAAGTCAAAGTAGGCACTATTGAAGAGTAATACGATGCACAGAAAAAGTACAGAAACACAGCAAGATGAAACAGTTAACTTTTTTGAGGAATGCAACATTAAGTAAAATGTGAAAAAAGAGGGCAACAAAATCAATGACACACATTACCCTAATGTTTTTAAAGTTCATTGTTCATAAATCAATCCATGTTTTTGGCATTAATGTTAAGGGCATGAAGATAAGGCCAGTTGTAACGCCATACAGCAGATATCTGCCTTTCCTGTAAGCACATATTTCCCACTTTAAGCCTGACTCAGATATTTGGATAAACTTTGCAAGTTAAATCGGAACCGTTCTCGTCATTTGGAACAAGTTAGCAGGGCAACAAATATAGGAGCTCTACTTCTGAAGGGGCTAGCAATCTGCAGTCAGGGCCTGGGGTGTCACAGTGGGGAGGTTAAGATGACAAAGGGTCACAGTTCAATATAAATAACTCAAGATTAGCATTATAGGACTTACCATTACCGATGAAAAGCCACCAAGTTACATGTGCTTGCATTCACTGCTACTGTGTGATGAATGGGAAAGGGTGGGGTCTGTGCCTGTGAATGATGGATGGCTACTCTCATGAAGGGATGAAGACTCCAACTCCCCATACCATGACACTAAAAGCGTCACAGGCCTACACCAGATACCAACATAGACCACAATGGAAACGAAGGGCTTTAGAAAGCTAAGCCCTGCATTGTGAGTCACAGTTGATTTAATGTCTGGCTTCTGTCTCCTTCTTCAAAGTAAGGCAGGGCAGGCAGGCAGCCTAGGAATGACAGCCCAGAGTTAAATTCATTGATTTGTTTGGAGATACAATCATATCGCCAAACAAATCAATCTATTTTATATTTTTTAATGTAGATGTGCAGGAATTTCAGAGGGGTGCAGCCCCTTAGCCCTAAATGAGAAACCACCCCTGAAGCAGGCATCTCTGGAAGTCTTCCAAGGGTTTATTCCATTCGACAGAATTGATAGAAGGAGCAAAAAGGAAGAGCTGACTACAAAGTGAGGGCCAGCACCAACAGAAGTCTTCCTTTATTGTAATACTAAAACCCCCACATCCCACTCCCTGACATTTCTCACACACACACTCTCTCTCTCTCTCTCTCTCTCTCTTTCTCTCTCCCTCCCCTCACTTCTGGACCATGCTGCCATACTACGACCCCAATCCCCAGTTCTAATTTTTTGGGAGTTCTGCTGTAAACGCTTCACACCTACGATTTTACTGTGGCAACTTTTGACAGATCACACCTACTGAAATTTATCTGAAGATAATGCTGGTAAAAGGCAAGCTTTCACAATTTGGTGTACTAAACCATTATTCTGCAGGTTATGTCTCATTACCCAAGACAAAACTTGGAATAGGATATACTTACCACACATGGTAACGGTATTTACATGCTGTGGTCTTAATATCCCTCTTGAATCACACTGAGAAAAGGGGCTTATGTGTTTAGGCTATTTTAGGGTAGGAAAGTCCTCCTTTTTTGCCTGATCACCCCCACTCTTTTTGGATAGGTACTGGTGGTTACTGACTCTTGGCTGTGCCCTGGGTGCTGCTTACCAGTCCCAGGGCCAGTGCTCTGTGTAAAATGGATATGCAAATTAGGCTAATTATAATTGGCTAAGTTAACCTACCTATAAGTCCCTAGTATATGGTAGGGCATGTAGGTTTAGGGACCACAGCATAGGTGGTGCACACCTAGGTGCACTGCTGAGGTGCCCAGTGTCATTTTAAAAGCAAGCCTGCCTTGCTGGCTGCTTTTAAATTAAAGTTATATGCAAATTCGACTTTGGAATTAAAGGTACTTCCAAAGTCTTAAACTACCTTATTTTTACATATAAGTCACCCCTAAGGTGTGCCCTATGTGCCCCTAGGGCTGGGTGCCATGTAACTATAAGCAGGGACTTTATAAAAATAGATTTATAAGCCCTGGTGAGGTAAAAACAGCCAAATTAGTTTTTCCCTCATTGAAGTAAATGGCCTTCATAGGCTAGAATGGGCAGACTTTATTTTAAATTTTAAAGTCTCCTTAAATGTTACATACCAAGAATTTGGTATCAAATTAATTGTTGTAATAAATCCCACAACTTCCAGTTGTGGGATTTAATATAACTTGTTCAGGTAAAAAGTTTAGACTTTACCTAAAAAGTTGCCAATTTCAGCTCTGCATTGTTTTTGCTGCTGTGCTCTGATTGGCCAGCCTGCAGCAGCTTCTGCCAGGCTGCCTTGATGAGGTGTGAAGTGGCCTGGCTTCACACAAAGGAATGTGCTTGGGGGAGAGTATCTCCCCTCAGCAGATGGTGAGGCAGGAAGGGGGAGGGCGGCCAAACTGGTCTTCAAAGGCAGAGAAGGACATTTGGAGCACCCAGCAACACCCCCACATCCTGCAACCCCAGACAATTAGGTGCCCCCTTGATTAGATTAGGAGAGGGCAGGAGAGGGGTGTGTTTATGATTTTTAGCCACACCAGTGGGTGGGCTCAGCCAGATGTAACCTCCAAAAATCAGATTCATCCATGTTGGATTTTTAGAGACTGTTGCCTTCTGGGATGGATTTTTGCCACACTTCCCAGGAAGTGGTGATCACAGGGGGACGACCCTGTCCCTGATTGGAGAACCAGGACCCCCCTGCTTTTCACCCAGGAGCAAGGATAAAACTGGCAGACCTGCACCCACACCTCAGATCCCCACCAAATTTCAAGAAGAAGGAACTAAAGGAGAAGAAGGACTGCCCTGCTGGACCCCTGGCCTGCACCTGGAACCTGCACTCAGAAGGACTGCACCAGCTGCACACTTGGGCTTCACCACAAGAAGGACTTTGCCTGGCGTCAACTGGTTCAAGGAGGGACTCCCTGTTTGCTACAGGTGAAAAATTGCTATCCAGAGTCCCCTGCACCAACTCCTGAAAAAAGAGACCAGTGACCACTGCCCAGTGGCCAAAAAGGAGTTTGCATCAGGTGCATTCTGGGAGTTGAAGTCCGCACCCCCCAAGGACCATCACAGAACTTCTGGACCCTTGGAGTGAGCTGTGGACCTCAAAAGAACCTTAAAAGAACATCTGGGTGAAGCCCCAGAAGTTTGGAGAAGATTTGAGAATTTTTGTAAAAAAGCTCCAGAGAGGGACCGACCCGCCGCGGAAATTCTAGCCGGCTTGCCTCAACCGCGACCCGGCCTGACTTCGTGGTTCGTCCCGGTAAAGAAAAACCTCCAAAAAAGAGACTAAGTCCGAAGGTAAAAAGTTGACCGGGACCTCCCAGCCATCGTATCCGAGAAGGGCTCCACGGACGTCGGATCAAGATCCAGGTTTACCCCGGTCGAAGGATTTTCATCTCGGAAAAACGACTAAGTCCGAAGGTAAAAATCACCACCGAGGAAACCCACTTCGCGTATCCGGACAAGGGCTCCAGGAGGTCGGATTCAACTGGCAGGTTCGTCCCGGTGAAGAAAAACTTCAAAATAAAGACTAAGTCAGAAGGTAACTTTTTAACCGAGGCCTCCCGCGACTTGTAGCCGAGCAGGGCTCCATCGCGGTCGGCCTGAGACTTTGACTTTGCCCCGGTCCTGGAGCAACCAGATGACCCGATTGGCGCTTTTTGTTTCTAAGCGCTAGAAAAATAATAATACTTTAAAAATTCATATCTCCGGTTCCCCTGAACCAATTTTATTCGTTTTTGTGTCATTTTAAAGATAAAAATATAAACTATTTTTCTAAATTGGTTTTGGATTTTTAAACTGTTTCCTGTGTTTTATTTAAATACTGTTTTGTGATATTTGAATGCTTTACACACTGTCTCCTAAGTTAAACCTTGACGCTCGTTGCCAAGCTACCAAGGGTTGAGCTGGGATTAATTTACTGAGACCTAACTGTACCTAGGTGGAGGTTAGTGGCTTGTTGCTAGGTGTAGGTACCTACCTGCCCTTACCAATAACCCATTTTCCAACAGGGAAGATATGAGTTTACTATAACTGCAAATAAAGTGACTAATGGAAAGAAATGATGGATCAACAGGCAAAAATGAAGTCTCTTATTATGAGACTGCCAGAATTTGTTGAGGGGATTTAATGTTCTGACAGGCATCCCAGCACCAAATTCTTGCAATCACGTTCTGGCAATCAAGTTTTGTCCCCTGAACTGGAATTATCTACATAGACCCTGAACTGCCGTGTTCCTCTATGTGCATTTTACCCCATTTTAGGGAAAAACTGCTGGCATTTATTGCCTGCTGTGTGCATGTGGGCAATATCTGGAAAATGGCTTGTGGTGGAGGGAGTGACTGGTTTTCTATGAAGTCAGAGTGGGTCTGTGCCTGTTCAAGGGGAGCGTTGTCCGCTTCCTAAACTGTCTTAAGGTTGTCTAGGTGCTGGGGTGTGATGCTGGCTGCTGCCCTTGCACCTGTCCCTGGAGCAGTAGGCAGATAGGCTGATGACTCTGACCTGGCATTGCTGGGTCTGGGTTTGTGGACCCCATATTTCAGGCACGCTCGCGGTTAAACTTAGTAAATTTTAGGAAATTGTCAAAGAATCACTATTAGCTTTTCAAAATTTGCAGTAGCAGGGTCCCACATTCTCAGCTCTTTAGTTGTAGTCTCTATAGTATTTTAAAAGGCTATGATAGCACTCATTACTGAAAATTAGTTATCCGGTACAGTATCTTCCTCAAAACCTCTTTCACTTCATTGTTTCTCAGACTGTAAATTAGAGGGTTCAAGGCAGGAATTATGACAGTAGGAATCACAGCTATTCCTTTGTACTCCTGTTCTGAAGAGCTCGAGTTGGGGAGTATCTCCATAAAAAAACTGCTGCCACAGAAGAGTAAGACTGAGGTGAAGTGGGAAATGCAAGTGGAGGCAGCCCGGCGTCTTCCTGTTGTGGTGCGGATCCTGAGGATTGCAGCAACAATGTGGGTGTAAGAGACAAAGATAACAATGAGGGAGCTTGCAACTACTAAAGCAGATAATCCAAAGCGTACCAAGTCATTTATTAAGATGTCAGTACAGGATAGCTTCAGGAGCACTGGGTAGTCACAACCGAAGTGGTTTATGACATCAGGACCACAAAAAGATAACCGAAATAAACATCCTACATGAATCAGAGAGTGTAGAAGGCCACCTATATATGATGCAGAAGCCAACTGAACACAGAGATTTTTGCTCATGATGAATGTATATAGCAGTGGGCTACATATTGCCACATATCGGTCGTAGGCCATCACCGCCAAAAGGAAGAACTCTGTACTGGCACAAGAAGCAAAGAAGTACACTTGAGTAAAGCATCCATAAAAAGAGATTGTTTTCTTCTTACTGAGGAGATCAGCCAAAATCTTGGGCGAGAACACATTAGAGAAAGAAAGATCCAAGAAGGAGAGCTGAGCAATAAAGAAGTACATAGGTGTTTGTAGATGAGAGCTGAACAAAACAATGAGCACGATGATGAAATTACCCAGAAAGGTGAAGATATAGACTAACAGGAATGAAATGAAGAGAATCACTTGCAGGTCTGGATCATTTGAGAATCCTAACAGGATGAACTCTGTCACACTGCTTCCATTTACTGAATTCATGGCAATGGACAACAACTTCGATCTGAAGGCAAGGAAAAAGATGCTTGCTCTGTTAAAGTATTTAACGAATAATGCCATTATTATTCATCACTTTAAATACACATATATAGAACAAATATTTAATTAAAAAAATTGGAGATTTTAAGAATTATTAGCTAACATTCAAGGTGACCAAATTAATTAGGAATATGTAATTAATTAACATGTTTGCACATAATTGTCTAGTAGTTGGCTAAATGGATAACACAGACTAAGGTATGCCATCTAACTCTATTTCTGGTTTAATCATTGTGGAAGATATTTATACTCCTTGATCCCTCTGAATTCCAAATCATGCCCTGTCACCATGTCCGTGCCACTCCAGACTCTCAGGAGCCACAGTGTAGAGTGGAGCGGTGGCACCCACAATCTCAAACATCATTCTCTTTGTTTATAAAACCCAAACAAGGAGCTGCAACGAGGTTATGCTGTTTCCAGTGCATGGCTTATTGTCTGTGGTGCAAATGGCACGTTGGGGCAAGCTGCCAAACAAGGTCAACATGTGTAGGATGCTGGCCTGGTTTGTAGTGGGTACCTTGTGTACTTACACCTTATACCAGGTCCAGTTATCCCTTATTAGTAAAGTAGTGGTGTTCTAGCATCTAAGGCTGATAGAGGTAGCTATAGCAGAGCAGCTTAGGCTCAACTAGGAGACATGCAGAGCTCATGCAATACCACTTATAGTTACACAGTACTTATACACAAGTAAAGACAATACTCAGTGTTACCAAAATAAAGGTATTTATTTGGGTGACACGGTACCAAAAATATCTTATATACAATACTCCTTCTGGAGGTAAGTATTATACACAATATATACACTATACACCAAAATTAGGCAAGTAAATAGTCATAGAACAATGGAAACAGTAGGAAATCCTATAGAATGCAATGGGAGAAAATAGATCTGGGACAACACAAACCATATACTAAAAAAGTGGAATGTGAATCACAAATTCCCCCCTAGACAAGTGTAGTGTGTGCAGAATCGCTGGGTGAGTAAGAATACAGTAAAGGTAAGTAAATAACCCCACCCCAGAGCCCAGAAAAGCAGGAGTAAAGTACTGCAAGTTTCCTTAGGACACACTACACATCGTTTTTGGGATTTTGCAGCAGCCAACCAAGTCTGCAAAGAACAACTGCTGGATTATTGAACCTGAAGATCTGCAAAGGAAGGGGACCAAGTCCAGAAGTCGAAAGAAGTTCCAGGAAGGACAGGAGCCCCTGCCAACCCAGAAGAGGGTGCAAAAGAAGAGTCCCCGGGTAGTCAAAGACTGTAGAAATGCACCCTAGGAAGATGCCAGCAGGTTCCTGCATAATGCAAAAGATGTCCCACGGCGTGAAGATTGTTGCAGATGAGATTTCGTGTCAGAAGTCACCAACAAGCCTTGGCTACGACAAAAGTGTGTTTTTTATCAAAATGGCGCTGGATGGACCCAGGAGGGACCTAGGAGCCTCAACTCTGTGTGAGGAGGAAGAGGGGGCTCTCAGCACCTTAGAGAGCCCTCAGGATGCCAGCCAGGACCCCCAGGAGTCACAGGATCTGGGTTCAAAGAAGGTGCAAATCACAGTTGATGCAGCACAACAAAAGAAGAACCCACACTGCTGGAGAACAACTCAGCGAGTTGAGCATCGCAAGATGGAGTGCTTGGGACCTGGGCCAGGCTGTGCACGTGAATTTTGCACAGAGTGCACTGAGACCTCAGGAGGCGAAGAAGACACAGTACAAAGGGGTACCGTAGTTCTCAGGGAAGGCAAGGTCTTACCTCCTCCAAATTGCATCAGCAGGACCTCATGACAGTCTATGTCGATGATGTCCACCCTCTGTGTCCTTAGGAGCATGCTCGTCAGTGTGAGAGGAGTCCCAGGGTACTGGTCGTCATCTTGGAAGGTGCCTGCTTGGAGCAGGGGAGTGACTCTGTCACTCCACGGGAGATTTCTTTGGTTCTTCTGGCACAGGATGAAGAGAGGGAGTCCCCAGAGCGTGCACACCGTGGAAACTGTTGCAGTTGCTGACTTGAACTGAGGTTGCTGAAGAAAAGTGTCTCTTGTAGACACTTTGTTGCAGTTAAAGCATTTCTTGGAGCAGACTGCGGTTGATCTGAGGTCAGAAGAGTCTGAAGTTGTTGCAGAGGATTCCTGAAGGAAACTTGCAAGCAGAATCTGAAGAAAACCCACAGGAGAGACCCTAAATAACCCTGAGAGGGGGATTGGCTACCTTATCGGATATGGACCTATCAGGAGGGGTCTCTGACGTCACCTGCTGGCACTGGCCACTCAGCCCTCCAGAGTGCCCCCACACCTTGCAAAGCAAGATGGCTGAAGTCTGGGACACACTGGAGGAGCTCTGAGCACCACCCCTGGGATGGTGATGGACAGGGGAGTGGACACTCCCCTTTCCTTTGTCCAGTTTCGCACCAGAGGAGGGGAGAAGGGGTCCCTGAACCGGTGTAGACTGGTTTATGCAAAGAGAGCACCATCTGTGCCCTTTAAAGTATTTCCAGAGGCTGGGGGAGGCTACCCCTCCCCAACCTGTAACACCTATTTCCAAAGGGAGAGGGTGTAACACCCTGCTCTCAGAGGAAATTCTTTGTTCTGCCTTCCTGGGACTGGGCTGCCCAGATCCCAGGAGTCTGTGAGGTGGCAGCAGCTGTAGCTGCAGTACAAGCCTCAGAGAGCTGGTTTGGCAGTACTGGGGATCCATGGTGGAGCCCCCATGATGTATGGAATTGGCTCCCCAATACCAGATTTGGAATGAGGGGACAATTCCATGATCTTAGACATGTTACATGGCCATATTCAGAGTTACCATTGTGAAGCTACATATAGGTATTGACCTATATGTAGTGCACACATGTAATGGCGTCACACACTCACAAAGTCTGGGGAAATGTCCCTGAACTATGTGGGGGCATCTTTGCTAGTGCAAGGGTGCCCTCACACTTAGTAACTTTGCACCTAACCTTCAGCAAGTAAAGGTTTGACATATAGGTGACTTATAGTGTGCGTCATTTCACGCAGGCTGCAATGGCAGTCCTGTGTAAGGGCTTGTCTGTGCTCCCTATGGGTGGCAAAAGAAACGCTGCAGCCCATATGGATCTCCTTGAACCCCAATGCCCTGGGTACCTAGGTACCATATACTAGGGACTTATACGGGGGGGTCTAGTATGCCAATTTAATTTTTTAAATGAAGTCACTGGCCTACAGTGACAAATTTAAAAGCAGTGAGAGCATAAACACTGAGGTTCTGGTTAGCAGAGCCTCAGTGACACAGTTAGGCACTACACAGGCATACACATTAGGCCATAAATTATGAGCACTGGGGTCCTGAAACGCAGGATCCCAGTGAGACAGACAAAACACACTGACATGTAGGTTTTTATCTATGAGCACTGGGTTCCTGGCTAGCAGGATCCCAGTGACACAGTAAAAACACTCTGACACACTCTCACAAACAGGCCAAAAGTGGGGGTAACCATGCTAGAAAGAGGCTACTTTCCTACAACATGCCAGACAGGGACTGTTGGGAAGCTGTGTATCTCACTATCAAGTCCCCTGAAGTACCCTGTTATTTCTTGTTCTTTGCCTAAACATTAGTTGTCCCTCTCAAACATTACCCTTGGAGGGGAGATGAATAGGGCGTATGCGCACATTTTAAACAAAATTACAATGTTGGTGAAAATTCCCAATTTTGAAAAGAACTGACAAATATTTAAAAAGAAAGATGACACCAAAATCTAATTAGGGGGCTGGACATATGTGTGTGTAATGTTGAAAAGCAAAAAGCACCAAGAAAAAGAAACACAACTAGAAATCAATGTTCACCTTTGACTGGGGCATAGGTGCAATTTCAGGCTGACCATGATGGATCAGGGGTCGAAGACACCAAATGGGTCAAATGTTTTACCTTGTGAGTTAGTCATTTTTATGGAGGTCGAAATCCCCTAGCAGGGCAAGTTTTAGGAGGTATCCTACTGTTATACATTTGATACTAAGGTAATAGGACTGTGTAGTAGGACAACAGACCTTCGGAATGTGGGAGACTAAGCCCATCCAAACCATCAGAAACTGTTGACCCAAATCCTGGCTACCTCACTGTGCCCCACCTGGACCCCTGAACCTACCGGGGTAAAGGGTGATTACGGCAACCTGAATATGACACTGTGACTCCTCAGTGAAGTCATGAAAACAGATCTTACCCTTTTGTAGTATAACGTTTGCATGCCCAGGCGAAACAAAAGAGAGACAGAGATATGTTTTCAATACATTAATTGAAACAATCGTAGTCTTGCAGAGAGAGGATGCACTGCAGTTATTAGGCAGATGAAACAAGGCAATGTATCCCACATTATGAACATATTAAAGACAATGAATTATACAACCATGGTAAATGAGGTTCTAGAGATTTTAGAGGTTCTCACCTAACTGTAAGACTATACTGAGAGCACAGCAGGTGTACCCTTCTGCCTGGCCCGATCTAAAGGATTAGCTTTAGCCCCAGTGCTGAAGTTTGTATCAGGAGTCGTGCTGCGGTGTGGATAGCAATTCTCTTTGGAAGGTGGTGGATTAGAGGAATCAGAGCTGCATGTCGAACACAGCATTTGACCTTGGATGGTTGTGGCTGGAATACCCTCTGCCCCTTCTGGGTCGGTGCACCATTTATATATGTGTTGGAAGCACAGTTCTGACCCAATGCTGTTTCCAAGTGTTAGAAGCTGTCTCCTGAATGGGCAACACAAACTAGGATATTGTGTGTAGTGTTCCTAGCCTTGAGCATAAAGTACTGATTACATGTCATGCAAAGGCTGACTAAACAAGCAACTCATAAACGTAGTCCTAGAATAAAATGAAGCTAACAAAGTGTAAAATGTCACGGCTAAAAAAAACATGCAAAATGCAATGCAGTTAAAACATGTAAATATAAACTAAAAAACAAATAAAAAAACTGGGGGGACCAACTTGGCCCCAAAGGTCCTCATGATACTACCAAGTCCCTTCAAACCCAGAAAATCAGTGGTTGAGGTCATACTAAAATGAGTAGGTTTGGTGCTAAAAGCTCATTGTGGGAAATTCAACTTTTGCAGCTGTCAATTTCCGTTCAACTGTCATATACTTCACATTTTGCCCGGTGAAGATTTCTACCTTCAGAATTAGTATTTTTTGTGCCTGAAAATATTTAAGTAGGCTGTGTCTGAAGCTGTATCCAATGTTCTGAAATCAGACACTTTGTTGCAAGATCATGCTGAAGCTCCTGACTTCTTGGAAGTCTAAACATTTTCTAAATTCCAATTTTCAGATGGCCTGGGGCAGTTCCTCTTAGCCTCTTCTAAAGTTTCCAGGATCTCAGGAACAGCATTTAGAAGGTCAGGCCACACCCCTGCAGAGGCCATCAGCCAGGTCCAGTCCAGGAAAATGTCTCTTACAGCTTGTTATGTCCTTGTAGCCACACAGGAGATCAGCCAACTGATGCTTGGAGTCTACTTCTTAGTCCTGAGGACAAGTAAGAACAGGTTCAGTCCCTCAATGTTCCTTACAGTTTACAGACAGTTTAAGGACACTAGGTCCAGTCATCTTTGGGTGTGCCACTGATTCAGAAAGTGCTCTCAGCAGCAGGTGATGAGATGCTATGCTTGTTTAATTCACTAGTCAGTTGGTGTGGATGACCCTTGGGCACTCCTTGGCCAATGGGCATAAAGTTCCCAAAGTCAAAGTATCCCAGTTTTCCACACTGCAAACTATGCCACAGTGCACTATTTTGAGTAAAATCCAACATGGCAGGATGCCCAGGAAAGTATCTTGCAGCATACCAAGGGATACGTCTATGGTAATGAGCAGTTCTCTCCCTCTCAACTGCTCTAAACCAGTTCTGGGGCACCTCCTGCCTCCACTGAAACTAAATGGGGAGGGCTATAGTGTGTTTTGTGATAAAAGACCACTTTTCTCCAGGCTCCCCCATCAATTATTTAAATTTTTAAGTTATTGAAGCAATCCTAAACTGCCTTCCTTGGACAAAGCTGGATCACAATCCTAGCTCAAGACATCCTGCCAGGTCCAAGCCATTGTCTCTGCTCTGACAGCAGTGTTTCAGTACTCATCAAATCATTACTGCCAGGCTAGCTGCAGGCAGGCCAATGCTAATTAGCTGAAGGAGAATCAGGCAGACTTTTTTCCCTGTATATTATCAACGTTAACATTGACTTCGATTTTTAATAAATATAAAAATCAGTGGTTAAACTGTATCCGTAGATGTTTCCAAACTAAAGATACAAAGTTAACATTTTAACTTTACTTTAGTTTCTCTTCATAGCTACAGCTCTAACATTGAAAATAACTTTTGGGGGCTGGTCACTGTACAAACATGCAAACATTAAAATCTTACATGTTTCACTTTTATATAGAGGGCACCTTACCTTATGGGCTAACAAGCCATTTTAGGGGTGAATGACTTATTATTTAAATGTAGGGCTTTTCCTCCTGTGAAAAGCTTTATTTTGAATGGTCTACCTGCACGCTAAAATGTGCCCTTTCTCACACTGTTCGACAGAAATGTATTTATTAATAATCTCGACATTTTATGATTTGGTGATACATAGATTTGGGTACTACATTTATGTTGGTGCTATCTTTTAGCAACCAATCTTCAAACCTATGTGACCCCCAATTGTAGCACCCACAAATTTACATCTCTGACCTCCATGCAGTAAAGCATGGAACCACTCCAATACTCTCCAGCTCACAAACACACATCCACACACACACATACACATATAGACTCACACTCATTTACAGTTATTTAGCATTTGCCCTAAAAAAATGATGATGCAGTGAACTACATTGGACATGCATTCCTAAAAGGATGGATTCTACATGAAAGCAAAAGGCTATCTTATAAAAAGGTTAACGTAGCCTAGTGAATCCAATCACATCTTTGAGTTACTGCATTTCACTTTCACATTTCACTTATTAGAATCCTAGTGGGAAAATTAAAGTATTTCATCATTAAGAGGTAAAAAAATCAATTAGCATAACAGTATGAAATGACTACTCTTGCTGCTCTCACCTCTTAAGCACTGTGAGTCTAGATTTCTCTGTACTGCATGGAAAACACAAACTCATTTCAAAGATCTAGACACACTGTTTGCCTAGTCCACTTGTTAGAGCAGTAAGGTAGAAATTAGTGGTTGGTACCTATTACAGATTTTATCTTTGAATTAGAAACTTGCCCGTAGATTGCTGATGATGTAGGATTGAAACTTGTTGCCTGGAAAGGTTACAAAAGATCTCATTAACAGTGTGAATGGATCACTGTACTCATGGTTTTCTTCCAAAAAGAGACTGGTATAAACACTAAGATGAAGCCACTGACCTGGTATCTTTTGCAGTTAATCTTAGTGGGGCTTTTTGGTGTCAATTATTTTTGTAAACATTTTAAAAACATTCTAGTAGCATACCTACCTTGAAGAAAAGTCTGAAAGTATTCTATACAACCCCCTCAGACTTCACAACACTTTCCCTGAGCTGTTCCAATGGAATTCTACCAATATGGCAACAACAGCTTCCCCTCAACAATACCTTCTAATAAGCCAGCCTGAGACTGCTTATTATAAGAATGTCAAACAGAACAATTGTCATGTTCTAATGGTCCACTGAAATTTTACAGACCAAATCCATGCACTCTACAGTCATAGGGTTTACGATTCACAAGATCATGAAGACTCCCCTGGCAGTGCTGTGACTTGTAGCGAAGTGGATGAGCTGCTGCAGGTGCTTGCAGTTATAGAACAAAATGTGGAAAACAGATGCTCAAGGATGAGCTACAGTTAAATCTCTCCAGTATTGGTGGTTGGCAAGAATTGTTTAGTTCAAGTAAAGAAGCAATCACTCCTCTTCAGATACAGCAGTGTGGCTATTACAGTGGACCAGGCAAGGTATTTAAAAGGGAAACCAGTCAATCATTGATGAGTCCTTCACCCATATTTTTCAGGCTACCTAATCAGTTTTGCAGCACAATTGTGCACTTCCTTTTTTTGTAACATTTATTTGTTTCCATTTCAACTAAGGCAAGTAAATTATCAACGAACATTGACCAATGATGTCAAAGAAGGAAGAGAGATATTCTAAATTAAGGGCTGGCAGAACCTCTAATTGAAGGCAGCAGAAGATGCTAAGCCACAAGGGCGTCTGAGCTGAGGAGACTCCTATACACACATTCCATTCTGTTCTGTGGTATTGAGTTGAAGTAGGCTTTCTGGTCATATACAACATCCAAGAATATGAGGTGGAGGGGTACAAAAGTGGGAGTGGTAAGAGAGAAGGGAGGGCAGACAAGAAGGGATAGCAGGCTTATTGGGCTAATATACACACAGAGCTACACCCAGGTATTAAGGCATACAGAACATGAAGCATTGAGCCGGGACACAGAAGTAATTGCAATCCAAAACCCACCAGGCTAGACAAACGCAACTATTACTGTAAAAGCAAAGCATTGAGCCAATCTCATACTGATATGAACAGCACAAACAGTGCGTACCTGGGGCCAAGAGCCTTTATCAGTCTACCATGCCTGTCCTACAGTAGTGTTAGCCTGAGACATGCTGCCAGGCAACCATGGTCAAAGGGGGGTAGTGGTAGACAATTATTAGAAGGACGATTGGGAGGGGACGACATACGTCAGAGTCCACCTGTTGTTCTGCAAGCCTTTACATGAACCTTTCATGTAGGGCCAGTTTATGTAGTTTTACAATCTATTCCATATGTGTAGAACATATGGGTTGGCGTCAGTGATGCTGTATGCAAATATTTGCCACTGCTGTAACTATCCAATGTTGTGTGTCCAAATCCATCTTAGGAACATCAGGAATGTCATGGAGTGGGGTCAAGTGGGCCAAGGGTTTTACAGTTTGTAGATAGAGTCATTAGATGTGTGCCCATCCGGCTACCTAGTAAGTTTGTCGGGCCTGGCAGCTCCAAAGAACATGGTATATGTCACAGACTTCTTCCAAGCATCTCCAGAGGCATCTGGGGGCTAACAGTAGCAGGGGCTGAGCAGGGGTCCAGTATCCCCCGTGGAGGACCTTGAAGTACAGAAATTTAATGCAAGAGTCTTGGAGGGCTTTATTATGGCTCTGTATCAGGGTCATCCAGTTCTCCAGGGTGTATTCCCTACTGTGGTATGCCTGTCATGCAGTGCAGGTTTGAGGGTAGGGCCTGAGTGCACATTCTTTATGAGGACTCCGAATAGTTCAAAGACCAGTCAGGTATATAAACCATGCAGCTAAATGTATTGTAAGGTGGCTGAGACTTGAAGTTCCACTGGGAGGTGGCCCAGAACTGAACAAAGGCAGTAGATCAGCTGGCAGTGTCTTCAGAAGTCTGACAGGGGAAGGGCATACCCCCCCTTTGCACATGAAATTGTTTAAGCGTAGCCTGATCAATGTAAAAGCACACCTTTTGCGCTGCACGTGGCCCAGTGAAACAGTTTGCCTGTGATGCAAAGAGAGGAATTGTGCCACACCAATGCCATGCAGTGGAATTGAGGGTTAAGACTCAATAGTTTATGGGTCGTCGTCCATGCCACAGACGTGACAGCCATGAAAGGGTTGCAAAGGTGGAAAATAGCATGAAAGTGAGGTGCACAAAGAGCCAGTATGGTGTTGTTCAGTCCTAACCCACATTGTCTCTGCTGAGTGATACAAGTAGCGCACCAGTTGGGAGAGGTGAAAAGCCAGTCTGGAAGAGGTCATATAAGGCAGTCAGAGGCCCCCCGGCTTCTGTGATGTAGCAAAGCATAACCTGATGTCCACCTCTATCCCCAAGAGAAGAGATTGGGAAACTCTCAGAGGTAGCACAATTTGGACCCCGCTTGGGAGTTCGGTCTGGACTGTTTCCATGGGGAATAGGGTCAAGACTGATTTGCAGATGGCTGGGTCCAAACTTGGGTGATGTGGTGAACAAAATAACGATGAATTAAACCCAGATCTGTGGCTGGAGGTGAGTGTTTGAAAAGTTTCAAAACTCTGTCCATCATTTTGGCTAGGGTATGCCAAGACAGGGGTCCCTTGCTCGCTGCCCACTGGATTCAACTTTGCCAGGCTGATGAAGGGTGATACCCTGAAACCTTTCCCAGGATGCTTGTTTTCTGTACAGGGAGGACCTCGCCTGGCAGTTCAGGCTAGACTCTTCCCATGGGGAACAGGGTTAAGACTGCTTTGCATATGGCTGGGTCCAAACTGGGGTGACTTGGTGAGCAAAATAATGATGGATTAAATCCAGATTTGTTACTAGGGTTGAGTGTTTGAATAGTTTCAACACTCCATCCATCATTTTGTTTTGTTTTGTGATGTTGGATTCAGTTAATTTTGTATCCCAATATACCAGAAAAGTGATCTATGATGGGCATGGCTGCCTTCAATGAGGATTTGAGGTGAGAGAGAAGGAGGAGCATATCATACGCATATAGTAGCACCTTCACCGCAGTTCTTCCATGCCATGCCGTGACCAGTGACAGGGGTTCCAGTGCCAATAGATACAGGAGAGGGGAGAGTTGGCAGTCTTTTTCATGCCCCTGCAATCTAAAATCTACTCAAGAGAAAGCCCCACATTGGACCCCTGCCATGCAGGAGTCATATAGAAGCCAAAGCTTGGAGCTCAAGCCTCTCCCAGGCCCACTATAGTCATCACTCGAAAGAGAGAAAGAAACTCCACTCAATCAAATGCCTTTTAGCATTGAGGAAGACTGACAATTTCTCCTCCAGGTCGCCCTTGACGTTCCATAGAACACGGACAAGAATCTGTAAAGATCACGCAAAGTTTGCCCAAGACAAGGGGGGAGCAGGAGGGGTTAGGCACATTTTGTAAAACTCTCTGGGGAAACCATCCTCTCCTAGAGATTCACAGGAGGAGAGTGCAGATTTGGCCTCTATTACTTCCTCCTCTGTAATGTCACCCTTCAGATATGCCCGACCTTCTAACTTGAGGGAGCGGAGGCAAAGCAGTGCTGGGAAATCAGCAATCTATGCTAAAGAGATGGTTGATTCTAAGCAGTACAGTTCTGAGTAAAACCTCACAAATTCTTTCACTATGTCCATGGGGTGAGTCAGGAGAGCATCAGTAGCATCTTGGATGGCAGGAAATGTAATCTGTGACTCATACTGGCACAACTGGGTGGTGAACAATCATTCAGATTTTTCACCCTGATCATATTTGCACCATCTCAGCTTCATGAGCGCTTTTTTTACTGCTACGATGAAGAAGGTGTTTAGATGTGCCTTGCATTCTCCAGCGCTCTCCCTTTTATATATCATCTGGAATGCTGTGTATTGGAGGTGGAGAACCTTCACCTCATCCTCCACAGCCTGGTGGTCTACTTTAGCCTGACATTTGTTGAAGGTGTAGTCTCACATTAGCACCACCTTCTGAACTGCCCTCCCAGCATCTTTGATGGTCCTGGTTGAGTCGATGTATCCATCGTTATCCATCAGGTAAGAACAAATGTGAATCAGAGAGCTTCTTTGTGCTCAGGAAGGGTGTATGCAAAGGCCTGCATCTGCCATCAAACAGGCGGAGGGGTAATTGGGCTAACATCTATGTCCAGACAGACCATACTATGATCTGCAATGGCTGCCTCCCACATGGCACAACCCAAACCTGAACGGAGGCATGGTGCTGGAGTTAAAAGCAATCAATACGAGATTGGGTGCCATGGGAGCAAGAAAGGTATGTGAATTCCTTAACTCCAGGATATAGCAGACACCAAACATCCACCTGAGCATGAACATTATGCAAGACCTGTCTCTCTGGCCTAGTGTGGGGATCATGCCTGTCTCTATGTTCCTGAAACAGATCTGGAGCCAGGTTCCAGCCACCATCCAGACGTAGAGGGGTGTTGCTTAAGGTCAAGAGCATCCCACAGAGGTTGGCCAAAAAGCATGTCTTATCGACCATGGGAGCATAAATGGAGCCTAGGACCAGTGTTATGTCAGGGAAGTGTATTTTTTAAAAGATCTAGCGGTCTTCTTTGCCCTTCTAATTCTTGAGCACTCTGCAAGAGAGGTTACGCCGATAGAGAATGGCTACCCTGCTAGGCTCCGTCCGTCTCTGTATGGCAACAGCTACTGATTACAGTGCCCATCTAATGCTGTTTAATTTTCAGGTAGTCTTCAGACAATGTCCACTTGTTCGCGCTCAAGTAGTACAGGACTTGAAGGGTGTGGGTATCTTCCAGTAGGTGTCTTGGAGGCTGAGATATGTGGGTAATGACTCTTGTGTGCATTCATGAAAAATGCAAGGTCTATAAAAGTGGCCTTTTTGTGAGGGGGGTAGTGAAGAGTGCAGTTGGGGAAAAGAGAGAGACATAAAAAGTGGTGTGTGGTAAGTAATTACTGTAGTGTCCCAAGTTAGGACCTACATCCATGAGCACGCATTTCCCCCAGGACCTGAACTGGGACAGTTGATGAATGTAGAGGGAGGGAAATCCGTCTGGGTCACCACAGTCCACGTGAAATAGGTGGCATGTTGGGCAAATAAGTTTTGACGCTGGCCTGTCAAGCCAGAAGTCTCATGCATGCCGACGGTGGAAGACATGGGGGGGGAGAGAGAGAGAGAGAGAGAGAGAGAGAGAAAGATAAAGAGAGAGAGAGAGAGAAACAAACAAGAGCCAGATGAATGAGAGGGGCTTCCAGTGCCATATGGGGAGTATAGCAGATGAGGTGCAATTATATGAATGGGCAGACCTCACCCAGAGGGAGTCGGACCATTCTAAACATTAGGACATCAATTCAACAGTGTAACATTACAACAATGGACACTCTTTCAACCAGTAAGGAATGAGGCCCCACCTAACGCAGAGGGATTTCCATGGAGTTAATGGACAGTATCTCAAAGAGAGACAGTCCAAAGCCATGAACACAACATAGACAATGGTGTGAGAAACTCAAGAATGAGATCACTAAGGATCAGGTGCTGCATCTATTCCAGGAGCTTGAGGGGTGAGCCAGACTTTTTCCTGTCTTGTCTTAGAGCCTCCACCACCAGAGTGAGGTCTTCTGGGTCTGATTACCAGTGTCTCAGGGTGGGGAAGTGTTATGAGAAGGGCAGAGACCAGTCTGTGTCATCTATAGATGGGACTTTTGAGTCATCCTAGGGGATTCTCGTATCCATTGT
The DNA here is from genome assembly GCF_031143425.1 of Pleurodeles waltl. Taxonomy (NCBI): domain Eukaryota; kingdom Metazoa; phylum Chordata; class Amphibia; order Caudata; family Salamandridae; genus Pleurodeles; species Pleurodeles waltl. The sequence goes on along the minus strand of NC_090442.1, from coordinate 89,133,830 downwards.
TGAGGCCTCAAAGTCATCCAGGAAGTAGTCCAGGTCACTCAGGTGGGTAAAATCCATTTTTTTCCCATTGCAGTTGACTTGCATATGTACCAGGGCTAAACGTTTATATTCAAGATCCCAGTGCAGGAGCCTGGGCCAAAGGGCAAATATTTTCTTCTGCCTGACATTGGTATCAGGTGATTAGTCTCCAAAAATACAGTGGCCTTCTGTTGGAAACTGGTTCTTTATATAGAGGGCCAAAATTAGGTACACTGTGCAAAGAGTCCGAGCAATCCCCAGAGATATCACAGAGGCACAAATGACATCCTGAATGCTCTCTTTTTGGGTAGTGTGGTTGAGCAGTTAGGCATATCAGGATAGGTGCTAAGCATTTAAGGCACAAACTGATAGAGTAAATGAGACATACACTCAATAAAGAAATCCAACAGCAGTTTATAAAAATAACACATACTTTTATATAAATTTAGATACCAAGACCACCGGAGTCAGGTGAGTACTTTTTGAGTTATGAATTTTTAGAGTTTGCAAAAATTGACACAGTGCATTTTTCAAATGCAGTAATGTCCTTCTGTGGAGGAAGGAGAAGCACTGCATACAGGTATAGTACAGAGATGTACAGGATAAATCTCCTGCACTTAACGTAAGTATGGGGTAAGGTCCACGGTCACAATAGATCACATTGAGTGGCACTGGGATGGCCGGGTACAGTGGTGCAGTTCCACAGTGGGTTCCCCGTTTAAGTGTATAGGGATCACTCCGGTCACAAAGCTGCTGCACGGGTGAACTAAGAGTCCAGTCCAAGTTAACCACCGAGAGAGTTCAGGTCTTGCAATGCTCGGGAAGGTAGGGACACCAGTTGTTCTGTTCTCCCCAGTCCGGGGTGTCTGGGTGCAGAGGTGGTTTGGACCATTAGGTTTACCGTCACCGGAGGCATCACGGTGCAGAGGAACCAGTCCAGGCAAACCAACAGGTGGTCTTGGGTCTCACAAGCCTGGGGGATGTGGGGACACCAGTGGTCTTCTTCTGCTTGGTATGGAGCATCTGGGTGCAGAGGTGCAGTAGACCATCCCATCAGGTCTCCATCTCTAGAGGCAGTTGTGGTAAAGGGGGTCTGCAGAATCAGGCTGCCAAAGCCATTGAGAAGTCCATTGAGGGCATGCTTGGGCTATGCTTCATCTCTGGAGGGCCTGGCAACCATGCTGACACCGTTGGCCCATTTCAGCTCGGGCTAGGTGGCTCAGATGCGGTGCTGCTGTCCCGCACTGGGATTTTAACAGTTCCCATCCTCACAGTTCCTTGGTGCCTGCAGATGCAGGAGAGCAGCTCCTCTACTCCAAGGGAGTTCTTGGTGATTTGCGAAGCACTAGCAGCTCTCCCACTTTCTTGAAGGCTGCAGTGGGAGGACAAGTCAGTTGCTTCTTCAGGGTCAGGTGCAGCAGACAGGCAAGCAGGGTTGGTGCCAAGCCTGTCATGCTTGGTTCTCGGGTTCAGCAGGCTTCTTGTACACTCCTTCCTTTGTGTCCAGCGACTATCTGTTTTGCTGGTATCAGGGGATTGGCTAAATACTCAAATGAGGAGGTGGTAAGGGCAGTGAAGGGTAGTAGCCAATGGCTTACTTACCCTTGGAGTCACTACACCCCCTAGATGACCATCTCTTGTGGGGAGTGGACATCACCCTGTCAAGAGTTTCTAAATTCCACCACACACAAGATGGCAACATTTCTTAGGATGTGTCCACTTCTCGCAGGTCACCCTAGGGGTGTGTTCAGCCTGGAAGTGCAACACCCCTCCGGCATAACTTATTGCCCTGCTAGTCCAGGTGCCAGATGGGCTCTGGGACAGGGAGGTCAGCATCCTCCTCTGAGGAGAGCCAGTTCTGCATACCAAAAGTTGGAGGGCTTCTGTGTAGCCTCCTACTTTGGAATGGAGACCATCCTATGGGGAGGAGTGTGTAACACTACTGACCGAGCAGGCTTTGTTTCTGATCTTGTCTTTTGGTGGTAGGCTGGTTAAAACTAGTCAGTGAGCTAACTAGCAGTCAGTAGGTTTTCAGGGGGCACCTGTAAAGTGCCCTCTGGGTGCATGCAGTCCATCACTGGAATCAGTAAGAGTCTATTAATATGAGATGTTTGATATCAAACATCACAATAATCAGTGAAGCCATTGTGTAGCGCGATATCTCATATTGACCAATTGTTTAGCACATGTACTTAAAATGGCCTTCCTGTACACTTAATATGTCTGAGAATCTGCTCTTGCAGATATGCCCACACGTAATATAATGCAACCTCCCTTAGCGATGTGATGCCTGCTGTACGGGTGACTTATGTGCCATGTTGTGTTCTCACTTTTAGAGAGCACCTCATCATGCAGTCTCCAATCTGGAAAGGTAGGGAATTATGTTTCCATCGCTCCCAACATCGGTCAAGATTGTTCACACAAGAATTATGAAGTGGTTACCTTGAGGCATAGAGATTTAGCCTCCATCATGAGGTCCGGCGTTTTGCCATCATTAGTTGAGAGGGTAGTTCTGATGGCTGGGATCTCTTTCAATAAGGCTTCCATGTCTGTTGCTGGGACCTGTGGTGGCGTAGACGATTGTGTGGGTCAGGCTGGAGGCTTATTTTGTGCTACTTCTTCAAAGACGACCAACTGGCACACTGCAGGCTTGTGTTTCACCATGAAGAGGACAAGGAACACAGCTTACCGATTGCCTGCTAGCAGGGTGGGTGGATGTGATGTCCTCAAAATCAGGGTCCTGTATTCATCAGAAAAGAGAGAGGAGGATGCTTGACCACAGACATCTGCATCAGAGCCAGAGTCCACTGAGGCAGGAGACTATCCCAGGTTCCAGCGCCCTGGCTAGAGCAGGGTGCAGACTCCAACTGGCCTGAAAGGCAGCAAGAATGTTTCACATGCCTACCGATCCATGTTTGGCTAGCTGGATCTCTAAATGTGTTTCTGTGATGGAGAGTACCCCAGGCAAGTAATTCTTAGTGGCTTCACCAGGATATGACTCCGTATGGCCTTTCCTGGGTCAACTCCCAGGCGTGGCAAGGATGTGGTCCCCTGGGAGAGACCTAGTCAGAGCAGCAGCTCCTTGTGAGGGAGAAAGACGAGAGGAAGAGAAGAGAAGACAAGGTCCTGTAAGGACCTGCTCACAGGTCCTCACTGCCTTTACTTTTCCTGGTGCTGGCACCTCAGTACAGGGGGATGGGGCCCTGCAGGTGGAAGGAGTGGCTAGAGTCCTGAAATTGGTGTGTCCGGAGATGCCTAACCCAGTAATCCCTGGCTATCTCAAGAGGGTAGCAAAGGAAACAATACAACTTTCCTCGAGGGTTGACTTCATCGCAGTGTGAGGTGGACCGATTCAGGTCATATGCAGAAAAACATTTCAGTCGCTGGCAGCTCCTTGGGGGCCCTGAGGTGTGGAGCATTGCCTCCTCTGTCAACAGTGGTCACCTGACCTCTGTGACTGTGGGTCCAGTAAATATAGCGCTTCACGGGAGCTTCAGCAGGATGCAACCATCCTAGTCAGCACCATCACTTCCTGCATATCCTTCCTTGAAGTCATGCTGTGAAGTACCAACCTTTCCCAGAATTGCATGCACCCTAAATTCTAGATGATGTACACCTGCCTCAGCTGTACCGATCCTTCTCCAGCTTCTCAAAATACCAGTAATTTTGTGTTCAAAATTACTGACACTGTGGCTATCAGTAATTTTGAGACAGAGAATTACAAACCAATCATTAACGGATTCCTGCAATATTTCCCATTTTTGTAACCCCATTTTGGCTGGTAACTCGCATCACAGAGCCTTTTGGTAGAATCAGAAAGGGATTTGCACCGAAATGTTAAGAGAATCCATAGAACGTTTTTCAGACAAGTCCTAATATGAACATTATATCTTCCATTGGTCTACATTGATAAAAAGACCTAATTAAATCTTAACTCTTATGGTTTCGAGACATTTTCTTCAGTTTTCACTTTTTCATGGTTTAGATTTAGGTGCATATGTATGCTTTTTGATGCAAAACTGTGCTAACGCAGTTTTGCGTCAAAATCCTTAGCGCCTGCAGTGGTGCGCTCAGGTGCTAAGGGATGGCTAGCATCTAAGAGGAAGATGCTAGCCGGGGGATGGTGATCGGGAAAAAGGTGCTTGTGGGACAGAAATCACGCTAGGCTGGTTAGCGGCAATAATTATGCCGCTAAACAGCGTAGAGTAATTTCTGACGCACTAGCACCTAAAAATGACTCCTGTCTTGTTAAAGACAGGAGTCATGCCCATCAAACCAAAGGCCAACATAGGGGACCAGTGTTCCCTGGGCAAGGCCATAAGACCCAGTGCCAGACAGGGTGCCCCATGTAAGGGTCCCCGACTGGCACATTAAAAAAATAAAAAAAATACTTACCTATCCTTACCCTGGATGGGGTCCCCCGTACTATGGTGTCCCTCTGGTGTGTCTGGGGGTTTTGCTGGGGCTTGGGGTGGGCATCTGTGTTCCCATTCTATGGTGTTTGGCCATGGAAATGGTCCACAGGTATCCTAACGGTCGCAAATAGACCATAAGCTTTGGCCTTAATTTTTTACAATGCTCCAGGAGTGCAATCTTGTAAATTGTTTCTTCTTCATATTTTTAAATTCCTCATCAATTACACACTTCATCCCTTTGCCCCACCCCTGGTGCTACATATGACATATAAATTATTTCTGCAGCACATTGGGGAAGTTGATGTTTTAATACTTTAAAGAAAACAGGGAATGGCTATAAATGAAGCAGCAGTTGCACTGCAGCCCAGAGCCATGAGGGGCCAATTGATCCTAATAATTGCTATATTTTACTACCCCAACAGCAGTCAAATGATCCATTTGTCCTGGCTTGCAGCAGGGCCTATTGCCTCCTTGCTACACTACTGGTTAGACCTAGGATATGTTAGTAGAGTGAAGAGATGTGTGAACGAGTGAATATAAGGGAAGGTTGCAATAGTCTAAGAGAATAGATGCAGCTCACCCCAGTGTATGACTCCTATTCATGGATCCCTAGCTTAGAAACAACAAAATACCAGGATTGATCACACTGTCCTGCCCAGCTGTCCCACATTAATCATGCATTTATCTGGCTTGAAGTTTAGATTACAAGTTTTCAGTTTTGATAGTAAAAGTATGTTTTTATGATCACTTTTAGGTGGGCTACTGCATGTTTGTGCCACCATGGAGTCAAATGTTTAGAAAAGAGCTTTGAGTTGTCCAAATTCTCATTTATGACATATGGCAATGAGACATCAAGTTACGCAGCAATAACCATCTGTCCAACATCACGAAGAACGTCTCAGGTTGAACATTCACTTTACTAATACTCGTGCTATGGTGTGTAATGTTAGGGAACAAAATAACCCAGAATACTGAAGTTTCACTAGAGCGGACTTTCTAACATTCAATGTTAATTGTGAGAAAATGTAATCTGTTTCAAATGTCATCTACATTTGTCCTACTTTATGCCTCAAATAGATGGTTAACCCTTCGTTCTTAATACTGGCAGTTCTTGCATAAATAGTGGTTTAGGTAAATGCTTGTATATCCTTGTGAACCTGCTGTGATCTCTTTTAATCACTTGAGCAATCTCTATGGACAAACTATCAGGCTTAATAGGTGAAACAGTTTTACTTGATTTGCAACTTGGTTATTCAAGTCATCTGGTGTCCCTGATACTTTGTCTGATACTTTGTCTGAAGCAGTGGTATTGTTGTCATGCTATCACTTTACTGGGTTCAATCCTGGAGTTTGTGATGTAGAGTATTTAAGCTTGCCTGGAACCACCAGGAGAACATTTTTTCAATCCAGTGGAAAGGGCAGATTCGGAATTTCTGCTCTTGGTAGAAAGCAGCATAGATTTCTGTTTGCAGTAACGTGTGACAATAATTGTTTACACCCCTCTTCAGTTAGATCTACTAATTCGGTGGACCTACTCTGCCTAAACAGTCTTTCCCAATCGTGTCTATTAGGCTTGTCTGCACGCAGGTAAACATTAATTTTTCCTTTTACATGTGTCACTATATGAGTGATATTATGAAGAATTATGCAATATGCATCTTGTGGCGTCAGAAACATGTCAGTGATGCTATGTGCACTAAAACAGCAGGATAGGCATCTCATGCTGTGCAAGTGTGCCGCCATTTTGTTTTTTAAAGCCTTTTCCTGCCTAGCCATCCCTGCGTGTTTCCTGCTTCATATTAACCTTATCCACTCCATTCTGTTTCACCCGTCATATGTGATTGTTTTATACTAGATGAGAATTATTGAAGCACAATGGTTGCGGCCTATTGTGCTCCTTCCATCTGCTGGCTTAAGTGGGCATATTGTGCTGCTATATGTCAGGCCACATATGTCTAAGGTACTTTCCACATATGGGGATGTAGAGACAATCTTTAGGCACATATATTTCTCAGTAAGCCAACTATTGTATTATTTTCCTTTCTTTTTTTGGAAGCTTTTGTTGGTTGATTGTTAACCTTTCAGATACATCACAGCTTGAGAGATCCTATGTGGGAGGTTCACATGGCAGGCTTGGACTACTGGGTCTCAGCCATGGAGCTAGGACTTTTTAGTTCTCTTGTATCTGAGTCTATCCTACTACGTCTGAGCAAAACTGTGCCAATATCAACCCATCCAGCACTTGAATGTCTGTGGTGCCAATGGTAAGCAATCATGGAAAAGTTAATTTGGGCATACAGTACACTCAGACCATAATGTGCTGGCAAGAGTGCATTAAAGCAATGTTCAGCCCAATTCTGCTACCTCAGAAATTTCTTTTTTTTTTACATAAATATTAGGCCTGGACGAAGTTTTATTTACATCATGGTAATCAGAGTAATTTTGCTAATCACTCATTATGCCTGTGATGTGAAATTCTGAGATTATGCCAGATTGAGTAAAAGAGTAATTTGTGTCAAAAGTTCTAAAGCAGGAGTAAGTAACAACAAACTAAAAATGAGCGAGAGGATGCAGGGTACTGCTGTTCATATCCTGTAGCATTCAGTGCTAGTTTATCAGTGCAAAATGCACCCTCATGCCCATTTTGGGCACAAGGGTTCATTCTGCACTAAGAAAGCAGCACTAAATGCTGGATTAGACTTCTTTCATAATTACGCATAATTATGAGTAATTTTGTGGTAGTTACACTAGAGAGATTCACACCAGTCACATCCACCCCTAATCAATATAAAACACTGTTGAATTGGCCCTCTCTGCAGGCATTAGGTGTGCCTAAATAGGCCATTTGCTGGCAGGATAAAGGGCCGAGCTGATTACATCCCCAATTGCATATGAAAAGGGAGTGCTCTGCCCTTACACTAAAGACTTAACACCTCTAGGTTGTCACTGTTGCCAGCATGGAGTAAGGAAATTCAATGCACTTCAAAGTCACTATCCAGAAGCTTCCCCCACCTTGCAGAAAGAGGGCGTCAGGGTATAAGGAGGATATCTCAGACACCAGGGTAGAAGAAGGGGAGCTCATCAGTACACATCTGGACCTGTTGACTCTGACAGGAAGAAGGACTGTTGTGCTGCTGAAATGACTGCTACTCTGCTTGACCGGTGCCCTGCTGGACTGCTGCTTTGCTTATTTGATGCCCTGCTGTCGTATAGCCTGGGAGAGGAGAAGTGGACCTGCAACTTCATTTTGAACCTAGGGCTACCAGAGTGATTCCAAGGTCTAGCTTGCTGGCCTCCTGATCTGAGCCTCAGTAACATAAAAGGCTAACCTTCTGGCACCTAGACCCAGCAGACTTGAGTTCCTGTCTCCCCAAAGTGTTGCGCCTCATGTCCTGGACCCTTGTTGTGGCCTACGAGAGCAGTGTTTAATTTTTGGGGGTTTTGTGAGTAGGCCTTTTCACACCAAGACCTTGCCGCCCATGCTGTGATTCAGAGCAAAGCTCTGGCAGCCACTGTTTTGCACTATAACATCGATCTTTCATGGGGTCCACCAAGGCAAAGCTCTAGTAACGCCTATCAGTGATGCCTGGCCTGCTCTTCAAGCTATTCCAGCTGCCTCCCATGATGTTCCTCCTGCTCCTCGTGGCCCCTTTTACTGCAAACAGGACGCTTGCTGCTTATTTGAGAAGGTAAACTTCAGCTGGACTAATCTGGTGACTGTACCTGACCTGTACTCCATTGCTGTCAGACTGAACTTGTGACTTTGAACTGATCCAGCTCGACCAGACCAATATTTGTCACTTGTGTTTTTTGCTACATTTTTTTACTGAAATATTTAAAAATTCATAACTCCTGTTGAACTGATTGGATTTTTGTTGTTTTGGTGAAAACTATTTTTTGTAATGTCCTCTATTTTTCTAAATTGGTTTGAGATTTTTCTTGTGTTGTGTTTTCACTTTATTATTCACCCTACACCAAGTTCTGGACCCTCCCCCAACTGAAACACCGAAAACCAGATTGGAGCACATCATCTGCATCCTCCACAACGTTTGATCCCTCCACAAACACGTCGTAGAACTCTGGGACCTTCTGGACTCCACTCACCCAGACAAACCCAGCGTCAGCACTGGACATCGCCATCACCATCCCCAGTAACTACAAACTGCTCCGCAAAGACAGGCTGTCTCGCCCAGGTGGTGGCCTGGCCATCATACACAAATCCACCTTCCACCTGACAATCAACATGGAAGAACACTCCCCACTCGTGGACAACCCCTAAGTCTACCTACAATGGCACCCTCATCTACAGGCCACGCAGCCCCTGCCCAACCTTCAGCGACTCCATTGTCAACATCATCTCTCCTCACATTTTGGCCTCCTCAAACTACTTCTTCCTCAGCAACCTCAACTATCACATTAACAACGGAAACAACACCAACACCTCTTCCCTGCTCGATAATCTCACTACAATAGGACTAAAGCAACTTGTCATGTTGCCAACACTGGACACATACTTGACGTCATCTTTTCCACCAGCAACAACATCACTGTTGACAACATCTCCATCCTTCACTGGATTGACCACCACTCCATCCATTTTACCATCACCTTGCCGACCATCCACCTCCGCACACTCCGAGCCCCAAGCAGAAAATAGAACCAGATCGCTGAGGAACAACTCAGCAACACCATCAGCAAGTCTCCCCTAGCCCTCACTGCAGATGCTAACATCTCAGCACAGAACTTCCAGCAATTGATCTCCGAATGCGCCAACGGTCTTGCACTTCTCTGCAAAACCTCAGCCAAACACCCCCTCAAGAAGGCCAGCTGTTCTCCCTCGCACTCCAGGACTCCAAGTGCACCTGCAGACATCTAGAGAAAAAGTTGAGAAACAGCAAGTCCCTGGACTGGCCTTCAGAGCTGCCACCAAATACCACCACCACCTCTTCAGAGTCACCAGGAAAGCTGCTCTGCAGGACCATATCAGCCCTACCACCCACAACACAAAAGAACTCTTCGCTGTGGTCAAGGAGTTTGCCAAACCCCAATCGGAAACAGCAAACATCCCTCCATCTTAAGACCTCTGTAGCAGGCTAGCCACCTTCTTCCACCAGAAAATCAAAGACATATATGACAGCTTTGGAGCCCAAGACCCTCCAAGCCCTCCTACACCACCCCAGCTCCTACACCCCAAACAATCACAAATCCTTAAATCCAGCCACCTTCCCAAAAACTGGAAGCATGCTGAGATCCACCTGCTCTTGAAGAAACCCATGGCTGACACTCTGGACCTCAAGTATTACCACCCCATCTCCCATCAACACTCAGCTCTGCAATCAAATTGAGGACAACAACATCCTGGAATCTCCCAATCAGGTTTCAGGAGCAACAGATGACATCCGCTCACTCCTCGACTGCAGCCGCACAGCAACCCTCAACCTACTGGACTTATCGGCCATGTTCAAAACAGTTTTACACCTCACCCTCTGCTCCAGATTCCACCCTCTGCTTCAGACTCCACGCAGCCGGATCTGTGGAAAGACCCTACAATGGATACATTCCTTCCTGTCTGGCAGAACCCAGAGAGTCAAACTCCAGCCATCTCTGTCAGAACCTACAGAGATCAGCTGTGGAGATCCATCGGGCTCCTCCCTGAGCCCCACACTCTTCAACATATACATGGCCTACTCGCATCCATCATCAGGAACCACGGCTGGACATTGTCTCCTACCCTGACGACACCCGGTGATCGTCTCTCTGACTGAAAAACCCCTCAACTGCCAGGAAGAATTTCCACAACAGGATGGAAGCCGTCGTCGCCTGGATGAGGGATGGCTGGATCCAGCTCAACTCTGACAAGACTGAGATCCTCATCCTGGGACCATCTACATCAGCCTGGGACGACTCCTGGTGGCCATCGATCCTCGGCACCCTTCATCCTGAAGTCATCACTCACCATGCCCCACCAAGTCAACTCAGTTGCATCCACCTGCTTTCACACACTCCAACTTCTGCAGAAGACCTACAAATGGATCCCAAAGGATTGCTGCAAAACTGTAGCTAAATGCCCTGGTTACCAGCAGACTCGACTATGGAACCACTGTCTATGCCTGTACCACCCAGAAGAACCTGAAGAAACTACAGCACAACAAAAATGCTTCCACCACACTCATTCTGGACACCCACTGCCACAAACACATCTCCAGGAAACCTCCACTGACTTCTTATTGAGAAAAGTATCAACTTCAAACTCCTTGTACACGCATACAAGTCTCGCCATGACCTTGGACCCACCTACATTAACCACTGCATCACCTTCTACTCCCCCATGAGACCTCTCCACTCCGCTCAGCAAACACAAGCCACCATACGGAAGACCTCAGCTGGTGGAAAATCCTTCGCCTTCCTCGCGGCATAGAGCTGGAACACCCAGGTAATTATCACTGCATCAGTTCAGGAAGGACCTTCAAACCTGGCTCTTCAACTGAAGCTCAGAGGACAAACCCCTTAGCGCCTTGAGACCCTTACGGGTGAGTATTTGCGCTTTATAAACATTGATTTGAGTTGATTTGATTTGATTTGATTGCTATTTATCTGCTATATAAATACTTTACACATTGCCTCTAAATTAAGCCTGAATAATTTTTGTGCCAAGCTATCCGTGATTAGGAACCAGTTAATTTATTGACTTTTTGTGGTTCACCCTGCCAGGGATTGTGGCTGTTGCTGGACCAGGGCTTAGACCCCAATCAACCCAGAACCCGATTTCTCTTGAACAGAATTACACATAAACTAGAAACAGTATCAGATTGTCAAAAGGCAGGTGTGAGGAAAATGTCTTTACTTACTGACAAACATGTTGTTAATATGTTATTGTGGACCAACATTGTTTAGGTTTTATTATCACTTACTGACGATTCTCGCCCATGTGTATGAACCTCTATGTGTGAGCTAACTGAGAGGGGAAGGGATGATGACCCAGTTTGAAATAATATCAATATTGAGAGACCTGTTGATTGTTCTTACACACACACACAGACGTAAAAGACCTATGATGTGATGTTTCCATGACATGCACTGATGTCACAGCGCTAGCACACTGCAGGGGGCTGGAGATCCCTTGTATGAACACATGTAGCTTAAAGAACAATGGGAAATTGTTGTTGCAATTGGCATTAGGCCAGTGATTAAGACACCGCATTAAAGGGCAACCAATGTTTTGGTTGCCTGTCTCACAGTCTAAAAAAATTATATAAATTAATTACCAGTGATTGCTCTTGATTGTGGTCAAGAATACACATTCTATGTGGAAGTTGTGAAAGTGATTTCTGGTCTATATCCCAATAATATTTAGTTATCCTTTATATTTGTATGCAGCTCTGGACCTCATGTTTCTCTTCCAGAGTTAGCATGTGATATACTGCTTTGTTATGTAGTATCACGGGTGACAGAGTTGTGTGGAAACAAATCATAGCTGTGCATGTTATGTTATGTTAAATCAACTTATGGAGCACAATGTACACCCAGAGGCATCTTGGTGCTAATTTGAAGCGTCAGGGTAAAGGTTTCCGCTCTCAGATACAAGGGGCCTAGAGGCAGGAGAACTCTTGATTGGTTTAAAACAACCACGTTTTTGTGGCAGTTCTGAAGGTCAATAGATTAGGAGAAGATTTAATGGAGATTGGTATGGCATTCCAGGCAAGCGTAACTCCCCGGAAAAAGATTCTGCATCCCCAGGACATACATTTTAACTTGGGGACCACAGGAAGCTTAGCCGATGTAGATTCAAGGGTCCTGGCTGGTGTATACCAGTGAAAATCGTCCTTGAGAAAAGCTGGGCAAAGGTTTCAGAGAGCTTTTTAGGCAAAGCAGAGTGATTTAAAAACAATGCTCTTCCTTATGGGGAGCCAATGCAGTAGCAGTTTATTATTATGGCTAGAAACTGAAAAATGTTTGGGAATGTTCAATAATAAATGGGCTGGAGCTTTCTGCAGCATTTCTCATATTTTTAGAATGTACTGATGGGCCGTAAGGAGTCATAATCCAACTTGGCCATCACTAATGAAGTGATAAATAATGTCTTTAGATGTTCTGCTATGTAAGAAAGAATCTTTTTCATAGACCTAGGGGTAAAAAAAAGCAGAAGAAGTAACTCCATTGATGTGGTCAATATGTGACAGTCTGTTGTCAATAAGGAGGCCCAGCTTGCAAGCCTTAGAAACGAGGACCGTAAGTGAGCCCATCTCCTGTGGCCACCCGGAGGGGGCCCAGAAAGAAGTCTGGGCTCCAAAAAGCAACACTTCGGTCACGGCAGCATTAATTCTCAGGCAGTTTTTATTCATCCAAGTGTTGAATGTTCCCATACAGTCGCAAACTCTAGGCCCAACATCAGTGTCACCACTGGCCAGAGAGACGACAATCTTTGTGTTGTCTGCATATGAAGGAAGTGAAAACCCGTAGGATCTAATTACATTGGCCAGGGGGCTGACATAGACAGTGAAAAGAATAGAACTGAGCAAGGACCCCAGGGGAACTCTGCAAGGAAGAAAAATGATGGTGAGATGAAGCCTCCCAGGCAAACATCCTGCTCGCGATTGGTGAGGAAGGAATTCAGCAGCTACAATGCTGCTCCCCTGATCCCAATATTGGTAAGGTGATCCACCAGCAGCTCATAGCTGACCTATCAAAGACAGCTGAGAAATCTAACAAGATAAGAGGGGCCCACCCTCTCTGATCCGGAGACAGTCTGACCTCCTCAGTGGCCTTCAGCAGTGCTGTCTCCGTACCATGTCCACTACAGAAGCTAAATTGTGTCTCATCAAGGATGTTATTGAAATTAACAAAATCCATAGCAATTAGCCTACTGGGGGTCCAATGTGGAGCCCCCAGAGTTCATGTGATTGTGCAACCGATACGGGAATCAGTATTGTGGTACAATTCCCAGTTGTAAGACACCTTACATGGCCAGATTCGGTGTTACCATTGTGAAGCTGGACATAGGTATTGACCTATGTCAAGCACACACTTAAAAGGCGTAAGTCTGGGAAAATAGGCTTGGACGACATGGGGGCACCTCTGCTACTGCAGGGGTGCCCTCACACACAGGTACTTTGCACCCAGACTCCGGGTCTGAAGGCCTGACATATAGGTGACTTATAAGTGACCTGGTACAGTGAACATAGCTGTGAAATAGTGCATGCACTATTTCGCACAGGCTGCAATGACAGACCTGTAGAAGCCTTTGCATGGGCTCCCTATTGGTGGCAAAAGAAATGCTGCATCCCATAGGGAACCCCTGGAACCCCAATGCCCTGGGTACCTAGGTACCATATACTAGGGACTTATAAGGGAGCAACAGTATGCCAATTTGGAGTGAAATAGTGGGTCACCAGTATGTAAGGACAAATTTGGAACCAGAGAGAGCATAATCAATGGAGTCCTGGTTAGCAGGATCACATTGGCACAGTCAAGCATACTGACAAAAACAGTGAAATATACTGACAAGTAGGCCACAAACCATAAGCACTGGGGTCCTCACTATCAGGATTCCAGTGACACAGTTAAAACACACTGACAAACATACCAAAAATGGGGGTAACCATGCTAGAAAGAGGCTACTTTTTCACACCGAGTTGAAGTAAAACCACATTGCTGGCAAAGGCACTTGTTGGGGGTTTAAATAATATAGGTCTCTAATTGAGGGCAGTCACTAGTGATTCCAGGGTTTAGTGCTAATAGTGCATCGTGGGTGTAGATTACTTTGGATTGTCCATCTTCCATCCCACTGCCAGGGGGTCTGGCGCTTAGTGTGATCCGGGCCTGGTTGGGCACAGAAAGGCTTGCTTTAGATGTGCCTTTGGCATGCCAGCAGTGTGGATACGCTACACAGCCTTTAATATCAGTCGTCATAGGTAGTGGGTGTCTCTAGGAGGTGCGGCTCATGCGTTCTGCAGCATGAAAGCTGATTAAAAACAGGAAATCAAATCAAAAGTGAACCAGGGTCTATCCTCCCTGTAACAGTTACAGGCTCCCCAGTGATTGGTTAGTTCTAGAACTCAACACTAATGAAAATAAGTGGGAGAAATAAAATGCATAAAATAATAAATATACGGCTGCACCCCACAATATAGCCCTTTTAGAAATGGGGTCTTTGGTTGGCAGTCAGGTTACCCCCTATCCAAACAAGGACCCTCACTCTAGTTAGGGTAAGTCACACATAATCCAAATGATCCTGTGCCCACCATGTGGTAGCGTGGCACTGAGCAGTCAGGCTTAACTTTTAAGGCAATGTGTAAAGTATTTGTGCAAAAAAACATACAATAACACCATATAGCACTACAAAAATACACCAGACAGGGTTTAGAAAAATGAATAACATTTATCTGGATAAATGCGGGTCAAAACGATTGAAATGTAATTAGTAAATGTTGAGACATCAGCGTAAAGTGATATAAAGTGTCTTAAGTCTTTTAAAAGCAAACGAAGTCTCTTTCAAGCACAAAGTACCTGGTTCAGGTGAAAAATCTCCGCAAAGAACCGCAGAGGAGGAGATGTGTGGAAAAAAAGGGTGTGCATAAATTTCTCCGGCTGCACACAGTGAAGCGTTGTTTAGTTTTCATGCAGGGACGGCTGTGCGTCGATTTCCGGCGCTCGGTCGTGGATCCTCTTTGGGTTGCAGGGTTTTCAGATGCCCTGGGGATGATGCGAGGATTTCCTGCACTGGCAGGACGAAGTCACAGTAGCTGTGTCAATTTGGTGGGCATTGCGTTGAATTTTCTACCGCATGGCAGGTGCTGCGTCGATTCCTCTCTGGAAGTCGGGCTGCTTTGTTCCGGTTCAGTTGTGCGTCATTCCGGTGGGCCATGCGTCGAATTACCGGCAGCTAGGCAGTTATTCTTGGCAGGATGCAGGTTCTGGTTCCAGTTTCTTCTCCAGGAAGTGTATGAGTTGGTACGAGCAGAGGCTCTATTTAAATACCCAAATGTGCCTTTGAAGTGGGGGGACTTCAAAGAATGGCTTAGAAGTGCACAAGGTCCCCTTTCAGTTCAATCTTGCCTGCCAGGTTCCCAGTAGGGGATGTGGCAGTCCTTTGTGTAAGGGCCCAGGAAGACCCATTCAAAATGCAGATGTATGCAACTGAGGCTGAGTATCCTGTGTTTGGGGTGTGTCTGAGTGAATGCACAAGGAGCTGTCAACTAAACCCAGCCAGACGTGGATTGTAAGGTACAGAAAAATTTAAGTGCAGAGAAATGCTCACTTTCTAAAAGTGGCATTTCTAAAATAGTAATATTAAATCCAGTCAGCAGGATTTTGTACCACCATTCTGGCCATACTAAATATGACCTTCCTATTCCTTTCAGATCAGCAGCTACCACTCAAACAATGTATGAGGGCAGCCCCAGTGTTAGCCTGTGAAGGGAGCAGGCCTCACAGCAGTGTAAAAAATATTTTAGGAGTTTTGCCCTACCAGGACATGTAAACTACACAGGCACATGTCCTGCCTTTTGCCTACACAGCACCCTGCCCTATTGGTTACCTAGGGAATACCTTAGGGGTGTCTTATACGTAGAAAAAGGGGAGTTTTAGGCTTGAAAAGTACTTTTAAATGCCAAGTCGAATTGGCAGTGAAACTGCACACAAGCCTTGCAATGGCAGGCCTGAGACAAGGTTAAGAGGCTCCTTACGTTGGTGGCACAATCAATGCTGCGGGCCCACTAGTAGCATTTAATCTACAGGCCCTGGGCACATATAGTGCATTGTACTAGGAACTTATAAGTAAATGTAATAGTCCAATTGTGTATGACCCAATGTTTCCTTGTTTAAAGCGAGAGAGCACTGGTTGGCAGTGGGAACCTCCTAGAAGATGACAGCGAGCTGCCTACAAGGTACAGCAGCATCTGTACACCCAGACGGACGTCGGTTAAAACACCACAGTTTCATGGAGTTCCTCTTGATGGCTTTATGCGTCCTGTCGAAGCAGCAATTATATATTTTGGAGGCAATTTTTAGGATGGAGATACTTGTCATGCACACGCATCACGCAGTGTGGACTTTGAAATTGAGTGGCTTTCACATTATTTGCATAGGTGCCACATATATGTTTTGTTTTGTGAGTTTCTTTAGGGTGGGTTGTACATTGAGGAGGTACAAGATTTAAATATATTTGGTACACTAGTGCTATGAAGTGGCTAGTTCATCGTTAGTGCTTTTTATGCTCATACGTTATGCCTAGTCTCATATTCTTTTTAAGGTGGCATGATAACTGACTGTTTACTTTAAGCCACAGGCAGGGCACTGGCAAACAAAGGCTCCCCTATCCCTCGCAGTGCATGGGGGCTGAGCACCAGGGTGCCCCCTCAGCACCCTACACTGTGTACGGGCGGCAGGCACCTGACCTGCTTGCTCCCTGCAATAGTGGTGGGCATTTGAGACACGTTTTACTATGTGTAGTTTACGAAAACCCGACATGGTCTCCGCCCAGCAATCACCCCCCCTCTTGATATCTGCCTACCTAGGTGCATGTTCCGCTCCATCTTCTTGGACGGTCCTCTGATAATGCTGTGAGTTTTCCTGCACTAACACACGCTTCCCTTTCATGTCCAACATCAAACCTAGTAGACAAAAGTGTTCAAGGACATAAGAATTTAGAAACATTTATGGTATGCCAGCGTGATTGTGTTTGAAAAAAAACAACTGCACTTATGCCAACAAAATGCTATAGAGGTTACTGCAATTTTGGCCCTGATTTAAGAGGGCCTAGCCCCTCCTTGTGCCATATTAGTGTCATTTGTTATGCTAATGTGGCCTAACAAGGCCAAAATCACTGTGCTATATTAACAAAGTGGAGCAATGCATTTCACTTTGTAACCCATTGAGCCACATTAAGCCTGTGCCAGGCATAATGTATGCAACGGGCCATTCTTGAAAGATTTCTTTGTGCCATTTTTGAGGCATTTTTAATACCTACTCAGAGCAGGCATTAAAAGGGAGCACACCATTGGTTACAATGGCCCCCTATGTACTGATCAGGGTTAGCAACAAAATTTTGGTGCTAACCCTGAAAAGCACATCAATAGCGTAAAGAATGTTGAAACTATTCCCCCCTACCCTAAGCTATTGTGCACTGTATTTTAAATACGGAGCACACATGGTGGCGGTAGGGGGTGCTAAGAGGCACAAGAAAAGTGGCGCTCCCCTTACTGCAGCACCACGTTTCATAAATCTGCCCCCTATTGTACTGGTAACATCAGAGTTTAGAAAGCGTCAGAAAAACTCAAAATAGGAGTGACAAAGTGCAGAGTGCGCAGTGAGAAGAGGTACGCTGATCGCATAATTTTAATCAAATAAAAACAAAGGAGCTAAGGAATTAACATAAAGAAAACAATGCAAAAAATGAAACTCATCTTCCTCTGCATCTCTGAAGCAGCCTCAATATATCACAACAGAAGGATACAAGGCCCCCTACTCCCTGCAACCAGAAGGTTACAGGGAGTGCAGTCATTCCAAAGGGCAACAGGTGACAATATTGACAAAAGGACAATGTGGCCCTACAATCTTTTAAGGTCAATAGTTTGAATACCATTAAATTGAGGAATTATAACAAGTTTATGGTCGTTCAGACACCCACTAGTGCAGCACAAGCCGAGCAAGGTATTGGTGCCCTCCTTTATACTTCCACCTGTGAGATAAGATCAAGACATCAGTTATTTTCTGAGGTTAACATATCTCCCGACTCACTCTAACCAACCTCTCCATCTCGCACCCTTTCTATGTCCTTGAGAATACATCATTGTGCTTTTTGGAAAATCTCGATTTCCTACCCTCCTGTTGAATGTAAGTGTTTTTCCTTCTCGTTCCTCTTTGCTCCCACCCTGACAAAAGATTTTGGGCCAGATGTACTTAAGGAAGGGTTTGCAATTTTTGTGATGTGCTATTTGGTAATTATAAACATCCATGTATAAATGTGTGTTTCCCACATTGTGTGAGTCCGAGTGGGCCACAAATAACCCTACCTCATTAATATTAATAAGATGGTCTTTCTTTGAGACCCATTGGGAATCGCTAAAATCACAAGGAATGGTGGTCTTGTGAGGTCATCAGACAACCATACTTGTGACTGCTGTTAAATAAAGCGATTCTTTATTTTTTTAAATGCAGCCTGTTTTCCTTAAAGCTTTTCTTTCATTCTTTAAGAGTAGGTAGTGGTCCATGGGAACACTGCCTCCTCCTAAAAAATGGTTTTACAAACATTCACAAAGGGGAAGCTGTCCATGGACCCCTTTCCATTTGCGTATGGGTTACCACCAACTTTAAGTTGGTAGTAAAGTGTGAATGTTTAGCTCGCATTTCGCATGTTTAAATTCTTCGTTTCTGCAAAATAGTAGTTTGTAAATTCCAATCCTGGATTTGCACTTGGAAAATAGGCCTCATACTCGTCTGTTTTTCACTTTTTTTTTTAAGTCGCCAAACCTCATATGTGATTCACAATTCTTAAATTAGAAAAGCATACTGATAGAAATGTTAAAAACGTGACAGTTGGCAATAACATGTAATTGTTAAAGCAGACAAATATAAAGTTCTGTGAAGATTTATTAAAGTTTTGAGCTGACAAATACGACAAAAAATGTAGCAGAGACTTACCTTGTAATTGAAACGTGAGTGACTATATAGCAAAAGAGCATCCATGCCCTGGTTCTCTAATTAAATGGGCATATATAATGAACAGTCCAAGCTGTAACAGAGTCCTGCGTAAGAAAGGCTTGCAGGGTAGCTGTTTGTCATGTTCTGGCTGGGCGAATACTCATCTAGGGGCGCTGAAAAGAAATGCAGAAGCTGTATTTCCTTATCTCACCTTTTCTCCATTGTCATGTGTGACTTCAGTTCGTACTTTTTTCTTATCCGTGCAGAGAGAGCCAACACCCACAGCCTGCATAGCTCCTCGAAGCCATGCCAGGAAATCTACTCTTCCACAATTGCTAACAGCGGGATCTTCCGGTTAAAGTGACGATGGCACCTTATCCAAAGTATGTCTCTGGATTTAGACAGAGAAAAGAAGATTATAGACAGTACTCTAGATATCGGATGAATTCACTTCAAGGTGCTGTAAAACTTTATTTTATAGGGTATTAGACATGAAATGGCCTAAATGCTGCCACTTATGACTCATATAAACTTAAGCATTTCCTGTGTGGATGCTGAGCAAAACTCTGCTCTGAACAAGAAACCTATCCTTCTCAAATACATAACGAGTCACTGCAATATATACCCCATCGATGTGTTATTTATTCTATGTCTATAGATCTGTCAATAAGGTGTCTCTTAAGGCCTTACACTCTAGTCTGTCAAAATTGTTACCTTTGGGTGCTGGGTGATGAAAGTTCACAGACATTGGCACACCACACATGCCTACTTGCCAACATCTCATTAGGACCCCCCCAGAGGAAAGTGTTGTTATGTCCCAGAGGCTGAATAACTATACATTGTTTTTACCAAGGAAAAATATGGAATTACGTCCCTCAATTCCATATTATTGGAGCCCAACTGTACATTTATTAATGGAGGAAAAAAAATAACTAGATAATTATCGTTTCATAATCTTAAAACCTTTCACATACTTATGTGCTTAAGTTTTAAGATTAAGGCGCTGCTATGCGAACAAATGCAGTTACCTAGAAATATTTTAGCAGGTTTGTAAAATATCTCAGGGACAGTATGAGGGACATGATGGATTCTTTACACACGGGTGAGAATACATGTGCGGTGGTGCTTAGAATGTCTGCAGATATTTAACTTGATTTGTCATACAAATAAAGTGAACTGGTGCACAGCCAGGCACCAAACTACCCAGGCTGTGGAGCGCCCCCTTTCAACAGACTGGCAGCAGCTAATCTGCCAAAACGAGAGTTCTCTCCTGGGTGGGCCGAATATTTGTGATGAAGTGTCTTCACAACACTGCAGGGTTGCTTTTGGCAAAATCGCTATCAGTCCAGGTAACACTAGGCATCAGAGGGTGGTCTTTAGACTTGTGGTTTGTTCGGAGAAGCTGCTTTGAAGGATAGTTAACTGTGCGGTACTGTATAATATTTTTATGAGACTGACGCAGCCCTGCACCGAACAGTTGATTGCATTAATAGAGTTCCTGCCATTGCTTTATAAATATTTACCAGTTTGTCAGTCTGTTGTAATAACGAAAAAATCAATATTTTTCACGAGTGAGCCTTTATTATCTTTCTCTACTGCTCCATCTTCAAACAGCCTCTCACCTCACAGCTCAACATTCTACCATGAGCTTCTGTCCACATTCTATCTACTATGGAACATACTAATTCCTAAGAACTAGAGGGGGTGGAGCATACTATTAATCACATCTAAATACTTATAAAACAGTGAATAAAGTACAGTAACTAACATTGATTTAGCTACTTAAATGAGTCAATAAAACTACAACACAGTCCTTTATAAATTCAGCGATCAGGACCTCCACCAGGGTGGCAGAGGTATTTACATTGTCACCCTGACGGAACAGCCCTATCAAAGAGATATAAATATGTCCCCAACTCTTTGGAAAAGGCAGTCAGAGTGGTCACCATTCCTTTAAGCTGTTTGACAGTATCTCAGCTCTAAATTCCATTGTCCTGCATCAGACACCCTCTCAGAAACATTCTGGAGGTCTTAACAAATCAGAATAACCTCAGAGTTTACCCCTTCAGTTTTCTGTTCTAGGGACGCTCTGGAAGATTGTGTTGCATGCAGGATAGTAGCAGTGTCAGGGTGAGGAAAGGCTCCTTCCTCTCCTCCAGACATATCACAGTTCACTCTGGAAAGGAGCCTCCACAGGGCCTGGAGACTGAAGTACCCCAATGATAAGCAATAATCATACTTTTCCGGCTCTAACGTGGTGTTCTCCATATTGTATTATGTATTTGTCCCCACACAATAAAATATGGCATATTTTGTTAGAGGAATATTGTATCATTCCTCTTTGCTGTTAGCTGTAGGTGGGTCTGATAGACATAGAAAGGTTGACTGGAAACTCGGGCATATTTATGACTTGTATAGTGCAGGGCAGTGCTGCAACACAGGAAAAGTGCAGGCATGGACAGTATTAATTCTTTACAGCACATTCCTGTCCTTGTCCCTTACGCTGGTTCCATTTTGTCAGCATAGTGCCAATGCAGGCACCCTTGCACCATAGTGCAAGGGTGCCTGTGTTGTAGGCGGTATTGTTTTTGTGCAGGAAGGAGCACCTTCCTGCACAAAAACAACCCTGATAGGCGTTTTCCTCTTTGTATGTGTGCCACAGAATACAGCACAAATAGAAATAGGAAAAAACAAGGAGAAATATAGACATTTCACCTTGTTATGCATTTCTTTAGGTGCATCTTTGTGGTGCATTTCCAGGAGATCCATCAAAAACCATGGGAGTTGTAATGGGACACCCACTCAACGACCATGGAATGCCTCCCTTGTGTACAGTAATCCAACACAGTGATTTGTGGTGTGTTGTATTACTGCAGACTTTTGAAGCCATTCAAAGCCACACAAAGTGGTTTTGAGTGCCTTCAAAGATCTAACTTAAGGTTTGTGTCGCTCTTGCATCACATTGCATGGTGCAAGAGCATTGCAAACCGGGTCATAAATATGGCCCTACATGTATGGAAATTAAACTGTCCAAGGGTCAGACCAGAACTCAGGCTAGATAACAATATATAATTTAAGGAAAATGACAGTTCCGGGTGAGGTCCTCTACAACACGGATGCAGATATAGCTGGGTTTTTCGCACAGTATTTTGTAACAATCTAGGAAGCAGAAATCCTGGAAGGAGGTGAACAGATCTCTCACTTACTCGTGGACACTGATATAGCAACATTAAACAACAATAAGCATAGAGGATAGAAATGATCTAGAGCGAGATATCACACTAGAGTTTTTAACAACTATCCAGACCTTCAGACTGATGCAGATGATGGGCTCTCGGGTTCATAGAGACTAATCTAGCTTCCTGCCTGAGTGTTGCACCTGACACAACCTAAGAGATGTTATCAGCTCGAGGATTGACCCCAATATTGTCATCGCCTTGATTGCGAAGAAGGCGTTTGATGCAATACACTGGACCTTTCTTTTCCAGACACTGAGAATGATTGAATTTTGCCCAGCTTTCTGTAAATGGGTGGCTCTCCTATAACTGAAGCCAACAGCAGTGGTTAACGTTAATAAAATGATATTGAGGTTCTGTCCACTGGGACAGAAAACCCGACAGAGATTTCCTTAAGCCAGCTCTTCTTTACACTAATGAAAGAACATCATGCCTGCAAGGTCAGAGCATATAAGGAAGGTACATAATTTAAAATTAATATTAACACTAATGAGGAAAAGATTTTGCTACATGCAGATGGCATTCTGCTATAAGTTATATGACCCCTAGCTTCTATCCCTAAAATATTCCTGATATAAAATAAATCAGGGAAAGTCTATCCTCTTCTATTGAGTGCCTCCAAGCGGACCTCCCTTCAGGAATTGGGATTACTACAGAATCTTTCATGGCACACACTCTTTTGGTAGCCTAGTGCCAATGCAGACACTCTTGCACCATGCAGGGGTGCCCGCATTGCATGCAGGATTGTTTTTGTAAAGGAATAGACACCTTCTAGCACAAAAACAATTGTGAGAGGCAATATTCCTCTTTCTATGTGTGCTGCAGAATGCAGGACTAGTAGAAAGAGGAAGTGATGAGGAGAAATAAAGATATTTCTTCCTGTTATGCCTCTGCTGGAAAGGCGTATCTTATTTATGCATTCCCAGGTTTTCTGGTAAATCTGGAAATGCGTTAAAAACCATGGTAGTTGCTTGAGAACACCCACTCAGCACACTTGGGATGCCTTCCCAGGGCAGAGTAAGTCAATGAAGCGATTTTCTCTGTTCTGCCGTACTCCAGATTTATGGAGCCACTCGTGGTGCAAGAGCAACATAAACCAGCTTGTAAATAGGCCACTGGGTTTCATAGTTCATGCTTTCTCAAAAAGATCCTCTGAGCATTGAGCAGCTCTTAGCTTGTATGCCTTTACTGCAGAGTTCAAATACATATGGAATTCAATGTTGTTGATGTAGAGGATAACTGATAACTGATAAATGATATCTGTTCAAGCCAGAGTGTTGAGGAAGAATAGGGAGCAAGGTGAAGGCTCTCCCACCAAGCAGCCATCTTGTATAGGACATTGTGGGTTGCAAGGAGGGGATGGTATATGTGAAACTGCATATGGCAAAGAAGGGTGAAAGGTGCAGGCAAAGCTAAAGATAAAACTGAACCTGGAGTAGTTGTTTGCATTCGCAGAGAGTGCACAGCTGGATATGATTAAAACACTTCATAGTGTGTTTCTTGAGACTGTTTGAAAACTGAAAAATTGTTCTCACAAAATATGTATAAAACATAATTTGATGCATTCATCACATTCATTGGGGACTGATTTCACTCAGGTAACATTTACAGATTTTGTTGAAGGACACAGACATTGAGGAATTAGTTGGCTAAATGGACTTGCCTTTGTGGATTTCTGCCCTGCACTGCATGCAATAGGGATAGCACATTGAAGATGTGCACTACTCGAAGTTTGATCACTAATATTATTGTGTATGTGCATCTGTTGCCAGTATCAATGAGTTCCTGATGTTATTGTGCGCTTGAAGCTGGATTGGAGACCAGCATACCATCATATAGACCTACATCCAGGGGTCAGAATCCCTAATGCGATTATAACCACAGAAGACTGGTTCCATTTTAAGAGGATGCATTTTCGACTGATATCAGTTTCCCTTGTAACTTCAGTGTAAAGGAAGTTGTCATTGTTGTATCTAGGATGATATTTAGACCTAGCACCTCCTTGCGCTACAATATTGCCATTTTTTTATGCTAATGTGGTTCAAGGAGGTAAAAATCACTGTGCAATATTTACAAAGTGGCGCAATGCATGCATTGCTCCACTTTGTGACCCTTGCACCACATTATGCCTGCACCAGGCTTAATGTATGCAAGGGGGGCATTCCATTGTTAGGAGGCCTGCAAAAATGGCGCAATGGAATCTACAGGCTTTAAAAGAATGCACCCAATGAAATCAATGGGCGTCCTTGCACTTTGCTAGACTAGCGTCAACATTTTTGCCAATAGCGGAGCAAAGCTCCACATTAGTGTCAAATATTTTGACACTATTGGTCTAACGTGTGCTGTGGTGCTCCCAGCCTTCTCAACTTTAACTTATGAGCCAAGAGCATCTTTTTATCCTCTAAGGCCAGCCTTCTCTCCTCTATCTTCATCCTAAGCTTCTCTAGCTCAAACTAGTGCACCCTATCTGCCTGTCTGTCCTGCAACTCCTCAGGAGTCAGACCCTCTGATGACACACTGCTACCTGCCCCAGAGACCCCCCCCATGCAGAACAGGAACATCCACTACATTATGAACACTCTGCACCTCCTCACCCTCACGTAATGGTCTGGACTGAATACAGCAGTGTACACCAATCACTGTATGTCAAGTACAAATACAAGTTCTATCCTCACCGCTCACCAATGTTAGAAATGGGGTCTCTGGTAGGCAGTCAGTTTGCTCTCTGTTCAAGCACAGATCCTCACTCTAGTCAAGGCAAAGGAGAAACACACCTGGTTAACCCCCGCTCACCCCCTTGGTAGCTTGGCACGAGCAGAAAGGCTTAACACAGAGGCAATTTGTAAAGTATTTGTACCAACACAAACAGTAATACAGTGAAACACTACATGGACCACACCACAAAGGTTTACACAAATAGTAAATATTTATTTAAATTAAACAAGACCAAATACAATATAAATCCGCCATACACTATTAAAAATATGACTTTAGCAATTAAAAACACAAAAGTAGTGCCTAGAGGCACAAATTCTGCAATCAGCGTCGTGACAGAGTTGTTTCTCACAATTCGACACCACTGCCGCTGTTTACTGAGTCACACGGACCCCAAGGTACAGTACCTTAGCAAAACATGTGAAAAAGAGGCTGGTGCACGGAGTCAGGAAAGTCGAAGTCCAACAAAGTCACAATGCTGTGGGGTGACTTCACAGGGTCGCAATCACATCACAGGGTCACAGGCGTACTGATGTGCCAGATTCTTGTAAATCTGCACCTTAATGTTTACATGTATAATTATTATTACAAGCGAGTGAACAGTTCAGAAACAATGGTCTGGCCGTGAAGACATAGAAAATTAAAAATATTCATAAATAAAGAAAATTATTTGGAACAAACCATTTTACAAGAAGGGCCAGACTGAAAGAATGATTGGTCATAGCCACTTTGTAGGCTTGTTGAATGCTCTGAGGATGCTTTTGAAAAAAGGAGCAGTGAATTAAAAGGAAAGTGACGAACCAAAGATTTTTGATACAATAATGGTGGATGTTGTCAATACTCCCACTGGTCCTGTTGCAATTATTTGTATTCGAAGAACAAGTATCCTGGGAGTAGAACCAGTATTTTGAATGTCCAGTTTGCCTGATGGATGTCTACGCATATGGAAATACATAGTTAACCTATTGGAAGTTTTTGGTAGTAGTGTGAGTTGCACAACTTTTCTGTCATGACTTGTATGAGCTGCAATTCAGAGTATAAACTGACCACATACCTATTTTGGCTAAAGTTGCATCTGAGGGTACTACGTACGCACAGGTTAGGTTAACACAGTTACATTTCAAGTTGTAGGAAAACTATGTTATGCACAATATGTATGCAAAATAATGTCTTGCCTGATTTATCAGGACACCAAATGTACTCTAGCTCTCAGTCCACCTAAGAGTTTTATAATTTGTAATATGAAGGATGCGTAGATGCCGAATGAAGACCAAGGGGCATATTTATACTCTGTTTGTGCTGAATTTGCATATTTTTTTAATGTAAATTTGGCACAAATGTAACTCAAAGTATAGGAGTGAAAGTCATCTTTGGGATGCGTGAACCCACCTGGCGTCAATGAGATGCAAGGTAGACATTCCCATCCAAAAAATGCCTCAAAGCCCTGGGCGCCTTATTTAGCCTCCCATGCAAAAATGGTGCACGGGTGGGAGGAGGGCCTAACAAATGATGCTAAGCCTTCTTAGAACCATTAATTAATGCCTTGGTGAGACCACGCATGAGGGGGCCTGAGGACCCAGTTCCATGGTCAGACACCATGGAATTGGCCCACAGGTGCCCACCCCACGTCCCAGGAACACCCCCACCCACATCAGAGGGACACCAGAGGGACCACATCCCAGGTACTTAGGGTAAGTATAGGTAAGTGTTTTGTAATTAAAGTTACAAGTGCCATTGGGGGCCCTGAAATGGGGGCCCTGAAATGGGCCCCACTACAGGGCACTGGATGCAATGGCCATGCCCATGAGACACTGGTCCCCTGTGCTGGCCATTGGGGGGGTGGACATGAGTCCACAAAAAGTGGTGGGGGTGAGTAATTCCTGTAGTGTCCCAAGTTAAGACCTGCATCCATGAGCACGCACTTCGCCCAGGACCTGAACTGGGACAGTTGATGAGAGGGAGGGTAATCAGTCTGGGTCACCACAGTCCATGTGAAATAGGTGGCATGTTGGGCAAATAAGTTTTGATGCTGGCCTGTCAATCCTGAAGTCTCATGCATTCAGACGGTGGAAGACAAGGGGGGAGACAGAGAAAGAGAGAGAGACAAACAGACAGGAGCAAGATGAATGTGAGGGGCTTCCAGTGCCATATGGGGAGTCTAGCAGATAAGGTACAATTCTATGAATGGGCAGAGCTTACCCAGAGGGAGTTGGACCGTTCTAAACATTAGGACATCAATTCAACAGTGCAACATTACAACAGTGGACACTCTTTCAACCAGTAAGGAATGAGCCCCCGCCTAACCCAGAGGGATTTCCAGGGATCTGCTGAGTCTATGGAGTAAATGGACAGTATCTCAAAGAGAGACAGTCCCAAGCCATGAACACAACAAAGACAACACTGTGAGAAACTCAAGAATGAGATCACTAAGGATCAGGCGCCTCATCTATTCCAGGAGCTTGAAGGGTGAGCCAGACTTTTCCCTGACTTTTCTTAGAGCCTCCACCACCTGATTAAGGTCTTCTGGGTCTGATTACCAATGTCTCAGGGTGGGGAAGTGTTGTGAGCAGGGCAGAGACCAGTCTGTGTCACCCATAGATGGGACTTTTGAGTCATCCTAGGGGGTTCTCGTATCCATTGTTGAGGCCTCAAAGTCATCCAGGAAGTATTCCAGGTAACTCAGGTGGGTAAAATATTATTTTTTTCCATTGCAGTTGACGTGCATATGTACCAGGGCAAAAAGTTCATATTCAAGATCCCAGTGCAGGAGCCTGGGCCAAAGGGCAAATCGTTTCTTCCGCATGACATTGATATCAGGTGAGCAGTCTCCCAAAATACAGTGGCCTTCTGTTGGAAACTGGCTCTTTATACAGTGGACCAAAATTAGGTACACTGTGCAAAGAGACCAAGCAATCCCCAGCAGTATCACAGAGGCACAAATGACATCCCAAATGCTCTCTTTTTTGGTTGTGTGGTTGAGCAGTTAGGCATTTCAGGGTAGGTGCTAGGCATATAATGCACAAACTGATACAGTAAATGAGACATGCACTCAATAAAGAAACCAAACAGCAATTTATAAAAATAACACATACTTTTATATGAATTTAGATACCAAGACCACCGGAGTCAGGTTAGTACTTTTTGAGTTATGAATTTTTAGACTTTGCGAAAATTGACACAGTGCATTTTTCAAATGCAGTAATGTCCTCCTGTGGAGGAAGGAGAAGCACTGCACACAAGTATAGTACAGCGATGTACAGGACAAATCTCCTGGACTTAACATAAGTATGGGGTAAGGTCCACGGTCACAATAGATCACATTGTGCGGCACTGGGGCGGCCGGGTACAGTAGTGAAGTTCCACGGTGGGTTTCCCGTTTAAGTCTATGGGGATCACTCCCGTCACAAAGCTGCTGCAGGGGTGGACTGAGAGTCCAGTCCATGTTAACCACTCAGGGAGTTCAGGTCTTGCAATGCTCGGGAAGGTAGGGACACCAGTGGTTCTGTTCTCCCCAGTCCGGAGTGTCTGGGTGCGGAGGTGGTTTGGACCATCAGGTTTACCATCACTGGAGGCAGTCACGGTACAGAGGGACCAGTCCAGGCAAACCAACAGGTGGTCTTGGGTCTCACAAGCCTGGGGGATGTAGGGACACAAGTGGTCTTCTTCTGCTTGGTCTGGGGCATCTGGGTGCAGAGGTGCAGTAGACCATCAGGTCTCCATCACTAGAGGCAGTCGTGGCAAAGGGGGGTCTGCAGAATCAGGCTGCCAATGCTGTTGAGAAGTCCATTGAGGGCATGCTTGGGCTAGGCTTCATCTCTGGAGGGCCTGGTGACCATGCTGACACCGTTGGCCCATTTCAGCTCAGGCTAGGTGGCTCGGATGCAGTGCTGATGTCCGGCATTGGGATTTTGGCAGTCCCCGTCCTCACAGTTCCTTGGTGCCTGCAGATGCAGGGGAGCAGCTCCTCTACTCCAAGGGAGTTTGTCTTGGCGATTTGCGAAGCACTAGCAGCTCTCCAACTTTCTTGGAGGCTGCAGTGGGAGGACAAGTCAATTGCTTCTTGAGGGTCAGGTGCAGCAGGCACGCTAGCAGGGTTGGCAAAAATGCCTGACATGCTTTGTGGTTCTCGGGTCTAGCAGGCTTCTTGTCCACTCCTTCCTTTGTGTCCAGCGACTATATGTTTTCTGGTATCAGGGGATTGGCTAAATACTCAAATTAGGAGATGTTAAGGGCAGTGAAGGGTAGTATCCAATGGCCGACTTACCCTTGGAGTCACTACACCCCCTGGACATCACCCTGTCAAGAGTTTCTAAATTCCACCACACACAAGATGGCAACATTTCCTATGCTGTGTCCACTTCAGGCAGGTCACTCTAGGGGTGTGTTCAGTCTGGAAGTGCAACGCCCCTCCGACATAACTAATTATCCTGCCAGTCCAGGTGCCAGATGGGCTCTGGGACAGGGAGGTCGGCATCCTCCTCTGAGGAGACCCAGTTCTGCATACCAAAAGTTGGAGGGCTTCTTTGTAGCCTCCTACTTTGGAATGGAGGCCATCCTATGGGGAGGGGTGTGTAAGACTACTGACCAAGCCGGCTTTGTTTCTGACCTCGTCTTTTGGTGGTTAGGCTGGTTAAAACTAGTCAGTGAGCTCACTAGCAGTCAGTAGGTTTTCAGGGGGCACCTGTAAAGTGCCCTCTGGGTGCATGTAGTAATAAATCCATCACTTGAATCAGTAAGAGTTTATTAATATGAGTTGTTTGATATCAAACATCCCTATTTTCAGTGAAGCCATTGTGTAGCGCGATATCTCGTATTGACCATTGTCCAGCACATGTACTTAAAATGGCCTCCCTGTGCACTTAATATGTCTGAGAATCTGCTCTTGCAGATATGCCCACACATGTAATATAATGCAACCTGCCTTAGCGATGTGATGCCTGCTGTAGGGATGACTTATGTGCCATGTTGTGTTCTCACTTTTAGGGAGCACCTCATTATGCAGTCTCCAATCCGGCAAGGTAGTGTATTATGTTTCCATCTGCTACCAACATTGGTCAAGATTGTCCAGACAAGAATTATAAAGTGGTTACCTTGAGGTATAGAGATTTAACCTCCATCATGAGGTCCGGCGGTTTGCCATCATTAGTTGAGAGAGTAGTTCTGATGGCTGAGATCTCTTTCAATAAGGCTTCCACGTCTGTTGCTGGGACCTGTGGTGGCTTAGACGATTTTGTGGGTCAGGTTGGAGGCTTATTTTGTGCTACTTCTTCAAAGATGACCAACTGGCGCACTGCAGGCTTGTGTTTCACCATGAAGAGGGCAAGGAACACAGCTTACCGATTGCCTGCTAGCAGGGCGGGTGGATGTGATGTCCTCAAAATCAGGGTCCTGTATTCATCAGAAGAGAGAGAGGAGGATGCTTGACCGCAGACATCTGCATCAGAGCTAGAGTCCACTGAGGCAGGAGACTATCCCAGGTTCCAGCGCCCTGGCCAGAGCAGGGTGCAGATTCCAACTGGCCTGAAAGGCAGCAAGAATGTTTCACATGCCCGCCGATCCATGTTTGGCTAGCTGGATCTCTAAATGTGTTTCTGTGATGGAGAGTACCCCAAACAAGTAATTCTTAGTGGCTTCACCAGCATATGACTCCGTATGGCCTTTCCTGGGTCAACCACACTCCCAGGCGTGGCAAGGATGTGGTCCCCTGCGTGGGGGAAAAGGAGAGGGGAAGAGGAGAGAAGGCAGGGTCCTGTAAGGACCTATTCACAGGTCCTCAATGCCTTTACCTTTCGTGGTGCTGGCACCTCAGTATAGGGGGATGGGGCCCTGCAGGTGGAGGGAGTGGCTAAAGTGCTGGAGTCGGCGTGTCCGGAGATGCCTAATCCAGTAGTCCCTGGATATCTCAAGGGGTAGCTAACTAGGCTGCAGCAAAGGAACCTATACAACTTTCCCCGAGGGTTTACTTCATCGCAGTGTGAAGTGGGCCGATTCAGGTCATATGCAGAAAAACATTTCAGTTGCTGGCAGCTCCTTGGGGGGCCTGAGGTGTGGAGCATCGGCTCCTCTGTCAACAGTGGTCACCCGACCTCTGTGACTCTGGGTCCAGTGAATATAGCGCTTCACTGGAGCTTCAGCAGGATGCAACCATATTAGTCAGCACCTTCACCTCCTGCATATCCTTCCTTGAAGTCATGCTGTGAAGCACCAATCTTTCCCAGAATTGCATGCACCCTAAATTCTAGATGATGTACACCTGCCTCAGCTGTACCGATCCTTCTCCAGCGTCTCAAAATACCAGTAATTTTGTGTTCAAAATTACTGACACTGTGGTTATCAGTAATTTTGAGATGGAGAATTACAAACCAATCATTAACGGATTCCTGCAATAATTCCCATTTTTGTAACCCCATTTTGGCTGATAACTCACATCACAGAGCCTTTTGGTAGTGTCAGAATGGGATTTGCACCGAAATGTTAAGAGAATCCATAGAACATTTTTTTAGACATCTCCTCATATGAACATCATATCTTCCATTGGTCCACATTGATAGAAATACCTCATAGATTCTTAACTCTTATGGTTTCCAGACATTTTCTTCAGTTTTCCCCTTTTCATGGTTTAGATTTAGGTGCACATGTATGCTTTTTGACGCAAAACTGTGCTAACGCAGTTTTGCGTCCAAATCCTTAGCGCCTGCAGTGGTGCACGCAGAGGCTAAGGGATGGCTAGCATCTAAGAAAAATACGCTAGCCGGGGAATGGCGATAGGGAAAAAGGCGCTTGTGGGACAGAAATGACGCTAGGCTGGTTAGCGGCAATAAACATGCCGCTAAGCAGCGTAGAGTAATTTCTGACGCACTAGCACCCAAAAATTACTCCTGTCTTATTAAAGACAGGAGTCATGCCCATCAAACCAATGGCCAGCACAGGGGACCAGTGTCCCCTGGGCAAGGCCATAAGACCTAGTGCCAGGCAGGGTGCCCCATGGAAGGGGCCCCCACTGGCACATTAAAAAGTTAAGAAAAATACTTACCTATACTTACCCCGAATGGGGTCCCCGTCCTATGGTGTCCCTCTGGTGTGTGTGGGGGTGTTCCTCGGGCTTGGGGTGGGCATCTGTGGGCCCATTCCATGGTGTTTGGCCATGGAAATGGTCCACAGGTACCCTCACGGTCGCAAACAGACCATAAACTTTGGCCTTAATTGTTTACAATGCTCCAGGAGTGCAAACTTGTAAATTGTTTCTATCTTTATATTTTTAAATTCCTCATCACTTACACACTTCATCCCTTTGACCCACCCCTGGTGCTACATATGACATACAAATCATTTCTGCAGCACATTGGGGAAGTTGATGTTTCAATACTTTAACGTAAGAAACAGGGAAATGGCTATAAATGAAGCAGCAGTTGCACTGCAGCCCAGAGCCATGAGGGGCCATTTGATCCTGATAATTGCTGTATTTTACTACCCCAACAGCAGTCAAAGGATCCATTTGTCCTGGCTTGCACCAGGGCCCATTGCCTCCTTGCTACACTACTGGTTAGACCTAGGATATGTTAGTAGAGTGAAGAGATGTGTGAACGAGTGAATATAAGGGAAGGTTGCAACAGTCTAAGAGAATAGATGCAGCTCACCCAAGTGTATGACTCCTATTCATGGATCAATAGCTTAGAAACAACAAAATACCAGGATTGATCACACTGTCCTGGCCCAGCTGCCCCACATTAATCATGCATTTATCTGGCTTGACGTTTAGATTATAAGTTTTCAGCTTTGATAATAAAAGTATGTTTTTATGATCACTTTTAGGTGGGCTAATGCATGTTTTTGCCACCATGGAGTCAAATTTTGAGAAAAGAGCTTCGAGCAGTTAATTTTAAGACACTTCAATGTCGAAACTGGTATTTTTTGGTAACTCGTAGTTTCCTGGTCTCACGTGCGTCATGGGGGACTGAGTGGTGTTTTTAGAAATGTTTATAATGGGAACTCAGTGCATGGTCTGGTTACCTATCCAAAGTCTCACTTATGACATATGGCAGCGAGACATCAAGTTTCGCAGCAATAACCATCTGTCCAACATCACGAAGAACCGCCTCGGGTTAAACATTCACCTTACTAATACTCGTGCTACGGTGTGTAATGTTAGGGAACAAAATAACCCAGAATACTGAAGTTTCACTAGAGCGGACTTTCCAACATTCAATGTTAGTTGTGAGAAAATGTCATCTGTTTCAAATGTCATCCACATTTGTCCTACTTTATGCCTCAAATAGATGGTTAACCCTTCGTTCTTAATACTGACAGTTCTTGCATAAATAGTGGTTTAGCTAAATGCTTGTATATCCTTGTGAAGCTGCTGTGATCTCTTTGAATCACTTGAGCAATCTCTATGGACAAACTATCAGGCTGAATAGGTGAAACAGTTTTTCTTGATTTGCAACTTGGTTATTCAAGTCATATGGTGTCCCTGATACTTTGTCTGAAGCGGTGGTACTGTTGTCATGCTATCACTTTACCGGGTTCAATCCTAGAGTTTGTGATGTAGCGTACTGAAGCTTGCCTGGAACCACCAGGAGAACATTTTTTCAATCCAGTGGAAAGGGTAGATTCGGAATTTCTGCTCTTGGTAGAAAGCAGCATAGATTTCTGTTTGCAGTAACGTGTGACAAGAATTGTTTACACCCCTCTTCAGTTAGATCTACTAATTCGGTGGACCTACTATGCCTAAACAGTCTTTCCTGATCTTGTCTATAAGGCTTGTCTGCACGCAGGAAAACATTAATTTTTCCTTTTACATGTGTCACTATATGAGTGATATTTTGCAGAATTATGCAATATGCATCTTGTGGCGTCAGAAACATGTCAGTGATGCTATGTGCACTAAAACAGCACGATAGGCATCTCATGCTGTGTAAGAGTGCCGCCATTTTCTTTTTTAAAGCCTTTTCCTGCCTAGCCATCCCTGCGTGTTTCCTGCTTCATATTAACCGTATCCACTTCATTCTGTTTCACCCGTCACATGTGATTGTTTTATACTAGATGAGAATTATTGAAGCACAATGGTTGCGGCCTATTGTGCTCCTTCCATCTGCTGGCTTAAGTGTGCATGTTGTGCTGCTATATGTCAGGCCACATATGTCTAAGGTACTTTCCACATATGGGGATGTGGAGACAATCTTTAGGCACATATATTTCTCAGTAAGCCAACTATTGTATTATTTTCCTTTCTTTTTTTGGAAGCTTTTGTTGGTTGATTGTTAACCTTTCAGATACATCACAGCTTGCGAGATCCTGTGTGGGAGGTTCACATGGCAGGCTTGGACTACTGGGTCTCAGCCATGGAGCTAGGGCTTTTTAGTTCTCTTGTATCTGGGTCTATCCTACTATGTCTTTGCAAAACTGTGGCAATATCAACCCATCCAGCACTTGAATGTCTGTGGTGCCAATGGTGAGCAATCATGGAGAAGTTAATTTGGGCATACAGTACACTCAGATCATAATGTACTGGCAAGAGTGCATTAAATCATTGTTCAGCCCAATGCTGCTATCTCAGAAAACCCCCAAATATTTTACATAAATATTAGGCCTGGACGAAATTTTATTTACATCATAGTAATCAGATTAATTTCACTAATCACTCATTACTCCTGTGATGTTAAATTCTGAGATTATGCCAGATTGAGTAAAAGAGTAATTTGTGTCAAAAGTTCTACAGCAGGAGTAAGTAACAACAAACTAAATGAGCGAGAGTATGCAGGGTACTGCTGTTCATATCCTGTAGCATTCAGAGCTAGTTTCTCAGTGCAAAATGCACCCTCATGCCCATTTTGGGCAAAAGGGTTCATTCTGCACTAAGAAAGCAGCACTAAATGCTGGATTAGACTTCTTTCATAATTACGCATAATTCTGAGTAATTTTGTGGTAGTTACACTAGAGAGATTCACACCAGTTACAGCCACCCCTAATCAATATAAAACACTGTTGAATTGGCCCTCTCTGCAGGCATTAGGTGTGCCTAAATAGGCCATTTGCTGGCAGGATAAGGGGCCGAGCTGATTACATCCCCAATTGCATATGAAAAGGGAGTGCTCTGCCTTTACACTAAAGACTTAGGCCCTCATTCTGACCCTGGCGGTCGGCGGAGAGACGGCGGTCGGACCGCGAACAGACCGGCGGTATTAAAAATGGCATTCTGACCGCGGCGGTCCCCGCCGCGACCGACCGCCACTTCTCCACTCCGACCGCCACGGCGGTCATGACCGCCGGGCTGGAGTTTGCGCACTCCGGCCCGGCGGTCGTCCCAAGACCGCCAAGGGTATTATGACCCTGCCTACCGCCGCGGTTTCTTGCGGGCGGGAACCGCCGTGCGAACCATGGCGGTAAGAACTATCGGGGCCAGGGAATTCCTTCCCTGGCACTGATAGGGGTCTCCCCCACCCCCCACTACCCACCCGAGTCCTCCCCCCACACCCTCCACCCCCCTGCCACCCCCCAGAGGTGGTACGAACCCCCTCCCCACCCCCAGCCCGACATGCACATACATGCACCCCGACATGCACACACCCCCAACATGCACATATACACACCCCCTACACACACATACACAACGGGGACACATACCCGCACACATACATGCAGACATGCGCACCTGCCGAACAGCACACATTACCCATAGACACAGCAGCACCCCCCGCCCGCATACACGCACTCACACACCCCCTCTACACACTCACACGCACACCCCCATGCACGCTCACATCACACAACACCCCCCCACCCCCTCCCCTCACGGACGATCAACTTACCTTGTGCGTTGGTCCTCCGGGAGGCGACGGGAGCCATGGGGAGGTGACCGCCAACAGAAGACCGCCAACAGAAGACCGCCACACAGAAATGTGGGTCGTAATTCTGTGGGCGGTGTTCTGCTGGCGTGGCGGTGGAGGTTGACCAGTCTCCACTTTCCCGCCGACCGCCAGTGTGGCTGCTGGCGGTTTTCCGGCGGAACGCTCCCAGCGGTCAGAATGCGCACAGCGGCATACCGCCGCGGTCGGCGGTCTTCACCGCGGCGGTAACTCGGCGGTTTTGCGAAAAGACCGCCAAGGTCAGAATGAGGGCCTTAGGGCCTGATTCTAACTTTGGAGGACGGTGTTAAACCGTCCCAAAAGTGGCGGATATACCACCTACCGTATTACGAGTTCCATAGGATATAATGGACTCGTAATACGGTAGGTGGTATATCCGCCACTTTTGGGACGGTTTAACACCGTCCTCCAAAGTTAGAATCAGGCCCTTAATGACTCTAGGTTGTCACTGTTCCCAGCATGGAGTAAGGAAATTCAATGCACTTCAAAGTCACTGTCCAGAAGCTTCCCCCACCTTGCAGAAAGAGGGCGTCAGGGTATAAGGAGGAGATCTCAGACACCAGGGTAGAAGAAGGGGAGCTCATCAGTACACTTCTGGACCTGTTGACTCTGACAGGAAGAAGGACTGTTGTGCTGCTGAAATGACTGCTACTCTGCTTGACCGGTGCCCTGCTGGACTGCTGCTTTGCTTATTTGATGCCCTGCTTTCGTCTAGCCTGGAAGAGGAGAAGTGGACCTGCAACTTCATTTTGAACCCAGGGCTACCAGAGTGATTCCAAGGTCTAGCTTGCTGGCCTCCTGATCTGAGCCTCAGTAACATAAAAGGCTAACCTTCTGGTACCTAGACCCAGCAGACTTGAGTTCCTGTCTCCCCAAAGTGTTGCTCCTCATGTCCTGGACCCTTGTTGTGGCCTACGAGAGCAGTATTTAATTTTGGGGTTTTTTGTGAGTAGGCCTTTTCACACCAAGACCTTGCCGCCCATGCTGTGATTCAGAGCATAGCTCTGGTAGCCACTGTTTTGAACTATAACATAGATCTTTCAAGGGGTCCACCAAGGCAAAGCTCTAGTAATGCCTATCAGTGATGCCTGGCCTGCTCTTCAAGCTATTCCAGCTGCCTCCCATGATGTTCCTCCTGCTCCTCGTGGCCCCTTTTACTGCAAACAGGACGCTTGCTGCTTATTTGAGAAGGTAAACTTCAGCTGGACTAATCTGGTGACTGTACCTGACCTGTACTCCATTGCTGTCAGACTGAACTTGTGACTTTGAACTGATCCAGCTCGACCAGACCAATATTTGGCACTTGTGTTTTTTGCTACATTTTATTACTGAAATATTTAAAAGTTCATAACTCCTGTTGAACTGATTGGATTTTTCTTGTTTTGGTGTAAACTATTTTTTGTAATGTCCTCTATTTTTCTAAATTGGTTTGGGATTTTTCTTGTGTTGTGTTTTCACTTTATTATTCACCCTACACCAAGTTCTGGACCCTCCCACAACTGAGACACCGAAAACCAGATTGGAGCACCTCAGCTGCATCCTCTGCAACGTTTGATCCCTCCACAAACACGTCGTAGAACTCTGGGACCTTCTGGACTCCACTCACCCAGACAAACCCAGCGTCAGCACTGGACATCGCCATCACCATCCCCAGTAACTACAAACTGCTCTGCAAAGACAGGCTGTCTCGCCCAGGTGGTGGCCTGGCCATCATACACAAATCCATCTTCCACCTGACAACCAACATGGAGGAACACTCCCCACTCGTGGACAACCCCTAAGTCGACCTACAATGGCAGCCTCATCTACAGGCCACCCAGCCCCTGCCCAACCTTCAGCGACTCCATTGTCAACATCATCTCTCCTCACATTTTGGCCTCCTCAAACTACTTCTTCCTCAGCAACCTCAACTATCACATTAACAACGGCAACAACACCAACACCTCTTCCCTGCTTGATAATCTCACTACAATAGGACTAAAGCAACTTGTCATGTTGCCAACACTGGACACATACTTGACGTCATCTTTTCCACCAGCAACAACATCACTGTTGACAACATCTCCATCCTTCACTGGATTGACCACCACTCCATCAATTTTACCATCACCTTGCCGACCATCCACCTCCGCACACTCCGAGCCCCAAGCAGAAAATAGAACCAGATTGCTGAGGAACAACTCAGCATCACCGTCAGCAAGTCTCCCCTAGCCCTCACCGCAGATGCTAACATCTCAGCACAGAACTTCCAGCAATTGATCTCCGAATGCGCCAACAGTCTTGCACTTCTCCGCAAAACCTCAGCCAAACACCCCCTCAAGAAGGCCAGCTGTTCTCCCTCGCACTCCAGGACTCTAGGTGCACCTGCAGACATCTAGAGAAAAAATGGAGAAACAGCAAGTCCCTGGAAGACTTTGAGGCCTTCAGAGCTGCCACCAAATACCACCACCACCTCATCAGAGTCACCAGGAAAGCTGCTCTGCAGGACCATATCAGCCCCACCACCCACAACACAAAAGAACTCTTCGCTGTGGTCAAGGAGTTTGCCAAACCCCGGAAACAGCAAACATCCCTCCATCTCAAGACCTCTGTGGCAGGCTAGCCACCTTCTTCCACCAGAAAATCAAAGACATATATGACAGCTTTGGACCCCAAGACCCTCCAAGCCCTCCTACACCACCCCAGCTCCTACACCCCAAACAATCACAAATCCTTAAATCCAGCCACCTTCCAAAAGGACTGGAAGCATGCCGAGATCCGCCTGCTCTTGAAGAAACCCATGGCTGACACTCTGGACCTCAAGTATTACCACCCCATCTCCCATCAACACTCAGCTCTGCAAGCAAATTGAGGACAACAACATCCTGGAATCTCCCAATCAGGTTTCAGGAGCAACAGATGACATCGGCTCACTCCTCGACTGCAGCCGCACAGCAACCCTCAACCTACTGGACTTATCGGCCATGTTCAAAACAGTTTTACACCTCACCCTCTGCTCCAGACTCCACCCTCTGCTTCAGACTCCACGCAGCCGGATCTGTGGAAAGGCCCTACAATGGATACATTCATTCCTGTCTGGCAGAACCCAGAGAGTCAGACTCCAGCCATCTCTGTCAGAACCTACAGAGATCAGCTGTGGAGATCGATAGGGCTCCTCCCTGAGCCCCACACTCTTCAACATATACATGGCCCACTCGCATCCATCATCAGGAACCACGGCTGGATATTGTCTCCTATCCTGACGACACCCGGTGATCATCTCTCTGACTGAAAAACCCCTCAACTGCCAGGAAGAATTTCCACAACAGGATGGAAGCCGTTGTCGCCTGGATGAGGGATAGCTGCCTCCAGCTCAACTCTGACAAGACCGAGATCCTCATCCTGGGACCATCTACATCAGCCTGGGACGACTCCTGGTGGCCATCGATCCTCGGCACCCTTCATCCTGGAGTCATCACTCACCATGCCCCACCAAGTCAACTCAGTCGCATCCACCTGCTTTCACACACTCCAACTTCTTCAGAAGACCTACAAATGGATCCCAAAGGATTGCTGCAAAACTGTAGCTAAATGCCCTGGTTACCAGCAGACTCGACTATGGCACTGCTGTCTATGCCTGTACCACCCAGAAGAACCTGAAGAAACTACAGCACAACAAAAATGCTTCCACCACACTCATTCTGGACACCCACTGCCACAAACACATCTCCAGGAAACCTCCACTGGCTTCTTATTGAGAAAAGTATTAACTTCAAACTCCTTGTACACGCATACAAGTCTCGCCATGACCTTGGACCCACCTACCTTAACCACTGCATCACCTTCTACTCCCCCATGAGACCTCTCCACTCCACTCCGCTCAGCAAACACAAGCCACCATACGGAAGACCTCAGCTGGTGGAAAATCCTTTGCCTTCCTCGTGGCATAGAGCTGGAACACCCAGATAATTATCACTGCATCAGTTCAGGAAGGACCTTCAAACCTGGCTCTTCAACTGAAGCTCAGAGGACAAACCCCCTTAGCGCCTTGAGACCCTTTCGGGTGAGTATTTGCGCTTTATAAACATTGAATCGATTTGATTTGATTGCTATTTATCTGCTATATAAATACTTTACACATTGCCTCTAAATTAAGCCTGAATAACTTTTGTGCCAAGCTATCAATGATTAGGAACCAGTTAATTTATTGACTTTTTGTGGTTCACCCTGCCAGGGATTGCGGCTGTTGCTGGACCAGGGCTCACACCCCAATCAACCCAGAACCCGATTTCTCTTGAACAGAATTACACATAAACTAGAAACAGTATCAGATTGTCAAAAGGCAGGTGTGAGGAAAATGTCTTTACTTATTGACAAACATGTTGTTAATATGTTATTGTGGACCAACATTGTTTAGGTTTTATTATCACTTACTGACGATTCTCGCCCATGTGTATGAACCTCTATGTGTGAGCTAACTGGGAGGGGAAGGGATAATGACCCAGTTTGAAATAATATCAATATTGAGAGACCTGTTGATTGTTCTTACACACACACACAGACGTAAAAGAACTCTGATGTGATGTTTCAATGACATGCACTGATGTCACAGCGCCAGCACACTGCAGGGGGCTGGAGATCCCTTGTATGAACACATGTAGCTTACAGAACAAAACCGTATTAAAGGGCAACCAATGTTTTGGTTGCCTGTCTCACAGTCTAAAAAAAATATATAAATTAATTACCAGTGATTGCTCTTGATTGTGGTCAAGAATACACATTCTATGTGGAAGTTGTGAAAGTGATTTCTGGTCTATATCCCAATAACATTTAGTTATCCTTAATATTTGTATACAGTTCTTGACCTCATGTTTCTCTTCCAGAGTTAGCATGTGACATACTGCTTTGTTATGTAGTATCACGGGTGACAGAGTTGTGTGGAAACAAATCATAGCTGTGCATGTTATGTTATGTTAAATCAACTTATGGAGCACAACTTACACCCAGAGGCATCTTGGTGCTAATTTGAAGCGTCAGGGTAAAGGTTTCCGCTATCAGATACAAGGGGCCTAGAGGCAGGAGAACTCTTGATTGGTTTAAAACAACCACGTTTGTGTGGCATTTCTGAAGGTCAATAGATTAGGAGAAGATTTAATGGAGATTGGTATGGCATTTCAGGCAAGCGTAACTCCCCGGAAAAAGATTCTGCATCCCCAGGAAATACATTTTAACTTGGAGACCACAGGAAGCTTAGCCGATGTAGATTCAAGGGTCCTGGCTGGTGTATACCAGTGAAAATCGTCCTTGAGAAAAACTGGGCAAAGGTTTCAGAGAGCTTTTTAGGCAAAGCAGAGTGATTTAAAAACAATGCTCTTCCTTATGGGGAGCCAATGCAGCAGCAGTTTATTATTATGGCTAGAAACTGAAAAATGTTTGGGAATGTTCAATAATAAATGGGCTGGAGCTTTCTGCAGCATTTGTCATATTTTTAGAATGTACTGATGGGCCGTAAGGAGTAAGCTGTTGCAATAATCCAACTTGGCCATCACTAATGAAGTGATAAATAATGTCTTTAGATGTTCTGCTATGTAAGAAAGAATCTTTTTCATAGACCTAGGGGTAAAAAAAAGCAGAAGAATTAACTGCATTGATGTGGTCAATATATGACAGTCTGTTGTCAATAAGGAGGCCCAGCTTGCGAGCCTTAGAAACGAGGACCGGAAGTGAGCCCATCTCCAGTGGCCACCCGGAGGGGGCCCAGAAAGAAGTCTGGGCTCCAAAAAGCAACACTTCGGTCACACCAGCATTAATTCTCAGGCAGTTTTTATTCATCCAAGTGTTGAATGTTCCCATACAGTCGCAAACTCTAGGCCCAACATCAGTGTCACCACTGGCCAGAGAGACGACAATCTTTGTGTCGTCTGCATATGAACTAAGTGAAAACCCGTAGGATCTCATTACATTGGCCAGGGGGCTGACATAGACAGTGAAAAGAATAGAACTGAGCAAGGACCCCTGGGGAACTCCACAAGGAAGAAAAATGATGGTGAGATGAAGCCTCCCAGGCAAACATCCTGCTCGCGATTGGTGAGGAAGGAATTTAGCAGCTACCATGCTGCTCCCCTGATCCCAATATTGGTAAGGTGATCCACCAGCAGCTCATAGCTGACCTATCAAAGACCGCTGAGAAATCTAACAAAATAAGAGGGGCCCACCCTCTCTGAGCCGGAGACAGTCTGACCTCCTCAGTGGCCTTCAGCAGTGCTGTCTCAGTACCATGTCCACTACAGAAGCTGAATTGTGTCTCATCAAGGATGTTATTGAAATTAACAAAATCCATGGCAATTAGCATACCTGTAAGTTTCTTTAAAAAAAAGTTTGATTAGGATTGAGAGTCCGACTGTGTTGTAACTATTACTGTGTACACTGTTGCTTTGTTTGGTCATTGAGGACCAGCCAAGTGTAGGAGGCTGGCCTGGTTTGTAGTGGGTACCAAAGGTACTTACACCTTATACCAGGTCCAGTTATCCCCTTATTAGTGAAATGTAATCAGTGTCTACAAGGAGACATGCAAAGCTCCTGCAATACCACTGTAGTCATACAGTACTCACACACATGAAAGACCATACTTTACTTATTTAAGTAACGCAATGCCAAAAATACCTTAGAGACTATACTCCCTTAGGAGGTAAGTATTATGCACAATATATACACTAGTAACCAAAATCAGGTAAGTAAATAGTCAGAAACAGTGCCAACAGTGAAAATCACAAGAGGTTGCAATGGGCCTATGGGGAACACAAACCATATACTAAAATAGTGGAATGCTAAAGTTGTTTTCCCACCGAGGCAAGTGTAGTGGGTAGAGGGGTGCTCGGAGTGTAAGATAACACCAAAGGTAAATAATTGATCCCAACCCAGAGCCCAGAAAAGCAGGAGTAAAACACAACAAGTTTCCTAAAACACACTAAAAATCGTGATAGAAGATAATGGAAGAACCAGAACAGACTGCAAGATACCAATGATGGATTCCTGGACCTGAAGACTTGTGGAAGAAGGGGACCAAATCCAAGAAGCACTGAAGAGTCCAGGGAAAACAGGAGCCTCTGCTAACCCAGATGAAGGTGCAAAAGAAAAACCACCGGTGAGAAGACAAACTCAGTATTGCACCAAAGAAGACAGAAGCAGGTTCCTGGCTGGTGCAGAAAATGTCCCACGCTAGATGGATGAATGCAGTCTGGTTTAAATAATTGGATTCCACCAACAAGCCGTGGCACATTCAAAGCTCGCAGTTAGTGAAAAATGTCGCCGCCCGGGACCAAGAGGGACCTGGTGGCCTCTACCAGGCCTCTCAGCAACTCTGAGAGCCCTCAGAAGACCAGGCAGCATGCACAGGAGTCCCACAGCACGGGGCGAAAGAAGATGCAAATGGAGGCCTATGCAGCATGACACAAAGGATTCCAACGCTGCCAGAGAACCACTCAGGAAGCTGTGCATCGCAGGCAGGATGGAGTGCTGGGGGCCTAAGCTGTGCTGTGCACGAAGAATTTCTTGGAAGGTCGCACACAATCCTTGGGAAATGCAAATCATGCAGTGCAGGGGGGTGCTGTCTTGCGTGGGGAGACAAGCTCTTACCTCCACCAAAGTTAGACAGCTGGACATTGGGACTGTCTGAGTCACTTTAGTCCATCACCCATGTTGCTGGATCCACGCCTGTCATCTGGAGAGGGGACTCATGCCACCAGTCGTTGCTCCGTCACTCCACAGGAGATTCCTGTAGTTCTTCTGGTGCAGGCTGAAGACAGGCAGTCCTCGGAGGATGCATAACCTTGAAACTGTTGAAGTTGCTGACAGGAACTGAAGATACAATGTTGCAGAAGTTGTCTTAGCTTCTTTGTTGCAATTTTGTATAGTTCCTGGAGTAGTCAGCAGCTGATCTTTCAGAGACCCTAATTAGCCCTGAGAGGGGGATTGGTCACCTAACCATGTAAACACCTATCAGGAGGGGTCTCTGACATCACCTGCTGGCACTGGCCACTCAGACGCTCCCAGAGTGCCCCACCACCTTGGAATCAACTATGACAAAACCCAGGTACACTCTGGAGGAGCTGTGGGCACCTGGGGTGGTGATGGACAGGGGAGTGGTCACTCCCCTTTCCTGTGTCCAGTTTTGTGTTAGAGCAGGGTTTTGGGGTTCCTGCACCGGTGTAGACTGGATTGTGCAAGGAGCGCATCATTTGTGCCCTTCAAAGCATTTCCTGAGGCTCTGGGAGCATACCCCTTCCATTCCTGTAGGACCTATTTCCAAAGGGAGAGGGTGTAAAACCCCTCTCCCAAAGGAAATGTT
Source organism: Pleurodeles waltl (assembly GCF_031143425.1). Taxonomy (NCBI): domain Eukaryota; kingdom Metazoa; phylum Chordata; class Amphibia; order Caudata; family Salamandridae; genus Pleurodeles; species Pleurodeles waltl. Next base: position 89,089,615 of record NC_090442.1, on the reverse strand, counting down.
TTGTTCTGCTTTCCTGGGATTGAGCTGCTCAAGCCCAAGGAGGGCAGAAACCTGTCTGTGAGGTGGCAGCAGCTGGGGCTGCCTGGAAAACCTCAAAAAGCTGGTATTGCAGTACTGGGGGTCCAATGTGGAGCCCCCAGAGTGCATGCGATTGTGCAACCGATACAGGAATCAGTATTGTGGTACAATTCCCAGTTGTAAGACACCTTACATGGCCAGATTTGGTGTTACCATTGTGAAGCTGGACATAGGTATTGACCTATGTCAAGTACACACTTAAAAGGCGTAAGTCTGGGAAAATAGGCTTGGATGACATGGGGGCACCTCTGCTACTGCAGGTGTGCCCTCACACACAGGTACTTTGCACCCAGACTTCAGGGACTGAAGGCCTGACATATAGGTGACTTATAAGTGACCTGGTACAGTGAACATAGTTGTGAAATAGTGCATGCACTATTTCACACAGGATGCAATGACAGACCTGTAGAAGCGTTTGCATGGGCTCCCTATTGGTGGCAAAAGAAATGCTGCAGCCCGTAGGGAACCCCTGGAACCCCAATGCCCTGGGTACCTAGGTACCATATACTAGGGACTTATAAGGGAGCAACAGTATGCCAATTTGGAGTGAAATAGTGGGTCACCAGTATGTAAGGACAAATTTGGAACCAGAGAGAGCATAATCACTGGAGTCCTGGTTAGCAGGATCACAGTGGCACAGTCAAGCATACTGACAAAAACAGTGAAACATACTAACAAGTAGGCCACAAACCATAAGCACTGGGGCCCTCACTATCAGGATTCCAGTGACACAGTTAAAACACACTGACAAACATACCAAAAATGGGGGTAACCATGCTAGAAAGAGGCTACTTTTTCACACCGAGTTGAAGTAAAACCACATTGCTGGCAAAGGCACTTGTTGGGGGTTTAAATAATATAGGTCTCTAATTGAGGGTAGTCACTAGTGATTCCAGGGTTTAGTGCTAATAGTGCATCGTGGGTGTAGATTACTTTGGATTGTCCATCTTCCATCCCACTGCCAGGGGGTCTGGCGCTTAGTGTGATCCGGGCCTGGTTGGGCACAGAAAGGCTTGCTTTAGACGTGCCTTTGGCATGCCAGCAGTGTGGATACGCTACACAGCCTTTAATATCAGTCGTCATAGGTAGTGGGTGTCTCTAGGAGGTGGGGCACATGCGTTCTGCAGCATGAAAGCTGATTAAGAACAGGAAATCAAATCAAAAGTGAACCAGGGTCTATCCTCCCTGTAACAGTTACAGGCTCCCCAGTGATTGGTTAGTTCTAGAACTCAACACTAATTAAAATAAGTGGGAGAAATAAAATGCATAAAATTATAAATATACGGCTGCACCCTACAATATAGCCCTGTTAGAAATGGGGTCTTTGGTTGGCAGTCAGGTTACCCCCTATCCAAACAAGGACCCTCACTCTAGTTAGGGTAAGTCACACATAATCCAAATGATCCTGTGCCCACCATCTGGTAGTGTGGCACTGAGCAGTCAGGCTTAACTTTGAAGGCAATGTGTAAAGTATTTGTGCAATAAAACATACAATAACACCATATAACACCACAACAATACACCACACAGGGTTTAGAAAAAGGAATAACATTTATCCGGATAAATACAGGTCAAAACGATTGAAATGTAATTAGTAAATGTTGTGATATCAGTGTAAAGTGATATAAAGTGTCTTAAGTCTTTTAGAAGCAAACAAAGGGGGTGATTCCGCCCTCCATTATACCGCTCCGCGGTCAGAAGACCGCGGAGGGTATTATGAGTTTTTCCCTGGGCTGGCGGGCGGTCTCCAAAAGACCGCCCGCCAGCCCAGGGAAAAACTCCCTTCCCACGAGGATGCCGGCTCGTAATCGAGCCGGCGGAGTGGGAAGGTGCGACGGGTGCAGTGGCACCCGTCGCGTATTTCAGTGTCTGCAAGGCAGACACTGAAATACTTTGCGGGGCCCTCTTACGGGGGCCCCGCGACCCCCCCTACCGCCATCCTGTTCATGGCGGCTTTCCCGCCATGAACAGGATGGCGGTAGGGGGGGTCAGAATCCCCTCGGCGGCGCAGCGAGCTGCGCCGCCTTGGAGGATTCTTAGGGGCAGCGGAAAACCGGCGGGAGACCGCCGGTTTTCCTGCACTGACCGCGGCCAAAGCGCTGCGGTCAGAATGCCCTGCGGGGCACCGCCGGCCTGTCGGCGGTGCTCCCGCCGACCCTGGCCCCGGCGGTCTAAGACCGCCGGGGTCAGAATCACCCCCAAAGTCTCTTTCAAGCACAAAGTACCTGGTTCAGGTGAAAAATCTCCGCAAAGAACCACAGAGGAGGAGATGTGTGGAAAAAAAGGGTGTGCATAATTTTCTCCGGCTGCACACAGTGAAGCGTTGTTTAGTTTTCACGCAGGGACGGCTGTGCGTCGATTTCCAGCGCTCGGTCGTGGATCCTCTTTGGGTTGCAGGGTTTTCAGATGCCCTGGGGATGATGCGAGGATTTCCTGCACTGGCAGGACGAAGTCACAGGAGCTGCGTCGATTTGGTGGGCATTGCGTTGAATTTTCTACCGCATGGCAGGCGCTGTGTCGATTCCTCTCTGGAAGTCGGGCTGCTTTGTTCCGGTTCAGTTGTGCGTCATTCCGGTGGGCCGTGCGTCGAATTACCGGCAGCTAGGCAGTTCTTCTTGGCAGGATGCAGGTTCTGGTTCCAGTTTCTTCTCCAGGAAGTGTATGAGTTGGTACGAGCAGAGGCTCTATTTAAATACCCAAATGTGCCTTTGAAGGGGGGGGGACTTCAAAGAATGGCTTAGAAGTGCACAAGGTCCCCTTTCAGTTCAATCTTGCCTGCCAGGGTCCCAGTAGGGGATGTGGTAGTCCTTTGTGTAAGGGCCCAGGAAGACCCATTCAAAATGCAGATGTATGCAACTGAGGCTGAGTATCCTGTGTTTGAGGTGTGTCTGAGTGAATGCACAATGAGCTGTCAACTAAACCCAGTCAGACGTGGATTGTAAGGCACAGAAAGATTTAAGTGCAGAGAAATGCTCACTTTCTAAAATTGGCATTTTTATAATAATAATATTAAATCCAACTTCACCAGTCAGCAGGATTTTGTACCACCATTCTGGCCATACTAAATATGACCTTCCTATTCCTTTCAGATCAGCAGCTACCACTCAAACAATGTATGATGGCAGCCCCATTGTTAGCCTGTGAAGGGAGCAGGCCTCACAGCAGTGCAAAATATATTTTAGGAGTTTTGCCCTACCAGGACATGTAAACTACACAGGCACATGTCCTGCCTTTTGCCTACACAGCACCCTGCCCTATTGGTTACCTAGGGCATACCTTAGGGGAGTTTTAGGCTTGAAAAGTACTTTTAAATGCCAAGTCGAATTGGCAGTGAAACTGCACACAAGCCTTGCAATGGCAGGCCTGAGACAAGGTTAAGAGGTTCCTTAAGTTGGTGGCACAATCAATGCTGCGGGCCCACTAGTAGCATTTAATCTACAGGCCCTGGGCACATATAATGCATTGTACTAGGAACTTATAAGTAAATTTAATAGTCCAATTGTGTATGACCCAATGTTTCCATGTTTAAAGCGAGAGAGCACTGGTTGGCAGTGGTAACGTGTACAGAGTCTTAAAACCAGCAAAAACAGTATCTAAAAAGTGGAGGGAGGGAGGCAAAAAGTTAGGGGTGACCACCCTAAGGCTGTCAGGTCTAACAGGCCCTCACGTGAGGCAGGGAGCCAGGAACCTCCTAGAAGATGACAGCGAGCTGCCTACAAGGTACAGCAGCATCTGTACACCCAGACAGACGTCGGATAAAACACCACAATTTCATAGAGTTCCTCTTGATGGCTTTATGCGTCCTGTCGAAGCAGCAATTATATATTTTGGAGGCAATTTTTAGGATGGAGATACTTGTCATGCACATGCATCACGCAGTGTGGACTTTGAAATTGAGTGGCTTTCACATTATTCGCATAGGTGCCACATATATGTTTAGTTTTGTGAGTTTCTTTAGGGTGGGTTGTACATTGAGGAGGTACATGATTGAAATATATTTGGTACACTAGTGCCATGAAGTGGCTAGTTCGTCGTTAGTGCTTTTTATGCGACATGCTTAGTCTCATATTCTTTTTAAGGTGGCATGATAACTGACTGTTTACTTTAAGCCACAGGCAGGGCACTGGCAAACAAAGGCTCCCCTATCCCTCGCAGTGCATGGGGGCCGAGCACCAGGGTGCCCCCTCAGCACCCTACACTGTGTACGAGCGGCAGGCACCTGACCTGCTTGCTCCCTGCAATAGTGATGGGTATTTGAGGCACGTTTTACTATGTGTAGTTTACAAAAACCCGACATGGTCTATCCGCCCAGCAATCACCCCCCCTCTTGACATCTGCCTACCTAGGTGCATGTTCCGCTCCATCTTCTTGGACGGTCCTCTGATAATGCTGCAATTCCTGCACTAACACACTCTTCCCTTTCATGTCCAACATCAAACCTAATAGACAAAAGTGTTCAAGGACATAAGAACTTAGAAACATTTATGGTATGCCAGCGTGACTGTGTTTTAAAAAAACAACTGCACTTATGCCAACAAAATGCTATAGAGGTTACTGCAATTTTGGCCCTGATTTAGGAGGGCCTAGCCCCTCCTTGTGCCATATTAGTGTAATTTGTTATGCTAATGTGGCCTAACAAGGCCAAAATCACTGTGCTATATTAACAAAGTGGAGCAATGCATTTCACTTTGTAACCCATTGAGCCACATTAAGCCTGTGCCAGGCATAATGTATGCAACGGGCCATTTTTAAAAGATTTCTTTGTGCCATTTTTTCTGCATTTTTAATACCTACTCAGAGCAGGCATTAAAAGGGAGCACACCATTAGTTACAATGGCCCCCGATGTACTGATCAGGGTTAGCAACAAAATTTTGGTGCTAACCCTGAAAAGCACATCAATAGCGTAAAGAATGTTGAAACTATTCCCCCCTACCCTGAGCTATAGTGCACTGTATTTTAAATACGGAGCACACATGGTGGCGGTAGGGGGCGCTAAGAGGCACAAGAAAAGTGGCGCTCCCCTTACTGCAGGACCACGTTTCATAAATCTGCCCCCTATTGTACTGGTAACATCAGAGTTTAGAAAGCGTCAGAAAAACTCAAAATAGGAGTGACAAAGTGCAGAGTGCGCAGTGAGAAGAGGTACGCTGATCGCATAATTTTAATCAAATAAAAACAAAGGAGCTAAGGAATTAACATAAAGAAAACAATGCAAAAAATGAAACTCATCTTCCTCTGCATCTCTGAAGCAGCCTCAATATATCACAACAGAAGGATACAAGGCCCCCTACTCCCTGCAACCAGAAGGTTACAGGGAGTGCAGTAATTCCAAAGGGCAACAGGTGACAATATTGACAAAAGGACAATGTGGCCCTACAATCTTTTAAGGTCAATAGTTTGAATACCATTACATTGAGGAATTATAACAAGTTTATGGTCGTTCAGACACCCACTAGTGCAGCACAAGCCGAGCAAGGTATTGGTGCCCTCCTTTATACTTCCACCTGTGAGATAAGATCAAGACATCAGTTATTTTCTGAGGTTAACATATCTCCCGACTCACTCTAACCAACCTCTCCATCTCGCACCCTTTCTATGTCCTTGAGAATACATCATTGTGCTTTTGGCAAAATCTTGATTTCCTACCCTCCCGTTGAATGTTAGAGTTTTTCCTTCCCGTTCCTCTTCGCTCCCACTCTGACAAAAGATTTTGGGCCAGATGTACTCAAGGAAGAGTTTGCAATGTTTGTGATGCGCTATTTGGTAATTGCAAACATGTAAAAATGTGTGTTTCCCACATTGTGTGAGTCTGAGTGGGCCACAAATAGACCTACCTCATTAATATTAAAAAGGTAGGTCTTGCTTTGAGACCCATTGGGAATTGCTAAAATCACAGGGATGGTGGTCTTGTGAGGTCATCAGACAACCATATTTGTGACTGCTTCTAAATAAAGCGATTCTTTATTTTTTTTTAAATGCCGCCTGTTTTCCTTAAAGCTTTTCATTCATTCTTTATGAGTAGGTTGTGGTCCATGGGAACACTGCCTCCTCCTAAAAAATGGTTTTACAAACTGTTGGAAAATGGGTTATTGGTAGGGCAGGTAGGTACCTACACCTAGCAACAAGCCACTAACCTCCACCTAGGTACAGTTAGGTCTCAGTAAATTAATCCCAACTCAACCCTTGGTAGCTTGGCAACGAGCGTCAAGGCTTAACTTAGGAGACAAAGTGTAAAGCATTCAAATATCACAAAACAGTAATTAAATAAAACACAGGAAACAGTTTAAAAATCCAAAACCAATTTATAAAAATAGTTTATATTTTTATCTTTAAAATGACACCAAAACGAATAAAATCGGATAAAGGGAACCGGAGATATGAATTTTTAAAGAATTATTACTTTTCTAGCGCTTAGAAACAAAAAGCGCCAATCGGGTCATCTGGTTGCACCACGACCGGGGCAAAGTCAAACTTTCAGGCCGACCGCGATGGAGCCCTGCTCGGCTACAGGTCGCGGGAGGCCTCGGTTAAAATGTTACCTTCTGACTTAGTCTTTATTTTGAAGACTTTTCTTCACCGGGACGAACCTGCCAGTTGAATCCGACCTCCTGGAGCCCTTGTCCGGATACGCGATGTGGGTTTCCTCGGTGGTGATTTCTACCTTCGGACTTAGTCGTTTTTTCGAGATGAAAATCCTTCGACCAGGGTAAACCTGGATCTTGATCCGACGTCCGTGGAGCCCTTCTCGGATACGATGGCTGGGAGGTCCCGGTCAACTTTTTACGTTCGGACTTAGTCTCTTTTTCTGATGTTTTTCTTTACCGGGACGAACCACGAAGTCAGGCCGGGTCACGGTTGAGGCAAGCCGGCTAGAATTTCCGCGGCGGGTCGGTCCCTCTCTGGAGCTTTTTCCCAAAAATTCACAAATCTTTTCCAAACTTCTGGGGCTTCACCCAGATGTTCTTTTAAGGTTCTTTTGGGGTCCACAGCTCACCCCAAGGGTCCAGAAGTTCTGTGATGGTCCTTGGGGGGTGCGGACTTCAACTCCCAGAATGCACCTGGCGCGAACTCCTTTTTGGCCACTGGACAGTGGTCAGCTGGTCGCTTTCTTCAGGAGTTGGTGCAGGGGACTCTGGTTAGCAATTTTTCACCTGTAGCAAACAGGGAGTCCCTCCTTGAACCAGTTGAAGCCAGGCAAAGTCCTTCTTGTGGTGAAGCCCAAGTGTGCAGCTGGTGCAGTCCTTCTGAGTGCAGGTTCCAGGTGCAGGCCAGGGGTCCAGCAGGGCAGTCCTTCTTCTTCTTTAGTTCCTTTCTTGTTGAATTCTGGAGGGGATCTGAGGTGTGGGTGCAGGTCTGCCAGTTTTATCCTTGCTCCTGGGTGAAAAGCAGGGGGGTCCTGGTTCTCCAATCAGGTACAGGGTCGTCCCCCTGTGATGACCACTTCCTGGGAAGTGTGGCAAAAGTCCATCCCAGTGGGCAACATTCTCTAAAAATCCAACATGGCTGAATCTGATTTTTCGAGGTTACATCTGGCTGAGCCCACCCACTGGTGTGGCTAAAAATCATAAACACACCCCTCTCTTGCCCTCTCCCAATCTAATCAAGGGGGCACCTAGCTGTCTGGGGTTGCAGGATGTGGGGGTGTTGCTGGTTGCTCCAAATGTCCTTCTCTGCCTTTGAAGACCAGTTTGGCAGCCCTCCCCCTTCCTGCCTCACCATCTGCTGAGGGGAGATTCTCTCCCCCAAGCACATTCCTTTGTGTGAAGCCAGGCCACTTCACACCTCATCAAGGCAGCTCTGCAAAGCTGCTGCAGGCTGGCCAATCAGAGCACAGCAGCAAAAACAATGCAGGGCTGAAATTGGCAACTTTTTAGGTAAAGTCTATAACTCTTTACCTGAACAAGTTATATTAAATCCAACAACTGGAAGTGGTGGGATTTATTACAACAATGAATTTGATACCAAATTATTGGTATGCAACATTTAAGGAGACTTTAAAATGTAAAATAAAGTCTCCCCATTCTAGCCTATGAAGGCCATTTACTTCAATGAGGGAAAAACGAATTTGGCTGTTTTTACCTCACCAGGGTTTATAAATCTATTTTTATAAAGTCCCTGCTTATAGTTACATGGCACCCAGCCCTAGGGGCACATAGGGCACACCTTAGGGGTGACTTATATGTAAAAATAAGGTAGTTTAAGACTTTGGAAGTACTTTTAATTCCAAAGTCGAATTTGCATATAACTTTAATTTAAAAGCAGCCAGCAAGGCAGGCCTGCCTTTAAAATGACACTGGGCACCTCAGCAGTGCACCTAGGTGTGCACCAACTATGCTGTGGTCCCTAAACCTACATGCCCTACCATATACTAGGGACTTATAGGTAGGTTAACTTAGCCAATTATAATTAGCCTAATTTGCATATCCATTTTACACAGAGCACAGGCCCTGGGACTGGTTAGCAGTACCCAGGGCACCATCAGAGTCAGGAAAACACCAGCATAAAGTGGAAAATGGGGGCAAAAAGTTAGGGGGCCTCTGCAATCAGCCCTGTTTTCTCACACAAACATTCACAAAGGGGAAGGTGTCCATGGACCCCTTTCCATTTGCGTATGGGTTACCACCAACTTTAAGTTGGTAGTAAAGTGTAAATGTTTAGCTCGCATTTCGCATGTTTAAATTCTTCATTTCTGCAAAATAGTAATTTGTAAATTCCAAACCTGGATTTGCACTTGAAAAACAGTCGTCAGGCTCGTCTGTTTTTCACATTTGTTTTAAAGTGGCCAAACCTCATATGTGATTCAAAATTCTTAAATTAGAAAAGGATATTGGAAGAAATGTTAAAAACGTGATAGCTGGCAATAACATGTTGTAATTGTTAAAGCAGACAAATATAAAGTTCTGTGAAGATTTATGAAAGTTTTGAGCTGACAAATATGACAAAAAAATGTAGCAGAGACTTACCTTGTAATTTAAACGTGAGCGACTATAGAGCAAAATAGCATCCATGCCCTGGTTCTCTAATTAAATGGGCATATATAATGCACAATCCAAGCTGTATTTCCTTATCTCACCTTTTCTCCGTTGTCATTTGTTACTTCAGTTCGTACTTTTTTCTTATCTGTGCAGAGAGAGCGAACACCCCCAGCCTGCATAGCTCCTCGAAGCCTCGCCAGGAAATCTACTCTTCCACAATGACTAACAGCAGGATCTTCCGGTTAAAGTGATGATGGCACCTTATCCAAAGTATCTCTCTGGATTTAGACAGAGAACAGATGATTATAGACAGTACTCTAGATATCGGATTAATTCACTTCAAGGTGCTATAAAACTTTATTTTAAAGGGTATTAGACATGAAATGGCCTAAATGCTGCCACTTCTGACTCATATAAACTTGTCTATTGCCGTATGGATGCTGGGCTACACTCTTCTCGGAACAAGAAACCTATCCTTCTCAAATACATAACGAGTCACTGCAATATATACCCCATCGATGTGTTATTTATTCTATGTCTATAGATCTGTCAATAAGATGTCTCTTGAGGTCTTACACTCTAGTCTGTCAAAATTGTTACCTTTGGGTGCTGGGTGATGAAAGTTCACAGACATTGGCACACTACACATGCCTACCTGCCAACAGCTCATTAGGACCCCCAGAGGAAAGTGTTGTTATGTCCCAGAGGCTGAATAACAATACATTGTTTTGACCAAGGAAAAATACGGACTTATGTCCCTCAATTTCATATTATTGGAGCCCAACTGTACATTTATTAATGGAAGAAAAAAATAACTAGTTAAGTATCGTTTTACAATCCTAACCCCTTCCACATACTTATGTGCTTAAGTTTTAAGATTAAGGCGCTGCTGTTGTGAAAAAATGCAGTTAACTAGAAATATTTTAGCAGGTTTGTAAAATATTTCAGGGGCAGTATAAGTGTAATAAGGAGAGGATGGATACTTTACACACGGGTGAGAATACATGTGTGGTGGTGCTTAGAATGTCTGCAGATATTTAACTCGATTTGTCATACAAATAAAGTGAACTAGTTCACAGCCAGGCACCAAACTACTCAGGCTGTGGAGCGCCCCCTTTCAACAGACTGGCAGCAGCTAGTCTGCAAAAACGAGAGTTCTCTCCCGGGTGGGCAGAATATTTGTGATGAAGTGTCTTCACAACACTGCAGGGTTGCTTTTGGCAAAATCGCTATCAGTCCAGGTAACACTAGGCATCAGACGGTGGACTTTAGACTTGTGGTCTGTTCAGAGAAGCGGGTTTGAAGGATAGTTAACTGTGCGGTACTGTATAATATTTTTATGAGACTCACACAGCCCTGCACCGAAAAGTTGATTACATTAACAGGGTTCCTGCCATTGCTTTATAAATATTCACCAGTTTGGCAGTCTGTTGTAATAACGAAGAAATCAATATTCTTCATGAGTGAGCCTTTATTATCCTTCTCTACTGCTCCATCTTCAAACAGCCTCTCACCTCACAGCTCAACATTCTACCATGAGCTTCTGTCCACATTCTATCTACTATGGAACATACTAATTTCTAAGAACTAGAGGGGGTGGAGCATACTATTAAACACATCTAAATACTTATAATAAAACAGTGAATAAAATACAGTAACTAACATTGATTTAGCTAGTTAAATGAATAAATAAAATTACAACACATCTTCCACCCTAATAATAAACAAGGAGGATGTTAGGACGTTTCAAAGGGAAGTTACAAGGAAGGTTGAAACAAGGATGAATAAGAACAACATCCAGGAGAAATGATAAATGCAGGAAGGGGACATTTCCTGCAAGGAAAACACATATAGGATTACAGTGGAGTAAAGGAATCATATGTTTACATCATAGTCCATAAGCCAGAAAGGAGTTTGGATATGTCTACTACATGTCCTTTTAGTGGTGTCCATTGCTATACCTTGACCTGACAAAAAGGAATCATGTGTTAACATCATAGTCCTTATGTCAGATAGGAGTTTGGATTTGTCTACTACATGTCCTTTTAGTGATGTCCATTCTTATACTTTGACCTGTGTTCTCCTTCCCACTCAAGTTGCCTTTATTGGGGAGTATTCTATCAGAGTTGGCAGGGGCATCTTGTTTGACAATCCTATCCATACTCCAACACTGACCATTTTCTAACACTATCACATTGTGTTTGACCTTACTGATTCGTACAGGTCCCATATAATTCGCACCCCTCATTGTTCCCAATTTTGGTCTTTTGACATACACCTAATCTCCCACCTTCCATAACCGTTTTTTTGTGCCAAGTTTGAGGTCATAATACATGTTGTACATATTTTGGTGTAAGGAAATCTGGTTTTGGTGTCAGGAAAGGTACGTACAACTTTATCCCGTCCACCTAACCACGTGGGAAAGAACTTTGTGCTAGGTTTCCTACCCTTTAGTGCTTAAAATGGGGAAATTTTAGTGACGGAGTTAGGAGTGGTGTGGTATGCCCATTTCATGTCTCTGATAGCATTCTTTAAATGATTAATGCTGGCAAATTGGATACATTCCTTGATCATACGTTTGACTCTTTCAAACAAGCCATTTGCATGTGGGCAAAATAAAGCAGTGGTAAGGAGGTTAATGTTGAGAATAGCAAGGAAGTCTTTCATCGCTGACGAGGTCAGTTGAACACCATTATCTGTGATGATGGTGGTGGGTATGCCTTCCATTGAAAATGCATCCTTCATAAAATTGATTAATGATTCTGTGGTGATTTGATTGACCATCCTTGCTTTGATCCAATGAGAATGGTAATCAATTAGCACAAAAGCATATAGTTTAGGTACTCCAGACATCTTGATTGGACCAATGATGTCCAGAGCTAATTTTTCCCAAGGTTTACTCGGAATGGAGACAGGAAAAATGGTCTTGCGAACCATTCTAGATTTATCACTGCTTGCACAGATCGTACAATCCTTCACCTCAGTTTCTACCATAGAATCCATACTAGGGAACCAATACTCTTCTCGAATACGTGATTTGGTTAGGCTTCTGCCCAAGTGACCCTCGTGGGCAAGCATAACGATTTTATGCCTTAGATTAACTGGGGGTATTATTTTGTCATTCCTAAACAGGAAGTCATTGTTTTCATTAATCTCATGCCTTATCTCTCAGTAGCCTTTGATGTCGTCGTTGACGTCCTTTCTCAAGCTGGGCCAGCCTTCTTTGGTAAATACTTTTAGCATAGATAAAGACTTATCTTGCTCATATGCAGAAACCCATTCATATCTGGTGATACAGGGTGTAGTGACTAACATAACAGGATACTCTGGGGTTTCATAATCCTCTTTTATATCTAGAGGAACTCTGGACAAGACGTCAGCAGTGGTGTTCTTATTACCAGTAGAAATTCCACCTTGAAACAGAAACTCTCAAGGTCCAGAATCTATTTGGCGATCCTTAGAGTACTATTGAAAGACCCTTTTGTGGAGAAAATATACATTAAAGGTTTGTGATCTGTGCGAATGTTAAACTGAGTGCCCCAAAGGAAGAACTTAACATGTTTAACTGCCTAGAAGCAAGCTAGGGCCTCCCTCTCAATTACAGAGTAATTGGATTCTGTTTTGCTAAGGGCCCTAGATGTGAAAGCTACAATTCTTTCCTTCCCCTCAATAAATTGGGCTAAAGTTGTCCCTAATCTGTTCTTGCTAGCATCCGTAGTAAGGAAAGTTTTTCTTTTGGGATCAAAGGTACACAGATAAGGTGCTGCCAATATTGCCTGTTTCACTTTTTGGAAAGCATTGTCATGGCTTTCAGACCACTCATAGGGAGTGTGACTTTTTAGTAAGACTCTTAAGTTGAATGTGAGTTCAGAAAAGTTCTTAACATACTTCGCCATGAACTCTGCCAGACCCAAAAACGATTTAAGTTCTTCTTTACTTCCGGGTGCCTTCGCTTTTTTAACCGCCTCCACAAGGCACATTTTAGATTTGAAGCCATCCTTAGAAATCGTATGCCCCAAGTATTCCACCGCACTCACACCAATTTGGCATTTTTCTTTTTTTAATGTGAGACCAGCATCTTTTAATTTGTTGAGTACGGCTTTTAGGTTTATGTCATGTTCTTTGACTGAGGCTCCATAAATGAGGATATAGTCCTGGAAGCAAAGAGTTTTGGGTGCATTGCGTAGAATGTGTTGAATGATTTTCTGGAAAACTGCAGCGGCTGACTCCAACCCAAATGGCATTCTGTTGAACATAAAAGAGCCCATAGGAGTGGTAAAAGCAGTTAACCATATGGAGTCCGGGTGCAGCTCCACTTGGTGATAGGCATTGGGTAAATCAAGAACCGAGAAACATACAGCCTCACCCATAGTACTTAACACCGCATGAATCCTGGGGAGAGGGTGTCTCTCAATCCAGATATTCTTGTTTAAATCTCGAAGGTCAATACAAACTCTGATGTCATCGCTGTGATTCTTTTTTTAGACAACAATGGGGGCTAGCCATTCAGAACTATCGATGGGTTGTATTATACCCAAGGATTCCAACCTGTTCAGTTCTTTCGCAAGAGCATCTTTGAGTAAAAAGGTAATAGGCCTGGTCTTGTGAACCACAGGTTTTGAGCTAGGTTTTAGTTTTATTTTGTGCTGGAAATCTTTAAGCAAACCCAGCTTCTCACTAAAGACCTCTAAGAATTCTTGAAAAATTGGTGCTGCTGAGTTAGGTTAATTAATGACCATAACGCGCTCTGGGTTGTTAGGATCCAACTTGATTCCAAGTTTCTTCTGGTGTTGCCAGCCTAATAAGTTGGATCCTTCTTGCACTACATATATTTTCCTTACAGTGGAACGATCCTTGAAAGATATAAGGGCCTTGAACATACCTTTAAGAGAAATAGGGTCTTTGTTGTATCCCTTAGGGTTAAGGTCTGGTGTATGTAATTTTATTGCCTGAGCACCTTCCATCTTATAGAAATCAGAAATATTTAAGAGAGTAAAAGGTGAGCATGAGTCTGCAAAAGCTTTGAACAGACTATCATCCATGCTAATCCATTGTGCTTTGCACGCATGGGTTCGGATCCCATCCTCGTCACCAGTGTTAACGAAAAAATCAATATTCTTCGAGAGTGAGCCTTTATTATTATTCTCTACTGCTCCATCTTCAAACAGCCTTTCACCTCACAGCTCAACATTCTACCATGAACCTCTGCCCACATTCGATCTACTATGGAACATACTAATTCCTAAGAAATAGAGGGGGTGAAGCATACTATTAAACACATCTAAATACTTATAATAAAACAGTAAATAAAATACAGTAACTCACATTGATTTAGCTAGTTAAATGAATAAAGAAAATTACAACACAGTCCTTTATAAGTTCAGCGATCAGGACCTCCGCCAGGGTGGCAGAGGTATTTACATTGTCGCCCTGACAGAACAGCCCAACCAAAGAGATATAAATATGGCCCCAACTCTTTGGAAAAGGCAGTCAGACAAGTCACCATTCCTTTAAGCTGTTTGACAGTATCCCAGCTCTAAATTCCATTGCTCTGCATCAGACACCCTCTCAGAAACATTCGGAAGGTCTTAACAAATCAGAATGACCTCAGAGTTTACCCATTCAGTTTTCTGTTCTAGGGACACTCTGGAAGATTGTGTTGCATGCAGGATAGTAGCAGTGTCAGGGTGAGGGAAGGCTCCTTCCTCTCCTCCAGACTCATCACAGTTCACTCTAGAAAGGAGCCCCCACAGTACCTGGAGACTGAAGACTCCCAATGATAAGCAATAATCATACTTTTCCAGCTCTACCAAGATGTTCTCCAAATTGGATTATGTATTTGTCCCCACATAATAAAATATGGCATATCTTGTTTGAGGAATATTGTATCATTCCCCTTTGCTGTTAGATGTAAGTTGGTCTGATATATATAGAAAGGTTGACTGGAAACTCAGGGGCATATTGATGACTTTTATACTGCAGGGCAGCGCTGCAACACAGGAAAAGGGTAGGCATGCACCATATTCATTCTTTATGGCACATTCCTGTCCTTGTCCCTTACACTGGTGCCATTTTGTCAGCATAGTGCCAATGCAGGCACCCTTGCACCATAGTGCAAGGGTGCCTGTGTTGTAGGCGGTATTGTTTTTGTGCAGGAAGGAGCACCTACCTGCACAAAAACAACCCTGATAGGCTTTTTACTCTTTCTATGTGTGCTACAGAATACAGCACAAATAGAAATAGGAAAAAACAAGGAGAAATAAAGATATGTCACCTCATTATGCATTTCTTTAGGTGCATCTTTGTGGTGCATTTCCAGGAGATCCATTAAAAACCATGGGAGTTGTATTGGGACACCCACTCAACGACCATGGAATGCCTCCCTTGTGTACAGTAATCCAACACAGTGATTTGTGGTGTGTTGTATTACTGCAGACTTTTGAAGCCATTCAAAGCCACACAAATTGGTTTTGAGTGCCTTCAAAGATCTAACTTAAGGTTTGTGACGCTCTTGCATCACATTGCATGGTGCAAGAGTGTTTAAAACCGGATCATAAATATGGCCCTAAATGTATGGAAATTGAACTATCCAAGGGTCATACCAGAACTCAGGCTAGATACCAAAATATATTTTAAGGAAAATGACAGTTCCGGGTGAGGTCATCTACAACACGGGTGCAGATATAGCTGGGTTGTTCGCACAGTATTTTGTAACAATCTAGGAGACAGAAATCCTGGATGGAGGTGAACAGATCTCTCTCTTACTCGTGGACACTGATATAGCAACATTAAACAACAATAAGCATGGAGGATAGAAATGATCTAGAGCGAGATATCACACTAGAGTTTTTAACAACTATCCAGACCTTCAGACTGATGCAGATGATGGGCTCTCTGGTTCATAGAGACCAATCTGGCTTCCTGCCTGAGTGTTGCACCTGACACAACCTAAGAGATGTTATCAGCTTGAGGAGTGACCCCAATATTATCATCGCCTTGATTGCGAAAAAGGCATTTGATGCAATACACTGGTCCTTTCTTTTCCAGACACTATGAATGATTGATTTTTGCCCAGCCTTCTGTAAATGGGTGGCTCTCCTATACCTGAAGCCAACAGCAGTGGTTAATGTTAATAAAATGATATTGAGGCTCTGTCCATTGGGACAGAGAACCCGACAGGGGGTTTCCGTAAGCCAGCTCTTCTTTACACTAATAAAAGAACCCTATGCCTGTTAGGTCAGGAAAAGATTTTGCTACATGCAGATGGCATTCTGCTATAAGTTATACGACCCACAGCTTCTATCCCTGAAATATTCCTGATATAAAATAAATTGGGGAAAGTCTATCCTCTACTATTAAGGGCCTGCAAGTGGACCTCCCTTCAGGAACTGGGATTACTACAGAATTTTTCATGGCACACACCCTTTTGGTAGCCTAGTGCCAATGCACAATAGACAGCTTCTAGCACAAATACAATCGTGAGAAGCAATATTCCTCATTCTATGTGTGCTGCAGAATGCAGGACTAGTAGAAAGAGGAAGTAATGAGGAGAAAAAAGATATTTCTTCTTCTTGTGCCTCTGCTGGAAAGGCGAATCTTATTTGTGCATTCCCAGGTTTTCTGGTAAATCTGGAAATGCGTCAAAAACCATGGTAGTTGCTTGAGAACACCCACTTAGCACACGTGGAATGCCTTTCCAGGGCAGAGTAAGTCAATGAAGCGATTTGTGCTGTTTTGCCGTACTCCAGATTTATGGAGCCACTCGTGGTGCAAGAGCAACATAAACCAGCTTGTAAATAGGCCACTGGGTTTCATAGTTCATGCTTTCTCAAAAAGATCCTCTGAGCATTGAGCAGCTCTTAGCTTGTATGCCTTTACTGCAGAGTTCAAATACATATGGGATTCGATGTTGTTGATGTAGAGGATAACTGATAACTGATAAATGATATCTGTTCAAGCCAGAATGTTGAGAAACAATGTGGAGCAAGGTGAAGGCCCTCCTACCAAGCAGCCTTCTTGTATAGGACATTGTGGGTTGCAAGTAGGGGATGGTAAATGTGAAACTGTATATGGCAAAGAAGGGTGAAAGGTGCAGGCAAAGCTAAAGATAAAACTGAACACGGAGTAGTTGTTTGCATTCGCAGAGAGTGCACAGCTGGATATGTTTAAAACGCTTCATGATGTGTTTCTTGAGACTGTTTGAAAACTGAAAAATTGTTCTCATGAAATATGGCGTAAACATAATCTGGTGCATTCATCACATTCATTCGGGAGTGATTAACACTCAGGCAGCATTTAAAGATTTTTTGAAGGACACAGACATTGAGGAATTAGTTGGACTAAATGGACTTGCCTTTGTGGATTTCTGCCCTGCACTGCATGCAATAGGGATAGCACACTGAAGATGTGCACTGACACGAAGTTTGATCACTAATTTTATTGTTTATGTGCATCTGTTGCCAGTATCAATGAGTTCCTGATGTTATTGTGCGCTTGAAGCTGGATCGGAGACCAGCATACCATCATATAGACATACATCCAGGGGCCAGAATCCCTAATGCAATTATAACCATAGAAGAATGGTTCCATTTTAAGAGGATGCATTTTCGACTGATATTAGTTTCCCTTGGAACTTCAGTGTAAAGGAAGTTGTCATTGCTGTATCTAGGATGATATTTAGGGTCAGATTTAAAACCTCCTTGTGCTACATTAACGCCATTTTGTTTACGCTAATGTGGCTCAAGGAGGTAAAAATCACTGTGCCATCTTTACAAAGTGGTGCAATGCATGCATTGCTCCACTTTGTGACCCCTTGGCCACATTATGCCTGCACCAGGCATAATGAATGCAAGGGGGACATTCCAGTGTTAGGTGGCCTGCAAAAATGGAGCAATGAAATCTACAGGATTTCTTTGCTCCATTTTTGGTGTCATTTTTAATGCCTGCCCAAAGCAGGCATTAAAAGAATGCACCCATTGAAATCAATGAGCCTCCTTGCACTTTGCTAGACTAGCGTCAACATTTTTGACTCTAGCGGCGCAAAGCTCCACATTAGCGTCAAATATTTTGACACCATTGGTCTAATGTGTGCCATGGTGAGCCCATCCTTCTCAACCTTAACTCATAAGCCAAGAGCATCTTTTTATCCTCTAAGGCCAGCCTCCTCTCCTCAATCTTCATTCTAAGCTTCTTTAGCTCAAACTGGTGCACCCTATCTGCCTGGCTGTCCTGCAACTCCTCAGGGGTCAGACCCTCTGATGACACACTGCTACCTACCCCAGAGACCCTTCCCCCATGCAGAACAGGTACATCCACTACATTATGAACACTCTGCACCTCCTCACCCTCACGTAATGGTCTGCACTGAATACAGCAGTGTACACCATCACTGTATGTCAAGTACAAATACAAGTTCTATCCTCACTGCTCACCAATGTTAGAAATGGGGTCTCTGGTAGGCAGTCAGTTTGCTCTCTGTTCAAGCACAGATCCTCACTCTAGTCAAGGCAAAGGAGAAACACATCTGGTTATCCTGCTCACCCCTTTGGTAGCTTGGCACTAGCAGAAAGGCTTTACACAGAGGCAATTTGTAAAGTATTTGTACCAACACACACAGTAATACAGTGAAACACTACATAGACCACACAACAAAGGTTTAGAAAAATAGTAAATATTTATTTAAATAAAACAAGACCAAATACAATATAAATCCACCGTACACAATTAAAAATATGACTTTAGCAATTAAAAACACAAAAGTAGTGCCTAGAGGCACAAATGCTGCAATCTGATGTTAAAGGAGCGTCGTGACAGAGTTGTTTCCCACAGTCCGACACCACTGGCGCCATTTACTGAGTCACACGGACCCCGAGGTACAGTACATTAGCAAAACATGTAAAAAAGAGGCTGGTGCACCGAGTCGGGAAAGTCGAAGTCCAGCGAAGTCACAGTGCTGCGGGGTGACATCACGAGGTCGTGATCACATCACAGGGTTACAGGCGTGGGGACGGAGTCGGGTGTCGCAAACGTACTGATGTGTCAGATTCTTGTAAATCTGCACCTTGATGTTTACATGTATAATCATTATTACAAGCGAGTGAACAGTTCAGAAACAATGGTCTGGCCTTGAAGAAATAGAAAATGCTAAATATTCATAAACCAAGAAGATTATTTGGAACATACCATTTTACAAGAAGGGGCAGACTGAAAGAATGTTTGGTCATAGCCACTTTGTAGGCTTTTTGAATGCTCTGAGGATGCTTTTGAAAAAAGGAGCAGTGAATTAAAAGGAAAGTGATGAACTGAATATCTTGTCCTGTTGCAATTATTTGTATTCGAAGAACAAGTATCCTGGGAGTAGAACCAGTATCTTGAATGTCCAGTTTGCCTGATGGATGTCTACGCATATGGAAATACATAGTTAACCTATTGAAAGGAAGTTTCTGGTGGCAGTGTGGGTTGTACAACTTTTCTGTCATGACTTGTATGTGCTGCCATTCAGAGTATAAACTGACCACATACCTATTTTGGCTAAAGTTGCATCTGAGGGTACTACGTACGCACAGGTTAGGTTAACACAGTTAAATTTCAAGTTGTAGGAAAACTATGTTATGCACAATATATATGCAAGGTAATATCTTGGCTGATTCATCAGGACACCAAGGGGCATATTTATACTCTGTCTGTGCTGAATGTGCGTCAAACGTTTGATGCACATTCAGCGCAAACCTTGCCCCATATTTAAACTTTGATGCCTGAGCCTGCGGACGTCAAAATCCCGCCGTGTGCATCATTTGTTGGATGCGGCAACCCCCCTTGTGTTAATCATATGCAAGGTAGGCGTTCCCGTCCAAAAAATGACTTAAACGCCCATGCGTCGTATTTATGCTTCCGGGTAAAAATCCCACACTCCCGGGAGGTGGAGCCGGAAAATGACGCACAGCCCGATTTGCATCAAAAATTAACATCTGGGTCAGGGCAGGCGTTAAAATGGGGCAAACACACCTGTATTTAATCAGAACACACAGAAGCAACAGCAGAGCAGCAAAAGAGAGATATGGAGGTGCTTCTCATCCAGCGTGCACGCAGATGCAGAGCCCAGCAACAACAACAGCAGTTACCACAACACCAGCAGGGACCCCAAGGGCAGCGCAGAAGGCAGGAGAGAATATTCCGCACCAGAACAACCCTTCATGACCTCAGGGAACATGACATTATCCAGAGGTACAGGCTGAACTGGCAGGCCATTCAGCAGTTGCTGCGAAACATAGAGCCACAGTTGGCACCCACCTTGCTGACACCCCGCACCATCCCAACAGAAACCAAGCTGCTAGCTGTACTTCACATGCTGGCATGTGGCTCTTTTCAAACAACTGGTGCCCTGGTTGCCGGAATATCACAGCCATCATTTTCTGCCTTTTTGCCCAAAGTACTGGATGCCATCATTGGACTCACACCCCGCCACATCCGCTTCCCAAACACACTGCAGGAGCAGCAGGAGACAAAACAGGGGTTTTACCTCATTAGTGGCTTCCCACACGTCCTTGGTGCCATCGACTGCACACATGTACGCCTTGTGCTACCAGCTGCAACTGAACACCTCTACCGCAACAGGAAGCACACACATTCCATCAATGTGCAGGCCATTGTTGATCAACAAGGATTGATCACCAACATCGTGGCAAAATATCCTGGGAGTGTCCATGACTCATTCGTCTTCCGTCACTCTACCATAAATCAGCACTTCCAGGATGGACTGTATGGCAATGGACTACTTGTTGGTAAGTACAGAAACCTACTTATATACACACAGCACAGCAACCCTCTAGGACACACAACACATACACCACAACAGCAACATGTCGACAGGAACACACAGGCCGTGACATCACGAGCCATGTTTCATAGGTCTGCATTGAACCTGTCACACATCTGAAATTAGTGTACAGTCTAATGTTAAGACGTCAATGATCACAACGTTTGGAGTGGTTTGCCTAGTTGTCACCTTGCAAAATATAAGCGTATCACTGGTGTTTAAATTAATCCATTGCATAAGTCTAAAGGTATGGGATGTCCAGGGTACATTGATGTGAACATGTTAACAACACTGTCAAAATTAATCTGTGTGTGGAACTATCATCTCACCCCCAGTGAAGACACAGGGACACCTGTATCACAAGTCAAAATGTAAGGGAGTGCAGACTGTACTGCAAATCCCAAAACATACTGCTGACAACCGGTCAGCAGCCAAACACTTGTTCAGCCGAGGAAACAACACAATGCAGATGTTACATCCTACAAGCCTAAGAAGGAACACTATAATACAGAAGAGTCACAGACAACACAAGACAACTACTGCCATGCAAGGTGATTTCAATGGGGCAAGCTACATCAACATGATCCCATTCATTTTCTTTTTCAGCTGATCAGGGGCATGGGATCCAGCCATGGATAATGACACCATTTGGCAACCCAAGCATTGCAGCAGAGCGTGCCTACAATGACGCATGTAGGAGGACACGCAGCATAGTCAAGAGGACCTTCGGCATCCTCAAGTCGAGATTCGGGTGCCTCAACATCACTGGTGGTAGCCTCTTATATTCCCCTGAAATGGTCTGTAAGTTCATTCTAACATGTGCCATCCTGCACAACATTTGTATAAGAAGGAATATTCCGCTCTTGGAACCAGAGCCACACATGCCTGAAGAGGAAGAAGAGGAGGATGGTGGCCTGCAACATGAGGGTGAACAACAAAACACAGCTGCTGGAGTGCGTAGGCGCCAGCGTATTGTGAACAATTTCTTTTAAAACTAATCACCACTGTATTAATTAACTAATGTGAATAAACACCGATAATAATCACCATATCATGTTCTGGCTAATCAGTTTTGCTCACCTTTATCTCTAACTATCAGAAGAAGAGTGTAGCCTCATGGAGCATTGCTGATATACCGATCAGGACACAGAAAATCCCAGAGCAATTGTGATGCGTATCATACAAGAGTCACATACACACACACTGTAAATGACATATATCCTGTACATTTCACCTTTGAAGGGCAATAGCAGAGGACCACACCTATTTCACACATACATGTTTACAACATGGTTCATCGCAGCATATGGCACACAACTAACACACCATCACTCAATAAGGGGAAAACAAGCCTCATACATGAGGCAGTTGATGTGCTATTGCATTGGTAACAGGAATGTATGACCAGACTCTTGACAGCACTAAGTCCAACTGCACCGATCTTTGCAAGGACTATCTGTGACTAGAGTTCCATATAAGCAGAACCTATTACAAGCATTGCGCACATGACATTCCATGTACATGTCAGCCCATTACCTAACTCCTGACACACCCATGCTCCTGGTCACAATCCACCTGTCTGAAGAGGTCCCTGGAATGGTAATATGTGTACCCCGATATTCCCTCCTCTACACACACAGACAAACAATACTAATCCTGTGTGCTACACCCTTTCCTATGTTATGCCATTGTCATAGTACATCTGACTGCATAGACGTCAGGTCAATTAATACACTGGCTTGTAGTTTCTAAGCCCTGTTATCACCTGTAGATTGCTTCCCGTGTGAAAGGTACTGTTGGCAATTTTAATTCAAATCTCACATACAGGACTTATGAGAAACTGATGCAGCACACATCTGTGATCACCCCCTGTAGACCACCCATTTTAACAAGCACTGCCCCTGCTGATGCCTGGAACAGCATAGAAGTTTCCATTTTGTCAAATACACCGTTATGCATTGCTACTAATTAAGCTGTGTAACACAGCCCTTGGGTTTATGTGTCACCTTCAAAAACACAGGACATACACAGTTTTCCATGTCAACTGTCTTGTTCTTCCTCCGACCAGTCTTAGCCAGACCACTGATTATGTACCTTGTGAAATTGCTGGATCCAGATTGACCATGCATCCTATCAGCCTGACTGGCACCTCTCTGTGCGTTATTCTAAAGGTTCCTTGTGGCTACATATGTACCACACTTGCGTTAGCAAACCTCTCATTCCTCAGAGGGTATTTTGTCATGTGCTTCATCAATGCATACCCAAATACATTGTATAGCATCATCTGCTTTTTAATTGTACCATATTAGTAAAATTGACTTTGAATACCAAAATCATGGCCCATACCTTGTCTGAGTCTCATGTATGCATGAACGACAAAGTGTGACAGTGTACCAGGGCTGTATGCAGGGATTGGGTATGGTTCCTCCAGCGGAACCAGCTACCTCTGATAATGTGCATGATAAAGTCCACACATATTAGGACCCTGACAGTTCACACGCTGAATCATATTGCTCACAACATATTGATGGGCTGTGCTTGCTGAATAGCTGCTACATTAATCAACACAGAGACTATGAGGTTCCCAGATGCAGTGGGAACTTCACAGGCCAACCTGTGTACAAATGTCGTAATGACACCTGCCGGAACATGACACCCGAGACATTATCTCACTCAGCACACCAAGGTTGCCCTGTTGACAGTCTCATTACATGTCTTTAGTGACAGGGTGGGACCATCCCTATGTAGGTTCTCATGTCCTCATCCACTTTACTCACATTGATCTCCGAAGGTTACTCAGTAGATACAGGAATAGCTGCCACTGACTCATGATGAGACCTGGACGTAACTGTGACAACATAGACCCCTAAAAATATACAGGATCAACATGGGACCACACACATGAACAAGACACCTCTGTGCAATTGATCACTTGAAATATGTGTACACGTGCTGCCTCGTGTGCTGGTCCACCACTGCCACTGGAGAGTTGTGGCTCAGTCATGTGACCACAACTGTGGCGTCATATTACATTTGTGGTTCACCTTTGGCTGTCTGTGCCAATAACATGGTACCCACTTTGTCTATGCATGGTCCTGACTCACTGTGGGTTCACCAACAAGTGCCTAGGAAGCAGTTAACAAAATTCAAGGACATGGGATGGCCAACTTGTGGACCATTGACATGAACAAGCGTCTGCCATCTATCCGGTGCATGCTTTGTCATTTGTGGTGTCTACGTTACCCAAAATCTTGGAAGTGCACACAAAAGATGTCGCTACATGTATGACTAGCACATGTCCTCTCTCATTTCCACAATGACTTGCATCTAAGGTTTGGACACATTGACTTCACATTCATACAAGCATATTTGCAATAATGCATCTTGTGATGCACACACACTGGGTCGACTAATACATTAGTAGCCACTGCACACACATTGAGCCATAGGCATTGAGGTATTGTACTCATGTGCGTTACGTATGATGTCTCACATGTCAACATACACCATCAACACCAAAGTGGGTGCAATCAGCCTATCTCAATTGTGTCCCAAATGTAACATTACATTAAAATGGAAAAAATACAAAAAAACAGTTCATGCCCTGAACTTTTCACGCATAAGCGTCAAAAAATGGCGCACAAGCGTTAAAAAATTACGCTTATGCCCGAAAAACGACACATAATGCCCTGAAAATTGGTTAAGTGTTAAGACTATTTACAAATATATGGATGCAGCCTAATTTTTACTCCTGTGTGTCAAAAAAAATGACGCGCATACTGTATGGGTGAAAAAATATGACGCATAACGATAAAAACGGCGGCCATTTTATGCAGGAAGTGATGTAATAGGATATCCTGTTTACAGATTATATACAGTGGGTGTACTTTCACTTTGCAGTCTGTGATTCTTCTAGACTGTGTGGCTGTGTTCTGAGTTTTGTCCAGTGAAATTGTGCTTTTGTCTCTTGTGTGCTCCATTACTTGTTAGTTTGTGAAATAAATATTGTTGTTGTATACTGTCTGAGTGTGTTTTGTGTACAATTGTCCAGTATTGTATTGTATTTGTTGTTTGTGGTGGGAGTCTGTTGTGGGTAGTGCTAGTTTGGGGATAGTTGGGCTCTTTTAGTTGTTAAGTTTACTATTTTTGTACTTCTACTTTTGCCCTTTTCTCCTTTGTTCTTCTTTATCCCCTATTCCCCTTTTCGGTGCTAAGATGTTGGGTAGGCCACATCTTGGCAGGATCGATGAAGAGGAGCTTGGGGGGTTTATATGGCTGGTGTGCAATTTCCTCCCACTGATGATCGAGGCAGGGGGCAGGGTGATACAGGGGTATCACACCGAGGCGCGACGAATCTGGTGGGGAAAGGTCCTGCATCACTTGCAGCGTTTGTATGGGAGCCAGAGGAATGACCACCAGCTGAAGCACCGCTGGGCTGACCACATCACCAGGGAGCAAGATCTGATGGATCACCTGGGAATAGTGATTGGTGGCCCTGTTGGTGAGTACAAATCATGTAAATGTGCACAATTAAAAGCTCTATAGTGATATCAGATGATTTGTACAATATCTGCCGGCTAAGTTGCTGACTGTGTGGAATGCTTCAGAAACATACAGGGTCATTGATTGACTATGTGAAGGACTACAATTGCTAGCTGTCAGGAAGCACGTGCTCTGCAAACTTACAGAATACTGTTGCTTAATGAAATTTGGTGCCGCCTTTGTGTCAGACAGCAACACAAATTAGGAGCCAATCATGTCTATATAGGTCACATTTGGCCGTGAAGTATAGATTTTTTAAAATATTGGCAACCTTTGGTGACGCAATAGCTAGACTGACGTTCTAAACACTACATGATGCAGAAATTGAGTGCTGGCTTCACGTCAATTGATGATAGCAATGTGGCCCAGACATATGTCTCATGTGTGTCTGGTGAGTGTGTAAGGAAAGCGTTTTTGGAAGTTCCATGAATGTTAGGGATTATTGTGGTCCTTCATCATTTTGGATACATGTCAGATCTGGATTTGGAAACATAGGGAAAAGGTGTAAGGTGCCCTCAGCTAACATCTTACACTGGTATTTGGTGTTCCACCTTTCGTTAGGGATGGCAGGCCAAAGGTATGCACATGGGTTCATATCTCTATGGTTGGTGCAAATCACCATAGCTGGGCCACATCAAATGAAGAAACTGTAACAACATGAGGGCTTACAAAAGTCCCTGCCCCTCTGTACATTGTACCTTGGCTTTGGATGTCTCTCTTTATATGCACATGATGAGACGAATACACGCCATTATTATGTCTGCTCACTAATGACGGAGCATGTTTGCCACCACATGATAGTTAGGGGTACTGCATGTGTGCAGATATGTGTGTAATTGTCACAGGAGATACATGCTATGTACATGTTAGCCGTGCTATATCGGATGCAGTATCACCATGTCTGAGTGGCTTTAATTACTTATGTCATCTTACATATGTCTTTGGAATTGTTGGTCAGTGCACAGATTTTGAGCACATTTCTTCCTTCCGTGCGTTACAGGTGGACCGGCACCCTACACTGTAGGCGAGGTGGCTTCATTTGAGGACCCCAACAACTCCAGTAAGTGTTGATATGTCTGTTATGTGTTGTTTTGCTGGTGATGGACTCCTGTGTGTTGAACACATTGCAAGGTATGAAGCGCTGGCCCATCATTTGTCTTGTTCCATGAGTGGGATTTAATTTTCTAAGCATTTTGGAGTTTGCCAATGCTTATCCTATTGTCTTATCTAGGGATTCTAGGTCATTCCTGTAGGCCCTGCAATGTGAACTGGGGTGAGTCATGTGGATAACACTTGTATCAACAAGAGTCGCACTGGAACTAATCTCAGATTTAGTCTACCTGTCAGACCCACATTCTCCCAGAATGGGGCTGCAAAATGCTTACCCACAGACTTCTGCTTCCCTGTTCACCAAAGTACTCATGAAACTGTAGGGTGAACTTCCTAGCAGCATGTAGTTCCATATGTAGTGCTACAAGTAAGTGGCAATTGAGTGCAATGGCCTAGGTGTGCATGCAAATCATGACCATGGGTGTTATTGCAACTCTGTGTCTGTTGTAAGTCATGCCTTACTGGAAGTATATGATGTGGACAAAGGTCTGCATTTCCAGACATGTGTGACGCTGGGATTGGTCAAGGGTTTGCTGTCTCCTATTTGTTGATAGACGTTACCTGTGGTGTGTGTGTAGAGCCAAACACATGTCCAGCTTTCTGTAGCTTCCTGGGTGTCCATGTTGTTCGAAGTTGTTAGTTGTTTATCCACCCCCCCCCCTCAAACAAAGGCATGGGTTTGTGAATAGTGTACCCAGGACTGATGATACAAGTATGTTACACAGACATGTAAATCAGTGAATGTTTGGTCGGAACATAGTATACACACTCAGATATAGCACATGAGTACTATATTAGCATGTCCATTTACAACTTGCAGATCATGTGGCCCTAGATTTCCATCCCGTACACTGACATTTGTAGCCCTGGCATTGGCGCAGGATGTGCTGCATGATTGTTAGCTGCCCACTGTCAGAACTCTGATGCCAAATTAATGCCAGTTGTTACTCATCTTGTAGGCTTTGGATGTGCTATGTGTGATACGACCTTTGTAGGCTGGCCTGCCATGTACTTCATCAGGGACATTCAATGATCTGTATGATGATATGAGCTGTTACAAGTACAGTAGATGTACTGTCTGATTTACTTCTTGTGCCATTTCACACAATACAGTTCAAAATGTAATTTTTTTGCCTGTGTCTTCACAGCTGCTAACATGACACCCATCAAGGTCCGTGAGTTCCAGAGGCGGGCAATGCGTTACCAGCATATCCTGCTGGTAGAGTCGGGATTCAGACTGATGGCCCAAAGATACAGGAACGAATGGGCCTCCGGAGCATGGAGGGCTTTTCCACAGGGTGGCCCTACTTTGCCCACCACAGCCACCACCAGCACAACCACCACTTCCACCCAGGTGGCACTACACTCAGCTGGGACTGTTGTCCCAATAACTTCTGCAGTTGTTCCAGACCCTAGCAGTGGAACACCTTCAGGGCAGCCCACAGGCATAGACTCTACACGCCCACACACGTCCTCAGCTGGTACCCAGACCGCCCCAGCTGCTACAGTTGACCCTGCAGCTTTTCAGGAAATGCAACGCAAAATGGACCGTGTCCTACGGAAAATTTGTCACCTGAGCCGGGATGTTTGCCATATGAACAGGCGTGTGCGGTCCATAAAGCGGACCCTCCGGAGGGCCAACCTCTAGACTTGATTCCCTCCCCTCCTTCCTCTTTCCTTGTTCTTAACTTAGTGGGCTTAGGGGGCTTAGGGGGCTTAGTGTTAGGTTAGTATAGGCGTTAGTTTAGTTAGTGTTAGTGGGTGGGGGGTCCTGATTATTTCTATTTTTTATTTTTGAGTGTGTGAGTGGGTGGGAGGGGGGCTATGTTGGGGTTCTTGTGTGTTTACAATTTTTTTTGTTTTTAATATAAAAAAACAAAAAAATATATATTTGTTTAGTATAGGATAGTATGTGTTTAGGTTAGTATCTGTTGTCCTCCATGTGTCCCGTCTCATAAGGGGGGGTGGGGGGTTGATGTTTAGAACGTTTTGTTACATGTTGTTGGAAAATGGGTTATTGGTAGGGCAGGTAGGTACCTACACCTAGCAACAAGCCACTAACCTCCACATAGGTACAGTTAGGTCTCAGTAAATTAATCCCAGCTCAACCCTTGGTAGCTTGGCAACGAGCGTCAAGGCTTAACTTAGGAGACAAAGTGTAAAGCATTCAAATATCACAAAACAGTAATTAAATAAAACACAGGAAACAGTTTAAAAATCCAAAACCAATTTATAAAAATAGTTTATATTTTTATCTTTAAAATGACACAAAAACGATTAAAATCGGTTCAGGGGAACCGGAGATATGAATTTTTAAAGAATTATTACTTTTCTAGCGCTTAGAAACAAAAAGCGCCAATCGGGTCATCTGGTTGCACCTCGACCGGGGCAAAGTCAAACTTTCAGGCCGACCGCGATGGAGCCCTGCTCGGCTACAGGTCGCGGGAGGCCTCGGTTAAAAAGTTACCTTCTGACTTAGTCTTTATTTTGAAGTTTTTCTTCACCGGGACGAACCTGCCAGTTGAATCCGATCTCCTGGAGCCCTTGTCTGGATACGCGATGTGGGTTTCCTCGGTGGAGACTTTTACCTTCGGACTTAGTCGTTTTTTCGAGATGAAAATCCTTCGACCGGGGTAAACCTGGATCTTGATCCAACGTCCATGGAGCCCTTCTCGGATACGATGGCTGGGAGGTCCCGATCAACTTTTTACGTTCAGACTTAGTCTCTTTTTTGGATGTTTTTCTTTACCGGGACGAACCATGAAGTCAGGCCGGGTCGCGGTTGAGGCAAGCCGGCTAGAATTTCCGCGGCGGGTCGGTCCCTCTCTGGAGCTTTTTTCCAAAAATTCTCAAATCTTTTCCAAACTTCTGGGGCTTCACCCAGATGTTCTTTTAAGGTTCTTTTAGGGTCCACAGCTCACCCCAAGGGTCCAGAAGTTCTGTGATGGCCCTTGGGGGGTGCGGACTTCAACTCCCAGAATGCACCTGGCGCAAACTCCTTTTTGGCCACTGGACAGTGGTCAGCTGGTCGCTTTCTTCAGGAGTTGGTGCAGGGGACTCTGGTTTAGCAATTTTTCACCTGTAGCAAACAGGGAGTCCCTCCTTGAACCAGTTGAAGCCAGGCAAAGTCCTTCTTGTGGTGAAGCCCAAGTGTGCAGCTGGTGCAGTCCTTCTGAGTGCAGGGTCCAGGTGCAGGCCAGGGGTCCAGCAGGGCAGTCCTTCTTCTTCTTTAGTTCCTTTCTTGTTGAATTCTGGAGGGGATCTGAGGTGTGGGGTCAGGTCTGCCAGTTTTATCCTTGCTCCTGGGTGAAAAGCAGGGGGGTCCTGATCCTCCAATCAGGTACAGGGTCGTCCCCCTGTGATGACCACTTCATGGGAAGTGTGGCAAAAATCCATCCCAGAAGGCAACAGTCTCTAAAAATCCAACATGGATGAATCTGATTTTTGGAGGTTACATCTGGCTGAGCCCACCCACTGGTGTGGCTAACAATCATAAACACACCCCTCTCCTGCCCTCTCCTAATCTAATCAAGGGGGCACCTAGCTGTCTGGGGTTGCAGGATGTGGGGGTGTTGCTGGGTGCTGCAAATGTCCTTCTCTGCCTTTGAAGACCAGTTTGGCAGCCCTCCCCCTTCCTGCCTCACCATCTGCTGAGGGGAGATTCTCTCCCCCAAGCACATTCCTTTGTGTGAAGTCTGGCCACTTCACACCTCATCAAGGCAGCCTGGCAGAAGCTGCTGCAGGCTGGCCAATCAGAGCACAGCAGCAAAAACAATGCAGAGCTGAAATTGGCAACTTTTTAGGTAAAGTCTAAACTTTTTACCTGCACTAGTTATATTAAATCCAACAACTGGAAGTTGTGGGATTTATTACAACAATCAATTTGATACCAAATTCTTGGTATGTAACATTTAAGGAGACTTTACAATTTAAAATAAAGTCTGCCCATTCTAGCCTATGAAGGCCATTTACTTCAATGAGGGAAAAACGAATTTGGCTGTTTTTACCTCACCAGGGCTTATAAATCTATTTTTATAAAGTCCCTGCTTATAGTTACATGGCACCCAGCCCTAGGGGCACATAGGGTACACCTTAGGGGTGACTTATATGTAAAAATAAGGTAGTTTAAGACTTTGGAAGTACCTTTAATTCCAAAGTCGAATTTGCATATAACTTTAATTTAAAAGCAGCCAGCAAGGCAGGCTTGCTTTTAAAATGACACTGGGCACCTCAGCAATGCACCTAGGTGTGCACCACCTATGCTGTGGTCCCTAAACCTACATGCCCTACCATATACTAGGGACTTATAGGTAGGTTAACTTAGCCAATTATAATTAGCCTAATTTGCATATCCATTTTACACAGAGCACAGGCCCTGGGACTGGTTAGCAGTACCCAGGGCACCATCAGAGTCAGGAAAACACCAGCATAAAGTGGAAAATGGGGGCAAAAAGTTATGGGGCCTCTGCAATCAGCCCCAGTTTCTCACACAACCCCCCCCCCCAGCCCACAAGCCCAGGAGACTCAGCCCAACCCTGGGAGAGTCTTCCTGGCTTGTTAGGCGAGGAAGACAGTGAAGAAAACTGGCTGTCCCTTTGCAGGGCCTACTCTGCCTTATATCCTCCTGTCAGGGTCACTCCCTCTGGGTAGTGAAGCCATCCCAACAGTAAAAGGACCCAACTCAAACTGAAACTTCCCTCTAGGGGGGTCTTCCTCCTCTCTCTCTGCCAACTTGGGTAGTCAGGTGCCCACCTCCCCTACTCCTAACTTTGCTAGGGCAACACCTAGCTTACCCAAAGAGGTCACCCAACACTTGAGCAACCCCACCATGACCAACAGGGTCAGGGGGCCTACTTTGCTATTGGCCTTGGGGTCTGCCTCCCAGGCCAAGTACAATGCTGCCAGGAAGGCTAGCACCCAGCAGAGGCTACTGACAGCTGTCAGTACCCAGAACCACACCCTAAGCTCTCCACTGACAGGTGGCTGAGCTGCTTTAAGGGCAACTTTGGGGTCCTGGCACCCCTCTTGCTGTATAGAGTGGGGGGCTACCACCTCCTGTGGCAGACACCCTCCTTCCACTCTCCCTTCTGTCAGTGCAGGGGCAACACCTTGCATCTGGACAGCTGCCTGACTACTCAGGACTTCCTTGGGGTCAGGTGAGGCCTCACCAGTGCCAACTCTGGGCTCCTCCCCTACTGGGACAGAAGGCCTTTGGCTCCCTGGAACTCTCTTTAAGAGTGGCCTACCCTTCCTTTTCTTCTTTCCTTTTCTTGGGGACCCCTGTCTCCTAACTGTAGGGACTGACTCCCCAGGACTTTGGGTTGGGGGGGCGCCCTGGGCGACCACCCCATCTGTGACCAGACTCACCTCTGGGAGGTCATTGCCCAGGATACAATCTAGGGGAAGGTCAGCACTGACTACCACCCTAATCCAGTCAAGGATACCCTCCCTCTCTAGGGGCACTATGGCTACAGGTTTGGAGGTGACCTCCCCTGTGGCTATCCTGACTTTCTTTGTCTTTCCTGGGACATACATGTCTGGGGTCACTAACCGGTCACTCACTATAGTGTGACTGGCACAGGTGTCTCTCAGGCCAGTAGTAGGGATCCCATTCACCTGAATGGGGTGGAAGTGCCTACTTCCACCCTCAGGGATCACCAGCTTACCATCTGGTCCTGTCTCCCAGCACAATGCTAGGAGGACTTCATCATCTGAGGAATCCTCCTCTATGGCTACACTGGACAGCCCAGTGCTAACCACCTTCCTTGGACAGGCTGCATCTCCTCTGAAGTGACCTGTCTGCTGACAGTCAAAGCAAGCCCTACTGTCCAAGAGTTTTTTTAACCCTGGGTCTCCCTGTCTCTGCTTGTCAGAGTGGGAGTGGGATTTACTCTCCTCCTTCTTAGGGTTCTGGGGTACAGAGGGAGTCTCTGTGGTGGGCTTACCACCTCCCTCCTTAGGTTTTTGGGGACCTATCCCCCCCTTCTTGGAGTCTCCCCCCTGGGACTTGACAACCACCCTGGTTCTCAACCACTCATCAGCTGCCTCCCCCAGCTTTCTAGGGTTGGTCTGCTTAGAGTCCACTAGATGCTGCCGTAACCTTTCTTGGGTACAATTGGTCAAGATGTGCTCTCTCATGATCAGATTGTATAACCCCTCATAAGTATCTACTTTGTTACCAATAATCCAGCCCTCTAGTGCCTTTAGTGAAATGTCCACAAAGTCAACCCAAGACTGGGAACTGACCTTCTGGGTGTCCCTGAACTTCATTCTATATTGCTCTGGGGTCAGACCAAACTTCTTGGCTAAGCACCTCTTCATACTAGGGTATGAATTTGCCTCCTCCCCCCTTAAGGTCAGAAGCCTATCCCTCCCTGAGTTGGGGACCAACTCCCACAAAAGGGAACCCCAGTATTGAGGCCTAACCCTTCTCATTTGGAGTGCCCTCTCAAAGGCCCCCAGCCACTTATCTATGTCATCCCCCTCTACATAGGCAGGAACCACCCCTTTGGGTAATCTGGGGCAAACTCCCCCACCCATGGACACCTCAGCTTCTTTATCGCTGCTTCCATCTCTTTTCTCTTTGCATGCCCACTTTTTCTTTTCTAGGGCCAGCTTCTCTGCTTCCAAAGCTATGTATGCTAGCTGGGCCTCCAGCTCTCTTTCTCTGATGGATGGGTTCTCTCCCCCTGAAAGGACCCCCTTCCCACCACTAGCTTTGGATCTGCCCCTAGTGACTGTATTTACTGAGGACCGTTCTTCCTCATCCTCACTTGGGCTCAGATGCCTTCCCTCCCCTGAGTGGTTAGAGCTTGCATCCTCCCTTCTTTCTCCCTCCTCTGGAGCTTCTTCTGACTCTACCTCTTGGGCCTCAGCCCATGCTGTCAGGGATGTGATCAGGATTTGCTTCCTGAGATCAGTGGTTGCAGGCAACCCTCTTTCAATACACAACCCCCTAAGCTGGACTACTGTCAGTGTGGGTAGGCTAGCCAGATCAAGCTCCATGGTTCCCTAGTTTTGTGTCAACAAAAACTTTTTGCAAAAATTGGAAACAAGAATTTAGAAAAATTACAAAAATTCAATAATTGAAATTAATCCAAATTAAAAATTAAAAACAATTTTTGCACTAGGACAATTTAAAGGATTTTTTATTTGTTTTACCCAAAACTGTAACGTGATATTGAACACAAGTACAGGATCCCGTCGCTGCTTCCAATTATGTTGGAAAATGGGTTATTGGTAGGGCAGGTAGGTACCTACACCTAGCAACAAGCCACTAACCTCCACATAGGTACAGTTAGGTCTCAGTAAATTAATCCCAGCTCAACCCTTGGTAGCTTGGCAACGAGCGTCAAGGCTTAACTTAGGAGACAAAGTGTAAAGCATTCAAATATCACAAAACAGTAATTAAATAAAACACAGGAAACAGTTTAAAAATCCAAAACCAATTCATAAAAATAGTTTATATTTTTATCTTTAAAATGACACAAAAACGATTAAAATCGGTTCAGGGGAACCGGAGATATGAATTTTTAAAGAATTATTACTTTTCTAGCGCTTAGAAACAAAAAGCGCCAATCGGGTCATCTGGTTGCAACTCGACCGGGGCAAAGTCAAACTTTCAGGCCGACCGCGATGGAGCCCTGCTCGGCTACAGGTCGCGGGAGGCCTCGGTTAAAAAGTTACCTTCGGACTTAGTCGTTTTTTCGAGATGAAAATCCTTCGACCGGGGTAAACCTGGATCTTGATCCGACGTCCATGGAGCCCTTCTCGGATACGATGGCTGGGAGGTCCCGGTCAACTTTTTACCTTCGGACTTAGTCTCTTTTTTGGATGTTTTTCTTTACCGGGACGAACCATGAAGTCAGGCCGGGTCGCGGTTGAGGCAAGCCGGCTAGAATTTCCGCGGCGGGTCGGTCCCTCTCTGGAGCTTTTTTCCAAAAATTCTCAAATCTTTTCCAAACTTCTGGGGCTTCACCCAGATGTTCTTTTAAGGTTCTTTTAGGGTCCACAGCTCACCCCAAGGGTCCAGAAGTTCTGTGATGGTCCTTGGGGGGTGCGGACTTCAACTCCCAGAATGCACCTGGCGCAAACTCCTTTTTGGCCACTGGACAGTGGTCAGCTGGTCGCTTTCTTCAGGAGTTGGTGCAGGGGACTCTGGTTTAGCAATTTTTCACCTGTAGCAAACAGGGAGTCCCTCCTTGAACCAGTTGAAGCCAGGCAAAGTCCTTCTTGTGGTGAAGCCCAAGTGTGCAGCTGGTGCAGTCCTTCTGAGTGCAGGGTCCAGGTGCAGGCCAGGGGTCCAGCAGGGCAGTCCTTCTTCTTCTTTAGTTCCTTTCTTGTTGAATTCTGGAGGGGATCTGAGGTGTGGGGTCAGGTCTGCCAGTTTTATCCTTGCTCCTGGGTGAAAAGCAGGGGGGTCCTGATCCTCCAATCAGGTACAGGGTCGTCCCCCTGTGATGACCACTTCCTGGGAAGTGTGGCAAAAATCCATCCCAGAAGGCAACAGTCTCTAAAAATCCAACATGGATGAATCTGATTTTTGGAGGTTACATCTGGCTGAGCCCACCCACTGGTGTGGCTAAAAATCATAAACACACCCCTCTCCTGCCCTCTCCTAATCTAATCAAGGGGGCACCTAGCTGTCTGGGGTTGCAGGATGTGGGGGTGTTGCTGGGTGCTGCAAATGTCCTTCTCTACCTTTGAAGACCAGTTTGGCAGCCCTCCCCCTTCCTGCCTCACCATCTGCTGAGGGGAGATTCTCTCCCCCAAGCACATTGCTGTGTGTGAAGTCTGGCCACTTCACACCTCATCAAGGCAGCCTGGCAGAAGCTGCTGCAGGCTGGCCAATCAGAGCACAGCAGCAAAAACAATGCTGAAATTGGCAACTTTTTAGGTAAAGTCTAAACTTTTTACGTGCACTAGTTATATTAAATCCAACAACTGGAAGTTGTGGGATTTATTACAACAATCAATTTGATACCAAATTCTTGGTATGTAACATTTAAGGAGACTTTACAATTTAAAATAAAGTCTGCCCATTCTAGCCTATGAAGGCCATTTACTTCAATGAGGGAAAAACGAATTTGGCTGTTTTTACCTCACCAGGGCTTATAAATCTATTTTTATAAAGTCCCTGCTTATAGTTACATGGCACCCAGCCCTAGGGGCACATAGGGCACACCTTAGGGGTGACTTATATGTAAAAATAAGGTAGTTTAAGACTTTGGAAGTACCTTTAATTCCAAAGTCGAATTTGCATATAACTTTAATTTAAAAGCAGCCAGCAAGGCAGGCTTGCTTTTAAAATGACACTGGGCACCTCAGCAATGCACCTAGGTGTGCACCACCTATGCTGTGGTCCCTAAACCTACATGCCCTACCATATACTAGGGACTTATAGGTAGGTTAACTTAGCCAATTATAATTAGCCTAATTTGCATATCCATTTTACACAGAGCACAGGCCCTGGGACTGGTTAGCAGTACCCAGGGCACCATCAGAGTCAGGAAAACACCAGCATAAAGTGGAAAATGGGGGCAAAAAGTTATGGGGCCTCTGCAATCAGCCCCAGTTTCTCACACATGTGATAAGTAAGTTTAGCTTAGGTTAGTTAGGGACAGTTGTGGGTAATGAGTAGTTAGGGTAGATTAGGGTAGGTAAGACCTTTCCCCGAGTTTCCTCTTCTGTTATTACCGTTTAATAAATATATAGTGAACCCTATACAGTATGTGTTAAATGCTTGTTGATCAGGGCCTTGGCATAAGTGCACATGAATTTTGTTCTATTACATTCGTGTCCTATGCTACGAACAAATCTCAACTGAGCTGTAAGATTGGCAGCTACCCCAGAGCTACCTTGCAAGGATTCCACCATTCATTGCAAACACCAATCACAGTTAATATGGATCCCAATGTGTTTTTTTCAATCAGTATGTTTTCAAAGTCACAAACAGTGCTTCCAGATTTAGTATTGGGGGGACTGTTTTAGGTCTGACTGCAGTGTGATGTTCAAGGAAACCCTTATAAGGTGAGTGGTCGTAAGCACTCTTGTAGTATCATCTTCATGACTCACAGACATAATTTGTGACACTGTTTAGCATGATTACTTATTTGGATGGAAACTCAGACACCTTCATTCATGCAGTTTTTTGAGTGTTTGCTTACATTTGTGGGCACTGTTGTATGTGTTAGTATGCATGGTAACAACATTTTGCTGCCACTATTTGATGGCTTAGATATCCCTTGAGGAAGCATTATTCTGTCCAACACAGCATGATGGTGTATGGTTTCTCTTTTCATCAGATATTACCTTCAGGAAGGGCAGAGTATGCTGCAATCCAGGCCACTGTGAAAAGTTATCTGACAACATAATTTCAGGACAGTTGTATTGACAAGCTACGTACTTTGACAGGAGGCACATTTCAGTTATCTACTGCACAGTTGATGTGTCACATTACACAGAGACAAAGTGGTTGTGGAAGTGCTATTTATTGAAAAGTGCTGTAGTGCTATATGTACATAGTCCATTATAGTGATTATAGTGACATCTTCCATTGTGATCCTACACAAGTGCTAAAGGAAAATGCATTTGACATGCTGGGGTGATGTGTCAGACAGTGCAGAGGGACAGGATTTGCCAATCAGTAAGTGAGAGACAATCACTGGGCAGGCTGACAAGATAAACAGTGGTTTGCAGAACAGTCATTGAATACAGTTGTTGTAAGACTGGCATGTTACAAAGTGCTGGACCTTGGTAATAGTTGGCCATGTGGCAGGGACTAGTGCTTCCGGGTACTTTTCAGTGTGAAGGTGATCTGTTCCATGTCTTCTTCTTCTGATGTGTGTGTTGCCTCCTCTGTTCTTGGTGGTGGTGGTTGTGAAGGGGCAACACACGCCTCAATGTTAGAAGACGTGGAGTCAGACATCCCGGTCGCTGCTACCTGTGAAGGTCTTAAGGGCAGTACTGCTGCAAGGAGGATCTGCTGATTCTTAGGAATAGCAGCCACATCACGATGGTAGGCAGCCAGGTCGGCCCTGAGGGGGTCATGATTGCATTCGTGCATGCAGTGGAAGGTTTGGGGTGCGAGGTGTTGTGGCAACTCCCTTACTGCAGTGGTGAGTTCCTTGACAGTTTGTTGTAGTCCTTGCAGGATGGATGTTAGGGCTTGCATGGCTGCTGCCTGATCTGCAGATGACATCATGCACGAACGCACCCCCTCTAGGCTGGCTGCCATAGTTTGTATCCCGACCTGCACCTCCTTGACCAGCTCCCGCTGTACTCCAACTACAGTTCTCTCAAAGCTGGTTCCTGTGTCGTCAGAGTCCTCAGCTATTTTGGAGCTGGCAGGTCTTACAGTTGGTGTTGTGGGTGGGTCCTCTGTGATGGCTGCTTGTTCTGAGCTCCTCCTTGTGACTGAAGGTGGGGTCTGGAGGGTTCCAAGGACATCTTGGAGGGTCTGCTGGGTGATGTTTGTCAGCTCGTCATCCATGTCATCAGGGTAGTCCTGAACAGGCATATCCGCAGGAGATTCATCATCCTCTGCAGTGAAATAGGGTACAATTAGGGTGACTGTGTTGTGGCATTGATGATGTGACATGCCTGCCTTGTGATGAATTCACTTTGTTTCCTGTTCATTGCTCCAGTCTTTCAGATGGGCACTCTCCCAGGCCTATGGCCCACTTACATGTCACATGTATTGTATTAAGTTATTAGACTTGTCGGCATCATCTTCTCTAGTGTTGTTTTAGGCCAAATAGTGAATTGCCACCTTCTTGTCCTACTCAAGTCTCCGTCTACATCAATTCTCATGGTGAGGCCTTTCACTGGCTGTGGGTGCTCTGATGGCATTAGCAGCACACTTAACAATCTGTACCTGCCCCAGTCTCTGATCTTTCACATCCACTTATATGTAGTTGACATGTAGCGTATCCTATGCATAGCATTGTCATGGCACAATATGGATGTTAGCATTGGTAAGGTGTACAGCTGATGTCGGGGAATGTGTGGTACATTGAATTGCCCTGATAGTCGTAGCAGTGTCCTATTCCCTCCTCTGACTGTGCAGATGTATTTCAGTGACCAGTTACATGTGTCCTCCCCCTCAATGCTGTTGTCTGAGCAGTATGACATTTGGGATGTTGCATTGTGACCCAGGCACAGGATGGACCCTGGCATATGCAGGATGGGTGTGTCCTTAGTGCTGTGTAGCTCCTACTGTTGATGACATTGGCTGATGTTTGCGGCAACTATGGGCATTCACATTTGACAGGACTGGAGCCTTTGTCTTGGTTCAAGGGATTGTTGAAGTTGTCATCTTCAACCCACTAATTTAGGTGTGTATGACCCATGGGGAGGTTACTGCCATTGGCTGCTTGACCAGCCCACACAGCAGAGG
Source organism: Pleurodeles waltl (assembly GCF_031143425.1). NCBI lineage: Eukaryota > Metazoa > Chordata > Amphibia > Caudata > Salamandridae > Pleurodeles > Pleurodeles waltl. The sequence continues at coordinate 89,050,697 of NC_090442.1, read as the reverse complement.
TGGTAGTGTCAACTGTTGTCACTGTTACATTCCAGTTGTTGGTATGGCTAGAGGTTGATAATTGGGCCCTAGTTAATGTAGGGGGTATAGTGGCTGACGTGTGACGGGATGTCAGTTTGACATTGTGCCCTTCCCTCCTGGCGTGGCTTTACCTTTGCCCCATCCATGTGGTCCAGGGCCTCCTGGTGTGCTGGACTCCTACCTCCAGTCTGCAGTGCTGCCTTCCTGTTCCTGGCCATCTTTTCCTTGGTCCTGCGTTTGCAGTCATGCCAGCGTTTCTTGCACTCAATGACTGTTCTGTGTACTTCTGCCACACTGTTAATCTTGCCAAGAATTTGTTGCCATATAGCCTCTCTCCTACTGATTGGCAACTTTGAGGTGACAAACAGTTGGTGCTGGTGTTCCGTCACCTCTTTAACCAGAATTTCCTGTTCCTCTGCACTGAAGCGACACTTTCTTTTCTTCTTAAAACTGTCCTGGGTCTTGTGTGGGTCCTCTTGACTGGTTCCTGACCTGTTGTCTTCTTCCTAGGGTCTGTACAGGCATCTGGGATCCATTTTGGCTCTCCTCTGCTGAAATGGCTGTGTTTGCGGGGAATTTTGATGCTATTGCGCCAAAAAATGCTGCATATCCAGTGTGCAGTGTCGGAAATCGACCCACAGTCATTTCCACAGCGTTAACATCGTTTTGCTTTACGACTTGGTGCTGCAGTGTGCGTAAAAGAAAATGACTTGCAGCTGTGGTTTGCGCCGCCGCCCGTCAAAGTATAAATTTGAAGCCCACATGGTGCACAGATATGGCGTTAGCCGGCAGTAATATTTTTGACGCAAAACTGCGCCGGCGCAGTTTTGCGTCAAAAAGTATAAATATGGCCCCAAATGTACTCTAGCTCTCAGTCCACCTAAGAGTTTTGTAATTTGTAATATGAAGGATGCGTAGATGATGAATGAAGACCAAGGGGCATATTTATACTCTGTGCCGAATTTGCATAATTTTTTAAAATGCAAATTCGGCACAAATTTAACTCAAAATATAGGAGTTAACGTAATTTTCGGGATGCGTGAACCCACGTTGCGTCAATGAGATGCAAGGTAGTCGTTCCCATCCAAAAAATGCCTCAAAGCCCTTAGCGCATTTTTTATCCTGCTGTGCAAAAATGGTGCACGGGTGGGAGACGGGCCTAAATAATGGTGCTAAGCCTTCTTAGAACCATTATTTAATGCCTGGGTGAGATTACACATTAGGGGACCCGTGGACCCAGTTCCATGTCAGTCACCATGGAATTGGCCCACAGGTGCCCACCCCAAGTCCCAGGAACCCCCTACCCACATCAGAGGGACACCAGAGGATGGGGGAACCACATCCCAGGTAAGTAGGGTAAGTATAGGTAAGTATTTTTAAATTAAATTTACAAGTGCCATTGGGGGCCCTGAAATGGGCCCCACTACATGGCACTGGGTGCAATGGCCATGCCCAGGAGACACTGGTCCCCTGTGCTGGCCATTGGGGTGGTGGACATGACTCCTGTCTTTTATAACACAGGAGTCATGTGGTATGGATGGTTTTGCATCAGGAAATAACACCAGGCTGGTTAACGGCATTTGTTTTTGCCTCTAACCAGCCTAGAGTCATTTTTTGAGGCAAAACCCCCTTCACCCGTACCCCCACCCTCACCCACAGTAATTTTTGCTGACGCTAGCCAAACCTAAGTGGTGGCTTGCGGCATTCAATAAATTTGGTGCCCGGCTGGCACTTTGGAATGACGCAAGCCGGCGCTATACTTTTTGCCCAAAACTGTGTTTGCAGAATTTTGCAGCAAAAAGTATAAATATGAGCCCAAATCTTTTATTGGCTTGTAACAAAGGGGATTCTTGAAATATACATGTTCTTTCCACAACAGCTGTCATGCGTTTCGTCACCTCTGTGACTTTTTCAAGGCTCTAAAGGTTTTTAAAAAACATGTCTAATCTTAAATCCCGTAGCGGCCTCTAAGGATAATGCGTGAAGGCTAAGTAAGCAGATTTAATGGCTCAGAATGATAGGTGAAGCCCCACTAGATAAAGTTATAAGGATGTAATATCAGAACCATGCTCTGTTCACTGTAGATTCAGAATTATAAGCAAATAATTTGTCTTGCGGATAAACCGTTTATTGTGGGAAATGTAAAAGTTTCTGGATGAGGTTAGGCATGAAAATGTACCCTTAAACTAAGCAGCTTATTCTGAAATCTACTACCATGTCCCCAATAGTAGGAGTACTTATCAGCTCCTTAAAAAAGTGTCCGTAGCGATGAAGATATACTGGAAATCTAAAAATTCAAAACAACATGTAGACCTTCATAATTCTAATCTGAGATGTTGTATCCAAGTCCGGTGCGAAGTGCATACAAAACAAGCTAAGGATGATTTTTGTGACTTCAACTGGAAGGATGATGATAAAAAAGAAAGAGAAGTCCTGGAATATTTGGTGTCTACAGTGACTGATATTCAGTAATGTGTGTAGACAGTCACTGATGGATGCTGGAGGTATGATGAATTTGAGGATGTGATTTAAAGGATGTCAAGCAGTGTGTGTAGCAAGGGCAAAAGAAGGATAAGATGCTTGAAGAGAGATGAAATTATACAAGACCAACAAGAGCACCTACAAATCCAACATCAGACACTACCCTCAACAAAGCCATCAAATGCTCCATGCTTACTAACACCATCAAATGCAGCACCAGTAAAGACAAGGAAATCTTTGCTATAGTGAACAACTTCACCTTCCTGAAAACATGTGTCTCCAGACTAACCTCATCCCTCAGGATTGCCACACCCAGTTGTGCCTATTATTCAGTGAAACAATTACTGGCATCGATGAAAATGTAGGGCCTCAACTGGACCGTTCCAACCTCACAGCCCTCCTGTCCATCTCTACAAATACCCAGAGGACCACCCTGACCACCAGGCCCAGAAGGACCACTGACAAATCTAAAACAACCATGTAATGATAGAGCACCCTCTGACTTCTGACCACATCACATCTTCATGGAAGGAGTGGACTCCACCAATGCAGCCCTCACTCCAATTTTGGATGACTAGGCACAGGCTACTCCTGGACCCAGTGTCTCACACAATCCATAATAGGTCTTCAAGCCACCCCCTATCACTTATGATATTTGTGGGGACATCCCTTGGCTTCATATTTAACCCTTTTGTCAATCTTGCTTCTTAGGGGTCAGCAAGGATTCCCAATGTTTTGCAATATCCTGCCTGGAAAATATCAAATCTAACACACAAAATATTTGTTTAGGCTCCAGCAAGTCAATGTCATTTGGGATTCCGGGGATAATAAATTTGCAAGGCAAAGTACATGATTCAACCCAGTTCTTCTGGTATGCTTCTCTAGTAAGTTTGCACTATATTGCAACCCAAGAATTTATATATAAATGTATACTTTTCTATGTTGCTTTTCAAGCGTGTAGGGGTCAGAAACATCCTAGCGTATGAAGTCTGCTTCTATTATATTTTACTGATGGAGAATTCTGAATTAGCTAAGCCACAGCCTTTTCTTTTTGCCACCACATGCGGGGGCATTGGTACAGCTTCCCAGTCTATGGGCCTGATTTAGAAGTTTGCAGATAGGTTACTCCATCACAAAGGTGACAGATGTCCCATCTGCTGAAATCTAAATCCCATTATAATCAACGGGATTTAGATTTTGGCAGACTGGACATCCGTCCCAATTGTGACACAGTAACCTATCCACCAATTTCTAAATCAGTCCCTATATCTCCTAGTGTGTCCAGGTGTTCCTTCAGTTTTGGCTTTAATTTTTCTAGCCCGTCTGTTATTGTTAATGAGTGTTTTATATAGGAAAAGGCTGCCATTTCCCAATTCTTTCAACAATGTCCGTCTCTCTCGCTCATGAAAAGAGTACAGTTCCCTGCTCAGTCTACTGATGCGCCATTCTTGATTGCTAAAATGCATTGATGCAGAGCCTCTTGTTTTGAAGTATTGTCTTTATAGAGAATTACAACTTGGCTACTGGTACCAGAAGAAAGTATTCAACACCACAAAGAGGTCATTTCGTTTTTGATATAGTTTTATGTGCAGCGATATTGCTGACTTGTCTAACAAGGCAGTAATGGTTTTCCCCCATGATGTACTCTGAGTAGCTGTGAATGGGGCAGGCAACAATGGCATACAACTAAGAACTTGAGAGGTTGTCTGGGATGAGGATTGACTGATACTGTGCCTCCAGGGGCAACTAGAAGATACACATGTTTAGGATTTGATTGACTATCTCTCGGATAGATGATCCCAGCAATCAAAAATACCTCTAAAACCATCAAGCTGACACTGATTTGATGGTCAAGGAATTGTCCAGTGGTTATCTGATAGTTATAACCTCTCATGATGAAAGAAATCCCTTGCTTCAAGCCAAAATGGCTCCTATGAACTGAAATATTCTGCAACACACCAGAGAAGATTTTGAATTGTTCATTTAGAGCCTGAGTTTTTAGAAACTCTCCAAATTCAGAGACAGTGTGCACTTCACACCCACGCTGGACTCAGATTGAATAGCACAATTATCTATGCGTGGGTAAATGTACAATTTGTGAGGCCAAAGGAACCCCCCTGTGAAGGCCAGGGTCTTGGGGGGAATGGACTGTAGGAGATTAGAAAGATCCAGCAAGGAGTGGAGAAATCTTCCCTTTTTCCATTAACAGAAATAGTGAGAGTAGTGTCAGTGACCACTTTGAGGGGTGGGTTTAGCCCAACTGCTTTGCAAGTATCTATGTATGTAAGTGATGTTTGTACAGTGCAAACATAGTGAAAAGGCAGATGAGATCTGTACAGTGTCAAGGGCAAGCAAAGAGTCAATGAGTATTGAAAGTAATGGGTTCTGGAGAAGAAGTGCACTGCTACTGCTGTTGTGAAGTAGTGTTGTTTAAATAGGTGTGCCCCTCTAGAAGGAGGTGCTCCTAATCCAAATCAATACTGACCCTGTTTCTTGTGGAACCAGTCCATCCCAAACCTTAGTCATCTGAGCCCCTCCACCCTGCAGCCCATTGCATTTATAAATGGCAAATTTGAGACTCACTCCCCAGAAATTCACTGGCTATACTTTGCTACTGACTGCAGGGCCTGAAGCACTTCTTGAAGGTGGTTCAGTGGTCTTTCCATACAGATCTGAAGACTGTAATGACATCCAAGTAGGCAGCATTGAATACCTCCAACCCATCCTGGACTGAGTAGACCAAGCTTTGGAAGGTGACAGAGGCATTCTTTAATCAGAAGGACATCACCTGGAATTGGAAATGCCTCTCTAGGGAGGGTACAGAATGATAGCCACTCATTTCCATCCTCCATTAGGGCAATCTTCCAGGACCCTGCCAGCAAGTCAAATGTACATAAGGTATTGGTTGAGCATCAGTTTTGTTTACTGAACTGAGTCCTCTGTACTCCTCACAGAATCACAGTTTTAGTACCAAGTCTACTGGGCTGGACCAGTGACTACTGGAGGACTTTATTGCTCTCAGGTTCAGAATCTTGAACACTTCATCCTTGATGTTGGCTCTCACTTTGTCTGACAGCTGTAAATCTTGTTTTGTACAGGCATACTGTCCTCTGTATCAATGTCATGGGTATACCAGCAACAATTGTGTCTGTGTCCAAATGGTGCGCACTTCCAAAGTATCTGCTTATGATCAGCGAATAATGTTCATGTTGATAAAGTCATAGTTTAAGATGAAGAGTGCTCCAGTGGTATAACACCCAGCCACAGGGTGTGAAGGTTGTTTCCTAGAAAGGTCACAGTCCATTTATGAAGTGAAGGAGACCACAGCACATCTTGAGGTCAAAGTCTAAATCATTTATTCCTTGGTGTTGTTACCAAAAAATAGGTGACCTAGGTCCAATACGGTACACTAGGTAAGTGATTAGTAGGCCAATACAATTTTTTGTGGTTGAGAGAAAACAACCAGTGATTAGTAGGCCAATACAATTTCTCTTGGTTGAAAGAAAACAGCCGACACGTGTTTCGTCCAACTGGACTTTCTCAAGGCTTTGCTTTTTTGGAGGTATTGTTATTCATATGGGGTTATTGTTGTTGTGGATGTTGCACAAGTAAGCAGGATCTAAAATTAATTACACGGGAGTCCGGAGACCATGGTAAGTCTCCGATGAGACTGGATTCTCGAACTGGAAGGCCGGGAGATCGACATGCAGACTTACCATGGTCTCCGGACTCCCGTGTAATTAATTTTAGATCCTGCTTACTTGTACAACATCCGCAACAATGTGCTGTGGTTTCCTTCACTTCATGGGTATACCAGTTGGTAAGCCGTGGGTCAGGAAGAAAAAGTAAGTAAAAGTTTCAGCAACCTGTGGCATTCTCTGTTGCTTATCTATCATAGTGGGGGAGAGGACTACCCCCTATTTTATAGAGCCATCTTTCCCCTTGCAAGACAGGGAACCTTGGAAGGGTCAACTTTCCTCCTCCTGTCATGTAGTATAAGAATGTCAATAATGACAAGTCAAAGAGACATTGAGCATGTGTGAAAGGGGCAATTTAAAATGTTAACTGTGGTGTTAAAAAGGCCAAATTTCAAGAGTCAGAGTCATTTTGGAAGTTGCCAATCGAATCCAGAATAATTGAAGACAGGAAATCTTTCACTTTGGCAGGTGGTAAGTTAGTAAGAGCCAGATGTAGAAAGGGTTTTGCGCCTCGCAAACAGCGAAAAATGCCGTTTGCGAGGTGCAAAAGCCTCTCCGGTATGCAGAAATGCATTTTGCGAGTCGGATCCGACTCGCAAAATGCATTTCCGACTCGCAAATAGGAAGGGGTGTTCCCTTCCTTTTGCGACTCGCAATGCAATTCAATTCCATTTTGCAGTCGCAAATGGAATCGCAGTTACCATCCACTTGAAGTGGATGGTAACCCAGTCGCAAACGGGAAGGGGTCCCCAGGGGAAAAAAAAAAAATTCAGAGCAGGCAGTGGTCCAATGGACCACTACCTGCCCTGAAAAAATCCGAAACTAAAGGTTTCGGTTTTTTTTCAAAGTGCAGCTTGTTTTCCTAAAAGGAAAATGGGCTGCACTTAGAAAAAAAAACCTGCTTTATTAAAAAGCAGTCACGGACATGGTGGTCTGTTGTCTCCCGCAGGCCACCATCCCCGTGAGTGCCCATACCCTATTGCGGGTTGCAGAAGGTGTCTGAGACACCTTTCTGCATACCAAACTGCGACTTGCAATTTGCGAGTCGCAGGGACTCGCAAATTGCAAGTCGCAATTTGGTGTTTTGCTACATCTGGCCCTAAGTTCATTGCCAAGGAAAACCAAGAAGCATTTGTGTTCCAAAACTTGAGCTCCAGCCAAGGCAGCAGCATTCTGTGGTGTGCCCAACAATAAGTTTAGAGCTGCATCCTCCGCAAAGGGCAACACATAAGCAGCTTCCACTAACAAACGCACCCTCAATGCACATGTCTGGTAATGAGCCCTCAGCGGGAACATCAACAGATCACCGTCCAATGAAAGCAAGTGATGCGTAGAAAGACAAACTTTCAGTTCGTGTTCGAACGAGCACCAGAGTCACTTCCTTATTTTTTGCTAAGCCTAAACAACTTCTCTTACAAAATATTTTGGGGGGCATTTGCTCTATGAATGAAATGGTGTCCATAATAATTATAGCAAAATATGTCATCATGATTCTCTTTAGATTGATAAACATCCTCACTTTCAAATACAGTAAAATAGTGCAATTCAGTCATCATAGAATCAACTGTTTTCACATCCCAGTCATCAGAAACAACTCCGGGTATTATTACATTGTTCATTGAAAGTGTAAACACATATGGTATTTGAATGACCTCCGTGGGGCAAGATATATCAAATGCGACTTTATCCCAAACAATCTCATCAGGAATTGGTATAGCGGAATTGTTCACGAAAGACAAGTCTCTGTGGACCTTGTGAGAAGAAAAATAGGGTTTTAGGACCTCATTCACCAGTTCAACTTTTGAGCTTTCAGGAAGGGGATGACCATGTGTTAATAGAAAGAATGTTATGACAAAGCCAATCCAAAGGAGGAAACTAATACAGTCAAAGAAAGCCACAGATAGCTCTGTGGGAAAATAAAGTAATTTGTTTTAAGCCAAGTTTATCAGCTTACTTGTTTTTGGCAGTTCAGATATAGAAGAGGCAAATGAGTCTGAGAAAGTGTTGTGGATGTCGGCAAAGTATCCAGAAGCAGTTCAAGCAAAAGCTTGAGTCGTAGTAGAAGAAGGCAAATTGGTAGGGATCTCCAGCGGTGGTTCACAGTAAATGACACCATCCGTCTGCGTAGAAGTTGAGTCAAATCGATCAGTAATTTCTATATCGTTTGTTATAACAGATGTAAGGGGAACTAATGCAAGATCATTTTCCACCCTCTCCAAGCTCAGAGAGGTGTCAGTGTTGCTGCTCAAAACTGGTAGAGGGACATCTCGGCCAGTAGTGAGAGGGATTAAGGAACTAGTGGCTGCTCCTCTTGGTCTGCTGTGGTGCAACTTGACATTGTCGATTGAAACAAAGCGTTTTTCTTTAGTGCCAGGCAACAGTGGTAGAATGATAGTTCTGGTACCGTGGATTTCTAAGACTGGGACTGGTGCATGATAAGAAGGACCAAACTCCTTTTTCATAGCAACTTTTTCACGTACTAGATCTCCAACTTTTGGAATCCAGACGGTAGATGTTATTGGTACATCCTTAATTTCTGTGGAAGCAGCACTGGCACAAGCGTTGGGGTCATGGAACTATTGTAATTCCTGCAAGTCAGTGACACGTTAATTTATGTCAAAAGGTGTTTCTGCCGCATCCACGCCAGGACCATCAAGATCTGGAACATATATTTGAGGTACAAACAGGCACTCGCATGAAGTATGACCCCCCCTGGGACCTTCTAGGCAGATTATTAATTGCTCTCTTGACTCCATACAGGTGATTAAGCCTACCACAACTAGTACCTAATACTCTGACTGTTAGGGATTGCTTTAAATCACAGTTTCTTCACTCCACAACACTATTTCCCTCGGGATGAAATAGAGACGAGAAATGGAGTTGGGCCCTGGTCCGAGTGCAAAGCCGCAACTGCATATGTGCTGATAAAGAATTGCAAATCTTTAATATCAGTCCGAGCGTCAGCCGAGTGTTGTGGCCACACCCATAGAAATCTGGAGCAAGAGTCAACAGCGACAAAAATGTTTTGTATGTACTGTCCAGTGTTAGGGGACCACAATGGTCCAAGTACACACATTGTAAAGGTTTGTTGGAAATTAGGAGGAGTGACTGTGGTGGGCATTTGATGGTGCAGCTCTTAATTTGTTGGCAGATGTCACAACAAAGTACATACTGTTTGGTCTGTTTGTATAGACCTGGCCACCAGTAACATGCTTGCAATAATGATATTGTAACCGCCACACCAGCATTGACAGATGCAACCCCCTCATGCGCTGCTTTAATCAACTCTGGTCTAAGGTCTTTATTGGGAATTATCTGAACCCCCATGCCTGGTATTTTTACTTCTGCGTCAAGGAAGCCTCCCATGAGGTAGGAATATTTAGCAGGAAATGCTTTTGGATAGGGCATGCCTTCAACCGTAGCTTTAACATCACCCCATAAGTCATAATCCGGCTTTGTTTCAGAATGAGTTACTGCAGCAACAGCAGCTGTGGTTACTGCTGATTTGGCTGCTTCATCAGTCAGTGTATTTCCAGCAACACGTATTACAACGTGCTGGTGTCCAAGTGTATGTACAACATGGACGTTTGGCAGTGTTTCCTTCAGATCCACTACTTTCCACCACAGTACCCTGTGTTTGATGGTGTTGCTTTTGGAATCTCTAAACCCATTCAGGCGCCAGTAATGTAGGTATTCATTGAAGGACTGGACACAATAGTACGAATCACAAACAATCAGTGTTAGCTGTACAGGATCCGTGTATTCCAGTGCCATCACCAGAGCCGTTAGCTCTGCCAGCAGTTCTGTGCAATCCCTTAGGGTTTGCATGAAAGTATGTTATGGACAAAATGAATTACCATTCATGTAGCCACTTACAAATGTGCAAGCAGCAGAGTATTGAGGATTTGTGCTTATTGCAGGTTGTGCTTAGCCATCGGTGTACATGACTCTTTGATATTGATCAATAGGCAATGTATTCGCCGTAACTGGGTATTCTAGTTCATATTGCAAAAAATCTTGAGTTTGTAATTTTGGGTCGAAGATATAGTCAACAACAGTGGCTGTTAAAGACTTTGCCCATTGAATCCAACGTGGATGTAATGCTTTACCATTTGGAACGCTGGCTTTGGTAACAGCCTCAAGGGCTGGAATTGGAGATACAACAGTAATGCGTTTCCCCTGGGCCAGTGGTCTTTCTTTAATGACAGCCATCTGAACAGCAGTGATAATTTTCTCAGTGGGAGCAAAGCGTTGTCCTGCTGATGAATACAAATGTGATTTGTACGCTATCTCACCCTCATTGAAAGTTACGTAGGTGAAATCAATAGCACCAGCAATTACTCTGATGACCCAATGTTTTTTATTGTCCCTTGTGTGTAAGTGTTGTGCTGCAAGCATGTCTGTTTGCAAAGCTCTGAGAATGGTTGTGTTCGACTGTCCAGAATTTACTGGAAAATTCAGGACGTATTAAGTCATATAAAGGTTTTATGCTTGATTTGGAATGTAAGTTCTGCCGAAATTTAGGAAACCCAATAGTGATTGGAGGTTTTTCAAGAATTGTGGCTCTAGGCTCTTTCCTTCACTTGATAGCTCGTATCCCAAAAACAGGATGCTAAGGAAGGCTGTTTTTGTTTTTTTTAAATGTAATTTATAGCGGAATTCGGCAAATCCCACAACAATGTGGGATACCGATCTTAGATGTTGCAGTAATTCATCATCCATGAGATAAATATCATCTACATAGGACAATGCTTCAGGGTCACTGTTGTCCAATATTGAAGTCACAGGAGCCGTGAACAGTCCTGGACTGTTCTTGTACCACTGGGGTAAATGACAGCCTCGTGTGCTGAAACTTGTTAAGTCTCTACTCTCAGGTGCTATATTTTGGCAAAAGTAACCATTAGAAATATCCGGTGTTGCTTTGTATTTTTTGCGCACTATGTTGTTCATGATTCTGTGCTGTGAGGGTTTTATATATATCATATATGGTGATTAACTGTTTAAATGTATGTAGTCTAAGATTATACGGTATGAATGGTCCAGTTTAGCTACTGGGAATAAAGGATTATTCATTGGTGAGACACAGGGTTCAATTAAGCCCTGGATCTTTAGTTGTGTGAGGATTTCCCTCATGGGTGCTTTAGCATCATGTTTTATTGTATATTGGGGTTGAGGTTGGGGTTGATATTTTATTGGAATTACATGATAGAAGGAATCTTTATCCCATCTTATGTGATTGTGATATAACGCGGGTGCCTGCGCCAATGCCTAATCGATGACGTAGGATTCTGTGAGCTCATCTTGAACAAAGAGGCCAGAAAGATGGTTTGATAACATCTTCCTCATATGGGCAAGTATGGACAAATTCAGGTGGCCAATCCCTTTCGGCCACTAGAATATCATAAATGTTTACGACGTGGTCCAGAAAGATTGCATTGATTGTGCGTTCAATGTCTCCTTACACCTTATCAGTCGTGGAGACACGCATGTCCACAGTTTCAACTTGTAAGAAGTCATCAGTTGCTTTCACCTTCAGATGCCCTTGAAGATTCCGGTGTACTACTGTGTCCTCTGCTGCGCTATCTAGTAGCGCTAATGCCCACTTCTTGTTCTTCAATAGAGCCCTCTTCTTGAGTGGCATGACGAACTGCTGCCACTTTTTTCTTTTTAAATTGGGGTTTTTTGGGGGGAAGTTTTTCTTCTTTTTTTAACAGAAACTTCTGTAGAGCGTTGTGATTCCTGTCTCAGTTTCACGTACTCAGTTCTTGAATCTGACCGCCCACCTCTCTCACTGCGTTTTTCTGGTGAGTCCTGAAAGGCACGAGATTGGCGTGTATCCATATATTGATATCTGTCAGGCGTTTTTATATCTATATTATCTCTATTTCTGGGATTATATATACTCTGTGGGGTCTCTGTATGCAGAGATTCTCCCTTTTCTATTTTCGGTGTTTGTTGTTTTTTATCCCATCGTTTCTTCGAACCCTCAGGAGCTTGCTTGATAGAATCTTTATTAGATTTACCCTGAAATTGTGGTTTTGTAGGTCTGGCCCCCAGACAATCTCGATCAATACTAGAGTTCGTGATCCTATGGAGGAACATCCCGGAGCCGCATGTGCCCTGCTAGTGCAAATGCTTCCCCTTTAAGGTTACTTAATATAATGGAAGATACTGTGGCAAACTTGCCCATTAGTTGCATTTGCAAGAATAGGGCCGGGGAAGCCCCATATTCATCTTGAATTTGTTTTAATACTTCCGGTAGATTGGCAAGTGTTGGTGTACCATGTGTGGTAGTATAGAGCATGGCAAATACCGTGCCCCAAGTATTGCAGTTATTTACTGTGGGAACCATCCCAAATGGGAAGCACATAGTTAATATTCAATGCTTATCCTGAGGTCCTGTATGGGGAAATACTGCTTCCAATCTCTTCTCATTTGGCAAGTACTTTACCCATGATCGAATGTACAGTTGCAGGATTCATGCCTGGCGTTACTGCATGTGGTTGCGCCGGAGCAGCACGTGCTGGGTTTGTATTTAACATTTGCACTACAAACTGTACTAATTGTCTGTATATTGCCGTAAGCTCAGCAAATAAATGATGGACTTCAGCTACTGTTACTGCAGCAGGGTGAGGTGTATATGTGGCCAATAAAGGCCAGATAGGACCATCATTACATAGACAACCTAACCTACTGTGTAGAATTGTATGGTGTAGGATGCCATAAAGCCAATTATTAAGTTCTTGATAAGATAGAGGTATTTCTAGATGTGCATATGCTCTGTATTGTGAAGGTGTGTTTGCAGGTGTGTAATTATGAAATGTATTTGTGTTCCAATCAGCTGTTGGAAATGTGACCCAAGAATAGAAAATGTTGGTTATATATGCCGGATGAGCCTCAACAACAAATGTAACTGGACCCCCCTGGGCCGTTAGGTCATGTGCCAATAAATGTGCAGTAAGGGGTGGTCGCATATTGACTGCAATAGCTACCTGTTGTGGGTTTGCCATAATGAATGGTGAGTTTTGTTCAGAGAAAAGCACACCAAATGGGGAGTATCCGTTTAGAGTTCAAGTTTGAACAACCTACAATGTTAGTTAGGTACGCCCTACATAGCTGAGGAGGAAAATACTTAATACCACAGACATCTCCATATATAATACTGAGGTGTCTTTGTAAGTAGTGAAACAGAGATACGCAGGAGGAACCAAAAATTAGAGCCTGACCAAACGTTGGTGGCGCCATGTCATGTAGGTTCTCATTATCCTAATGAGACTACTGGATTTGGGTGGCAGAATCACTTGCACTGTGGGAGACTGAGTCTGAACCCACTACAGGTGACACCTATCGCCCCAATCCAGGTTTTGTTCTGGCTAACTAGCAGTTCCTCATCTCCACCCAAGAGCAGGGATGGTTGGGCAAACAGGCGCATGATACAATTGACTCCTCAGGGAAATCGTTCTCACTCAGATCTTCTCTGTTTCACTCAATTACATTAGTCTCACACATACAAGGACAATCAGAGGCAGAATAGAATTCAATAAGCTTTTATTGAAGTAACTGCATCTTGGATAATAAAGCATGTACTGCTATAACTAGGATGATGAACATGACAAGATTGAAATTGTGGCAAGGAGAGTAAAGCATAAAAATAGCACTACCATATTGTCACTAGGATTGTTAAAAATAGCTCTTGCTTAGGCTATGTGAGTACAGCATGTTAAGCTCTAATTCTGCCCTTTAGGTTTCCCTGGGAAGGCATCATCCCTCATCCGTGAGCAAGAGACCTATAGTCTACATAAGCAGCTGCAGCGAAGCACTCAGCGATCAGCATACTGTCGTGGTCATCTGGCTGGAATCTCCCTCTAATGTACATGGGTCAAAGTAGTGTTTTTTTAATAAAACACCTGATGTTCCAAGAAAAAATCCCCACGTAAGAGTGTGTATGTTTCTGTGAACATTAGAGACAAAGAGCGTACCACTTTTGCCGGCAACCTATCTTTAGTGCAGCCTTGAGAAAAGCACAGAGTAAAAGAAATGTCTTGTTTAAGAACGCAGTGCTGGCCTTAGCAAAAAACAACTAGATAGAGAAAATAAAACAAGACCGCAAATGTGGCTATTGTTAAAGTAATAAAATGAAGCTGAATAAAATATGTCTATGTTAAAGTGCACAACAGCAGGCCTAGTTTGCTAAAATAACGTGTATGAAGCTATCACAAAAATGGCTACCAAACTTCTCTCCACCATCAGTCACCATCTGCATGGTTAATTCACACCTCTCAAATTGGGGTTTGAGTCTGTTGATGTGCAGGATCCTCAAGGGGTTAATGGGAGTCTGCAGGCCCATCAGGTAGGTGACCTCACTTTACTTTTCTTTGACCTTATAGGCCCTGGTTCGCCAGTCCTGGAGGGCTTGGGTTTCCAGGGGCTCTGTCATCCACACTTTTTTGCCAGATTGTTACTCTAGCGGAGTGCACTGCTGGCCATAGCACTGTTTAATCATTTCCTTGCTGACCTCCAAATTTACGTTGGCCTCTCTCATTTATTGCCTCATCCTGGTCCTTAGGCATAACCTGTGATATATACCAAGTATTTTAAAGATGTCTTTGTCCTCCCACAGGGTGGTAAAAGTTCAAAGGGGCTGAAACTCACTCCCTTCTGTGACACTTCCATGTAGACAAACAAGAGGCATGGTATTAGGACACCCCACTTACCCCTTCAGGTTCATGTTGAACCTCCCAAAAAGGCCATTGGTCTGGAGATGGTACCTTGTAGACAATTTGTAGGTAACCCCACACTCATCCCACATGAACCTCATGTATGCTGATGTACCACATGGATTTCGCCCATATAATCCATCCACATTTTTCACTTTTGGTCACCCGGGATATGGACCTTTACTCTGGATGTGTCTCAACACCTGAGGATCACTCAATGTAATTACATGGTGATTGGAATGAGCATGATTCTTGTCAGTGTCTGCCTTTTAAGATATGGTTGCTACGGCACGGCTTGGGTAAGAGACATTGTGCTGATGACAGGTGAACATGTGTGCACACATGTGTGCCCAAGTGCGTGGGCTCGGCATTTCAGACTACCATAATATATAGTCCATAAACTGTGCACAAGTAGCCTGCCATAGAAGGGACCTTGTCAGGGTAGGTGCTGTCCTGATTTGGGCCTTAATGTATAGATAAGTCAGTAGGGTTTAATGGAATCACAATTTAAAATCACAAAATATGATAAAGTCACAATTTAAATTGTAATGCTGAAAATGCACTTTTAGAAAGTTTGCATTTTCTTACTTTAGATCATGTAGTGCCTTCTGCCTTTCTCTGAATACATATCTGGGTGTCTGACAGCTGGCCTCTTGTGCACTCCTTCCAGACAGTCACACACAAATTGTGCTTAGGTGCGACTGAGTAGCCATCTGCATGTCAGGATGGGAGGGAGGAGCTGGTGAGCCCTTGCAAGGGGCTGCATAACTCCTTGTAGTGTGTCCGGAGCCAGAGAAGGAAGGGCAGGAACCTTGTGCATATCAAAGCCCTCTCTTTGAATTCTCCCCCAACAGGACTTCTGACCCTACCAGATCAGTACAATTCTGGACCTGAATACATTATGGCAGGTGGAAGGACTGCTGTGCTGCTGAAGGGCCACAAACTGGTGGAACACAAGTACAGAGGCCACAGTCTCCACCTACTAACAGGCAGGATGACGATGGCCCCAGCGCAAGTGGTACTGCCAGACCTGTACAGGGGACACAGGCACAGGGGGCTAGGCCAAGTGGGAGGGTATCAGTGGCCCAGGGAGGAGGCCAAAGGATGGATGCTGCAGCCCAGGAGGTGATCTCTGAGGTCCTGGGAGCATACCACCATACACAGGACAGGATGGGCCAGATCATAGCCACCCTGCAACAGAGTCAAAGGCTGCAGATAGCCCAACTTCAAGAGACCATGGAGCAGTGGAAACAACTGAATACCACCATGGCCACTATTGCAGGGGTGCTGCAGCACCACTACCTAACCCAGCCTGAGACCCCCACAAACCTAGAAGCCCCTACCACTGCCCAGGACACAGAGCAGCCCTCAACATCAGCAGCAGCAACTGGACTGGTGGCACTGCCAGAGGACACACAGGAGACCAGCACCCTTACCAGTGCAGCCCAGCACCAGACACTCAAACAGTCCCTCAGACCCAGATATGGCACTAGAACACCAGTCAAGACCAAGGCCCCCACTAAGAAGTGACTATGACATGGACTGTCTCCCAAGTGTGCCACTGTGCTACCATCCTCACCCGCCAATAGCAACTTAATAACTCGCAAGGGACAGATGGACCTTTACCCACTGCCAACAATCGCTGAGTTCATGTACCTATAATGGACTTCCACCATTAGCCCACTCCCTATCTTATGACACCAAATAAAACACATGTACACCAATTTGTATGGCCCTGTCATAATGTTGAATCAATTGTAAATGTGAATGCATTTGCCAGTCAACTCCATAATCAGTCATTTATTGCAGGAATGGTACCCCACTCATAACATTGTCTGGATTAAACATAAATGCACACCATGTTTGTTTCCATGGCACATGCCACCTTATTCTTCAGGTAACAGTGTCAATGACTACAGACCCCACATCCCAATAATGAATAAGTCAGACAGACATTATACAGGGCAGACAATATCTTCAGTGAACAGTACCTCATAGTCACTGGAGGTATAGTTGGATCAGCTAGTTCCTGGAGTGGACATCTCTCCCGTCATCTTCCTCATCATCACTCGCATCCCATGTCAGAGGAGGCAGGTCTGGATATACAGCACCCTCCTCCTCTAGTAGGGGGATAGCTTTCCACACAGCCACGTTGTTGCAGCATGCAGCAGGCCACCACTACTCTACACACCTTCTCGGGACCATAGCACAGGGATCCCCCAGAGAGATGGAGGCAACGGAATCTAGCCTTCGGGAGACCTATAGTGTGCTCTATCACCCTCCTATTATGTCCATGGACCTCATTGTAATTCCTCTCTGCATCCGTCCTGGGATTCCTCACAGGTGTCATGAGCCATTGCATGTTGGGGTAGCCAGAATCACCTGCAAAAGTATTTGAAACAGGACTACAACAAACCGCCATTACTTGCAGACAGCCTGGCTGTCAGCAATGTAGTGATCCAGTGGCATACACACTCACCTATGAGCCATCCTCTGTCCCCTTGTAGTTTTGATCCATCATGTGTGGTACACTGCTGTTTCTCAGGACAAATGAATCATGGACTGATCCTGGAAACATGGCATTCACATGTGAAATGTACTGGTCTGCAGTACACACCAATTATATGTTCATTGAGTGGAAGTTCTTCCTATTTCTGTACACCTGTTCATTTACTCTTGGGGTGATGAGAGCTATGTGGGTGCCATCGATGGTACCTATCACATGGAGAATGTTAGCAAAGGCATAAAAGTCTGACTTGATGGCAGGGAGTTCAGCCCTTTGGTGAAACTGGACATATGTCTGCATGTGTTGTACAAATGCATCCAGGAATTTGGACAGGAAGAGGCTAAACATTAGTTGTGAGAACCCTGCACCCATGCCCACTGTCACCTGAAATGAGCCCATAGCCAAGAAATGGAGTACAGAGAACACTTGCACTTCAGTAGGGATGGCATGCTCATTCCGATTAGCCGGTCTCAGTACACGATCCAGTAATGCACATAGCTCATGGATTGTTGTACGATTGAGTCTGTAGGTGACAATGATGTGACGTTCCACCATGGTATCCAAATCAACAAGAGGTTGGTACACAGATGGGGCCCTCCCTTGCCACATGTGTCTGTACCTAGGGGGAGGAGAGAACACATATGAGGGACACACATACACATGCAAAACATGTTGTTAATGAATAACTGCTGTACAATATGTAGGTTACACACACAAACGATGTATGATTTACAACTGTAGGGACATGTATGCAGTAATACTTCTGGACTGATGTGGGGAACAAACACTCATGTGGGCATGTGACTAAGGGCTGGGGTTCATAGGGCCTGAATGGGGCCCATGACCAGGAAATATCTATGTAGTGCTGGCAAAATGGCAGCCTCCTGCCATCCAGATATGTAGGAGTGGAAGTGATCTCATTCCGCGGGCAGTTGTTCTCATGGTGTAAGGCGGTGTCCACCGCTGTGCACCCATTCATTGCTTAACATGGCTGTCAATGGAGAACCTGGGCTTATCATGATCGTCGCCGGTGGTGGCGGTGCACACTACCACAGAGCGTACTCCATGTTGTCAGCCCAATTTTACTTGACTCCCGGATCCCATGCATGGAAGCACTCCACTGAGTGTGCTGCTGTGTCCTGACTCTGGTTACTCAAATAGCATGAGTCACAGGGGAAAGGGCCCCGGCCTTCACCACGAAGGAGCTGGAGAAGCTGGTGGACGGGGTCCTACTCCTGTATGCCAAGTTATATGGGCGACCAGAGGTGCAGTTGAGTAGGCGGATGACGTGCATAGATGTGTGTGACGGTGGCAGATGCCTGTATGCATGTGTGGTTGGAGCCTGCTATGTTCCTGTGAGTCTCAACAGGAAGCTAGAAAACTAACCCATTGATTCAATTCTGGTAGTCCTGGGTGCAGGCATAAATGCAATCCTCAACAGCAAGACTGGCCTCTGAGAGTTCAAGGCAGGCTCCAGGCAGAAGGGCAGTCCCTCCAGGAACAGCAGCAGTCTTCCAGAGTGCAGTGCAAGTCACAGTAGCAGCCATTCCTTGGAGAGACCTTTGGCAGCTCTTGTAGTGAACTGAGGTGTGTGTCTGAAGATCCTATTTTTCTGCCCTGGTGTCCTTCTCCTTGAAGGTGGGTGAAGTTTCTGGAAAATTGAAGATCTTGGAATCTCTTGTTTACCCTGCCCTGGCTTCAAGCTGGCTGCAGTGACAAGACGGGGTCATTAGGCCCTTTGTGTGGAGACAGGACACAGACTATTCAGGAATAAGTGGGGCTTTGAACAGCTTGTCCCCCCATCGCGCCAGTTGATTGCCCCTTTGAGGTACACCTAATCCCACTGCTGTGTGACTATCTGGAAGGAATTCACAAAGTTTAACTACACCCAGTCATTTGACCCAAACACCAAAGGTTACAGGAACGTTAAAGTTTGGCTCACATTTCAGACACATAAACCTATAGAAATTCAGCAGTTATAGTAAGAGGTATTCAAGTAATTATAGCTCATGTTCTAGAATAACTATAACTCATGCCCTTGCCATGCACTGCTAATTACCACATTTATTACATCAGTCGTGACATCTTCGATTGCATCATTTAAATTAGCACTGCAAAGTTTGGAATTAATTTATTGATCAGGAAAATGTGAATTGTGGGGGTGTTAGTTATAGTTACCTTAGGGCTTAGGACCCAAGACAGGCTGCAGACACAAGGGGCTAAAAATCAGACTTTGCGTTTAAAGAGGGCTTACCACTACAACTCCATAGGTACTAAACATGGCATATCTACCTCTTCTCAGTTAGGAATAACAGCTTACTGAATGTAATACGGAAACCCCAGTGTTATCCTATGGGAGGGGTAAGCCTCACTGTAGTGAAAAACAATTGTGGGCACATCAGGACACATAAAACTTAAAAGTACATGTTAACCTTTTAATTGCACAACACCCTGCTCTATGGAATACATTAGGCCTTCCTTAGGATGATTTATATGTAATATAAAGGGGGTTCAAGGCTTGGAGTTTAAAATGCTTAGTCAACACTATATTCAGGCTTCAATGACAGGCCTGGGACATGTTTTGGAGACCTACTCAAGTGGGTGGTACAATAAGTGCTGCAGACCCACTGGTAGCATTTATTTTATAGGCCATGGGTGTATTGTATACCACTCTCTGTGGAAGGTCCTAGGAGGGAAAAGGGTTCTAGAGGGAAGGACAAAGAAGGCTGAAACCCCGGAAAAATCTAAAGGCCACAATAGAGGCTTAAATATGGTGTCCCTCAGGGCTTGTCACTTAGTTCAAATTTATTCAATGTGTAAATCTCTCCCCCTTATTACTCTTATCAAATCATTTGGTATCTCCACCATGTCCTAGTGGGTGATACACAACTAATTCTTACCCTTGACAACATTTTGTAAACTACCTTTCAGAAGCCATTATGTGGATGAGTAAAATCTACCAACACTGCTAAAATGGAAATGTTACCTTTTGGCAAGAACAACCAGTTTTATATCTCAGATTGGTGGCTAGACAATCCTGATAGCCACCCCACCCCCACTTAAAAGTTAAGTTTGATAATGATTTAACTTTTTATCCCCATGTAAATACTATGATAGAGGTGTGTTTTTATGTGATTAAGGCCCATATTTATACTTTTTGACGCTAAACTGCGCTAACGCAGTTTAGCGTCAAAAAGTTTTGCGCCGTCCAACGCCATTCTGAAGCGCCATGCGGGCGCCGTATTTATGGAATGGCGTTAGACGGCGCAATCAGACCGGCGCTGCCTGGTTTGCGTGGGAAAAAAACACGTAGACCAGACAGCGCCGGCGTAGGGGGAAAATGGCGCATGGGCGTCTTAAAATGGGGCAAGTCAGGTTACGTCGAAAAAATCGTCTTAACCCGACTTGCGCCATTTTTTAACGACGCCCATCCCCCATCAACATGACTCCTATCATTGTAAAGATAGGAGTCATGCCCCCTTGCCCAATGGCCATGCCCAGGGGACTTCTGTCCCCTGGGCATGGTCATTGGGCATAGTGGCATGTAGGGGGGCACAAATAAGGCCCCCCTATGCCACCAAAAAAAAATATAAAAAATAAAAAATTATACTTACCTGAACTTACCTGAATGTCCCTGGGGTGGGTCCCTCCATCCTTGGGGGTCCTCCTGGGGTGGGCAAGGGTGGCAGGGGGGGTCCCTGGGGGCATGGGAGGGCACCTGTGGGCTCATTTTGAGCCCACAGGCCCCTTAACGCCTGCCCTGAGCAGGTGTTAAAAAGTGGCGCAAATGCGCCGTTTTTAGCCACGCCAACTCCCGGGCGTCTCTTTCGCCCGGGAGTATAAATACCACGTAAAGGCCTGGGAGTCATTTTTTAGACGGGAACGCCTCCCTTGCATATCATTAACGCAAGGAAGGGGTTCACGCTAAAAAATGACGCACATTCCGGGAACTTTGGCGCTATTCGCCTCTAACGCCATAGTATAAATATGGCGTTAGTTGGCGTTAGTTTTGCGTCGAAATTGCGTCAAAAAAAACGACGCAATTTCGGCGCAAACGGAGTATAAATATGGCCCTAAGTCTATAAAAAAGTTGACTTTCTACCTTTTTTAGCAAGGAAGTTTGTTGTTCATGCCCTGATCAACTCAAGAGTTTAGTGTTGCAATATGCTCCTCTTGGGGCTGCCTCGTTATCTAATCCAGGTGGAAAAAGATCTGCAGAAATACAGATACTTCAACTCCGTCCTCAAAGCTTCTTCACAGAGGGTTTGCAGGAACATCATTGGTTACCTAAAGGCAAAACATTATTTTAAAGTATTCATTATTATGTACAGGCCCTCTTATCAACGTGATCTCAAATTCCTCTCTGCTCATTTTATTCCCTACCGGCCACCAAAAATGTTGAGATCTTCCTGTAATAATCTTCTAGCTATCCCAAAGTTCAGGTTACAAAATGGGAGGGGCAAATCAGTATCTGTTCTTGGGGCAAAAGCATGAAACAATTATCCACTAACTCTAATGCATGCTGCCAAACTTGCTTCTTTCATAAAGCTTCTGAAGACATGGTTGTTTATGCAATCTTAAGTGTTTCTGGAGGGAAAGGTTTCTTTCTTTTGTTTCAGTGTTGTTAGCACCAAGATGTCTCTGGAGGTGGTTGTTTAGCTTTACAAATGCCAAATTATTCATTTATGGTTTGCTTATTGGTGTTCCTCTTAACTGGGCCAGATGAATGAGCCTTCCTAAGGGCCGTTAAAGCAATTTAACACTGGGGTGGTGACTGGTGGCTCATAGGACAGCAGTGTTTGCATTCCATTATGTTGCCAGCAGGAGTTTGTTTCACAAACAGAGCAGGTAGGAGACGGTACCCAACCACAGAATGTGTCAGACACTGTTGTAGTTAGCTTTTTATGGCCATCCTGCACTACCTGATAAGGTAGAGGTTGCATTCCTATCCTCCAGGATGTTATTCTGGGCCTTTTGAAGTTAACCAATATAGCCCATCTGATCTTCTTGACATGTAGCTGAACCCATTAGGTTTCTGCCCATTTTGGCAACACTGTTGGCGTGACCTGAGCCTCGCTCTACTGCCAAATAAACCACCTCCTAATTTTATTAGAATTTTTTTATATGCTTTTGTTATCCTTTGTGGGATCCAATTTTGAGGTCCACTGGGCAGGCCTAGATTAGTGAGTCCCAGTCTTGGAGGCTAAGGTTTCCTGTCTCCAGGAAACTGTGCCAATGTCAACCCCTCCAGACATTAGCACTTAGACTGATCAGAGAGCTTAGGGTGGGGAAGTAACTGACATAATATTGATGCATACAATATTGAAACACAAAAATCTCAGAAAATAAATATTGATAACAAAAATGCCAACCTCCTATAATTAACTAGTAAAACAACAAATATCAAGAACACATATGTTGTTAAAAATATCCATTTTTACTTACTATCAAAAACACAGATATCGGAAACATAAATATTGCCACATTTAAATAGACATATACAGGGTGATTATGAGTGTGGTGGTCTATAGACCGCCACAACTGTGGTGGGAGTCTGGAGTGCGGCCCATGTGGCGGTTGCACCTCCACATTACAACCCTGGTGGTTGGACCACCAGAGAACCACCAGCTCTGCCACAATATCGTATCCCAGCCATCTGGAGGTGGTGGTGGTCCTAATCCGCCAGGGCAGCGATGCAAGCAGCTCTGCCCTGGGGATTACGACCCCCTTCACTGCCAGCGGTGTCATGGCAGTACCACTGCCATGAGATAATAAAGAGATCATATTTGCATATTTTAAGGTATCTGTTTGGTTAACACACAGTTTGTGTCCACCTATCACAAGCATTTTTAAATTGTTAACACACTACATAAATAATTGTCACATGCGGAAAAGTACAGGAACATAAATAGTCACTTTTGTAGTCATCTGCTGACCATCCCCAACCCTGGTCATGGCCTACACTGACTAAGCCAGCCCACTAACATCATGCAGCCCAGGGCCAGGAGACATACACTGTGATGTGAGCTCAATATACAGGCGCTATATCTGGTGTTATATCACAACTTATGTTCCGTGGTGTTTAAAAGACATACTATCAGCAATGATGAAACACAATACCAGCTATATCAGGTTCTCCAGACGTGAGGATTTAGCCAATGTGAAGGTAACTTCTATGGATTTGGTTGCCTCCCACATGGGGTTGGAGCCATTGATGACACCCATATTGCACCACCACAATCAAAACAGGAAGCACTTTCATTCTATCAACATGCAAGTTGTCGGCTTGCCAGATTTGTAAATTTCAAACGTCACAGCACCATACCGCAGCTGCCGTCACAACTACAACCAGAGAAGGCCAGGCTTTTTGGTAAGTAAAATCTGTCCTAACGTCAGGTGCTCTAATCAGAAAGTGTGTGTCACATTGTAGCAGTTATATCTTAGTACAAAACAGAAGACCCAAAATATTCCTACTGTCTTTGGTTGTTAACACCGCTGAAAAATCCAGCTACACCAGGGGCAGTCCACTTCAATGAGGCCCTTGAAAGAACACAGAGGCCAGTAGAGTGGGATGTTGGGCTCCCGAAGGCCAGATTTTGCTGTCTGGACAAGACATACGGGAGCCTTCCTCTTCTCACCTGTGAAGGTGTGTCAAATCAACATGGCCTGCTGCATTCTTTGTGATAGCACCCTGCACTGGAACGTCCCTTACATCACATAGGAGGGAGAGCCTGAAGTGCCACCGGGTGAGAATCCTTAAAAGCCATTTGTTGATGATAGTGGTGAAGTGGAAGCAGCTGATTTGCAACAAGATCTCATTCTCAGCTTCTTCTCATGAGTGTAAGTATGCCACGGCATGTCATGACTTTGACTATTCAATCAACTTTCTTTGTGATGATCTGAGGAGTATATTTGTTATAAATCTTATGTAGCTGAAGCTCTGGCAAAATGTGGCAAATGGTGTTTGATGTGGAAGGTTTTGAGGCATTCTCATTTTGTCAACGTTGCTTTGTTTTGGTCAGATTTGTCTCATGGGCTGTGTTCTCCAGATGTTTGCTCTGTGAATTGAGTCATATGTGTGGTTTCCTAGCTAATCACTTTATTTTAGTGTTTTTGGGTACCTTCACAATGGCATCTTCATTTGGACATTTCAGAGTTGTGACATTAGCAGGTTTATGATGCTATTGGGACAGTCAATGTGAACATGGAGTGTTCCTGGCAATGTATGTCACAGACGTTGGGTGTACAAAACCTGTGCCGAGATAGCTTGCACAGTGATAGGATGGAAGTTAAGGAGCTCTATTGGACTTATCCCTTGTCATGTGGTAGCCATGCTTTATGTGTGCCATCAGACAATATGTAGTTGTAGGTCCAAATCCTGTTAGTTTCCCTTCACATTGACTAACTACTCATTTTGAACTATATGTAGCTGTTGATATATTTCATCATTGTATGCCAAAGTGCCTGTGGCACATCACTGACATTTGTTTGTGACATACCACCAGATGCATAAGCACTGGATTGTAATGACCCTACCATTAGAAACTGCTGTACTACCATCTGTCTGAGTCTCGCTTTACATGGGGTAGGATTCCTTTTGTGAGGTAGGCACTATGGCTCCAGCTGATGACATCAACCCATTTCATTTTCCCTACTCTACAGGACAGTATCTGATATATCCCCTCCTTCCATGTTTTGGAAGTCTTTACCTGCAAATGTGATCACTTATACATAATAATTAATTGATATACGATTTGCTATGTTTCTGATGTCTTGCCAGCCTATGATTTGAACAATGTAATAAAAATGTTATAAGACAAGACACATGCATTTATGTGTTGATGGGCACTAGATAAAGTGTTGAGAAGCTGTGGTCATTTGCACATCTCTGAATTCCTGTGTCCCCATACCAGCATATGAATTACAGGGCATTTCTCAAACAGACGTCTTTTTTACACACTGTCCTACATTTGGAAGGAAAAAATATGTTCCTCAAGGTCCCCCGATAAAAATGGTACCTCACTTTTGTGGGTAGGCCTAATTCCAGCAACAGGAAATGCAATAGGGACACTTCACATTTTTACATTGAAATCAGGCATGTTTTTTTAAAGTGCCTAGCTGTGGATTTTGGACTCTGGCTCAGCCGGCACCTAGGGAAACCTACCAAACCTGTGCATTTTTCAAAAATAGACATCTAGGGGAATCCAGGAAGGGGTGACTTGTGGGGCTCTCACCAGGTTCTGTTACCCAGAACCCTTTGCAAACCTCAGAATGTGGCAAAAAAAACACTTTGTTCTCACATTTCGATGATGGAAAGCTCTGGAATCTGAGGGGAGCCACAAACTTCCTTCTACCCAGCATTCCCCTAGGTCTCTCAATAAAAAAGGTACCTCACTTGTGTGGGTAGGCATAGTACCCATGGCAGGAAATGCACCAAAACACAAGATGGACAAATCACATTTTTCCAAAGAAAACTGGCCTGTTTTTAGCAAAGTGCCTAGCTGTGAATTTCAGCCTCTAGCTCAGCCGGCATCTAGAAAAACCAAGAGAACCAGGAAATTTCTGAAAACTAGACACCAAGAGGAATTCTTAATGGGGAGGCTTGTAGAGCTCTCACCAGGTTCTGTTACCCAGAATCCTTTGCAAACCTCAATATTTGCCAAAAAAACACTTTTTCCTCACATTTCGGCGCTGCAAAATTCTGGAATCTGAGGGGAGCCACAAACATCCATTTACCCAGCATTCCCCTAGGTATCTCGATAAAAATGGTACCTCAGTTGTGTGGGCAGGCCTAGTGCCCGCGAAAGGAAATGCCCCAAAACACTATGTGGACACATCAAAATTATCAAAAACCAAACTACCTGTTTTTGCACCTGCATTTTTTGTTCCTGGGCTCAGCAGCAATATAGAGAAACCTACCAAAACCAAACATTTCTGAAAACCAGATACCCCGAGGGAGTCCAGGGAGGTGTGACTTGCATGGATCCCCGAGTGTTTTCTTACCCAGAATCCTCAGCAAACCTCAAATTTAGCTAAAAAGTCATATTTTCCCTACATTTCTGTGTGGGTTCTCCGCACCAGCACAAATTTCCTACCACCCAACAATCCCGCCATTCTTCCAGTGAAAATGATACCTCACTTGAGTAGGTGAGCTAAGTGCCTGTGACAGGGAAGAGCCAAAGACATGTTGAAAATTAGGGGTAACCAAAGTGGGTCCAAAAGGGCAGTTTGGAAAAAAAACATTTTTAGGCTGACAAGTGGGGCACCATTTTTATTGTTATAGATGCGACAATGCTGGGTGGTAGGAATTTTGTGGATTCCTGCAGATTCCGGAAGGTTCTATCACAAAAATGTGGGAAAGATGTGTGATTTCAAGCAAAGTTGGAGGTTTGCAGGGCATTGTAAGTAAGGAAATGGTGCAGGTGCATGTGAAGCACACCACCCTGGACTCACCCAGATGTTTAGTTTTTAGATGTGTCTAGGTCTCGTAGATTTTTCTAGGAGGCAACGTCCCAAAGTCCAAAAAGTGCAGCCGCTCACCATTCCAACTAGGAGGACATTGGGAGTCAGCCAAGATCTCTTGGTGCAAATGTAAAATCAGAAATCAGAAATAATCAAATGTCCTCTTGCTTACCGTTGGGATAAGATGTTTTAGCGTGCAGTGGGAGAGCTGAAAGACTGTTACCCCCTTCAGTTGGGGTGGGGGCATAACCATGCCCATACTGATTTGTAGCCACCACTCCACAATTTTTTAATTCCCTGTCATCTAGTAGGCTTTCTGCGTCCCCCAGGGAGTGGATCTGGGGTAATTGCCCCATCTGCCCACTGGTGGCAGAACAATTTGTCCCCATTTATTTGAGGTGAAGGTATGGCGATACCCCCAACCTCTTTTTAAAAAACAAAATCTTCCCTGGTCTCTGGTGGGCTTTCTGCCCTCCTTGGGGGCAGAGGGCCTTACAAAGATAGACCTATCCACCCCCAATGGGGGAAGAAAGGGCCAACAGTAATGTGCCCCCATGTGGAGCGATCGTTGCCCAAAGGGCTGCCCCCCCAAAACAAAACACATACACACACACCCAATCCCTGGTGCCTAAGGGTGCCTAAGTGGTTTCTGCCCCATCGGCCTCTTATAAAAAGGCTGATCTGCCCCCAAAGGGGGCAGAAATAGCCTAAAATAAATTTGCCTCCCTATAGGAACGACCCTTCCCTAAGGAGTGAAACTGAAAAAAAACCTGGTTTGTAGTGGGTTCTATCCCCCCTGGGGACTGATTGACCTAATTAAAATTGGCCGATCTGCCCCCATGGGGCAGAAAAGGCCTAAAAATGAATTGCCCCCTTAGGGAGAAGCCCTTGCCAAATGGGCCGCTTCCCTTATGGATAAATAAAAATAAAAAATAAATCCCTGGTGTCTAGTGGCCATTTCTGCAGCCCGATTGCTTCACAATAGGGCTGCAGAAATGCTCAGAAAGACATCACAGGAAAGGAAAGGCCTTTCCTTTTCTTTGATGCCTCTCTCCGTGCCCCACCCCCGATAGGAAGAGAAATGCTTTGCATTTCTCTTCCGATCGCTCTGGAAGCTGAGCTTCCAGGGCGACGGGGTCGACCTCTGATGAGGTCAGCATGCCAACGTCATCAGATGTCACTGGGGATGTGCAGGGGGTGGGGTGGAAGGGGAAGCCACTCCCTCACGCTCCACTGTCAGGACATAATGCTTACATCCTCGGCACAGGAGCACTGTGCCGCGGGACGTAGCCATTACGTCCGCAGCACAGAACCGGTTAACTATATAAATGTTTATTTTTAAGTTTAAATATACATATTTTAAAAAGTAAATATATACATCAAATTCTATAAAAAAATGATAGATTTTCTTACAAACATACAAATAACTATTCTTATATTTCTAAACATGAACAATACAAATTAATTAAGACAAACTATTTCTAGTGCATACAAATAAAATGAAAACAAAGTATTTCAGACTCAAATTATAAAATTAAATATTCCCACTCCAACATATACTTTTTTTTTTTAAAAGCATAGGGGGGGGATATTTACTATTCCCACCCCAAACTGATTTGGAGAAGTGTTGGACACTAAACAGGTGACATTTACCATTCCTACTCCAATCTCAACCAATCTAAACTAATTTGGGAAAGGTGTTCGATACTGACAGGGTGTCATTTACCATTCCCACTCGATCCTATTCTGTTTGGAGAAGGTGTTAGATACTAATTAATGACATTTACTATTTCCACTCCAACGTAACTATATTTGGGGACCTTCATAGACATTAAAGGGGTGACAGTTACTATTTCCACTCCAATTTATGTCAATTTGAAGAAGGTGTTGGACACTAATGGGGTGAGAAATATTATCCCCACTCTAATTCAAAAACAATTTTGGAACAGTTATATTTAATATTCTCACTGTAATCTAGGCCAATTTGGAGAAGGTGTTCAGCACTAAACGGTTGTCATTTACTATTCCTACTCCAACCTATATCAATTTAAATAAAGTGTTGGACACTAAAAGGGTAACATTTACTATTGCCCCTCCAATTTATTGCAATTTGGCAAAGGAGTTGGGCACTACAAGAGTGACATTTGCTATTCCCACTCCAATTGAATTGTAATGGGAGAAGGTTTTGGACACTAAAAGGGAGAAATGTACTACTCCCACTACAATTTAACCATATTGAGGGAAGATATTGGATGTTAAAGGGGTGACATTCACTATTATAAATCCAATCTACCCTTATTCATTGAAGGTATTAGACACTGCAAGTGTGAAATTTACTACTGCCACTACAAATAACCATAATGGAGGAAGGTGCTGGACACTAAAGGGGTGGCATCTGCTATTCCTACTCTAGTGTGAGCCTATTTGAGGAAGTTGTTGGATGCTTAATGGGTGGCATTTACGTTTCCAATGCAATCTAAAACATTTTACACAAGGTAATACAAGTTAAATATTGGATATACATAATCAATACTCCATACTCACACACAATTGTGAAACTATAAAATAAAATAAAATGTAATCTAAAAACACACCAACTAAAGCTATCTATTCATGCTTAGCCTTTGTTTTAGGTGCATGTGCATAGTGTAATGTGTCTCAGTGCAGCATTCTTCCATGAGTGCTCATGATGCCCTCCTCCCCATTGTGCAGGTATTATTTGCAGTATGAGCTTTGTATATTTGTCTCTCAAAATATTGTGCATCCCATTGACCTTCCATTGTGCTGCAATGTAGGTGATGTTTGGGTCCAATGCAGGGCTCTTTCATGGGAGGGGTATTTGTGTTCCATGCAACATCCATACATAAGTGTCTTCAATCTGATGACATTCCCTGTCTTGTGTGCAGTGTGAGGGTGTCATTTGAATTATGTGTGATATTGATGTGGTGTTGCTGTTGTATGACATTTACACAGGAACTGGCCCCTCATGTATCTCAGGGACAAACAAAGCTTTAGCCTAATGACATGCCTATCTGCAAATTTGTAAGTGCAAGTCAAGAAAGCACATACAACAGCAACAGCAAGGCCATACATCTAGATGAAGTAGCTACAACGTACACACATCAAAACAGACATATGGTCAGTCAAATGCAAAGTAAGATAGCACAATTTAACACCCTCCATGTGTGGACAAACATAACTCTAGATTCCACACATGAGACAAATGTACAGTCTATATTAGGAGGACAAGTCTAACACTATACATGCTGACATTGGCCAGCACAAGATGAAATACTTACCATGGCAAACATAACACAATAAATTACACCCCAAATAGATTAACAAACATACGTCCATATAGTGGACGTTTCCCAACAACAAATGGATCAGAAATCAGGATGAAACACACAAAGCTATAGGAATGCAACATATGTAGCATATATAAAGGTCAAAAAGTAATTATAGGGCAAATGTGTACCCCACGAAACTACAACTTGGGTTTATTTGAGTTCAAATGTTTAAGAGCAAAGGCCATTGGCCAGACCACATGAGTTGATGCCCCACCAGAGTACCTCAATCAATCAACATTTATAATGCGTAGCTTATCACCCATGGGGTCTTATGGCTAACCCCCACAGGAAGGAGCATCAAGTGGGAAGGGGGCACCACAGGAATCATCCTTGGGTGGGGTCAGATTTTGGATGAGTAGGTTTGGGTTTGGGAGGGGGCTTTTTCTTTGGAGGGGTGGGCTTCTTCTTTGGGAGAGAGGTATGGGTGCTTGCAGGGTGACAGGTGTGACAGGGAAGGACTTAGATGTTAAAGGGATTAGTTGAGATGTGAGTGGGGGCCTCTTGGGTTTGGGAGGGGGCTTGGAGGTAACAGGGGAAAGAGGAAGTTTGAAAAGTAAACTCTCTTTGGGAAAATGGTTAGGGTAATCAG
This sequence comes from Pleurodeles waltl, assembly GCF_031143425.1. Taxonomy (NCBI): domain Eukaryota; kingdom Metazoa; phylum Chordata; class Amphibia; order Caudata; family Salamandridae; genus Pleurodeles; species Pleurodeles waltl. The sequence continues at coordinate 89,019,873 of NC_090442.1, read as the reverse complement.
AATGGGTTGGGAATTTGGAGGTTGAGGGAGTGATGGGCGTGTCTGTGGGTATAGATGCCTTGAGTGTGTGAAGTAGGCTTGTGTTTACGTGGTGTTTGTTGGGTGTGTGAGTGCGGGTATTTGTGGGTGTTTGGGGCTGAGAGGTGGAGGTGCTGGGTGACGTGGGAATGGTGTGTGCATGGGTTGGGGTGGTGTCTGTGCGTATGGTAGATGTTATGGATGTGTGTGTTGGGGTTGTGTCTATGGGTATGATGGATGTGGGGGATGTGTCTGTGCATGTTGGAGTGATATCGGCGGGTATGGTTGATGTGGTGGATGTGTCTATTGGTGTTTTGCTGGTGTCTGCAGGTATGGTGTGTATAGTGGGTATGTCACTGTGCATTGTGGTGGTGTCTGCGGGTATGCTAGATGTAGTACATGGGTCAGTGGGGGTGCTGGGGTGGGATGTTGAGCTGGTGGCTGAAGTGGTGTCTGTGGCTGAATGTTGAGTGCCTGCATGCCGGTTTGTCTTGTGGTGTTTGTGTCGATGTGTGTTGCTTGTGTGTGTTGAGGAGGGTGCTTGCAGATGTGTCTGTGTGCTTGGGACAGGTTGGGGAATAGGGACTTTTAATCGGGAAGAGGGAGGTGATGGGGATGATTGTGGGAGCTGGATGGCTGCCATCAGTGAGGAGGCCAGAGCATGAAAATATCTCTGCATGCCAGACATGTCACTATGAATGCCTTCCAGGAAAACATTTGTCTTCTGAGGTTGGCTTGCCAATCCCTGGATGGGATTCACAAAGGCAGTCTGCCCCACAGAGATACTCCTCAAGAGGTCAATAGTGTTCTCACTCAGAGCAGCAAGGGTAACAGGGACTGGGGCTGAGGTGGGGCAAAGGAGATGCTCACCTTCGTGGGGGAGCTGGCACGGCCAACTGGATGTGGAGCAACAGGGTGAGTGGCTATAGAACTGGGCGTGGCGGACAAGGATGGTACAGGAGCACGTCCTGATGGGTCCGCCACCATTAGGGAGTAGCCCATGGAGGTAGAATCTGATGATGGCAAGGTTGATCCTATGTCTTCCATGGCACTCCCTTCACCCTGTGGGCCACTGGTTCCCTTTGCGTCAGTAGTGTCATGACTGGAGGTACCGGGGCCAGATGCTTCCCCGTTGTGCCCTGTCTCCTTCACTTGCCTGGGTTGATGCTGCAAATACAAAGAGGAAAAGGATCACCACATGTTCCTGATCACACAGTTGTGATTAGCAAATATTACCATGCCATCAAGTAGGTCCCAAAAACAAACTGCATCAGAGTGGCTCTTACATGTACCATCCTACATGCATGCATATCACATAATTGTCAACAGTTGCCCACAGGAAAATCAGGATCTCAGCCAACTCTAAATGCATGGGTGAAATTGTACAATCTCAGTAACCATTGAACAAGTAGGAGACCACAACACCTTCAATGATTTGTCTCATGGAGCATACATCAGTTATGTGTTGTCATACAATAGTAGGCCAATGCCAAGTTTCTTACCACAAACCCCACACATGCAGACATCTATTTGCCAAATACACAATAATACAACAGTAAGAAATTATGCTTCCAAATCCTACCATTTTGCTTACAGCACTACAGTAGCCTGAAGAATGTGACATGGAAATACTCATGTCACACCAGAAATATATCAGCAGTTCACCCTTCACCATTTGTAATTTGTCCTAATTTAGTCATGGAGGTAGCACTAACGTTGCTCAGAAATACTACACATTTGGCATGAAACTGTATACTGTAGACAATATATGCAAATTGACAGAGAAATATGTCTAATAAATCCACAACACAATGAATCAGCTAGCCCCAGGTTAATCACCACTACTGTATGGCATGCCTTACGATAGCATACTCTTATTGAATCAGTAGATGCCATTAGTCCTTTGTATAATAGGCCCAGACATTTGCAAGTACTTGTAGAAGGTCGTCAGCATATTGCCCAGTGGGAAGGTACATCACTGTCTCAATTTTGGTCCTGCAAACCCAGATGTCTGAGGATGAATGGGTGTACCCAACCACATGTCATTCCAACATAACTGCATATCACTCCATGATGCATGCTAACAGTCAGGTAGCAAACCTTCCATATTACACATGTGCAATGCACTTTTCAACATGCTGTGACATAAATGGCATGGGAATTCACATGGTTTGTAAAAACTATATTCCTACCTCTACCTGTCATGTCCCTCATTTATACTACAGTTGTACATTCCAAATGAGATGCAATGATGGGTGAGGGAATGTGTAAGCCAACAATCAATGATGATACACTCCTGTCTGCAGCACCACATGAAATTTAGCACCATTGCATATGTCCAACTCCAAACACAGGTTGTCATGCACATATATATGATGGAATACAGAGATCATCCCATGAACACCGGTAGGATATGCATGACACAGCAGTGTGCACATTTTGTCAAAAGAGAAAGAGACACATGCTAACCTGTCGGAACAAGGATGTTGGCAACAGTGATGGCTCATAAATCATGTCACTGGACATTCCCCACTTACCAAGGAAAAGTTTTGATCTGTAGCTGCACCCAAAGAACATTGTATGCTCTGTCACATGTATGATGCCCACTTTCACATGTCAGGCAGTAGTGAGGCACCAACACTCATGACACACTGCAGACAAGTGGCCTCTAGGGGGCAGATGCCAATTTACTTATTTGAACAGACACATGTCTGAGGACAGTGATCAATCACTTCTTTTTCTTTGCCCTGTAACATTACGGAGTAGTGCTCTGTTGTGCAGAATTTACACCCACTACAACAATAAACATTACTTGGTTGATTAATGTACACAGCAATGTGGTCTACCTGGAGAGCATTTTTTTTTGTGGATGGTACTCAGTTGTGTCCTAGGTACCTGGGTTAATAGGCAGGCACATCAGTATGCACCACATAGCATATCTACACAAACAGTTACTTATCTAGTGTATCACACATGGCCCATCCCCAGTTGTCAGGGGGAGATGTCAGAACCTAACACATCAACTTGGCTATGTGACAGGCAAGAATATGACCTGTACTTACCCCCTTGCGGCTGCTATGTTCCCCTCAAATGCCCATCATGGTCCGGGTACACCACAGCCCGAATGTGGGACATTAGGGGGAACAGGCTTTGACATGCACCCCACCCAGTTTGGGAGGACAGCCCCAGTTGGCCCTCTGTGATCTCCTGGACCCAGTGTCTCAAGTCTTTCCACCTCTTTCAACAGTGAACGCTCCAGGGTCAGCACCTTCCAGGCTCTTCAAATCTCCTTCTTCTGATGGGCATTTACCTGTATGGATGCGAGAGACAAATCAGGTGATTACAAACACAAGTATTTCCCCAAAAATTTGTGTCTCACACATGTCAGAACACCAAGCACACAACTGGCAATTTGTCAACGTACTACAATATGTACTGGGACATGACTTGTCGTTTTTGGCTTCATCCCCAGACTATCCCAATACCCTGCTCATGGTCTACAATGACTAAGCAAGCCTACTTACATCAGGTATCTCATGCTCCAGCAATATACTGTGATGTAAGCCACAAAGAAACACTTCACAACAATTTGACTTCTTAAGGGTAAACACCTTAGTCTTGTCTGACTTGACAAACACATTCACACTCTACAAGATTGACTCACTCTATACAGTCCCTACAGGCAACTACCATAGTACAGACTTCACCCTTACACTTGAGTGACAATGAAAGGTCTGACATGGTGGGCGCAGAAAGTGTCTTCCCTGTGAATGTGTGGACATGTTGTGGACCAAATGCATACTCATGCCACTTCAGGAGGGTTTCTATGATATGTACCTCTACCACAGAACACTCCTTTGGACAAATGTTTCTAATGTACAGTCCAATATACGAAGGTATATATTGTACAGTTTCTGCTATATAACCAATCTACTCATCAGATGTCATGACCTCCCAGGATTCCACACACTGTCTGCACTGTGGGTCATTCATTTGTGCAGTAAGCCTGTACAGGGCAAATATGACTTGTGTGAAGGTGACAACAGAGCTGTGGGAGTAAGTGACCTGTCATGAGTCAAAGACACACATTGACAATGATGCAAACTTCACATATGGACTAGTTCAGGGATTTACTTCAGTACCCATTCCTAATCCAGTCAATGGACAGAGGCATTCAGGGCAAGGCCACTAGAGCCTCATATTGGTAACCTGACAGGGTCTGCAGGTCTACAGGGAGAGGGCACAGTGCCACAGTTGCATAACCACAGTGACTCTTCCACAGCCTGTTCTATGTCCCATATCGGGAGATATATTTCAGGCCCTGGTCTTTGCAGGCTGAGCATACAGAACCTACACATTTCCATCACTTCCATGCATGACAGTACATCATGTGGCCACCAGCAATGTGGCTTGTGGCAACCTGAAGGGCACAGTGACTCATGATATACCTTCCAGAGAACAGTTTGGCAAGGTCAGATGTGGGGTCAAAGATCAGTGGTGCAACATATTGTTTCTAAGATCCTCAAATGGCTCAGACAAGGTGTATACACAGCTCATGCTGTCACGCACAAACGTTGTCTAACATTTACAATGATCATAAACAAAGAAATGTCATAGAATGGCAGTACAATCTCCTCACCTAGTTATATGCTTCTAACTCAAGGAGGATCTAGGACCCCAAAACAAATCACACAACATAATGTGAATGAACTCACCATACAGTCCTGATCACCAATACCTGTACTTCCCTGCTCCTCTGGTGAGGCGTAGAGCAGTTCATATAGTGAAGGACCTCACTCATAAGCCTCTCCAGCACCTCTTGAGGGAAGGCAAGGGCCCTTTCAACTGCTGGACATGACATGATTGCACCCAGAGGTGGCACACATCAGCTGAAGCGGTGGAGGTGTTGCTGGCAGCAGTGTCTGGAGTGATGTGACTGATTTTGCACAACGCAGCATACACGTCCACCATGTACTCAGTCATCACAACTGATGGACACAGCCACTGGTCTGCGACCGCTACAGGTAACAACGTTAGCCGATGGATGTGCCCACTGTGGTTTGAACTGCCTACTGCATAGATGAATTTCACCAGCGGCTGTGGTCAGTTGCTGATGTCCAGTGGAGTTGGTTCAGGCATGCTCCATTTCAGTGGCTTGGAATACTCTATATGGCCCTGTAAAATGTTTCACATTGACAAGGTAAGTTTAATATCTTCAGTCTGTCTTGTTGTGTAGGTCCGACTACACAACCACTAGTGTAGTGTGTTGCCTGCACAAATGGCATATGACGGCAGTGCATGGGCCACCATCTCTGATGGTATTTTTGGTGGTCAGAAAATACAGTCAGATTTCGAGGGGCAATTATGTAGCAGATAGTTGGGTGTTGCCCAAATCCATGTTGTAGACATGTTCACAACCATGGAGGTCAGATTTGACCCTTGTGTAGTTGCCAGCTGTGCTATGTACTAGGTGTCATGTCTATCCAGTCAGAAATGCTTTGTCACATGATATTGTTGGCATGCATCATCTATGTTGCTGTGGACACAGTGACGAATCTTCCAAATCATGTCTTTTCAAACATAGGTACCCTGGGAGAGGGAGGATGCAACAACCTCCTGTTTACTATCCATTGACAGACCTTCAGACCATGGAGGGATGCCACGTCATCCAGCTGTACCATCTGAATAGGCAAACAATGGTGGATTTATTCCATCAGTTGGATCCAGGTCCGATGTCAGATCACAGTAACCTATAGAGCATTCTACCCATTGTACAAGTCATATCAGTATTGCACTTTCTATCTACAGGGTCAATCCAACATACAGTGGTCCTATCTGCTGGTATGTCCCAATCTATGTTCAGTCTGGTTTTGAAAGATTTCCTATCAACTATGTTGACAGCATGTTGACAGCTATATCAGGTTCCCCCGATGTGAGGATTTAGCCAATGTGAAGGCTAACTTCTATGGTTTTGCCCACCTCCCACATGTGGTGGGGGTCATTGATTGCACACATGTTAGCTGGGTGCCACAGCAGGCCACTGAACAAGTCTATTGCAACAGAAAAATCTTCCATTCCATCAATGTGCAAGTTTCACATATGTGTGCTCGTTTTCCTTGAACAGCCCACGATTTCTTTATAATGCAGAACAGAATCATACCTGATGTCACAACTGCAACTAGAGAGGGCCTGGCTGGTTGGTAAGTCATGTTTGTCCTGTTTGTATGTGAGCAATGGCAGGTGCTACAATCATGAAGTAAGTGACTCATTGTTGCACTTATTTTCCTTTTCTTAACAGGAGACTCGGCATATCCAAACCATCCTTGGTTATTGAAGCCCGCTGAGGAATCCAACTATGCCAGGGGAAGTCCACTTCAATGAGGCCCATGGAAGAACACAGTGGGCGGTGGAGCAGGCTTGTGGGCTCCTGAAGGCCAGATTTTGCTGTCTGGACAGGACTGGTGAAGCCCTCCTCTACTCACCCGGGAAAGTATGTTAGATCACTGTGGCGTGCTCCATGCTCCACAATATGTATGGTTTCAATCTTATAATCCTTGTTTGCTGTACTCTGTACAGGTACCTTCACTATGACATCATCATGTGGGCATTTCAGAGTTGTTATATTGGCAGGTAGGTGATGCTGTTCTGACATACAAAGTGAACATGGATTGTTCCAGGTAATGTAGGTCACATAGTTTTGGTACAGTAGACGTGTCAAGATAGCTTGAACAGTGTTTGGATTGAAGTTCAGAAGTGCCCATTGGACTTGTTTTGTGTCCTGTGGTGGACCTGATGCATTATGTGTGTCATCATATGGTCATAAAATATATAGTCGTAGCTCAGTACCAAGATGTTTTCCATTAACATTGGCTAAACTCTCTTTTGTATGACCTGTATATAGCTGTAGATGTTTTTCATCATTGTAGACCACAGTGTCTGTTGCAAAACACTGACATTTGTTTGTGTCATACTACCTGATGCATGAGCATTGGATCATTATGGCCCTGTAATCAGGAACTGTTGTACTGACATCTGTCTGAATCTTGGATAATGTGATGTTGGATTACTTTGGTGTGGTATATTATAAGGCTCAAGCTGATGACATCAATCACTTCAATGCTTGCCTATTCTACAGGACAATGTCTTGCAAATCCCTTCCTTCCTTGGTCTGGAGGTCTGCATGAGACAATTGTTTAAGATTTCCAATAGTTCCAGACATATTGTCAACCCATGTGCTGAACACTGTAATATTTTTTTTTTTACTTTGACCAGACACTTCTATGTATGTGTTTGTATGATATAGTTGTAATCCTGAAGTGGAAACTGTACATGCAACATTTCCCATCTTAAACAAGTTCCTTGGATCATCATATCTACATGGCTAAATATGAACTCAAAATCAGCAGATAATGAATCAGTACTGGGTGATTTTATTGTGAAGCTATGAATAACATTAAATATATGTGACACGAATCAACCAAAAATATGTGAAGGAGTCAGTCATGGTGAATGAACTCATTGGAGTAGATGCCACACCAAAGTCCATAGAACTCCTCTCATATGAACTGGAATGTGGCTCAGGATCAGTCCACAGAGTGAATGTGGGGAACACAAAAGAGAGCATTAAGAAAGAGGGTTATTGCTGGCAGTGGTGGGTGTCTTACCATCCGCACCTCATGGATTCTTTTCTGGATGTCCCAGCTTACAGGGATGGGTGGGTGATCAGCTGCTGCAGGGGTGTCTGCCACTAGTTTTTCCTCTGGCAGGGCGTCCATACCTATGGCTGGCACTGACGTTAATGGGCTTGCTGTTGATAAGCCAAAGTGTAGGGTAGACTGGTTTTGAAAAGCCCTGCTCAGGGTGGTGTGTATATCCCTCAGCATCCCTAATAGGGAGGCCATGTTGGAATTGTGGGCCTCCATCTGTTCATGCATGTCCCTATGTATATCCCTCTGTAGCTGCTTGATTTCCTGGAGTTCGGTCAACACCTGGCCCATCATAGCTTGGAGCTCCTCATAGAACTACAAAATGTGGCTGATGGTGTCCTGGCCAAGTGGCCTCACCCTGCTGGCCCAAAACATCCCTCCCTTGCACTCTACCCCTATGGGCCTATGCCTTTGCCACAGGATGCCCTCTCCAACTTGTTCCAACTTGTTCCTGGACCCTCATTGTCTGAAGTGTTGCACTGCAACTCAGGATCTAGGACTGGGGGGCACAAGATGGTGGACACTGTTCTAGGGACACACTCTGGGGGGAGAAATGATTTCCTGTAACGTTGATGGAAGAGAGGTGGCAGGTGACATTGTGGGCACGGTGAGACTCACTGTTGCCGTCTAACCAGGTTGCCCAGATGGGCCAGAACTATCGTCCACGTCGCAAAGTCCAGGAGTGTTGTCATCACTGGGTGCTTCATTCAGGGGTGTAGTGATCCACCTGTTGATGAAAAACATACATTCTTACTGGTTGAATTGGGGCACCTACCTCCAAAGGTTTTGTTTTACTGTAAGCAGAGACCTTGGTCAAAGTTAAGTTGTAGGTACTCCAATTTTGACAAGTAACCATAGTATTTGGGGCCATATGTATGAACACATTTTCCCATAGACACAAAATGGGTAAAATCCTTTGATACATCTGGCCCTTGGTGATTTGACATGACTTGTGAAGCATGCCAACCCAATTTGACTCAAACAGCTGATGAGATGTGCAGATCAGTTGCACTTTGGATTTACCACCAATGCAGCCAACACAGTGGAGAGGCAAGATAAGCTTTTTACCATTTGGAGGCATAGGTGAGTAGGATGCAGACAAACCCAGGACTTTGTTATATAAGTCACTGGAGTCATCATGCGCACAGTGCTGTGTCAATGTGTCTGCTGCAGATTCCAATCTGATGGTACATCTTGAAGTCTTAGGAATATGTGTTGTACACACTGAGTAAGGTGTCATTCCTACTCACATTAGTTTCATCTTGGGTGAGCGAGTCAAGATGGAGCTTGGTAGACAGACATGTCTCTGATTTGAGCATGATCTGCATATTGATCACTCCCAGGTGAGTACACACACATTGAGATATTACAAACACATACATAGAGAGAGTACAGCACTGGGCTTGTGGTTCGAGTTACACAAACAGGGCCTATTGGGCTTTGCATTCAGGTTGCTCCCTCTACTTCCCAACATCTGACAAATGGTATTCTCCCAATTGAGTGAAGACCATTAAAGAGATTACAAAGGTGTATTTGGGCAAGTAACCAGTGGGCTGGTGGTTGGAGTTACAGACACAGGGTATCCTGGGAGTTGCTGTCATGTCATTCATTCTACTACACACTTTTGGTAAATAGTATCCTCCTAGGCGAGTAAACAGCATTTGAGAGTTAACAAACAGGTGGATTTGAGCAAGTAAACACTGGGCTTGTGGTTTGAGATACAGGAATAGGGCATATTGGGTGTTTCAGTCGGGTCACTCCCTCTACTTCCCAACACCTGACAAATGGTATCCTCCCAAGTGAGTAAAAAGCATTAACGATATTACAAACAGGTGTATTTGGGCAAGTGACCACTGGGCTAGTCTTTGCAGTTACAGATACAAGGCCTCCTGGGAGCTGTAGTCATGTCACTCCCTCACCTACACAAACTTGACAAATAGTATCCTCCGAGGTGAGTAAACTGCATTTGAGAGCTAACAAACAGGTGTATCTGGGCAAGTGACCAGTGAGCTGGAGTTTGGATTTACAGACACAAGACCTCCTGAGAGTTGCAGTCATGTCACTCCCTCTACTTTACATACTATACAAATGGTATCCTCTGGGATGAGAACACTCTATTGAGAGATTACAAACAGGGGTAATTGGACAAGTGAACACTGGGCTTGTGGTTGGAGTTTCAGAAACGAGGCCTGTTGGACTTGTTGTCAGGTTACTCCCTTTACTTGGCAACACTTGATAAATGGTATACTCCCAGGTGAGTGAAGAGCATTAGTGAGTCTACAAACAGGTGTATTGAGGCAAGTGACCACTGAGCTGGTGTTTGGAGTTACAGAGAAGGGCTCCTGGGAGTTGCAGTCAGGCCACTCCCTCTACTACATACAATTGACAAACAGTAACCTCACAGGTGAGTGAACAGCATTTGGGAGTTAACAAACGGGTATATTTGGGCAAGTGAACATGGAGCTGGTGTTTGGACTTACAGACACAGGTCCTCCTGAGTGTTGCTGGCAGGGAACTCTCTCTACTACACATACTAGACAAATTAGGAGTATTACGTATCTGTACTCAGACTGCACTTAGGTTTGGGCATACATTTACATGTTGAGATATACTATGAGTCCTGGTATTATGTTTTGATATTTAAAGACTTAGAGGCACCATTTGGACATATGGCATGTATTGGGTCTTCGTAGATGTGATGTTGGGTCCAACAATACACACTGACAGTGTTTACACTCAACTACTCTGGGTTTTGAGTGTTGGTTCAGTACGTGAGCAGGACAGAGGCAAAAGCTGATCTGTGAGTGTGCAGGACAGTTCAGTTTAATGACAGTTTTTGTGTTGTGACTTACCAGACTCCACTCCCTCAGGTATTCCTGTCAAGCCCTCAGAATGCAGGATGGCTAAGACCTTATCCTCCCAGGGAAAGAGTTATAATGGGGCACCCGGAGTCTTCTCATCCTGCAGCTGTTGTCTGGAGGTCAAGGCACACATCTTGCACCTCAGATCATTCCGCCTCTTCCTAATGTCCTCCTTGTGTGAAGGGTGTAAATTTGATGGTGAAAAAAGGGCTGCCTTATGACAAAAAATGTGTGGTCTGTCTTGCAGTGGAAATGAAAAGGATTGTAGTCTGTGGAGGGGTGTGTTTTATAGTGTGATTTGCAGGTGTCCACTGGACCCATGTGTGTCAGATGTGTTGTCTTTGAATTCATCCAATGTGCACTTTTCTGTTACTTTGGTGGATGCAGACTGCAGAGTTAAACTGTCATTGGCTGCCCGCCACGACGAGACCACTGTGTGTTTATAATATGTTCGGTGGTGGGTCATGTCACTGACAGCACTGGAGGTTGGACCACCTTGGTACAGGCCACCCGCTGCTAGCGGTCTGCATTTTTTGCTTGGCGGACCATGGTCCGGCCTGTATAACTCATTATACGGCAATCTGGGGACCTCCATCATGGCGGTCTTTTTAGGACTGCCAGCATGGCAGGCTGGCTGTCTGACCTCAATACTCGTAGTGAGGCCTATAGTATCAAACACACTACAATAAAAACTTACAAATAATATTACATTCAATAGTTTCTAAATCAATATTTTTTACAAGAATATAAAAAACGACATTTAAAGTGAAATCTTTTGATATTCCTGTTGATGATATTTATGATATCCCAAAATTCATGCTACAAATGCATCACAAGTATTTATTCCTGATATTTTGTCCAAATACCAAGTGTGAGCCTACAGTACAATCGGATTGTAACATACTGCCAAGAGTGAATTCAAAAATTGTTCATCACAATGCTTTCAGTAAAACAAGTAATTTATGCCAATATAAAATGCTATTTGTTGGAAAATGGGTTATTGGTAAGGGCAGGTAAGTACCTACACTTAGCAATAGGCCACTAACCTCCACTTAGGTCCAGTTAGGTCGCAGTAAATTAAACCCAGCTCAACCCTTGGTAGTTTGGCAAGGAGCGACACGGCTTAATTTAGGAGACAGAGTGTAAAGCATTCGAATATCACAAAACAGTAATTAAATAAAACACAGGAAACAGTTTAAAAATCCAAAATCAATTTACAAAAATAGGAAATATTTTAGCTTTAAAATGACACCAAGACGAGTAAAATCGGATAAGGGGAACAGGATATATGATTTTTTTAAAGAATAATTGCTTTCTAGCGCATAGAAACAAAAAGCGCCAATCTGGTCATCTGGTTGCACCTCGACCGGGGCAAAGTCAAAGTTTAAGGCTGACTGCGATGGAGCCCAGCTCGGCTACAGCCTGCGAGATGCCTTGGTCAAAAGTTTACCTTAGGACTTAGTCGTTTTTCTGGAGATTTTCTTCAGCGGGATGAACTTGCCAGTCCAATCCTACCTCCTGGAACTCTTTCTCGGATTTGCAGTGCGGGAGCCCTCGGTAGAGATCTTTACCTTCGGACGTAGTCATTTTTTCGAGGTAAAAATCCTTCGACCGAGGCAAACCTGAATCTTGATCCGACGTCCTTGGAGCCCTCTTCGGATACGCTGGCTGGGAGGTCCCGGTCAACTTCCTAAGTTTGGACGTAGGACTTTTTTGGAGATTTTCTTCACCGTGGACGAACCTGCAAGTCAGGCCGGGTCGCGGTTGAGGCAAGCCGGCTTGAGTTGCCGCGGCGGATCGGTCCCTCTATAGAGCTTTTTTCCAAAAGTTCTCCAAACTTCTCCAAACTTCTGGATCTTCTTCCAGATGTTCTTTTAAGGTTCTTTTGAGGTCCACAACTCACCCCAAGTTCCAGAAGCTCTGAGATGCTCCTTGAGGGTGTGGACTACAACTCCCAGAATGCACCTTGCACAAACTCCTTTTTGGCCACTGGACAGTGGTCAGCTGATTGGTTTCTTCAGGAGTTGGTGCAGGGTACTCTGGTTAGCAATTTTTCACCTGTAGCAAACAGGGAGTCCCTCCTTGAACCAGTTGAAGTCAGGCAAAGTCCTTCGTGTGGTGAAGCCCAAGTGTGCAGCTGGTGCAGTCCTCCAGAGTGCAGTGTCCAGGTGCAGGTCAGGGGTCCAGCAGGGCACTCCTTCTTCTTCTGTAGTTCTTCCTGGTCGGGATCTGATAGGGAACTGAGGTCTACCAGTTTTATCCTTGCTCCTGGGTAAAAAACAGTGGGGTCCTGGTTCTCCAATCAGGGGCAGGGTCCTCCCCACTGTGATGACCACTTCCTGGGAAGTGTGGCAAAAATCAATCCCAGGGAGCAACATTCCTCAAAAATCCATCATGCTGAAAGTGATTTTTGGAGGTTACATCTGGCTGAGCCCACCTACTGGTGGGGCTAAAAATCATAAACACACCCCTCTCCTGCCCTCTCCTAATCTAATCAAGGGGGCACCTAGTTGTCTGGGGTTGCAGGATGTGGCGGTGTATCTGGGTTGCTCCAAATGTCCTTCTCTGCCTTTGAAGACCAGTTTGGCAGCCCTCCCCCTTCCTGCCTTACCATCTGTTGAGGGGAGATCCCCTCCCACAGGCACATCTCTTTGTGTGAAGCCAGGCCACTTCACATGTCATCAATGCAGCCTGGCCAGGCTGCCAGAGGCTGGCCAATCAGAGCACAGCAGCAAAAACAATGCAGGGCTGAAGTTGGTAACTTTTCAGGTAATGTTTAAAACGCTTTACCTGAACAAGTTATATTAAATCCAACAACTGGAATTTGTGGGATTTATTATAATAATTAATTTAATCCCACATTTTTTGTATCTGTCACTTAAGGGGACTTTTAAAATTAAAATAAAGTCTCCCCATTCTAGCTTATGAAGTTCATTCACTTCAATGAGGTAAAAACTAATTTGGCTGTGTTTACCTCACCAGGGCTTACAAAACTATTTTTATAAGGTCTCTGCTTATAGTTACATGGCACACAGCCCTAGGGGCACATAGGGCACACCTTAGGGGTGATTTATATGTAAAAATAAGGTAGTTTAAGACTTTGGAACTACTTTTAATTCCAAAGTTGAATTTGCATATAACTTTAATTTAAAAGCAGCCAGCAAGGCAGGCCTGCCTTTAAAGTGACACTGGGAACCTCAGCATTGCACCTGCACTACCTATGCTGTGGTCCCTAAACCTACATGCCCTACCATATACTAGGGACTTATAGGTAGGTTGACTTAGCCAATTATAATTAGCCTAATTTGCATATTGATTTTACACAGAGTACAGGCCCCTGGACCGGTTAGCAGTACCCAGGGCACCGTCATAGTCAGGAAAACTCCAGAAAAAAGTGGAAAATGGGTGCAAAAAGTTAGGGGTTCTCTGCAATCAGTCCTGTTCTCTCACACTATTACACACGGACTACAACAAATTAGATAACCAATAGACATGTCCCAGCTGAAGAGATCTAGCGTTGCTTATTCCCTGTGACTCACCCACCCCTTTTTGTATTTTAGGGTCTGTTAATCAAGAAAATGTTCAGCGCTAATCTTCAGTTCTTACACAGTATATGTGATTGAATTTTTGCTACAGCCCCTCATCCAATCTGTGGGAATAAGCAGGCCATGGTGTCCCCTCTGCTTACAGTTTGCTGTTACTAGAAGTATGGTGTACCACATTTACTCCTGTACCACACTGGTTAGCAGGCTCTGGGCACTTTTCAGTGTCCTAGAGTGGCATACGTGTACATAACTTCTGACTTCAATGTAGATAGAGCTATGGATGTGGGATGTTTTAATTTAAATAAAGGTGAGTACTTCTTTCACTTTTCAAGCCAGCCATCTCATGTGTGTTAGTTGAGATGGCTGTAAAAAGGAAAACCCAGAACTGGATCAGTTTTATCCCAGTAACATGAATTAATCTAGTCACCCGCAAGTGGCTATTATTAATATGGCATTGTAGTGATTCCAGGCAGTCAATATGCACTATTTGAATATGAGAAAAATTAATAGACCTTACAGTGGAATGGATAACTTGATAAATGTTGATGTTCCATAGGTGAAACAAAAAGTCCAAGAGGGAGTCTACAGTTGTTTGAAAAGAGTTATGGAGGCAGGTGTCACAGATTGAGAAAATGTTAAATAATTTGTGAAAGTGACAGAGAGGTAGAGTGTGTAATTACATTCTCCACTTTGCATGGAATTTCAAGATTGGCTTCAGGAAGAATATGGACAATGTACACCCAGAGCATGGGGTCAAGGGGCCTGAAAGACTAATTACCAGTTTCAAGGGATTCTTGGTGTGCCTGGAAGTGAGACAACAGATGCACCCACAGAAGATGATTCGCTGATCGCGGATGTCGTCCTGTGAGCATCTGATATTGGAGACAACACAAACCTTGTCCATGAATCTGGCCCACATTTCCCTTCTCAGCTTCATTCATTTTCACTAGACCTGTGGTTCAAACAACTCGGGTTCAACCATAATTATTTCATCTACCATCACATTTAGCTCATTTTCTGATAATCTGTTTTTTTTCTTCCAGCCATGTTGGAATATTGTTGCCAAATAGATGATGCTGATAGGTGTGGTGAGTAGTAAATGTGATCTGAGGAGTGTTGTTTTAGTGGTAGCTGCAGGAGTTGTTCATTAGTTAATTTTGAGCAGGTGTATGTTGACAGATGCGTCCATCAACATTGATGGGTTTGTCTTTCATTAGAAATCACATCTGCAATTGCTGTTTTCCACCATGAGGAACACTCCATTCCAATGTGGCAACGTACAGCTCTAAACAATTCAGGATGGGAGAACCAACAATGGATGGCATCCAATGATCCTCCCACCTGTATGACTGATGGTGGTCCATCAGCCAAAACCCTACATATGACGAGTAGTAAACTTATGACCTGATAGACAAATCTGTTCTACCAAAACCGGAGTGCTAAGTCTTCTGTCAAACTCTAAGGCCCCAACTCAGAAAAGTAAAGTTAGACTATTGGTCTAAGTTTAGACCAAATGTCTAACTTTATGTCTTTTCGATATTCAGAAAGGTAACATACAAGCCATATCTTGGGGCAGAATCTCTGAACTTGGAGTGGAATCTGAACTTGGGGCAGAATCCACCCCAAGTTTGGGGATTTAGCCCCAAAGGCAGCTTTCTGCATACAGAAAAGTCATAAATTTAAACTTTTGGTCTAAACTTAGACCAAAAATCTTACTTTACCTTTGAGAAGTGGGCCCTAAATGTGGCCAATTGTCTTCTCATTCAATTAGTAGCAGTGTCAGGCAGCAACTATTGAATTTTATTGTATCATTATTGGTGTTGTCCCATGTAGAGTCACACTCCACCTGCAGCTTTTTCAAGGCTAAAAGAGGTTGAGGTGTATTGTAGAGTAGTGTTGTAATGATTTTGCAATTTAAAATGAAAGTAGTCTAAAGAGGAAAAGAAGCACATATTGGGCCAGATTTACAAGGACCTAGCGCCTCCTTGTGCCACACTAGCATAATTTCTTTTTACTCTAATGTGGCTCATCAAGCAGAAATCGCACCTCCATATTTTCAAAGTGGTGCATTGCACCACTTTGCGACCCCTTGGGCCACATTATGCATGGGCCAGGCATAATGTATGCAAGGGGGGCATTCAGGCATTAGGAGGCCCGCAAAAATGATGCAATGGAATTTTGTAGATTCTTGGCACCATTTTAATGCTTGCTCAAAGCAGACATTAAAAGGATGCACCCACTAAAGTCAATGGGCCTCCTTGCACCTTGCTGCACTAGCGGCAAAATTGTTGATGCTGGTGCAGCAAAGCACCACAATAGCATAAAAAAAATTGTTGGCCTAACATGAGCCATGGTGTGCAGTATTGTAAATACAGCTCACCCATGGTGTCGTTAGGTGGCGGTGGGGTGTGCGAGAACTCTGGCGCATCAGTACTGATGTGCCAGATTCTTGTAAGTGTGGCCCATAGTGTTTACAGCAACAATGTAAGAGTAAACATGTCTTGGTTTTGTGATGGGAAAATTGGAATAGGGTGCTATTCAAGGCAGTAGTAATGATAAAAAGATTACACAATGTACTTGCAGAGAACTAGATGCAGTTTGGCTGTTGGTATTTATTGGACCTGGCCCTTTCACAGGGTCATTCCCCAGACTTTTTACCTTTTGGCTCCTTATTTTACTGACCTTTGTTGGCTGACGTTATGACTCTGAACACTTTTTCATGCTAATCAGTGCTCAAGTGCACGTGCTCTCCCTTGTAAAATTGATATGATTGGCTTATACCTAATCGACTATAAGTCCCTTGTGAAGTGGTATCCCTATTCCCAGGGCCTGTAAATTAAATGCTACTAGTGGGCCTGCAGCGCTGCTTGCACAACTCACTGAAGTAGCCTTTCAAACCTATCTCAGGACAGCTGGAGCAGGGCCTGTGTGTGCAGTTTTTGGCCACAGGGACCTGGCATCTAAATTTACTTGCCAGGCCCAGAACTCCCCTTTTACTACATGTAAGTCACACCTAAGGTACTCCCTAGCAAGCCCTATGGGCAGGGTGCCATGTCTGTAGAAGGCAGGACATGTGCCAGGTTGCATGGCCTGTTCTGGTAGTGACAAACAGCTTAACTTGGTGTCTCACTGCTGTGAGTGCTGCCTTCTCATATGATTGCATTAGAATTGTTCTGCCTTATGTGTAAGTGGTGTTGTCTGATTTATGAGGGGTAACGTAGGCACGTTTAGTATGGTTGTAATGGTGGTAAGAAATGCTACTTACTTGTGTAAGTGTATTTTTTATTACTATTACAGAAATGCCACTTCTAGAAAGTGAGCATTTCTCTGTGCTTATGACTCTGGTGTTTTGCAGCTTGATTCCAATCCACGTCTGGGCAGACTTACTGTTGCGGCTTTGTGCATACTTTTCAGACAGCCTGTACACAGGGAAGGTAGAGGTGTCACAGAGGAGCATCTACATATTGTATGGTCTTCCTGTGCTGAGAGAAGGGAGAGGCGGGGCACACCTGCATTTGTTAAGGCTGTGCCCTTGCCTCGCACAATAGAGTGATTTACCCCCCACTGATGTTTGGAGCATGTGCTGGAGGAGAAAAGGGGCACACCCAGAACCAGTTGTAACTGGTTGAAAGCCCCTCTCCTCCTCATTGTAAGAGACACTGTAAACTGACTATAAGTACAGGGGATTTTTCCTACAATTTGGAAATTCTTGAATCTTGAAGAGACTTACCTGAAACTGGACACTGGACGCTGCTGGAAGGACTCACCAGGATCCTTGGACTGCTGCTGCTGTGCTGACCTCTGACCTGCTTGGTCACTAGGGGGAAATGTCACTATCTGCATCCCTGTGCTCCTTTTCACTCTTGTCCCCAGTGGCAGGGTGCCATGACCCCTGACCCCTGCAATTATCTCCTTCACGAGGAGTGTTGGTGTGGATGGGGAAAGCATCTAGAAGCACGCCTCCTTGTAGCCCTTGCTCCTCCTGCACACGGTTGCCGGGAAATCGAAACACCGCTTCGACCCGGGACCCAAGATGTTCCCCAGTGCTTTTCTGAAGCGCTCCGTTACTGCCTTATATCAGCCTGAGTGTTTTGAGTGCATCACGATCCATCCAGGGCACCAAAAGCAAGAAGACAGGAGCGAGCGCACTCTAATTGTGCCCCTGGGGTGAAGCGTGCTTCCAGACATGCCCCCGGGCACCAGCAGACACCGTCCTTGGTGCCTGCTCAGCGTTGCGGCCCAGGAAAAGGGCAGAAGAGCGGCTTGGTCACCGTGTCGGGTGCGGCCATGGAGGAGCAGGAGGGAAGCCTCATCGGAGGACCCTGCTCCACCTTACCTTTTTTTTTGCAGCCGCACCAAGGACAGGGGTGGCTGCCTGCACGACACAGGGCATGGAGCGGAAAGGGAGTTCCTTTCGCCCGGCCACTGCCTCAGGGGCGCGGTCGCCCCATTAACTTACTCTTGGCATTTTTGGTTGTCTCCCTTGGTAGTAGGGCCACTGGAGGCCTGGGATGGGGCCCAGAGAGCGTGGGCCCCAGCACGGGCCCATTAGGTGCAACGGAAAGGGTGCCGACTGCCCCTCTCCCCAGGAGGCAAACGCAGCCCCCGTTGAGCGCACAGGAGCGCTGGGGGCCCCACCTTACTCTTCCAGGTACTAGGAGTGCCTGTTTCTCAGGAACCCAGCACTTTTGGGGATACTGGGAGGGTAATCTGCTCCTGGCTTATCTTATTAATGCAATATATATTTGTTATATGTTCCTGTTAAAGGCATGACATGCAGATTTATGTTTTTTTTTTTTTTTTTGTCCTCATTCACCCTAAGCCTTATATAAACCTCCTTTTCTTTTCAACCAAGAGGAGAAGAGTTTTTCCTTGGCCAGGGGTTGCTCTTTCCTCTCAAACAATCCTCACACTGTCCCAGTTCCAGGAGGATTTCAGAGCAAGATATAAAATCATTGGACCAATAACAGAAATACACTTTCATTCAGTAATACTTAAACAAAAAAAAAAATTCTATACCTCAGTGTCCTGATTTCCAGTTCAATAATGGTGCCCAAAAGTTCCCCCATGTCCTACCCCACCCCCTGTCATTTGATCCAATTCTGCAGTACAAAAAAGGTCCCTAAGCCATTCTGAGTGGCCTGGAGGGGTCTTTGAAACCCATTTTCTGCATATTTCCCGCCTCCCCAACAGTATTGCGTAAAATATAAGCTTCTTATCTACAATTGTGTCTCGATCAGACCGTCCCTGCTGATCTTGATACTGACCAAAGATTATAAGCTGGAGAGAAGCTTCAATTTCCCGATCTAGTATACTCGAAATTGTTTCACATACTCTTTCCCAAAAATGTTGAATATCAGAACATTCCCAAAACATATGAATATCAGTTGCTTGGATTAACCCACACTTTGGACATCTTGCCTCCTGCCCTCCTTTCATTTTAGATAATTTCTCAGGGGAAATATAAACTCTATGTATCGTGAAATAATGATTTTTCCTAAGAGTGGCCGGTTTCACAATACAGAAAAGCATTTTTAGTGACTCTTCCCACCACCTCTTAACTTCCTCTTCTGAAAAAAAAATCCTCCACAAATCACTGGGAAGTACAAATTCGCCATCCACCCCTTCTAGGATCCCCCAGTACCAAGCAGACACTTCGTGGGAGCCTCCCAGTGGGCTCGGGGTGATCTCACTCAATGGATTGGACATACCAACACCTTCCTTAACTCCCTGAGCCCATTTTTTTATCTGTAAAAATTTCCACCTAGACAAGGAACCACCCGTCTTTAACTGCAATACTTCCCAAGGAAGAGGAACCCCCTCCGAATACAAATCTCCCCAGTGCTCTAATCCTGCTTGTTTTATCAGTAGAGCTAAAATATCTTTAAAGCATTCCGGGGTTCCCGGGGAGTCCCAAATAGGTGCATCGGCATTATAATAGGTAAGTTTTGCAGATTGTCTGATGTGGTACCAGCTTTCTGCCAGCCCCCGCATAATTTTCAGTTTTATCTTTTTGAAAAATTTGGGGTCTCCGAATTGAAACATAAAATTGGTTGAAGCGCTTTTGATATTAGAAGCCATTATCTTAAACATTAAACCTGTAGTCGTCGAGTCTGAGGCAAGAGACAATGTTCTAAAGTTTTTCAAAAGGAAGGCCCATGCATAATATTGCAGCTCAGGTAAAGCCAACCCGCCCTTATCCTTACACCGACGTAACTTCTTCCGAGAAATTCTAACACCTTTAGAACTCCAAATGAAGTCACTTATGAGGCGCTGCATTTTTTCTATGTATATTTTCTGCATTGGGAGTGGGGAAGTAGAGAACAAAAAATTCCACTTTGGAAGAATAGACATTTTTACCAAGTTAACTCTTCCGATAATCGTTAAGGGAAGGTGAATCCAGCTTTGTAGTAAACTCTTACATTCCAACATCAATTTTAACTGGTTCATCTCAGCTAGTTGATTAATATTTTGAGGTATCAAAATTCCCAAATATCTAATTTCCTTTTTACAGTAAACAGATTCATACTCCATATTCCAAGCCATAATTTCTGTTTTTTCCACATTCACTTGATAACCAGACACCTTACCGAACTCCTCAGCCAGCTTGAGAATCTCAGAGAATGCAGTTACTAGATTATCTGTGCACACCAGAAGATCGTCTGCATACAAAGCAAGTTTCCTCTCCCAGCCCTGACAACAGAAGGGAGAGATCATCCTGTTCTGCCGGATCTTCCTCGCAAATGGCTCCATATATAAGTTAAACAGTACAGGAGATAACGGACAGCCCTGTCTAGTGCCCCTTGCTATAGCTATAGGGCCAGTAAGATTCCCATTCACTAATATTCTAGCTGTTGGGGCCATGTATATCTGATTTATTACCCCACAGAGATTGTTTCCCAACTTAGCTTTTTTTAACAAGAGTTTCAAATAAGCCCAATTTACCTGATCGAAGGCTTTCGCTGCGTCAAGCGTGAAAATCCCTAAAGGGGAATCAAAGGATACTGCCATATCTATGGCCCCGACTAATTCATATGTCAACTCGTGCAAATATCTCCCTTTCGAGAAGTCCTTCTGGTCAGAATGTATTAAACTATTTGCTACTCTGCTTAGTCTGTCTGCCACTATTTTGGTAAACATTTTATAATCACTATTCAATAATGAGATAGGTCTGTAAGAAGAGCAATTAGTCGGATTTTTCCCGGGTTTCAAAATCAATGAAATCACTGCATCATTCCATGAAACAGGCATTCCTATCTCATTAGAAAAAATCTTACCAAATAGCTCGACCAAAATTGGAGTAATAACATCGCCTAATACTTTATACAGCTCCACCGGAATGCCATCAGGGCCCGGGGCTTTCCCTTCTTTATCCCCAACTAAAGCCGCCCTCACTTCCTCAACCGTAATAGGGCCATTAAGAAATTCCTGTGTCTGCTGCGAGATTTCCGGTAACACATCCTGAGCTAGCCAGTCCTCCACTGATTCTTCTCGCACCTCCAGGTGCTCCGAATACAGAGATGTAAAAAAATCCTGAAACCCTTGTTCAATATCCTCCCTACGGGATAGTTTTGTGCCAGTATCTCCCGCCACTATTTCCTTAACATGGCCCCTAACTTGATCTGATTTAGCTTTCCAAGCAAGCAGTTTCCCTGAACTCTCCCCATATTCAAAGTGTTTAAGTTTGCTAACCTCCCATCTCTTAACCGCTGATTTATGTTTTTCATGACTTGCCGTATAATTTTATAAGGTTCCTGATATAGGCCTTTATGATATTTTTTATAACACATGCATTTATGTATTTACTGTGATTCCTGACTACTGCCTATGTTGCAGAATCCTGAGTACTTACATGCTCTAATGTGGCAACTGCTTATTCTTGCAAAGTATTAGTAACTTGTGTAACGTTCTGACAACTGCTAAGGTAGCAGGGTATTACTGACGTGTGATGTTTGGTCTAATTATGTTTTGTGCAATACAGTTTATTTTTACATAGCTCTGTGTTATGTTTACTTTGTGGTGTATATCTTGCGCCACATGTGTTGTGTGTGTTGTGTAAACGCTTTACACATTGCCTCCGAGTTAGGCCTGACTGCTTGTGCAAGCTACCAAGGGGGTGAGCAGGGGTTATCTTGGATGTGTAACTCCCTTGCCCTGACTAGAGTGGGTGGATTCTACCTGGATTAGGTGCATACCCTAGCCAACCAGAAACCCAATTTCTAACAGTATTATTACACAAGTGCGCAAAGCTTGATGAGTAAAAAATAGTGGTTAATTTGTGGAGTCCCATGCAGTCTTCCTGTGTCTATGCCAGGCTGTGATCAGCTGCTGACTTCCACTGCTGAGTGTCCATATATACAAGGAAGGATTAACCAAAAATGATTAAGTGAAGGTCCATGAAGTCTGGTGAGACAGTGCTTGTCTTGTCTGTTGGTGAAAATGACAGTGGAAGCAGGGAGAGCACAGAAGCAATGCACTTATACATGATCCTATTGTCAGCCATATTGTAATTTCTTAGCATGAGAAAAGGTCAATAAAAATCAGTATATATAGATACCAAATATAACATTTGAAAGTTAGCTTGAAACTCACAAGATATTAGCTCCATTTGGGGCTTGTTGTAAGCATTGCAGAGGGATTTATCCTGCTCTTCTAAGTATCCTAGAGGACCTTTAATGAATGGTGGACAGATATGTAGTGAGTATTCTTATACTATTTGACCTGTCAATAGAGTTCAATATCTCCAGGAATGTCAATCTTCCTGTTTTCCCAACTATTCTTGAAGAACCATGTATCAATGGTACTACTAGTGAACAGAACATGGTTCTTTTGTAAAATGTCAACCAGCCTTGCTAAGACTCTATTTTGAATTCTAGTTCTTCAGTTATGCAGATGAAACTGAGGCAATGCTGCTTTTGTGTTCTTCGAAATTACGATGGTAATACCTAGCCATTGAAGGTAACAAACTATTTGGCAACACTGCTTTTCCTTCACTGAAAACATAAACATCATCTTCATCCCTTTGAACACAACCTGCTCTACACCAACTTTTATGTTCATCTTCGGTCACAAACCTCCTGTAATCTCTTAACCTCTTCCTAGGTGTCAGTCGGCACATTGATGTCACAATAAAGACAGCTGGTTGAGCTGGATTTTCTGAAACTCGTCCTATCAAAGACTGAGATCCTTTTAGCTGGCAAAACTTACATGGGCACTTTAATCTGCCTTCTTTGGTGCTTCCTCTTCCGCCATCAGCATAACAGAAAATCAATCTAGGATACATATTCACTGATCATGTTTGTTTTAGTTACCAAGTATTTGCATTTGTCAAAAAGGATTCTTCCAATCTAAGTGGATAAAAAACGCTTATCTTGATCAACTGCAAAAATCCCATTGTTTTTTGTTAGAAGGAACAATGTCAATGGTTTCTCCTTGGGCCTCCCCACATGCCTGATTAAAATACTCCAGTGACTGCAACATGCTGCAGGATGAGTGGATACAGTGACTCAACTGACATATGGCATTTTTTCAGTACAAACAACTAGCATTGCAAATATGTAGATATGCAAACTATATAATATTTCAAAATTAAACCATCATCGACTAGATAGCATGCTATAAACCTGGTTCTGATTAAAAATGATTTTACTCATTGATAAGTAGAATAATAATATTTCATTTTAGATCTTTTTTATTTTCTTATTATTTATTTATTGAGGTTAGCCTGATTCTGATTCCTTCTGCCTGAGGAGGATTTTTCTTCTCAGGAGGAAATAAAGTCCCTTTCTGAAGTGGGATTTAGATGCAGCTTCAAACCTTTTGACTTTTAAACTTTCACACGGACCAGTTTACTAGATGTATCTGACCCAGTCTCCATCATAGTCAGTCACAAATTGTGCCTCAGTACTGGTCTACCAGAGGTATTATCTTCATATCCACTTACTATGTTTTGGATTGTGTTGTGCTAATGTCATTTTGCTTACTATCTTTCCCCATTTTCATAAATTGGAGTGGAATTGCATTGTGCTGCAGTGGTTGATTATTAGCGATGCAGGACAGGATTAAGAGAAATGCTGTATGGATAACCCCTTGAAGAGCGCATGAAGTAGTACTGCTTCACAAACTCAGTGATGCGTTTGTGAACTGACCCCAACAAATTCAATTTAAGGATGTGAAATGCAAATGAGATGCTTCTGTCATTTGGTGTTGTGTATTGTTGTACCTATTGTCTTGTGTATCAAATTGATCCCGCTGTTGCTTTTGTCATATATAATAACTGTCCATCTTTTTTATAAGTTTAAGGATAGGTGGGCTAAGGGGTTTTGAAATTCCTCATCTTCCTGCCCTCTGTAATATCGATGGGTATTTGAGGCATGTTCGACTAAATGTGTAGTTCACAGATGGGTATTTGAGGCACGTTCTATTAAATGTGTGGTTCACATAGACCATCTTCCGTCTCCTCAGAGGATCTTTTAATAATACTAAGGCCCGTATTTATACTTTTTGACGCTAAACTGCGCTAACGCAGTTTAGCGTCAAAAAGTTTTGCGCCGGCTAACGCCATTCTGAAGCGCCATGCGGGCGCCGTATTTATTGAATGGCGTTAGCCGGCGCTAGCAGACCGGCGCTGCCTGGTGTGCGTGGAAAAAAACCACGTACACCAGGCAGCGCCGGCGTTGGGGAAAATGGCGTTAGGGCGTCTTAAAATGGTGCAAGTCAGGTTGACGCCAAAAAATCGCCTCCACCCGATTTGCGGCATTTTTAACGACGCCCAGACGCCATTTACATGACTCCTGTCTTAGTAAAGACAGGAGTCATGCCCCCTTGCCCAATGGCCATGCCCAGGGGACTTATGTCCCCTGGGCATGGTCATTGGGCATTGAGGCATGTAGGGGGGCACAAATCAGGCCCCCCTATGCCAAAAAAAAATATTAAAAAAATAAAAAATTATACTTACCTGAACTTACCTGAATGTCCCTGGGATGGGTCCCTCCATCCTTGGGTGTCCTCCTGGGTATGGGCTAGGGTGGCAGGGGGGTCCCTGGGGGCATGGGAGGGCAGCTGTGGGCTCATTTTGAGCCCACAGGTCCCTTAACGCCTGGCCAGACCCAGGCGCTAAAATCCGGCGCAAATGCGGGTTTTTTTGCCCCGCCCACTCCCGGGCGTGATTTTTGCCCGGGAGTATAAATACGACGCATTTGCGTCGCAGTCATTTTTTTAGACAGGAACGCCTACCTTGCATCTCATTAACGCAAGGAAGGCGTTCACGCAAAAAAATGACGCTCTTTCCTCATACTTTGGCGCTAGACGCGTCTAACGCCAAAGTATAAATATGGCGTTAGTTTTGCGCCGAATTTGCGTCGAAAAAAAGGACGCAAATTCGGCGCAAACAGAGTATAAATATGCCCCTAAGAGTTTGTCTAGATTAAAAGACACTTTCCTTTCCTTCCCAAACATCTAAGATAAAAAGAGGAGGGTGTTCATTACAGAATCAATTTACAGATATGTATAATACGTGAGCATGGCTATGTTCGAAAAAATGGCAGCACTTATGCAAAAAGATGCTTTAGGTCACCTGTGTTAATGGTCATGCAGAGTGACATTTTATTGAGAGGCCAGAGAACTGTGCTGCAGGGGCCCCCGTGAGCTTGAGGCTGTAGTGCTGTCCCCCCGGGTGGCACCATGTTAGAAGCAGAACCTGGGGGAGTCTATAGGTCCACCTCTCTGTCTAGTACCCCATTCGGCCATGCCGGACGTTGGGTGTGGATGAGGGGATATAAGAGCGGATGGACCAGAAAGGGCAGGGTCCGTTGAGGAGTGCATAAGGTGAAATAAAGATGTGTTACCATAAACTGAGGTCTGCGTCATCTTTCCCATTGTGGACTCTACTAAGGCCTCCCGGTACCGCGGGGGCAGCAGGGGCCATTGTTATACCACTGCTCTGTTCTATGACAAGTATTGCTTCCATATTTGTGGATGGAATGATAGTCTGGGATTCCTCCACCACTGGTAGTCAGCATTTGGGATCCAAGGCTGGTGCACGATCTGCATTGTGGGCTGTTCTTTGAGAATACATTTTCTTCTCTCACCTGGTCCTACGTTCGTCTCATCACCACAACTTTAGGTGACAATGTTGGGATCCCCTTGAGCCACGTAGCCCACCAATGTTAGAATTCTCCATTACAGTCTGACTTGTTTTGGCTCTTCTGAGACCAAGGTGGTGGCTCCCACTTCAGTTTTTACTTCGATGGAGAGAGTCAGAGGCAAGTGGTAGCCACTGGAGATAAATGGAGATCGCTGGAGTTTTTTTGGGCAATTTAGTTTGCCTGCCTTAAGCCTGACCAAGTTCACTGTCTCGTCCTGATATTCCCTCAACCCTACGCTTGAGCTTCAGTGAAACCTCAAACACAAGCGTCAGGAGCTCGTGCAAAATGGATTCTTGTGCTCCTGCACCTGAGAGGCAGTGACATCAGCAAGTTTTTGGTAACTAATATCAACACACACGCAGGCAAGCTGTATGCCGCGTAAGCAATTTTGGCTTTGGTGTTTCAGGTTACATGAACATGGTTTGTTGATTCTACTAACTGAAAGGTGATTGGATTCTCCAAGCAATCTATCTTGTGGCCGCTGGACTGGAAGCAAGGTACATCTTCCACTATAAACAGGTATTTAATTTAAAAAAAATAAAAAAAGGACAATATCCTAACCATCCACTGATGGATTCCCATCTTTCCCCATAGGTTGACCTATTCTAACTTTCTCAAAGGTTTCTCCCTCTGCAGTTGTGACTCCTGAAACTGTCTTGAGATTTCATGGCAAGTATTAAGCAAATCACACAACCACCACCTTTTTTATCTCAACCTGGTAAAATGCAAATAAGATGATCACAGTGGTTAAGGTTATTGGAAAACTATTTAGTGGCTATCAATGTGACTGAATATAGTCTAGC
Organism: Pleurodeles waltl; assembly: GCF_031143425.1. Lineage (NCBI taxonomy): Eukaryota > Metazoa > Chordata > Amphibia > Caudata > Salamandridae > Pleurodeles > Pleurodeles waltl. Next base: position 88,992,794 of record NC_090442.1, on the reverse strand, counting down.
AAGAAAATGTGCCCTGTTGTTTGGCTTTTTAGGACAAGCTGCACAACAACTATTTCAAAACTTTCCCATCGCATCGCCACCTTAAGGTAATTCCAGTGATAGAAATTGGAATGTTTATGTTGCAGTAGTTGAAATATTCAGCAAACAGTACTCTGAAAAGCAGAACATCATACTTGAGAGACACAATTTATTCAAATGTAGGCAGTGTTCTGTGAAAAGCTAAAGAGCGTGTGTCTGCATTATGAGTCTTATCCTTTACATGTGGCTTTGGTGTGAATTTAGACACATACTTCAGGGATTCATTTGTGTTTACCTGCCATTCAAAGTAAATCAAGGAGAGATTACTGAGGTGTGGAAACTCATCATTTGAAGAAGTAATTGACTTTGCTAAGGCCATTGAGAGATTCATGGTTTCCACAATGATTTTAAATGCAGAGACAGTTTGTAAGACCCCAGCACCTGGATGATATTATGAGAGGTCAAAAGGGTTATAATACATCTGCAAGATGTCCTATTTTCTTGGATTTGGTCAGTCTTTCCACAGATAGGTGAGGGTCCTCAGGTGTAATGTGTTGTTTTTCTTTCCTTTCTAGGCCCAGGGCCAGGAGTCTTCCTACCAGTCCCTCAGAATAGAAGTAGTTCAAATGCAGGTAAGCTACCAACATATTATGGGGTAATTCTGTTATCCGCCACCTTCCCCATGCTTTATCGTGATGTAGCTCCCTTACTCAAGAACTGGGGAATAGTGCTCAAAAGTGCCTTGTAAATGTAGGAAAAATCCCACAAATAAAATAAAAATTAGCATTTATCTGCTCATGACCATCTTTATAGCCATCACCAAGTGTAAAGAACAAGAAGACAATAGTGTGATTATTGCGTAGTACTCAACTCCATAGTGCGAGGTCTCCCTTCCGCTTGCACCTCCCTCCCTTTTATTCCAAGCTCGAACCCAATCATTCACCTGCAGAGGCCATGCTCCTCCTTAAGCGTGGCTGGGACAGCATGCACACTGGCAGGTTTCTCCATTTGCAGGCTGAACGACGCCTGTTAATGTAGCACAACCAACTACTTCCTCTCTAGTGGACTTTGTCCATTGTCCTTTGCTACAGGGAAGCCGCCTCCAACCTCCAGGTTCCTTCCTTGTCAGTGTCATCTGGGCTTTCATCCAATGCACCTCATCCTCACACCTTCTCCCGTCAGTGACATGCTCCCTAGGTATCCACATGCCCTCTCAAACTGGTCCTGTCTCCTAGGCTAATAGTCAAACACCTGAGTTTCTGCCGCAATGCTCTTAAAGGTGCAGGGGTTAGCCTTTGGGAAAAAGGGTTTCTTTACTCGTAGGCTAGGTGTATGTGTCTTCCTCTCACACATTTGCAAGGGTAGTTACTTTGGTACTGAACAACACCTGGATGTGGTGTGCTCAATCAGTACAAGGAGTAAAAGTTGGAACAATACCAACAGAAAACGTACAACTACTTACTACTGATGTGGTTCCAAGAACATTATTATTAACCATCCAAGTTGTCTATCCATGGTTAAATGCTGTTTAGCTTGTGAAAAAACTGGTCATTTCCAGGCAGTGTGTAAAAACAACCAAACCTTCATGAAAATCAGCTGTGTTTATGTAGATGACATATGCAAAGAAAAACCGAGTAATGTAATTCAATTGTGGAATACAATTCTGTGTCAAATGTCACAGTTGTGAAAGGGACTGTGGCATGATGTAATGATTAAACACTTTCCTTTACAGGTGATTGCTGATTCAGGGTCAGAAATCACTATACTCAGTGACACTACATTCTTTGACAAATGGAAGGACATATTACTAAAACCAACTGATGTGAACGTCAAAGCATTCAGTAAAAAAGACATTGATATGCTGGTGTACTTTACTGCAAATTTGCAGTGTCTAGGCAGGGTAACATTTACCAAGGTTAAAAAAGCAATCAGTGGTGTAACAAAACTCCATGTGTTTTGCAGGAGCCCCCTGCAAAACACATAGAGGGCCCCCCCCCCAAGACTCACTCAGGCTAGGTGTTGTGCTGAGGGGGGTCCCACACACTGCAGGGGCTCCAGGGTTCTTTGCTATGTCACTGGTTGCAAATAAAGGAAGGGACATAATAGGTTGACAGGACTTAACTACAATGGGTCTATATCTTAAACCTGGTTCAGAAAGCCCTATATTTGTTGGTGAGATGCCAATTGCCTATATTGGCAGGAAATAAGAGATGATTGAAAATAGCTTATATGAGTTCAGTGATGTGTTCCAGGAACAGGTAGGCATAGTGAACGGATTGGAACATTACATTAAATCTAAACCTCAGACCTAACCTGTTTTACACATGGTCTGCCCTGTTCCTTTTAGTGTCAGGAACAAACTCAAGCAAGTTTTAGAAGATTTCCATGATCAGCATATTATTGCAACGTATTATTCTTCTCCATGTGTTGTACCTACAGTGGTACCTTGAAAGAAATCTGGCAAAATTAGGTTATGCACTGATTTTCTCACACCAAACAAAAAACTTGTGGTGAATTTTCACCCTCTGCCAAAGATTAAGGAATTGATTGCCAATTTGGCAGAGCAACATGGTTTTCCATAATTGACTTACGATGGGAGATGGATATTAGGCGCAATAAGTGCACATTTTCAACTGGAGAATTAGAGTACCTGGTCACAGTGTTGCCCGATCAGGACCATTAATGATACCAAACCAAGAAAGGGCAGAGTCACCCTTTGTTTGGTTCTCGGGCTAGAGGAATTCTATACATGGCTTGTGGAAGTTTATGCTCAAATTGCCGAACCACTAAGGGTTTTGCTGAGGAGGGCACAAAATGTTTATTGAAGAGTGAGTTGAATATTGCATTTGTTTAGACCTGTTGTTAGAAATTGGGTATTAGGTTGGCAGTCAGGTTGCCTTCTGTCCAAGCGGGGCCCTCACTCTAGTCAGGGTAAAGGAGAAACACACCTAGGATAACCCCTACTCATCCTCTTGGTCCCAAGCACTAATATCTCCAGACGATATGTGCAAAGTATTTGTACCAATACACACAGTAATACAGTGAAAACACTACAAAATTAACACCACACTAGTTTAGAAAAATAGTTATTATTCATTATATCAAACAAGACAAAAATGACAAAATCCAACATAAATAAAGCATTCAGAGTTTTACTCAATAGAAAACAAAGGAAAGTACCTGGTTAGTGTAAAAAGCAAAGCCGCAAGGGCGAGCGTGCATCTTAAAAGGCCAACGATGCATCCATTTCTGACTCACAAGCGGGACTGTGCGTCGTTCCTTTTCCGGTCTGGTCTGTGTGTGTCATTTTTCTCTCCCGCAGGAGAGCAATGCTTCAATTTCCCGATGGGCATCTCAGGTCCTGGCAGGCTTTGCATTGATTTTTCACACCCAGCGATGTTGCATTCAAAATACGGTTGCACGGTGTCAGGAATCCATGCTACATGAGGTTTGCATCATTTCTCCCAGCTGCGATGTGTGGAGCATCGATTTCAGCTGCGAAGCTGGTGGCGTGTCAATTATCATCCATGTTGCAGATGTTGCGACAGACTTTGTGTGGATTTTAGTCCTTTTCCAACAGTTCCTTTTTCAAGGGCCCAGAGACAGGTTAGGGCACCACTTGGCAGGGCAGGAGTCTCAGCAGAAAGTCCAGGTGCTGGCAGAGAGAAGTTTTCGATGTCCGTGAGATTTCAACAACAGGAGGCAAGCTCAGTTCAAGCCCTTGGAGATTCTTAACCAGTAATAAGTCCCACAAAAGTCAGTCTTTGTCTCCTCTTAGGCAGAGGCAGCTACTGCAGGCCAACCCAGCAAAGCACAGTCACAGACAAAGGGGTAGTACTCCTCCTCCAGCTCTTCAGCTCTTCTCCCAGGCAGAGGTTCCTCTTTTTTCCAGAAGTAACCTGAGTTTCAGGGATTTTGGGTCCAATACATATACCCCTTTCTGCATTTGAAGGTGGCAAACTTCAAAGGGAAGTCTCTCTTGTTTGCAAGATCCTGCTTTGCCCAGGCCAAGCCCCAGACACACATCAGGGGGTTGGAGTCTAAATCGTGTGAGGGCAGGCACAGCCCATTCGGGTGTAAGTGACCACCCCTCCCTTGCCCTGCAGCCCAGATGGCTCATCAGGATATGCAGGCTACACCCTAGCTCCCTTTGTGTCACTGTCTAGAGCAGATTCACAAACAGCCCAACTGTCATTCTGACCCAGACAGGCAATCCACAAACAGGCAGAGTCACAGAATGGTTTAAGTAAGAAAATGGCTAATTTTTAAAAGTGGTATTTCAAATACACAATCTAAAAAACAATTTAATGTATTTTTAAATTGTGAGCTCAGAGACCCCAAACTCCACATTTCGGTCTGCTCCCAAAGGGATACTGCACTTTAATTACATTTAAAGGCAGCCCCCCAAGTTAACCTATGAGAAAGATAGGCCTTGCAACAGTGAAAACCAAATTAGGCAGTATTCCACCTTTTAACACACACTGTACCTCTCCATGGGGCTACCTAAGGCCTACCTTAGGGGTGTCTTACATGCACACACAAACACTGGAGTGGCAGGTCTGAGACATGATTACAGGGCAACCTCTATGGTTGGCATAATCAGTGCTGCAGGCCCGCTAGTAGCATTTGATTTACAGGCCCTCGGCACCTCTACGCACTGTACCAGGGACTTACTAGTAAATCAAATATGCCAATCATGAAGAGCCAATTACACATACATTTTTACATATGAGTACTTGCACTTTAGTAATGGATAGCAGTAGTAATTTGCCCAGAGTATCTAAAAAAGCAAAAACAGAGTTAAGCCCACATCAACAACCTGGGGAACAGAGGCAAAAAGTTAGGGGAGACCACACAAGGGATGCAAAGCTCCCCCTAGCTGAAAATGGGGAGCAACTACCCAACCTCATGGGAGTTCTCATCACTAAGGCAGAAGAATCTGGACAGACCATCAGCATTGGCGTGTTCTGTGCCAGGGCGGTGTTCCACCGTAATGTCCATCCCCTGTAGGGAAATGGACCACCTCAACAGTTTTGTCTTCTCACCCCTAATCTGCATTAACCTTCTGAGTGGCCTGTGGTTGGTCTGAACCCGGAAGTGAGTCCCAAACAAGTAGGGTCTTAGCTTCTTCAGCGCCCAGACCACAGTAAAAGCTTTGCGCTCTATTGCACTCCGCCTACGTTTCCTGGGAAGTAACCTCCTGCTAATGAAAACTACAGGTTGATCTAGGCCCTCTTCATTAAGCTGTGAGAGTACTGCTCCTACATCATGCTCTGAGGCATCTGTTTGTACAACAAACTCCTTGGAGTAGTCAGGTGCCTTCAACACATGTGCTGTGCACATGGCAGCCTTCAGGGCTTCAAAAACGGTCTGTGGCATGCCTCTGTCCAGATCACCATCTTGGGTTGCTTCTTGGAAGTCAACTGATTCAAGGGTGCAACAATAGTGCCATATCCCTTAACAAACCTCCAGTAATAGCCAGTGAAACCTAAAAAGGCCCTCACCTCAGTCTGGGTCTTTGGTGGCTCCCAAGCCAGAATGGTGACACTTTGTGGCTATAGGGGTGCCACCTGTCCACTCCCTACCTGGTGTCCCACATACACCACTGAACATTGCCCTATTTGCCACTCACTGGCCTTAATAGAGAGGTCTGCCTTTTGCAGAAGTGCTGCAAGTGTTCCTTCCAAGTGGAACTGAACACTGCAATAAGCATGTTTCATCCCAAATGGCATCACTTTAAACTGGAAGTGTCCATCTGTGGTAGAAAATGCTGACCTCTCCTTGCCACCCTCAGTTAGGGCCATCTGCCAATACCCAGATGTCAAATGTGCTTAGGTATGCAGCAGCTCCCAATAGATTGATGAGCTCATCAGCTCAGGGGATGGAGGGCACGTCAGTTTTAGTAACCGCATTAAGACCCCAGTATTCCACACAGAACCGGAGTTCTGGGGTGGCACCAGGAGCAGCAGACTTTAGGACCAAGACCAAAAGGCTGGCCCAAGGACTGCCATAAAACTCAATTACACCTAGCGTTAACATTTTAGACACATCATCTTTGATGCTAGCCCTGACCTCATCAGTTACCCTGTAAACCTTCTGTTTAGTAGGCAAACTGTCCCCAGTGTCCACATCATGTGTACACAAGTGTGTGACCCCCCCCGGTTCAAGGAGAACAGGGAGGCAAACTGACACAGTGCCCTGTCCCTCGGTTGTTCCGAGGTCAGGGAAAGGTTCACTCCCTCCACCAACACATCTTTCTCTCCAGCAGAGAGGAGGTCAGGAAGAGGCTCACGCTCTTCCTCCACCCCATCATCCGTTGCTAGGAGCAGGGACAATTCAGTTCGCTCAAAGTCTGGCTTGAGGCGGTTCACATGTAAGACCCTTAAGGGGTTCCTGGGAGTCCGAAAGTTCAACAAGTAAGTGACTTTGCTCTTGAGCTCCACCATCTGAAATGGCCCAGTCCACTTGTCCTGGAGTGCCCTAGACTCCATTGGCACCATTAATCACACTTTTTTGGCCAGGCTGGTATTCAACCAGAGTGGCATTCTGGTTGTACCAGCGCTTCAAATCTTCCTGGCTTGTCTCCAGATTCTCTTGGGAGAGCTTCCTGAAGTGAGTTGTCTGGTTTCTAAAATCCAGCATGCAACTGAATACATCCTGGGGAGGTTTACTGGGGGCTTTCTCTAAGCCCTCCTTCACCAGACCCAATGATCCCCTGTCAGGGTTGCCATACAGTAACTCAAAAGGACTAAATCCAAGCTCTTTCTGAGGCACCTCCCTGTAGGCGAACAGAAGCCATGGCAAGAGAACGTCCTACTTCCACCTCAAGGGCTCTAACAGGCCCATGATCATGCCTTTTGAGGTGCAGTTGAATCTCTCCACCAAACCACTGCTTTTGGGGTGGTAAGGCATGGTGAACTTTTATGTTACCCCACACTCATGAGTTCATATAGGTAGATTTGAAATTGGTATCCCCTATCAGATACCACTTCCTTGGGGAACCTAATGCGGGTAAAAAACCCTCATCAATGCATGATCCACCACAGGGGAGGTGATTGATGTCAGAGGAATGGCTTCTGGGTACCGTGTATCATGGTCCACCAATACCAAGATGAACCTGTTGCCCATGACTGTTTTGGGGTCCAGAGGCCCACAATGTCAATACCAACAATTTCAAAGGGAGTACTAACCACTGGAAAAGGTTGGAGGGGAGCCTTGCACTTCCCCCCACTCTTGCCAAGACAAGTCTGGCAAGACCTGCAATGAGAATATGAGTGCCTGCGAATTAGGGGTCAGTACAAATCGGTGACAAGCCATTCAAAGGTCTTGTCCTGACCCAAATGTCCAGCTAAAAGCTCATCACAAGCCAAACCCAGTAGGAAGGCTCTGAGGTACCACCAGCACACGGGCTGACCCTGTCTCAGCAACCTTAGGCTCACTATACAGGAGGCCATCCTCCCAATAAATCAGGTGAGATCCTGGCTCCTTGCCAGCCACGAGTCTGCAGCCTGTTGCTGCAAACCAACTAGAGTAGGGAATGTCATATGTACCTCACAGAATTCATTCCTGGTGGGTTCCCCTTACTGCTGCCACTGCAACAGCTCAGGGACCTCCCCCAGCTCAGCCACTTGTTCCCCTGTAGACTCCGAGGCATCCCCCTCAGGCTCTGCCACCTCCCGGATGGTGGGAATTTCTGGGGCCAGATTCCTGCACCCCTTGCCCTTCCTCTTTTTGGTGGTCCCCTGGGCCACTGTTTCAGGCTCCAGGGGCTTCTGACCACCCTGACGGGCTGCCATTGACCGGGTAGATATGCATACCCTCCAAGGCAGACCCAACATATCCAAGTGTGAGCCGTGTTCCACCTCTTTTGAAGGGGAATCCGCCAGGTCATTGCCAAGCAAACGATCCACAAGCATGGTTGGACTCACAGCTACCTTCAAGGAACCTGAGACCCCTTCCCATTCAAAAGGAATCTGCGCCATTCTGCACATGTGCTCTGAGTTGTTCACTGCAACTACTTGGTGAAGTACATGGGGATCTATCTGCCCTTCAGACTCCTCACTTTAGTCACACTGGCTCCTGTGTCTCTTCACCCACTGCCTGTACTTCTTAATGTTCTCAGGCACTAGTGTTCTCTGGACATCTCACTGTCCCCTAGTGAGACAAGGGTCATCTCAGCTGGCTCCCACCCACCGGGAACCAACTTCTCCCCAAGCGCTACACTAGCCAGATACTGTGAATGAGAAGCAGTGTGTGCCTGAGCACCCCTGGGGCATTTGAGGTTCCCCCTCACATGACCCACCTGGTCACATGCATAACACTTGCAGGGACCCCCTCTGCAGGTTTCCCTTTGGAAAACCATGGATTCTTATCACTGGTAGGCTGGGAATCCTTACCCTAGGAACTAGTTTGGGGCCCTTTAGAGAACTCCCCCTGTTTACCCTTACCCCCTTCTTCTGAAAGGGACCCTGCCCACCATTGGTGTGGTCTCTCCCATACCTCTTTTGGAGCTGGGTGCTCTCCCATTGATTTGCTTCCTGCGCAAGCTTCCTCAGTTTAGTCAGCTTGCTGTCAATCAGGTGCTGCCGCAGCTCTGGAAAACATAAACTGTACAAGTGCTCACAAGCAATTACATTGTAAATCCCCTCATACGTGGTCACCTTACTGCCCTTCACCCAACCATCCAGTGACCCAAAAAAATAATCAATGTATTCCAACCATGTTTGGGATTCCTTCGTCTTATAGGACCTAAGCCTGTCCTTATACTGCTCAGGGGTGAGACCATACTTTGTGAGTAGGGCGTCTTTTAATATAGATTAAGTGAGCCCCTGAGCATCCCTTAAGGATGTCAGAGGAACCCTCCCCTCTACCTCAAAGTGCTTCCACAGACCCACCTCCCCAATGAGCTTCAGGGACAAGATTCATATGGGGAGCAGACCCACACCCCTTAAACCACAAGTGTGTGTCATCCTCCCTCTTGTAATCCTTCACTAGGTCTTCAGAAATGTGCACCCTCCTCTCGGGCTGTACTGTGGTACTGCTGCCACCATCCCTACAGGACGGGCTTTTATGATCCGGCTCCCACAAGCTGAGCTCATGAGCCAGCAGTAACTTATTCTCCTCTATTGCCAGCCTCCTTTCTACCATCCTAATCTTTTCCAACTCCAACTGGTGAGCCCATTCTGCCTGTCTGTCCTGTAACTCCTCCCCCTCTGTGTGCTCCTTAGCTTCCTTGGCTGTCATCCATGCCCACAGTGCCTTCTGCAGCTCCTCCTTCCTGGTGGAGTCCTTAATGGGACAGGCAAGATTTTTGCAGAAGTGCTTCAACTGAGCTACAGTGTAGCTCTCTAGTTTTTCTAAGTCAAAAGCAGACCAAGCTGATGTATCTCCAGTTTGTGACATGATGAGGATTCAACAAAAGTGCCAAGTTCCAAAGGCAGAAAAAGAGCTCCCAATGAAGTTCAAAAAGTCAATAAAGCAATCACCAGAAATATGGAAGTAGGGAAAAAGTCCAAAGTAGAGAAAAAGCAAAAAACTATGGCCCTCATTCTGACCTTGGCGGGCGGCGGAGGCCGCCCGCCAAAGTCCCGCCGTCAGGTTACCGTTCCGCGGTCAAAAGACCGCGGCGGTAATTCTGACATTCCCGCTGGGCTGGCGGGCGGCCGCCTTCAGGCCGCCCGCCAGCCCAGCGGGAAAGAGGCTTCCACGATGAAGCCGGCTCGGAATCGAGCCGGCGGAGTGAAAGCTGTGCGACGGGTGCAGTTGCACCCGTCGCGTATTTCACTGTCTGCGCAGCAGACAGTGAAATACATTTAGGGGCCCTCTTACGGGGGCCCCTGCAGTGCCCATGCCAGTGGCATGGGCACTGCAGGGGCCCCCAGGGGCCCCGCGACCCCCCCTACCGCCATCCGGTTCCCGGCGGGCGGACCGCCGGGAACTGGATGGCGGTAGGGGGGGTCGGAATCCCCTCGGCGGCGCAGCTAGCTGCGCCGCCTTGGAGGATTCCAATGGGCGGCGGTACACTGGCGGGTGACCGCCAGTGTTGCCGGTCCGACCGCGGCTTTACCGCCGCGGTCGGAATGCCCATTGGAGCACCGCCGGCCTGTCGGCGGTGCTCCCGCGGTCCTCCAACCCGGCGGTCATGGACCGCCAGGGTTGGAATGACCACCTATATGTGGTCACGTAATGGTCTGCACTGGAAACAGTGATGTACACTTAATCACTGTATGTCAAGTACAAATTCAAGTTCATATCCTCACTGCTGATAACCAATGTTAGAAATGGGGTCTTTGGTCAGCAGTCAGGTGACCTCATGTCCAAGCAAGGACCCTCACTCTAGTCAGAGCATAGAAGAATCACACTTAGCTAACCCCCGCTCATGCCCTTGGTAGCTTGGCACAAGCAGGCAGGCTTAACTTCAGAGATAATGTGTCAAGTATTTGTACAAACACAAACAATAATACAGTCAACCACTACAAAATGACACAACACAGATTTAGAAAAACAGTAAATATTTTATCTAAATAAACAAAACAAAATACTTTAAAAATCCACAATATACAATTAAAAATAGGAATTTAGCTCTTAAAAGTATTCTGCAAATTGGTATTATGTGGCCTCGTGACAGAGTGATTTCCTACAATACGATGCCAATGGCCCCATTTATGGAGTCATTTGACCCCCAGGTACATTACCTTAAGAAACAAGTAGAAAAAAGGCCACTGCACGGAGTAAGGGAGAGTGGTGTCGCTGGGCCCGATGTGGCATCGGTTCCAGTGCCACAGGGCAGAGGCATCGTGCAGCAGTGTTGGGTCTTTAGTGCAGGACGGTGGAGGTGAAGCTGCATCAGATGCGAAGTCGGTCCCTTGGTTCCGGCAGATGCGAAGTCCGGCAGAATCACGATGCTGGGGTGCAACCACATGAGGTCGCGATGATGTCACAGGGCCAAAGGTGCTGCAATGGCAATGGATCATCACCATCACAGACGTTGGACTTACATCACTCTAGTGTAAGTGAGGTCGGGCGGGATCAGCAGTTGTAGCGACGAGAGGCCTACAGGGTCATCAGACAAGCGTCCTTTGTGAAGTCACATGGTGGCATCCAGCATCGTTAGACTGTTTTTTCTCCAGGAATTCACTTCCAGGGGTCCAACTAGAATGGCACCCTCTGGCAAGCTAGAATCCACAGAGTTTGGATTCAGGTCTGCTTGGTGAAGCTTTTGCTGTCCCTGAGGCTTCAAAACAGGCTTCAAAACAGGAGGCAAGCTCTACTCCAAGCCCTTGGAGTTACTCATCAAGCAGGAATGCAACAAAGTCCAGTCTCTGTCCCCTTGCTCAGGCAGAAGCAGCAACTGCAGGATAGCCCAGCACAGCACAGTCACAGGCCAGGCAGCACTTCGCCTGAGCTCTTCAGCTCTTCTCCAGACAGAGGTTCCTCTTCAATACTTGAATTAATCTAAAGTCTGTGGCTTTGGGTCAAATACTTATACCCCTTTCTGACTTTGAAGTTGACAAACTTCAAAGTAAAGCCTCAAGTGTTTGTAAGATCCTTTCTTGTCCAGGCCAGACCCCAGCCACACACAGGGGGGTTACAGATTACATTGTGTGAAGGCATGATCAGCTCATTCAGGTGTGAGTGACCACTTCTCCCCTCCCTTCCAGAACAGATGGCTCATCAGGTTATGTGGGCTACACCCCAGCCCGCTTTGTGTCACTGTCTAACGACAGGTGCAAACAGCCCAACTGTCAAACTGATCCAGACAGGCAATCCTCAAACAGGCAGAGTAACGGAATAGCTTAAGCAAGAAAATGTCTACTTTCTAGAAATAAAGAAACGCAAATGATGGATGGAATGCGGAACCAACCAAACATTCACCCCCAGTCATAGATCTGGGTTTAATCCATCAATTATTTTTCTCGCCATGCCTTCCCAGTTTGGACCTAGTCATATGCAAATCAGTCTTGGCCCTGTTTCCCATTGGAGCAGTCCAGCCTGAACTGGCAGGCCAGGTCCTCCCTGGACCGAAAACAAGCATCCTGGAATTGGTTTCTGGATATCACTGATTTGCATATGGCTGAGCCCAAACTGGGATAGCATGGCAAGAAAAAAAACTGATGGATTAAACCCAGCTCTGTGACTGGGGCTGAATGTTTGATTTGTTCTGCATTAGGTCCATCATCTGTTGTTTTTGCTTTTGTCACCCCAAGTGGGAAGGGTAGGCGCAGACGTGGGCCCCGTGCTTGCTATGCCATCAGATTCAAGCTAGCCTGGCTGACGAAGGGTGATACTCTGAAACCGGTCCCAGGGTGCTTTTTTTCTGTTCTACTGAGCACCTGGTCTGACAGTTCGGGCTGGACTGTTCCCATGGGGAACATGGTCAAGACTGATTTGCTTAAACTAGTGTGACCCGATGGCTAGCTGCCATGTAGTGTGCCGGGTCAAACGTCCTGGGATGGAGTGAGACACTAGGCTGCTTCAGAAAAATTTGAGAGCATGTGTTTTACTTTTTTTAATTTCATAAAACCTTATGTGTGATGCAGAATTCTCTAAATTATAAAAACATTTTGAAACAAATCCCTAAAGCATCTGAATTGGCAAAATATGTTAGAATTAGTGAGATAGAAAAATAACAGCACATTATTAAATATTGTACTATTTGTGTGAACTTAATGATATAAAAGTCTGCAAGATGAGTGCAAGATAGTGTTCTAGTAAACGTTATTATTTGCACCTCTTGTCTCCTATCAAATGAACATGTATAGGGCCTCATTTACAAGGCCCTAGCAGCACAGTGCACCACCTGAGCTTCATTGTTTTGACACTCCAGTGGCGCAGTGTTCCAAACCATGTTTACAAGGCCACACAAAGCCACATAGCCTGGCTTTTCATGGCCTTGTAAATATGGACCCCTTTCATGCATTATGCTGCATGAAAGGGGCATTCCATGGGTGTTGTTGTGGGTGTTCCCACGCAACACCCATGGAACTCCGAAGGGATCGGATGTATTTTCAGATTTACAAGTATGGGAATGCGTTAGATTCTGACATCATCTCAGGGTTGGAATAAGAATGATGCAACAGGGACAAATATATTTATTTCTTCCCTTTGTTTTCTCTTTCTATGTGTGCTGCATTCTGCAGTACGCATAGAAAGAGAAACAAAAAACACCTCTTGTGAATGTTTTTGTTCAGGAAGGTTTCCCTTCCTGCACAAAAACAAGCATCCCCGCAACACAAGCATCTTTGCAATATGGTGTAACAGTGCCTGCATTGGTGCTAGGCAGCAGTTTGTGCACCAGCGCAGGGGGAGAGAACATAAATGCTCCATATCTTGCTGTGCCACCCTGCGGCATGAGCCTCGTAACTGAGGACCATAATGAGCTGATATCCGACATGGAAATCAAAGCTGTATCTGGTGCCTATGTAAGAAAGGCTCACAGTGTAACTGCCTGACATGTTTTCTCTAGGTTACATCATCATCCATTAGCAGCACAGATCAGGCACTGAAAAGAAATGTACATACTATGGGCCTCATTTACAAAGGCAGCATGCAAGCCTTTTTGCTGAGCTGCCCTGCATCAAAACAAAAGGGCATGAATGTGTTGCATCTTTAAGATGTGGCTCATTCCTGTCCTTGTCCCATGTGACACACAAATTGCTGCCATGCACCAATACAATCACCCTTACACCGTGGTGCATGGGTGCTTGCATTGCAGGGATGATTGTTTTTGTGCAGGAAGGGACACCTTCCTGCACAAAAACAATCACAAGAGGCGTTTTCCTTCTTCTATCTGTGCTGCAGAATAAAGAGGCAGAAATAATGTTATTTATCCCGGTTGCACCACCCTTACGCCACCCCTAGGGTGGTGTAGGAAACTGACGCATTCCCAGGTTTACAAATACTTGTAAATCTGGGAATGCATCAGATTCCATGGGTGCTGCATGGGAACACCCATAATAACACCCATGGAATGCCCCTTTATTGCAGAGTAATGCATGCAAGGAGGGTCATATCTAAACGGTCATGTAAAGATAAGCAAGATGTGGCCCAGCAGCCTGCGCTGCTGGTGAGTCAAAAAAAGTGACTCATCGGCGGCACAGGCCACCTGTAAATGATGCCCATGTGCTTTTATCTCACCTATTTATTATTTGTGGCTTCAACTGCTACATTCTTTTAACCTATGCAGAGAGAGAACACCCTCATCACCTTTATAGCTCCTCAAAGCATAGCCAGGAAATCAACTTTCTATTTACACAGCGAGGAGAAAGAATCTAGACGTTCCTCTGGATATCGAATGAGTCTGACGTAGAAGTTCTGTAAAACATTCAATTATTCATTTAAACTTGCTGGGTGTCCTATGGGTGCTGGTGTACACACTTCTCTGAGCAAAAAACCTCACCTGCTTAAATGCATCAGTGATTCACTAAAATATATACCCCATCAACGTGGTATTTATTGTATGTCTGCAACACTGTCAATACAAAGGGCCATATTTATACTTTTTGACGCAAAACTGCGCTAACGCAGTTTTGCATCAAAAAAATTTGCGCCGACTAACGCCATTCTGAAGCGCCATGCGGGCGCCGTATTTAATCAATGACGTTAGCCGCCGGCGCTGCCTGGTGTGCGTGGAAAAAAACGACGTACACCAGGCAGCGCCGGCGTATGGGGATATGGAGCTTGGGCGTGAAAAAATGGGGCAAGTCAGGCTGAGGCAAATTTTTCGCCTCAACCCGATTTGCGCCATTTTTTTCGACTCCCAACCCCCATAGAAATGACTCCTGTCTTAGCAAAGACAGGAGTCATGCCCCCTTGCCCAATGGCCATGCCCAGGGGACTTCTGTCCCCTGGGCATGGTCATTGGGCATAGTGGCATGTAGGGGGGCACAAATAAGGCACCCTTATGCCACAAAAAATAAATAAAAAAAATACTTACCTGAACTTACCTTAATGTCCCTGGGATGGGTCCCTCCAGCCTTGGGTGTCCTCCTGGGGTGGGCAAGGGTGACAGGGGGTGTCCCTGGGGGCATGGGAGGGCACCTCTGGGCTCCTTCCGAGCCCACAGGTCCCTTAACGCCTGCCTTTTCCAGGCGCTAAAAAACGGCGCAAAAGCGGCCGTACGTCATTTTTTTTGACCCGCCCACTCCCGGGCGTGAATTTTGTCCGGGAGTGTAAATACGGCGCACATGCCTCGGAGTCAATTTTTTAGACGGGAATGCCTACCTTGCATATAATTAACGCAAAGTAGGTGTCCACGCTAAAAAATGACGCAAACTCCATGGACTTTGGCGCTAGACGCGTCTAACGCCAAAGTATAAATATGGAGTTAGTTTTGCGTCGGAATTGCGTAAAAAAAAACGACGCAATTCCGGCGCAAACAGAGTATAAATATGCCCCAAAGTCTCTAAAGGCCTTCCATCTAGTTTCTCAGAATTATTCCCTTAGGGGAAACAGTGGCAAACAAAGCATGCTAGCTTCAGAGGAAAGTGTTATCATCTCCCAGGGCCAATAAAACATTTTTGACTGGTAAAACATGTGAAATGATTTCCCTCAATTGTATTTTAAACTAACTGACTGTACGTTTAAAAATAAAAATAAATGTTTCGCATTTTCTAATTCTAACACCTTTCACATATTTATTCATTTAAGTCTTAAGTTTATGATGCTGCCGTAGTGAAAAAAGCTCTAAACTGTAAATATTTTAGTAGGTTTGAAAGGTATTTCTGGGACAAAATTGCTGTAATGGCAATGAAACTACTTGGGTGGAGAAACCCAGCCTCGAACAGACTGGCAGCAGTTAACCTGCCAAAACGAGAGTTCTCTCCTCCATTAGCAGAACATTTGTGATGAAAGAGCTACCACAACATGTCAGGGTTGACTATGGTGAACATGCAATCAATCGAGGTAACACAAGGCATTGGTTGATGGACCTCAGGCTTGTGTGGTCCGATCAGACAGTCAGGCCCTCATTACGACTCTTTCGGTCTTTTGGAAAGACCGCCATCGTTGTGGGAGCCCAAAGACCACCAGTGTTAGCTGTCCAAAGACTACCATATTAGGACTTATCCAAGGATTTCTGCTCATTTAAGGGCGGAATTCTGACACTGTCGACCTGACTGATGACAGGTCAGAAGCGGTTCCACCGGCAGCACTGCCACACCAAAAGGACTCTACACACCGTATTACAAGATGAAATACAGCGCAGGGGTTCCTTCATGGCGGTAGCCGTGGAAACACAAACACTCATCCCCTCCTGGATGACCATCTTGCCCAGACAAGTAAGTAGACCATCCAAAAAAGGAGCATGAGCGGTGTTGTAGTGGTATGGGTGTGCATGAGTTCCTGTGTGTATGTATGTGTGCATGGGGGGTGTGTGTGTCTGAATGGAAGCGGAGGGGATGGGGGGTGTTGAGGTGCGAGTAAGTAGGTGTGTGTGTTGGGATGCATGCACATAAGGGCGTTTGTATGGGTGCCTGCGAGCAAATAGGGGTGTATGTTGGGAGTGTTGATGAGTGGGGGTGCATCCAGAAGGTGTGCGGATGAATGGGGGTGTGTGAATGAAGGTATGTGGGTGAGTGGGTGTACATGTATGAAGGTGTGCAGATGAGTGGGGGTACGTGTATGAAGGTGTGCGGATGAGTGGGGCTGCTCGTGCCTGGTGTGTTATCACCAGGGTTTTCGTGGAGGTGCTACCCCCAGGAAAAGCCTGGTGCTCTTCCGACTCGTAATACTGCCGGTGGTCTTAAGGCTGGAGGTGCTCACCGGCCGGTCCAGTGGTGTGATTGCCCTGGCGGTATTGGTAGCATTGTGCCTGTTTGGCTTCGGCCAAACCACTGCAGGCATAATATGGCGATCTTCACCACTGGCCCAGCCACCACACTTGTAAAGAGGGCCTCAGTGCTTTTTTAATGGATCGAGGTGTGTTATTTACCCAGTGCAATAAATACCCTCTATAATGAGTTGTTGGGGAATGAGGTCGATTTTCTTTTTAAAGCATCAAAATCCACATGAGGCAGCAAATACCCCATGGTTTTCCTTCATTAAATTTCAGCAGGTTTGACCTAAAACATTTTTATGTTGTTGAGTTGTTTAATGCATCTGATAAGTCTTGGATAAGTTAAATACCTAACAACTCATGCTTCCAACCAGTGCAACTCGTAATCAGGGCCAAGGAGTTTTAAAAGTCACTCCTTCTTTTACTTTGAGTCAGTGGGGGTACTTCAGGGCCAGTGTGATGTAATCATTTTTGACCAAACAGCAAATGAGCTAAATTGTGATAAACTCTCTTGTGTTTTGATAGAGATGTGTTCAGAGACATGTACACAGTTTAGTTTGTTTTAATAATTGAGACTTGGCATGACCATGATAAGGATAAAAGGCATTTCCTGACAGCCAAGATGCAAATTGTCCTTTTTGAGGCAGAGAGATTGCTTGTCCATTCCTTCCTGTCCAGCGTCTTGGATACATCCACTGGTGCCTTTGCTGACTCACCTTATTCAAATTCAGGAGTTACAGTGGATTATCTTTTTAAATGAAGGGCTCTGCTGTTATAACGCTTTATCTCCTCAACAGAAGTGAGAAAAAATCAGCTCAGTTTCAGAAGATCCTCCGATACCTACTGCAAACTCAAACTCTCTCCGTTCACCACAGGTTGCTACCCTCAGAGCTGGAAGCGTACATGTAGCAGTGCCGCATTCTACCTTGTGTGGCACTGCTGAACTGGCACCTCTGTGTGTGACCGGAATTGTTTTGTGCAACTCAAATATCATGCACCAGATGTTGTGCCTCATTTTTAGCCAGGTATGGAATTGGTCACTTCATATGTGACCAGAATTCTCTTGTGCAACTCAAGTTATGATGCTCCAGATGTGGTGCCTCATTTCAGCCAGGCACATAACTGGTAACTTTATATGTACCAAAATTCTCTGGTGCAACTCAAGTTATGATGCTCCAGATGTTGTGCCTCATTCCAGGGAGGTACAAAACTGATAACTCTTCATGTGTGATCGGGATTGTCTGGTGCAAATCAAGGCATTGCACACCAGACATTGTGCATCATTACAGAGAGGCATGGAATTGGCAACTCTTTGTGTGTGTTTGGAATTGTCTGGTGCAACCCAAGTCATTGCGCAACAGACATTGTGCCCCATTTCCGGGGGAGCGTGGAAGAGAAGGAGATTTGTGTACTGGAGTGCCTGGATTGGCTGGGTGCTATTGTAATTAGTGTGTGTTCTACGGTGACCCTTTCCTCATACTTGGTATAGCAGGCCCCATGCCACAACTGTAGGAGGCTGACATGGTTTGTAGTGGGTACCAGAGGTACTTAAACCTTATAACAGGTCCAGTCATCCCTTAATAGTGTGTGTAGTCAGTGTCGACAATCCAGTGCTCTCCAGTGGTAGTGTGGATGAGCAGCCAAGGCCTAACTAGGAGACATGCAAAGCTCATGCAAAATCACTACAGTCACACAGTTACTAACACATTAAAGAAAATACTCAGTGGTAAAAAAAATAAAGGTACTTTATTTGGGTGACACACTTGCCAAATATACCTTAGAGACTATAGTCCCTTAGGAGGTAAGTAATATACATAATATATACACCAGTATCCAAATCAGGTAAGTAAACAGTTAGAAAACACTGCAAACAGTGAAAATCACAATAGTTTGAAATAGGCATATAGGGAACAGAAACCATATACTAAGAAAGTGAAGTATGAATGCTGGTTTCCCACCTAGGCAAGTGTAATGTGTATAGGGGCGCTGGGAGTATTAGAAAACACCAAAGGTAAGTAATAGAACCCACCCCAGAGCCCAGGAAAGTTGGAGTTAACCACATGAACTTTCCTACTATATAGAAGAAAACATGAAAGACAATATTGCAAGAACCAGAAGAGACTGCAAGACATCAACAATGGATTCCTAGACCTGAAGACCTGTAAAAGAAGGTGACCAAGTCCAAGAAGCACAGAAGAGTCCAGGAAGAACAGGAGCCCTTGCTAACCCGGATGAAGGTGCAAAAGTGGAACCACAGGTGAAGAACAACATTCAGTACTGCACCCAAGAAGACAGTTATGAGTTCCTGGTTGGTGCAGATGATGTCCCATGCTGGATGGATGATTTCAGACTGGTTTGCTTCACTGGATTCTGCCAACAAGCCTTGGCAAATGCAAAGCTCGCAGTTGGAGGAAAATGGTGCTTCCTGGGACCAGGAAGGACCAGGTTGACTCTTCCCTGGAGCGGAAGTCAGAGGGGGCCCTTAGCAATCCAGAACCCTCAGAAGACCAGGCAGCATTACTAAGAGTCCCACAAGATGAGGACAAAGGAAGTACTAATGGAGGTCCATGCAGCACTACAACAAAGGGCCCTACACCGCTGGAGAACGTTACAGGAAGCTGTGCATTGCAGGAGTGAGTGCTGGGGGCTGGAGCTGTGCTGTGCATGAGGAACTCCATGGAAGGTCACACACAGGCCTTGGCAACTGCAAATCACTTGGTGCCAGGGTGTGCAGTCTTGCATGGGGAGGCAAGCTCTTACCTCCACCAAAGTTGGACAGCTGGACATCAGGACCACTGGGACCACTTCAGTCCACCACCCGTGTTGCTGAATCCACGCACTTCACCAGGAGAGAGGACCCAAGCCACTAGTCATCAATACAGTGGGTACCTGCTGGAGCAGGGAAGTGATACCTTCACTTCTAGGGAGATTCCTTCGCTCTTCTGGTGCAGGCTGAAGAATGGAAGCCCTCTGAGGATGCACAACCAGGAAACTGTTGCAGTTGTTGTCAGGAGCTGAAGATACAGTGTTGATGAAGTCGTCCTGGCTTCTTTGTTACAGTTTTGTATAGTTCCTGGAGGTCCAGATGCATTTTCTTTGGTGAGAAGGTGAAGCAACGGATGCTTAGGATTCCTGCTGGAGTCTTGCAATTCAAATCCGAAGAACCACCCAAAGGAGAGACCCTAAATATCCCTGAAGGGGGGATTGGTCACCTAAACAGGTAAGCACGTATCAGGGGTGGGCTCTGACATCACCTGCTGGCACTGCTCCCAGAGTTCCCCGCCCATCCTGAAAACAAGATGACAGAACCCAGGGAAACTCTGGAGGCGCTCTGAGCACCACCCCTGTGGTGGTGATGGACAAGGGAGTGGTCACTCCCATTTCCTTTGTCCATTTTCATATCAGAGCAGGGACTGGGGTTGCCTGAACCGGTGTAGACTGGATTGTGCAAGGAGAGCACCATATGTGCTATTCAAATCTTTTCCAGATGCTCTAGGAGGCTTCCCCTCCCATGCCTGTAAGTCCGGGTATGGATGGGTGCAGAAGGCTTGCCTCTGGCGCGTCCTTGAAGTGCCCACCATTAAGGGGAGGGGGAGGTGGGAGGGGGGAGCAGCTGGGAGATGGGAGGGAAGCGCGAATGGGCGCGTGAGGAGTGAAACGAAAGGAGAGGGCACACAATAAATGGATAAAAAATCATGGAGAAAGCTGTAAAAATGAGTGAAAAGCAAGGAGAGGGCATACAAATATGGGTGAAAAAGCAAGGTCAACACAGGGAAAACAAGTGAAAAGCAAGGAGCGGGCATACAAAATACAAGGAAAAAAAGCCAATTCAAAGCAGGGAGAATGAGGGAAAAGCAAGGCAAAGAGAAGACAACACAAAAAAAGAAGAATAAGGAGAAAGTAGTGAAAATAAGGGAATAGCAAGGAGGAGGCACACAAAAAAATAAGATGAAAAGCAAGGAGAAAGCTGGGAAATGAGGGAAAAGGAAAGACGGGGCACACAAAATATGGGTAAAAGGCAAGGAGAAAGCAGTGAGAATGAGTGAAAAGCAACAAGGAGACACACCAAATACAGCAACGTGAAAGCAGTGAGAATGAGGGAAAAGCAAGGAGATAGCACAAAAAATGGGCAACAAAGCAATGTGAAAGAGTCACAATGAGGAAAAGCAAGGAGAAGGCACACAAAATATGGGGCAAAAGCAAGGAAAAAGCATTGAGAATGATGGAAAAGCAGGGAGAAGGCACACAAAAAAGTATGGAAAAAGCAAGGAGAAAACAACAAAAATGAGGGAAAAGCAAGGAGAAAACACCCATAATATGGGGGAAAAGCAAGGAGAAGGCAGTGAGAATGAGGGGAAAGCAAGGAGAAGGTGCACAAAAAAGAGGGAATGAGCAAGGAGAAAGTAGTGATAACGAGAGAAAAACAGGCAAGGTGAAAGCGGTGAAAAGGAGTGAAACGAAATGAAAGGGCACACAAAAAATGGATAAAAAAGCATGGAGAAAGCTGTAAAAATGAGTGAAAAGCAAGGAGGGGGCATACAAATATGTGTGAAAAAGCAAGGTCAACACTTGGAAAACAAGTGAAAAGCAAGGAGCGGGCATACAAAACACAAGGAAAAAAGCCAATTCAAAGCAGGGAGAATGAGGGAAAAGCAAGGCAAAGGGAAGACAACACAAAAAAAGAGGGGCAAACAAGGAGAAAGTAGTGAAAATGAGGAAAAGCAAGGAGAAGGCATACAAAATATGGGGAAAAGCAAGGAGAAAGTGAAAATGAGGCAAAAGCAAGGAGTAGGTGCACAAAAATGGGGGAAAAACAGTAGGAGAAAGCAGTGAAAGAGAAGGAAAAGCAAGGAGAGGGCATGCAAAATAATGTATGAAAAAGAAAGGTGAAAGCAGTGAGAACTAAGGAAAAGGAAGGATATGGCACACAAAAACATTGGAAAAAAATGAGATGGCACTGAGAATGAGGGAAAAGCAAGAAGGGGACATACAAAATATGGGGGGAAATCAAGGTGAAAGTAGTGAGAGCAAGGGAATAGCAAGGAGAAGGCACACAAAAAAACAAGATGAAAAACAAAGAGAAAGCAGCCAGACCAAGAGCTACATTTCGCCAAATTAAGTGTAATTCTGTGTAGTGTAGTTGTGCTCAAATCCCTATGGAAATTAATACCCCCCTTTTTCTTGCTATAAATCAGGCCTGGAAGGTGTTCGCAGAGTCCTGCTACGCAGAACTCGGTGAAGTGCTGAAAAACCTCCACTGAGTTCAGCAAGTGGCAGAGTCTGAATAAGTCACACTGTTTGCGCTCCTATTCAGCGCCAGGAGTTTCTCATGTGCTGTAAAATCAGCACGAATAGCATCACGCAGAATGCCAGAGGGTGCTAAATTCCTCCTGCCATTCAAGTAGATTTTCTATTTGAGTGACAGCTTCCACAATGTGAGCCACAGCTTTCTCAATGCGGTGGGCCTGACCTGCTGCGACCACTCTCATTTGCCAACATACCGATTTCTCTCTCACGCTCACCAACTTAGCTTTGGCGAGCCACGCAGGAGAAGAAACTCTGTTTCATGCAACTTTGCTGAGTTTTGCAGAACTCTGTGCTCTAGGTGGAGCGCAGAGTGGGCAAAACTTTGCGATCTCTGCTGGCCTACTATATATATATATATATATATATATATATATTCACTGAAAAAAACAAAGTTTATAGGACTTTATAGTTAGGTTCTGAATTTACTCATACAAAGCCATAGAGTTATAGTTAAAGTAATTTCAAGTAACTATAACTTGCTCCCTAAGATTACTATAACTCGCGCCCTTGCCATGAACAGTTTTCTTATCAATAATTTTATTGCAAATGTTGCAGTGATAAAATCAAAGATGCAATACAAAATGTCATTATGATGTGGAATAATTAGCTGTGCATGGTGAAGCTGAGAGTTATAGTTACCTTACGACGCGAGTAATAGTTACTTGAAATAACTCTAACTATTTCTATGGTTAAATTCTGAACCTAACTATAACGTCCCTGTAACCTTTGGTTTTTCAGTGAATTTCTACTTTTTTTAATGTAAAGTAATTTTAATTATTATATGTTATTCCAACCACACCGCACATGGCAGGATTGGTCGCAGGGCCAGGCCCTCCATCCAAGCCCTTATAACCACTCAACCATGCCTCTTGCACAGCCTTTGGCTGTGCGCAGCAGAGGTTGGCTACAGGGCCAGTCTATTTCAGTGGATCTGTTAGGGGGTCTGTGAGTGTCTGAGTGAGTGAGTTTAAAAGTGGGTGTGCAGTTCAATGAGTGAGTCTGTGTGGGTGCATGAGTGCCTGAGTGGGGGTGTGAGTGAGCGAATGAGTCTCTGAGTGCATACATGATCGAAAGAATTAGTGTATGAATGAGTCTGTGAATGTTTTTTGTTTTTAATTTTTTGTGCATATTCTTGAATATCAGAGATCCTCAAATACTTGAGGATATTCAAAGATACGGGCACGTCATGACAAAAAATCATTTTAACCCCATAATTTGACCATACAACACCCCTTTTTCACACCCCTGGTGTCAGGTTACCTCCATCCAAACCCTTCTCATTTCTGTTTTCAGCCCCGGGCATCCTCTCTGATAACAAAAAATGTGGGCCGCAACTTTCTAGTCAGGTTGTGGCCAGCCAAATACAGTGCTTCTATTTGCACATGCATTTGCGTGAATTTGTGAATTCTCGTGATTTATGTAGCTTTACATTTATAATCTGAGAAATAGCATATTTCACTGATTTTGCTGTTTTGAGTCTGTAAGTTTTCAATTTTGTGATAAACAAAGAAAAACACTTTCCTTTATAAGATTGCATTCCAACTCATGATGGAAAAGAAATGATAAACCATGGATTCTGAAAAATAACCTGGTGTATTTTTCACATGGCAATCATTTCCTGCACATTGTTTCTGGTGAAATCACTAATCTCTTTTCCCTTTTGGGCTCTATATCATTAGGTTTTGCAATTAGTGTCTACCATGCACTAATATGTCCTTAGAACCTGCCATAGCGGGCTCTACCGGCCATTAAAGGCCCGCTCCCGCATTAAAGGCCCAAGCCGAAGGCGAGGGCCTTTAACAAGGGAGAGGGCCTTTAATGGCCGGTAGAGTCCGCTACGGCCGGTTCAAAGGCTATTAGAACATTCTGCCACTCAGGGCAGAATGTTCTATTAAATAAAACAAATCCCTCACGTGAGCTCCGTGAGGCTTTGTTCACAGCTCTTGCTGTGAACAAAGACAACATTGGAATGTTGGCGCTCAGGGCTTTTACCGGCCAGTAAAAGCCTGGAGCACTCCATTGTTTTCAATGGTGCTGCCAACGTTCCATTGTTCTAATACTTGATAACAATATTCTTCAACAATTAAGGGACATTCATGTAAACTTACTCCTTAGGTTTGTGCAGACCTGGTGTCCCACAGGTTACCAGAACTAAATTATATATTCATTCAATGAGGGGCTTATTTTTTCATTTGAAAAAAATCTGTTTATGGAGATGCAAAGGTTAGAGGAATTGAGTTTCAGAAGTAGCAGGATATGCAGCAGTGTTGATGAACACGCAATGTTGGGCAGTAGCATGCAAGAATAAACCAATGAGCCACCTAATACTGTCTGCCTTTACCTTTTCTATTTGCAAACAACACCACCATTGCAAAATCATCACCTACTGGGAAGGGTCCTGGTGGAAATGTTCACAAAGAAGGTACAGAGAAAAATGGCTTATTTTTCTGAGAAGCTGAAGAAAAAGAGAGGGAGCAATGCTTTCATGAATGTAGGCAAAAGCTAAGGATAGAACCTCCACTTCTTTATAGAAACAATAAACTGCAGGTGAATGTAGTGCTCGGATTCCTTAAACAAATACTGCAACAGTTTTAAAAGTAATTATTTTATTGACGGGTAGCCAGTGATGCTTTTTTTTAAAGATGAAGATGTATTGATTTTGGAGCCTAATGTGCTAATGTAAATTGGGCCATTTACAACCAGTAAAATGCATTTTGGCATGTACCACCCTACTTTGAGAACCTATTATCGACTCACAAAATAGGGTTTGTGACTCGCTATTAGGATGGGGCATGCCAAGGTCTTTATTTCCTAATAGCTAATCACAGTGGTATGTAGGAATGTGCTGCGACTGGGAATGCAGTTGCAAAACAATTGCAGTTACCACCAACTTCAAGTTTTTGTTAAGCCATTCGCAAACCTTTTTTAAGAGCAGGCAGTAGTCACACTACCTACTCCTAAAAATAAAACATTTCATTTTTCTCTTTGTAATGCATCCCATTTTCATTTAAGAAAAATGAGCTGCTTTATAGCAAAATAAATACTTTATTAACAAAGCAATCATAGACATGGTGGTCTGCTGACCCCAGCAGGCCACAATCCCTGTGATTGTAGCCATTAACAATGGATGGTAAATTGTGACCTGTCTCATATATATTTATGAGGCAGGTCCATTTGCAATCCACTGGGAATCGCTATGTTGTTAATCACTGTTTGAGATTTCCCAATAGCGAATCTCTAAAATTCACTATTAAGAAATCACAAACCTGCAATTTCATACATCTGACCCTTTGTCTCCATCATTTAACTACTAAGATCACTGAGACACATTAACCAGGTGTTTGTTTAGCTCTGTTTAGCTCACAAAAACGTGTAAATCAGTGCAGTTTTGCCTTTTGTCTCCCTGGGCTCCTCTCTTCAGTTGTTTTCCTGTTCAATATGATTTACTGTGCTGAAATGTGAAAAAACGCCCAGTGTTCAAACAAAGAAGTTCTATGTTGAACTTTTTGCACATTCTCCAAATCACTCGAGATTAGAGCGCTGGAAATTGACATCAAAACTCTAAGGCCCATATTTGTACTTT
This sequence comes from Pleurodeles waltl, assembly GCF_031143425.1. NCBI lineage: Eukaryota > Metazoa > Chordata > Amphibia > Caudata > Salamandridae > Pleurodeles > Pleurodeles waltl. The sequence continues at coordinate 88,967,112 of NC_090442.1, read as the reverse complement.
TATAGCGCTGCATTTGCGTCATTTTTTTATGCAAAAGCAGCGCAAACTTGCAAAATACAATTGTATTTTGTACGTTTGCGCCGTTTTTGCGTCAAAAAACGGCACCAATGCGGCGCTAAAAAAGTATAAATATGGGCCTAAGTTCAGGTAAACAAAAAGAAAATCACCTCAGTGTACTTAGATAGGAGATCTTAATGTCGAGCTTGGATACTTTCACGGGTGATTACAGCAGTATATAAATCAACATAACATCATATAATATGGTACCAGATTTCTCACACCTCGATGATAATGCAATATATGTCAATTGTAAGTATTTGTAGGTTTGTGAGATATCATTGTTGTTGCAATTCAGCTGAAGGCGGTACTGATGATGAGTGAGAACTTGGATAATTGTGTGTAGATACATTCATTGTGAGCATCTTGGACAGTCCAGCAGATGTACGGCACGTTTCCCTTGTATTATCCTCCATCTTTAAGAATGCCACTATTTGTCCATGGCTGAAGATTGGCACGAATCTGAGAGAGCGTAGCTTATATAATCTATATTAACATAAATGTTTATGAATTAATGTGTGATAAGGCCGCATAGAAACTGTAATAGTAATTTTGCTTAAACGTGCACCTGAAATGTGACCACGGGGAGTGGCCGTCAATGTATACGAGGACTAATAATGATGATTAAAATGTTTTATGTATTATTATATTGAATACGTTTATACTAATTATTAATAATTGTATTATTGAATTTGTGCTGAAATTCTTATGGGCCTTATTTTAGCATGAGTCGAAGCTTAGCTGCCTGGCTCTCATATTAAATGTATTTTTCCTATCTTGCAGTGTGCTGACTCACAAAAGGACACGACCTCTTGTTTTTCCTTCAAACTAGAAGACGAATGTAACCATGCTAGATCCGTTCCCATGCTTTTTTCATTGCTTGTAGAGTGATATTAAAACAAAATGAAACAGTGTAATGTAATGTACAAGGTCATTCAAACCGGTGAAGACAATGAAGTTACCGACCAAAAGATGTTACACAAGGAAGAAATCATACCGGACGTGCCACCTCTGAAGACGTCAATTATGGAGACAAATAAAATGTCTGTAAAATAATATGGGGTGAAACATAGGTGACCTAATGTGTTTTCTGATAGGTTAAAGATAGTGGGGGATAATCAACGACCAATAATATTTTAGGAGAATGTACAACGAAAAAGGGATAAAAACCCATGAAACAGAAAGCCATTTAGAATTAGGTAGGGAATGCTAATGATTTTATCCAGAAACTTTGCACTCTGTTTGGTGACTTATTGATTTGTTTAAAACCATCCTCGTCCTTACATTGCCCATTTTACACTTTGCCTCCTTATGAGGGAAGTGCCCTTTTGCCCCGGAGATGAGTCTTGACTGATGGCGTTTTGTCTGATGTCCTGAAGACGAAGACTAAACCTGTGCGCTGACTTAAACCTTGGAGGGTAACTATGACAATACTATTGTGATTTGTCTGTTTGCTTTTCCTTTCTAGGTACCAACTGCTTACTTTTGACAGGGACCATAGTTAGATGTTTTCCAAATTAGTGTTCTAAATCATTTTACATAAAGCCCAACATGCCAATGCTAATCAGTGGTTAGGACAGGCGTTCAATAAACTGATGCAAATAGACAAATGACTGAATCTATGCTTTGTTGAACTGACGCGCTAAGGACATTCTGCTAAGACTATTATATGTTCACGCCGTGTTATGTTCTGGTGTTCGTGATTTTTGCTTTGATGAAATCTTAACAGAGTTGCCATATTGTGACTATGCTACTTTGCTTCTTGGTTTTAAGATTAACACATTTATTCTTAGAATTGTAACAAATAGGGAATAAAACTCATAAAATTCTATTAATTTGGTGTGGTTATTCATGACTGACCGGTCATGGTGGTGTCTTGTATTGATTAATGTCTTTGACTAAGGTGAAATGCATTGTTGTGATAAATATTGATGACATTACTGACATATTGGTTGACATATTGATTAGCTATCTCGTCCTAAGGTGTCTCTCAACTGGGTCAAAAGATTCATTGGCCTAAAACGAGTCCTAATGTGTAATAAATTATCATAAAGGGACGCGTTAGCAAATCCAATAGCATCTCCAAACTCTGACATGCTTGAAAATACCTAATAGAAGTCATGAGCACAGAAACATTTTCTCATGACCTTCTAATATGTTTCACATAACCTAAAAAATTGGTGAAGTGGTAAAGTTCTAGGTGTTCACAAAAAATCTTTTCCACATTTGAAAAGCTTCGGTGAAAGCCTTTTTCAACACAGTGGTTCACATTGTATGTGTGTATATACATATAATTTTTTGTACTTTTCCTGCAGAAGCATAAGAATATCACCATTGACCTCGAAGGTATATTTACTAACATTTCACACAAAACAGCAAGACAACCTGCTGCACTGCATTGCGTGAAAGAGAGACAAAAAAATGCAACTGTATCTACTAAGCTATGGTTCATTTTCTCTGTCTCCTAGCACCGGAACATTTGTGCCAACATAGCGCCATGCTGCAAGGGTGCTTGAGCTACAAGCAGGCTTATTTTTGTGCAGAAATACACAACTTCCTGAGCAAAACAGTCCTTTGAGGTATTTCCCTCTTCCGTTGCAAATTCATATTGCAAATGGAGCAGAACATTCCAGTGTGTAGTCGACTATAAACCCTAAGCTGCATAGTGGTGTCAAAATTTGGGAAGTTACAAATTACGTTAGCCTCCAATCTTTGGAAACAATAGATAAAGGGCCATCCACAGCATCTGTTTTATCTGGGTTTGGTTTCAGGCAGATCTTTTTTTACCTAGGTCATCGCAGTCCATTCAATGCAGGAAATAGCTAATGACACTTCGTAAAAGAAAATTAAATCTTATTGCCTAATCAGACGTCTCTCCCTTGAACAATTCAAGAGCTGCCTTATACCTCTGTAAAAGATCAGTTTCTGCCTTTTCGCCAGGTCCATTTCCCCCATCTAGATTTGTATTCATAAATATTCCTGATCGATAAACACATGCATACATACAACTTCTTGCTTGAAAGGAGCAATGGAGCACCCACGACTTGAATCATGAAATAAAAGGAAGATGAAGCATGATTCTTGTGGGGAATGCCATTAAGGAGCACTGGGCCTTACAGGATTGTAAATGAGACATCTTAAGAGGATTTAGATTTGAATGTTATAATGTATTGTTGATTTGTTGAAACACATGGAAACACATAAAAATAAGATGCCTCTTTCTCTATTATCAACACAATTGTATTGGATTGATACTGCTGTTTTTTTTACACTGCTGACTAGGCCTCAAACCATATGTTCTGACCTCATTAACTTGTCAAAATTGGCAATACACCTAGGGCCCAATTCACAAAGGTAAATGTAGACCAAAAGTCTAAGTTTATGACTTCCAGTAGCTACAAAGATAAGTTACGAGTAGTGTGTTCATGTCCGCACTCACAATGGTATCTTTGCACTTGGGGCAGAATATCCACACTGAGGGTGGATATCCACCCCACAATGTGGAGATTCTACCCCGAATGCACAGACTCCACCCAAAGTGTGGACGTAAAGATACTACTCATAACTTACCTTTGTGAATACTGAAAAGTGGTAAAGGTAGACTTTAGAAAAGTTAAACTTTTATTCCAAACTTCTGAATCAGGCCCTCAATTTGCATATTTAATTCACTTATAATGACCAAGTATATGGTACCAAGTGAACCCGGGGCCTATTGTAACAATGGCTGCAGGCTTACCATTGCAGCCTGGCTGTATAGTTTTAAAATAAAATAACCCTCTTCACAGACCTAAACCTCCTTTTTAAATGTTAAAAAGTCACCCCTAAGTAGACCTCACTGCCCACAAGGCAGTGTGCATGGTACTTAAAAGTAGGACATGTAAAAGTTAAACTTGTTCTTGGAGTTAAAGGACCCTAAACGCTTTTCACTGCAGCAGTGTTGGGAGAGCCACAGGAAAGCACTTGGATACACTTTTACGGTAAATAATGTTATCTCCAACTATTAACACCTAAAAATATCATTATTGGAATTTTAAATATACTTATCGGGACCTAAAATGTTTTGTTGCTCTTTAATTTAAAAATTTAAATTATTTAAAATTTAAGAAAATCTCTGGGTTGTTTTGTTATTTTGGTGTCAATTTGTTCATTAAATTATTCTTTATTTTTATCTTTTCTTATAAATTGGAGTGCAATTCTATTGTGCTGTGTTTCCAACTTTTTAATTGTTTTGATACTTCTAAATGTTTGACATATTTCTTTAGGTTAAGCCTCCTTACACTATGGCATAGCTACCAGGGTGTGACTTCAGGTTTAAATTACTGAACCCTTTACTGGACCTAACAAGAATATTGAAATTATTTCTTGTTATGATCTATCATCCAGCTAAACTGATAATCCACTTTCTATCAACTTCCAGCATGTGATCAAACACTGTTATCATTAAAAATAACCTCTACAGGTGTAATGATGCCAGAGTTTTAGCAGAAGGGTATTATAGTATGTAGTGTTGTTCTTCAAAATCCTCTCATTCTGAATACTGACATTCTGAAATCGAAAACTAGTCTCTAACATTACCCGTCCTAATTCTAAACACCCTGGCAGGTCCTCTCCTTTAAAAGCTCTGTTTAAAACATTTTATCACCTGGGCCATACAATTTGTCAAATGCAGCAACAAATGTCAATGTTCCATGTTCAAACATACATGAACTGTGGAACCGTTGTTCATGTAGAAGGGGCCTGACTAATTTACATTGTTGAACTAATGCATGGCTACGTGCACTCAGTGATGGAAACTTTACAAAACTGGATTAGTATTTGGGTTGTGTGCAACTGCCCACCTCAAGGAATAATCACAACTCTTGTCAGAATGAACCCTGAAAGTCAAATAATTAACCTAAGCTCAACAACCCAGTAGGTATGGCACAGACAGACAGAATTAAAGTAGGGCAATGTGTATAGTATGTATGCAGTACTGAAACCGTAATAAGTGAACACACCAAACAATAAAATCTCAAACTGAATGTGAAAAACTGAGAAAACTGTAATGAACTGAATGGTGCCAAAACAACAAAAATCCAGTGATGGGAACTGGATATATGGATTTTTTTTTAAGTAGGTGAAAATTGCACCATAAGATTAGATTTTTATTATTAATTATTTTTATTATATATGTTTGAACTGACTCTATAGCTGAAGCAAGCTAAACATTATAGATTAAAATGTATAATTATGGGCTGTGCCAGAGGTTCTAGGACCCAAAATCCCTTACAAACCTCTAAATGTCTCTTTTCCCTCACATTTCGGTGCTGCAAAGTTCTGGAATCTGAGAGAAGCCACAAACTTCCTTCCATGTAGGATTTACCTAAGTCTCCTGATAAACATGGTAGCTCACTTGTGTGGCTAGCCTAGTGCCTGTGACAGGTAACGCCCCAAAATGCAACATGGACACATCAAATTTTTACATTAAAAACTGAAGTGGTTTTTGGAAAGTGCCTAGCTGTGGATTGTGGCCTGTAGCTTAGTTGGCACCTAGGAAAACCTACCAAACCTATGCATTTGTGAAAACTAGACACCTAGAGGAACCCAGGATGGGGTAACTTCTGGTGCTGTCACCAGACTCTGTTACCGAGAATCCTTTGCAAACCTTAAAATTTGTAAAAAAAAAAAACACTTTTCTTCACATTTTGGTGATGGACAGTTCTGGAATCTGAGAGGAGCCACAAACTTCCTTCCACCCAGCATTCTCTCAAGTCTCCCGATAGAAATGGTAACTCACTTGTGTTGGTAGGCATAGTGCCTGCAGCCGGAAATACCCCAAAATACAACGTGAACTCATCACATTTTTCTTAATGAAAACTGACCTGTTTTTTGCGATGTGCCTAGCTGTGGATTTAGGTCTCTAGCTCAGCCGGCTCATATGGAAACCTACCAAATCTATACATCTTTGAAAAACAGACACCTAGGGGAATCCAGGATGGGGTAGCTTGTGGGGCTTTCAATGGGTTCTGTTACACAGAATCCTTTGCAAAGCTCGAAATGTTACTAAAAAACACATTTTGGTGCTGCAAAGTTCTGGAATCTGAGGGGAGCCACAAACTTCCTTCCACCCATCATTCCCCCTCATCTCCTGATAAAAGTGGTACCTCGCTTGTGTGGTAGGCCTAATGCCCCCAACAGGGAAGGGCCCAAAACACAACATGGACACACCAAAGTTATCTATTACAAACTAACTGTTTTTTCAAGGGGGGCACCTGTGTTTTTGGTCCTGAGCTCAGCAGCCGTCTAGGGAAACCAACCAAACCAAGACATTTCTGAAAACTAGACACAGAGGGAGTCCAGGGAGGTGTGACTTGTGTGGATCTCCCAGTGTTTTCGTACCTAGAATCCTAAGCAAACCTCCAATTTAGCTAAAAAATCACATTTTCCTCACATTTCTATGTGGGATTACTACACCGGCTCAAGGTCTCCCGATAAAAATGATACCTCACTTGTGTAGATGGGCCAAGTGCCTGTGACAGGGAAGGGCCAAAAACATGTCCAAATTGAAGGTGAACCGAAACGGGTCCAAAAGGGCAGTCTGAAAAAAAAAAAAACATTTTTAGGCCGACAAGTGGGGTAGAATTTGTATCACTATAGATGCAACAGTGCTGGAATTTTGTGGATTTCTGCAGATTTTAGAAGATTCCATCACAAAAATATTGGGAAAATATGTGATTTCACACAAAGTTGGAGGTTTGCAGGGCATTGTGGGAAAGAAAATGTGTGGGGTGCATATGAAGCACACCACCCTGGATTGTTTAGTTTTCATATGTGTCTAGGTCTGGTAATCCAAAAAGTGCAGCTGCTCAACATTCCAATTGGGATGACATTGGGAGTCAGCCAAGCTCTCCTGGTACAAATGTAAAATCAGAAATCAGAAATAATCAAATGTCCTCTTGCTTGCCATTGGGATAAGATCCCCCAGTTTGCATGAGGGGGCTGAAAGAATGTTACCCCTTCAGTTAGGGTGGTGGACATAACCATGCCCATACTTGGTGGCAGCCCACACTTCTCTATTTTTTTGTAATTCCCTGGCATCTAGTAGGCTGTTTGCCCCCCCCCCCCCGGGAGAGGATCAAGGGTAATTACCCCATCTTCCCACTGGTGGGCAGAAACAACTGTGTCCACATTTAGTTGGGGTGGGGATATGGCCATACCCCACCCTCTATTAAAAATGTATATTCTTCCCTGGTGTCTAGGGGGCTTTCTGCCCCCCCTTGGACCTTACAAAAATAGGCTGATCCACCCCCGGGTGCACAAATACCCATCAGTAATGTGCACCCATGGGGATCAACCCTTGCCCAAAGGGCCAACCCCCAAACAAAACACACACCGATCCCTGGTGCCTAAGTTGTTTCTACCCCCCTTGGGGGCAGATGAGCCTAATTAAAAAAGGCTGATCTGGGCCCAATGGAGGCAGACATGATCAACAGTTATGTGCCCCGATGGGGAGCGACCCTTGCCCAAGGGGCCGTCCCCCAAACAAAACACACACACCGATCCCTGGTGCCTGTGTGGTTTCTGCCCCCCTTGGAGGCAGAAGGGCCTAATAAAAATAGGCATATCTGCCCCAAGGGGGGGCAGAAATGGCCAACTGTAATGTGCCCCCATGGGGAGCAGCCCATGCCCAAGGGCCCCCCCAAACAAAACACACACACAACAATCGTTGGTGCCTAAGTGCTTTCTGCCCCTTGGGAGCAGATGGGTCTAATAGAAATAGTGCGATTTTCAACTGGCTCTTCAGCTTGGGCAGATAGATGAGCAGGTTGGTCCCAGTCTCCTCCTGGTTCTCAGAGAAGTTTTTTGGTTACTGTTTTCAAAGTCATCACGTTTGTTTTTTGGCCATCTGGGCATCTTTAGCACCACAACCAAGGGGCCAGGACTGGTGGGATACCACTAGGTGTGTCCAAGACTCACTCATGCTAGGTACAGGTTCAACATGGTGGAAGCCTCTTGTATCCCTGTGGTTGTGAACAGTAGGATAGAAAATGAGCCTTTGGAGTCACTTTGGTAGTCCTGTGTTCAGGTGAGGATGTACAGCTCACCAGCAGGGTTGGTCTCTGAGGGTCAAGGCATGTCCAGGCAACAAAGCTGTCCTTCCAGGTACAGCAACGCAGTTTTGCAGCATGCATATCAGGTCACAGCTGCAGGCAGTCACTGAGAGTCTTTCCACAGTTCTAGGAGTGAACTGAAGAATAGTTGTGATGGTCCTTTTTTATAGCTTGTGCCCTTCCCTCTGGATGGTGGGACTAGCTTCTAGATGTTTCCTTGAAGTACGTGGAGTTTCCTGACTCCCCTGCCCTGGCTCCAGTGACAATGTGGAGGTGATAGGTCCTTTGTGTGAAAGCAGAGGACAACCCTTTCAGGTTCAAGTATGCCTGTGCTCAGCTCCGCCCCCCATCCTACAAACAGGTGGCCCAAACAGGTACAGCTAATCCCTCTATTCTGTCAATGTTTGGGAGGAATTTATAATGTCTAACTGTCAGTTACATCTAGTCATATTACCCAAGACTTAAAGGGCTAAGGGCAGGAAAATGCCAACTTTCTAAAGGTGACATTTTCAAAATTGTAATAAAATATCCAACTTTACCATTAAAAGTGATTTTACATTACAGTTTGCATAGATGCAGGACATGAGCAGACTACCTAGTCCCAATCAGCATATAATAAATGTAATAAGGTAACCCAATGTTATCATAGGGGGTAGGTAGGCCTCACAGTAATGAAAAACAAGGTTAGGCATTTTCACTGCGAGGACATGCTAAATTTGAAAGTACATGCCCAAACTTTTAGTTATGTTGCACCCTGCCCTGAGGGCTACTAAGGGCCTACATTAGGAGCGCTGTATATCAAATAGAAGGAAAGTTAAAGGCTTGGCAAGGGGATTTGAATTGGCAGTTCAAAACTGCATTCAGGCTACAATGGCAGGCCTGGGACATGTTTACGGTGCCACTTAAGAGGGTGGCACAATCAGTTCTTCGGAGAAGAATAGGAGAGGAGAGTTGAAGGCACAACGTTTGGAGGAAAAACACCAAGGACGCCAGCTCTAACATGTAGCAAATTCAGAAACTTGCCTATGGTATAAGGTGTGATTTCAAACGTCTCTATAAGGCTAGAGGGAACCACTGAAATGCATAGGCATCCACTTAAAATCATATTATGCAGCTCGAAGCAGCTCTTTGACCTAGTGGATGCCTGGAGTGCTCTACATCCAGACCTGGATGAATATGCATTTCATTCTCTTGTATAGGTGTGTGGCTTATTTCCTCGCAGTTGAAGGCAATGGTATGAGACATTAATATTGCATCTAGAACCTTATCTGACCACGTGCCAGCCATTTTGCTACGTAGAATACTACTCCTTATGCACAGTTCATTAGCTGCCACCTGAAGGACACAGAATTACCAATGTGGTATTTAGAACAGAAGTCGGCAACGTGGTTTTGGATTATTCAATCAAACAAATAAACTTTATTCGGCTGTTCACAAGCCATTAAAGCACCTAATAAAAATAAATACTCATAAAACTACACAAAAAGGGTAATAAAACATTAAAAACATGTCAAGTACAAGACAAATAGTCTCAGAAATTGATAAATTCATAAATTTGTGTGCATTCCTGCTCAACCCCAATAAACACATTTGAACATCTCTGCAGACCCCACAAAGTATGAAGTTACTACACAAAAGCCCAGATCGCACAGTTACTGGAGAAGAATAATGCATCCATCTAAATTCACATTTTAGCAAATATTAAAATGAGCTCATATGACTCCTCCTTGGACAAAAGTATAGTATAAAAATAAAGTGTAATACATGGAGTCTGCTGTCGAAAGCACCACAAGACGTTTTGTATTATTATAAATTTAACAATCACTCTGTCCCAGAGACCATAACACTATGGGAGTTATTTAAAGCATGTATCAGGGGAGTTTGCCTATCTAGCGTCCATTCAAAGTAGGCTGGAATGACTTAAGGAAGAACTGAAAATATTGGAAAATGACTATGCACACACCGAAAGCAAACCCATTCTTTCTAAGCTACACAAGATTTTGAGAGTTCTGAGAAGTGTTGGATTGTGAGGGACTCTATCTGGTAAGACAAGCCCTTCTCTAAATTTTTGGAGAGGGGTACATGACTGGCAAGACCTTACCATGAGTGGCTACATATAATAGTAACCATGGTCAAATGTCCTACTTTTGATCTGAGGAGAACAAAATATCCTCTTCACCAATGGACATTCTATATACTTAAACAAAAACTCTACAAACGTCTCCACTGCCCTAGACTGTGCATTGATATGGTAGATATATTGACATATTTAGAACATGTGGTGATTGCCTAGGTTGAAGGTGATGCCAGGGATTTGTTAATTTCCCCCAACCTTTGAGGATATCAAATGTGCCACCATGAGTCTTTCCAGTGGCAAGCCCCTTAAGGTTACAGCCTCCTGGTCTACTTCTATAAAGAACACATTCCTATTGCCACTCTGATTACTGGACTTGTATAATTTAGCCATTATTAACGGCTATCTGCAAATGTCCAAATCTTGATGTTAAGCCGAGAAGAATGTGAATTGTCACTGTTCGATTTTACCTACCAACTTCTTGTGTGGTTCGAAATGACTCCAATGTTCTTGAGTGCTAAGTTTTTTAATCCAAATTGTACAGTGATAAGAACCTGTTCAGGCTTCTTTCACTTCATCTACACCTTAGTCAAGGGGTAAGCATTACTAGTCCATAGCAATATGAGGTGTTTGTTATTAAACCCACCTGGAATACACTAGAAGAACCAGGGGCCAGATGCTGGTTGCAACAACTACTTGCATTTGTGATCAGTGTATTTGAAACCAGTGTGACATTTTTGCAAACCAATTTATGTACTAATTGGTTAGCTCATAAAAACTGAGTCATACTCTGATCACAAATTATGACTCATGCCACAGGAACGCAGGTGTTCGTAATTTCGCCAATATTTTGAGACCAGATTTCAGTCCCAAAACATTCATATGTCTTAAACACCCCCTTGTGAATAGCAATCTGATATGGAGTTACCAACCACTTTAGGAGATGTTAGAACTCTAATGACTTAAAGATACCATTATTACAAAGTAAATATAGTTTTGCTGTCACGAACAGTGATCCATACTGTTTGCAACTTTAAAAACGGTTAGAGCATCTTGTCTATAACATTTTATTTATGTAAATGTTTACAGATGAGGAAACTGGCATGATTTTAGACAGCATAGCCTCCGGTGTGTCTGCCACTTTTAAAACCAAGAATGATAAACATTCATCAGTTTGAATGATGTGGAGGAGCTCCTTTAATTAGGGCAGCTACTCCAATGGCATGTTACCTTATATGATGACTATGCAAGGAGGACTTAGGGACTGATTTAGATCTTGGCGGTAACGGCCCTGCCATTGACTTTTCAACTGTAAACCTCCCCGCTACCGCGATGGTCCATCCCCCACATTTAGAAGTTGACGGTTCCATAGGCTTTACCCACCAGAGTCCAGCCAACTACACCAAGGAATTCTATCTACCTCCACGGCACCATAGTAAAGAGTGGTTGAATGTGGGACTTCAGCCAAATTTACTCCCAAACACATTTTGATGTGCCATACCGCCAAGCAAAAAGTGGCTGTCCAACCTCCACTTCCTAGTTGGCAGATTGAGGGAAAAGGTGGTGAAAACTCACCTTTTCTCCCGATTCAACTTCCATTTCCAGCTGGACACAGCTGGACAGGACCTTCCCTCGCTACTATCATGGGACCACAGACAAAACATGACCCCCCATTGCTGGACTTGAAGATAGGCAACCCGCACTGGCTGTACACACTGGAGTGGGGGTCACTGCATATAGGTACAAGACCACTGTAGACATGTACATGTCACCGTCATTTTTTTAAATTACTGTGACAAGCACATGTCGGGGACATGGGTGGGCCAGAAACAGGTGGGGACACACTGGTACACAACTGTCATTATGACATCAGTATTCAATGCCAGTTAAATACTGGTACAACAAATTGAGACCATGCCCTGTGAAAGTGCAATTTTGAGGGGAGGCTCTGAGCTGGCATGTAAGAACTAGTAGTATGAGAAAGTGGTTTGTTAGCTGATATGGCACAAAGTAGTTTATTAGTTGGTGTGTATTTGTGTCCACTTCAAGTAATAAAGTCACTATTGTGTTAGGTTCAGTCAAATGGTTCAATAATTTAAATCTGAGTTCAAACCCTTGTAACTTTGACTCAGAGCAAACAGGAAAATTGAAAGGTACCAAAACAGGAAAAAAAGTTGAAAACAATCCATTCCAATTTATAGAAATAACAAAAACTGAATAAACAAAATGACACCAAAACAACAAAAACCAGAGGTATACATTTTTTAAGATTTGTGTAAACATAGCATCAAAAAGCACAGTAGGCCAGGACCTAAGCGAAATTTGAGACCAACTGCAATGTAGCAGATACACCAACTGTAAGTGGGTTGACCCTGCTTGGACCTTGAAATAGGAAGTTCAAAAGAGTCACAGTCCAAAAAGGGACTTTGTTATTTTAAAAGAAAAACTCTTCTCCATACGAGACAAAGCTGAATTCAGTCTGACAGCATGGAACTGCTGGTCGGATACTTTTTGATGCTGGTTCCCTGTAAGCTCTGGAGCAATAGTTCCCACACATGTTTTGAACAGCCAAACAACCACAGAAATTATGTTTGTTATATTCCTTACATTGCTAAGCACTCCGTCACCATCGGTTTCTTGGCACTAAACTGGTAACAGGAAGAATCTACAAGGAAGAGGAACAGTTAGGATGGGAATGCTTGTCTAAAAAGCCATTTTTTAAGATTTTTACAAAAGATCATCCAATTAGAATTGTGATGGATTTTGTTAAGAATAGTGTTTCAGGCTGAAATCATCTTCTCTGAGAAGGTGCTACCTTTTCTGTAATTTGGGAGGTTGAAGTGGACAAATCAAAGGGCATGACAGGGTGTGTATCTTTTGATTCTTTTTCCTAAGAATTGGAGGGCAATTCAGGCTATTCTTGTAGGTGAGACAGCATGATGCTTGGAAATCTTTCTGTCCTTGGGCTTGAAGAGGAGGGTTTCCAACCTCCTCAGGTTTTTCTCACAAGTCACACATCAGGTTCGGTCCGCTTGGCATTCTTTTGCAAGTCCATCACTGTTCTCATGGGGTGTCTAGGGGTGTCATATTCATGCCTGGTATTAGCTAGTGGGTAGGTATCACTCTGGGCACTCCCTAACCAATGGGGCAAAAATTCCTAGGGGCAACCCTACCCACTTTTTCAGTAGTACCTGTTTGTCTTGCTGAAAACAGGTCAAAAAGGCCAAGCGGCAAGATATTTTCAAGATGGTGAAAGTCTTCTGTCACAATAAACCTTGGTTCTGAGGGTTGTTGGTGTGTAGGGGAGTGCACTATAGTAGTCACAAAAGTCTTCCCAAAAGCTGGTCCCATTCCAGGGATACAGAAATTTATATTTTTAGTCTGTTCTCTGACTTTGTACATTGGAAAGCTAGACCTGTCACAGTGCAAACAGCTTGTAGAGCCTTATCTCTGTAGGGACATGGTAAAATTACTTTTCTACATTCCACACCTTTAAATACCATACACTCAATCTTGTTGACTGCAATGCTTACATAGGGTCTAATTACTAACGTTAAAAAAGGAGGCGTTTGCCTGTTTAAAGGGGCATTTTATCATGTCACACTATAGGATTTACATTGATTGAAGACATGTTTTTTGTTCTCACACTAGTAAATGACACACTGAGTGCTGAAATAAACAGGTGGCATTTTATCTTTCTATAGCATGGGTGCATTTTATACACCATGTACTATGTATTTATAGGCAAGTTAAAAATGCCATTCAGGGGTTAGCTAATTTCTACATATTTGGAGGGTCAGAGCACCTGAGCTTCACTTTTAGTGACACTCCGGTGGTGCTATGCACTGTGCCATATTTACAATGTGACGCCACCTTGTAAATATGGCACTTTCACATGCAGCACTTTGCATGGGAGGGGCATGCAATGGCTGTTGCTGTGGTGGTGCCACAGTAAAACGCATTGCATTTTGACGCTGCCCCAGGTTTACGAGTTTTCATAAGCCTGATGCAGTGCCAAAAAAAAACACCACCCAAGGGACGGTGTTAGCATGGCACAATGAGGAGAAATTATTTAATTTCTTCTAGTTTTTTGCATAGAAAGAGCGAGGGGCAGTGAAGATTGTTTTTGTGCAGGAAGATGCCCCTTCCTGCAAAAAAACTATCTCCCCTGCCTCACTGCCATCCTTGGACCATGGTGCAAGGGTGGCTGCATTGGCGCTCGTTAGCAAATTTAGTGCTAGCACATGGGGAAACACAGGGGTGCGCTGTATTCTATTAAATACAGTGCATCTCTGCATTTTTAAAATGATCGAGCATGGTGCTGCCAAATTTGGCTCAGAATCGCGCTCCGTCATTTTCTAGTAAATCTGGGCCTAAGTCTTGTTTGATGGCAGCCATCTTGTGGGTGGCTTAGTATTTAAGTTGGGCCTTGTTCCCCTGCCCTTGTTTGCTATTGAGGTTCTCCAAGCGAATGCTTCATCATAGAAGAGATTACTTGTAAATCATTTGCTCGTGCTAGGGGTGTCTCCTGCTTGCATCCTCACTATCTGAATAATAAGCTCAAGAGATTGCAAAGTAATATGCAGAATTATGGAAATCCAAAACCCAGTAGAAGGTAGTCATCTTCTTCTGAGTCATAATAGAATGCCATGGAAAAGAAAGCTAAGACTGTTATTGCCACTGTTCATTTTTAAAGACTACACCATAGCATTTTACATACTCCAGTTTAGCAAATACAATAACATGAAGCAAAACAAAACAGAGGTGTAAAACTGATGCAGATTTACAGATTGTTAGAAATGTGTCCAAGCAAGGACCCTCACTTTACTCAGGGTAAGTCACACACAATTCAAATTATCTTGTGCCCACCCTCTGGTAGCTTGGCACTGAGCAGTCAAGCTTAACTTAGAGGGCAATGTGTAAAGTATTTGTGCAATAAATCATACAATAACACCATATAGCACCACAAAAATACACCACACAGTGTTTAGTAAAATATATCATATTTATCTGATAAGATGCATGTCAAAACGATTTAAACGCAATAAATAAATGTTGAGATATCACTAAAAAGTGATAAAAGTGTCTCAAGTCTTTTTAAAAGCAAACAAAGGTGGTCATTAGAACCCTGGCGGTCGGTGTTAAAGCGGCAGTAAGACCGCCAACAGGCCGGTGGTAAAAAAATGTGCAATTACGACCGTGGCGTAAACCGCCAACAAAGACAGCCACTTTCACACTCCGACTGCCACGGCGGTACAAACAAACAGCGCATCGGTCACTGCCAACAGATAGGCGGGAGACAATGTACCGCCCACACTATTATGACAGGCCAATCTGCCACCTTTTCCGGGGCGCAAATAAAAACACGGTGGAAACAGGAATCTACACACCCCACGAGGAACGAGGACGCCAAATTCTACCTGCAATAGTCTTCCTGCTGCTCTACCAGGAGCACGATCGCCGGCGGCGAAGACCACAGTGAGTACTGCACCTACGACACAGGGGAGGGGGAGGCAAAAAACAGGGACACACACACGCAACACCCCCACCCTCAACCACTACAACACACACACTAATGCATATCAGTACATCACAGTTACACCCCCAAACCCCCCGGAATTATGCAGACAATAGAAAATGAGTGTAACCATTGTAATATATTAAAAGCAAGTAGGCAGAAATATATATACATCATGTACATAATATATACCAAGCATAGTAGTCCAGGTAGTGCTCTAAGAAAGTCTGTGGAACACTGGGACCACACGGTATGGGCGAGGCCCACACAAGATCCCCGACCATGACGGAGAGAACACTGCAGGGGCATCAGAGAACAACTAAACAGGCACCTCAGGGGGAGGGAAAGATGGGGCACCTCAGCCGCTTGAGTGCACAACGCCAAATCCACGAGGGGGCCACATGCCCACTGTTCCATCCTAAGGAATGCAAAGTCACAGTCTCTCAAGTCTCTACAGTGGGTGGTTTGCCCACTGTTCCATCCTTGGGAGTGCAAAGCCACAGTCTCTCAAGTCTCTACAGTGGGTGGGTTGCCCACTGCCATATCCTGGGGAGTGCAAAGCCACAGTCTCTCAAGTCTCTACAGTGGGAGGTTTGCCCACTGTTCAATCCTGGGGAGTGCAAAGCCACAGTCTCTCAAGTCTCTACAGTGGGTGGTTTGCCCACTGTTCAATCCTGGGGAGTGCAACGCCACAGTCTCTCAAGTCTCTACAGTGGGTGGGTTGCCCACTGCCATATCCTGGGGAGTGCAAAGCCACAGTCTCTCAAGTCTCTACAGTGGGTGGTTTGCCCACTGTTCAATCCTGGGGAGTGCAAAGCCACAGTCTCACACGTGGATGACAGACTCCACTGGTTCTGGAGGGGGCATGGTGCCCAGAGTGCTTTATCCTGCTAAGGACAGAGGTAGTGGATGTATCTCTCCACTGGTTCTGGAGGGGGTCTTGTGCCCAGAGTGCTTCATCCTGCTAAGGACAGAGATAGTGGATGACAGTCTCCACTGGTTCTGGAGGGGGCATGGTACCCACAGTGCTTCATCCTGCTAAGGACAGAGGTAGTGGGTGACCGTTTCCACTGGTTCTAGAGGGGGCATGGTGTCCAGAGTGCATCATTCACCCCGTGACGGACACAGTTGCGTCAGTGTCCTTGCCGCTCATGGGCCAGCGGTGCTTGAGATGATGGTGCCCTTTTCAGCGGTGCTTGAGATGGCGGTGCCCTGTTCAGCAGTGCTTCAGTTGGCGGTGCCCTGTGAAGTGGTGCTTGAGTTGGCGGTGCCCTGTTCAGCGGTGCTTGACACAGCGGTGCCCTGTTCAGTGGTGCTTGAGTTGGTGGTGCCCTGTTCAGCGTTGCTTGAGTTGCCGGTGCCCTGTGCAGCGGTGCTTGAGATGTCGGTGCCCTGTTCAGCGGTGCTTGAGTTGGCGGTGCCGTGTTCAGCGGTGCTTGATATGACGGTCTCCATTGCAGGGTCTCAGATGCTGGTGGTCCTTCATGGCCCAGCGGGGCTTTTGCTGGCGATCCTTCATGGCCCAGCGGGGCTTTTGCTGGCGGTCCTTCATGGCCCAGCGGGGTTTGTGCTGCCGGTCCTTCATGGCCCAGCGGGGCTTTTGCTGGCAGTCCTTCATGGCCCAGCGGGGCTTTTGCTGGCGGTCCTTTATGGCCCAGTGGGGCTTGTGCTGGCGGTCCTTCATGGCCCAACGGGGCTTTTACTGGCGGTCCTTTATGGCCCAGCGGGGCTTGTGCTGGTGGTCCTTCATGGCCCAGCGGGGCTTTTGCTGGTGGTCCTTCATGGCCCAGCGGGTCTTGTGCTGGCAGTCCTTCATGGACCAGCAGGACTTTTGCTGGCGGTCCTTCATGGCCCAGCAGGGCTTTGCTGGCGGTCCTTCATGGCCCAGCGGGGCTAGTGCTGGCGGTGGCCTCCTGGGCAGGTGGGCTGGTGCTGGCGGTGGCCTCCTGGACAGGTGGGCTGGTGCTGGCCTCCTGGGCAAGTGGGCTGTTGCTGGCGGTGGCCTCCTGGGCAGGTGGGCTAGTGCTGGCGGTCCTGTCCTGGGCAGCCGGGCTTGTGCTGGAGGTGGGCTCCGGGGCATCGGGGATGATGGTGGGCTTCTCCGCCATCCGTGCTGCTCTTCCCAGACTTGCCGGGTTTCTAGTGGCCCTTCCCCACCTTGGAAGGTGTCACAGCTGACTCCACACTCCCACCGGGACCCCTGGGAGCGGCTTTGGTGGCTGGAGTCGTCCCCCTCTCCCGTCGGGCACTGGCCAACTTCTGATGCTTCACAAGTGAGGGACTGTCTGTGCTGTGGCTCCGTGCCACACTGGCTGCCCTGGTGGCCGGTGCACTCCAGATTCCGGTGACTACAGGCACCACTGGTCCCGGAGATGTTGTGGCTGAGGTGCTAGTTCGGGACCTATGAGACGGACGGGGTGGGGGAGGTGTGGGAAAGAGGTCAAGGGTGGACAGGAAATGTTTTTTAGACACACTGGGACGGGTAGCTGTAGGGGGTTTGGGAGTGGAGGAAGAGGTGGTGTTTGTAGGAGGTGTATGTTTGGTGACTTTGGGTGAAGGTGCATGCACAGGAGGCTGTCGAGTGGTGGATGATTGTTGGGTGGATGTGTGCCTGAGTTTGTGTATCTTGGAGGGAGCGTCACAGACACACTGGGAGAGGACACAGGGGACGTGTGAATGGTAGTGGGGGTGGTGACTGCACGTGAGCGGGGTGTAGTGGTGGGTGTGCTTGAGAAGGACATAGTGGCTGTAGAGGTAGTGCATGCAGGTGTGAGTGTAGACGAGACTGGGAGGGAGACGAGGAGGAAGGGGACACAGTGGAGGCAGTGGATGTTGCTGTGTCTGCATGTGTGTGATGCTTGCATGAGTGCCTGTGGGATGCGTGGTGCTTATGTTTGCCAGAGCTTCCTTTGTGTGTTGACGTGTGTGCATGCTGGTCTGTAGGTGTGCTTGGGATAGGCTGAGGTACAGGGGATTGGGTCTGGGTGGAGGAAGTTGGAGGGAGGAGGCCGGGGACAATGGCTGCCATCAATGCTAAGGCCAAAGTCTGAAAAGCTTGCTAAAGGGCCGCCTGACCAGAATGAATGCCCTCCAGGAATGCATTTGTTTGTTGCAACTGCCTTTCTACACCCTGGATGGCATTCAAAATGGTAGACTGCCCAACAGTGAGGGACCTGAGGAGGTCAATGGCCTCCTCACTGAGGGCAGCAGGGGTGACTGGGGCAGGGCCTGAGGTGCCTGGGACGAAGGTGATTCCCACCCTCCTGGGTGAGCGGGCACGGGGCAAAGGCTGAGGGGCTGCTGGGAGGGCGGTGCTGGTAGGGGGGGTGGCGGCTGTACCTGTAGATGCGGGGGGCACAGATGTTGCCGCCACCACAAGGGAGCTCCCATCAGAGGACGAGTCTCTGTCGCTGGTGTCAGCTCCTGTCCCTGCCGTGGAGTTCCCTTCGCCCTCTGTCCCACTGGTGAACTCTGAGTCTGTAGTCTCGCCCTCCAGGGCCATGTGGGATGCAGCTCCCTCGTGCTCCCGTGCGACTGCTCCTCCGCCTGATGATGCTAATGCACACAAGAACAGGGAGACAACAAAAAGGGGGGGACGACAGAAGAAAGACATGTTGAGTGCATGCATTACCGCTACCGTTGGCGGACACAACAGACACAGAAGCCCCCTGCACTACGCAGCGCTCTTGGGGTCCACTGTTCAATTCCTGGGAAATGGCCTACTAGGCTATGGACGACATCTGCACACAAAGATGACACAGGTGCATGACTAGGTGTACTTGGCACTCTACAGAGGTGGGGTGGGGTGCCACATGGCCTGCCTTACAGAGGGGCCTTGCCTACGGAACTCGCCCTGGCCTAGGAAAACCCACAGCCCATCTCCCCCACCCAGACACCTCCACTGCGTGCAAAGTCAGCAGAATGAGAGTGTACTCACCCCCTTGTGGCTGCTGTGATGCCCTCAAGCACCCATCCAGCTCTGGGTAGGCCACTGCCAGGATCCTGAACATCAGCGGGGTCATGGTGCGATGGGCACCCCTCCTACGATAGGAGGCCATCCCCAGCTGAGCCTCTGCCATCTTCTTGCTCCAGCGGCGAATGTCCTACCATCTTTTCCGGCAGCGGGTGCTCCGTCTGTGGTAGACCCCCAGGGTCTGGACGTCCTTGGCGATGGCACGCCAAATATATTTTTTCTGGTGGGCGTTGACCTACATGAAATGTACAGGGGGAAAAAGAGAAGTTATTACCAACTGCACCGTCAAACTGATTGGCCCCCATCCCTACCCTTGCCATGTGGCACATGCATTCACCGTCTTTCATGCACGCAGCACTCTCCCCCCCTTCCTTCTTACATTCAGCCCTCTCCACACAGGCATAGCCCATACAACATGCTCCCTGTGTACTTACCTGTTTGTGTGGAGGACCGTAGAGTAGCGTGTACTGGGGGAGGACCCCAATCACAAGCTTCTCCAACTCCTCCTATGTGAAGGCAGGGGCCCTTTCCCCAGACACTCGAGCCATTGTCTCTTCTAGATCGAGGTCACAGCAGCACTTGCAGTGAAGGTCCTCTCCTGTCGAAGATCAGGTATCGAGTGATTGAACAGATAGAAAATGGCAGTCACGTCCGCAGCGGTGTGTACCGTCACCGCTGGTGTACATCGTCATTGGCTCCTGGGACCCATAGGGTCCAATGTTAACCAATGCAGCATTGCGCTGCGGTCTTCGACATGTGATTATCACATACAGGCTTGACCGTGCCACAATCCAGGAGCTGTGTACCCAGTTGGAGCCAGTCCTGATGTCAGCAATCCGCCATCCCACAGGAATCCCCCCTCAAGTGCAGGTGTTGTCAGTGCTCCATTTCCTTGCAGTGGGTCTTTTCAAACAACAGTGGCCATAGCATCAGGGATGTCCCAGCATATGTTTTCCAACGTATTGTCCAGAGTGCTGTCTGCCCTTCTGAAACACATGCGGAGCTACATCGTTTTTCCTCAGGTGGGGGATTTGCCTACAGTGAAAGGTGATTTCTATGCCCTGGGACACATCCCCAACATCATAGGTGACATTGATGGGACCCATGTGGCTTTGCCCCCCCCCACAGGAGTGAACAGGTGTACAGAAACTGGAAGAGTTATCATTCGATGAATGTACAGATGGTATGTTTGGCAGACCAGTACATCTCCCATGTGAATGCCATGTTCCCTGGTTCAGTGCATGACGTGTACATCCTGCGGACTAGCAGCATCCCTTATGTGATGGGTCAACTCCAGAGGCACCGTATGTGGCTATTAGGTGAGCACCTGGAAGCAAGTCAGTGGGAATGGTTGTCTGGGTCTTGGGATATCCCTCCAGGTTAGTGCATGTCTAACAGTTGTCCCTCACCATTTGCAGATGACTCTGTTTACCCCAACCTGTCATGGCTACTGACCCCAGTGAGGAATCCCAGGACAAGGGCAGAGGAACGCTACAATGAGGCCCATGGGCGAACTAGGAGGGTGATCGAGCGGACCTTAGGTCTCCTGAAGGCCAGGTTCAGGTGCCTACATATGACAGGTGGATCCCTATTCTACTCACCAAAGAAGGTGTGCCAGATCATCGTGGCCTGCTGTATGCTTCACAACTTGGCTTTGCGACAACAGGTGCCTTTTCTGCAGGAGGATGGTCCAGATGGCTGTGTTGTGGCAGCTGTGGAGCCTGTGGACAGTGAAGACGAGGAAGCAGAGGAAGAAGACATGAACAACAGGGACTCAGTGATCCAGCAATATTTCCAGTGAGACACAGGTAAGAGTTCAGACCTGCCTCCTACATGTACTTTAACACTACTACCTCTCTACTGTCTCTCGTTTTCACCCAGTGTATGGTCACTGAGTTGTCACTTTCCCTTACGATTTCACAGATGTGGGTCCCACTGTGTGACATCTGCTTAGATTCCTCATGGACTAGAGCTTTGTGACATAGGTATGTTGACATTACAATTGAAGGAGCATGTTGTCACTGTAATTGCTAATACACTATTTCAACATCACAGACAGACTCCAGATTGTTTTGTGCTTCAAGGGTGTTTATTTAAGTGCTCAATATTGGAGGGGGTAGTGAAATGGTGAGGGGTGATGGCGGAGGATTGTCCATGGCAGAGTCCAGTCTATTAGTCTCACAGGTGCATTGCCCATATGGGCATAGGAAGTGGAGCTGGGGCAGTTTAAGTATGGACAGGGTGACAAAGTGGGACAGTAGGATGACAATCAGGGTGGTCTCCTTTCTTGGCGGGGGTCTTGGCATCGTGCTCTGTCTTTGTCCTGGATCTCAGGGACCGTTTGCAGGGTGGTTCTCCCTCTGCAGGGGGTGGGGTTCTGGTGTGGTGGTCCTGTGATGGGGCGTCCTGTCCACTAGCGCTGGCGGAGGTGGTGGGCAGTTCATCGTCCATACTAGTGTCAGGGGCACCTTGTAGTGCCACAGTGTCCCTCCTGGTGTGGAGTACTTCCTTCAGCAACCCTACGGTGCCCAGGGTGGAGCTGATGGTTCTGAGTTCCTCCCTGAAGCGCATATACTGTTCCTCCTGCAGGCGCTGGGTCTCCTGAAACTTGGCCAGTACCGTTGCCATCGCCTCCTGGGAGTAGTGGTAGGCTTCCATGATGGAGGAGAGGGCCTCGGGAGAGTGGGTTCCCTTGGCCTGTCCGCCCCCCGTCGCACAGCAGCCCTCCCAGTTCCCCTGTGTTCCTGGGCCTCCGTCCCCTGGACCGTGTGCCCACTGCCAGTGCCCCCAGGTCCCTGTTGTTGTTTGGGTGGTGGGTCATCCTGGGTTCCCTGTAGTGGTGAACACACAGCTCATTGACGTGTCCTGGGGACGGAGGTATGGGCCCGCTGGGTGGGTGCTGTGCTGGTATTTCCAGAGGTGGGAAGGTCTGTGGTGGCCTGTGACTGGGTGAGGGGAACCGACTGTCCCGAGGTCCCCGATGGGCCGGGCTGGTCATCTAGATCCAGTTGGACAAAGCTGCTGTCATCACTGTGGGCCTCTTCTGTTGGTGGTGTGGACATGTGTGAACCCTCCTGTCCAGTGACGTTGGGTAGGGGTCCTGCAGGGGTATAAAAGGATGGTTATTACATCTGTGTGTGTCATGGTGTGCAATGGGTGGGTGACCATGTACCCCAGTGCTTCCATTCCTGTGTGGGACCTTGTGTGATGATTGTTTAGGGGGTTGTATGGGTATGTGAAGTGGGCATGCTTTAGTGATGTGTGTCCATGCTTTGTTGTTGCATGCAGGGCTTAATGTTGGGATGGGTGGTTTGTGATGTTGGGAGATATGTGAGGAGTTGGGGTGCTGGGGGTGAGGGTGGGGGTATGTGCTGGCATGCAGGTAGCGTTGGCGATGTAATAATTAAGATTTGTCTTACCATAGTCCATTCCTCCAGCTACTCCTGTGAGGCCCTCAGGATGCAGAATCGCCAAGGCCTGCTCCTCCCATGTTGTTAGTTGTGGGGGAGGAGGTGGGGGTCGCTGCCAGTCTGCTGAACCGCCAGGTGGTGTCTTGAGACCACGGAACGCACCTTCCCCGTAGGTCGTTCCACCTCTTCCTGATGTCCTCCCGATTTATTGGGTGCTGTCTCACTGCGTTGACCCTGTCCACTATTCTTCGCCATAGCTCCATCTTCCTTGCTATTGAGGTGTGATGCACCTGTGATCCGAATAGCTGTGGCTCTACAAGGACGATTTCCTCCACCATGACCCTGAGCTCCTCCTCTGAGAACCTGGGGTGTCTTTGACGTGCATGGGGTGGTGTAGGTGATGTGTGGGGTGGAGTGTGTGTTGATAAGTGTGCTGATATGTAGTGGGGTGTTGTGTGAGGTGCGTGGAAGTTCTGTGGGTGATGGTGTTGTGTGCCTGTGGATGCTGTTGTTCTTGCTGGTGCTGTCTCTCTCTGGCCCTCTTTTGGAATTTTTTATCTTAGGGGTTTGTGGGTGATGTGGGTGTGTGTTTTATATTGTAATGGGTGTGTGTGAGTGGTGTGTGTATGTGTATCAGGTGTATGTATTTCGAATTGTCCAATGTGGCTGTGTTTTGTAAGAGTGTGTGTATTTTGAGCGCTGCGTTGTGTACCGCCAATGGAATAACACGTTTGAAATACCGCCACGTGGATTTGTGTGTTGTGATAGTGTGGGCATTTTTCTGTTGGCGTGATGGTGGAGGTTTTGTTTTCACCAGTTTATCACTGACCTTTGGTGTGGCGGACTTGTGTGGGTGTCTGAATTTTGGTGGATTCCGAAATGTGGGTCATGATAGCTGTCGCGGAATTCCGCTGCCGCAGCGGTGTGTTGGCGGTCTTCTGCATGGCGGTAAGCGGCTTTTACCGCCAATGTTGTAATGAGGGCCAAAGTCTCTTTCAAGCACAAAGTACCTGGTTTTCGTGAAGAATCTCCCCAAGGAACCGCAGAGGAGGAGAAGCGTAGAAACAAAGGGGTTTGCGTTGATTTCTCAGGCCCCACACGGCGATGAGTCGTTTAGTTTTCATGCAGGGATGGCTGTGCATCGATTTCCGGTGTTCGGTCGTGGATCCGCTTTGGGTTGCTGGGTTTTCAGGCGCCCCGGGGATGGTGCATGGATTTCCTGTGCTGGCAGGATGAAGTCACAGGAGCTGCGTTGATCCAGTGGGTGTTGCGTTGAATTTTCTACCAAACGGCAGGTGCTACGTTGATTCCTCTCTGGAAGTCGGGCTGAGTCGTTCAAACTCGGCTGTGCGTCGATTCAGTGGGCTGTGCGTCGAATTTCCAGTTGCTCCGCTGGCACTGCGTCAATCTTCTCATTGTGAAGTCGGGCTACGTTGTTCTGGTTCGGTGTGCGGTGAAATTTTCACTGCGGTGCAGGCTGTGCTTCGTTTTTGGCAGGCTATGCATCAAATTTCACAGCACAAGGAATCCTTCTTGAAGAGATGAAGTAATTTTGGTCCTGAGACTTCAGGGAACTGGAGACAAGCTCTATCCAAGCCCTTGGGGAGCACTTCTTCACCACAGCCAGACATCAGCAAGGTAGCAGGGCAAGAGCAAGGCAGCAGTCCTTCACAGAAAGCAGAGAGGTGAGTCCTTTGGGCAGCCTGGCAGTTCTTCTTAGCAGAATGTAGGTTCGGATTCAGGTTTCTTCTCCAGGAAGTATCTGAGTTGGTAGGGGCAGAGGCCCTGTTTATATACCCAAATGTGCCTTTGGAATTGGGGGAGACTTCAAAGAGTGGCTTAGAAGTGCACCAGGTCCCCTTTCAGTTCAATCCTGTCTGCCAGGGTCCTTTTAGGGGGTGTGGCAGTCCTTTGTGTAAGGGTAGGCTACTGCCCTTTGACATGCAAGTGTCAGGCCCTCCACCCTCCCAGCCCAGGAAGACCCATTCAAAATGCAGACGTATGCAAGTGAGGCTGAGCATCCTGTGTTTGCGGAGTATCTGAGTGAATGCACAAGCAGCTGTCAACCAAACCCAGCCAGATGTGGATTGTAAGGCACAGAAAGATTTAAGTGCAGAGAAATGCTCACTTTCTAAAAGTGGCATTTCTAAAATGCTAATATTAAATCCAACTTCACCATTCAGCAGGATTTTATATCACCATTCTGTCCATACTAAATATGACATTCCTACTAATTTCAGATCAGCAGCTACACACAATCATTGTATGAGGGCAGCCCCAATGTTAGCCCATGAAGGGAGCAGGCCTCACAGCAGTGTAAAAACAAATTTAGGGGTTATACACTACCAGGACATGTAAACTACACAGGTGCATGTCCTGCCTTTTGCCTACAGCACCCTGCCCTATGGATTACTTAGGGCCTATCTTAGAGATGTCTTATACAGTATGTAGAAAAAGTGTTTTTTTTTTGCTTGGCAAGTACTTTTAAATGACAAGTCAAATTGGCAGTGAAACTTTACACACAGGCCTTGCAATGGCAGGCATGAGACAAGGTTAAGGGGCTACTTAAGTGGATGTCACAATCAGTGCTGCAGGCCCACTAGTAGCATTTAATATACAGGCCCTGGGCACATACAGTGCACTTTACTAGGGACTTATAAGTAAATTAAATAGTCAAATTGGGTATGATCCGATGTTACCATGTTTAAAGGGAGAGAGCATATACAGTTTAGCACTGATTAGCAGTGGGAAAGTGCACAGAGTCCTAAAGCCAGCAAACATGAGCTCAGAAAAAGGGAAGGAGGAAGGCAAAAAGTCAGGGGATGACCCTGCAGAAAGGCCATTTCCAACAAAGATATTCAAGGCTTTGCTTGGAGCTATCGCCTTCTGAAGAAACTGTTTTTGTGGGATTATTGTAGAGTAGGCACATAGTAGGTGGCAATGTCTCAATAGTGCTGTTATGGTCTTTTTCTAGTTAGACAACCTAACCAATGCTTTCCTACTGCAGGAAGTGAGAGAAATATTCAGGTACATACCTTTTACTAGGTGTAATACCAAATGGTCTATACTACTTGTTATGTTTGATTTTAATTTAAAAAGTATCCCTTTATATGCTTCAGTACAGTGCAATCACAAATAAAAGCGAGTTGACAAGTTTGTGACTTGAGGACTGAGGGAACATCTGTGTGGACATTTAGGGGCATATTTATACTCCGTCTGCGCCGATTGTGCGTCAATTTTTTTTTCGCACAATCAGCGCAAACGTTGCCCCGTATTTAAACTTTGACGCCCGAGCCCGCGGACGACAAAATTCCGCCATGTGTGTCATTTTTTTGGATGCGGCAACCCGCCTTGCGTTAATTATATGCAAGGAAGGCGTTCCTGTCCAAAAAATGGCTTCAACGGGCGTGCGTCGGATTTATGCTTTCGGGCAAAAATTACGCACGGCCGGGAGGCGGAGCCAGAAAATGACGCACATCCCGATTTGCATCAAAAATTAACGCCTGTGTCAGGACAGGTGTTAAAATGGGGCCAACACACCTGTATTTAATCAGAACACACAGAACAAACAGCAGAGCAGCAGAGCAGCAACAGGGAGCCATGGAGGTGATACTAATCCAGCGTTCACGCAGACGCAGAACCCAGCAGCAACAACAGCAGCTACAACACCAGCAGGGACCCCAAAGGCAGCGCAGAAGGCAGGAGAGGATATTCCCCCCAAGAACCACCCTTCAGGGCCTCAGGGAATACAACATCATACAGAGGTACCGGTTGAACTGGCAGGCCATTCAGCAGCTGCTGCGAAACATTGAACAGCAGTTGGCCCCCACTTTGGTGACACCCTGCACCATCCCAACAGAAACAAAGCTGCTTGCCGTACTTCATATGCTGGCAAGTGGCTCTTTCCAAACAACTGGTGCCCTGGTTGGCGGAATATCACAACCATCATTCTCCGCCTTTTTGCCCAAAGTACTGGATGTCATCATTCGACTGACACCCCGCCACATCTGCTTCCTTAACACACTGCAGAAGCAGCAGGAAACAAAACAGGGGTTCTACCTCATCAGTGGCTTCCCACACGTCCTTGGTGCAATCGACTGCACATATGTACGCCTTGTGCTACCAGCTGCAACTGAACACTTCTACCGCAACAGGAAGCACACACATTCCATCAACGTGCAGGCCATAGTCGATCACCAGGGATTGATCACCAACATCGTGGCTAAATATCCTGGGAGTGTAAATGACTCATTCATCTTCCGTCACTGCACCATCAATGAACACTTCCAGGATGGACGGTATGGCAATGGACTACTTGTTGGTGAGTACAAAAACCTACTTATATACACACTGCATAGCAACCCTCTAGGGCACACAACACATACACCACAACAGCAACATGTGAAGAGGAACGCACTGAGGTCGTGACATCACTAGCCATGTTTCTTAGGTCACCATTGAACCTGTCACACATCGGAAATTACTGTACAGCCTAATGTTGAGACGTCAATGAGTGTGGTTGCCTAAATGTCACCTTGCAAATTGTAAGTGTCCCAATGACCTTTACAAAAATCCATTGCATAAGTTTCAAGGTATGGGGTGTCCAGGGTACTTTGATATGAACGTGTTAACAACACTTTCAATTTTAACTGTGCATGGAACTATCATCTCACCACCAGTGAAGACACACGGACACCTGTATCACAAGTCACAATGCTAGGGATGGCACACTGTACTGCAAATCCCAAAACATACTGCTGACAAACGGTTAGCAGACAAACACTCGTTCAGCCAAGGAAACAACACAATGAAGATGGTACAGCCTACAAGCATAGGATGCCACATTAGTACACAAAAGAGCACAAGTGCCACACATATGACATGCATTGCGCACACGACATTCCATGTACATGTCAGCCCATTTCCTAACTCATGACACACCCATGCACCTGGTCACAACCCACCTGTCGAAAGAGGTCCCTGGAATACTAAGATGTGTACCCTGATAATACCTCCTCTACACACACAGACCAACATTAGCAAACCAGTGTGCTACACCCTTTCCTATGGTATGCCATTGTCATAGAACATCTGACTGCAAGGACGTCAGGTCAATTTATACACTGTCTTCTAGTTTCAAAGCCCTGTCAGCACATGTCGATTGCTTCCCCTTGTGAAAATGTCTGTTGGCCCTTAGAATGCACGTCTCACTTATAGGACTGGTGAGAAACAGATGCAGCCCACACCTGTGATCACCTCCATGCACACCACCCATTTCAAAAAGCACTGCTCCTGATGATGCCTGGAACAGCATAGGAGTTGCCATTATGTCAAATACACCGTAAAGCATTGATACTAATTAAGCCGTGTAACAAAGCCCTTGGGTTCATTTGTCACCTTCAAAAACACAGGACATACACAGTTTGACATGTCAACTGTCTAGTTTGTCCTCAAAACAGTCTCAGTCAGACCACTGATTACGTAACTTGTCAAGTAACTGGATCCTGAATCACCTTGCATTCTGTCAGCCTGACTGGCAACTGTCTGTGCGTCACACTAAAGTATCCCTGTGTCTACATATGTACCACACTTGCGTTAGCAAACCTCCCATTCATCAGGGGGCATTGGGCATGGGCTTCTTCCATGCATACCCAAATACATTGTATAGCATCATCTGCCTTTTAACTGTACCATTTGAGTTACATCCTCTTGGAAAAGCAAAATTCATGGCCCATCCCTTGTCTGGGTTGCATTTATGCATGAATGACAAAGTGTGACAGTGTCCCAGGGCCGTAGGCAGGGATTGGGTACGGGGCTTTCAGCACAACCAGCAACCTCTGATAATGTCTATGAATAATACACAAATGTGAGGACCATGACAGTTCACACACAGCATCACAGTGCGCACAACATAGTGATGGGCCGTGTGTGGTGAATAGCTGCGAGAATAATCAGCACAGAGTCTATGATGTTCCCAGATGCAGTGGGAAGTGCAGAGACCAACCTGTGTACAAATGTTGTAATGACACCTGCCGGAACATGACACCTGAGACATTATCTCACTCAGCACACCAAGGTTGCCCTGTTGACTGTCTCATTACACATCTTTAGTGACAGGGTGGGACCATCCACATGTTGGTTCAAATGTCCACATCTACTTTACTCACATTGATTAACCAAGGATACTCAGTGGATACAGGAATAGCTGCCACTGACTCATGATGAGTCCTGGACCGAACTGTGACAAATTACACCCCAAACAATCTACAGGATCATCATTGGACCACACACATGAACAAGACACTTATGTGCAATTGATCACTGGAAATAAGTGAACACGTGCTGTCTTGTATGCTGGTCCACCACAGCCACTTGATAGTTGTGGCTCACATCTATGGACTCAACTGTGGTGTCATCATACATATGAGATTCACCCTTGTCTGTCTGTGCAAACAACATGGTACCCACTTCCTCAATGCATGTGTATGACTCACTGTGGGATTCTCCAAGTAGTGCCTAGGAAGCTCTTACCAATACTCTAGGACATAGGATGTAGAAAATGTGGAAATTGACATGAACATGCGTCTGCCATCCATCTGGTGCATGCTATGTCACATGTGGTGTCTACGTGGCCCTAAAACTTGGAAGTACACATTATGGGTGTTGTTACATGTATGACTAACACATGCCCTTGCTCATTTTCAATTTGACTTGCATCTAAGGATTGGACACATGGATGTCACATTCATACAACCATATGTACAATTATGCTTCATGTGATACACACACACTTGGTCAACCAACACATTAGTTGTCAAAGCACACACTTTGAGCCAAAGGCTTTTAGGTATTGTACATATGTGCGTCACATTGCTATCCTCTCCTTATGCCAAACATGCACAATATGTGCAAAACATATATGTAGGCCACACTTATGACCATTTATTGTGTCAGCCAACTGTACAAATACTGTGAAGGGTGTAGTGGATCATGTTGCGCTGCAGTATGATGTCACACATGTGAACATACACCATCAACACCATACTGTCTTCAATTAGCCAATCTCTGATGTGTTCCAAATGTAAAATAACCAAAAAACAAGTACAAATGCCCCAAACCATTTAATGCACTGTAATTTTGACGTCGCTAGCGTTGTGCTTCATTTTTTGACAACCAAAACTGTATTTGCGTCATTTTTTTTTCGCACAGGAGTGAAATTTAGCCCGCATCAAGATACTTGTACAGTCCAGGTATCATTATATGGATGCGGGTTAATATTCACGTCTGTGCGTCAAAAAAATGACGCAAATACAGTTTTGGTAAACAAAAAATGACGCATAACGCAAGAAAGGCTGGACTTTTCATACAGAAAGTGATGTAATAGGATATCCTGTTTACAGATCATGTACAGTGGGTGTACTTTCACTTTCACTTTGCAGTCTATGATCCTTCTAGACTGTGTGGCTGTGTAGAGAGTGTTGTCCTGAGATTTTGTGCTGTTTTTGTCCTGTGTGCTATCTGTAAAGTCCTTTTTTGAAATAAATATAGTTTATATATACTGTACTACTGTGTTTTGTCTACATTTGTCCATTTATCTTGTGTTTTTCTTGTTTGTGGGAGGCTGTTGTGGGTAGTGTTAGTTTGGGGATAGTTGGGCTCTTTTAGTGTTTAGGTTTACTTTTTTTCTGTCTTTGTACCCCTACTTTCCCCCTTTTCCCCTTTCTATTTCTTTTACCCCTATTCCATATCATCACTTATAAGTATGTTGGGTAGGCCACGTCTTGGCAGGATGGGGGAAGAGGAGTTTGGGGGCTTCATCTGGCTGGTGACGCATTTCTTGCCGCTCATGATCCAGGCAGGGGGCAGGGTGATACATGGGTATCCGACAGAGGCGCGCAGAATCCGGTGGGGAAAGGTGCTGAATCACCTGCAGCGTGTGTATGCCAGCCAGAGGAGTGACCACCAGCTGAAGCACCGGTGGGCTGACCTCATCACCAGGGAGCAGGATCTCTTGGACCACCTGGGAATCATGATTGGTGGCACTGTTGGTGAGTACGAATTATGTTAATGTGCACGATTAAATTAAATGCTCTGTAGTCACATCAGGGGATTAGTGCAATTTCTGCCAGCTAACTTGTTGACTGTGTGTAATGATGGGGAAATATAAGGGGATCATTATTTGTAGGAGGCTGGACTGGCTTGTAGTGAGTACCAAGGGGGTACTTGCACTTTGCACCAGGCCCAGTTATCCCTTATTAGTGTATAGGGTGTCTAGCAGCTTAGGCTGATAGATAATGGTAGCTTAGCAGAGCAGCTCAGGCTGAACTAGGAGACGTGTGAAGCTACTACAGTACCACTTAGTGTCATATGCACAATATCATAAGAAAACACAATACACAGTTATACTAAAAATAAAGGTACTTTATTTTTATGACAATATGCCAAAGTATCTTAGAGTGTACCCTCAGTGAGAGGATAGGAAATATACACAAGATATATATACACAATAGCAAAAATATGCAGTATAGTCTTAGAAAACAGTGCAAACAATGTATAGTTACAATAGGATGCAATGGGGAAACATAGGGATAGGGGCAACACAAACCATATACTCCAAAAGTGGAATGCGAACCACGAATGGACCCCAAACCTATGTGACCTTGTAGAGGGTCGCTGGGACTATTAGAAAATAGTGAGAGTTAGAAAAATAACCCTCCCCAAGACCCTGAAAAGTGAGTGCAAAGTGCACCAAAGTTCCCCTAAGGACAAAATAGTCGTGTTAGAGGGAAAATGCAAGGAAAACACAAATCAGCAATGCAACAACGATGGATTCCTGACTGAGGGTACCTGTGGAACAAGGGGACCAAGTCCAAAAGTCACAAGCAGCTCGGAGATGGGCAGATGCCCAAGAAATGCCAGCGGTTGGTGCAAAGAACCTCTTACTAGGCTGAAGAACTGTGAATACTGCAGGAACGACAAGGGCTAGAGACTTCCCCTTTGGAGGATGGATCCCCCACGCCTTGGAGAGTCGTGCAGAAGTGTTTTCCCGCCGGATGGACGCCAACAAGCCTTGCTACACGCAAATCGTGTGTTTGGCGTTTTTGGACGCTGCTGGGGCCCAGGAGGGACCAGGAGGTCGCAAATTGGACCTGCAGAGAGAAGGGACGTCGTGCAAGACAAAGAGCCCTCACTGAAGCAGGTAGCCCCTGGAGAAGTGCCAGAAACAGGCACTACGAGGATGCGTGAAACGGTGCTCGCCGAAGTTGCACAAAGGAGTCCCACGTCGCCGGAGACCAACTTAGAAAGTCGTGCAATGCAGGTTAGAGTGCCGTGGACCCAGGCTTGGCTGTGCATGAAGGATTTCCGCCGGAAGTGCACAGGGGCCGGAGTAGCTTGCAAAGTCGCGGTTCCCAGCAATGCAGCCCAGCGAGGTGAGGCAAGGACTTACCTCCACCAAACTTGGGCTGAAGAGTCACTGGACTGTGGGGGTCACTTGGACGGTGTCGCTGGATTCGAGGGACCTCGCTCGTCGTGCTGAGAGGAGACCCAAGGGACCGGAAATGCAGCTTTTTGGTGCCTGCGGTTGCAGGGGGAAGATTCCGTCGACCCACGGGAGATTTCTTCGGAGCTTCTGGTGCAGAGAGGAGGCAGACTACCCCCACAGCATGCACAAGCAGGAAAACAGTCGAGAAGGCGGCAGGATCAGCGTTACAGAGTTGCAGTAGTCATCTTTGCTACTATGTTGCAGGTTTGCAGGCTTCCAGCGCGGTCAGCGGTCGATTCCTTATCAGAAGGTGAAGAGGGAGATGCAGAGGAACTCGGCTGAGCTCATGCATTCGTTATCTAAAGTTTCCCCAGAGACAGAGACCCTAAATAGCCAGAAAAGAGGGTTTGGCTACCTAGGAGAGAGGAAAGGCTACTAACACCTGAAGGAGCCTATCAGCAGGAGTCTCTGACGTCACCTGGTGGCACTGGCCACTCAGAGCAGTCCAGTGTGCCAGCAGCACCTCTGTTTACAAGATGGCAGAGGTCTGGAGCACACTGGAGGAGCTCTGGACACCTCCCAGGGGAGGTGCAGGTCAGGGGAGTGGTCACTCCCCTTTCCTTTGTCCAGTTTCACGCCAGAGCAGGGGCTAAGGGGTCCCTGAACCGGTGTAGACTGGCTTATGCAGAATTGGGCACATCTGTGCCCAACAAAGCATTTCCAGAGGCTGGGGGAGGCTACTCCTCCCCTGCCTTCACACCATTTTCCAAAGGGAGAGGGTGTCACACCCTCTCTCAGAGGAAGTCCTTTGTTCTGCCATCCTGGGCCAGGCCTGGCTGGACCCCAGGAGGGCAGCTGCCTGTCTGAGGGGTTGGCAGCAGCAGCAGCTGCAGTGAATCCCCAGGAAGGGCAGTCTGGCAGTACCAGGGTCTGTGCTACAGACCACTGGGATCATGGGATTGTGCCAACTATGCCAGGATGGCATAGAGGGGGCAATTCCATGATCATAGACATGTTACATGGCCATATTCGGAGTTACCATTGTGAAGCTACATATAGGTAGTGACCTATATGTAGTGCACGTGTGTAATGGTGTCCCCGCACTCACAAAGTTCAGGGAATTGGCTCTGAACAATGTGGGGGCACCTTGGCTAGTGCCAGGGTGCCCTCACACTAAGTAACTTTGCACCTAACCTTTACCAGGTAAAGGTTAGACATATAGGTGACTTATAAGTTACTTAAGTGCAGTGTAAAATGGCTGTGAAATAACGTGGACGTTATTTCACTCAGGCTGCAGTGGCAGGCCTGTGTAAGAATTGTCAGAGCTCCCTATGGGTGGCAAAAGAAATGCTGCAGCCCATAGGGATCTCCTGGAACCCCAATACCCTGGGTACCTCAGTACCATATACTAGGGGATTATAAGGGTGTTCCAGTAAGCCAATGTAAATTGGTAAAATTGGTCACTAGCCTGTTAGTGACAATTTGAAAGTAATGAGAGAGCATAACCACTGAGGTTCTGGTTAGCAGAGCCTCAGTGAGACAGTTAGGCACCACACAGGGAACATATACATGCACACCTATGAGCACTGGGGCCCTGTGTGACAGGGTCCCAGTGACACATACATATAGGCCACAAACCTATGAGCACTGGGGTCCTGACCAGCAGGATCCCAGTGACACATAACAAACATACTGAAACCATAGTGTTTTCACTATGAGCACTGAGGCCTGGCTATCAGGATCCCAGTGAGACAGTGAAAACAGTGACAAACACCCTGACATACACTCACAAACAGGCCAAAAGTGGGGGTAACAAGGCTAGAAAGAGGCTACCTTCTCACATTATTGCACTATGGCAAGGATCACAATTGCTAGCTGTCAGGTAGCACGTGCTCAGGAAACGTACAGGTTACTTTTCCATGAAGGAAATTGGTGCGGCCTTTTTGTCAGAACAGCTAACAAAATAGAAGCCAATCATGTCTATGTAGGGTACTATTGACAGAGAAATACAGATTTACCAACATTTAGGCCAACTAAGTTGACGCAATTGCTAGACTGACTTTAGAATCACTACATGATGCTTAAAATTAGTGCTGCCTTCACGTAAATTGATAATAGCAAAGTGGCTCAGACATATGTCTCATGTGAGTCTGGTGAGTGTGGAAGGAAAGAGTTCACAGAAGTACTATGAATGTGTGGGATTATTGTGTTCCTTGATCTTTTTGGATACATGTCAGTTCTTGATTTGAAAACATCGTGAAAAGGTGCCCTCAGCTAACATCTTAAGATAATTGTTGGAATTAGTTGAGCCACAATCCAAATATGGATGGCAGTCCAAGTGTATGCACATGGCCTCACATCTCCATGGTTGGTGCAAATCACCATAGCTGGGCCACATCAATTGACTATACTGTAACAACAGGATGGCTTACAAAAGTCCCTGCCCCTCCCTCTGTACATTGGGCCTATGTGCAATAAATGTGTCATGGCCACAAGGCATGTTTGACTGGTAATGCAGTCCTCAAGTAACCAGGCTTTGGATGTCTCTCTTGGATGCACATGATGAAACGATTACACTCCATATTTTTTAGTGCTCACCAATTATGGGGCATGTTTGCAACCACATGATAGTTAGGGCCAATGTATGTGTGCAGATATTTGTGTAACTGTCACAGGAGACCCATGCTATGTACAAGTTGGCCTTGATATATCAGATCCAGTACCATCATGTCTGAATGTTGCCATTTCATTATTAAGCCTACACATTGTAAATGTTTATGAAATTGTTGCACTGTGCACAGATTTTGAGCACATTTCCTCCTTCCATACCTTACAGATGGACCGGCACCCTACACTGTGGGAGAGGTGGTGACATTTGAGGACCCCGACCACTCCAGTGACTGTTGATATGTCTGTTATGGGTTGTGTTTGCTGGTTATGGACTCGTGTGAGTTGGACGCATAGCAAGGTGTGATGTGTTGGGAAAGCTTTTCTCTTGTTCCATGAGTGGGAATACAGTTCTCACATGTTTTGAGTTTGCCAATGCCTATCCAATGGTATCATGTAGGGATTGTAGGACATCCCTGTAGGCCCCACTGTGAGTACAGGGGATAGTCATGTGTCTGACACTTGTATCACCAAGAGTCGCAATGGAAGTCAGCCCCAATTTAGTCAGACCCACATTCTCTAAGATTGGTAGAGCTAATAGCTTTCCAATAGACA
Organism: Pleurodeles waltl; assembly: GCF_031143425.1. NCBI lineage: Eukaryota > Metazoa > Chordata > Amphibia > Caudata > Salamandridae > Pleurodeles > Pleurodeles waltl. The sequence continues at coordinate 88,931,284 of NC_090442.1, read as the reverse complement.
TCTGCTTCCCTATTTACCTACGTAATTTTGAAACAGTAGGTAGAACCTCCTAGCAGCATATACTTCCACATGTAGTGCAACAAGTCTGTGGAACCTGAGTGCAATGGCCTAGGTGTGCATGCAATTCATTATCATGGGTGTTCTTGCAACGCTGTGTCTGATGTAAGTCAGGCCTCACTGGAAGTATATGTTGTGTACTAAGTTCTGCATTTCGTGACATGACTGACCCTATGAGTGCTCTAGGGTTTGCTGACTCCTAAATGTAGATAGACCTTACCTGTGGTGTGTCTGTAGAGACAAACATGTGTGGAGTTTCCTATACACTCCTCATTGTACATGTTGTTGGAAAATTATAGTTGTGTTTCCACCGCCCCCCTCAAACACGGCAATGGGTTTGTGAATGGGGTACCTAGTACTGATGCTACCAGTATGTTACACATACATGTGAATAAGTGACGGTTTGGTTGCATACTAGTATACACACTCAGGTTTGGCACTTGGTACTATACTGGCAAGTCCAGTTACAACTTGCAGACCATGTGGCTTTAGTTTTGCTTTCCGTACACTGACATTTGTAGCCCAGCTCTTGGCGGAGGATATGCAGCATGATTCTTAGATGATCACTGTCAGAACTCAGATTGCAACTCAAAGCCAGTTATTACCCATCTTGTAGGTTATGTATGTGCTTTGTGTGATGTGACCTTTGTAGTCTGGCCTGCCATATACTTCCTCAGGGACATTCAATGCTCTGTATTGTGATAAGAGCTGTTACAAGTACAGTAAATGTAATGTCTGATTAACTTGCTGTGCCATTTCACACAATGCAGTTACTAATGTAGAATATCTGCATTTGTCTTCACAGCTGCTAACATGACTCCAGACCAGGTCCATGAATTTCAGCGCCGGGCCATGCGATATCAGCACATCCTGCTGGTGAAGTCGGGGTTCCGGAGGATGGCCCGGCGATATCGCCATGAACGGGCCTCCGGGGCATGGAGAGCCTTCCCACAGGGTGGGCCTACTTTGCCCACCACAGCCACCACCAGCACAACCACCAATCAGAGCCAGGTGGCCCCACCCACAGCTGCCACTGTTGGTCCAACCTCTGCTGGACTTCATGGCCCCAGCATTGCCACCGGTGCAGGACAGCCCACTAGGCCTGGCACCACACCCACACAGACATCCTCCACCGGTAACCAGACTGCCACTGCTCCATCTGTTGACCCTGCAGCCTTCAACAGAATGGAACATAAGATGGACAAAGTGCTGCGCAAGTTGAGCCACCTGAGCCGAGACGTGCAGCACATTAAACGGCGGGTCAAGGACATTAAGAGGAAGCTCCAGAGGGCCAACCTCTAGACACCTTTTATTGATGGACATGATTCCCTCCCCTCCCTCCTCTTTCCTTATTCTTATAGTTAGTGGGCTTAGGGGGCTTAGTGTTAGGTTAGTATAGGCTATTACTTTAGTTAGTGTTGGTGTGGGGGGGTGGGGGTCCTCATTCTTTATATTTTTTCTTATTAAGTGTGCGGGTGGGTGGGTGGTGGTCTATGTTTGGGTTCTTGTGTGTTAAAAAAAAAAAAAAAAAAAATACAATGTTTAGGATAGTATAGTTTGTGTTTAGGTTAGTATGTGTTGTCCTCCATGTTTCCCGTCTCATAAGTGGTGTGGGGATAGATGTTTAAAACATTTCATTACATGTGATAAGTAAGTGTAGCTTAGGTTAGTTAGGGACAGTTGTGGGTAATGAGTAGTCAGGGTAGATTAGGGTAGGTAAGATTTTTCCCTCAGTTTCCTCATCTGTGGTTAGCATTTAATAAATATTTGGTTACCCCTTAATAGTATGTGTTGAATGGTACGTGATCATGGGTTTGGATTCAGTGTACATCAATTTGGTACTATAACATCTGTGGCCTATGCTACAAACAAATCCCAACTGAGCTGTACGATTGGCAGCTAGCCCAGAGCTACCTTGCAAAGTGTCGACCCTTTGTTGCAACCACCAATCACAGTTAATATGGATCCCAATGTGTTTCTGTTGATAAGTGTGTTTTCAAAGTCACTAATAGTGCTTCCAGACTTGATATTGGGGAAACAATTTTTGGTCTGACTGCAGTGTGATGATCATGCACACCCTTATAAGATGAGTTCTCATTGGCAATCTTGTATTCTTGTCTCCATGACCCTCATACATCATTTGTGACACAGTTCCGCATGATTACCTATTTGTATGTTAACTCAGACACCTTAATTTGTGCAGTTTTTGTAGTGTTTACTTAGATTAGTGTGGCATGTTTATTGTGTTATTTTTGTATGTTTACAACATCTTGCGACCACTATTTGATGACTTAGTTATCCCCTGAGGAAGCATTCTTCTGTCCAACACAGCATGGTGGTATATGGTTTCTCACTTCATCCGATTTGTCCCTCAGGAAGGGCAGAGTATGATGCAATCATGGGCACTGTGCAGAATTCTCTGACTACATATTTTCAGGACAGTTGTATTGACAAGCTACGTAATTTGACAGTAGGCACATTTCAGTTATCTACTTCACAGTTGATATGTCACATTACCCAGAGACAGATTTGTTGTGTAAGTGCTATTTATTGAAACGTGCTGTAGTGCTATCTGTACATTGTCCATGACTGTGAGTCCATTATAGTGACATTTTAAATTGGGATCCAACACAAGGGATTACGGAAATGCTTTTGACATGCTGGGGTTGATGTTTCAGACAGTGCAGAGGGACAGGATTTGGCAATGAGTAGGAGAGAGACAATCACTGGGCTGGGTGACACGATATACAGTGGTTTGCAGAACAGTGCTCGAGTAAAGTTGTTGCAAGACTGGCAAGTTACAATGCACAGGACCTTGGTAAGTGTGGGCCATGTGGCAGGGACTAGTGCTTCCAGGTCATTTTCCTTGTGAATGTGATCTGTTCCATGTCTTCTTCTTCTGATGTGTGTGTTGCCTCCACTGTTCTTGGTGGTGGTGGTTGTGAAGGGGCAACACACACCTCAGTGTTAGTCAGACATCCCGGTTGCTGCTCCCTGTGAAGGTCTTAAGGGCAGTACTGCAGCAAGGAGGTTCTTGAGAATAGCAGCCACATCACGATGGTAGGCAGCCAGGTCGGCCCTGAGGGAGTCATGATTGCATTTGTGCATGGAGTGGAAGGTTTGGGGTGCGGGGTGTTGTGGCAACTCCCTTACTGCAGTGGTGAATTCCTTGATAGTTTCTTGTAGTCCTTGCAGGATGGATGTTAGGGCTTGCAAAGCTGCTGCCTGATCTGCAGATGACATCATGCACGAACGCACCCCCTCAAGGCTGGCTGCCATAGTTTGCATCCCCACCTGCACCCCCTTGGGAAGCTCCCGCTGTACTCCAACTACAGTTCTCTCAAAGCTGGTGCCAGTGTCGGCAGAGTTCTCAGCTGTATTGGAGCTGGGAGGTCTTACAATTGGGGTGGTAGGTGGATCCTCTGCGATGGCTGCTTGTTCTGTGCTCCTCCTTATGACTGAAGGTGGGGTCTGGAGGGTTTTAAGGACCTTTTGGATAGTCTCCTGGGGAATGTTTATCGGCTCGTCATCCATGTCATCAGGGAAATCTGGGACAGGCATATCGACAGGAGATCCATCTTCCTCTACAATGAAACAGGGTACAATTAGTGTGTCTGTGTTGTGGCAATTTTGATGTGACGTGCCTGCCTTTTGATGAATTCACTTTGTGATTTTGTTTTGTGTTCATTTCTCCAGTCCTTCAGATGGGCATTCTTCCAGGCCTATGGCCCACCTGTGTGTCACATGTATGTTATTGAGTTATCAGACTTGTCAGCCTCATCGCCTCTAGGTGTTGATGTATGCCAAATAGACAATTGTCACCTTCTTTTCCTACTCGACCCTCCGTGTACATCCATTCTCATGGTGAGACCTTTCACTAGCTGTGGGTGTATTGATGGCCCTGGCAGCACACTTAACAATCTGGACCTGCCCCAATCTCTGATCGTTCACATCCACTTAAATGTCATTGACATGTGGCATATCCTATGCATGGCAATGTTATGATCCGATTTCCCTTTGCTCCATCGTTGGCATGACAGCCATGGGACTGTTGTTGGTGTTGTGTAATGGTGTGCCCCAGGTCTTCTCAGAACGGGCCATGCCCCCCTGCCGTGCCACTTTACCCATGCCACTCTATGTATTAGATGACTTCCATGCATTTAGTGGTCGGTATCCCCCCCCCGGTTGTAGATGACATTATTGCATTTTAATTCCCCATGCGACTTACCCTGCCTGAGCGTTGTCTCCTGGTAGTCTGCGCTGTCCTGTCCTTGAATCCCTGTGACTATCTCCTCAGGGATGATGGCTGCGACCGTCTCCTCCATGTGGTCCAGGGCCTCCTGGTGTGCTGGACTCTCCCCTCCAGTCTGCAGTGCTGCCTTCCTGTTCCTGGCCATTTTTCCAATGGTCCTGCGCTAGCAGTCATGCCAGCGTTTCTTGCACTCGATGACTGTTCTGCGTACTTCAGCCACACTGTTAATCTTGTCCACAATTTGTTGCCATACGGCTTCTCTCCTGCTGATTGGGAACTTTGATGTGACAAACAGTTGGTGCTGGTGTTCCGTCACCTCTTTAACCAGACTTTCCTGCTCCTCTGCACTAAAGCAACACTTTCTTTTCTTCTTAAAAGTGTCCTGGTTCTTGTGTGGGTCCTCCTGGCTAGTTCCTGGTCTGCTGTCATCTTCCTGCGGTCTGTAGTGGCATCTGGGATCCATTTTGGCTCTCCTCTGGTGAAATTGCTGTGTTTGCTGGTTTTTTTGACGCTATTGTGTAAAAAATAAAAGGCGCATATCCAGTTTGCGGTGTCGTAAATCGCCCCACAGTCATTTCCGCCGCGTTAACGTCGTTTTCATTTACGACTTGACGCCGCGGTTTGCGTCAAAAATAATGACTCCCACCTGTTGTTTGCGCCGCCGTGCGTCAAAGTATAAATATGACGCCCGCACAGCGCACCAAAATGGCGTTAGCCGGCGGTAATATTTTTGACGCAAAACTGCGCTGGCACAGTTTTGCGTCAAAAAGTATAAATATGGGCCTTAATTTTATCCACTTCTTAACTACTCTCTCTCTCCTTCTCTCTCTGTCTCTCTCTCTCTACCACTCTCTCTCTCTCCTCTTTCTCTCTCTCTATTCCCCCTGTTGTTCGCCATTTGCTTTGTCATGGTTACCGTCTTTCTGTTAAATAGGAGAGGGATGTGGGATCCAAACAACACAATATTTAGCTTACACAAAGTAACAGGCTTTTTCCATTTGTAAAACTAGGATGTTGAATGATATTTCCTCAGGTGTCCCTAAGGGCTGCCCCAAACCTACTCTAATTTAGGAAGGTGTTGAAGACACATTTCTTTAAAGAGTACTATTTTATTATTCAGTAAAAGTCCACTTCAAACTTTTGAAAATAGCTACGCCTCCAATCGCATGTTGACTATGTCTTTGCTTTTGACTATGTGCACGATTCCACTATAAAAGTACCACAAACATACATTTAGGTCTGACAATATTCTGACAATGATACTGTGACACCATATCTTTCAATAGACAATCAATACAGTGCCCATTACCTTTATTCCTGGAATGTGCACCTTAACTGTCTGGATGCATTTTGTTTAAGCACTAGAATCTCCTTGGGTAAGTGTCTTTTTTAAAATGATGTTGTGGTTGCATCAATGTACACTTTCTATGAATATCTCTCACCTCTGTTTGGTGCCCTTTCTGGGTCTTGACATCATACAGTGTGAGAAAACAGGGCTGATTGCAGAGACCCCCTAACTTTGTGCCCCCATTTTTATACTTTTTGCTGGTGTTTTCCTGACTCTGATGGAGCCTTGGGTTCTGTTAACCAGTCCCAGGGCCTGTGCTCTGTGTAAAATGGCTATATAAATTAGGCTATTTATAAGCCCCTAGTATATGGTAGGGCATATAGGTTTGCCCTGCAGGTAAAGGGTGCTAATGCTACACATTAGCACCCTTTACCTGCACCCACTGCTATTTCACCTGCTACAGCACACTTACCAGTCAACCACCCAGCCCCACCTATGACACCACCTGAACAAAAACACCAACTCACATGTGCCCTTCTCAACACATAATCACTATGCAAGCATTTCACCGAATTATGGGACCTCATTTCCACCCTCAAACCCGACATCATCTTCCTCACCAAGACCTGGCTCAACCCCACATCTGCCCCAGACATCGCCACAGCGATCCCTGTCAGATATAAAATCACTCACCAGGACTGCACCAACAGCCAGCATCCACAAAGAAACCATACAGTGCACCACTACTGCTGAAAACACAACCACCCCCAAGGAACATCTTAACTTCAAGCTCCACATGGGTGACAAAACAACAAATAAAAGCACCCCTGCTTACTGACCCCCAGGCCCGCACTCCAGCTTTTGCAACACAATTGCACACTTCCTTGTGCCCCTAGCCTTAGACTCCAAGGACTACATCTTCCTCTGGGACTTAAATTCCCATATCGACAATCCCAATAACAACAACACTTTACACCTCCCAGAGACCCATGCCCATAATACATCTTCAACCTTGAAAAGCAAAGGATCGTCCAGAAACTCACCACCTCGTTTAACACTTCTATCAACACTGCAACATTTCTCGATGCCTGAAAAAACGCTAAAGTAAGACCACTAATTAAAAAACCCTCCACTGAACCCAGCAACCCCAAAAACTACCGGCCATTCTACCGCTCCCATTCCCAGAGAAGGTATTGGAAAAGATCATCAGCAAGCAACTCCTGACATACCTGGAGTAGAACCAACTACTTGATGCCTTCCAATCCGGCTTCTGCAGCAATCACAGCACCGACACTGCCCTGATCACAACCACCTATGACATCCAAACCCTCCTTGACTGAAGACAAACAGCAGCTATGATCCTACTTAACCTCTCTGCAGCCTTCGACACCGTATCCTGTACATGCTGATCGAAAGACTCCAACACATCGGTATCCAAGCGGACGCGCTCAAATGGATCACCAACTTCCTCACCAGAAAAAAACAGAATATCTACCTCCCACCTTTCATCTCCAAAACCAAACTGATCACCTGCGGTGTACCCCAGAGCTCATCCCTCAGCCGATGATCCATCCATCACCAGAGCCAGCAGCCACAGATGCATGACAAGCATTGCAGATCGGATGAGGAACAACTGCCTGCAGCTGAACAGAGACTAGATGGATAGCAACATCAACAACACATGAAATGACTCCTGGTGGCCATCACAACCAGGACCCACACCCACTTCCTCTGATCATGCCAGAAGCCTCGGAATCATCATTGACAACAAGCTCACCATGGAATCCCAGATTAACGCTGTCTCCTCCACATGCTTCCTCAATTTGAGCATGCTACGTAAGATCTTCAAGGGGCGACCTATACACATGAGACACCATCATCATCAGCCAACTGGACTATGAAAACTCCCTCTACATAGGAATCGCCACTCACCTCCTACAGAGACTTCAGACCATAGAGAACGCTGCAGCCAGACTCAACCTTAGTATTCCAACAATGAACCAGGCAGGGCAGGAGGGAGGGGACAGGGGCCTGCATTTGGAAAAAGGAGGGCAAGGGGCAAGGATCATGGCAGGAGCAGCAAGTTGACCAGAGAGGGCAGGCGGTATGGGCACTGGAATCACAGCACACCATGGAGGGCAACAGTGAGACTATACTGGCATACACTCAGACAATGGACGAAAGGCAGGAGGGGTCAGGGGCAGCAAGCTGACCACACAGGACAGGTAGAGGGGGCTGTGGCAGCACAGAAGGGCATACATGGCAAGGCTGAGAGTCAGTAGTAGCACATCCACCATGGTGAGCAAGTGGGGGGGGGCAGGAACATGCACAACGGGCAATGGAGGTCATAAAGGATGGGTAGGGGCTGGATACAAACAACAGATGGCAGGCTAAGGGCCTTCACAACTGATCACATGGGGTACATAGGAGGAATAGTTGCAGCACAATAGAGCATAGAGGGCAGAAGTGAGTGGCAGCAAAATTGTCCATGGAGGACAGGAGATGGAGATTAGCGGCATGAAAATCGGACAGGCAGGGTGGAGGTGGCAGGAACAGAAGGCAGTCATCTGACCATGCTAGGCAGATGGGAGGGGCAGTGGCAGCTCAGCAGAGCACTCAGTGTGGATAGGAGGGGCCATGGCAGGTCCATGCAACATGGTAGACAGAAATGAGGGAACATCTGACATCAGAGGGCAGGGGGAAGGAAGGTAGGGGCAACAAGCTAAGCACAGACGCTAAGCAGGAGGGCAATTATGGGGCATAGAGTTGGGCAACAGAGGGCAGGGGGATTAGGCAGGGACATCAAGCTCAGTGGAAAACAGTGGCAGCACATCAGACCATGCAGGAGGGAGGGGGCAGGTGAATGGACTTGGACAACAGAGAATAGGGACGAGGTGGTTATGGCAGCAAACTAAATGTTTAGGGCAGGTGGAAAAGTCAGTGGCAGGGCAACAGCCACACAGGGCTATAATGAGGGAGCAGGGGCATGAACTTGAACAATGGATGGCAAGGAGGAGAAGGGGGAAGGAGAAGCAAGTATGGCTCAGGGCAGCACAATGTCAGGCCAGGTTCTGTGTCCTAATGCCCCCCCCCCCACAGTGCATTGTGGCAGTTTACTTAACAATAAAAAAATCTGAGAAATGTAATGAAAAAAACAATGGTAATAGGGATGTTATAGTTATGAAATAGAATTTGAAATATGCTTAGAAATTCACTATAAAAACAGAAGTTAAGTTCAGATTTTACACGAGAAAAGCCATATAAATTCAGCTGTTATAGTTAGAGTTATTTCAAGTAACTATAACTTATGGCCTAAGGTAATTATAACTCGTTCCCTCGCTATGCATTCCTAATTACCCCAGATATTGCATCACTCATGACATCTTCTATGACATAATTGATAATATCATTGAAACATTTGCAGTAAAATTATTGATGAGAAAACTGTGCATGACAAGGCCGTGAGGTACAATTGCCTAAGGGCATGACTTATAGTTACTGAATTCATATGGTTTTGGGCGCGTAAAGTCTGAACCTAAGAAGAACATCCCTGTAACATTTGTTTTTTTTAATAGGCCAGGGTAGATTTTATGGAGTTGTGCTATGCTGAACTCCGTGAAGTGATGAAAAAACACAGTCACGCTACATGGACAGTAAGTTGCGTTGTTCACAGTGATTTACAGTTCCAGAGGTTTCCCCCGTGCTGTAAAATCAGCATGAACAGCATCATGGGGAGAGTCAGAGGGCGCTAACTTCTTTTTCCCGCTTGAGTAGATTTTGTACTTGAGTGGCAGATTACTCAACACGAGCAGCAACTTTCTCAACGCGAGAGTCAGCGACCTGCTTTGACCAGACACATTCAGAAATCTTACTTGCGCTTGCCAACTTAGTAGTTTCTCTTGCTCGAACTTGCCAACTTAACATTGATGAACCGCGTCAGTGAAAAAACTCAGCTCTGTGTCACTTCGCAGACTTCCTTAGAACTGGGGAAAACTCCATCATCTCCGCTGGGGGAGCAGAATTTTTCATTTTTCACCCTCCATATGTATGATATACTGTAGATACATATATATATATATATATAGAGATATATATATATATATATATATATATATATATATGAATCTCCAAAGCAATGATGCTCCAAACACGGGCCCACTACCCGAGGGGGATGGACCGTGAACCGGTGTATCAACACCGGCAAATTAATGTCTGCAGTCACAAAAAGACAGTTCACTCAGGTTGCGAGGTAACACATGAATTTACTCCAAACAGATGCATTTTGGATGAGTCCGCAGCTTTGATCACATGACCAACACTACTGTAACACCCAGTGAAATACTAGTGAATGACATAGCAAACAGGCAAAAAAAAATCATCACTATCTTGAATTAGACAAAAGTAGGTCCAAACATATCCAAAACCAATATGTCCCAACCTAATATACTGTTACAACTGTTAGCAAAATGTAAGTTTTAAACATCTGTCAGTATCACAGCCTGTGTGCATTACGTTCTCTAATATCACAGTAGACGGGAATATGTGCATGTGATTTTGTTAACATTTTTAACAGCCACTTGGAGCTTGTCTCGATCTATCATAGACACTGTTGAACCTCAGTGGTTCTACGGTGGGATCCCAAGGACTACTAAAAAATATAGAAAATATGTTACATCAAGGTCACCATGATGTATGTCAAATTAACAAGAAAATGACTATTATAAAGTCCAGCACTCAATTCTTCTTTTACAAGCTTCTGACTTTATTTCCTTCTCCACTGCTGTGCCCTTCAAACAGTCCTCACTCCATCACCTCACCCAACATTCTATCGTGCCCTCCAGTTCCCAACCCCTTGACAAATCCATTCTCCTCTCCCTCAGAGGGGAGCAGAACATACCACTTTGAAAAATGAAATACTAATATTATTACTTTCCTAAATTATCTACAAACCTAATCTAACAACAACATTTATTAAACATTTATATATAACACTCCTAAACATAAACTTGATGCCTTTTGAATACAGAACTAGGTTATAACACATCTTCCCCTCACAATGAAATAAATAACAAAAGGTTATTTTGAACCAAAATTGATTATACACAAAAAGTTGTGAATGTTCAAGGAACAAGGTTGTGCTTCATTATCATTGCTTGTCTAGTTAATATAATCCTTGCACCATACTGGAGGTCTGGTCATACGGTCACTCGGAGGCCTTTGTAGAGTATTCCGGGACCCATTTTGTGATGTTTCATCTCTTATGGGATTTCCTCTTGAGTTCTCGGCTAAGACTGGTTTTATATGTTTCACAATTCTGTCCATGCTCCAGCATTGTCCATTTTCCAAAATAACAACATTATTTTTCACTTTAGAAATGTAAAAGGGGCCCATGAACTTGGTTTCTTTTATTCCTGTTCTTGAACATCCTACAGGTTTCCTGATCATCACCTGATCCCCTACCTTCCAGTGTTGTTTTTTTAGTCCAAATTTGGCATTATATCTTTCCCTATACATTTCTTGGTGCTTTGATATTTTTGTATTATTGTGTGAAATTGTATTTTTACTTTTTTTTCCCCCACCCAGCCAGGAAGGATAGAATTTGGTACAAGGTTCCCTACCTCGTAATGCTGAGAAAGGAGATACTTTTGTAACAGAATTGGGGGTGGTATGATAGGCCCACAACATTTCTCTAATAGCATTCTCAACATTCAATCGGTTAATGGTGGCTAATTGAATACAATCCTTTATCATTCGGTTGGCCCGTTCCGCTAAGCCATTGGCTCTGGGGCAATATAACGCGGTGGTGTAATGTTTTACCCCAACAGACTCCAGAAATTGTTTAATTGAACCAGAAGTTAATTGGACCCCATTATCAGTTATAAGAATTTAGTGAAACCCTTCTATGCTAAATATACTTTTCAGAAAGTTAATAACAGAATCGGTGGTGATTTGGTTAACCAGTTTGGTGGTAATCCAATGTGATTGATAATCGATAAGTATGATAGCAAATTTTGTTGAGAGCCCAGTGTAATTAAGGGGGCCAATGATGTCTAACGCCAATTTCACCCATGGCTTGTCAGGAATTTGTACTGGAGAAATAGGTGTTTTTGTGATTACTTTAGTTTTGTCACTTAGTGCACAGATGGAACACTCTTTGACTTCATTCTCAATCATGGAGTCCATATTGGGAAACCAAAATCTTTCTCTGACCCGGGCCTTAGTAAGACTTCTCCCTAGGTGACCCTCATGAGCAAGTTTTATAATTTTATGTCTCAGATTCTGAGGGGGAATAATTTTGTCATTCCTGAGAACGAAACTGTCCTTTTCATTAATTTCTAATCTCACCTCCCAAAAGTCTTTGATCATGTCCTCGAGGTCCTTTATCATTAATGGCCATCCTTCTTGGGCTTTCAATCTCAAAAGAGATAAGGTATCATCTAGTTGACATGCTGTTTTCCACTCTTCATCGCTAATTGAGGGTAAGTAAACTGATAAAATGGGGAATTCCGTAGTGTCAAAATTTTCCACGCAGTTAGGACTCTCGAGAGAAAGTCTGCTGTGTAATTTTTATTTTCTGACAGATAGTCAAGTTTGAAACAAAAAATTTCCAGTCCCAGTATCCATCTAGCTACAGTATTCTGGGTGTGTCATTGAACCCCTTAGTGGAAAACACATACACCAAAGGTTTGTGGTCCGTGCGTAAGGTGAACTGAGTGCCCCATAGGAAAAATTTGAAATGTTTTACTGCCCAGTAACATGCTATGGTCTCTCTCTCAATAACTGAATAATTAATTTCTGCTTGACTTAAGGTTCTAGACGCAAACGCCACTATTCTTTCCTTACCATCTATAATTTGGGATAGAGTAGCACCCAGACCTAGTTTGCTGGCATCAGTTGTAAGAAACGTTTTCCTATTGTGGTCGAAATTACAAAGGTAGGGAGCATCTACAATGGCTAATTTAATTTTCTTAAATGCGCGGTCATGGCAGTCGTTCCAATTGTAAGGAACATGATTTTTCAACAATTCCCTAAGGTCTGAAGAAACAGAAGAATTTTTTTTTTACATACTTTGCCATAAATTCGGCAAGGCCAAGAAAATACCTTAATTCATCCTTGTTTTTAGGTGCCTTGGCGTTCTTCACTGCGTCCACAAGGGAAATTTTGGGTTTGAAACCGTTTTTAGATATGACATGCCCTAAATACTCTACACGATTTACCTTCAAATGGCATTTCTCTTTTTTTAGAGTGATTCCTGCTGTTTTTAATTTTCCAAGGACAATTCTAAGAAGTTTGTCGAGTTCTTCTTCAGTTGCTCCATATATAAGTACATCATCCTGGAAACAGAGAGTATTTGACACATCACCCAAAATGTTTTGCATAATTTTTTGAAAGACTGCAGCTGTTGATTCAAGTCCAAAAGGCATCCTATTAAACATATAAGATCCAAATGGAGTGGTGAAAGCTGTAAGCCATTTGGAATCAGGATGCAATTCAACCTGATGATATGCACTTGAGAGGTCTAGAACTGAGAAGCATGATGCTTCCCCCATGGTGCTTAATATTTCGTGTATTCTGGGGAGCGGGTGCCTCTCGAACCAGATGTTTTTGTTTAGGTCCCTCAAATCTACGCAGATCCTGATCTCATTGCAATTACTTTTCTTGGCCACCACAATGGGGGCCAACCACTCCGAGCACTCAATGGGTTGAATAATCCCTAGTTATTCTAATTTCTCTAGCTCTTTTTTGACTGCCTGTTTTAGCAAATGTGGAATGGGCTGGTTTTATGTATAATGGGCTTGTTTTTGGGTTTGAGTTTGATTTTATGTTGACAATTTTTTAGTAGACCTAATCTCTCACAGAAAATTTCTGGGAACTCTTGAATGAAAGATTCACTAGAGCTAGAATTGTCAATACACAGTACTTGTTCTGGATTATTTGGGTCAAGTTTAATTCCAATTTCCTTTTGATGTTGCCAACCTAACAAGTTGGAACCTTCCTCCACTACATAGACCTTCCCAACAGTGGACCTATCTTTGAAAGAAATGATACCTTTAAACATTCCCTTCAAGATAATAGGATCCCTATTGTACCCCTTTGGGCTAATATCAGGATTTTGCAGCTCAATATTATTACCATTTTGTATCCTGTTAAAGTCTGCAGCACTTATTATAGTGAACGGTGAGCACGAGTCAGCATACACTCTTGTTCTTTCGTCATTAATCGATATTGTACACACCGGATATTGGGTGCTGATTCTTTCATCTGTGTTCACCTGTAGAATAATTTTTTTAATCAACTGTGGTAATTCTTCTGACTTTTTGCTATCCCCATATTTGGGAGTATCTTTACATACCCTTGCGAAATGGCCTCTTTTATTGCACTTTCTGCAAATTGCAGTCCTCGCTTGGCAAAAGGTGGAATTAGCCAGGTGATTGTTGCTCCCATAACGGAAGCATGTTAAATTCGTACGGTTATTACCATATCTTTGGGGCTGTTTCTCGTTACTTTTAATTTTGAGGATTTTCTCCTCTCTTACCTCCTCTGTGACCTCGTTTACATGTGCATCAGGAGGTGGGGAATTAATTTCTTATAGACAAATTGCAGTATGTTCTTTTGATTTTGCTAACTCAATTGCTTCTATTAAATCCAGTTGCTTCTGTAGAAGCTTTTCCTGTATTTTTATACTGTTAGTGCAACAAACGAATTGGTCTCTAATTAACGAATCATTTAAGTCCCCAAACTCACATAATGTACTTAATCCTCTTAGAGCAGCAATATAGGTGGTCATTCTAACCCTGGCGGTAAAAACCGCCAGGGCGAATGACCGCGGTAGCACCGCCAACAGGCTGGCGGTGCACCGCTGGGCATTCTGACCGCGGCGGTTCAGCCGCGGCCAGAAACGGAAAGTCGGCGGTGTACCGCTGACTTTCCGCTGCCCTTGAGAATCCTCCATGGCGGCGGAGCGCGCTCCGCCGCCATGGGGATTCTGACACCCCCTACCGCCATCCTGTTCCTGGCCAGGATGGCGGTAGGGGGTGCCGCGGGGCCCCCGTAAGAGGGCCCCAAAAAGAATTTCAGTGTCTGCCTAGCAGACACTGAAATTCGCGACGGGTGCTACTGCACCCGTCGCACTCCAGCAACTCCACCGGCTCCATTCGGAGCCGGCTTCATCGTTGCTGGGTCTTTCCCGCTGTGCTGGCGGGCGGCCTTTTGGCGGTCGCCCGCCAGCACAGCGGGAAAGCCAGAATGGCCGCCGCGGTCTTGTGACGGCGGTGCGGTCATTTGGCGGTAACCGCATGGCGGGCGGTGACCGCCGCCCGCCGCGGTTAGAATCACCGCCATAGTTTGTTACACTTTCCTGTTTGCCTTGGCAGCGGGAAAAAAAATTATGTTGTTCCAGTACCACGTTGATTCTGTCTCCAAATTGCTTTTCTAGTTTGGAATATGTAGTAACATACTCATCCTGAGCCTGACCATCAAGAACTTGTGGTTCAGGAAGAGATTCATATATTTTCCTCCCGTGAGTTCCCAAATTGTGAAGCAAAATATGTTGCTTCCTGATAGGGTTGAATTTATCCCCTCCAATTGCGATTAGGTAAGACTCGAACATTTTAAACCAATCCTTCCATGGGATGTTAGGTTCTAAAATCTCATTCAAGAAAGGAATTGGTTGGAACATCCCTGCTGCTGCCATTATACTAATTTAATTTGTAAAAACTTTAGTTTACTCTTTAGTCTGCAGTACAAAATACAATGCAATTAAATACAATTTATAATTCCGTGCTAGCAAAACACAGCTCATTACTTCAGTATAATACGTAGAATTGAAATGTAGGATAAGGTACAATGATACCCCTAAACGAACTTATTTTGTGCACAGCCAATTCCAAGCTCGCAGATTCAAATTAGTATTATCCTCAGGCAGGTAAAATTTGACAAACCCTTATATTATTACTAGGGTGGAAAGAGAAGAAGAACTGGAGTGTGACAATTGCTGTATTCAATAAAGGAAAACCTGACAATGTTTGTATTACACGTATTTGTTTGGGTAAAAATATGTCATAGATAGAAGCTGTGCTTGTCATCGTGATCCTTATGTGTTCATTGTGTGAATACTGACAAGCTGTTTAATCATGCATTGAAAATTATGCTTTGAATAAGCTGTGCCTGTCAGCGTGAATTCTGACAGGCTATAACGGCGGGAATAACAGAAATTATCGTTCAGCTATCAACAACCAACACGTTTGCTATGATTGTTTTGACGAAGTGCTGTGCCTGTCAGCGTGATTTCTGACAGGCGAGAGCTGCGGGGTACGCAGTGGAGTGGTCCTTGAGAGGTGAAAGATTGCTGTGCCTGTCAGCGTAAGTTCTGACAGGTGAGAACGGCGGCCTGAATGCGTCGCTGAGATGTGAAAGAATGCTGTCCCTGTCAGCGTAAGTTCTGACAGGCGAGAACGGCGGCCTGAATGCGTCGCTGAGATGTGAAAGAATGCTGTGCCTGTCAGCGTAAGTTCTGACAGGCGATAACGGCGGCGCCGCTTCTGCTCTCAGAAACCAATTGTCAATACCAGTCGCGCCGCTTCTGCTTAACCCCTTCGCTGCCAGGCCTTTTCCCCCTCAGGTGCCAAGCCTTTTTTTGACTATTTGGGGCAGTTCGCACTTAGGCCCTAATATCTTTTTGTTCACATAAGCCACCCACACCAAATTTGCGTCCTTTTTTTCCAACATTCTAGGGATTCTAGAGGTACCCAGACTTTGTGGGTTCCCCAGAAGGAGGCCAAGAAATTAGCCAAAATAAAGTGAAAATTTCGTTTTTTTCAAAAACATTTGAAAAATGGGCTGCAGAAGAAGGCTTGTGGTTTTTTCCCTGAAAAGGGCATCAACAAAGGGTTTGCGGTGCTAAAATCACCAGCTCCCCAGCTTTCTGGAACAGGCAGACTTGAATCAGAAAACCCAATTTTTCAACACAACTTTGGCATTTTACTGGGACATACCCGATTTTTACGGTTTTTTGTGCTAGTAGCCTCCTTCCAGTCAGTGACAGAAATGGGCATGAAACCAATGCTGGATCCCAGAAACCGCAACATTTCTGAATTTAGCAAGGGGTAATTTGTGTAGATCCTACAAGGGTTTCCTACAGAAAATAACAACTGAAAAATAAAAATATTGAAATTGAGGTGAAAAAAACATCAATTTTTCTCTACGTTTTACTCTGTAACTTTTTCCTGCAATGTCAGAGTTTCGAAAGCAATATACTGTTACGTCTGCTGGACTCTTCTGGTTGTGGGGATATATAGGGCTTCTAGGTTTATCAAGAACTCTAGGTACCCAGAGCCAATAAATGACCTGCACCCTGCAGTGGGTTTTCATTCTATACCGGGTATACAGCAATTAATTTGCTGAAATATAAAGAGTAAAAAATTGCTATCAAGAAAACCTTTGTATTTCCAAAATGGGCACAAGATAAGGTGTTAAGAAGCGGTGGTTATTTGCACATCTCTGAATTCCGGAGTGCCCATACTAGCATGTGAATTACAGGGCATTTCTCAAATAGATGTATTTTTTACACACTGTCTTACATTTGGAAGGGAGAAATGTAGAGAAACACAAGGGGTACTAACACTTGTTTTGCTATTCTATGTTCCCCCAAGTCTCCCGATAAAAATGATACCTCACTTGTGTGGGTAGACCTAGCGCCCGCGACAGGATATGCCCCAAAACACAACGTGGACACATCACAGAAAACAGAGCTGTTTTTTGCAAAGTGCCTACCTGTAGATTTTGGCCTCTAGCTCAGCCAGCACCTAGGGAAACCTACCAAACCTGTGCACTTTTTTAAACTAGAGACCTAGGGGAATCCACGATGGGGTGACTTGTGGGGCTCTGACCAGGTTCTGTTACCCAGAATCCTTTGCAAACCTCAAAATGTGGCTAAAAAAACAGATTTTCCTCACATTTCGGTGACAGAAAGTTCTGGAATCTGAGAGGAGCCACAAATTTCCTTCCACACAGCGTTCCCTCAATTCTCCCGATTAAAATTATACCTCACTTGTGTGGGTAGTCCTAGCGCCCGCGACAGGAAATGTCCCAAAACACAAAGTGGGCACATCCCATTTTTTGACAGAAAACAGAGCTATTTTTTGCAAAGTGCCTACCTGTAGATTTCGGCCTCTAGCTCAGCCGGCACCTAGGGAAACCTACCAAACCTGTGCATTTTTTAAAACTAGAGGCCTAGGGGAATCCAAGATGGGGTGACTTTTGGGGCTCTAACCAGGTTCTGTTACCCAGAATCCTTTGCAAACCTCAAAATTTGGCTAAAAAAACTGATTTTCCTCACATTTCGGTGACAGAAAGTTTTGGAATCTGAGAGGAGCCACAAATTTCCTTCCACCCAGCGTTCCCCCAAGTCTCCCGATAAAAATGGTACCTCACTTGTGTGGGTAGGCCTAGAGCCCGCGACAGGATATGCCCCAAAACACAACGTGGACACATCACAGAAAACAGAGCTGTTTTTTGCAAAGTGCCTACCTGTAGATTTTGGCCTCTAGCTCAGCCGGCACCTAGGGAAACCTACGAAACCTGTGCATTTTTTAAAACTAGAGACCTAGGGGAATCCAAGATGGGGTGACTTCTGGGGCTCTGACCAGGTTGTTTTACCTAGAATCCTTTGCAAACCTCAAAATTTGGCTAAAAAAACACATTTTCCTCACATTTCGGTGACAGAAAGTTCTGGAATGTGAGAGGAGCCACATATTTCCATCCACTTAGCGTTCCCCCAAGTCTCCCGATAAAAATGATACCTCACTTGTGTGGGTAGGCCTAGCGCCCGCGACAGGACATGACTCAAAACGCAACGTGGACACATCCCTTTTTTAAAAAGAAAACAGAGCTGTTTTTTGCAAAGTTCCTACCTGTAGATTTTGGCCTCTAGCTCAGCCGGCACCTAGGGAAACCTACCAAACCTGTGCATTTTTGAAAACTAGAGACCTAGGAAAATCCAAGATGGGGTGACTTGTGGGGCTCTGACCAGGTTCTGTTACCCAGAATCCTTTGCAAACCTCAAATTTTGGCTAAAACAACATATTTTCCTCACATTTCGGTGACAGAAAGTTCTGGAATCTCAGAGGAGCCACAAATTTCCTTCCACCCAGCGTTCCCCCAAGTCTCCCGATAAAAATGATACCTCACTTGTGTGGGTAGGCCTAGCGCCCGCGACAGGAAATGGCCCAAAACGCAACGTGGACACATCCCTTTTTGTTAAAGAAAACAGAGCTGTTTTTTGCGAACTGTCTACCTGTAGATTTTGGCCTCTAGCTCAGCCGGCACCTAGGGAAACCTGCCAAACCTGTGCATTTTCGAAAACTAGAGACCTAGGGGAATCCAAGATGGGGTGACTTGTGGGGTTCTTCCCAGGTTCTGTTACCCAGAATCCTTTGCAAACCTCAAAATTTGGCTAAAAAAACACGTTTTCCTCACATTTCGGTGACAGAAAGTTCTGGAATCTGAGAGGAGCCACAAATTTCCTTCCACCTAGCGTTCCCCCAAGTCTCCTGATAAAAATGATACCTCACTTGTGTGGGTAGGCCTAGCGCTCACGACAGGAAATTGCCCAAAGCACAACGTGGACACATCACATTTTTTCATAGAAAACAGTGCCTACCTGTGGCTTTTGGCCTCTAGCTCAGTCGGCCCCAGGGGGGGCAGAAATGGCCTAAAATAAATTTGTCCCCCACTCCCCAGCCCCCCCACCCCCCTTGGAACGACTCTTGACTATGGGGTCGCTCCCCCTGCGTGACATTGGCGTAAAAAAAAAAATCCCCAGTTCCTAGTGGTTTCTGCCCCCCTTGGGGGCAGATGGACCTTCAATCGGCCAATCTGCCCCCAAGGGGGGCAGAAATGGTCTAAATATAATTTGCCCCCAGGGGAGCGACCCTTGCCTAATGGGTCGCTCCCCATCTCTAAAAAAAACAACAACAAAAAATCCACAAAAGAACAATTTGCCCTGGCGCCTAGCGGTTTCTGCCCCCCCCCCCGGGGGCAGATCGGCCTAATACCAATAGGCCAATCTGCCCCCAGGGGGGGCAGAAATGGCCTAAAATAAATTTGCCCCCCAACCCCCCCAGGGAGCGACCCTTGCCTACAAGGTCACTCCCCTTGCGTGACGGCGCAAAAAAAAAGATCCCTGGTGCCTAGTGGTTTCTGCCCCCCTTGGGGGCAGATTGACCTACAATCGGCCAATCTGCCCCCAAGGGGGGCAGAAATGGTCTAAATACAATTTGCCCCCCAGGGGAGCGACCCTTGCCTAATGGGTCACTCCCCATCTCTAAAACAACAAACAACCCAAAAAAAAACCACAAAAAAACAATTTGCCCTGGCGCCTAGAGGTTTCTGCCCCCCCCCGGGGGCAGATCGGCCTAATACCAATAGGCCGATCTGCCCCAAGGGGGGGCAGAAATGGCCTAAAATAAATTTCCCCCCCCCGGGGAGCGACCCTTGCCTACAAGGTCGCTCCCCTTGCGGGACCGCGCAAAAAAAAAGATCCCTGGTGCCTAGTGCTTTCTGCCCCCTTGGCAGCAGATTGACCTACAATCGGCCAATCTGCCCTCAAGGGGGGCAGAAATGGTCTAAATACAATTTGCCCTCCAGGGGAGCGACCCTTGCCTAAAGGGTCGCTCCCCATCTCTAAAACAACAAACAAACAAAAAAAAAAACACAAAAAAACAATTTGCCCTGGTGCCTAGAGGTTTCTGCCCCCCCTGGGGCAGATCGGCCTAATACCAATAGGCCGACCTGCCCCCAGGTGGGGCAGAAATGGCCTAAAATAAATTTGCCCTCCAACCCCCCCGGGGAGCGACCCCTGCCTACAAGGTTGCTCCCCTTGCGTGACGGTGCAAAAAAAAGATCCCTGCTGCCTAGTGGTTTCTGCCCCCCTTGGGGACAGATGGACCTACAATCGGCCAATCTGCCCCCAAGTGCGGCAGAAATGGTCTAAATACAATTTGCCCCCAGGGGAGCGACCCTTGCCTAATGGGTCGCTCCCCATCTCTAAAAAAACAAACAAACAAACAAAAAAACCACAAAAAAACAATTTGCCCTGGCGCCTAGAGGTTTCTGTCCCCCCGGGGGCAGATTGGCCTAATACCAATAGGCCAATCTGCCCCCGGGGGGGGCAGAAATGGCCTAAAATAAATTTGCCCCCCCCCCCCCCGGGGAGCGACCCTTGCCTACAAGGTTGCTCCCCTTGCGTGGCGGCGCAAAAAAAAGATCCCTGGTGCCTAGTGGTTTCTGCCCCCCTTGGGGGCAGATGGACCTACAATCGGCCAATCTGCCCCCAAGGGGGGCAGAAATTGTCTAAATATAATTTTCCCCCCAGGGGAGTGACCCTTGCCTAATGGGTCGCTCCCCATCTCTAAAAAAACAAACAAAAAAAAAACACAAAAAGACAATTTGCCCTGGCGCCTAGAGGTTTCTGCCCCCCCCGGGGGCAGATCGGCCTAATACCAATAGGCCGATCTGCCCCCAGGGGGGGCAGAAATGGCCTAAAATAAATTTGCCCCCCAACCCCCCCGGGGAGCGACCCTTGCCTACAAGGTCGCTCCCCTTGCGTGACGGCGCAAAAAAAAGATCCCTGGTGCTTAGTGGTTTCTGCCCCCCTTGGGGAAGATTGACCTACAATCGGCCAATCTGCCCCCAAGGGGGGGCAGAAATGGTCTAAATACAATTTGCCCCCTAGGGGAGCGACCCTTGCCTAATGGGTCGCTCCCCATCTCTAAAAAAACAAACAAAAAAAAAAAAAACACAAAAAAACAATTTGCCCTAGCGCCTAGAGGTTTCTGCCCCCCCCCTGGGGCAGATAGGCCTAATACCAATAGGCCGATCTGCCCCAAGGGGGGGCAGAAATGGCCTAAAATAAATTTGCCCCCCCACCCCCCTGGGGAGCGACCCTTGCCTACAAGGTCGCTCCCCTTGTGGGACGGCGCAAAAAAAAAGATCCCTGGTGCCTAGTGGTTTCTGCCCCCCTTGGGGGCAGATTGACCTACAATCGGCCAATCTGCCCCCAAGGGGGGCAGAAATGGTCTAAATACAATTTGCCTAATGGGTCGCTCCCCATCTCTAAAAAAAAAAAAAAAAAAAAAAAAAAAACACAAAAAAACCATTTGCCCTGGCACCTAGACGTTTCGGCCCCCCCTTGGGGACAGATCGGCCTAATACCAATAGGCCGATCTGCCCCCAGGGGGGGCAGAAATGGCCTAAAATAAATTTCCCACCCCCCGGGTCGCGCCCCTTGCGTGACAGAGCAAACAAAAGATCCCTGGTGCCTAGTGGTTCCTGTCCCCCTTGGGGGCAGATTGACCTAAAATCGTCCGATCTGCCCCCAAAGCAGGCAGAAAGGGCCTAAATACAATTTGCCCTTCCAGGGGAGCGACCCTTGCCTAAGGGGACGCTCCCCATCTGTAAAACACAACAACAACAAAAATCCCTGGTGCCTAGTGGTTTCTGCCCCCGTGGGGGCAGATCGGCCTAATAAAAATAGGCTGATCTGCCCCCATGGGGGGCAGAAATGGCCTAAAATAAATTTCCCCCCAAGGGGAACGACCCTTGCCTAAGGGGTCGCTCCCCTTACGTGAAAAACAAACAAACAACAAAAAAACTCCCTGGTGTCTAGTGGTTTCTGCCCCCCTTGGGGGCAGATTGGCCTCATAAAAATAGGCCAATCTGCCCCCAATGGGGGCAGAAATGGCCTAAATATAACTTGCCCCCTATGGGAGCGACCCTTGCCTAAGGGGTCGCTCCCCACACCTAAAACACAAAAGAAAACAAAAAAAAACAAAAAAAAACAAAAGTATCCCTGGTGTCTAGAGGTTTCTGCCCCCAGGGGGGGCAGAAAAGGCCTTAAAGAAAAAAATGCCCCCCTGGGAGCGACCCTTGCCCAAGGGGTCGCTCCCTTTTTGTCAGTTTCCCCCCCCAAAAAAACATCCCTGGTGTCTAGTTGGGTTTCAAAAGCCGTATTGCAAGCAATCCGGCTTTTGAAACCCTGGGAGAGACTTCAAAGGGAAGGAAATACATTTCCTTCCCTTTGAAGCCTATTCTTGCCTCCCCCATGTGATCGAAAGAGAAATGCTCCGATGGGGGAGGTTTGCGCGCTGATGTTACGGGGGTGGGGGGGTCGGGGGTTGAAGGGGAAGGGATTCCCCTTTCAGCCCTGACCTGGGGGGGTGGGGGGTGGCCCTCGGGGGGAGCGCAAGTGCTTCTCCCGAGGGCAGCATGCAGGACGTAATGGTTACGTCCATGGCGCCACACGGGCGCTGCCATGGACATAACCATTACGTCCGTGGCGGGGAAGGGGTTAAAGAAGGAATCAAGATATTACGCCGCTTCCCGTCAGTGCCGCTTATGCTCAAAGAAGCTAATTGCCAATGCCAGCCGCGGTGAAGCTTTCCGTGTCCGCTGATCTTCGGATGAACTCCGATAGGCTGTGCCTGAACGTTTCACTCCGACTGAGCGAGCGTGACCATTAATTAGTGGGCACCCGCTTGCATACTAGTTACAACATCAATTAGGCAATGAATCTTTACGTGAAGCAAATTAAAGTGTCTGACTAGATTCAGTGACACATTTCGGGTGCATAAATAGATTAGCGCTTATTCGCCAGTATAATGCTGAAGAATTCGGCAATTTAAAAAATATGTGTATGCTGAAATGAATTAGAAGCAGTAGAAGGGCCGACTCAGAATAGGTGGCACAGCTACCAACCTGAAAAGGGGTGAAGAAGAATATGCCCCTGTAGGAGGCTGGACTGGCTTGTAGTGAGGACCAAGGGGTACTTACACCTTGCACCAGGCCCAGGTATCCCTTATTAGTGTATAGGGTGTCTAGCAGCTTAGGCTGATAGATAATGGTAGCTTAGCAGAGCAGCTTAGGCTGAACTAGGAGACGAGTGAAGCTCCTACAGTACCACTAGTGTCATATGCACAATATCATAAGAAAACACAATACACAGATATACTAAAAATAAAGGTACTTTATTTTTATGACAATATGCCAAAAGTATCTCAGTGAGTACCCTCCGTATGAGGATAGCAAATATACACAAGATATATGTACACTATACCAAAAATATGCAGTATAGTATTAGAAAACAGTGCAAACAATGTATAGTTACAATAGGATGCAATGGGGACACATAGGGATAGGGGCAACACAAACCATATACTCCAAAAGTGGAATGCGAACCATGAATGGACCCAAAACCTATGTGACCTTGTAGAGGGACCATTTACAATGGGATTATCACTGTGCACCACGGTGGATCCATGGATCTGAAGATTGGCCCCTAAAAATAAATTAGCAAATTGTTTTGCCCATGAAGGGTCCCTCAGAGACCCCCTCCATATGTCCTCAAGAGGTATCCTGACCTCTATGTGTATTTATACTTATGTTTTCTCCCAGGGGTCCAATAGAGAAACAAAATGGCAGTATTAACTTTCCGTTAAGGTTGTGGCCAGCTAATCAGGGCCATGCTTTTTTCGCCCAGATCCATGGGTACATGCTTCCCTAGATATCCATATTTTTTCCCTTGATAAAACCAAACCTGCTGAATAGATTTATATCAAATTACAAAAATGTCTATGACCAAAATCTATCTTTCTGCAAAAATTGGTGCAATCCTGTTCAGTGGTCGTGTCTAAAAATTGCCAAATCGCCATAGACATTGCATGGCAGAAAAGCATTTTGGGACCTTCCCTTTTTCTCAGTCCCGCTTGATGAATCATCCCGAAACTTCCAGAGAGCAGCTGAAGTAACTGGTACACTAGTTTTTTAAATTTTGTGGTGCTTTATCAAGCGATGCCACAGTTATTAGCAAAACAAAAAAGGCTTTGTCTATGGGAGAAGTTGGTCCTAACTATAAGTACCTACTGGTTATTACCAAGATGTACATATATGGCATACATTATGCAAAAAAGAAAACAGAGAACTTTGGATGGTTCTCAAGTTTAGATGGAGAGCAGCTCCCATGTTAGCACTATGCTATCCATGCCAAGCAAAGAAGGGAAAAGTATTTTGCCATTTAAAAAAATACATAAACTCATTATCCCAACACCACTGGAGTTGTGCCCTATGGTATGGTGGTTAGTTTGTAGTTTTTACATCCCATTCACACTTTTTACCAGGGGGTGACACACAGTAATCACTGGCCATTTGACTGCCCACTCTGAATTGGCTGGGCGGTTGAATGATCAAATCCCCAACAAATCTAAACCTATAATGCTGTCGGAGAAGTATGTCATTGTGGGAGACAGAGTAGTTTAAAGTTTGCCTATCTTAATCAGGCAGGAGGACCTTCAATTTAGTGAAGATTACAATTTATCCACTTTGCTAGTTTTCACTACATAACTAGAAAATAACATATGCATGTGAGTAATATATATTGGCTTACGGAACTATCAACATCCAGAGGGGTATATTTGGAATGTTGTGAAGAGGAGGCAGAAGAAGAAGCAGGAATGTAATCTTTCCTTCTCAACATTTACATTGAGAGTCATTACACCACAGGAGTTGAATCTGGAGTCGTTACATTTCAGTCCTTTACGCCAGTAACTCAGTAGTTCAATAAGACTTCTAGATAAAATCACAGCAGAAGAGAATAGAATAACTGTGAAAGGATATAATCACTGCAGTTAATAGGTGGCCCTTACTCGCAGACAAAAACAAATGATCATTCAGATCACCTGAAATCAAGCATTGATATGGTTAAATTCTTTTGAAGACTTAGGGGGTCATTCCGACCCTGGCGGTAAAACCCACCAGGGCCGTGAACGACGGAAAGCACCGCCAACAGGCTGGCGGTGCTTTCCTGCTCATTCTGACCGCGGCGGTAAAGCCGCGGTCAGAAAAGGGGATCCGGCGGTTTCCCGCCGGATTTCCCCTGGCTGGGCTGAACCTCCATGGTGGCGCTGCAAGCAGCGCCGCCATGGGGATTCCGACCCCCTTCCTGCCAGCCTGTTTCTGGCGGTTTTTACTGCCAGGAACAGGATGGCGGGAACGGGTGTCGTGGGGCCCCTGGGGACCCCTGCACTGCCCATGCCACTGGCATGGGCAGTGCAGGGGCCCCCTAACAGGGCCCCAGCATGATTTTCACTCTCTGCATAGCAGACAGTGAAAATCGCGACGGGTGAAACTGCACCCGTCGCACCCCTGCAACATCGCCGGCTCCATTCGGAGCCGGCTTCTGTGTTGCAGGGCCTTTCCCGCTGGGCGGGCGGGCGCTCCCTTGGCGGGCGCCCGGCGGCCCAGCGGGAAAGTCAGAATGGCCTCCGCGGTCTTTTGACCGCGGAGCGGCCAAGTGGCGGTTCCCGCCAGGCGGGCGGCGCCCGCCGCCCTCCGGGGTTGGCATGACCCCCATAGTGCTTACATGAGGATTTGGTTTCAGGGAGTGTACAGTGATTTAATTTAGAAAGGTATGTATCAATCAGTGCTGAAGCGACAATTCCTCCTGTGACAGTAAGCCAGTAGCTACTGAGTTTAATAATTGAAATAATATGTTTGATTATCATCATTCTGTTGATCTTAAGTGATCTTTATTTTTTTCAGGCCCTCAGACAGGGATGCCAACAGCCATGAGTTTTGAAAATAAAAGCAGTCTGACTGAATTCATTCTCAGGGGATTGACAACATACAAAGACTTCCAAATCTTCTTTTTCATAATCTTAATCTTAGTATATGTGTCAACCCTGCTGGGCAATGTGAGTATGCTGATGCTCATTTGCATGGATCCGCATCTTCATACAGCCATGTACTTCTTTCTCAGCTCCCTGACTGTTTTGGATTTAGGGCTTTCATCTACCTCTTCCCCCAAGATGCTTGTTGACATGCTTGTTGAGGGGAAGACTATCTCATTTTTTGGCTGCTTAACTCAGCTTTTTCAATGCAGGCTTCAGCAGCACTGAGTTTCCTTCTGTTGGCAATGATGGCATATGACCGGTATGTGGCTATATGTAACCCATTGCATTATACCTTGACAATGACAGAGTCTCACTATCCATTTGGTAGCTGTAGCATACTTTAGTGGTTTTCTGCATTCTCTGATTCACACAGGTTGCATTTGAAGGTTACCTTTTTGTAGCCCTGACAACATCGACCATTTCATGTGTGATTACCTTGTGATTTTGAAGCTCTCCTGCACCGACTTTACTATCGTGTATCGTGTTTGCGGCTTTTTTGATGCTCATATCCCTCCTCATTGTTGTCAACTCATATGACTATATTCTTGTTGCTGTTTTGACGATCCGTACTTCTGCAGAAAGACGCAGGGCTTGTTCAACTTGTAACTCACACTTTATTTATGTCTTTCTTTTTTATGGTACAGTTCCATTTATGGAACTTCGACCCAGCACCAACACTTCACATGAGCAAGCCAGGATGGTAGCAGTGCTCTCAACAGCTCTAATCCCTGTGCTAAATCCACTAATCTACAGTCTAGGGAACCAGGATATGAAAGAAGCCCTCAGGAAGATCCTAAACTGAGCCTTGCTGTTTCTATAATATATCCCCATGTCTTGAAAGTAAATGAAGCTCAATGTTTGGATCAAATGTACTAATATACATGCATTCAGCTATTTAAGTACAGTGCTGAATTAACATGAATAACAGTGTATTGCCTCACATATTGTATATAACAATAATTTTGCTCAGAAAAAAAATGACAGCCACAAGACCTCTTCATTGAGTAATCGAGCCCTGGCTTTGGTTAAATACCATTTGTTAAATCAGATGTGCATGACAAAATGTGTGACATAAACCATGAGTGTGATATGAGATTAATTCCCATTGTTGTTTCTTCATCTTTCTTGAATCATGTCCCCTCCTATGTACTGAACAATAGTAATTAATAGTACTACTATACTCTGCATATTGCACCATAATTATTTAAAAGAGTACTCTTCACTTTCCTATCAAAATATCCAATGTAAATATTGAAAGTGAATGAATGAAACAGTCTATATTTCAATTATAAAATAATCATAAAAGCACAAAATCACAAAAAGAACATTCACATTATACAATAAAATCACAACCTTAAAATCCATAAGTATTTTAAAAAAGAAACAGCTCAGAATAAAAAGTAGATAAAACACTCATGAAGCTAAATGAAAACCTCGCTCAATTACAATAAAAACCCATATTTCATTATGTTGTTCCAATAAAATGCGCTTTTCAAAAAATGTCACACCGCCATGGCCACAACATGTTCATTCAACATCTGTAGGTAATGAAAAGCAGGAAGGTATTGAAACCCTTGGCTTTAAGGAAAGGCAGCCCTTGGCTTTAAGCACAGACACCAAGAACCTCTTTCGGAGGGCATCGTAGTAACTGCAAAACAGAACCAGGTGTTCTAAGGTCTGAAGAGTAGCACTATCATAAGGACAGACCTTAATCGAGGATGGCTCATATTGCCTGGGCGGGAAAGCAAAGATTAAACCAGACAGAGCCTGACCTAAACCTGGTAAGTAAGTGATATCCCCCACAAGTTTCTGATGAAAGATAGATAGGGTTCCGGGCCTAGGATAGTTTTTAAAAGCAACAAGGCCCTTGTAGATTGACTACCCAAGGCCAGGTTATCTCTGCCCTCTGCAGGTTGCTGAAGAACTAACTCCTTTACAAGCTTTCTGTCTGACTGTTTCAGCGACTCCGGTTTATAAAATAATTCAGGGCGCCCAAAAGACAAAGCGGTAGATCTAATGTAATTTAACCATGGGATCATAAAGCCTTGCTTGCACCCAGAAAATCCTTAATATCTCCCTGTTGAGCACTGTGAACTCCCCACTCAACACTGCAATCCACAGCAACAAAAGGGCAACTTTAGCATGATCTTCTGCAAACTCCAAACCTAATTCCTCATGTACGAAGAGACTATGGGGGTCATTACGACCCTGGCGGAACAAGTCCGCCAGGGCCGTGGGACGCGGTGGCACCGCCGACAGGCCGGCGGTGCCCCGCGGGGCATTCTGACCGCGGCGGCTCAGCCGCGGTCAGAGAAGGGAAACCGGCGGTCTCCCGCCGGTTTCCCGCTGCCCCAAAGGAATCCTCCAAGCCGGCGCAGCATGCTGCGCCGGCATGGGGATTCCGACTCCCCCTCCCGCCATCCAGTTCCTGGCGGTTCTCCCGCCGGGAACCGGATGGCGGGAGGGGGAGTCGCGGGGCCCCCGTAAGAGGGCCCCTAAAAGTATTTCAGTGTCTGCAAAGCAGACACTGAAATACGCGACGGGTGCAACTGCACCCGTCGCACCTTCCCACTCCGCCGGCTCTATTACGAGCCGGCGTCATCGTGGGAAGGGAGTTCTCCCCTGGGCTGGCGGGCGGTCTTGTGAAGACCGCCCGCCAGCCCAGGGGAAAACTCGGAATACCCTCCGCGGTCTTACGACCGCGGAGCGGTATTTCGGAGGGGGGAAGCCTGGCGGGCGGCCTCCGCCGCCCGCCAGGCTCGGAATGAGGGCCTATAACTGTCAGGGCCCGCACCCAGTAATTTCCTGCAGCAGCAATTTGATTCACGTTTAATTTCCCTATAATTATACACCCAAATTGCTGCACCATATAATATGACCAGTAGGCACTTCATTTTGTATATCTGTAGCAGCAGCAGGATGGGTTTATCACCAACCATTCAAGCAAATCTAAAAAGGGACCCACACGATTGGCCAAAACACAGACAATGATTTGCTAGACATGGGGTCCAACTACACTACTAATCAAATTTGATGCCTATGTACAAAATTGAGGTCACCCTTGTCACTGCCTGCACCTTGATGGTAATAGGCCTGAGGTTTGGAGGCCTCGTCCCGCAAACCATAAAATGTGTTTTTGTAATGTTTACATGCAATACTAGTTACCCTATGAAATGTACAAACACATCCAGCAAAGGTTTAAGCTCATTTAGCATACGTGAGAGTAATACAGTATCATCATCATATAATAAAAAAGATACCAGGATGGTCATGCCCCTCAAGATGTTTTTGCCGTGCGTGGCCAAGTAAAAATTCAAGCCATTAATATATAACAAAGATACAATTGTCACCAAGGCACACACCTGTCTGACTCCCCTTGACTCATTAAAGGGGTCAGAGTACTCTACCTTCAGAGCCAAACCTTACTGAGGCATTGACACCCGTATGGAGAGCCTGAAGAAAATTAATCAAAGGTTGAGATAGCTCAAGACCCTCCAGAGTGGTCCAAAGCTTTGAACTGTTGACCCTATCGAATGCACAGCTCAAGTCCATGAGGGCAAGGTATACAGCTCTCTATTTTGAAACCACATATTTGTCCACCAGCAGGTTTAGGTTAAAACATTGTTCCATCATCCCCTTACCCACTCTAAATCCAAACTAGGCTGGGAAAAGAACATTATTCACTTAGATCTACTCTTCAATGCGGAGCAGAATGATATGTCCCACAGTCTTTACCTTAGAGTCAAGTAAGGAAATTTGGTGTTAACAGCCTGGGTCTTGCCTACACCTCTTTATAAAAAACGGAACTATAACTGTAGACTTCTTGGGAATACTGGTTTGTGCAGCAGCATTCAGCACATTTGCCAATAATGGCGCCCACAGAATTAATGTTTTCCTTGTTCAAGTCCATAGGGGCACCATCTAGACCTGGGGCCTTGTTGGATAGGCTACCCATAATGGCCTGAAGACCTCTTCCAAATCAAAGTGTACATCCAAGGGGAAAGGCACTATGTTTTCTCCCTCAGTCAATTGTTCTGCATTATCTAAGGAGTATACCCTCTCCAAGATAACAACCCATTTCTGGGCAGTGATATTAGACCATACAGTATATCCTTAGGGTAGACTAAATATGCAGGTTTACCATCTACTATTTTCCCGAAGCCTCTCATATTCCCCGTGTACAGTAACTACTCCCACCTTTTTTCCTTAAGGCGTTGCTTTTTATTTGTGACTGCTTCTTTGTAGGTTGTCCTAGCTGCTCTAATAAGCTGCTGGTCTCTCAGCTTAACCTTAAGGGCTTCATGCAGACGCTTGCTCTCCACTCTACAGTTTTTGTCAAACCATCCCTCCTTAGAAAACCCTGAAGGTCCGGATAAATCCAGCATGAGAGTACTACACAATATCTGGAAATCTACAAGACGGTTGCTGGAGAAGCCTCATACGATAAGAGAGAACTTAGAAACATATTCATGCAAGTCCTAACTAAGCTTGCCAATAAATTCTACGCCAACTAGCCCTCCTGCCCTTGTCCCTTGGTGTCAATCCAACCACTCCTGAGGTCATGGTTGAAGGGCCAGAAAATGGGGTTACCATCTAAACTTCAAGGGCATTGTGGTCGCTCTGCAGTGAATCGTGGACTTGCCCACTAATGAAGAAATCTCCAAATCTATTGGAGGTAAAAATACAATCTATGGTGGTCCCCTTACAGCACACTACAAATGTAGGTTTATTTGAGCCAGGACTAGCCACCCGTCCCATAAAATTATCAAAGCCAGCCTGTCCCAGTTCTTTAATCAATAAAGTCAGGCAGTTCAGCACGCAGAGCCCCATCTCCCAGTACAAAAGAGTTTAAAGTAGTGGAAATCGTTTCCAATTTAGCATTAAAATTCCCCACAAGGAAGACATTAAAGCAGCCCAATTTGAAAGCGGTCCTTTTCTCCAAAGTTGATAATTCTTGAAATAGGGTTTCAATCTGACATCCAGGATCACGCACTGAGTTATAAAAATTCACTAAGAAGTATTGAAATTAACACACAAAACCTGAATGCCCCTGTGTCCAAGAAGGCCCAGTACAACCCGTAACTGTGCAGAGATTTGAACCATGATGGCCAGCCTCCCCTAGATCTATGGCCTAGAGGAGGGGTTGCTGGGGCAACATAAGTCTCAAATCCCTTCACAGAAAACATCTCCTGTGCCCACGTTTCCTGGAGCAATATGGCTTCAAACTGAGAGAAAAACGTAACCCATTGAGGATTGAGGAGCTTAACCCTAAGACCCGCACAGATTCAGGAAAGAATAGTGAGTTCCCTACCAGCATGTGTACCAGTCCCAGCCATTGGGCAGTCATCATGTTGTTTTTATTATCTCCAATAGAAACTCTGGTGGACACAATTCTCAACTGTCAGTCATTGTTATCCTGCTCAGCCAAATGAGAGAATCTATTCCTTGTCAGGATGCAAAAGCCCTCTATGCTCTGTGGAAGATAAATAGGGCCAACATTAGGTTGCAGCAGTAAGGGCTTATAAAAGAAATCCAGCAACAGGATCCTAATGCCCATACCCGAGCTGAATGTTTGCCTAGCTGCAATATTGGCCATATTAGGCGATCTGCAATTTATTACCACACAATCACCCTCAATCTTCTTATTCGCATCTAATCCACTCTTCTCACAAATAATATATTCCTTGATTCCCTAGGGCTAAAACCAGCATTATGACTCAGCCAGTGGCAGACTTTGTTCAGAAGGTCTCCGGTGATCTCAACCCGGGATGCCTCAGGAAGGGGGACCCCCACTAAAACTGCTACATACAGATAGCTTTTGGTGGCAAGTTAAAATAGGGCATCTTTTGGGACTGAGAATAGAAGGCTTCCTCACCCAAACACCTCGGGACACCACAGTCAACTGGCTTAGTCTGTTCTTTTGCCCCAAGTTCAATCCGGGAATGGGCAAACCTAGTTGACAAGATTAGAGGAACTTGCTCCCCTGGCACTGGAATCTCTGGGTACCTCCCCCCAATACATAAGACTCCTCACTCATCATACCACCCGAGGTGGGATTGCTAGCATCAGTAACTGTGGAGGCTGAATTACATAGGGCAAAAACAGTCGACTGTACGGCTCTCTATCAAACGGGCCACACGTTGCTCAACCACAAGCTTGAATTTAGTCCCAGCCCAAGGAGGCCACTTACTGAATAGAATTTACACCCCTTTAGCCCACCCTGTCATTATTTACTGTACTTTTCGTCTGAAGCTTCCTTTTAACCACCAGTGCATAGTCGCTAATTATGTGGGAATCCTGGGCTAGCATTTCTTCAAAAAGGTCACCCTCAGCTACCACCACCCTTAGGGGAATAAGTGGGATGGTAAGGTCAAGATGGGCCCCTGGGGTCTGATTATAAGGGAACAGTAAAGGATGAAGATCCGATGAAGGAAAATCTTTCTTTTGCAGAGCAGCAATTGGGCCCTCCACAGGTTCCATTGACAACTGTCTCTCAGCCATGTCAATTTCTTTAGTGATCACACCAAGGTCCCAGGTTAAAAAGTAGTCAATCATACATCATTGATGAGTCTTTATGGGTGACCCCCCTCATTTTCCTGCAGTTTGCACTTACCCATGGTAAATTACACAAGAGACAAATTCGCAGGTCAAGGACCCAAAATATTGTACAGGGGGTAGATCCTACAAAAAGAAAGACAAACTCACCACCAGCTGCTCAATTGTGGCAAACTAAAGACACGGGCCCAGTCCAGTCTCCTTCGGTCAATGACTGGTGAAGACGGGTACGGTCCTGGCCCAGTCCTGGGTCAGGCAAGGGTCTGGGGTCCTCCCACACAGTGGGAACCCTGCGACAATAAAAGAGCTCCCGGGCACAAGTGATGAGGTTTGAAGGGAGGTGCCTCCTGGCCGCAATGTAGTCTGGGCCCTGTAGTCAGGCCCCGGAGTCAGGCTCCCCTGAGTCCTTTGCTCAACTGTGTACAGACAGTAATTCTGACTTCTAAAAACACAGCTGACATACTAGATCCTCAACCAGGAACTATTTTAAGTGACACACAATTATATGTGATAAAATGACGAATATTCTTTCAGAAGAAGAACTGAGTATTCCTTCCACTTATATTTTGATCACGACAGGAAGTGGGGTTTTCTCTTAGATATATGCACATAATAGATGACATGGTGGGTGAATGATGAGCAAGGCTCTTGTCAAGCCAAAATGTGTCATTTGTTGGCGATGATGTTTTTTTAATCAAATAAAACCTGTTGACAATGTACGTGTCATCTTGCACCTGTGTATTCACTGCCAAAACAACATTGGTGACAAATCACCTGTGTGAGGGTTGGATATCAATGGGGGAGATAGACAGAGGGCTTGGCTGGAGATAAGTTATGCTGCCAAACACCCGTAATGCACAACTGCTAACCATGTGCTTCCGGGGTCACTGGCTGCAGTTTGCCTGAAGGGGTTGGGCACCTGCTCCACTTTATATATGGTTACAAAAACATAGAAGTTCCCTAAAAAACAAACAAAAGTTATAGTGACATTATAGGTAGATATGATCATAAGATCTTACCTTGTGTTAATGCACCCTCAGAAATTCACAAACAAAAAAACAAGAGTTAACGTGTTAAATGAGATAAGAACTAACATTGAAGAACAGAACACTGAAACTTGCCAGTTAGAGTTTAGTGAACTTACTATATCTAGCATGTCCATCATGCACTAGTTATGATCTCACATATTTCATCACTCATAATATTTTGAATAACATCACTGATGACATTACAAATAATAATATCTACGATAACTTCATTGACATTACTCCATAGGCCCTATATCAATTTAAATAAGATAATTGTTAGTAAAGGATGTGTAGTGTATATAGCATAGAGTTACTGTTGATACGCATGTGAGCACATGGAATGGAAATAGCACAATTCCTGGAATCAAGTGTGCTTGTGCATGTTGAAAGGCACATAGTGCACCATTTACAAACAAGTAAAGTTGGTGGTGCAACTAGTAAGCTATGTTAAACAAGATAAAAGCTGAGGGTACTTGATGTGAAGATTTACCTGTGCTGGTTGTGAAAAATCTTCAAATTCATTTACACGGCTGGCTCTCCCATAGAAAAGCACTGGGTTACCTTTTATTACATTATAATGCATGACTAGAGTTTGGGACTAGACAGAATAATGATTCAAAGACTCATTGCAATACCAGCGTAAAGCCCAACCTAAGGTTCGTGTCAGAATTTAAATTACTATTTTGAAAATTCCACTATTAGAATCATTGCATTCTCAATCAATCAATCAATCATTTGTAGAGCGCAGAGCAGTCACCCTTGTAAGAGCTAGGTCGTGAGTCACTTCCTGAAGTCTGTCCTGAGTGAGGTGCAGTTTGGAAGGGGAGAGGTAGGGCATTCCAGGCCTTGGCAGTGATGTAGGAGAAAATGCAGCCATGGCTATGACTGCCATTGATTCTGAATGCACGTGCAAGGACCAGAGAGGAGCTTCCCATGTTTTGACTGTGTGCTGGACTCTGTTTTTGCTGTTTTTAGTTACTCTGGGCACTTTACCACAGCTGACCAGTGCTGAAGCGCTACTGCTCCCTGTGTAAAATGCATGTGTAATTGGCTTTTCTACGATTACCACATTTGGGCCCAGATTTATACTTTTTGCAGCAAAACTGTACTAATGCAGTTTTGGAGCAAAAAGTTTAGCGCCGGCTTGCATCATTGTACAAAGTCAGCCGGGCGCCATATTTATAGACTGGAGCAAGCCGGTGCTAAGTTTGGACTAGCGTCTTAAAAAAAAGACAATAGTTGGGTAGGGGTGGCGGTAAGGGTGAAGGTTGTTTTACATCTAAAAATGACACTAGGCTGGCTAGAGGCAAAGAAAATGCCACTAACCAGCCTTGCGTCATTTCCAGACGCACAACCATCCAAAAACATGACTTCTGTCTTAGCAAAGACAGGAGTCATGCCCACCACACCGATGGCCAGCACAGGGGACCAGTGTCACCTGGGCATGGCCATTGCACCCAGTGACATGTAGGGGGCCCCATGTTAGGGCCACAATAGCATATAATAAAAAAAATCCCCTAATCCTTACCCATAGTTACCCTACTTACCTGGGATGGGGTCCCCCATCCTCTGGTGTCCCTCTGGTATGGGTTGAGGTGTTCCTGTGGTTTGGGGAGGGCACCTGTGGGCCCATTCTATGGTGTTTGACCATGGAAACTGATCCACAGGTCCCCTAATGCCTGGTCTGACCCAAGCATCAAATAATGGCATTAAGCAAGCTTAACACCATTATTTGGGGCCGCATCCCACCCGTGCATCATTTTTGCAGGGGGGATAAATATGGCACTATGGGGATAGCGCCACTTTTTGGATGGGAACACTTACCTTCCATCTCATTGAAGTCACACATTCAAAAAATATAAATTCATAAATGATGCAAATTTGGTGCAAACAGTGCATAAATATGCCCCTAGATTTGCTAGTAGGTCTCTAGTAATGTGCACTAGAGGTGCCCAAGCCTGTAAATCGAATGCTACTAGTGGGCCTGCAGCATTGGATTTTCTACCCACATGAGTAGCCCTGTAAACATGGCTCAGACCTGCCACTGCAGTATCTGTATGTGCAGTTGTAACCTGTCAATTCGACCTGGCAAGTGTACCCACTTGTCAGGTTCAAATCTTTCCTTTTTATACATGTGAGGGACCCCTAAGGTAGGCCCTAGGTAGCCCCATGGGCAGGGTGCAGTGTATGTTTAAGGTGGGACATGTACTGATGTGTTTTACATGTCCTCACAGTGAAATACTGCCAAATTCAGATTTTACTGTTGCAAGGCCTATATGTCTCATAGGTTAACACGGGGGCTGCCTTTAAATATCTTTTAAGTGTAGTTTCCCTTTGGGAGCATAAAGAAATGTGGAGTTTGGTGTCTCTGAACTCACAATTTAAAAATACATCTTCTGGTAAAGTTAGTTTTTAAATTGGCAGTTAGAAAGTGGGCATTTTCTTGCTTAAACCATTCTGTGACTCTGCCTGCTTGTGTATTTGCTGTCTGGGTCAGACTGACAGTTGGGCTGATTGTGAATCCCCTCTAGACAGTGACACAGTGGGAGCTGGGGTATAGCCTGCATATCCTGATAAGCAATCTTAGCTAGAGTGGAGGAAGGAGTGGTCATTTAAACCTGAATGGGCTGTGCCTGCTCTCACACAATGCAGTCTCCACCCCCCTGGTGTGAGCCTGGAGCCAGGCCTGGACAAGGCAGGATCTTGTGAACAACAGAGACTTTCCTTTCAAGTTTGACTACTTCAAAGGCAAAAAGGGTTATAAGTAGTGGACCCAAAACCCCCATATTGTTAGATTATTTTTGGAATCAAGAGGAACTTCTGCCAAGGAGAAGAGCTAAAGAGGTGGAGGAGGAGTACTTCTCCTTTGCCTGTGACTGTCCTTTGCTGGGTTGGATTGCAGTTACTGCTTCTGCCTGGAAGGGGACAAAGACTAGACTTTGTGGTATATTCCTGCTTGTGAAGAATCTCCAAGGGCTTGGACTGAGCTTGCCTCCTGTTTTGACATCTCAATGCCATCAAAGAATTCCTCTGCCAACACCTGGACTTTCTGCTGAGACTCCTGCCCTGCCAAGTGATACCCTTTACAGTTCCTGGACCTTAAGAGGTGAAGTTGGCAGAACAAGGACTGAAATCCAAGCATAGGATGCCTTGCGAGGCAAATTTTGATGCACCACCTGCAACATGGCTGAAAAACGACACGTCACGTGCTCAGAGGCTAAAATCGACGCTCCACCTGCATCTTGCCTGGAAAAACGACATAACACCCGCTTGCGGTTGCTGATAGGGACGCAAACCCTATGCAGCATGGTTTTCCAACACGTGTGACCAGATTTCCCATGCATCATCGCTGGTTGTCAAAAATCAACGCAAGTCTACGCAGATCCAAGGTGCCTCGTCTAGAAATCAATGGACTGTCCTCTTGCAGGAGGGAAAAACAACACATCCCTGACCCGACCAGAGAAGAAATGACTCACGGCCTCACTTGTGAGTACAGAATCAACACATTGCTGACTTTTGTCGATGCACACTCGTCCATGAAGTTTTATTTTTTATGCAAACCAGGTACTTTGTGTAACAACGTTTCCATTGTTTTCTGTAGAGTAAGACTAAAATTCATTTCTTGACTTGTGTATGTTGGATTTATGTCATTATGATCTTGTTTGATTTAGATAAATATTGCCTATTTTTCTAAACTAGTGTGGTGCCCATTTTGCTGGGTTTTCACTGTATCACTGTGTGTGTTGGTACAAATACTTTAGACATTGCCTTTGAGATAAGCCTGACTGCTTGTGCCAAGCTACCAAGGGGGTGAGCACGGGTTATCTTAAGTGTGTTTCTCCATTGCCCTGACTAGAGTGAGGCTCCCTGCGTGCAAACTGATTGGCAACCAGAGACCCAATTTCTAACAGATGGAAATGTAGTTAGTGTTTGATGTACTCTGGTCCTTTATAGTTATGAGTGAGGAGCTTAAAAAGGCATCTCTTCTGGAAGGTAACTAGTGGAGGTATCTGAGGTAGAGGGTGATGTGGGTATGCTTGGCAAGGTCCAGGATGAGTCTGGCTTCTGTGTTATGTGTGGTCTGGACTCTTTTTAGGAGCATGGAGGAGATACCGGCATAGAGGGCATTGCTGTTGTCAAGGTGGCTGGTGATGAGGCCCTGAGGGATGGTTTTCCTCCTGTTGGCTCGGTCCCAACTGAAGACTCTGCGGAGCATGCAGAGGGTGTGGAAGCAAGATGAGGTGACCACATTGAAGCACCGCTTCAAGGTCAGTTCACTGTTGAGGATGATGCCGAAGTTGCACATGTGCTCCATGCGCATAGGAGGAAGCTCGGTCTCTGCTGATCACCAGCAGTGATCCCATATGGATATGTTTTTTTCTGAAGATCAGAAATTCCGTTTGAGGCAGTTAGTTTTCCTTCAATCTACTATATTGGTCACGACATTGCAGAAGTTATTTCTGGTGGTTAAGGGTCTTCCATGATTGAGAGGATGAGCTGAGGATCATCTGCATAGGAGAGGATGTTCAGTCTGTGGGATCTGATGGTGTTGTTAATACTGGAATGATCAATGCTGATGCATACAATACCTTAACAAATAACAAATAAGTCGCACCACCATTGTTAAATTCATTCATCCTGAACTCTCCATCAACCCAGGCACAAAAGTATGTGTTCAAGTATGCTCTGAGACCTAGCTGGCAGACAAACATATGAACAGGAATCCTACATCAATCCCAAAGATGGTCCAAGAAAATTGCCTCCAATAAAACATACATGGCCAGAGGGGTGTGCATGTTCCTCAACACACCATAAACTCAGATGCCACAAGAAGTTAGGAACACTTAGCCAATCAGAACACAGCATACACAGCAACATGCAGTGACCATGCGCCCCTCAGGCCGGACATCCAGACACGTACTCACTGGCCCACATTGTATCTACTCAAGCTCAAGGCCCACATGTATGTGTTATCAGGACCTTATTTATGACTCCATTCTTCACCCCAAAAAGGAATGTTGTAATTGTTGTATGATACCCAGTGAGTTGTATAAAACGTCTCTTAGAACCATTGTCTTTTGAGACAGTCTTCAGACCCCGTTCTGTAACTCATCTCTCAGCCATAATCCTTAAACACACTGTACCTGCTTTGCCAGACACATCTTGTCTTTTGTTTTTTTAAGGTAACTTCATATTTGGACAAAATTGTGGTATTCCAGCTTGGAGTTCATTGGTTCCTTGTACCCAACTGCAGTCAAAGAAAGAGGACCTTGCCCGGATGGTTTCACATTTTCGCAACAAGGAAAGTGAGAAGACGTCGCAATTGATTGTAAGTTCAGCTGAATCCACGGGGAAGAGGTCCATCCTGAAGTTGCTGTCAGAAGGATAAGAGACAACATCAGAGCTTTGGCATATTCCAAACTAGGAAAAAATTCAACCCAGCGAAAGTCACCTTTATTCTATAGTCAGTGTGCTAGGAAAGGTGAATGTTGTTTGATTATTATTTTCTTTGTTTTCCCTGATGCCTGTTCTTCCTGCATCAGATTACACCAACCTGCCAGTTGAGGAAGCCAAATGGGCCCCTACTGAACAATGAGCTATTAGGTCTTGCCCTGACAGACTAATAGGCCAGCAGGCCCATGCAATGCCAGCACCACCCCAGCCCAGTGCTAGAACTCCCTGACGTTCGACTGCCCATCCATCGCGGTCAGCCTTTCAGACCCCCCATGGAATAGAGAATACGTACTCCCATGGGTTACAGTGAATGTACTCGAGTGACAGGGAGATTCATAGCAGTCCTGTGCAGTAAGATAACTAGCAGGGGTGAGGAATATGGTCCCAGTCCTCCAGGATCCATTGGTGAGGGAGGATCCACAGGGTGTGCTCAGGTAGCTGAGAAAAAAACAGGAAGTCAGTTTGAGGGGAGGTCCCGACCAATAAGAACAGCTCATAGCTCAGAACGAAGGAGGAAATCTAGGTGGGATTTAGAGGAAAGGCACTAACTATGGAGGGAGAGAGACAGAGAACTCGCACCCCAGAATCACAATGAGAGAGGAGAGTAGCACATTATCCACCAGAAGTGAGCAGGGGTAGATAAGGATCCCCATTTGAGGAAGAACCCAAGATAGACGTAGAGGAGAAGCTTCTGACTGGGGTCCGAGTCTCACCAGACCATCAATGTAGGAACAGGGATGACCAGGAAATAAGAGACCAAGGTAGCCTGCTGAAAACTCAACTTAGATGCAGGAGAACAAAGATGGCAACTTTGCGTGCACATGAGGAGAGAAATGACGAAGATGTGCACTGCTCCTCCGGAACGCACAGGTCAGGAAACTAACCCCAAGCGAGATAGTGGCTTGAGAGGAAGGTGAGATCTTTTGTGCAAACATTTAGTCACCAGTTACCACAATTGACCATAGGAAGTGACCAGTACAATAGACGCTAGCCAGAGGAGGGATTCTTCGAAGCAGACAACATAGTTGTTGCTTCCGGCATGAAGGAGGAGATCCCTAGCGGAACTTTCCCTAAATGCAGAATTGTCTAAGGAGATGGTAATGCTAGCTGAGGAGAAACTAGTAGAGCTG
Organism: Pleurodeles waltl; assembly: GCF_031143425.1. Taxonomy (NCBI): domain Eukaryota; kingdom Metazoa; phylum Chordata; class Amphibia; order Caudata; family Salamandridae; genus Pleurodeles; species Pleurodeles waltl. Next base: position 88,890,797 of record NC_090442.1, on the reverse strand, counting down.
CCAAATCGAGAATATGCCAGCTACTGAAGAAGGGTATATCAGGGACCATCTACGTGCCATTGGCTCAGATGGATAAAGAAGGGCTGAGGACCAAATTGCCACTGTTGTTGGATGGGGCGGGGAAATGGATCTCATGTTTGGAGAACACCACAGTGGGAATAAACAAGACAGGCAATGGCTAAAGTCTGCTAAGTAGTTTTATGTGAGAACAGTACATCACAGCGCTCACCTGAGCTTGCATCAAAGCAGTCATGCTAAAAAACACCATGCATGATGGAGCCACATGTATTTTGCACAGACACCAAATATGGACGGCCCTGAGGGAAATGTTCCCTGGCTACCCATATATAGGAAGGCTAATGGCAGAAAATTTGAAACCTAAGGAGACCATAAGAGAATTTCTGGATAGGATGATCGAACAATGGGGACAAGGCACGGGCCAGCCATGGACCGATACCAGCCCCCAGGTTGCATTCTTTTTCAGTAGCCTCAAAAAGAACTTCCCACTGAAATACAAGGTGGTTTGGATAGCGTAGTAGGGCTAGACACCAAACCCTGGCAGGAGATACAAGCTCACATATTACATTATCACAAAGAGACAAAAGAAAAGGACAGGGAAAGATAGGAGCAAACTCAGAGGGAAACCTCAAAGTTGGTACAAGACAAATTAAAATAGACGCCCTCGAGGGGGCTGCATTGGCCACAAGCATGCAAATGGTGCCAGTTCTGAAGGGAACTTCTCCACAAAACCCCAGAGGGTTTACACCCAGCTATAACAACAGAAACCAGGAAGGTTGGCAGCAGCCAGACCTTATAGAATGTTACTATAGCCACAGAGTGGGCCACATGTCTGAAAGATGCTAGCTAAACGCATGTCACAAGCAGAAGTCGATGAGCCAGGGCCTGCACCCCATACAATTTCCATACACAAAACCGAGACCAGGGAAACCTGAATGCACCATACACTCACCCACAGGGAAGTCATTTTCACTGGGGCACCATTGCAACAGGGGTCAGGTAATTGGACAAACACACAGCAACAACAACCGCAGACTAAGAACTCAGCCCAGCAAGAGCCATTGTCACAACCATGGCAGAGAGGGGGAACTGGCTGCAGAAGCAATGCCTTCATTCAATCATAAAACTGAAATCTGCAGTAAGCTAAAATCCCAATGCAAAGCTTCCATATCATGCACACCTCAAAATTCACTGCACCCAAAACTCAAAAGAAGGACCAATGAGATAACATTAGAAATTCAAAACTTTACTTGCATTCAGAAACTCAGGGCTGATGTACACGTTCTGTCAATTAGTTATCCTCAATAGGGTCCACCATTAAGGGTGCCTGCGGGAGCCTAAGCCCCACTCTGCTCCTGATCCTCCAAGGTGGGGTCAGTTGGAGACATCCCTGGGGAAGGACAGTCTGACAAAGGGGGCAAGGTGGCTCCCCAAGCAGTGCTTAAAAAGCAGGCACACAGGTCACTGCACCCACAAGTCAAATGGGACAGGTTCCAATTACCAAGTCAAAAGGTCCCCATTCTAAGGGACCCAGCCTGGGACCAAAATGTTTTCATTATGTGGGGCCCCAACAGTGCCCCCAGAAAACTAATGGCCTCCAGCCAAATGGCAGGCTGCTTTTAGTTACAAAATGACACTGTCTTTCAATGTTAGGAGTCAGGTTTCCCATACACTTGGGACAGTGAAGACCTCATAATTTCCACAGAACATGCATGAAATTCAACAGATTGCGAAGCACCACAGAGGGCCAAGTCAGTACAGGAGGTTTCACCTGACAAACCATCCGTCCACATCCATTTTCAACATTTGGGCGAAATCCGTTGAGTTCTTGGTCTTGCTCTAAACTCTTCTTGCAGCACTTTTGCCTCTTCCTTTCCCTCAAAGTTCTCCAAATAAGAGCTAGGAGCCACAGGTCCAAATAAGAAATGGTCCAAGGGGTAGATGGGTGCAGAGGAAAAGAGTCCAAAGAGATCCATCACAGCTCAGAGCAGAGTAGAATGATGAAATATGCTCATATCATATCAGGCCTAGAAATCAGCCAACACACACACAAGAGCTTTCACACACCGTCTGCAGGGATCCATTGTCCCAATGTTGGACACAGCAATGTCAGAGGCACACGGGGCCACAGAACAACCCTTCGACCCCCTCTGCTTCTTAACTATTAAGATAACAGATCATTCAAGGGTCTAAGGAGGTGCCCAATGACCCATAAAAAGAAGCCAAAGCCATCAAAAAAGAAGTCGCTTGAAAGATAGAGTAGTCAAGACACCTGGCACCATTGGGTAAGGTCACTGTGCATGCCATATGCTGGGACTAGAGGAGTTTACACATGACTTCAGGGCATGTCGCAATCACCAAAAATGTTCAGTGTGACACGCTTTCTCTTTACACATCTCCCCATGCACTTGTAGGTAAAAAAAACCACTGCCCGCATTGATGACATCCCAATGCACACTAGGGTACTGGAGAGCTGGTGGCACCCACAAAGTGCCAGTTAATATATTACCCACAGGCTCACAAGATCACCTTGTAAAAAATGCTCTACCACCATACACCATGGCCTTCATTATGACATTGGCTGTAAATGCCACTTACTGCCACCCTGACGGCCGCCAACATACTGCTGCGATGGCGGATATCCGTTAACCATATTATGACACACACACACCAATCCAACAGAATACAGCCACATACACAAATCCACCAGACCAAAGGTCAGTGATAAAGTAGAGGTCCCAAAACCCATACCGTTAAGCCAACAAAACAATGCCCACCACATTATGACCCATGAATCATCATGGCGGACATTCAATGGAGGTAAACCACTGGCGGTACATGCCACCACACACAGAATGGACACCCACATACAAAACAACACAACATTGGCCAATACCAAATACACACACCTGACACCCATACACATACCACACCCAGACCACTATAAAACACATTCCCACTGTACCCACAACCACTTACGAACACCAATTGCCACCAGGAGACTGAGAAGAATATCACAGAGACAACTAGACACATACACCACTTACACGCATACAACCCTCACGCACTCCACATCACACACACCACCACATTACCTAACACACCCTTACCAACACAAACACCCATGGCACCACAAAGGCCCCCCCGTTTCACTGAGGAGGAATTAAGGGTCATGGTGGAGGAAATTGTCAGGGTAGAGCCACAGCTGTTTGGAGCACAGGTACAGCAGATTTCCATTGCAAGAAAGATCGAGTTATGGTGGAGAATCGTAGACAGGGTCAACGCCATGGGACAGCACACATCAACAAGGGACAACATCAGGAAGAGGTGGAACGACCTACGGGGAAGGTACGTTCCATTGCAGCAAGACACCAGCTCACCATACAGAGGACTGGCGGTGGACCCCAACCTTCTCTCCCACAGCTCACAGCATGCGAGGAGCAAGTACTGGCAATACTGCATCCTGAGGGACTAGCTGGAATAGCTGGAGGACTGGACACAGTTAAGTCAACATTTACTACTTATCACCTCCCACACTTACACCCTCACTCCCATCAGTCCACTTCAACCCCCACACTGCACCTACATATCTTACCAATCCCAACTTGAAGCACTGCATGCCATACCAATGCATGGACACCCCTCCCAGCCCTGCATGGACACCCATCAAAAAAGCAAGCACAGCATCGGGAAACTAACATACCCAAAATACATCACCATATATAAGCAAAAGCTGGCATGGCAACACCAACGATAGAGGGGAAGCCAGTGATGTACAAATGTCAAACACTTGATGCATAATACATCACTGACATTCCCACAGGTACCCCAGCCAATGTCAGGGGAGAGGAGGTGCCACCACTATCCAGTCCCCCAACAGAGGATGCCCCCAGTGATGACAGTAACTCTGGACTTCAGGATCTGGATGACCTATGTGGCCCATCAGGGACCACTGAATAGCTAGTCACCCAAGCCCACTCACAGATCACCACAGAGCCTCCCCCATCAGGATCCAACACCACAGCATCCACCCAGCATACCCACACCTCTGTCCCCAGGACACATCAATCAGAAGTGTGCCCACCTGTACAGGGACCTCAGGCCACACTTCGCCCCCAAGACAATCAGAGACCTGGGGTCAGTGGCGGTGGGCACACCATTCAGGGGACAGAGGCACAGGCCAACAGGGACACTGGGAGGACTGCTGTGCACCAGGAGAAGGACAGGAGCAGGGAACCGGTTCTCCATGAGGATGGTAAGCTCTCCTGCACTTATTCAGCATGGGTTTGCTACCATCCACTTTACCCCTTTGTGTTGCACAGTTTGCCACTTTTATTTTTGCTTGATTGACATGATTGTGCAGTCATTATGACGACAAATTGGTGGTGAATAAACTATGCATTGTTAACCTTTTTTCTATATATCTCTAGGGTGACTAATAGGAACAGCAAGTCCGGGTCAAGGTGGACTCGTGTAAGTGACTGTTGACATTTTGACTGATAGTATCAGATTGCAGGAGCCTATTTTGTCCTTTTTTGTTGGAGAAGTGTAATGGTATACTAGGTCCTGAAGAAGCGTCATAGGATCCTTGTGGACCAAAAGAGACGCGAAACATGTCGCGTGGAAATTGCTGACTTCCTCCACGCCTTATCAAGTTTCTAGTGAGTGTTTTGAGCATTATCTCAATCTCACTCCCTTGTTATATTTTTTTAATCTTGGCCATTACCAAACATCAACGAATAAGTGAATTTTTAATGAGGGTTCTGAGCCAATTTTAATCTCTATCGATCTCACCTCTCCCTTCGGAGCCACATTTGGGCTCTGTGGCATCATCAAGAAAAGATCTCCGGCAAAGAGCCCCCCTTCGGGGGGAGCCCATCAGACATTGCAGTGCCGGTCTGACGAGGAGCCGTCCGATGATTTAGCATGACACCCAATAGGGTGTGTGAGGACTCTTGCTCCTATTAATTATGACTCCCTAGTATTCTCTTTTTTCTTTCTGTGTCTTTTTTGGAACAGTGTATTGTATTATATAACGGCACTCTCCGAGATCCTGGGAGCCTACCAACATTTCCAGGACACAATGTGACAGATCCTTGACAACATGCAGGAGAACAGGCGGCTGCAGGAGGGACAGTATCAGGGGATCAGGTAGGACTTGCAGGTCATCAACACCACCCTGATCTCCATAGCAGTGGTACTGGCATACATGGGCAACATCATGAGGGAGGTGGAAGCACAGCAGCAGGCGCCTACCACTAGCCAGTCCATTGACCAGCCCTCCACTTCTGCTGCCACTGGTGGGTAGGAGGCCCCACCACAGGACCCATAGGCCACCAGCACCCCTCCCCCTGCAGAAGGTGAACCACCCCACAAATGTTCCCTGCGACCCAGACAGTAGCCAGAGACACTTGCCAAGACCACCGCCAGGAAATTAGACTCTCTTGATTGTCCCCCTTGTGTCCCACCCTGTCACCTTGTCCACTTTGAACTTCCTTTGCTCCCCTTCCTATGGCCTTTGGACACTGGACCTGTGCTACAAACAGACTGGAACAATAACCTGGACTTTCCTCCGCCATCAACCCATTCCATTGTACTTCCCCTAAATTGCAAAGCACTACAATAAACACCCTTGGAAAAAACTCAACTACTAGTATTTCATGTACTGCAAATCTGTATTGATAGAAACAGTTACATCCATTACAAATGAAATGTACATATTGAGAGCATAGAAATATTGACCTGTAGCTGGCTGTACTGATCACATCAGGACATTGTTGCCATATCACCAACATCTGTAAAATTGTAATCCATAGGTGACAGTAAGTAGAGGTATAAAGTGGGTTATGCCAGCTAGCCAGAGCCCACTGAATACACCAATAGTCATATAAATGTGAAATTGTACTGTCTCAACTGTGTGTCATTGGAAGTACTGACGGATAACTGATGTTCAGTTATCCACATCCCCATCCTCTGCCTTCTCATCCTCACTGTCCTCAGGGTCCCCTGCTGCAACAGGGGCATCTCCAGTCTCTTCCTCCTGCAGAAAAGGTACATGCCGTCTGAGGGCCAGGTTATGCAACATGCAACATGCCACTACTATCTGGGAGACCTTCTCGGTGAGTATCACATGGATCCACCTGTCAGATGTAGGCACCTGAACCTGGCTTTTAGGAGGCCAAAGGTCCTCTCAATTATCCTTTTTGTTCACCCATGTACCTCATTGTAATGTTCTTCAGCTCTTGGCCTGGCATTGCCCTGGCATTCCTCATTATAACGTTCTTCAGGCCTTGCCCTAGCCACGATAGGTTTGGGTAGCCAGAGTCACCTGCAGGTATTGAGGGACAACATTTAGCCACACACTATCCTATTAGGTGAACATCAAAGGCATACACTAACATACATCTGGTGGGGACCAAGGTTCACCTGTAAGCCTCACCCTGTGCCTCTGTAGTTGGCCCATCACATTTGGGATGCTGCTATTCCCTAGGACAAAGGCATCATGCACCGACCCAGGATATTTAGCACTGACAAGGGAGATGTACTGGTCTGCCACGCACAACATTTGCACTTTAATGGAGTGGAAACTTTTACGATTCCTGTACACCTGTTCATTCTGGCAAGGGGGGGCAAACACAATATGTGTCCCGTCCATTGCACCCATAATATCGGTGATATGTCCCATTGCATAGAATCCGGCCTTCACTGTGGCCAGATCTTCCACCTCGGGGAAAGCAATGCAGCTGCACATGTTACCAGGGCAGACAAGACTCTTGCCAGCACGGGTGAGAACATTAGCTGTGACATTCCTGCTGCCAAGCCCACTGTCACTTGGAAAGAACCAGTTGCCAGGAAATTGAGCACTGATAGCACTTGCACAAGAGGGGGGATCCCAGTCGAATGACGGATGGATGAGATCAGGTCAGGCTCCAACTGGGCACATAGCTCTGTGATTGTGGCCTTGTCCAGCCTATAGGTGAGTATAACGTGCCTGTCCTCCAGTGTAGCTAAGTCCACCAGAGGTCTGTACAGAGGGGTATGTCTTGATCTCCTGTTCATACACAGTGGTTGGTATCTAAGGGACACAAGAGTGAGTAGGCTGTCACAATTTGAACTATGGAACCACAACAGCTGTCCACATCGTGCAATTACGTATTGGGACAGTGTAAATTTCTGTGTATGTGCCTATTTATCCTGTGACGCAGCAATTATCGATAGGCCTGTTCACCCCCCTGAAATGGGGACCGCCTGTCCTGTGTGGAGGGACAGGTAGAAGTGAGGTTATTCCGCTGACATTGGGCGTGAACCTCCGTGCAATTCCTCATTGTATAATATTGGGGCCAATGGGGTACAGCGGCCAATGGGGATCTACGCTGATGGTGTACACCGCCGCAGACGTAACTGCCATTTTCTAACTCAATTCTCACTTGTTTCCTGACCTTCAACAGGAGAAGACCTACACTGCATGTGGTGCTGTGACTTGTGCTGGAACCTACTACGGCCCGTGTGACTGGGGAAAGGGCCCCAGCCTTCATGTCGGAGGACTTGGAGTGACTCGTGAATGGGGTCCTACCCCAGTACGGACTGCTGTGTGGGCCTCTAGACCAACAGGTGAGTACACTGTGGGCACGATGCATGTGGCATGGATGCATGGAGATATGTGTGAAGGCATTATCTATTGTTGTGGTACATGTTGTGCACCGGACAATGTGTGTGCCAATGGTGATAGAAACAGGTATGGTGGGCCATGTGTATAAGAAGCTGGACTGTTTAATGGTGTTCTCTTGTCTTTATTGCCTCTACAGGTCAGCACCCATCAAAAGGGAATATGACGTGCCATCGCGAAGGAGGTGTGGACCCTGGGGTTCTATGGCAGGCAGAGCACCCACTGTGGCAAACGGTAGGAGTACCTGAGACGCTGGGCACGGAAGAAAGCAGATGCCCAGTTGGGGATGGCCTCCCAACTAGGAAGTGGTGCCTGTCGGACCCTGACACCTCTGATAGCCTGCATACTGGTGGTGGCGTACCCTGAGCTGGATGGGTGCTTGAGGGAATCACAGCAGCCACAAGGGCATGAGTACAGTGGGTATCATTACATATATTTGCTGGTGTGGTGGTATCCGGGTGGTGTTTGTGTGTTAGTGGGTGCTCCTAAGGCCAGGCTAGACATAGCAGTGTGTGTCCTCTGGAGGGTAATGGTTGCATGGCAAATACATGTAACCTAGCTTATTAGTAGTCCCTTTCTCGCAGGGCATCGTGGGTTTCAGGCTAATTGTGTGTATTGTGTGTGTGTGTCGGGTGTGTGTTGTGCTTGTGTGTGTCACTTTCATTTCCCTCCCACCCTCCCTTGTGTGCTAGGCAGCTGTACTCACCATCGTCATCTTCGTCTTGGTCGGCGTTGGTGTTCCAGGTGGAGCATAACGTAGAACATCATCAGAAGGACTTGCAGTTCGGGTTCCATGGCTGCGTGGTTCTTCCCTGTGTCTCCAATGGTGAGTTATTTTACTTCTGAGCTCCGTTTCCGCCAGGCTTTTGTTGGCATTGGTACTGCACCGGAAAAGGTGGCGGTTTTGTGTAATATGATATGGTGGGCGGTATGGCTCCCGTCTGGCTGTTGGCGGCTAAAGTCATGGTGACTGTTGTTTCTGCTGTGGCGGTTGGTGTAGTACATTGGCTGCCTATGGGAGTTAACTCTGCCATGGTCATAATTTGGCGGTACTTACCGCCAGCCTTTTGTTTGTAATGAGGGCCTCAGTCAGGCACTGAGGGGGGGAGGCCCAACAACCTATAAAAATTAATACGCTCATGAATAATAACCCATTTCTTTCCAAATGAGGTACCCGAGTGGGGCCACCTTCCATTGCCTTACTAAAATTACAAAAGAAGGTAGGAATTCGTAGAAAATAATTTGCAACAACACGTAAGGAAGCAATGTTTTCTAAAAAAATAACAAACCAAAACTACCTATTATTATTTTAAAAGTCTGCAATCAATCCTCCACGTACACCATCTTCTTATCGTGCCCACACCTCTTTCTTCAGTGACCACATAATCTCAACAGGGCCACCTTATTGCTTCCTGCATCATTAACTTTTTTCTGAACTGTACCACATCAACAATCCCCAAGGAAGAACTATGAATTGCACCATAAACTTTTTTGAACTGTCAAAACTAAGACGCTCCAACCACCAGAGGGCTACAGACATTCACCCTGGATTTGTCCTAAGATTTTTAAAAAGGTATATATTTTTGCACAAGTGTACATTTGCTGCCTATTATGGGTACTGCTGAATCCATTCATTGCTAAGGAACAGCCTAGTCTAATGGAGTCCATGTAAAAAACATGGTATCAGCACATGAATTCTGTGGACTTCAAGACATCAGCCAGGACATGTTAAGTCTGTTCACTGATACCACATGCAGTTGGTGCAGACAGGTTTTACTTGTCCCAAAAGGTAGCCCCTGAAAAAGTAAAATGCCTTCTCCACTCATACCTTTGTGAGATTAGGGCACCTGATTAGGAAGTAAACAATCTGACCCGATACAAGACCAATCCAACAGCACTGTACCTTCTCACTGAGTCTAGAGATATCCAAAATGAGCTAAATAGGGAGCACAGGACAGACACCAAAAGCACCAAAAGGGAGGATACTGTTTGGCCTCAACGACTTTCCCAGAAAGAGATTCTTGGTGGTGGCAAAACCACTGAGCCGTTTGTACAAATACGTCCCACTTCCAACTGTGGTCCCAGGATTGCCCTTAGTGTACCTGGGGCTTAGTGGACCCCAGACTTGGAGTCTTAATGTAGAGCCATCCACCTCGATGATACAAAATGGAATGAGCCTCATAGGGGAGGGTTAAATAACAGCATAGACACCCTAGTCGGGAAATCTGGGTTACTGAGATTGCAAGGCATTTGTGGATAGAAGGAAAGGGACAACTCTAATTGTACAGAAACTCAAACTGTATTCCTTATGTTTCAGAGGCAAATTAACCATTCCACTGAGTACGAATGATAACTGAGGCACAATCTTCCACATTCCAGACATGTAATTGTGAACCTCCATGCTGATAGACACTTACTAGCAATGTGGAGAGTTTGCCTACACACAGCTCATCGCTGGATGGTGTGGCCTCTGCTCTCTCATCACCATACACATCCCTACCCCGGTCATTTGTCAGAATTATACCGACACCTGCTAAGGAAGAAGACAACTCCATTGCTTCAGGTTTGAGAGAAAAGAACTGCTGATTATTTTGGCTGAACTCGGTACAAGGGAGATTCCAGAGGAATTCAGACTGCTCTCCAGTGCACAGATATCAGCAGGAGGGTCCGTACCCTTCTTTACTGTGCAGACAATTAATCACAATATCAATCAATCAAGAGCTTGTAAAGCACAGCACTCACCCATAGTGTTGCAAGGTGCTGAGGGCTGACCTCAGAGATCAGTCGAAGAACCAGGTCTTGAGGTCTAACCTGTCTGGCAGTGGCGTTCTTGATCTGTCGCAGTTTGTTCAGGTTCTTCTTGAAGGTTCCAGCGTAGAGGGCCTTGGCGTAGTCAAGTCTGCAGGTGACAAGGGTGTATGTCACAGTTTTCCAGCTGTCAGTGGGTATCCATCTGACGATCTTTCGTAGGAGTCAGAGGATGTAGAAGCAGGAGGAGGTGATGGAGTTGACCCCGCTTGGTCATGGTGAGTGTAGAGTCGAGGATGATTCTGAGGTTGCATGCATGGTCTGTTGGGGAGGGGAGTTTGCTGAGTGTGAAAGGGCCACCAGGAGTTGTCCCAGGTCAACGGTGAGGGTCCCATGACGAGGATCTTAGTTTTATCAGAGTTCAGTTTGAGGAAGCTTTCCCTCATCCAAGTGGCCATAGCTTCTATCCCATCTCTGAAATTCTTCCTGCCTGTTAATGCCTGTTAATGGGTTCTTGATCAGGGAGGTGATCAGCTGGGTGTTATCAGCATAGGAGCATCCAGAAGTTCCTTGTGATGGTGGTGAGTGGGATCATATAGATGTTGAACAGCGTGGGGCCCAGCGATGATCCTCGGGGTACTCCACAGCTGATGTTGGTGGGCTCTGATTGGTGAGGTGGGAGACTGACTCTCTGTGTTATTGCAGCTAGGAAGGAGTGAATCCATTGAAGTGATTTGCTATGTATGCCCGCTGCATGTAGTCTGGTGCATAGTGTACACTGAGATACTTTATCGAAGACGGCTAATCGAGGAGGATGAGGGCTGCTACCTGTCCTTGGTCAGGGAGAGAGCGTATGTAATCTGTGGCTGCGAGCATGGCGGTTTCGGTACTGTGGTTGGTTATTAATCCTGATTGGAAAATGTCTGGGATTTTTTCCTCGATGTGTTGGCATAGCTGAGTTTTGATTACTTTCTCAGCGACTTTAGCTGGGAAATGTGGTAGTAGACGGGGCGGTAGTTCTTAAGGTCAGTCGGGTCAGCTATGGGTTTCTTTAGAAGTGGGCTAATCTCATCGTGCTTCCAGTCTTCAGGGTAGGTTGCTACTTCAAGGGAGCAGATGATGGTCTTGCAGAGTTCTGTTGCAATCCCAGCGCTGGCCTTGTTCAAGCTATAGGTGGTCATTACAACCCTGGCGGACGGAGTTAAAGCGGCGGTAAGACCGGCAACAGGCCGGCGGTAAAAAAAATGGAATTACAAACATGGTGGAAACCGCCAACAAAGACAGCCACTTTAACACTCAGACCGCCACGGCGATACAGACAAACAGCTTGGCGGTCACCGCCAACAGACAGGCGGAAGTCAAAGTACCGCCCACAGTATCACAACCTACCAATCCTCCACCTTTTCTGGGGCGTATTCACTGTGGACAAAAACATGGCGGAAACAGGACTTCGAAGGGAAAAAGCTCACCTCTACACACCCCACGAGGAATCCGGATGCCATGGAACCAGAGCTGCACATTTTTCCAGCCCTCATCTTCTTGCTCCTCTACCAGGAGCACGAACGCTGGCGGCGAAGACAATGGTGAGTACTGCACCTATGACAAAGGGGAGGGGGGAGGGAAAAAACAGGGATACACACACGCAACAGCCCCACCCCCACCCTCACCCACTACAACACACACACTAATACAGCATGACACATTACAGTTACACCCCCCAACCCCCCGGAAGAATGCAAAGACAAAACCAAATCAGTGTAACCATTGTAATATATTAAAATCAAGTACACAAAAATATATATATACACCATAAACAAAATATACACCAAGTTTAGTAGTCCAGGTAGTGCTCCAATGAAGTCCGTGGAACACTGGGCCCACACGGTATGGGCGAGGCCCACACAAGATCCCCGACCATGACGGAGAGAACCCTGCAGGAGCATCAGAGAGCAAGAAAACAGGCACCTCAGGGGGAGGAATAGGGGGGCCTCTCAGTCGGTTGAGTGCATGACGTCAAATCCACAAGGGGGCCACATGCCCACTGTTCCATCCTGGGGAGTGCAAAGCCACAGTCTTTCAAGTCTCTACAGTGGGTGGGTTTCCCACTGTTCCATCCTGGGGAGTAAAAAGCCACAGTCTCTCAAGTCTATACAGCGGGTGGGTTGCCCACTCTTCCATCCTGGGGAGTGCAAAGCCACAGTCTCTCAAGTCTCTACAGTGGGTGGGTTGCCCACTGTTCCATCCTGGGGAGTGCAAAGCCACAGTCTCTCAAGTCCCTACAGTGGGTGGGTTGCCCACTCTTCCATCCTGGGGAGTGCAAAGCCTTTCTCTCAAGTCTCTACAGTGGGTGGGTTACCCACTCTTCCATCCTGGGGAGTGCAAAGCCACAGTTTCTCAAGTGGATAACAGTCTCCACTGGTTCTGGAGGGGGCCTGGTGCCCCGAGTGCTTCATCCTACTAAGGACAGAGGTAGTGGATGTATCTCTCCACTGGTTCTGGAGGGGGCCTGGTGCCCAGAGTGCTTCATCCTGCTAAGGACAGAGGTAGTGGATGTATCTCTCCACTGGTTCTGGAGGGGGCCTGGTGCCCAGAGTGCTACATCCTGCTCGTGACTGACTCAGTAGCGTCAGTGCCCTTGGTGCTCATGGGCCAGCGGTGCTTGAGGCAGCGGTGCCATGTTCAGCGGTGCCTGAAGTGGCGGTGCCCTGTTCAGCAGTGCTTGAGGCGGCGGTGCCCTGTTCAGTGGTGCTTGAGGCGGCGGTGCCCTGTTCAGCGGTGCTTGAGGCGGCGGGCCCTGTTTAGAGGTGCTTGAGGTGGCGGGCCCTGTTCAGCAGTGCTTGAGGCGGCGGTGCCCTGTTCAGCGGTGCTTGAGGCGGCGGGCTCCTGTGCAGCGACTCAGCTGCTGGCGGTCCTCTCTCTCCCATCGGGGCTCGTGCTGGTGGTCCTCTCTGTCCCAGCGGGGCTTGTGCTGGCGGGGCTTGTGCTAGCGGTCCTCTCTGTCCTAGCGGGGCTTGTGCTGGCGGTCCTCTCTGTCCCAACGGGGCTTGTGCTGGCGGTGGCCTCCTGGGTAGCGGGGATGATGATGACGGTGGCCTCCTGGGCAGCGGGTGATGATGGCCTCCTGGGCAGCGGGGACGATGATGGCGGTGGCCTCCTGGGCAGCGGGGATGATGGCGGTGGCCTCCTGGGCAGCGGGGATGAAGATGGCGGTGGCCTCCTGGGCAGCGGGATGATGGCAGTCTCCTCCACCGTGCTGCTCTTCCCAGACTTTCCTGGTTTCTTGTGGCCCTTCCCCACCTTGGAAGGTGTCGCAGCTGACTCCACACTCCCACTGGGGCCCCTGGGAGCGGCTTTGGTTGCTGGAGGCTTCCCCCTCTCCTGCCGGGCACTGGCCAACTTCTGATGCTTGACAGGTGGGGGACTGTCCGTGCTGTGGCTCCGTGCCACACTGGCTGCCCTGGTGGCCGGTGCACTCCAGATTCCGGTGACTACAGGCACCACTGTTCCCGGAGATGTTCTGGCTGAGGTGCTAGGTTGGGACCTGGAGAGTCGGGCACTAGGAGACGGACGGGGTGGGGGAGGTGTGGGAAAGAGGTCAAGGTTGGACAGGAAACGTTTTTGGGAGACAGTGGGATGGGTAGCTGGAGGGGGTTTGGGAGTGGAGGAAGAGGTTGTGGTTGTAGGAGGTGTTCGTGAGGTGGATGGCTGTTGGGTGGTGTGTGCCTGCGTTTGTGTATCTTGGGAGGTAGCGTCACAGACACACTGGGAGAGGACACAGGGGACATGTGAATGGTAGTGGGGGTGGTGGTGACTGCACGTGAGCGGGGTGTGGTGGTGTGTGTGCTGGTGATGGCAGTAGTGGCTGTAGATGTAGTGCATGCAGGTGTGAGTGTAGACGAGACTGGGAGGGAGGAGGGAGACGAGGAGGAGGGGGACACAGTGGAGGCAGTGGATGTTGGTGTGTCTGCATCTGTGTGATGCTTGCGTGAGTGCCTGTGGGATGTGTGTTGCTTATGTTTGCTGAGCTTCCCTTGTGTGTTGACGTGTGTGCATGCTGGTCTGAAGGTGTGTTTGGGATAGGCTGGGGTACAGGGGATTGGGTCTGGGTGGAGGAAGTTGGGAGTGGGAGGCATAGACACAGGGACAATGGCTGCCATCAGTGCTGAAAAGCTCGCTGAAGGGCCGCCTGACCAGAATGAATGCCCTCCAGGAATGCATTGGTTTTTTGCAACTGCCTTTCGACACCCTGGATGGCATTCAAAATGGTAGACTTTCCAACAGTGAGGGACCTGAGGAGGTCAATGCCCTCCTCACTGAGGGCAGCAGGGGTGACTGGGGCAGGGCCTGAGGTGCCTGGGGCAAAGGTGATGCCCACCCTCCTGGGGGAGCGGGCACGGGGCAAAGGCTGATGGGCTGCTGGGAGAGTGGTACCGGTAGGGGAGGTGGCCTGTAGATGCGGGGGGCACAGATGTTGCCGCCACCACAAGGGAGCTCCCATCAGAGGACGAGTCCGTATCGCTGGGGTCAGCTCCTCTCCCCGTCGTGGAGCTCCCCTTTCCCTCCGTCTCACTGGTGAACTCCGAGTCCGTAGTCTCGCCCTCCATGGACATGTGGGATGCAGCTCCCTCGTGCTCCGGTGCCACTGCTCCTCCGTCTGATGATGCTAATGCACACAAGAACAGGGAGACCATAAAAAGAGGGGGGGACGACAGAAGAAAGACATGTTGAGTGCATCCATTACCGCTACCGTTGGCGGACACGACAGACACAGAAGCCCCCTGCACTACGCCGTGCTCTTGGGCTCCACTGTTCAATCCCTGGGAAATGGCCTACTAGGCTATGGACGACATCTGCACACATGGATGACACAGGGGCATGACTAAGTGTACTTGGCACTCTACAGAGGTGGGGTGGGGTGCCACATGGCCTGCCTTACAGAGGGACCTTGCCTACTAAACTCGCCCTGGCCTAAGGGAACCCACAGCCCACCTCCCCCACCCAGACCCCTCCACTGCGCGCAAAATCAGTAGGATGAGAGTGTACTCACCCCCTTGTGGCTGCTGTGATGCCCTCAAGCGCCCACGCCACCGCCAGGATCCTGAACAGCAGGGGGGTCATGGTGTGACGGGCACCCCTCCCACGTTAGGAGGCCATCTCCAGCTGAGCCTCCGCCATCTTCTTGCTCCAGTGGCGAATGTCATCCCATCTTTGCCAGCAGTGGGTGCTCCGTCTGTGGTAGACCGCCAGGGTCCGGACGTCCTTGGCGATGGCACGCCAAATATATTTTTTCTGGTGGGCGCGGACTTACATGATTTATACAGGGGGAAGAGAAACGTATTACCAACTGCACCTCACAGTCATTGGCCCCCATCCCTACCCTTGCCATGTGGCACATGCACTCACTCCCCCCCTTCTTACATCCAACCCTCTCCACACAGGCATAGCACATACAGCATGCTCCCAGTCTACTTACTTGTTTGTCTGGAGGACCGTAGAGTAGCGTGTACTGGGGGAGGACCCCATCCACGAGTTTCTCCAACTCCTCCAATGTGAAGGCAGGGGCCCTTTCCCCAGACACTCGAGCCATTGTCTCTTCCAGACCGAGGTCACAGAAGCACTTGCAGTGTAGATCCTCTCCTGTTGAAGATCAGGTATTGAGTGATTAAACAGATAGAAAATGGCGGTCACGTCCGCGACGGTGCGTACCGTCACTGCCAGCGTACATCGTCATTGGCTCCTGGGACCCATAGGGTCCAATGTTAACCAATGCAGCATTGTGCTGCGGTCTTCGTCCGCCTACCGCAACAGTGTACAACACCAGCGCAGTTACCTCACATCCCATTGTCCCACTTTAGAGGTCAGGCAGCCGCCATTTCAGGGGCCCACATGGCTTCATTTTTAACTGCGTCACACAAACCTAGGCCTAGACTCAACACACATAGAGGCCACTTTTCGGATTATGATTTGTGTTCTGTGTAAGCTGTGGGTACGTACCTCTGAGTTGGTTGACTCTGTGCTCGCTGTTGTCCTTGATAGGCACCGTCCGCTGGGACATGTGAGGAGATGGCGGCATCCTCTGGTGTACAGACAGCTGGTGGACCTATCGACAATGGAGGAACAACATGTGATCATCACCTAGAGGCTTGACCGTGCCACAATCCAGGAACTGTTTACCCAGCTGGAGCCAGACCTGATGTCAGCTCTCCACCATCCCACAGGAATCACCCCTCAAGTGCAGGTGCTGTCAGTGCTCCATTTCCTGGCAAGTGGGTCATTTCAAACAACAGTGGTCATAGCATCAGGGATGTCCCAGCCTATGTTTTCCAACGTGTTGTCGAGAGTGTTGTCTGCCCTGCTGAAGCACATGCGCAGCTACATCGATTTCCCTCAGGTGGAGGATTTGCCTACAGTGAAAGGTGATTTCTATGCACTGGGTCATATCCCCAACATCATAGGTGCCATTGATGGGACACATGTGGCTTTGGTCCACCCCGCAGGAGTGAACAGGTGTACAGAAACCAGAAGAGTCATCATTCTATGAATGTCCAGATGGTATGTTTGGCAGACCAGTACATCTCCCATGTGAATGCCAAGTTCCCTGGCTCAGTGCATGACGCATACATCCTGCGGAATAGCAGCATCCCTTATGTGATGGGTCAACCCCAGAGGCACTGTGTGTGGCTATTAGGTGAGCACTTGGAAGCAAGTCAGTGGGAATTGTTGTCTGGGTCTGGGGTTATCCCTACAGGTTATTGTGTGTCTAACAGTTGTCCCTCGCCATTTGCAGGTGACTCTGGTTACCCCAACCTGTCATGGCTACTGACCCCAGTGAGGAATCCCAGGACAAGGGCAGAGGAATGCTACAATGAGGCCCATGGGCGAACACGGCGGATAATCGAGCGGACCTTTGGCCTCCTGAAGACCAGGTTCCGGTGCCTCCATATGACAGGTGGATCCCTCTTCTACTCACCAAAGAAGGTGTGCCAGATCATCGTGGCCTGCTGTATGCTTCACAACTTAGCTTTGCAACGACAGGTGCCTTTCCTGCAGGAGGATGGTCCAGATGGCGGTGCTGTTGCAGCTGTGGAGCCTGTGGACAGTGAAGACGAGGAAGCAGAAGAAGAGGACATCGACAACAGGGACTCGGTGATCCTGCAATATTTCCAGTGAGACACAGGTAAGAATACAGACCTGCCTACTACATGTACTTTAAAACTACTACCTCTCTACTGTCTGTCGTTTTCAGCCAGTGTATGGTCACTGAGTAGTCACTTTCCCTTACGATTTCACAAATGTGGGTCCCACTGTGTGATGTCTGCTTTGATTCCTCATGGAATAGAGCTGTGTGACATAGGTATGTTGACATTACAATTGAAAGAGCTTTTTGCCACAGTAATTGATAATACACTAATTCGAAATCACAGACTGACTCCAGATTGTTTTGTGCTTCAAGGGTGTTTATTTAAGTGCTCAATATTGGAGGGGGTTGCAAAATGGGGAGGGGTGTTTGTGGAGGTATGTCCATGGCAGAGTCCAGTCTATTGGTCTCACAGGTGCATTGCCCAAATGGGCATAGGAAGTGGAGCTGGGGCAGTTTAAGGATGGACAGGGTGACAAAGTGGGACAGAAGGATGACATTCAGGGTGGTCTTATTTCTTGGCGGGGGTCTTGGCATCGTTCTCTGTCTTTGCCCTGGATCTCAGGGACCATTTGCGGGGTGGTTCGCCCTCTGCAGGTGGTGGGGTGCTGGTGTGGTGGTCCTGTGGCACTGCCTCCTGTCCACTAGCGCCGGCGGAGGTGGTTGGCAGTTCATCGTCCAAGCTAGTGGGGCCCCTTGTTGTGCCACAGTGTCCCTCCTGGTGTTGAGTACTTCCTTCAGCACCCCTACGATGGTGCCCAGGGTGGAATTGATGGCTCTGAGTTCCTCCCTGAAGCCCAAATACTGTTCCTCCTGCAGGCGCTGAGTCTCCTGAAACTTGGCCAGTACCGTTGCCATCGTCTCCTGGGAGTGGTGGTAGGCTCCCATGATGTTGGAGAGGGCCTCGTGGAGAGTGGGATCCCTTGGTCTGTCCTCCCCCTGTCACACAGTAGCCCTCCCAGTCCCCCTCTGCTCCTGGGCCTCCGTCCCATGGACCGTGTGCCCACTGCCACTACCCCCAGGTCCCTGTTATTGCTGGGGTGGTGGGTTAGCCTGGGTTCCCTGTATTGGTGGACACACTGCTGATTGACGTGTCCTGGGGACCGAGGTATGGGCCCGCTGGGTGGGTGCTGTGCTGGTGTTTCCAGAGGGGGGAAGCTCTGTAGTGGCCTGTGACTGTGTGCTGGGAACTGACTGTCCCGAGGTCCCCGATGGGCCGTGCTGGTCATCTAGATCCAGTTGGGCAGAGCTGCTGTCATCACTGTGGGCCTCTTCTGTTGGTGGTGTGGACATGTCTGGACCCTCCTGTGCGGTGACATTGGGTAGAGGTCCTGCAGGGGTGTAAAAGCATGATTATTGCATCTGTGTGTGTCATGGTGTGCAATGGGTGGGTGACCGTGTACCCCAGTGCTTGCATTCCTGTGTGGGACCTTGTGTGGTGATGGTTTAGGGGGGTGTATGGGTTTGTGCAGTGGGCATGCTTTGGTGTTGGTTGTCCATGCTTTGTAGTTGCATGCAGGGCTTGGTGTTGGGATGTGTGGTTTGTGATATTGGGACATTTGTGAGGAGTTGGAGTGATGGGGTGAGGGTGAGGGTGGGGGTATGTGATGGCATGCAGGTAGGGTGGGGGATGTAATAGTTAAGATTTTACTTACCAGAGTCCATTCCTCCTGCTACTCCAGCGAGGCCCTCAGGATGCAGAATCTCCAAGACCGGCTCCTCCCATGTTGTTAGTTGTGGGGGAGGAGGTAGGGGTCCGCCGCAAGTCCGCTGAACCGCAAGGTGGTGTCTTGAGACCACGGAATGCACCTTCCCCCGTAGATCATTCCACCTCTTCCTGATGTCATCCCTATTTCTTGGGTGCTGTCCCGCTGCGTTGACCCTGTCCACTATTCTTCGCCATAGCTCCATCTTCCTTGCAATGTAGGTGTGCGGCACCTGTGATCCGAATAGCTGTGGCTCTACCCGGACGACTTCCTCCACCATGACCCTGAGCTCGTCCTCCGAGAACCTGGGGTGTCTTTGCCGTGCCATGGGGTGGTGTGGGTGATGTGTGGGGTGGTGTGTGTGGTGATAAGTGTGCTGATATGTAGTGGTGTGTTGTGTGAAGTGCGTGGAAGTTATGTGGATGATGGTCTGGTGTGCCTGTGGATGCTAGTATAGTTGATGGAGGTGTCTCTCTCTGTGATTCTGGTCGTAGGGGGTTGTGGGTGATGTGGGTGTGTGTTTTATATTGTATTGGGTGTCTGGGAGTGGTGTGTGTATGTGTATCAGGTGTGTGTATTTTGAATTGTCCAATGTGGCTGTGTTTTGTAAATGTGTGTGTATTTTGAGCGCAGCGGTGTGTACCGCCAAAGGAATACCGCAGTTGAAAGACCGCAGCGTGGATTCGTTTGTCATGATAGTGTGGGCGTATTTCATTGGCGTGACGGTGGAGGTTTTGTTTTTGCCAGTTTATCACGGACCTTGGTGTGGCGGACTTGTGTGGGTGTCTGAATTTTGGCGGATTCCGTGCTGTGGGTCATAATAGCTGTGGCGGATTTCCACGGGGGCGGCAGCGTGTTGGCGGTGTTCTGCATGGCAGTAAGTGGATTTTACTGCCAATGTTGTGATGACCGCCATAGTGTGGGCAGGGGTTTGTCAGGGCTCCAGAGTGGATGCTGCTCATGTTGGAGAGGGTGTCGTCTGTCGTGAGGTAAGTCCAGGTGTGGGAGTGGGTTTGGCTGATCTGGCGCGGGTGTTTTTGTTTGGTTCAGAGCGTCTTGGGGTCCGGAAATGTTGTCCTTAATCTTCCTGTAGAAGAAGGTGGTCAGTCTGTCACAGAGTTCCTGAGATGGAGGGCATGTCAGTGGTCTTGGCATGTGGTTTGGCAAATTCTTTGATGACGTTAAAAGGTTCTTTAGTGTTGTGAGAGGTGGAGTTGATGCGGTCTTGTAGGGCATCCTTCTTGGTAGTCGATCTTGTGGTGGTTTTGAAGTCTGCCAGGTCTTGCAGGGACTTGCTGTTTTTTCACTTTTTCTCCAGCCTCCTGCATGCGCACTGATATTCCTGGAGTGTGGGGGTGAACCAGCTAGCTTTTTTGGAGGATTGTTTCCTGTGGTCATTCGGAGTGGAGTTAGGGTGAATCCATTTGCGGAGGTTCCGGGCTGATGTTTTGGCATCTGTTGTGTCAGGGGGAGGAGAGTTGGTGAGGAAGCTGGTGAGTTGCAGCTCCGGGATGTGATTCCATCTTCTCTAGGCAGGGGGTGTTGATTGAGTGTGTGCTGTGGCATGGAGGTGGAAGGGGGTCAAGACGCCAATGGTGACATTGCTGCTGGCAGAAAGATGTGGTCGAGAGTGTGTCCAGTGGTGTGCGTTGCTGAAGTAACCAGTTGCTTGAGTCCGATTATGTCCAGGTTCTCGAGTAGTGTTGCGGTGTTGTGGTCAGTGTGAAATTGAAGTTGAGGTCTCCTAGAAGCAGGTAGTTGCTGGAGTTAGGTGTGCTGGGAGCAATCCATTTATAATGCCTTTTTAAAGTTTGCACATGGCTACCACCCAACTTTAGTTTGTGGTAATTGCATTTCCTAAATGCCCAATTCGCAATGCCCAATTCGCATTTAGGAAAGGCTTGATACATGTGCTTTTGAATTTGCGATTTCCAATTTTGAGAATTTGTGATTTCCAATTTTGAGAATCGCAATTTTCAACACAATTTTAAGGAATCACTAAGATAGCTATTCCTTAAAATTGCACTGCGAATGCCTTTCATACATTGTGAAAGGCAATTTTGCATTCACAAACGGACGAATTTTGCAATTCACCCTGTTTGCGAATGCAAAAAAGGTTGATACATCCGGCCCTTGGCACTGTGATTTTGGCCTTGTTGGGCCACATTAGCTTTAAAAAGTTATGCTAATGTGGCGCAAGGAGGCAAGGAGGTACTAAGAGCTCTTAAATCTGCCTGGTAATGTTTAATTAAATGAACTGCTCCTGATTTGCCAGATGTCTCTTGTCTTTTATTTTTTTTATAGAGAAATTCACATTCGAGGAATAATGTCTTCCATGGGGGTCATGTAGGTGTTAAACAATGTGGGGTTGAGGAATGAACCTTGGGTTATGCAGCAAGTGATGTTCTTGGGTGCGGAGGTGAAGGGAGGCAGCCAGACACTCTGAGTGCATCCTCTCAGGAAGGAGGTGAAGTGATCCATTTGAGGATGCCGTCTTGTATGCCAATGCTGTGAAGTCTGTTGTTGAGGGTGTGATGGAAACGGTGTGGAAAGCAACTGATGAGGAGGATCAGTGCAGCGGGGTCCCCACGATTGAGGAGTGCTCTTATGTTGTCTGTGGCAGCGATGAGTGAGGTCTCGGTTCTATAGTTGGTACAGAACCCTGATTGGGAGATGTCCCGAAGATTGTTTTCCTCCAGGTAACTGATGAGCTGATGATTGATGGTCTTCTTTGGCAGGGTACGGTAATAGGGAGATTGGTCGGTAGTTTTTTTGAGTTCACTAGGGTTGGAACAGGGTTTCTTTAGGATGGGTCTGATTTCCGCATGTTTCCATTTGTCCAGGGAAACTGCTGAGGTGATAGAGGTGTTGAGAACGTTGGTGAGTTTAGTTCTGATGCGGTTGTTTCTGAGGCTGAACAGGTGGTGGAAGCATGAGTCAGTGGGTGTCTGTTGGACTTTTTTGGTTATGCAGGGTCATCCCCAATCTTTTTGCCTCCTACCTCCTATTTTTTCTGACCTGTTGCTGATGGCTTTTGAGCTCTGAGCATTTTACCACTGCTAACCAGTGCTAAAGTGCATATGCTCTCTCTGTAAATGTTATGGTTGATTGGTTTATCCATGATTGGCATATTTGATTTACTAGTAAGTCCCTAGTAGAGTGCACTAGAGTGCCAGGGCCTGTAAATCAAATGCTACTAGTAGGCCTGCAGCACTGGCTGTGCCACCCACATAAGTAGCTCTGTAATCATGTCTCAGAACTGCCACTGCAGTGTCTGTGTGTGCAGTTTTTAACTGTAAATTCGACTTGGCAAGTGTACCCACTTGCCAGGCCGAAACCTTCCCTTTTCTCACATGTCTGACACCCCTAAGGTAGGCCCTAGGTAGTCCCAAGGGCAGGGTGCAGTGTATGGTTCAGGTAGGACATATAGGCCCTCATTACAACCCTGGCGGTAAATCCCGCTTTCCGCCGTGTCCAATGGGGTGCCAGACAACACCCTGTGGGTTGACCACTTCCTGTGAAGTGCGGCAAAAATCTATCTCAGGAAGCAACATTCTTTAAAAATCCAATATGAAGGAAATCTCTCCTTGAAGTTTACATCTGGCTGAGTCCACCTACTGGTGTGGTCAAGTTTCCCTAACGTACCTCCTCCAGTCCCTCTCCTAATCTAATTATTGGGGGCTCCCATCTGGCTGGGGGAACAGGAAATGAAAGAGGTCCATTTTTTGTTCCAGGAGACTTTCCCTCATTTTTGGCCACTCTCACCCATACTGCTCTGCCAGCTCCTGCAGCAGTTGCTTCCTTTCTTTCAGCCCATTCCACTTCACACCTCATTAAGGTAGCCTGGCTGAGTCTGCATGAGGTTGACCAATCAGGAAAAAACACCGCAGGGCTAAATTTGGTAACTTTCAGAAAGAGTTCTAAAACTCTTTCCCTGTGCTAGTTATAATAAATTAAGCATTGGCAAGTTGTTGGATTTATTATAACATTTCAATTGGTACCAGACTTGATACATTTAGGTCATTTCTACTGGACTTCATTTTTGTGAAGTAAAGTCTCCCAATGTTAGCCTATGGAGGCCAATTGGCTACAAAGGGGGAAAATAATTTGACTGTTTTTCCCTCACCAGGGCTTGTAAAACTTCTTTTATAAAGTCACAGCTTATATTTACACTGTATCCAACCCTTGGGACACCTAGGGAAGACCGTAGGCGTGACCTATATGTACAAATAAGGCAGTTTGAGACTTTGGAAGTCCAAAGTCAAATTTGGGGTTAATTTTAACTTGAAAGCAGCCAGCCAGGCTTCAAAATGACACCAAGGACCACAACAATACACCTGGGGTGCTCTAACTATATTGGGGTCCCTAAACCTAAATGGCCTCCCATATTCAAAGGACTTATAGGTAGGCTGTCAGAGCCAATTATTATTATGCCTAATTTGCATATGCCATTTTAAACAGAGCACTGACCCTGGGACTGGTTAGCAGTGCCCAGGGCACAATCAGAGAGAGACAACACCAGTATCAACTGAGAAAAGGTGCAAAACGTGGGGGGGGGGTGGCTTCTGAAATCAGCCCAGTTTTCCCACAGATAGATAGACTGACAGATAGATTGATAGATTAATACCAGCAATCAGAATCAACATATAGTCTAACTGCCATATTATGTCTAAAACTATTAGTACAGAATATGATCATATTGCATTTAATATTAGAAAATCAACAACTGATGGGACATCATTTTTGGAAACAATGTTTATGACATACAATTTCTGTTAGATACTTTCAATAATTCTATGAAATTCAACAGATGGAGACTTCCCACAACATCTAGAGCATCAAGTTGACCACCAGTGAAGACTGACATATGATCTAGATTTTATGAAAACACCTTGTTTGTCTCCACCTCTCCTTCACATTAGTTACCCCAGCTGTTATCCCACCATGTCCTCTGATACTGCCTTATCACCATCTGAAAGGCTCTTAAAAGGGAGACCCTGCCCCGCCACCTACGATGACACCACCCACACCTTTCTGGAACTTAAATATTTCAGAATTGTGACCTATGTGGTGTTTTTCCAGAGGTTCCAGCATTCCACCAGGTCCGTGGAACCCTGTGAAGTGAGTTGCCTATCTTGGCGAGTAGGCTGATTACCAGAGCAACCTGAAACTCCGCTGCCCTGCCGAGGGAGTTGGTGTTTCAGTGGCCATTTGCATTGGTTAGATGCAGTTTTAAAGCATGGTTATCAACATCAAAGGTTTGTCACAGTCATCTATCGACCACCCCCTAAGCTTCTCTATTCCACCATTGCCACAGCCATGTAGTTCAGCAGATGTGAGTAGAAGTATTGAGCAGCTCTAGGCCATTACACATATTCAGCCCTAGGCTACTGTACATCCATCCTAGCAGAGATTGATGATTAGTGTCCAGGCTTCAAACCCACACAACAAAGTTTATTGATAATGTATCTTTAAATTAAATTTTCCAGTTTTTCCAATAATATTCCACACATTTTAAGATGTAATAGCATATTTAACTCATTGTACTGCTCTATTCTGTTTCGTTTCCTTTTTTTTTTTTTTTTTTTTTTTTTATTGGTGGAAGAAAACATATTACATAAACATCTTTAAATCATTATAAACTGAAAACTTACAGTAAGATAATCTATGGGGGTAAAGAGAAAAGATAAACGAAAAAGGGGGATAAAAGATAAGGTACAGAATAATAAAGAAAAAAAATAAATAAATAATAATAAATAAAAACAAAAAAGGGGGGGGAAAAACCATCACCAAATTAAATCATTCATATCAAATACAGAGCCTAACCACCCCACAAATACTAGCTTGGGAATGGTACCCCTTAATTCGAAGATGGGTGACCCCGGCCGGTATGGGCCTGTACCCAGGCCTGAAACAGACCCCATATTGTCTTCCCCTTCCTCCTGGCCTGTTTCCCCTTCCGTTCATACAATGATTTTTCCAAGTAGTAAGAGGAAAGCAACCTAGCCAACCATTGTTGCCAGGATGGGGGTCGTGGATCCAGCCATGCCGATGCTATACAAATTCGAGCCACCGCCATGGCTATGAATATAAATGCCCTACAAGGTCCAGCGATTTCGCCATCTGTCCCAAAGACCATAATTTCAGGTGTAAGGTCTATATCATAGCCCACTACTTCCTTCAAAACAGATTGGATCCCTTCCCTTAAAGCTTTTAATTCCCCACAGGTAGCCATCATATGGATAATATCTGTTCCGTACATCCCACATCTCGGACAGCTTGTTCCTGTCGTACATCCCCATTTGACAAGATGGGCTGGTGAATAATACAGATCAAATATAGTCTTATAATGCTGCGCTTGTAGGGAAGATGATAATAAAGTAGTGCATCCCAACTCCAATGAACTCAGGAAATTGCTACTACCCTCTGCCATTTTCTTACTCCACCTCTCCTTATGTTTTTCTAGATCGTCAGCTTGTTCTACTAAAAAGATAGGGTAGGTTGACCTAATGGCTAAGCTGGGTTTTGCCAACATATCGTCCAGCAATTGGATACTTTTGAATCCCTGAGCCCCCCCTGTTTTTTTCCCTAAAAAATCCCTTATCTGTAAGTATTTGAAAAAATCCCTTTTCTGTAGCCCATACTGTTCCTGTAGGTCTCGAAATGTCTTGACCCCCGAGTTATCAAAAAGATTTCCTAACCGAGTTACACCTAATGTACACCACTTCGCCATATATTTATCGTGAAATATTTCTGGGAGTAATGGATTCTTCTTGATCATAGTATAATAATTATATCTACCTAGTCCTTTTTTTTTACACCAAAATCGCCACCACTTGTGAGCGGCTTCTAACACTTTATACCTAGTTTTTTTGTAATATCCAGGCTCATGGTATGTTACTAGACACCCATTGGCAGCTTCTCCTATCTGCAGCTCATATATGTTGGGGCTGTCAACAATTGTAGTACCTTCCATATCAAATCCGAATAGTGGGCGCATGTATTGAAAGGCTGCTGCCAATTGATACAATTTTATATTCGGTAAGGACCATCCACCCCTTTCCCGTGGAAGAGACATATATTTACTCGCTCTCCTGCACTTTCCATATGCCCATATAAACCTCATGATCATTCTGTCAATCTCTTTAAATTTTAGATTGGAGTATTACAATGGGATAGTGCGAAATAAATACAACAGCTTCGGAAGGAAAATCATCTTTATCATATTGCATCGTCCTACTATAGTTAAATGTAGATTATCCCATCTACGTGCATCTTCTCTAAATTTAGCAAGTATAGGATCTATATTTAAATTTACTACTTTATCTATATTCGGTGTGATATTAATACCTAGGTATACTGCATGATCCACCCTCCGTGTATCTTTAATATTTGTATATTGATTAGCCAACAGTTGTGTCTTGGCTCCATTTAACGAATATCCAGAAAACCGACCAAATTTTTTCGCCACCACTTCTATTTCTTTTAGTGCTGAATCAGGGGATGGGGTTAGTATGGCTATATCATCTGCGTATGCTAGAACTTTGGTATCCCATCCCTGCCTGTGAATTGGTGGTATCTTATTATTCGCTTCCAATTGTCTCAGCAAAGGGTCTATATACAGAGCAAAGAGAAGAGGAGAGCAGGGGCACCCCTGCCTGGTTCCTCTCCTAATCAATATAGTCTCAGATTGTCCTCCCATTAGTTGTATTTTCGCCGCTGGGGATCTGTATAAGGCCCTAATTGCTGTAATGAATTGCCTCCCTAGCCCAAGCTGTTCCATTACAAACCACAAGTACTTCCACTTTACCCGATCAAAAGCTTTCTCTGCATCCAGAAAGATAGCCGCCATAGGCTCTTTAACAGCTTCCGTGGAGTCAAAGAGTGCTAAGACTCTCTGAATATGATTAGTCGTGTCTCTCCCTGGAATAAACCCGTGCTGCCATGGAGAAACCATCTTTTTGATCACCAATGACAATCGGGCGGCCAAGATCTTTGAATATATCTTGGCATCACTATTTATTAATGTGATCGGGCGATATGAGGCAGGATTTAATGGGGATTTGCCCTTCTTCTGGAATATGACTATGTTAGCTAGGTCCCAAGACGGGGGATTTTCCCTCCTTTTTGTACCTGAACATACAGCTCCAACATTACCGGAAGCAAAGGTGACTTAAAAACTTTATAAAATTCTAGGGGGATAGCATCAGGGCCAGTAGCCTTCCCTGTGAGCAGATTGTTGATTGCCATTTCTATTGCTGTAATGTCTATCTGTTCTCCAAGGAATAGCTGGTCGCTCTTATCTAGTTTTCCTGTCGTGATAGGATACAAAAACTCTAAGGCTTCTTCATCCGAATAAGCCACTGTATCATCATATAGTTCCTGATAGTACCCATGAAACACCTTTCTTATTTTATCCACCTCTGATATTAGCTGTCCTTGTCGATCTAGGATCTCCCTGATTACCCCAGCTGCTGTTTTCTGTACTGCCCGAGCCGCTAATAGCCGCCCGGCTTTTTCCCCAAACTCAAGCCTTTGTGCCCGCTGCGCTAAATATTTCTCCGCTATTTTTTGAGCTGTAGTCTCATTTGCTGCTGCTTTGATTATAGCAACCTCTTCCTGTACTTTTGTTATATCTGCTCCAGCTTCTATAGCCATGGCTAGCTGTCTCTCTGCACACTGCAACTTTAATTGAAACTCTATTATTCTCCCTTGAACCTCCTTTTGCCTATTAATACTAAAGCTTAATGTTTCTCCACGTATACCAGCTTTCAGAGTATCCCAAACCATTTCTACTGAAGCGGATCCCCTATTGAACCCCAAAAATTTGGTTATCCATTTGGTCATATGTTCACGGTATTCTGGATTTTTTAAAAGACCCCTTTCAAAGGTCCATCTACTACTCTTTAATTCTAGCCCCTCCAACTCCAAATCTAGCACTATAGGGTTATGATCTGAAACCATCCGGGGATATAATTCGATCCTAGCCTGCTTTAAGAAAACCGGGGAGATTAAAAAATAGTCAAGACGTGCTAATTTCTTATGCGGAGCCGAGTAATAGGTATAACCGGGATCAGGTTTGCGCAGCTTCACCCAAGCATCCACTAGCCCTAATTCTTGTTGCAGAGCACCCATGGCCTTATACACCCGAGGTTTGCGCCCTTGATACTTTTTAGTTGCGAGTGCTAACACATCCTGTAATCCCTCCCACGAGCCATTAAAGTTAAAATCACCACATATGATATAGGGAGGTACCCATCCTGTGAGCTCAATGGCTAAGGTATCAATTACTATCGGATCGTCCGTGACCGCCCCATATATGGAACATAAAGTGAAGCTGCTATGGCCATATCTACATTCTAAGATTGCCCATCTTCCACCAGCATCAGCCTTTTGCCGAGTAAATTGCAATTTGTTGGTCCGGTCTAAAATCGCCACTCCTTTAGTTTTAGCTTCTTGTTTGGACCAAACAATTGCCTTTAGGCCCAGTGAGCCGAAAATCCCGGAGTTTTTATATTCTATGTGCGTTTCTTGCAGGCAGTAAATATCTGCCTTGAAGATTTTCAATTCTTCAGCAACTCTCCTTCTTTTATGAGGATCGTTCAGACCACATATATTAATTGATGCAATTCTGAATCTAGCCATACCCCCTTTTTTTTTTTATACTTTCGGATCTCTTTTTTTTGGGGTCACTCAAATTTCCATATCTAGCTACACCATCCCTTAGGTTTCCTTTCCTTCCTTTTCCATTTCTTTCCCCGATATCTCTCGTCTCCATTGACTGTTCCCTTTCCACATTTTTCCCCAGTTTTACCATTATGGATCCTCCCTCCACCCTTCTTACTTTCCCTTTCCCCATCCCCTTCCCTTTCCCCTCTCCTTTGCCCTCCCCCCAGGCCAGTCACCCCCTACCCCACCCCTGCCACCCCCCCCCCCACTGACACTGGCCCCCCATTCTGTAGAGCAATCAGACCCCTAATGGCCTGAATGTTGATGTCGTGCGTATGTCAGCCTGTCCCAGCCCACCGGTACCCCAAGCGCCTATGTCTTCCCTATTTCCCTCCCCCTTTATACTCTATACACTTACCCCCGTCAGATATTCTTTTGCTTTGATTTCTGACGTAAAAACTCTTATTTTCCCATTCATTATGGTTTTTAGCCTAGCGGGGGCCAGCAGATAGGCCTCACCTCCTTTCTCAAAAAATGGCTTGATAAGCTGCCATAGCCGCCATCTCCGCTCAACTGTAGCATGGCAGAAGTCTGGGCGGGTAAAAAATGTAACCCCATTATAAGTACGCGGATTTCTGGGAGGGGTTTTATCTGCAATTTCTTGACGTACCAGATAGCTCCCTAGATATACCAGGACCGCTCTTGGGTATTTAGCGTCTGCCCGTTGACTACCCTCCCGTGTATTTAGCGGGAACCTGTGAGCCCTCTGTACCTCATTGTCCCAGTCCCGATTCCCTAATTCTGGAAAAGACCCGCGCAGAAGAGTAACCATGTATGTCTGCATATTGTCCCCTTCCAGTCCTTCTGGTATACCCAGAAAGCGAAGATTGTTCCTTCTTTGTCTGTTTTCCAGATCTTCTAGCTTCCACATCACATCCGTTAGCTGTCCATCTCGGGTGGCATTCTGTTCTTTAAGAGTGTCCATATCATCCTCGACTGCCACTATCCGATCTTCCATGGAGCATAGCTTCGCTTCGATTTCCTTGCAAGATTTAGCTACCTTGCGGACTGATCCTTGCAGTCTCTTTGTGGCAACCCTTGCTCGATGGCTATCGATCCGCGTCTCCGTTTGAAGCTCTTTGATTGAGCTATAAATTGACTGCAGGATCCCCACATCGGTGCCACTTTCATAGTTTCTACCAGTGGTACCTATCTCTCCGGCTGCAGGTCCCGGATCGCTTCCATTTTTATCTTTAGCGGAGCTTTGGTTGCCACCTGTAGAAGTGTCAGCCAAGTTAATCCCTGTATAGTCCCACCTTAAGGACCTACCATTCCTAGATGCCATACTTTCAGAGCCCTCTTGTAAACCAGAGCGTGATTTAACAGATTTCCTTTGGCGAGCCTTACGTACTGTGCACTCCCCACTTGCAGATTTGTTGCCTGTTTCAGATATCTCGCTCTCGTCAGTTTCACTAAAACTACAATCAGCGCTACCAAGGTCGGACTCCTCTGTCAAGGAATAAAACTTATCACTACTTTCTCTGCCCCAATCGTTTAGTTGGAGATTTTCCCCCCCCCCCATAATTTGGTCCCTTATTTTAGGACTGCCGGGAGGATTGGCAGGTTCATTCTCCTCTGCTGTGTGTCCTAATAGGCCGCCAGGTTTCCCCTTATTTTGGAGGTCCACCTGTTCACATTGCTCCACCTGTTGGGTTTGTGACTGCCCATTTTCGCAAAGACTGAGCACTTTTATAGTTGCTTCCCGACTGATATCTTGATTTTCTGACATGTTTGCTG
The DNA here is from genome assembly GCF_031143425.1 of Pleurodeles waltl. Lineage (NCBI taxonomy): Eukaryota > Metazoa > Chordata > Amphibia > Caudata > Salamandridae > Pleurodeles > Pleurodeles waltl. Next base: position 88,860,055 of record NC_090442.1, on the reverse strand, counting down.
TAGGATTATCACCGTAGTCTGGGTTTCTAGTACTTGAGTCTAATGAAGAGGATCCTTTTACTAAACAGTCAGTTTCAGAGAAAGAAGTTGCCATAACAACAGAGGTTCTTTGCATCCCTCCAGCCAGAAAGGCAGTTATAGTAGATTGATTTTTACCTTTCACTTTGTCCTCCAGCAGGGGAGTAGTACTATCACTTGCCTTAGTACTCATCTTTGCGTCTATCATCTGTCCTAGGATAGAGGCATTCTCCCCAGCCGCTTTTCCGGTTGTAGACGCTAGGCGTTTATTAGAGCCCAGTGGTTCTCCTTTTCCTCTGCCAGAGCGCACAGTCTTGACAACTTCGTTTTTATCTCCCAGCTGCCGATTAGCTTTAGGTGCCATATTTGTTATAATGGCCTGAGATAATGATCTAATGGCTCTCGTTATGCCCACTGCTGCCACAAATACCTCTATTATTGTTTGCTTAATCACGCTCCTTAATGACCGTGCAGGAGTAGGCGTATGCCATAGTGCATTTCTGTATGTGGCTATGAGCATTTGACGCTTCCTAGGATACTACACCTTCCTTCCTAGGAAGCTAGAATCTTTTTCTATCCCCTGTTCCGAATTGTTTCTCCTCTCTCTTCCTACCGCACCTTCTATTTTTATGTTAACAAAAATGACAGCCCAAACTCATGTAAGATGCGCGGAGAATTATCAGGAAATATTGATATCCTAAGGGGAATCCTCTTTATGATTACATCCGTTTTGCGCAGTTATTACTGCGGAACATAGTGTGTAAAGCGTCAATCCATGCGGCTGTAGCTAGCTAGCTTTATAGTTACTGCGGCTTAACGCGGACTTCTAAGGTATCCAGACGCAGTACAAAAGTCATGTATAGACACACTGCAAAAAACGGTCTGTGCTTTCCCCCATTAGCAGTAAGCAAGTCATATCATGTTGCTACTTCACTTTAGTCATTATTGGTCCTGGCCGGCTATAGAGTTCAACGATACTCGCCCTTCATCTGGATTAAACCACTTCAAATAATGCGGCCACCATCTGCTAAACGCCTCTGCTGCTACTGCCAATCTCGCCTTTTCAAAAAGCCATTGAGACCCTCTTTTAATTTCGAGGGGTTTTAATCTGGATATGATGCCTGCATTTTAGCCCCAGGTCCCTCAACTTCTTAATTCCCGGATAAGAAGTCAGTGTAAATCTTATTTCGTTGCTTCCTATGCAACCACAAGGGTTAAATCAGGATAGCGTCCTTGTGCCAAGCAAACAAAGTTTTTCCTTTCCTTTGCAGTTATTTCTAGTTGATTACGAAGCCTCCTCCTCCCCCTTACCCCAAAGTTACCACTCTTTTGCTGCGAGGGGGAGGGGTTCCTTGTTGTGGTTGGGCCGCTGTCCTCTAGCCGCGGTGGCTGCCGTGCCTCGCGGTCCCGCGATCCCGCAAAATCCGCTTCTGAATCCCAAAGCCTAGTGAGGCAGCTGCCGGCCGTGCGGGAAAGGGCGGTAGCGGCTCAATACGAGCGCGGCCAAGAACGGCCGGTGCTGTGACCGTGCGGCGTCTCCGCGGTCAATTTCCTCTTCGCGCTGACTGCCGTCGCCGTGGCGCTTGGTTTCCGGTGGGTGTGGCTAATGGGCCTCACTACGCCGACACCATATTGCCTCCTCGTTTCATTTTTGTGATATAAATTAAAAAAAAACCTGTGCTCATAAAATTTGATTCCAACTAAGGATGAAATGGAAATGATTAGCTGTTATTTCTGAAAATTAGCCCATTGTATTTTTCACCTGCCATAGCAATAATTCCTTACAAACTCTTCCTACTGCAAATTTATAGACTCCTTCCCTTTTTCAGTTGTATATCATAAGGATTTGAATTTAGGGCCATATTTATACTTTTTGACACAAAATTGCGCCAAACGCAGTTTTGCGTCAAAAACTTTAACGCCGGCTAATGCCATTTCTTTGCGCCACCCGGGCATCAAATTTATACTTTGACGCACTATGGCGCAAACCATGGGTTAGAGTATTTTTTTTTACTCTAACCATTGCACCAGGTGGTAAAGCAAAACGACGTTAACATGTGAAAATGACTCTAATCCGGTTTACAACATCGCAAACCGGATACACGCCGTTTTTACCGGCAATAGCACCAAAAAGCGGTGTAAACACATCAAACAGTGCTAAGGAGCCCCAAAATGGACCCAGAAGCCAGGAGAGACCCCAGGGAGACCCCAATCGACCAGGAACCAGCCAGGAGGACCCAAACAAGACCAAGGAGAGGGAGAAGAAGAAAAGGAAGTGTTGTTTCAGTGCATCGGAGCAGGAAATACTGGTAAGAGAGGGGACAGAACACCAGCATCAACTTTTTGTCACCTCAAAATTGACAATTGGGAGGAGAGAGGTAATTTGGCAACAAATTGTCGACAAGATCAACAGTGTGGCAGGGGTACGGAGAACAGTCACTGAGTGCAAGAAACGCTGGCATGACTGCAAGAGCAGGACCAAGGAAAAAATGGCAGGGAACAGGAGGGCAGCACTGCAGACTGGAGGTGGGAGTCCAGCACTGCAGGAGGCCCTGGACCAGATGGAGGAGATGGTGGCAGCCTTCATCCCTGAGGAGATCGTCACCGAAATTCAAGGACAGGACAGCGCAGACTACCAGGAAACAACACAGATGCAGGGTAAGTTGCATGGGGGGACAAAAATGCCTTAATGTTAACTGCAAGCAGGGGGAGGTACATACCTACTACACAATGCTTGTCAGCCATGGAAATCAGGCAGTGGAAAGGGCAAAGGAGCACAGGACGGGTGCATGGGCTGTGCAGTGGAAACCAGGGACACAGCGCAACACTTCACCAACAACCTTTGCATGGGGGTACTGTGCCATCCCAAGGCTGTTGGAAAGGCCAAGCCAGTCCAGGAGGGTAGGTAGAACGTAAAACTGGCACCGGGTGTACCGGGTTTTCAGCAAATCATTTGGTAAAATATAAAGAGTGAAAAATAGGTATCAAGAAAACCTATGTATTTCTGAAATGAGGACAAGATATGTAGTTTAGAAGGAGTGGTTATTTGCACATCTCTGAATTTGAGGGTACCATGTTAGCATGTGAATTACAGTGCATTTATCAAAATAATGTTTTTATTACACACTGTCTTACATTTGAAGTCACAAATGCAGAGACCGACAATTGGTAGTAGCACTTTTTCTGCTCTTATGTGTTCCTCCAAGTCTCCTGATAAAAATTGTACCTCACTTGTGTGGATAGGTCTAGTGCCCATGTCAGGAATCACCCCAGAACGCAATATGGACTCATCACATTTTTCCACTGAAAACTGACACATTTTTTTAAAAGTGTCTAGCTGTGGACTTTGGCCTTATCTCAGCCAGTACTTAAGAAAACTTAGCAAACCTGCACATTTTTTAAAACTAGACACCTAGAGAATTCCAGGATGGGGTGACATGTGGGGCTTTCACCAGGTTCTGTCACCCATAATCCTAATTTTGGTGATGCAATGTTCTGTATTCTGAGGGGCGCCCCAAACTTCCTTCCACCCAGCATTTAACCATGTCTCCTGATAAAATTGGTACCTCATTTGTGGGGGTAGGCCTAATGTCTGTGACAGGAAACAGCCCAAAACATATTGGGGAGACATCAACATTATCTATCTCATCAAAATTATCACAAAAGAAGCTGGTTTTGCAAGGGGGTAACCTGCATTTTTGGTCCCAGACTCAGTGGCTGTTAGACCTGACAGCCTTAGTATCGTCACCCATAACATTTTGCCTTCCTCCCTCCACTTTAGAGATACTGTTTTTGCTGGTTTTTAGACTCTGCGCACTTTACCACCGCTAACCAGTGTTAAAGTGGATATGCTCTCTCCCTTTAACCGGTTCTGTGCCTTGGACGAGATGTTTTTTTGTATTTCGCCCCCCCTGGGGGCAGATCCGCCAATTTTTCGGCGGATCTGCCCCCGGGGGGGGAAACCACTAGACACTAGGGATTTTATTTTTGTTGTGTATTTTGGGGGCGACCCCTTGGGCAAGGGTCGCCCCCCCCCGGGCAATTTTCTTTGGTATTTGGCCCCCCCCCCTGGGGGCAGATTCGCCGTTTTTTCGGCAGATCTGCCCCCAGGGGGGGCTAAAACCACTAGACACCAGGGATGTTATATTTTGTGTATATTTTGGGGGCGACCCCTTGGGGGCAATTTTTTTTGTATTTCGCCCCCCCCCCCCCCCGGGGGGAAGATCCGCCAATTTTTCTGCGGATCTGCCCCCGGGGGGGGACAAAAACCACTAGACACTAGGGATTTTATTTTTGTTGTGTATTTTGGGGGCGACCCCTTGGGCAAGGGTCGCCCCCCCTGGGGCAATTTTTTTTGGTATTTGGCCCCCCCCGGGGGCAGATTCGCTGTTTTTTCGGCAGATCTGCCCCCAGGGGGGGGGGCTAAAACCACTAAACACCAGGGATTTATTTTTATTGTAAAGTTTTTTTTGGGGGCGACCCCTTGGGCACGGGGCGCCCCACTGGGGGGCTATTTTTTAGTATTTCGCCCCCTCCCCCCTGGGGGCAGATTGCCAATTTTTGGGCTGATCTGCCGCCAGGGGGGAGGGGGGGCAACCCCTTGGGCAAGGGTCTCTCCCCTGGGGAGCTATTTTTTTTTTTCGATCTGGCCCCGGGGGGGGGGGGTGGAAGCACACTAGGCACTAGGGATTGTGTGGTGTGTGTGTGTGTGTGTGTGTGTGTGTGTGGTATGTGTTTGGGGGCACCCCTTGGGCAACGGTCGCCCCCCTAAGGTGGGGAAAAATCATATTGGCCATCTCTGTCCCTAATTTTGTAGGCCCATCTGCCCCCAAGGAGGGCAGAAACCACCAATACGGCAGGGATTTTTTTGTTTTGTGCTGCGGGTGCCCCCTTTGGGAAGGGTCGCCCCCTAAAAGGGGGCACAGAGGTGTTGCCCATTTCTGCCCCCCTTGGGGGCAGATTGGCCAATTTTTTTACGCCCATCTACCCCCGAGGGGGGCAGGATCCACTTAGGTACCAGGGACAACTTCTAAGTTCTTGGTGGTGGGGTGTTTGTCAACTGGCAAAGTATTTGTAGTTGTGATTATAAGAATTTATTTCTTCTTTTTCTTCTAGTTCAACGCTTTTGCTTCCTTTGCTGTGGATCTTTGCGGTTTTGGCAGTATTTGTCCTGTGGTTTGCATAGTTGCATGTTTTAGGTAAGTGAAAGCAATTTACTCCAAAGGAGTATTGTTTACATGCATGAATGACATGTTTGTAGGTGGTGTACTAAATGCAGTATTGTGTGTTTGACATTATCCTTAGATTTGAGCACAGTGATGTTTGTGTTGTCATATGTCTAATTTGCTTCTTTCTTTTTTCTTTTTAGTGGGATATCATTGGTAATTGCTGTGTCTGTGCAGAGTAGTTGCTTGGTGAGTAGCTATTTCAGGCAACTGAGTGGTATAGTTTTTTGTAGTACATAACTCTTTGTGATAAAGCTACACTTTGTTTATTACTTATTTTAGTGCTAGTTGTTGTTGGCAATCCATTTGTTGTTAGGATCATGGCTAGCTTCAAAGTGACCGCTCAGCAGGTTGTTCGCATGCTCTTTGAGTCGTCTTCAGACCATGATTACGACACTGACTCTGCATCTGAGGCAGAGGAGGAAGCAGGAGATTCTGGAAGTGAGTTTTCTGTCCGAGAGTATTCTTCTGATGAGGGAGCTACTCTCAGTGCAGATGAAGGGCCTGTGTTAGAGGAGGACATTGATGTGCCAAGAGTGATGCCTGGGGCTGAAGGGTTTCCCATTGGAAGACCTGACACCTGGATTGCCCCAAACATGGAGCAGCCACAGTTACCTGCATTTACTGGTCTCCCAGGGTGTAGAGTTAATACGGAAAACTTTCTGCCTGTCCTTTTCTTTCACTTGTTTATGGACGATGTATTTTTGGAAGAGATTGTGGAGCAGACAAATGTGTATGCAGAGCAATATTTGCGGGACAACGCTGCTAGACTTAAGCCTCAGTCTAGAGCTACTCGTTGGGTTCCCACATATCTGGAAGAGATGAAAAGGTTTTTAGGTTTGTCTTTTTTGATGGGGTTGATCAGGAAGCCGTCACTGGCTTCTTATTGGTCTACTAGTCCCTTGATGGCAACTGCTATATTTCCTGCAACTATGACACGTAATCGGTATTTGCTTCTTCTTTGGATGCTGCATTTTGTAGACAATGCTTTAGCCTTGCCACAAGATCACCCTGATTGTGACCGCCTTTTTAAGATTAGGCCTGTCCTTGATCATTTTGTAGATCGGTTTTCAGAGGTCTATGTTCCAGGCAAAGAGATAAGTGTGGACGAGTCTTTGGTCCTTTTCAAGGGGCGTTTAGTTTTTCAGCAGTACATTCCTAGTAAGAGGGCACGGTATGGGATTAAATTGTATCTGCTGTCAGAAAGCAGTACAGGATATGTGTATAATTTCCGGGTCTACACTGGTAGGGATTCCAGTATTGACCCTCCTGGTTGTCCGGCCACTTTTGGAGTTAGCGAAAAAATTGTGTGGGAACTTGCTAGACGGCTGTTTAACAAAGGTCACCATTTGTTCATAGATAATTTCTACACTGGAGTGCAGTTGTTCAAGGAGTTGTTTAGGGTGGACACTGTTGCTTGTGGCACAATCCGTTCTAACCGGAAAGGCTATCCAAGGGAGCTTGTCTGTAAAAAACTTGAGAGGGGACAGTGCAGTGTCTTGCGGAATAATGAGCTGCTAGCTCTGAAATTTTCAGACAAGAGGGATGTGTATATGCTATCGACCATCCATGAGAGTACTTCCCCTGTGGCTGTTTGGGGTCAGGTTGCGGAAGTGCGCAAACCTGCGTGCATTTTGGACTACAATAGGCACATGGGTGGTGTTGATAGAGTAGATCAGAGGTTGGAACCTTACACTGCTCTTCGTAAGTCTTATATGTGGTATAAAAAGTTGGCCCTACATTTATTTCATTTGGCAACTTTTTATGCCTTTATTGTATACAAGGATTGTTCACCTGAGTCAAGGATGACATTTGTTAAATTTCAGGAGTCGGTGATAGAAAGCCTTATTGTGGTTCAACCGGCAAGAGTTCCTAGAGTAGAAGTGGTGGAGGATGTGGCTAGATTGAAAGATCGGCACTTTCCAGATCACATTCCTCCCACTCCCAAAAAAGACATGCCCAGAAAGAAATGTAGAGTATGTGCCCGGAGATTAATCCGGAGGGAGAGCCGGATGTACTGCCCCGAATGCCCTTCAAAGCCTGGGCTGTGTGTTCCCGGCTTTTACAGAAGTTACCATACCCAAAAGAATTTCGGGGAAATACCTTGAGCGTAAGCTGTCTGTTTTGTATTTTCATATGTTTCACGGTTGGCATCTCTGTCATGTATTTAGCTAGAGCTTTTGTGTTTGTAGTTTTGTGCTTATTTTATAATTAGTGGTTTCTTTGTTGTTTATAAACAAAAAAAGTGATGGTGGTGTGCTTGGGGTGGCGCTTGGCTGGCAGTGTGCGTGGGGTGGCGCTTGGCTGGCGGTGTGCTTGGGGTGGCGCTTTGCTGGCGGTGTGCTTGGGGTGGCGCTTGGCTGGCTGTGTGCGTGGGGTGGCGCTTGGCTGGCGGTGCCAGCCAAGCGCCAGTCCACACTCCCATCAGCTGGTGTGATTCTTGTATCAGGCATGTGGGCGTATGTAAGTGATGGGCCCTTGAGTGGCGCGGTCTGTCGATGTGAGTGTTGTAATGTGCTGGGCCCGTGGCTGGCGGTGTGAATGGTCTTGTGCGTGTCATGTATGAAAGGTGTGTGAATGGACTGTAAAGCGGTTGGTGCCTTGTCGCGGCCGTACAGCTCACGAGCTGTGAGTCATTGGTTCAGTTTTTTGCCTTTCAGTTATTAGCAGTGCATTTCATTTTTGTGAAATCTCTTGTTATTAAAATTTGATCCACTGAACCATCACTCACCCTTGTGCCAAATCCAACCAGTATGTATGGTAATCAGGCGTCGCAGCACACCTGTGACACGCTAGGTGCCTCGGGTGGGACCCCAATGATGAAGCATGCCACCAACTTGGTTGGTGGGTGAGGGGTCTTCTTCACATAACCTAAGTGTGTTTCTTTTCACAATTTTAGTGTTTGGCACATCACGGACGTATGTGCACACATCAATATGATATATTACAAAAATACCTGTTTTTTGGGGTGGGGGGCCCACCTATGTTTTTGGTCCTGGGTGCGGCCTTCATCTAGGGAAACCTACAAAACCCAGAATTTTTTTCAAACTAGACACCCCAAGGAGTCCAGGGAGGTGTTGCTTGCGTGGCTTCCCCAACATTTTCTTACCCAGACTCCTCTGTAAACCTCAAAATTTGCATAAAAAAGCATATTTTGCTGACTTTTCTTAGTAGGATCACCGCTCCAGCGGAAAATTCCTACTCCCCAGTTTTCCCCTCAGTCTCCCAAGTAAAATGACACCTCACTTATGTGGGTCCCCCAAGCAGAGTCTGTCTAAAGATGTATAAAAGAATATGCCCTTATAAACTCGCTGTGCTATCCCTTCTATCTCTTCAAGTTTTGGGCCTTATTCTGTTGCAGGCACCTGGCCCACCCACACAAGTGAGGTATCATTTTTAGCGGGAGACTTGGGGGAACGCTGGGTGGAAGGAAATTTGTGGCTCCTCTCAGATTCCAGAACTTTCTGCCACAGAAATGTGAGGAACATGTGTTTTTTTAGCCAAATTTTGAGGTTTGCAAAGGATTCTGGTTAACAACCTGGTCCGAGCCCCGCAAGTCACCCCTCCTTGGATTCCCCTAGGTCTCTAGTTTTCAGAAATGCACAGGTTTGGTAGGTTTCCCTAGGTGCCGGCTGAGCTAGAGGCCAAAATCTACAGGTAGGCACTTCGCAAAAAACACCTCTGTTTTCTTCCAAAATGTTGGATGTGTCCACATTGCGCTTTGGGGTGGTTCCTGTCGCGGGCGCTAGGCCTACCCACACAAGTGAGGTATCATTTTTATCGGGAGACTTGGGGGAACGCTGGGTGGCAGGAAATTTGTGGCTCCTCTCAGATTCCAGAACTTTCTGCCACAGAAATGTGAGGAACATGTGTTTTTTTAGCCAAATTTTGAGGTTTGCAAAGGATTCTGGCTAACAGAACCTGGTCCGAGCCCCGCAAGTCACCCCTCCTTGGATTCCCCTAGGTCTCTAGTTTTCAGAAATGCACAGGTTTGGTAGGTTTCCCTAGGTGCCGGCTGAGCTAGAGGCCAAAATCTACAGGTAGGCACTTCGCAAAAAACACCTCTGTTTTCTTCCAAAATTTTGGATGTGTCCACGTTGCGCTTTGGGGCGTTTCCTGTCGCGGGTGCTAGGCCTACCCACACAAGTGAGGTATCATTTTTATTGGGAGACTTGGGGGAACGCTGGGTGGAAGGACATTTGTGGCTCGTCTCAGATTCCACAACTTTCTGCCACAGAAATGTGAGGAACATGTGTTTTTTTAGCCAAATTTTGAGGTTTGCAAAGGATTCTGGGTAACAGAACCTGGTCCGAGCCCCGCAAGTCACCCCCCCTTGGATTCCCCTACGTCTCTAGTTTTCAGAAATGCACAGGTTTGGTAGGTTTCCCTAGGTGCCGGCTGAGCTAGAGGCCAAAATCTACAGGTAGGCACTTCGCAAAAAACACCTCTGTTTTCTTCCAAAATTTTGGATGTGTCCACGTTGCGCTTTGGGGCGTTTCCTGACGCGGGCGCTAGGCCTACCCACACAAGTGAGGTATCATTTTTATCGGGAGACTTGGGGGAACACTGGGTGGAAGGAAATTTGTGGCCCCTCTCAGATTCCAGAACTTTCTGCCACAGAAATGTGCGGAACATGTGTTTTTTTAGCCAAATTTTGAGGTTTGCAAAGGATTCTGGGTAACAGAACCTGGTCCGAGCCCCGCAAGTCACCCCTCCTTGGATTCCCCTAGGTCTCTAGTTTTCAGAAATGCACAGGTGTGATAGGTTTCCCTAGGTGGCGGCTGAGCTAGATGCCAAAATCTACAGGTAGGCACTTCGCAAAAAACACCTCTGTTTTCTTCCAAAATTTTGGATGTGTCCACGTTGCGCTTTGGGGCGTTTCCTGTCGCGAGCGCTAGGCCTACCCACACAAGTGAGGTATCATTTTTATCGGGAGACTTGGGGGAACGCTGGGTGGAAGGAAATTTGTGGCTCCTCTCAGATTCCAGAACTTTCTGCCACAGAAATGTGCGGAACATGTGTTTTTTTAGCGAACTTTTGAGGTTTGCAAAGGATTCTGGGTAACAGAACCTGGTCCGAACCCCGCAAGTCACCCCTCCTTGGATTCCCCTAGGTCTCTAGTTTTCGGAAATGCACAGATTTGCTAGGTTTCCCTAGGTGCCGGCTGAGCTAGAGGCCAAAATCTACAGGTAGGCACTTCGCAAAAAACACCTCTGTTTTCTTCCAAAATTTTGGATGTGTCCAAGTTGTGCTTTGGGGTGTTTCCTGTCGCGGGCGCTAGGCCTACCCACACAAGTGAGGTATCATTTTTATCGGGAGACTTGGGGGAACGCTGGGTGGCAGGACATTTGTGGCTCCTCTCAGATTCCAGAACTTTCTGCCACCGAAATGTGAGGAACATGTGTTTTTTTAGCCAAATTTTTAGGTTTGCAAAGGATTCTGGGTAACAGAACCTGGTCCGAGCCCCGCAAGTCACCCCTCCTTGGATTCCTCTAGGTCTCTAGTTTTCAGAAATGCACAGGTTTGGTAGGTTTCCCTAGGTGCCGGCTGAGCTAGAGGCCAAAATCTTCAGGTAGGCACTTCGCAAAAAACACCTCTTTTTTCTTCCAAAATTTTTGATGTGTCCACGTTGCGCTTTGGGGCGTTTCCTGTCGCGGGCGCTAGGCCTACCCACACAAGTGAGGTATCATTTTTATCGGGAGACTTGGGGGAACGCTGGGTGGAAGGAAATTTGTGGCTCCTCTCAGATTCCAGAACTTTCTGCCACAGAAATGTGCGGAACATGTGTTTTTTTAGCCAACTTTTGAGGTTTGCAAAGGATTCTGGGTAACAGAACCTGGTCCGAGCCCCGCAAGTCACCCCTCCTTGGATTCCCCTAGGTCTCTAGTTTTAAGAAATGCACAGGTTTGGTAGGTTTCCCTAGGTGCCGGCTGAGCTAGAGGCCAAAATCTACAGGTAGGCACTTCGCAAAAAACACCTCTGTTTTCTTCCAAAATTTTGGATGTGTCCACGTTGCACTTTGAGGCGTTTCCTGTCGCGGGCGCTAGGCCTACCCACACAAGTGAGGTATCATTTTTATCGGGAGACTTGGGGGAACGCTGGGTGGAAGGAAATTTGTGGCTCCTCTCAGATTCCAGAACTTTCTGCCACAGAAATATGCGGAACATGTGTTTTTTTAGCCAACTTTTGAGGTTTGCAAAGGATTCTGGGTAACAGAACCTGGTCGGAGCCCCGCAAGTCACCCCTCCTTGGATTCCCCTAGGTCTCTAGTTTTCAGAAATGCACAGGTTTGGTAGGTTTTCTTAGGTGCCGGCTGAGCTAGAGGCCAAAATCTACAGGTAGGCACTTCGGAAAAAACACCTTTGTTTTCTTCCAAAATTTTTGATGTGTCCACGTTGCGCTTTGGGGCGTTTCCTGTCGCGGGCGCTAGGCCTACCCACACAAGTGAGGTATCATTATTATCGGGAGACTTGGGGGAACTCTCGGTGGAAGGAAATTTGTGGCTCCTCTCAGATTCCAGAACTTTCTGCCACAGAAATGTGCGGAACATGTGTTTTTTTAGCCAACTTTTGAGGTTTGCAAATGATTCTGGGTAACAGAACCTGGTCCGAGCCCCGCAAGTCACCCCTCCTTGGATTCCCCTAGGTCTCTAGTTTTCAGAAATGCACAGGTTTGGTAGGTTTCCCTAGGTGCCGGCTGAGCTAGAGGCCAAAATCTACAGGTAGGCACTTCGCAAAAAACACTTCTGTTTTCTTCCAAGATTTTGGATGTGTCCAAGTTGCGCTTTGGGGCGTTTCCTGTCGCGGGCGCTAGGCCTACCCACACAAGTGAGGTATCATTTTTATCGGGAGACTTGGGGGAACGCTGGGTGGCAGGAAATTTGTGGCTCCTCTCAGATTCCAGAACTTTCTGCCACAGAAATGTGAGGAACATATGTTTTTTTTAGCCACATTTTTAGGTTTGCAAAGGAGTCTGGTAACATAACCTGGTCCGAGCCCCGCAAGTCACCCCTCCTTGGATTCCCCTAGGTCTCTAGTTTTCAGAAATGCACAGGTTTGGTAGGTTTCCCTAGGTGCCGGCTGAGCTAGAGGCCAAAATCTACAGGTAGGCACTTCGCAAAAAACACCTCTGTTTTCTTTCAAAATTTTGGATGTGTCCACGTTGCGCTTTGGGGGGTTTCCTGTCGCGGGCGCTAGGCCTACCCACACAAGTGAGGTATCATTTTTATCGGGAGACTTGGGGAAACGCTGGGTGGAAGGAAATTTGTGGCTCCTCTCAGATTCCAGAACTTTCTGCCACAGAAATGTACGGAACATGTGTTTTTTCAGCCAACTTTTGAGGTTTGCAAAGGATTCTGGGTAACAGAACCTGGTCCGAGCCCCGCAAGTCACCCCTCCTTGGATTCCGCTAGGTCTCTAGTTTTCAGAAATGCACAGGTTTGGTAGGTTTCCCTAGGTGCCGGCTGAGCTAGAGGCCAAAATCTACAGGTAGGCACTTCGCAAAAAACACCTCTGTTTTCTTCCAAAATTTTGGATGTGTCCACGTTGCGCTTTGGGGCGTTTCCTGTCGCGGGCGCTAGGCCTACCCACACAAGTGAGGTATCATTTTTATCGGGAGACTTGGGGGAACGCTGGGTGGAAGGAAATTTGTGGCTCCTCTCAGATTCCAGAACTTTCTGCCACCGAAATGTGAGGAACATGTGTTTTTTTAGCCAAATTTTGAGGTTTGCAAAGGATTCTGGGTAACAGAACCTGGTCCGAGCCCCGCAAGTCACCCCTCCTTGGATTTCCCTAGGTCTCTAGTTTTCAGAAATGCACAGGTTTGGTAGGTTTCCCTAGGTGCCGGCTGAGCTAGAGGCCAAAATCTACAGGTAGGCACTTCGCAAAAAACACCTCTGTTTTCTTCCAAAATTTTGGATGTGTCCACGTTGCGCTTTGGGGCGTTTCTTGTCGCGGGCGCTAGGCCTACCCACACAAGTGAGGTATCATTTTTATCGGGAGACTTGGGGGAACGCTGGGTGGAAGGAAATTTGTGGCTCCTCTCAGATTCCAGAACTTTCTGCCACAGAAATGTGAGGAACATATGTTTTTTTTAGCCACATTTTTAGGTTTGCAAAGGAGTCTGGTAACATAACCTGGTCCGAGCCCCGCAAGTCACCCCTCCTTGGATTCCCCTAGGTCTCTAGTTTTCAGAAATGCACAGGTTTGGTAGGTTTCCCTAGGTGCCGGCTGAGCTAGAGGCCAAAATCTACAGGTAGGCACTTCGCAAAAAACACCTCTGTTTTCTTTCAAAATTTTGGGTGTGTCCACGTTGCGCTTTGGGGGGTTTCCTGTCGCGGGCGCTAGGCCTACCCACACAAGTGAGGTATCATTTTTATCGGGAGACTTGGGGAAACGCTGGGTGGAAGGAAATTTGTGGCTCCTCTCAGATTCCAGAACTTTCTGCCACAGAAATGTACGGAACATGTGTTTTTTTAGCCAACTTTTGAGGTTTGCAAAGGATTCTGGGTAACAGAACCTGGTCCGAGCCCCGCAAGTCACCCCTCCTTGGATTCCGCTAGGTCTCTAGTTTTCAGAAATGCACAGGTTTGGTAGGTTTCCCTAGGTGCCGGCTGAGCTAGAGGCCAAAATCTACAGGTAGGCACTTCGCAAAAAACACCTCTGTTTTCTTCCAAAATTTTGGATGTGTCCACGTTGCGCTTTGGGGCGTTTCCTGTCGCGGGCGCTAGGCCTACCCACACAAGTGAGGTATCATTTTTATCGGGAGACTTGGGGGAACGCTGGGTGGAAGGAAATTTGTGGCTCCTCTCAGATTCCAGAACTTTCTGCCACCGAAATGTGAGGAACATGTGTTTTTTTAGCCAAATTTTGAGGTTTGCAAAGGATTCTGGCTAACAGAACCTGGTCCGAGCCCCGCAAGTCACCCCTCCTTGGATTCCCCTAGGTCTCTAGTTTTCAGAAATGCACAGGTTTGGTAGGTTTCCCTAGGTGCCGGCTGAGCTAGAGGCCAAAATCTACAGGTAGGCACTTCGCAAAAAACACCTCTGTTTTCTTCCAAAATTTTGGATGTGTCCACGTTGCGCTTTGGGGCGTTTCCTGTCGCGGGTGCTAGGCCTACCCACACAAGTGAGGTATCATTTTTATTGGGAGACTTGGGGGAACGCTGGGTGGAAGGACATTTGTGGCTCGTCTCAGATTCCACAACTTTCTGCCACAGAAATGTGAGGAACATGTGTTTTTTTAGCCAAATTTTGAGGTTTGCAAAGGATTCTGGGTAACAGAACCTGGTCCGAGCCCCGCAAGTCACCCCCCCTTGGATTCCCCTACGTCTCTAGTTTTCAGAAATGCACAGGTTTAGTAGGTTTCCCTAGGTGCCGGCTGAGCTAGAGGCCAAAATCTACAGGTAGGCACTTCGCAAAAAACACCTCTGTTTTCTTCCAAAATTTTGGATGTGTCCACGTTGCGCTTTGGGGCGTTTCCTGACGCGGGCGCTAGGCCTACCCACACAAGTGAGGTATCATTTTTATCGGGAGACTTGGGGGAACACTGGGTGGAAGGAAATTTGTGGCCCCTCTCAGATTCCAGAACTTTCTGCCACAGAAATGTGAGGAACATGTGTTTTTTTAGCCAAATTTTGAGGTTTGCAAAGGATTCTGGGTAACAGAACCTGGTCCGAGCCCCGCAAGTCACCCCTCCTTGGATTCCCCTAGGTCTCTAGTTTTCAGAAATGCACAGGTGTGATAGGTTTCCCTAGGTGGCGGCTGAGCTAGATGCCAAAATCTACAGGTAGGCACTTCGCAAAAAACACCTCTGTTTTCTTCCAAAATTTTGGATGTGTCCACGTTGCGCTTTGGGGCGTTTCCTGTCGCGAGCGCTAGGCCTACCCACACAAGTGAGGTATCATTTTTATCGGGAGACTTGGGGGAACGCTGGGTGGAAGGAAATTTGTGGCTCCTCTCAGATTCCAGAACTTTCTGCCACAGAAATGTGCGGAACATGTGTTTTTTTAGCGAACTTTTGAGGTTTGCAAAGGATTCTGGGTAACAGAACCTGGTCCGAACCCCGCAAGTCACCCCTCCTTGGATTCCCCTAGGTCTCTAGTTTTCGGAAATGCACAGATTTGCTAGGTTTCCCTAGGTGCCGGCTGAGCTAGAGGCCAAAATCTACAGGTAGGCACTTCGCAAAAAACACCTCTGTTTTCTTCCAAAATTTTGGATGTGTCCAAGTTGTGCTTTGGGGTGTTTCCTGTCGCGGGCGCTAGGCCTACCCACACAAGTGAGGTATCATTTTTATCGGGAGACTTGGGGGAACGCTGGGTGGCAGGACATTTGTGGCTCCTCTCAGATTCCAGAACTTTCTGCCACCGAAATGTGAGGAACATGTGTTTTTTTAGCCAAATTTTTAGGTTTGCAAAGGATTCTGGGTAACAGAACCTGGTCCGAGCCCCGCAAGTCACCCCTCCTTGGATTCCTCTAGGTCTCTAGTTTTCAGAAATGCACAGGTTTGGTAGGTTTCCCTAGGTGCCGGCTGAGCTAGAGGCCAAAATCTTCAGGTAGGCACTTCGCAAAAAACACCTCTTTTTTCTTCCAAAATTTTTGATGTGTCCACGTTGCGCTTTGGGGCGTTTCCTGTCGCGGGCGCTAGGCCTACCCACACAAGTGAGGTATCATTTTTATCGGGAGACTTGGGGGAACGCTGGGTGGAAGGAAATTTGTGGCTCCTCTCAGATTCCAGAACTTTCTGCCACAGAAATGTGCGGAACATGTGTTTTTTTAGCCAACTTTTGAGGTTTGCAAAGGATTCTGGGTAACAGAACCTGGTCCGAGCCCCGCAAGTCACCCCTCCTTGGATTCCCCTAGGTCTCTAGTTTTAAGAAATGCACAGGTTTGGTAGGTTTCCCTAGGTGCCGGCTGAGCTAGAGGCCAAAATCTACAGGTAGGCACTTCGCAAAAAACACCTCTGTTTTCTTCCAAAATTTTGGATGTGTCCACGTTGCACTTTGAGGCGTTTCCTGTCGCGGGCGCTAGGCCTACCCACACAAGTGAGGTATCATTTTTATCGGGAGACTTGGGGGAACGCTGGGTGGAAGGAAATTTGTGGCTCCTCTCAGATTCCAGAACTTTCTGCCACAGAAATATGCGGAACATGTGTTTTTTTAGCCAACTTTTGAGGTTTGCAAAGGATTCTGGGTAACAGAACCTGGTCGGAGCCCCGCAAGTCACCCCTCCTTGGATTCCCCTAGGTCTCTAGTTTTCAGAAATGCACAGGTTTGGTAGGTTTTCTTAGGTGCCGGCTGAGCTAGAGGCCAAAATCTACAGGTAGGCACTTCGGAAAAAACACCTTTGTTTTCTTCCAAAATTTTGGATGTGTCCACGTTGCGCTTTGGGGCGTTTCCTGTCGCGGGTGCTAGGCCTACCCACACAAGTGAGGTATCATTTTTATCGGGAGACTTGGGGGAACGCTGGGTGGAAGGACATTTGTGGCTCCTCTCAGATTCCAGAACTTTCTGCCACCGAAATGTGAGGAACATGTGTTTTTTTAGCCAAATTTTGAGGTTTGCAAAGGATTCTGGGTAACAGAACCTGGTCCGAGCCCCGCAAGTCACCCCTCCTTGGATTCCCCTAGGTCTCTAGTTTTCAGAAATGCACAGGTTTGGTAGGTTTCCCTAGGTGCCGGCTGAGCTAGAGGCCAAAATCTACAGGTAGGCACTTCGCAAAAAACACCTCTGTTTTCTTCCAAAATTTTTGATGTGTCCACGTTGCGCTTTGGGGCGTTTCCTGTCGCGGGCGCTAGGCCTACCCACACAAGTGAGGTATCATTTTTATCGGGAGACTTGGGGGAACGCTGGGTGGAAGGAAATTTGTGGCTCCTCTCAGATTCCAGAACTTTCTGCCACAGAAATGTGCGGAACATGTGTTTTTTTAGCCAACTTTTGAGGTTTGCAAAGGATTCTGGGTAACAGAACCTGGTCCGAGCCCCGCAAGTCACCCCTCCTTGGATTCCCCTAGGTCTCTAGTTTTCAGAAATGCACAGGTTTCGTAGGTTTCCCTAGGTGCCGGCTGAGCTAGAGGCCAAAATCTACAGGTAGGCACTTCGCAAAAAACACCTCTGTTTTCTTCCAAAATTTTGGATGTGTCCACGTTGCGCTTTGGGGCGTTTCCTGTCGCGGGCGCTAGGCCTACCCACACAAGTGAGGTATCATTTTTATCGGGAGACTTGGGGGAACGCTGGGTGGAAGGCAATTTGTGGCTCCTCTCAGATTCCAGAACTTTCTGCCACCGAAATGTGAGGAACATGTGTTTTTTTAGCCAAATTTTGAGGTTTGCAAAGGATTCTGGGTAACAGAACCTGGTCCGAGCCCCGCAAGTCACCCCTCCTTGGATTCCCCTAGGTCTCTAGTTTTCAGAAATGTACAGGTTTGGTAGGTTTCCCTAGGTGCCGGCTGAGCTAGAGGCCATAATCTACAGGTAGGCACTTCGCAAAAAACATCTCTGTTTTCTTCCAAAATTTTGGATGTGTCCACGTTGCGCTTTGGGGCGTTTCCTGTCGCGGGCGCTAGGCCTACCCACACAAGTGAGGTATCATTATTATCGGGAGACTTGGGGGAACTCTGGGTGGAAGGAAATTTGTGGCTCCTCTCAGATTCCAGAACTTTCTGCCACAGAAATGTGCGGAACATGTGTTTTTTTAGCCAACTTTTGAGGTTTGCAAATGATTCTGGGTAACAGAACCTGGTCCGAGCCCCGCAAGTCACCCCTCCTTGGATTCCCCTAGGTCTCTAGTTTTCAGAAATGCACAGGTTTGGTAGGTTTCCCTAGGTGCCGGCTGAGCTAGAGGCCAAAATCTACAGGTAGGCACTTCGCAAAAAACACTTCTGTTTTCTTCCAAGATTTTGGATGTGTCCAAGTTGCGCTTTGGGGCGTTTCCTGTCGCGGGCGCTAGGCCTACCCACACAAGTGAGGTATCATTTTTATCGGGAGACTTGGGGGAACGCTGGGTGGCAGGAAATTTGTGGCTCCTCTCAGATTCCAGAACTTTCTGCCACAGAAATGTGAGGAACATATGTTTTTTTTAGCCACATTTTTAGGTTTGCAAAGGAGTCTGGTAACATAACCTGGTCCGAGCCCCGCAAGTCACCCCTCCTTGGATTCCCCTAGGTCTCTAGTTTTCAGAAATGCACAGGTTTGGTAGGTTTCCCTAGGTGCCGGCTGAGCTAGAGGCCAAAATCTACAGGTAGGCACTTCGCAAAAAACACCTCTGTTTTCTTTCAAAATTTTGGATGTGTCCACGTTGCGCTTTGGGGGGTTTCCTGTCGCGGGCGCTAGGCCTACCCACACAAGTGAGGTATCATTTTTATCGGGAGACTTGGGGTAACGCTGGGTGGAAGGAAATTTGTGGCTCCTCTCAGATTCCAGAACTTTCTGCCACAGAAATGTACGGAACATGTGTTTTTTCAGCCAACTTTTGAGGTTTGCAAAGGATTCTGGGTAACAGAACCTGGTCCGAGCCCCGCAAGTCACCCCTCCTTGGATTCCGCTAGGTCTCTAGTTTTCAGAAATGCACAGGTTTGGTAGGTTTCCCTAGGTGCCGGCTGAGCTAGAGGCCAAAATCTACAGGTAGGCACTTCGCAAAAAACACCTCTGTTTTCTTCCAAAATTTTGGATGTGTCCACGTTGCGCTTTGGGGCGTTTCCTGTCGCGGGCGCTAGGCCTACCCACACAAGTGAGGTATCATTTTTATCGGGAGACTTGGGGGAACGCTGGGTGGAAGGAAATTTGTGGCTCCTCTCAGATTCCAGAACTTTCTGCCACCGAAATGTGAGGAACATGTGTTTTTTTAGCCAAATTTTGAGGTTTGCAAAGGATTCTGGGTAACAGAACCTGGTCCGAGCCCCGCAAGTCACCCCTCCTTGGATTCCCCTAGGTCTCTAGTTTTCAGAAATGCACAGGTTTGGTAGGTTTCCCTAGGTGCCGGCTGAGCTAGAGGCCAAAATCTACAGGTAGGCACTTCGCAAAAAACACCTCTGTTTTCTTCCAAAATTTTGGATGTGTCCACGTTGCGCTTTGGGGCGTTTCTTGTCGCGGGCGCTAGGCCTACCCACACAAGTGAGGTATCATTTTTATCGGGAGACTTGGGGGAACGCTGGGTGGAAGGAAATTTGTGGCTCCTCTCAGATTCCAGAACTTTCTGCCACAGAAATGTTAGGAACATATGTTTTTTTTAGCCACATTTTTAGGTTTGCAAAGGAGTCTGGTAACATAACCTGGTCCGAGCCCCGCAAGTCACCCCTCCTTGGATTCCCCTAGGTCTCTAGTTTTCAGAAATGCACAGGTTTGGTAGGTTTCCCTAGGTGCCGGCTGAGCTAGAGGCCAAAATCTACAGGTAGGCACTTCGCAAAAAACACCTCTGTTTTCTTCCAAAATTTTTGATGTGTCCACGTTGCGCTTTGGGGCGTTTCCTGTCGCGGGCGCTAGGCCTACCCACACAAGTGAGGTATCATTTTTATCGGGAGACTTGGGGGAACGCTGGGTGGAAGGAAATTTGTGGCTCCTCTCAGATTCCAGAACTTTCTGCCACAGAAATGTGCGGAACATGTGTTTTTTTAGCCAACTTTTGAGGTTTGCAAAGGATTCTGGGTAACAGAACCTGGTCCGAGCCCCGCAAGTCACCCCTCCTTGGATTCCCCTAGGTCTCTAGTTTTCAGAAATGCACAGGTTTCGTAGGTTTCCCTAGGTGCCGGCTGAGCTAGAGGCCAAAATCTACAGGTAGGCACTTCGCAAAAAACACCTCTGTTTTCTTCCAAAATTTTGGATGTGTCCACGTTGCGCTTTGGGGCGTTTCCTGTCGCGGGCGCTAGGCCTACCCACACAAGTGAGGTATCATTTTTATCGGGAGACTTGGGGGAACGCTGGGTGGAAGGCAATTTGTGGCTCCTCTCAGATTCCAGAACTTTCTGCCACCGAAATGTGAGGAACATGTGTTTTTTTAGCCAAATTTTGAGGTTTGCAAAGGATTCTGGGTAACAGAACCTGGTCCGAGCCCCGCAAGTCACCCCTCCTTGGATTCCCCTAGGTCTCTAGTTTTCAGAAATGTACAGGTTTGGTAGGTTTCCCTAGGTGCCGGCTGAGCTAGAGGCCAAAATCTACAGGTAGGCACTTCGCAAAAAACATCTCTGTTTTCTTCCAAAATTTTGGATGTGTCCACGTTGCGCTTTGGGGCGTTTCCTGTCGCGGGCGCTAGGCCTACCCACACAAGTGAGGTATCATTATTATCGGGAGACTTGGGGGAACTCTGGGTGGAAGGAAATTTGTGGCTCCTCTCAGATTCCAGAACTTTCTGCCACAGAAATGTGCGGAACATGTGTTTTTTTAGCCAACTTTTGAGGTTTGCAAATGATTCTGGGTAACAGAACCTGGTCCGAGCCCCGCAAGTCACCCCTCCTTGGATTCCCCTAGGTCTCTAGTTTTCAGAAATGCACAGGTTTGGTAGGTTTCCCTAGGTGCCGGCTGAGCTAGAGGCCAAAATCTACAGGTAGGCACTTCGCAAAAAACACTTCTGTTTTCTTCCAAGATTTTGGATGTGTCCAAGTTGCGCTTTGGGGCGTTTCCTGTCGCGGGCGCTAGGCCTACCCACACAAGTGAGGTATCATTTTTATCGGGAGACTTGGGGGAACGCTGGGTGGCAGGAAATTTGTGGCTCCTCTCAGATTCCAGAACTTTCTGCCACAGAAATGTGAGGAACATATGTTTTTTTTAGCCACATTTTTAGGTTTGCAAAGGAGTCTGGTAACATAACCTGGTCCGAGCCCCGCAAGTCACCCCTCCTTGGATTCCCCTAGGTCTCTAGTTTTCAGAAATGCACAGGTTTGGTAGGTTTCCCTAGGTGCCGGCTGAGCTAGAGGCCAAAATCTACAGGTAGGCACTTCGCAAAAAACACCTCTGTTTTCTTTCAAAATTTTGGATGTGTCCACGTTGCGCTTTGGGGGGTTTCCTGTCGCGGGCGCTAGGCCTACCCACACAAGTGAGGTATCATTTTTATCGGGAGACTTGGGGTAACGCTGGGTGGAAGGAAATTTGTGGCTCCTCTCAGATTCCAGAACTTTCTGCCACAGAAATGTACGGAACATGTGTTTTTTCAGCCAACTTTTGAGGTTTGCAAAGGATTCTGGGTAACAGAACCTGGTCCGAGCCCCGCAAGTCACCCCTCCTTGGATTCCGCTAGGTCTCTAGTTTTCAGAAATGCACAGGTTTGGTAGGTTTCCCTAGGTGCCGGCTGAGCTAGAGGCCAAAATCTACAGGTAGGCACTTCGCAAAAAACACCTCTGTTTTCTTCCAAAATTTTGGATGTGTCCACGTTGCGCTTTGGGGCGTTTCCTGTCGCGGGCGCTAGGCCTACCCACACAAGTGAGGTATCATTTTTATCGGGAGACTTGGGGGAACGCTGGGTGGAAGGAAATTTGTGGCTCCTCTCAGATTCCAGAACTTTCTGCCACCGAAATGTGAGGAACATGTGTTTTTTTAGCCAAATTTTGAGGTTTGCAAAGGATTCTGGGTAACAGAACCTGGTCCGAGCCCCGCAAGTCACCCCTCCTTGGATTCCCCTAGGTCTCTAGTTTTCAGAAATGCACAGGTTTGGTAGGTTTCCCTAGGTGCCGGCTGAGCTAGAGGCCAAAATCTACAGGTAGGCACTTCGCAAAAAACACCTCTGTTTTCTTCCAAAATTTTGGATGTGTCCACGTTGCGCTTTGGGGCGTTTCTTGTCGCGGGCGCTAGGCCTACCCACACAAGTGAGGTATCATTTTTATCGGGAGACTTGGGGGAACGCTGGGTGGAAGGAAATTTGTGGCTCCTCTCAGATTCCAGAACTTTCTGCCACAGAAATGTTAGGAACATATGTTTTTTTTAGCCACATTTTTAGGTTTGCAAAGGAGTCTGGTAACATAACCTGGTCCGAGCCCCGCAAGTCACCCCTCCTTGGATTCCCCTAGGTCTCTAGTTTTCAGAAATGCACAGGTTTGGTAGGTTTCCCTAGGTGCCGGCTGAGCTAGAGGCCAAAATCTACAGGTAGGCACTTCGCAAAAAACACCTCTGTTTTCTTTCAAAATTTTGGGTGTGTCCACGTTGCGCTTTGGGGGGTTTCCTGTCGCGGGCGCTAGGCCTACCCACACAAGTGAGGTATCATTTTTATCGGGAGACTTGGGGAAACGCTGGGTGGAAGGAAATTTGTGGCTCCTCTCAGATTCCAGAACTTTCTGCCACAGAAATGTACGGAACATGTGTTTTTTCAGCCAACTTTTGAGGTTTGCAAAGGATTCTGGGTAACAGAACCTGGTCCGAGCCCCGCAAGTCACCCCTCCTTGGATTCCGCTAGGTCTCTAGTTTTCAGAAATGCACAGGTTTGGTAGGTTTCCCTAGGTGCCGGCTGAGCTAGAGGCCAAAATCTACAGGTAGGCACTTCGCAAAAAACACCTCTGTTTTCTTCCAAAATTTTGGATGTGTCCACGTTGCGCTTTGGGGCGTTTCTTGTCGCGGGCGCTAGGCCTACCCACACAAGTGAGGTATCATTTTTATCGGGAGACTTGGGGGAACACTGGGTGGAAGGAAATTTGTGGCTCCTCTCAGATTCCAGAACTTTCTGCCACAGAAATGTGCGGAACATGTGTTTTTTTAGCCAACTTTTGAGGTTTGCAAAGGATTCTGGGTAACAGAACCTGGTCCGAGCCCCGCAAGTCACCCCTCCTTGGATTCCCCTAGGTCTCTAGTTTTCAGAAATGCACAGGTTTGGTAGGTTTCCCTAGGTGCCGGCTGAGCTAGAGGCCAAAATCTACAGGTAGGCACTTCGCAAAAAACACCTCTGTTTTCTTTCAAAATTTTGGATGTGTCCACGTTGCGCTTTGGGGGGTTTCCTGTCGCGGGCGCTAGGCCTACCCACACAAGTGAGGTATCATTTTTATCGGGAGACTTGGGGAAACGCTGGGTGGAAGGAAATTTGTGGCTCCTCTCAGATTCCAGAACTTTCTGCCACAGAAATGTGCGGAACATGTGTTTTTTTAGCCAACTTTTGAGGTTTGCAAAGGATTCTGGGTGACAGAACCTGGTCCGAGCCCCGCAAGTCACCCCTCCTTGGATTCCCCTAGGTCTCTAGTTTTCAGAAATGCACAGGTTTGGTAGGTTTCCCTAGGTGCCGGCTGAGCTAGAGGCCAAAATCTACAGGTAGGCACTTTGCAAAAAACACTTCTGTTTTCTTCCAAGATTTTGGATGTGTCCAAGTTGCGCTTTGGGGCGTTTCCTGTCGCGGGCGCTAGGCCTACCCACACAAGTGAGGTATCATTTTTATCGGGAGACTTGGGGGAACGCTGGGTGGCAGGAAATTTGTGGCTCCTCTCAGATTCCAGAACTTTCTGCCACAGAAATGTGAGGAACATATGTTTTTTTTAGCCACATTTTTAGGTTTGCAAAGGAGTCTGGTAACATAACCTGGTCCGAGCCCCGCAAGTCACCCCTCCTTGGATTCCCCTATGTCTCTAGTTTTCAGAAATGCACAGGTTTGGTAGGTTTCCCTAGGTGCCGGCTGAGCTAGAGGCCAAAATCTACAGGTAGGCACTTCGCAAAAAACACCTCTGTTTTCTTTCAAAATTTTGGATGTGTCCACGTTGCGCTTTGGGGGGTTTCCTGTCGCGGGCGCTAGGCCTACCCACACAAGTGAGGTATCATTTTTATCGGGAGACTTGGGGAAACGCTGGGTGGAAGGAAATTTGTGGCTCCTCTCAGATTCCAGAACTTTCTGCCACAGAAATGTGCGGAACATGTGTTTTTTCAGCCAACTTTTGAGGTTTGCAAAGGATTCTGGGTAACAGAACCTGGTCCGAGCCCCGCAAGTCACCCCTCCTTGGATTCCCCTAGGTCTCTAGTTTTCAGAAATGCACAGGTTTGGTAGGTTTCCCTAGGTGCCGGCTGAGCTAGAGGCCAAAATCTACAGGTAGGCACTTCGCAAAAAACACCTCTGTTTTCTTCCAAAATGTTTGATGTGTCCACGTTGCGCTTTGGGGCGTTTCCTGTCGCGGGCGCTAGGCCTACCCACACAAGTGAGGTATCATTTTTATCGGGAGACTTAGGGGAACGCTGGGTGGAAGGAAATTTGTGGCTCCTCTCAGATTCCAGAACTTTCTGCCACGGAAATGTGCGGAACATGTGTTTTTTTAGCCAACTTTTGAGGTTTGCAAAGGATTCTGGGTAACAGAACCTGGTCCGAGCCCCGCAAGTCACCCCTCCTTGGATTCCCCTAGGTCTCTAGTTTTCAGAAATGCACAGGTTTGGTAGGTTTCCCTAGGTGCCGGCTGAGCTAGAGGCCAAAATCTACAGGTAGGCACTTCGCAAAAAACACCTCTGTTTTCTTCCAAAATTTTGGATGTGTCCACGTTGCGCTTTGGGGCGTTTCCTGTCGCGGGCGCAAGGCCTACCCACACAAGTGAGGTATCATTTTTATCGGGAGACTTGGGGGAACGCTGGGTGGAAGGAAATTTGTGGCTCCTCTCAGATTCCAGAACTTTCTGCCACCGAAATGTGAGGAACATGTGTTTTTTTAGCCAAATTTTGAGGTTTGCAAAGGATTCTGGGTAACAGAACCTGGTCCGAGCCCCGCAAGTCACCCCCCCTTGGATTCCCCTAGGTCTCTAGTTTTCAGAAATGTACAGGTTTGGTAGGTTTCCCTAGGTGCCGGCTGAGCTAGAGGCCAAAATCTACAGGTAGGCACTTCGCAAAAAACACCTCTGTTTTCTTCCAAAATTTTGGATGTGTCCACGTTGCGCTTTGGGGCGTTTCCTGTCGCGGGCGCTAGGCCTACCCACACAAGTGAGGTATCATTTTTATCGGGAGACTTGGGTGAACTCTGGGTGGAAGGAAATTTGTGGCTCCTCTCAGATTCCAGAACTTTCTGCCACCGAAATGTGAGGAACATGTGTTTTTTTAGCCAAATTTTGAGGTTTGCAAAGGATTCTGGGTAACAGAACCTGGTCCGAGCCCCGCAAGTCACCCCTCCTTGGATTCCCCTAGGTCTCTAGTTTTCAGACTCTACAGGTAGGCACTTCGCAAAAAACACCTCTGTTTTCTTCCAAAATTTTGGATGTGTCCACGTTGCGCTTTGGGGCGTTTCCTGTCGCGGGCTCTAGGCCTACCCACACAAGTGAGGTATCATTATTATCGGGAGACTTGGGGGAACTCTGGGTGGAAGGAAATTTGTGGCTCCTCTCAGATTCCAGAACTTTCTGCCACAGAAATGTGCGGAACATGTGTTTTTTTAGCCAACTTTTGAGGTTTGCAAATGATTCTGGGTAACAGAACCTGGTCCGAGCCCCGCAAGTCACCCCTCCTTGGATTCCCCTAGGTCTCTAGTTTTCAGAAATGCACAGGTTTGGTAGGTTTCCCTAGGTGCCGGCTGAGCTAGAGGCCAAAATCTACAGGTAGGCACTTCGCAAAAAACACCTCTGTTTTCTTCCAAAATTTTGGATGTGTCCACGTTGCGCTTTGGGGCGTTTCCTGTCGCGGGCGCTAGGCCTACCCACACAAGTGAGGTATCATTTTTATCGGGAGACTTGGGGGAACGCTGGGTGGAACGAAATTTGTGGCTCCTCTCAGATTCCAGAACTTTCTGCCACCGAAATGTGAGGAATATGTGTTTTTTTAGCCAAATTTTGAGGTTTGCAAAGGATTCTGGGTAACATAACCTGGTCCGAGCCCCGCAAGTCACCCCTCCTTGGATTCCCCTAGGTCTCTAGTTTTCAGAAATGCACAGGTTTGGTAGGTTTCCCTAGGTGCCGGCTGAGCTAGAGGCCAAAATCTACAGGTAGGCACTTCGCAAAAAACAACTCTGTTTTCTTCCAAAATTTTTGATGTGTCCACGTTGCGCTTTGGGGCGTTTCCTGTCGCGGGCGCTAGGCCTACCCACACAAGTGAGGTATCATTTTTATCGGGAGACTTGGGGGAACGCTGGGTGGAAGGAAATTTGTGGCTCCTCTCAGATTCCAGAACTTTCTGCCACAGAAATGTGCGGAACATGTGTTTTTTTAGCCAACTTTTGAGGTTTGCAAAGGATTCTGGGTAACAGAACCTGGTCCGAGCCCCGCAAGTCACCCCTCCTTGGATTCCCCTAGGTCTCTAGTTTTCAGAAATGCACAGGTGTGGTAGGTTTCCCTAGGTGCCGGCTGAGCTAGAGGCCAAAATCTACAGGTAGGCACTTCGCAAAAAACACCTCTGTTTTCTTCCAAAATTTTGGATGTGTCCACGTTGCGCTTTGGGGCGTTTCTTGTCGCGGGCGCTAGGCCTACCCACACAAGTGAGGTATCATTTTTATCGGGAGACTTGGGGGAACGCTGGGTGGAAGGAAATTTGTGGCTCCTCTCAGATTCCAGAACTTTCTGCCACCGAAATGTGAGGAACATGTGTTTTTTTAGCCAAATTTTGAGGTTTGCAAAGGATTCTGGGTAACAGAACCTGGTCCGAGCCCCGCAAGTCACCCCTCCTTGGATTCCCCTAGGTCTCTAGTTTTCAGAAATGTACAGGTTTGGTAGGTTTCCCTAGGTGCCGGCTGAGCTAGAGGCCAAAATCTACAGGTAGGCACTTCGCAAAAAACACCTCTGTTTTCTTCCAAAATTTTGGATGTGTCCACGTTGCGCTTTGGGGCGTTTCCTGTCGCGGGCGCTAGGCCTACCCACACAAGTGAGGTATCATTTTTATCGGGAGACTTGGAGGAACGCTGGGTGGAAGGAAATTTGTGGCTCCTCTCAGATTCCAGAACTTTCTGCCACAGAAAGGTGCGGAACATGTGTTTTTTTAGCCAACTTTTGAGGTTTGCAAAGGATTCTGGGTAACAGAACCTGGTCCGAGCCCCGCAAGTCACCCCTCCTTGGATTCCCCTAGGTCTCTAGTTTTCAGAACTGCACAGGTTTGGTAGGTTTCCCTAGGTGCCGGCTGAGCTAGAGGCCAAAATCTACAGGTAGGCACTTCGCAAAAAACACCTCTGTTTTCTTCCAAAATTTTGGATGTGTCCACGTTGCGCTTTGGGGCGTTTCTTGTCGCGGGCGCTAGGCCTACCCACACAAGTGAGGTATCATTTTTATCGGGAGACTTGGGGGAACGCTGGGTGGAAGGAAATTTGTGGCTCCTCTCAGATTCCAGAACTTTCTGCCACCGAAATGTGAGGAACATGTGTTTTTTTAGCCAAATTTTGAGGTTTGCAAAGGATTCTGGGTAACAGAACCTGGTCCGAGCCCCGCAAGTCACCCCTCCTTGGATTCCCCTAGGTCTCTAGTTTTCAGAAATGTACAGGTTTGGTAGGTTTCCCTAGGTGCCGGCTGAGCTAGAGGCCAAAATCTACAGGTAGGCACTTCGCAAAAAACACCTCTGTTTTCTTCCAAAATTTTGGATGTGTCCACGTTGCGCTTTGGGGCGTTTCCTGTCGCGGGCGCTAGGCCTACCCACACAAGTGAGGTATCATTTTTATCGGGAGACTTGGGGGAACGCTGGGTGGAAGGAAATTTGTGGCTCCTCTCAGATTCCAGAACTTTCTGCCACCGAAATGTGAGGAACATGTGTTTTTTTAGCCAAATTTTGAGGTTTGCAAAGGATTCTGGGTAACAGAACCTGGTCCGAGCCCCGCAAGTCACCCCTCCTTGGATTCCCCTAGGTCTCTAGTTTTCAGACTCTACAGGTAGGCACTTCGCAAAAAACACCTCTGTTTTCTTCCAAAATTTTGGATGTGTCCACGTTGCGCTTTGGGGCGTTTCCTGTCGCGGGCGCTAGGCCTACCCACACAAGTGAGGTATCATTATTATCGGGAGACTTGGGGGAACTCTGGGTGGAAGGAAATTTGTGGCTCCTCTCAGATTCCAGAACTTTCTGCCACAGAAATGTGCGGAACATGTGTTTTTTTAGCCAACTTTTGAGGTTTGCAAATGATTCTGGGTAACAGAACCTGGTCCGAGCCCCGCAAGTCACCCCTCCTTGGATTCCCCTAGGTCTCTAGTTTTCAGAAATGCACAGGTTTGGTAGGTTTCCCTAGGTGCCGGCTGAGCTAGAGGCCAAAATCTACAGGTAGGCACTTCGCAAAAAACACCTCTGTTTTCTTCCAAAATTTTGGATGTGTCCACGTTGCGCTTTGGGGCGTTTCCTGTCGCGGGCGCTAGGCCTACCCACACAAGTGAGGTATCATTTTTATCGGGAGACTTGGGGGAACGCTGGGTGGAACGAAATTTGTGGCTCCTCTCAGATTCCAGAACTTTCTGCCACCGAAATGTGAGGAATATGTGTTTTTTTAGCCAAATTTTGAGGTTTGCAAAGGATTCTGGGTAACATAACCTGGTCCGAGCCCCGCAAGTCACCCCTCCTTGGATTCCCCTAGGTCTCTAGTTTTCAGAAATGCACAGGTTTGGTAGGTTTCCCTAGGTGCCGGCTGAGCTAGAGGCCAAAATCTACAGGTAGGCACTTCGCAAAAAACACATCTGTTTTCTTTCAAAATTTTGGATGTGTCCACGTTGCGCTTTGGGGGGGTTTCCTGTCGCGGGCGCTAGGCCTACCCACACAAGTGAGGTATCATTTTTAACGGGAGACTTGGGGAAACGCTGGGTGGAAGGAAATTTGTGGCTCCTCTCAGATTCCAGAACTTTCTGCCACAGAAATGTGCGGAACATGTGTTTTTTCAGCCAACTTTTGAGGTTTGCAAAGGATTCTGGGTAACAGAACCTGGTCCGAGCCCCGCATGTCACCCCTCCTTGGATTCCCCTAGGTCTCTAGTTTTCAGAAATGCACAGGTTTGGTAGGTTTCCCTAGGTGCCGGCTGAGCTACAGGCCAAAATCTACAGGTAGGCACTTCGCAAAAAACAACTCTGTTTTCTTCCAAAATTTATGATGTGTCCACGTTGCGCTTTGGGGCGTTTCCTGTCGCGGGCGCTAGGCCTACCCACACAAGTGAGGTATCATTTTTATCGGGAGACTTGGGGGAACGCTGGGTGGAAGGAAATTTGTGGCTCCTCTCAGATTCCAGAACTTTCTGCCACAGAAATGTGCGGAACATGTGTTTTTTTAGCCAAATTTTGAGGTTTGCAAAGGATTCTGGGTAACAGAACCTGGTCCGAGCCCCGCAAGTCACCCCTCCTTGGATTCCCCTAGGTCTCTAGTTTTCAGAAATGTACAGGTTTGGTAGGTTTCCCTAGGTGCCGGCTGAGCTAGAGGCCAAAATCTACAGGTAGGCACTTCGCAAAAAACACCTCTGTTTTCTTCCAAAATTTTGGATGTGTCCACGTTGCGCTTTGGGGCGTTTCCTGTCGCGGACGCTAGGCCTACCCACACAAGTGAGGTATCATTTTTATCGGGAGACTTGGGGGAACGCTGGGTGGAAGGAAATTTGTGGCTCCTCTCAGATTCCAGAACTTTCTGCCACCGAAATGTGAGGAACATGTGTTTTTTTAGCCAAATTTTGAGGTTTGCAAAGGATTCTGGGTAACAGAACCTGGTCCGAGCCCCGCAAGTCACCCCTCCTTGGATTCCCCTAGGTCTCTAGTTTTCAGACTCTACAGGTAGGCACTTCGCAAAAAACACCTCTGTTTTCTTCCAAAATTTTGGATGTGTCCACGTTGCGCTTTGGGGCGTTTCCTGTCGCGGGCGCTAGGCCTACCCACACAAGTGAGGTATCATTATTATCGGGAGACTTGGGGGAACTCTGGGTGGAAGGAAATTTGTGGCTCCTCTCAGATTCCAGAACTTTCTGCCACAGAAATGTGCGGAACATGTGTTTTTTTAGCCAACTTTTGAGGTTTGCAAATGATTCTGGGTAACAGAACCTGGTCCGAGCCCCGCAAGTCACCCCTCCTTGGATTCCCCTAGGTCTCTAGTTTTCAGAAATGCACAGGTTTGGTAGGTTTCCCTAGGTGCCGGCTGAGCTAGAGGCCAAAACCTACAGGTAGGCACTTCGCAAAAAACACCTCTGTTTTCTTCCAAAATTTTGGATGTGTCCACGTTGCGCTTTGGGGCGTTTCCTGTCGCGGGCGCTAGGCCTACCCACACAAGTGAGGTATCATTTTTATCGGGAGACTTGGGGGAACGCTGGGTGGAAGGAAATTTGTGGCTCCTCTCAGATTCCAGAACATTCTGCCACCGAAATGTGAGGAATATGTGTTTTTTTAGCCAAATTTTGAGGTTTGCAAAGGATTCTGGGTAACATAACCTGGTCCGAGCCCCGCAAGTCACCCCTCCTTGGATTCCCCTAGGTCTCTAGTTTTCAGAAATGCACAGGTTTGGTAGGTTTCCCTAGGTGCCGGCTGAGCTAGAGGCCCAAATCTACAGGTAGGCACTTCGCAAAAAACACCTCTGTTTTCTTTCAAAATTTTGGATGTGTCCACGTTGCGCTTTGGGGGGTTTCCTGTCGCGGGCGCTAGGCCTACCCACACAAGTGAGGTATCATTTTTATCGGGAGACTTGGGGAAACGCTGGGTGGAAGGAAATTTGTGGCTCCTCTCAGATTCCAGAACTTTCTGCCACAGAAATGTGCGGAACATGTGTTTTTTCAGCCAACTTTTGAGGTTTGCAAAGGATTCTGGGTAACAGAACCTGGTCCGAGCCCCGCAAGTCACCCCTCCTTGGATTCCCCTAGGTCTCTAGTTTTCAGAAATGCACAGGTTTGGTAGGTTTCCCTAGGTGCCGGCTGAGCTAGAGGCCAAAATCTACAGGTAGGCACTTCGCAAAAAACACCTCTGTTTTCTTCCAAAATTTTGGATGTGTCCACGTTGCGCTTTGGGGCGTTTCTTGTCGCGGGCGCTAGGCCTACCCACACAAGTGAGGTATCATTTTTATCGGGAGACTTGGGGGAACGCTGGGTGGAAGGAAATTTGTGGCTCCTCTCAGATTCCAGAACTTTCTGCCACCGAAATGTGAGGAACATGTGTTTTTTTAGCCAAATTTTGAGGTTTGCAAAGGATTCTGGGTAACAGAACCTGGTCCGAGCCCCGCAAGTCACCCCTCCTTGGATTCCCCTAGGTCTCTAGTTTTCAGAAATGTACAGGTTTGGTAGGTTTCCCTAGGTGCCGGCTGAGCTAGAGGCCAAAATCTACAGGTAGGCACTTCGCAAAAAACACCTCTGTTTTCTTCCAAAATTTTGGATGTGTCCACGTTGCGCTTTGGGGCGTTTCCTGTCGCGGGCGCTAGGCCTACCCACACAAGTGAGGTATCATTTTTATCGGGAGACTTGGGGGAACGCTGGGTGGAAGGAAATTTGTGGCTCCTCTCAGATTCCAGAACTTTCTGCCACCGAAATGTGAGGAACATGTGTTTTTTTAGCCAAATTTTGAGGTTTGCAAAGGATTCTGGGTAACAGAACCTGGTCCGAGCCCCGCAAGTCACCCCTCCTTGGATTCCCCTAGGTCTCTAGTTTTCAGACTCTACAGGTAGGCACTTCGCAAAAAACACCTCTGTTTTCTTCCAAAATTTTGGATGTGTCCACGTTGCGCTTTGGGGCGTTTCCTGTCGCGGGCGCTAGGCCTACCCACACAAGTGAGGTATCATTATTATCGGGAGACTTGGGGGAACTCTGGGTGGAAGGAAATTTGTGGCTCCTCTCAGATTCCAGAACTTTCTGCCACAGAAATGTGCGGAACATGTGTTTTTTTAGCCAACTTTAGAGGTTTGCAAATGATTCTGGGTAACAGAACCTGGTCCGAGCCCCGCAAGTCACCCCTCCTTGGATTCCCCTAGGTCTCTAGTTTTCAGAAATGCACAGGTTTGGTAGGTTTCCCTAGGTGCCGGCTGAGCTAGAGGCCAAATTCTACAGGTAGGCACTTTGCAAAAAACACCTCTGTTTTCTTCCAAAATTTTGGATGTGTCCACGTTGCGCTTTGGGGCGTTTCCTGTCGCGGGCGCTAGGCCTACCCACACAAGTGAGGTATCATTTTTATCGGGAGACTTGGGGGAACGCTGGGTGGAACGAAATTTGTGGCTCCTCTCAGATTCCAGAACTTTCTGCCACCGAAATGTGAGGAATATGTGTTTTTTTAGCCAAATTTTGAGGTTTGCAAAGGATTCTGGGTAACATAACCTGGTCCGAGCCCCGCAAGTCACCACTCCTTGGATTCCCCTAGGTCTCTAGTTTTCAGAAATGCACAGGTTTGGTAGGTTTCCCTAGGTGCCGGCTGAGCTAGAGGCCCAAATCTACAGGTAGGCACTTCGCAAAAAACACCTCTGTTTTCTTTCAAAATTTTGGATGTGTCCACGTTGCGCTTTGGGGGGTTTCCTGTCGCGGGCGCTAGGCCTACCCACACAAGTGAGGTATCATTTTTATCGGGAGACTTGGGGAAACGCTGGGTGGAAGGAAATTTGTGGCTCCTCTCAGATTCCAGAACTTTCTGCCACAGAAATGTGCGGAACATGTGTTTTTTCAGCCAACTTTTGAGGTTTGCAAAGGATTCTGGGTAACAGAACCTGGTCCGAGCCCCGCAAGTCACCCCTCCTTGGATTCCCCTAGGTCTCTAGTTTTCAGAAATGCACAGGTTTGGTAGGTTTCCCTAGGTGCCGGCTGAGCTAGAGGCCAAAATCTACAGGTAGGCACTTCGCAAAAAACACCTCTGTTTTCTTCCAAAATTTTGGATGTGTCCACGTTGCGCTTTGGGGCGTTTCTTGTCGCGGGCGCTAGGCCTACCCACACAAGTGAGGTATCATTTTTATCGGGAGACTTGGGGGAACGCTGGGTGGAAGGAAATTTGTGGCTCCTCTCAGATTCCAGAACTTTCTGCCACCGAAATGTGAGGAACATGTGTTTTTTTAGCCAAATTTTGAGGTTTGCAAAGGATTCTGGGTAACAGAACCTGGTCCGAGCCCCGCAAGTCACCCCTCCTTGGATTCCCCTAGGTCTCTAGTTTTCAGAAATGTACAGGTTTGGTAGGTTTCCCTAGGTGCCGGCTGAGCTAGAGGCCAAAATCTACAGGTAGGCACTTCGCAAAAAACACCTCTGTTTTCTTCCAAAATTTTGGATGTGTCCACGTTGCGCTTTGGGGCGTTTCCTGTCGCGGGCGCTAGGCCTACCCACACAAGTGAGGTATCATTTTTATCGGGAGACTTGGGGGAACGCTGGGTGGAAGGAAATTTGTGGCTCCTCTCAGATTCCAGAACTTTCTGCCACCGAAATGTGAGGAACATGTGTTTTTTTAGCCAAATTTTGAGGTTTGCAAAGGATTCTGGGTAACAGAACCTGGTCCGAGCCCCGCAAGTCACCCCTCCTTGGATTCCCCTAGGTCTCTAGTTTTCAGACTCTACAGGTAGGCACTTCGCAAAAAACACCTCTGTTTTCTTCCAAAATTTTGGATGTGTCCACGTTGCGCTTTGGGGCGTTTCCTGTCGCGGGCGCTAGGCCTACCCACACAAGTGAGGTATCATTATTATCGGGAGACTTGGGGGAACTCTGGGTGGAAGGAAATTTGTGGCTCCTCTCAGATTCCAGAACTTTCTGCCACAGAAATGTGCGGAACATGTGTTTTTTTAGCCAACTTTAGAGGTTTGCAAATGATTCTGGGTAACAGAACCTGGTCCGAGCCCCGCAAGTCACCCCTCCTTGGATTCCCCTAGGTCTCTAGTTTTCAGAAATGCACAGGTTTGGTAGGTTTCCCTAGGTGCCGGCTGAGCTAGAGGCCAAATTCTACAGGTAGGCACTTTGCAAAAAACACCTCTGTTTTCTTCCAAAATTTTGGATGTGTCCACGTTGCGCTTTGGGGCGTTTCCTGTCGCGGGCGCTAGGCCTACCCACACAAGTGAGGTATCATTTTTATCGGGAGACTTGGGGGAACGCTGGGTGGAACGAAATTTGTGGCTCCTCTCAGATTCCAGAACTTTCTGCCACCGAAATGTGAGGAATATGTGTTTTTTTAGCCAAATTTTGAGGTTTGCAAAGGATTCTGGGTAACATAACCTGGTCCGAGCCCCGCAAGTCACCACTCCTTGGATTCCCCTAGGTCTCTAGTTTTCAGAAATGCACAGGTTTGGTAGGTTTCCCTAGGTGCCGGCTGAGCTAGAGGCCAAAATCTACAGGTAGGCACTTCGCAAAAAACACCTCTGTTTTCTTTCAAAATTTTGGATGTGTCCACGTTGCGCTTTGGGGGGTTTCCTGTCGCGGGCGCTAGGCCTACCCACACAAGTGAGGTATCATTTTTATCGGGAGACTTGGGGAAACGCTGGGTGGAAGGAAATTTGTGGCTCCTCTCAGATTCCAGAACTTTCTGCCACAGAAATGTGCGGAACATGTGTTTTTTCAGCCAACTTTTGAGGTTTGCAAAGGATTCTGGGTAACAGAACCTGGTCCGAGCCCCGCAAGTCACCCCTCCTTGGATTCCCCTAGGTCTCTAGTTTTCAGAAATGCACAGGTTTGGTAGGTTTCCCTAGGTGCCGGCTGAGCTACAGGCCAAAATCTACAGGTAGGCACTTCGCAAAAAACAACTCTGTTTTCTTCCAAAATTTTTGATGTGTCCACGTTGCGCTTTGGGGCGTTTCCTGTCGCGGGCGCTAGGCCTACCCACACAAGTGAGGTATCATTTTTATCGGGAGACTTGGGGGAACGCTGGGTGGAAGGAAATTTGTGGCTCCTCTCAGATTCCAGAACTTTCTGCCACACAAATGTGCGGAACATGTGTTTTTTTAGCCAACTTTTGAGGTTTGCAAAGGATTCTGGGTAACAGAACCTGGTCCGAGCCCCGCAAGTCACCCCTCTTTGGATTCCCCTAGGTCTCTAGTTTTCAGAAATGCACAGGTTTGGTAGGTTTCCCTAGGTGCCGGCTGAGCTAGAGGCCAAAATCTACAGGTAGGCACTTCGCAAAAAACACCTCTGTTTTCTTCCAAAATTTTGGATGTGTCCACGTTGCGCTTTGGGGCGCTTCCTGTCGCGGGCGCTAGGCCTACCCACACAAGTGAGGTATCATTTTTATCGGGAGACTTGGGGGAACGCTAGGTGGAAGGAAATTTGTGGCTCCTCTCAGATTCCAGAACTTTCTGCCACCGAAATGTGAGGAACATGTGTTTTTTTAGCCAAATTTTGAGGTTTGCAAAGGATTCTGGGTAACAGAACCTGGTCCGAGCCCCGCAAGTCACCCCTCCTTGGATTCCCCTAGGTCTCTAGTTTTCAGAAATGTACAGGTTTGGTAGGTTTCCCTAGGTGCCGGCTGAGCTAGAGGCCAAAATCTACAGGTAGGCACTTCGCAAAAAACACCTCTGTTTTCTTCCAAAATTTTGGATGTGTCCACGTTGCGCTTTGGGGCGTTTCCTGTCGCGGGCGCTAGGCCTACCCACACATGTGAGGTATCATTATTATCGGGAGACTTGGGGGAACTCTGGGTGGAAGGTAATTTGTGGCTCCTCTCAGATTCCAGAACTTTCTGCCACAGAAATGTGCGGAACATGTGTTTTTTCAGCCAACTTTTGAGGTTTGCAAAGGATTCTGGGTAACAGAACCTGGTCCGAGCCCCGCAAGTCACCCCTCCTTGGATTCCCCTAGGTCTCTAGTTTTCAGAAATGCACAGGTTTGGTAGGTTTCCCTAGGTGCCGGCTGAGCTACAGGCCAAAATCTACAGGTAGGCACTTCGCAAAAAACACATCTGTTTTCTTCCAAAATTTTTGATGTGTCCACGTTGCGCTTTGGGGCGTTTCTTGTCGCGGGCGCTAGGCCTACCCACACAAGTGAGGTATCATTTTTATCGGGAGACTTGGGGGAACGCTGGGTGGAAGGAAATTTGTGGCTCCTCTCAGATTCCAGAACTTTCTGCCACCGAAATGTGAGGAACATGTGTTTTTTTAGCCAAATTTTGAGGTTTGCAAAGGATTCTGGGTAACAGAACCTGGTCCGAGCCCCGCAAGTCACCCCTCCTTGGATTCCCC
Organism: Pleurodeles waltl; assembly: GCF_031143425.1. Lineage (NCBI taxonomy): Eukaryota > Metazoa > Chordata > Amphibia > Caudata > Salamandridae > Pleurodeles > Pleurodeles waltl. The sequence continues at coordinate 88,823,917 of NC_090442.1, read as the reverse complement.
TAGGTCTCTAGTTTTCAGAAATGTACAGGTTTGGTAGGTTTCCCTAGGTGCCGGCTGAGCTAGAGGCCAAAATCTACAGGTAGGCACTTCGCAAAAAACACCTCTGTTTTCTTCCAAAATTTTGGATGTGTCCACGTTGCGCTTTGGGGCGTTTCCTGTCGCGGGCGCTAGGCCTACCCACACAAGTGAGGTATCATTTTTATCGGGAGACTTGGGGGAACGCTGGGTGGAAGGAAATTTGTGGCTCCTCTCAGATTCCAGAACTTTCTGCCACAGAAATGTGCGGAACATGTGTTTTTTTAGCCAACTTTTGAGGTTTGCAAAGGATTCTGGGTAACAGAACCTGGTCCGAGCCCCGCAAGTCACCCCTCCTTGGATTCCCCTAGGTCTCTAGTTTTCAGAAATGCACAGGTTTGGTAGGTTTCCCTAGGTGCCGGCTGAGCTAGAGGCCAAAATCTACAGGTAGGCACTTCGCAAAAAACACCTCTGTTTTCTTCCAAAATTTTGGATGTGTCCACGTTGCGCTTTGGGGCGTTTCCTGTCGCGGGCGCTAGGCCTACCCACACAAGTGAGGTATCATTTTTATCGGGAGACTTGGGGGAACGCTGGGTAGAAGGAAATTTGTGGCTCCTCTCAGATTCCAGAACTTTCTGCCACAGAAATGTGCGGAACATGTGTTTTTTTAGCCAAATTTTGAGGTTTGCAAATGATTCTGGGTAACAGAACCTGGTCCGAGCCCCGCAAGTCACCCCTCCTTGGATTCCCCTAGGTCTCTAGTTTTCAGAAATGCACAGGTTTGGTAGGTTTCCCTAGGTGCCGGCTGAGCTAGAGGCCAAAATCTACAGGTAGGCACTTCACAAAAAACACCTCTGTTTTCTTCCAAAATTTTGGATGTGTCCACGTTGCGCTTTGGGGCGTTTCCTGGTGCGGGCGCTAGGCCTACCCACACAAGTGAGGTATCATTTTTATCTGGAGACTTGGGGGAACGCTGGGTGGAACGAAATTTGTGGCTCCTCTCAGATTCCAGAACTTTCTGCCACCGAAATATGAGGAATATGTGTTTTTTTAGCCAAATTTTGAGGTTTGCAAAGGATTCTGGGTAACAGAACCTGGTCCGAGCCCCGCAAGTCACCCCTCCTTGGATTCCCCTAGGTCTCTAGTTTTCAGAAATGCACAGGTTTGGTAGGTTTCCCTAGGTGCCGGCTGAGCTAGAGGCCAAAATCTACAGGTAGGCACTTCGCAAAAAACACCTCTGTTTTCTTCCAAAATTTTGGATGTGTCCACGTTGCGCTTTGGGGCGTTTCCTGTCGCGGGCGCTAGGCCTACCCACACAAGTGAGGTATCATTTTTATCGGGAGACTTGGGGGAACGCTGGGTGGAACGAAATTTGTGGCTCCTCTCAGATTCCAGAACTTTCTGCCACCGAAATGTGAGGAATATGTGTTTTTTTAGCCAAATTTTGAGGTTTGCAAAGGATTCTGGGTAACATAACCTGGTCCGAGCCCCGCAAGTCACCCCTCCTTGGATTCCCCTAGGTCTCTAGTTTTCAGAAATGCACAGGTTTGGTAGGTTTCCCTAGGTGCCGGCTGAGCTAGAGGCCAAAATCTACAGGTAGGCACTTCGCAAAAAACACCTCTGTTTTCTTCCAAAATTTTGGATGTGTCCACGTTGCGCTTTGGGGCGTCTCCTGTCGCGGGCGCTAGGCCTACCCACACAAGTGAGGTATCATTTTTATCGGGAGACTTGGGGGAACGCTGGGTGGAACGAAATTTGTGGCTCCTCTCAGATTCCAGAACTTTCTGCCACCGAAATGTGAGGAATATGTGTTTTTTTAGCCAAATTTTGAGGTTTGCAAAGGATTCTGGGTAACATAACCTGGTCCGAGCCCCGCAAGTCACCCCTCCTTGGATTCCCCTAGGTCTCTAGTTTTCAGAAATGCACAGGTTTGGTAGGTTTCCCTAGGTGCCGGCTGAGCTAGAGGCCAAAATCTACAGGTAGGCACTTCGCAAAAAACACCTCTGTTTTCTTTCAAAATTTTGGATGTGTCCACGTTGTGCTTTGGGGGGTTTCCTGTCGCGGGCGCTAGGCCTACCCACACAAGTGAGGTATCATTTTTATCGGGAGACTTGGGGAAACGCTGGGTGGAGGGAAATTTGTGGCTCCTCTCAGATTCCAGAACTTTCTGCCACAGAAATGTGCGGAACATGTGTTTTTTTAGCCAACTTTTGAGGTTTGCAAAGGATTCTGGGTAACAGAACCTGGTCCGAGCCCCGCAAGTCACCCCTCCTTGGATTCCCCTAGGTCTCTAGTTTTCAGAAATGCACAGGTTTGGTAGGTTTCCCTAGGTGCCGGCTGAGCTAGAGGCCAAAATCTACAGGTAGGCACTTCGCAAAAAACACCTCTGTTTTCTTCCAAAACTTTTGATGTGTCCACGTTGCGCTTTGGGGCGTTTCCTGTCGCGGGCGCTAGGCCTACCCACACAAGTGAGGTATCATTTTTATCGGGAGACTTGGGGGAACGCTGGGTGGAAGGAAATTTGTGGCTCCTCTCAGATTCCAGAACTTTCTGCCACAGAAATGTGCGGAACATGTGTTTTTTTAGCCAACTTTTGAGGTTTGCAAAGGATTCTGGGTAACAGAACCTGGTCCGAGCCCCGCAAGTCACCCCTCCTTGGATTCCCCTAGGTCTCTAGTTTTCAGAAATGCACAGGTTTGGTAGGTTTCCCTAGGTGCCGGCTGAGCTAGAGGCCAAAATCTACAGGTAGGCACTTCGCAAAAAACACCTCTGTTTTCTTCCAAAATTTTGGATGTGTCCACGTTGCGCTTTGGGGCGTTTCCTGTCGCGGGCGCTAGGCCTACCCACACAAGTGAGGTATCATTTTTATCGGGAGACTTGGGGGAACGCTGGGTAGAAGGAAATTTGTGGCTCCTCTCAGATTCCAGAACTTTCTGCCACAGAAATGTGCGGAACATGTGTTTTTTTAGCCAAATTTTGAGGTTTGCAAATGATTCTGGGTAACAGAACCTGGTCCGAGCCCCGCAAGTCACCCCTCCTTGGATTCCCCTAGGTCTCTAGTTTTCAGAAATGCACAGGTTTGGTAGGTTTCCCTAGGTGCCGGCTGAGCTAGAGGCCAAAATCTACAGGTAGGCACTTCACAAAAAACACCTCTGTTTTCTTCCAAAATTTTGGATGTGTCCACGTTGCGCTTTGGGGCGTTTCCTGGTGCGGGCGCTAGGCCTACCCACACAAGTGAGGTATCATTTTTATCTGGAGACTTGGGGGAACGCTGGGTGGAACGAAATTTGTGGCTCCTCTCAGATTCCAGAACTTTCTGCCACCGAAATATGAGGAATATGTGTTTTTTTAGCCAAATTTTGAGGTTTGCAAAGGATTCTGGGTAACAGAACCTGGTCCGAGCCCCGCAAGTCACCCCTCCTTGGATTCCCCTAGGTCTCTAGTTTTCAGAAATGTACTGGTTTGGTAGGTTTCCCTAGGTGCCGGCTGAGCTAGAGGCCAAAATCTACAGGTAGGCACGTCGCAAAAAACACTTCTGTTTTCTTCCAAAATTTTGGATGTGTCCAAGTTGCGCTTTGGGGTGTTTCCTGTCGCGGGCGCTAGGCCTACCCACACAAGTGAGGTATCATTTTTATCGGGAGACTTGGGGGAACGCTGGGTGGCAGGAAATTTGTGGCTCCTCTCAGATTCCAGAACTTTCTGCCACAGAAATGTGAGGAACATATGTTTTTTTTAGCCACATTTTTAGGTTTGCAAAGGAGTCTGGGTAACAGAACCTGGTCCGAGCCCCGCAAGTCACCCCTCCTTGGATTCCCCTAGGTCTCTAGTTTTCAGAAATGCACAGGTTTGGTAGGTTTCCCTAGGTGCCGGCTGAGCTAGAGGCCAAAATCTACAGGTAGGCACTTCGCAAAAAACACCTCTGTTTTCTTTCAAAATTTTGGATGTGTCCACGTTGCGCTTTGGGGGGTTTCCTGTCGCGGGCGCTAGGCCTACCCACACAAGTGAGGTATCATTTTTATCGGGAGACTTGGGGAAACGCTGGGTGGAAGGAAATTTGTGGCTCCTCTCAGATTCCAGAACCTTCTGCCACAGAAATGTGCGGAACATGTGTTTTTTTAGCCAACTTTTGAGGTTTGCAAAGGATTCTGGGTAACAGAACCTGGTCCGAGCCCCGCAAGTCACCCCTCCTTGGATTCCCCTAGGTCTCTAGTTTTCAGAAATGCACAGGTTTGGTAGGTTTCCCTAGGTGCCGGCTGAGCTAGAGGCCAAAATCTACAGGTAGGCACTTCGCAAAAAACACCTCTGTTTTCTTCCAAAATTTTTGATGTGTCCACGTTGCGCTTTGGGGCGTTTCCTGTCGCGGGCGCTAGACCTACCCACACAAGTGAGGTATCATTTTTATCGGGAGACTTGGGGGAACGCTGGGTGGAAGGAAATTTGTGGCTCCTCTCAGATTCCAGAACTTTCTGCCACAGAAATGTGCGGAACATGTGTTTTTTTAGCCAACTTTTGAGGTTTGCAAAGGATTCTGGGTAACAGAACCTGGTCCGAGCCCCACAAGTCACCCCTCCTTGGATTCCCCTAGGTCTCTAGTTTTCAGAAATGCACAGGTTTGGTAGGTTTCCCTAGGTGCCGGCTGAGCTAGAGGCCAAAATCTACAGGTAGGCACTTGGCAAAAAACACCTCTGTTTTCTTCCAAAATTTTGGATGTGTCCACGTTGCGCTTTGGGGCGTTTCCTGTCGCGGGCGCTAGGCCTACCCACACAAGTGAGGTATCATTTTTATCGGGAGACTTGGGGGAACGCTGGGTGGAAGGAAATTTGTGGCTCCTCTCAGATTCCAGAACTTTCTGCCACCGAAATGTGAGGAACATGTGTTTTTTTAGCCAAATTTTGAGGTTTGCAAAGGATTCTGGGTAACAGAATCTGGTCCGAGCCCCGCAAGTCACCCCTCCTTGGATTCCCCTAGGTCTCTAGTTTTCAGAAATGTACAGGTTTGGTAGGTTTCCCTAGGTGCCGGCTGAGCTAGAGGCCAAAATCTACAGGTAGGCACTTCGCAAAAAACATCTCTGTTTTCTTCCAAAATTTTGGATGTGTCCACGTTGCGCTTTGGAGCGTTTCCTGTCGCGGGCGCTAGGCCTACCCACACAAGTGAGGTATCATTATTATCGGGAGACTTGGGGGAACTCTGGGTGGAAGGAAATTTGTGGCTCCTCTCAGATTCCAGAACTTTCTGCCACAGAAATGTGCGGAACATGTGTTTTTTTAGCCAACTTTTGAGGTTTGCAAAGGATTCAGGGTAACAGAACCTGGTCCGAGCCCCGCAAGTCACCTCTCCTTGGATTCCCCTAGGTCTCTAGTTTTCAGAAATGCACAGGTTTGGTAGGTTTCCCTAGGTGCCGGCTGAGCTAGAGGCCAAAATCTACAGGTAGGCACTTCGCAAAAAACACCTCTGTTTTCTTCCAAAATTTTGGATGTGTCCACGTTGCACTTTGGGGCGTTTCCTGTCGCGGGCGCTAGGCCTACCCACACAAGTGAGGTATCATTTTTATCGGGAGACTTGGGGGAATGCTGGGTGGAAGGAAATTTGTGGCTCCTCTCAGATTCCAGAACTTTCTGCCACAGAAATGTGTGGAACATGTGTTTTTTTAGCCAACTTTTGAGGTTTGCAAAGGATTCTGGGTAACAGAACCTGGTCCGAGCCCCGCAAGTCACCCCTCCTTGGATTCCCCTAGGTCTCTAGTTTTCAGAAATGCACAGGTTTGGTAGGTTTCCCTAGGTGCCGGCTGAGCTAGAGGCCAAAATCTACAGGTAGGCACTTCGCAAAAAACACCTCTGTTTTCTTCCAAAATTTTGGATGTGTCCACGTTGCGCTTTGGGGCGTTTCCTGTCGCGGACGCTAGGCCTACCCACACAAGTGAGGTATCATTTTTATCGGGAGACTTGGGGGAACTCTGGGTGGAAGGAAATTTGTGGCTCCTCTCAGATTCCAGAACTTTCTGCCACAGAAATGTGCGGAACATGTGTTTTTTTAGCCAACTTTTGAGGTTTGCAAAGGATTCTGGGTAACAGAACCTGGTCCGAGCCCCGCAAGTCACCTCTCCTTGGATTTCCCTAGGTCTCTAGTTTTCAGAAATGCACAGGTTTGGTAGGTTTCCCTAGGTGCCGGCTGAGCTAGAGGCCAAAATCTACAGGTAGGCACTTCGCAAAAAACACCTCTGTTTTCTTCAAAAATTTTTGATGTGTCCACGTTGCGCTTTGGGGCGTTTCCTGTCGCGGGCGCTAGGCCTACCCACACAAGTGAGGTATCATTTTTATCGGGAGACTTGGGGGAACGCTGGGTGGAAGGAAATTTGTGGCTCCTCTCAGATTCCAGAACTTTCTGCCACAGAAATGTGCGGAACATGTGTTTTTTTAGCCAACTTTTGAGGTTTGCAAATGATTCTGGGTAACAGAACCTGGTCCGAGCCCCGCAAGTCACCCCTCCTTGGATTCCCCTAGGTCGCTAGTTTTCAGAAATGCACAGGTTTGGTAGGTTTCCCTGGGTGCCGGCTGAGCTAGAGGCCAAAATCTACAGGTAGGCACTTCGCAAAAAACACCTCTGTTTTCTTCCAAAATTTTGGATGTGTCCACGTTGCGCTTTGGGGCGTTTCCTGTCGCAGGCGCTAGGCCTACCCACACAAGTGAAGTATCATTTTTATCGGAAGACTTGGGGGAACGCTGGGTGGAACGAAATTTGTGGCTCCTCCCAGATTCCAGAACTTTCTGCCACCGAAATGTGAGGAACATGTGTTTTTTTAGCCAAATTTTGAGGTTTGCAAAGGATTCTGGGTAACAGAACCTGGTCCGAGCCCCGCAAGTCACCCCTCCTTGGATTCCCCTAGGTCTCTAGTTTTCAGAAATGCACAGGTTTGATAGGTTTCCCTAGGTGCCGGCTGAGCTAGAGGCCAAAATCTACAGGTAGGCACTTCGCAAAAAACACCTCTGTTTTCTTCCAAAATTTTGGATGTGTCCACGTTGCGCTTTGGGGCGTTTCCTGTTGCGGGCGCTAGGCCTACCCACACAAGTGAGGTATCATTTTTATCGGGAGACTTGGGGGAACGCTGGGTGGAAGGAAATTTGTGGCTCCTCTCAGATTCCAGAACTTTCTGCCACAGAAATGTGCGGAACATGTGTTTTTTTAGCCAACTTTTGAGGTTTGCAAAGGATTCTTGGTAACAGAACCTGGTCCGAGCCCCGCAAGTCACCCCTCCTTGGATTCCCCTAGGTCTCTAGTTTTCAGAAATGCACAGATTTGGTAGGTTTCCCTAGGTGCCGGCTGAGCTAGAGGCCAAAATCTACAGGTAGGCACTTCGCAAAAAACACCTCTGTTTTCTTTCAAAATTTTGGATGTGTCCACGTTGCGCTTTGGGGCGTTTCCTGTCGCGGGCGCTAGGCCTACCCACACAAGTGAGGTATGATTTTTATCGGGAGACTTGGGGAAACGCTGGGTGGAAGGAAATTTGTGTCTCCTCTCAGATTCCAGAACTTTCTGCCACAGAAATGTGAGGAACATGTGTTTTTTTAGCCAAATTTTGAGGTTTGCAAAGGATTCTGGGTAACAGAACCTGGTCCGAGCCCCGCAAGTCACCCCTCCTTGGATTCCCCTAGGTCTCTAGTTTTCAGAAATGCACAGATTTGGTAGGTTTCCCTAGGTGCCGGCTGAGCTAGAGGCCAAAATCTACAGGTAGGCACTTCGCAAAAAACACCTCTGTTTTCTTTCAAAATTTTGGATGTGTCCACGTTGCGCTTTGGGGCGTTTCCTGTCGCGGGCGCTAGGCCTACCCACACAAGTGAGGTATGATTTTTATCGGGAGACTTGGGGAAACGCTGGGTGGAAGGAAATTTGTGTCTCCTCTCAGATTCCAGAACTTTCTGCCACAGAAATGTGAGGAACATGTGTTTTTTTAGCCAAATTTTGAGGTTTGCAAAGGATTCTGGGTAACAGAACCTGGTCCGAGCCCCGCAAGTCACCCCTCCTTGGATTCCCCTAGGTCTCTAGTTTTCAGAAATGCACAGGTTTGATAGGTTTCCCTAGGTGCCGGCTGAGCTAGAGGCCAAAATCTACAGGTAGGCACTTCGCAAAAAACACCTCTGTTTTCTTCCAAAATTTTGGATGTGTCCACGTTGCGCTTTGGGGCGTTTCCTGTTGCGGGCGCTAGGCCTACCCACACAAGTGAGGTATCATTTTTATCGGGAGACTTGGGGGAACGCTGGGTGGAAGGAAATTTGTGGCTCCTCTCAGATTCCAGAACTTTCTGCCACAGAAATGTGCGGAACATGTGTTTTTTTAGCCAACTTTTGAGGTTTGCAAAGGATTCTTGGTAACAGAACCTGGTCCGAGCCCCGCAAGTCACCCCTCCTTGGATTCCCCTAGGTCTCTAGTTTTCAGAAATGCACAGATTTGGTAGGTTTCCCTAGGTGCCGGCTGAGCTAGAGGCCAAAATCTACAGGTAGGCACTTCGCAAAAAACACCTCTGTTTTCTTTCAAAATTTTGGATGTGTCCACGTTGCGCTTTGGGGCGTTTCCTGTCGCGGGCGCTAGGCCTACCCACACAAGTGAGGTATGATTTTTATCGGGAGACTTGGGGAAACGCTGGGTGGAAGGAAATTTGTGTCTCCTCTCAGATTCCAGAACTTTCTGCCACAGAAATGTGCGGAACATGTGTTTTTTTAGCCAACTTTTGAGGTTTGCAAAGGATTCTGGGTAACAGAACCTGGTCCGAGCCCCGCAAGTCACCCCTCCTTGGATTCCCCTAGGTCTCTAGTTTCAGAAATGCACAGGTTTGGTAGGTTTCCTTAGGTGCCGGCTGAGCTAGAGGCCAAAATCTACAGGTAGGCACTTCGCAAAAAACACCTCTGTTTTCTTCCAAAATTTTGGATGTGTCCACGTTGCGCTTTGGGGCGTTTCCTGTCGCGGGCGCTAGGCCTACCCACACAAGTGAGGTATCATTTTTATCAGGAGACTTGGGGGAACGCTGGGTGGAAGGAAATTTGTGGATCCTCTCAGATTCCAGAACTTTCTGCCACAGAAATGTGAGGAACATGTGTTTTTTTAGCCAAATTTTGAGGTTTGCAAAGGATTCTGGGTAACAGAACCTGGTCCGAGCCCCGCAAGTCACCCCTCCTTGGATTCCCCTAGGTCTCTAGTTTTCAGAAATGCACAGGTTTGGTAGGTTTCCCTAGGTGCCGGCTGAGCTAGAGGCCAAAATCTACAGGTGGGCACTTCGCAAAAAACACCTCTGTTTTCTTTAAAAAAAATGGGATGTGTCCACGTTGCGTTTTGGGGCGTTTCCTGTCGCGGGCGCTAGGCCTACCCACACAATTGAGGTATCATTTTTATCGGGAGACTTGGGGGAACATAGATTAGCAAAACAAGTGCTATTGCCCCTTGTCTTTCTCTACATTTTTTCCTTCCAAATATAGGATAGTGTGTAAAAAAGACATCTATTTGAGAAATTCCCTGTAATTCACGTGCTAGTATGGTCACCCCGGAATTCAGAGATGTGCAAATAACCACTGCTCCTCAACACCTTATCTTGTGCCCTTTTTGGAAATGCAAAGGTTTTCTTGATAGCAATTTTTTACTCTTTATATTTCAGCAAATTAATTGCTGTGTTCTCGGTATAGAATGAAAACGCACTGCAGGATGCAGCTCATTTATTGGGTCTGGGTTCCTCGGGTTCTTGATGAACCTACAAACCCTATATATCCCCGCAACCAGAGGAGTCCAGCAGACGTAACGGTCTATTGCTTTCGATAATCTGACATTGCAGGGAAAAGTTACAGAGTAAAACGTGGAGAAAAATTGATGTTTTTTTCACCTCAATTTCAATATTTTTCATTTTCAGCTGTTATTTTCTGTAGGAAACCCTTGTCGGATCTACACAAATGACCCCTTGCTGAATTCAGAATTTTGTCTACTTTTCAGAAATGTTTAGGTTGCTGGGATACAGCATTGGTTTCATGCCCATTCCTGTCACTGACTGGAAGGAGGCTGAAAGCACAAAAAATTGCAAAAATGGGGTATGCCCCAGTAAAATGCCAAAATTGTGTTGAAAAATTGGGTTTTCTGATTCAAGTCAGCCTGTTCCTGAAAGCTGGGAAGCTGCTGAGTTTAGCACTGCAAACCCTTTGTTGATGCCATTTTCAGGGGGAAATCCACAAGCCTTCTTCTGCAGCCACTTTTCCCATTTTTTTTAAAAAAAACGAAATGTTCACTGTATTTTGGCCAATTTCAAGAGGCAGGACATGTACCTGTGTAATTTACATGTCCTGTAGTGTAAAGCTCTTAAATTCGTTTTTACACTACTGTGAGGCCTGCTCCCTTCATAGGCTAACATTAGGGCTGCCCTCATACATTGTTTGAGTGGTAGCTGCTGATCTGAAAGGAGTAGGACGGTCAGATTTAGTATGGCTGGAATGGTAATACAAAATCCTGCTGACTGGTGAAGTTGGATTTATTACTATTTTAGAAATGCCACTTTTAGAAAGTGAGCATTTCTCTGCACTTAAATGTTTCTGTGCCTCACAATCCACGTCTGGCTGGGTTTAGTTGACAGCTCCTTGTACATACACTCAGACACACCCAAAACACAGGATACTCAGCCTCACTTGCATACATCTGCATTTTGAATGGGTCTTCCTGGGCTGGGAGGGTGGAGGGCCTGCTCTCACACAAAGGACTGCCACACCCCTTACTGGGACCCTGGCTGACAGGATTGAACTGAAAGGGGACCTGGTGCACGTCTAAGCCACTCTTTGAAGTCTCCCCCACTTCAAAGGCACATTTGGGTATAAAAACAGGGCCTCTGCCGTACCACCTCAGACTCTTCCTAGAGAAGAAACCTGAACCGGAACATGCACCCTGACAAGAAGAACTGTCTGGCTGCCTAAAGGACTCACCTGACTGCTTTCTGAAGAGGACTGCTGCCTTGATGTTGCCCTGCCGTCTGGCTGCTCTCTTGCTTTGCTGCATAAGTGTTCTCCAAGGGATTGGATAGAGCTTGCCTCCTGTTCCCTGAAGTCTCAGGACCAAAAAGACTTCTCTCCTGCAGCTGAAATCCCCGTGCAGTGAAAATTCACCGGCCAAGAATGACGCACAGCCTTCTTGCGGTGAAAAATTCACTGCACGCCGAGTCCGAAACGACGCAGCTTGACTTCTCGACAGAAGATCAACGCAGCACCAGCGACACGACCGGAATGTCAACGCACAGCCCTACTGGATCGACGCGAGCCGACTCAGAATGAAGCTGCTCGACTTCCTAAGAGGAATTGATGCAGCACCTGCACTGCAAAAGAAAATTCCATGCATCGCCTACTAGAATCGACGCAGCCCCTGTGACTTCGCTTCGCAAGCCAGGGATTCCAAGCATTGTCCCCGGGGCATCTGAAAATCCCACAACCCGAAGAGGATCCAAGCCTGCGCACCGGAAATCGACGCAACGTCTTCCCACGTGGAAGATAATGACACAAGTCCATGTGCGAAGGGGCGAAACCGATGCACACTCACCGTTTTCCACGCATCTCCTCCTCTGTGGTCCCTTGCGAGGATTTTTCAATGCAAACCATGTACTTTGCCCTGCAAGAGACACTTGTTGTTTCTAGGAGAACTTAAGATACTTTTTATTGCTTTTACAGTAATACTTTAACTTAAAAGACACTTGATATCACTTTCAGTTATATCCCTACATTTGCTTATTTCATCTTTAATAGTTTTGACCTGCATTTATCCAGATAAATATAATATATTTTTCTAAACACTGTGTGGTGTATTTTTGTGGTGTTATATTGTGGTATTGTATGATTTGTTGCACAAATACTTTACACATTGCCTTCTAAGTTAAGCCTGACTGCTCAGAGCCAAGCTACTAGAGGGTGGGCACAGGATAATTTGGATTGTGTGTGACTTATCCTGAATAGAGTGAGGGTCCTTGCTTGGACATTGGGTAACATGACTGCAAACCAAAGACCCCATTTCTAACAGTGGCCATCTAGGGAAACCTAACAAACCCAGACATTTCTGAAAATCAGACACCAGGGAAGTCCAGGTATGTGTGACTTGTATAGATCCTCTAATGTTTTTTTCTCTAGAATCCACTGAAAACCACAAATTTAGCTAAAAAGAAAATCACATTTTCCTCACATTTCTGTGTGAGATCATTGAGCTGACACAAATATTTTACCATCCACCATTCCCCTCAGTCACCCAAAAAGATAAAGGGGGAATCCTCACATTTCCAACGGTACCTCTCCCACCTGCCTTGGTGCTCAGGGGGACGAGATAACCCCCTGAGCACCAGGGCAGTGAAAGTGAAATGAGCTGATTGGCTCATTCACTTTCAATTTCAATGAAATGACGCTTATCATCATTTCACTGAAACCAAAGAAACTTCTGGAGATGGAGAAGGCTGTTTCTTTCTTAAAGAAATTCCTCTGGTGCCTGCATCAGAGGGATGTCAAGTGCCCTGTGGTCAGAGGGCCAGGAGGAGTCCACAGCACATGAGCACTGTAGCGTTGGATTGCTTCCAGAAGTCCAATGTACAGAACATTTTAAAGCCCAGATTTATGAAAAAGTGGAGCATCAGTTCTGAGGTGCCACTTTTTCTGCGCTCCCTACGACACCTAACGTCACCTAACATCACCATGGTATTTATGTATTTAACACATGGCACACCATGGCAGTAGTTACAAAAAATGGTGCAGTGACATCTGTTAAATTTCACTGCGTCATTATTTGGGGCCTCGTAGCGCCCGAATGACCACTTGCATACATTCAACCAATCAACAATGATAGATTTGTAAAGTGCACTACTTACCCATGAGGGTTTGAAGGCACTGAGGAGGGGAGGGGAGAAAGGGGACAAGGTGCTGCTACTGCTCGAACAGCCAGGTCTTGAGAAGTTTCCTGAAGGTAAGGAGGTCTTTGGTCTGGTGCAGGTGGGTGGAAAGAGTGTTCCATGTTTTGGCGGCGAGGTGCGAGAACGATCTACCGCTGGTTGTAGTTCTGCTGACACGTGGGATGGTTGCGAGGGTGAGGTCAGTGGAGCAGAGATGACGGTTCGGAGTGTAGAAGGAGAGTCGCCTATTGAGGTATTCTGGTCTGTTGTTGTGCAGTGCTTTGTGAGCATGGGTGAGGAGTTTGAAGGTGATTCTCTTGTTGACTGGGAGCCAGTGCAGGTTTTTCAGGTGGTCTGTGATGTGGCAGTGGCTGGAGATGTCCTGGATGAGGCGTGCAGAGGCGTTCTGGATGCATTGTAGCCTCTTTGGTGTTGACTTGCTGGGTCATTATGCCTATCGCACACATCGGTGGTCATTATGACCCTGGCGGTATTACAACGCCAGGGCCAAAACGACGGGAGCACCGCCAACAGGCTGGCGGTGCTTCCCGGCGAATTTACCGCCGCGGTCGCACCGCCGGGGCCGGCGGTTTTCTGCCACAATGGCCCCGGCGGTTGTAACCCGCCAGGGCAGCGTTGCTTGCAGCGCTGCCCAGGGGATTACGAGTCCCCGACCACCAGCCTTTTTCTGGCGGTCTGAACCGCCAGGAAAAGGCTGGCAGTACGGGGAGTCGTGGGGCCCCTGGAGGCCCCTGCACTGCCCATGCCGCTGGCATGGGCAGTGCAAGGGCCCCCTGACAGGGCCCCATGCGGCTTTTCACTGTCTGCTGTGCAGACAGTGAAAAGCGCGATAGATGCAACTGCACCCGTCGCACGGCCGCAACACCGCCGGCTCCATTTGGAGCCAGCTCCCATGTTGCGGCCCACATCTCCGCTGGCCCGGCGGGTGGAAACTTGGTAGCCCCCTGCCAATGTTGTAATGAGGCCCATAATGTGCACCAGGGATTACAAAGTGGCACAATGCATGCATTATCAGGCACAGTGTCACCAGGTTCAAAAGATGTGGAAGCCCCCAAGGAGTTCTCAAAATTGAAATTTGAACCTGGTGACACTGTGCCTGATAAGGTACTTAATGCTCAAGCATACCCTCTGTGTATAAATAGAACACTTTTTTACTGTTTAAGTAAGCAAATCATTCTGGCACCAAAAACAAGTAGAGCTACACAGAACAAGCTTCTCCAAAGTATAAATGTCACTGTAGACAGTAAGAACAACATCAGTTGTGCAATGACATTTTTTCCTGACTTTCCACCCACACAGTCACTCTTCCATCTTTCTTCCAAAGTAAACAATTTCTGTTTTCCTCCTCTGTATATTGTGAGGCATGGTATTTCTGTTTTCTACATTCCCCATAAAAAGGCAAAATAATAAAAAAATATAAGGTTACATATTGATTAGTAATTGATAACTATAATACATAACTAAATTCTCTAAAGATTTCTAAATGTTTCAACCACAATCACATTTATACCTTTCTGTTAACAAATTCCACAGCTTTAAACAGTTATAACATACACTCAAACATGGCTCCATAGCAATTTGTAAAGTTTTTTTATTCAAGAAATAGCAATATCTCCACCCAAACATCTCATGGGGTAAAATACATGCACAGTAAGGTTCATAAAAGTGATAGGCATTGTATTAACAGATTGCAGATGCCTTGTTTATAAAGTCACAAACACTGCCTCTTTCACCTATAACTACATACAGATTAAGAATTCCATTTGTTACCACAACAGCCAGTACTTGGTGATACCTCTTCACATTCTAAAGCCTACCTCTCAAAAGCCTATTTTAATAAACATATTCCTCTACAAATAGCTTTTGACTTACTACATTTTGTATAGAATACGTTTACCAACACTAGTTTACTTACTGGCACTTCTTAACCAACTTCATGAAGTATATTTTTATTTGCCTGAACTTAGAGGAGCTTCTTATATGCAGCTGAAGACACCAGTTCCAAATTCAGTCACTTGTGTTGATCACAAATCCAACAGGCTAGCTTTCCTCCAAATCACCAAGAAAAATCTGAGCTACTGCTTGGGTTCTGCATCCAATCACATCACATTTCTTCAACCGTACAATAAGAATGGTAACCATTGGCTGAGGCAAATACTTTTTTTTTCTTCTCCCCATTATGATCTTGTGAGACTCTTGCTCGATCTCGAAACACCTTATGGCAGGCCCAGTAATTTCAAAACAAGCACCATGGTATGAATGCCACATGTTGAAATGTATTAAGGACTAATTTATCCTTCCTTACTATTGGCAAACCCTTGAGATTTCAGCGAGATCTCAAAAATTTGTTAAGCACAATATACATTTATTTTCATCACAGAAGTTAACCCTTAGACCCCTTTTCTCTCCAAAACTGCATTTCTGCTGCTTCCTCATATAGCTTTTTAATTTCATTTCCACAACACCTCCACTTTTTCACAGTAAACTGCAATTGTGCCCATTTCATTTCTAACATTGTAACAGCCAGCCAATCAGAGTGCTTGTGGTACTCATTGGAGCCTCTCACTCCAGCAAGACCATGAAGGCTTATAGGAAAAATGGCGCATTCAAACAATCACAGGGACTATTTTTTAATTTGCATTGTTGCGGGAGGCTTGCATGACTCCACTATTTACAGCTAGTGACTTGGGAAGAGTTCTGAGAAGGGCATTAAGACTTAAGACTACAACAGAGGTAGGTCAGCAGAGAGACAAGACCTTCCTACACCCTACTATGCATACCCCTCATTCAAGAGAGTGGGCTTAGTGGAGAGGTTAGTCCCTTTACAACCACTACTATGCACACCTATCAACCAAGATAGAGGTCTCAAAGGAGAGACTAGTCCCTCCACACACCTTACTATGTACACCCACCACCCAACAAGGGAGTTTCAGTGGAGAGGCAAGTCCCTTTACACACCCTACTACGGACATCCATCATATTAGAGAGAGGTCTCAACAGATAGGCCAGTCCCTCCATATACTCTATTACACCCACTTGTTATGCAGGAGAGAGGACTCCCTTGCAAATCCACAATAGTAGCCCTGTAAACATGGCTCATACCTGCCACTGCAGGGTCAGTGGATATAGTTTTAAACTGCTAATTCAACTTGGCAAGTGTACCCGCTTACCAGGCCTAAAACTTCCCTTTTTATACATGTAAGGCACACAAAAGGTAGGCACTAGGTAGCCCCATGGGCAGGGTGTAGTGTATGTTAAAGGTATGACATGTACTGATGTGTTTTACATGTCCTAACATTAAAATACTGCCAAATTGGGTTTCCAGTGTTGCAAGGCATATCTCTTCATAGGTTAACATGGGGGCTGCCTTTAAATATCCTTACAGTGTAGTTTCCCTGTGAGAGCAGATTGAAAAAATTGAGTTTGGGGTCTTTGAACTCACAATTTAAAAATACGTCTGTTAACGAACTTGGGGCCAGATGTAGGAAAAATCCAATTTGCGAGTTGCAAATTGCGAGTCATTCCGACTCGCAATTTGCAACTCGCAAATTGGTATGCAGAACGGTGTCTCAGACACCGTCTGCAACTCGCTATGGGGTCGCAATGACCCACCTCATGAATATTCATGAGGTGGGTCGCCAATTGCAGCCCCATAGCGAGTCTAGGCACTGTCGTCAGCAGACCTCCATGTTCGTGACTGCTTTCAATAAAGATTTTTTTTTTTTTTAAGTGTAGCCCACTTTCCTTAAAGGAAAACGAGCTGCACTTTAAAAAAAAAACGAAACCTTTAGTTTCGTTTTTTTTTCAGGGCAGGCAGTGGTCCCTTGGACCACTACCTGCCCTGAAAAAAATTTTTTGGGTCCATTCACAAACTGGAAGGGGTCCCGTGGGGACCCCTTCCAATTTGCGAGTGGGTTACCATCCACTTGAAGTGGATGGTAACTGCGATACCCTTTGCGACCGCATATGCAGTCGCAAATGGTATTGCATTCCACTCAGAATCGCAAATAGGAAGGGAACACCCCTTCCTATTTGCGATTCTGAAATGCATATTGCGAGTCGGTCCCGACTCGCAATATGCATTTCTGCATAGCAAAGAGGCATTTGCGCCTCGCAAACGGCGATTTTCGCCGTTTGCGAGGCGCAAATCCTTTGCTACATCTGGCCCTTGGTGTTTAGATTGTTAGTTTGAAAATGCCACTTTTAGTAAGTGAGCATTGTCTTACTTTAACCATTCTGTGACTCTGCCTGTTTGGGGATGCCCTGTCTGGGTCAGCCTGACAGTTGGCTGCTTGTGAATCTCCTCTAGAAAGGGAGCTGGGGAGCAGCTTGCATATCCTCATGAGCCATCTGAGCTGGAGTGGAGGGAGGAGTGATCACTTACATCTTAATGCAGTGTGCCTGCCCTCTAACAATGCAGTTTCCTACTCCCTGGTGTGTGTCTGGGTCATGGCATGGTTAAGGCAAGATCTTGTGAACAACTGAGACTTTCCCTTGACGTTTGCCTACTTCAAAGGCAGAAAGGGGTATAAGTAGTGGACCCAAAACCCCAGACTTTAGATCACTTCTGGAACCAAGAGAAACCTCTGCCAAGGAGAATAGCTGAAGAGCTGAGAAGTGCAGCCCCTGCCTGTGACCGTGCTTTGTTGGCCTATCCTGCAGTTGCTGCTTCTGCCTGTGAAAGGGGATAAAGACCGAAAGTTGTTCAAGGCTTGAACTGAGCTTGCATACTGTTTTAAAGTTTCAGGGCCATGAAAGACGTCCTCTGCCAGCACCTGGAGACCGATGCATCGCGGCTGGAGAAACAACGCAACACCTGCTTGCGGCTGCTGATAACAACACAGACCCCATGCAGCGTGGTTTTCTAACACCATGCGATCAGATTTCTTACGCATCATCCCTGGGCGTCAAAGTCAGTGTGAATCGAAGCGGATCGGAGTTGCCCTGTCCAGAAATTGACTCATCGCCTACCCGACCGGAGAAGAAACAACGCATGGCCTCACTTGCGAATAAGGAATTGACGCATCGCTGACTTTATTTGTGACACAAACCAGGAACTTTGTGTAAAATCAAAGTTTTCATTGTTTTTTATGGAGTAAGACTCTTGTTCTTTTAAAAATTCATATCTTGACTTGTGTATGTTGGATTTTTGTCGTTTTAGTCTTGTTTGAATTAGATAAATATTGCCTATTGTTCTAAACTGGTGTGGTGTCCATTTTGTAGTGCCTTCATTGTAATACTGTGTGCGTTGGCACAAACACTTTACACATTGCTTCTGGGTTAAGCCTTTCTGCTTGTGCAAAACTACCAAGGGGGTGAGTGAGGGCTAACTAGGTGTGTTTCTCCTTTGCCCGGACTAGAGTTGCTTGTACAGGGGGGTAACCTGACTGCCAACTCAAGACCCCACTTCTAACACCTGTCATCTGAGAGAGAGGTCTCAGTGGAGAAGCCAGTCCCTTCACACAACCTTCTATTCACACATGCCATCTAAGAGAAAGGTCTCAAAGTAAGGGCCAGTCCCTTCCCAAACCCTGCGATATACTTATGTCATTCTAGAGAGAGTTCTCAGCAAAGACGCTAGTCCCTCCCCACACCATACTATGCACACCAATCATCTGAGAGAGAGGTTTCAGTGGAGAGACCAGTCTATCCCCACACCCTACTTTGCACTCTGTTCATCCAACAGAGGGGTCTTAGTAGAGAGGGCACTCCCTCCCCACATCCTACTATCCATACATGGCACTCAAGAAAGAGTTCTCACATAAAAGACCACTCCTTTTCTACACTTTACTATGCACACCTGTAATATTGGGAAGACATCTAAAAATAGAGGAAAGTCCCTCCTTACAACCTAGTACGCATATCCATCATCTGAGATAGGCCAGTCCCTCTACATATGCTACTAGGCACATCCAAGAGATGAGTCTCACAACAGAGGCGCAGTCCCTCACAACACCCTACTATGCGCTCTCTTCATGCAAGAGATGATTCTTAGTAGAAAGGCTAGTCCCTTTATACACAATACTAAGGACACCAGTGAACTGAGAGAGAGTTCTCAAAGGAAGTTCCTTCCCCACACCCTACTACACATGCCGTTCATCTAAAAAAGGGTTCTTAGCAGAGGGGCTAGTCCCTCCACACAGCTTACTATGCACACCTGTCATTCTGGATAGAAGTTTCAGCAGAAATGTCAGTTCCAACAGAACTGTACTATGGATATTTTCCATCTGTCAGAGAGGTCTGAATGAAAAGGCCAGTACATCCCCACACCCTACTATGCAGACCCATCATCTAAGAGGGGAATGTTAGTGTAAAGGCTAGTTTCTGTACACACATTACTATGCACACCTGTCAACTGAGAGAGTCTCAGCAAAGAGGCCAGTCTCTCCCTACACCCTATTATACACACTCAGCAGCCAAGAGAGCAGTCCCATTGGGGAGGCCAGTCCCATCATAAACACTACCATGTACTTCTGTCATCCCAGAGATAGTTCTCAGCGAAGGGGCCAGTACCATTCTAAACACTACTATGCACTTCTGTGATCTAAGAGAAAGGTCCCAGCACCCACAATTGAGCTAGAGGTCTCAGCAGAGAGGCCAATCCCTCCCTACATACTACAATGGTCAGCCAACATCCTAGACAGGGGTCTCAGTGGACAGGCCAGTCTATCCACATGCCCAACTAAGTATTCCTGTCATTCACAACAGATGTTTGAAAGGAAAGAGTAGTCTCCTTGTAATCCCTAGTGTGCATATCCACTATCCAAGAGAAGGCTGTCAACGGAGAGATTAGTCCCATAGCACACACTACTACCCAGTCATGTAAAAGAGAGGTCTCATGGGAGATGGCAGTCCCTTCATACACTCTGTTTTGCACACTCTTCATTCAACAGAGGGCTGTTAGCAGAGAGGCCCAGACCCCCCTACATAACTTACTGTACACCTTTGTCATCTGATACAGAGGTTTTAAAGTAGAGGCACGTCCTTCTCCATCCTTTACTATGGACACTCGGTATCCAAGAGAGGGGTCTCAGTTACAAGGATAGTCCCTCCCACATAGAACTATTTCCCTACAATTCTGTTGCAATCCCATACAAGATTCACAAGAGCAGTGTGCAATCTTCAGGGAGTGGAGCTTACTGAATGCACACATGCAATCTTACAAGAGGCTCACAAGATCACTATTGACAATTAGTGAGCATGCCACAAGGTGTTTTTTACAATCCCAACAGAGTCTTGCAAAATCGAAGTGGGGCGAAGTATAAAAAAGGTCCATCTTAAATTAAGGTTAACCAATAGCTACCATTGTTATCAGATGGCTGAAAAAATGTGATTGACTGCACAGCCAGAGATAGCTCACGTCCTTGGTGGTTTGGAGGAGAGGGGAAGTCTGTTTGATTTGTGCTCAACAGAAGTGTTTTAATTTGTAACTGAAACAGATAAGTGTCTTCAGCTGCATTTAATGTAGTGGGTTAAGGTCAGATAAATAAAAATAAGGTGCCTGATTTAGAGTTTGGTGAATGGGGTTCCTCTACCGCAAACGTGATGGATATCCTGTGGACTGTACTTTGATCCCATTATAGACTATGGGATTTGTAATACGGCAGACTGGATATCCGTCACATTTGGGATGGAGTAACCCATCTGCCAAACACTAAGGGCCTGATTACAACTTTGGAGGACGGTGTTAAACCGTCCCAAAAGTGGCGGATATACCACCTACCGTATTACGAGTCCATTATATCCTATGGAACTCGTAATACGGTAGGTGGTATATCCGTCACTTTTGGGACGGTTTAACACCGTCCTCCAAAGTTGTAATCAGGCCCTAAATAAGGCCCATAGTTTACAAGCTTTGTTGAGAACTATTCGTAAAAGTAGCCTACTGTTTATAAACTTATTGTACACCATTTTTCCTTAGTGAAAAACTGTTTATGTAGGCATAGGTTGCTTACTATGGGGGTTATTACAACTTTGGAGGAGGTGGTAATCCGTCCCAAACGTGACGGATATACCACCAGCCGTATTCCGAGTCCATTATATCCTATGGAACTCGTAATACGTCTGGTGGTATATCCGTCACTTTTGGGACGGATTAACACCTCCTCCAAACTTGTAATAACCCCCTATATCTTTTTAGAAGCAGATTTGAAAACGTAGAGCGATATCAACAGTCATTTCATGTTCTGTAACAATATGAACTTTTCTCTCTATATACAGCTATAATAAAAGGTTTTATTTTAAAGAAGCCTTTCTGTGTTTATAGAAGGGTAGTAATTTAATATATTCTACTACACTCATATTTTATCAGGGGTTTCAGGGAAGAGAGTGCTGTTTCTAAAGTCAAACACCCTGCTTACTGTTAGGAAAGGTATGCTAAGACCAATGTGTTAGTCAGAAATTCTTTATGAAACCAGTTTTTACCTTGTTTACATGTGTTAACAGTGTTTTTTTGCATACATTTTTATTAACTTCCCATGCAGTTTACAATAGTCATAACAAGATATGACAGTATTAGTGTCTGGGTAAGAGCGGCCTAATTATCGTACACAGCAATATATCCATATTGTACTGAAAGAAGAGACATCAGCAAATGCTAATATGAGATTCATAATCATATAAAATATGAAAACAAAAAAACAATATTTCTCCAGCAGCAGGCTACCACTCCTCAAGAATCATATCAGGAAATGTCACAGCAGGAGCTTTTTCAGGTTGCTCAGAAGGGGCAAAGTTTGCTTTTAATTTAGTCAAGTAATGGTTCCACTGTTTCATAAGATTATACCTCCCAATCCTCGCTCTAGCATCTGGCCATACCAAATGTTCTATGGATGCCCAGTTAATCACATCTTTCTGCCATGTGTCAATCAGAGGGGCCTGCTCTGCCTTCCAGAACATGGCAATAGGTTGTGCCAGTAGAAGTGCTAGATCCTGAAAATCCCTCAATTGTTTTGTTATTTTTGTCCCCACCGCCGACAACTGAAGAAGACAGAGCACAAGGTCACTTGTCGTAATGGATGCAGTTATATCTGATATACATGATGTTACATTTTGCCAGGACTCCTCTAATACAGGGAAGAACCATACCATTTGGAGAAAATCTGTGCCTGCATGCTGACATCTGGGGCACAACGCTCTGGCACCTGGATACATTTTTACCAATCTGTCAGGAAAGAGGTATGTGTGGTGTAAATAATGAAACTGCCTAAACCTAAATTGAATGTTTTGTGTAACCGTTCTAATAGACCCCAGGTCCCTCACAACAACACAGTGACCCAATGCCTGCAACATTGTCTCCTAAGGCTCAATAAAAGTGTGAAATAGCCCTCGTTTAGCCTGTCAGTGCTACCATCAATTCCAGCAGACCATCCCCGATCCACCACCTTATGTTGTGCTGAACAGGAGAGAAACTGACCCAGGTCCAATGAGCCTGCCTCTGTTACGTCCACAAAAGTACAACACCTGCTTTCCCCTATTATATACCCCATGCCTTCATTTCAGCCATGGACGAGGCATACACCCAAGATACCTCCTGCATCAGCCTACATTGCAGTGGTGTCCAGATGGGGAGGCTAGGTGTAAGGTATTGTTTTCTTACTATGGAGTAAATATTTTTGCCAGCACCATGTCACCACCCTCAACAAAGTACTAGGGATAGTACAGTAAAAGGAGAGCCCAAGAACCATTATAGTAATGAGGTATCCCTGAAATTGAGCCCCAGCAGCTGCCTCTCTGCAGCAGAGGGGTCTTGTAACCATCTGAGAGGCCTCTGAAGTTGAGCAGTGGTGTAATATAGCTCATATTTGGGAGCACCCAATCCCCTGGTTCCTAGGTTAGCATATGAAGTGTCCAATGTAACCCTGTGCCTCTTAGAAGCCCAAATCAGTGATGCCAGCATGTGTTGCAATTCCAGAAAGAATGACTTATTTAATATCACTGGTAGTGCCACAAAAAATACAGAAGTCGTGGAAGAATTAACATTTTAGCAATAGACACTCTCCCAATAGGAAGCAGCGGTAGCTGTTGCCAAAAAGAGCATAACGTTGAATCAAAGCTTTACCCAAGTTCCCCTTCACCAGATCATGTTCAGAGTGATTAATTTGGACTCCTAAACATTTAACACTTCATATTTCCACAGTAAAGGGATATTCCCATGTCGGTGGTATATGTTTCTAGTGTCCGCACCAAAGGAAAGAGTCAGGATTCCACCAATTGATCAGAAGCC
Source organism: Pleurodeles waltl (assembly GCF_031143425.1). Lineage (NCBI taxonomy): Eukaryota > Metazoa > Chordata > Amphibia > Caudata > Salamandridae > Pleurodeles > Pleurodeles waltl. The sequence continues at coordinate 88,800,779 of NC_090442.1, read as the reverse complement.
CAGAGATGTGTCCATAAGCATTTAAACCTGACTTCACTTCTGGCAAGAGCATGGGTTCTACCTGCTCATATACCATAGTAACATCAGCATAGATCTAAACTATATTGGAATGGTCTCCCATGGAGTAGCCCCAGTAACCTGTCTTCTCCTGTAAAATACAGGCCAATGGCTCCATGGCCAGCGTGAACAGTAAAGGAGACAGAGGCCATTCCTGCCTAGTTCCCAGTCCAACAGTAAAAATATCTGAAATGCCAGTGAGCACCCTGGCCACCAGACACTCAAAGGATTGGCATCCACTTGCTCCTGCCCAATGTCCATATTGACCAAGATAAATACCTCACTTGTTTCTCCATAATAGTGTTAATGCAAAGCACAATTATCAAAACCATTAATCAAATGATTATCATATCTTTCCATAATGATTTTTCACAAAGCAATTTTCCAAAATACAACAACACATATTCTTAAAATCGACATCATAGACATAATTACATTAAAGAATTACACTTAGCAAACATAGGAACATATTAACAAGAAAGTGGTGCATCAGCTCTGATAGGCAAATTTTCTTGCGTCGCCCTGCAACCCCCTAATGCCATCATGGTAGCACTGTGTTTACTATACAGCTCACCATGGCGCACGTTAGCACAATAGTGTCATAATTGATGATGTTATTGTGGCGCTTTGCTGGATTAGTACCCTAAATTATGGATCTAGTCCAACAAAGCACAGGGAGGCCTATAGGTTATTATGGCAGCGGCCCTTTAAGATCTGCCCTGAGCAGACGTAAAAAATGACAGACAAAATGGCACAGTGAAACTTTGTATTCATTGCAACACTTTGTAAATATGGTGTATGGTGGGGGCCTTCTTAACCCCAGCTTAGCATAAAAAATGGAGCAAGGGCGACACAAGGAGGTACAAGGAGCTTGGAGGTATTCTACATAGTTTCACAACAAACAACATAAAGTGCATGGTGCTTTCAGTCTGTCACCAATCTGTAAAACACCATGCCACTATCCCCTGTATATACTTCCTCTTAAAATGTTAAGCAAACAAACTACACAAGCACCATGCCTCCATTTGGTAAGTTCTGGAAATTCCCAGAACGGACACTGAATCACATTTCTTTCTAAGCTTTTTCTCATTCCCCATTGATTCTGTTGCTGCCATGTAACCATATTTCTGGCATCACAATCAATTCCTGACTTTCTGTGTCCTGATTCATGACTAATGTTTCCAGTTTGTTTGCATGTACACCATGTTCCTAAATCACAATACCCCACTTTCCTATCTCTCACATTCAAGATTCCAGCATGGAACATTCATAACTTCATTATGGCCAGAAATATGATCTGGATATATTTTGGCGCTGGGACTACATAACACCCATGGACATAGATGCTCATTGAGCCCGGTCTAGTAAGATTACAGTGAAGTACATATGCTGTACCCATGTCTCTAACTGAATTGGGGTGTTCACATTAGCACCAGGATAATAAGTGTAGATCAGTATGGCTGACATCAATCATTGAGCCTGGCATGGGTAGCATAATGTTAATTGTTAAATAGAGAAATATGGCATAACAAATTCAATCATTGCCTGAAACTCAATTTTCTTCATTCTGCACATCCAATTATTCAGATTAGTACACACTTAAAAACATGCATGTAATTTTAGTGGATTCATATGTGACATAGTTGACCACTGCAATGGTGGTGCACAGTTCAATTTGAATGTGAGTAATTTGTGTATGTTAAAGTACCACACTGTAAGGCACTTTTAGTGAAAGCCGTGCACAACATCATCCTGTCCAGACTGCACATCAGAAGTAATTTCTATATTAGTTATAATACACAGTTCAAATTACCATAGAATACAAAAATGTAGAGCTGATGGTAGTAAAATGAATACTGATGTCACCAACTTTGAAGCTAGTCAGACATCAATTTATAGAAAAAATTACATTGCTGTTGCCATTATTTTTCATCATGGGCAGTCAATAAACTCTGGCCACTACACAGTCTACCTAAAAATGTGTGTAACTAGACTGAATTTGATGACTCGTCTCTTACTATGAAGCTAAGGTTTCAAAATGTGCATCCTATATTTCTAGAATGAAGCAAAAAATGTTTACAAATTTGTATATAGATATAAATAGAGAAACAGCATTAAAGTTAATTTTCATTGTCATTATTTAGCAACCCAACAATAAAGACTATATAATGAGTGAACTTTGTTTAATATGAAATGTGGGGAAAAAATACAACAGCATCCCCTTCTAAACACACAGGAGGGAAAATATGGAAAAATAATAAACTTCTCGTAGACAAGGTTGTCCAGGACAGGTCTGCTTGTCTCTGATGAAAAATGATCTGCTTACATATGCAGCAAAAAAGTGCTTTATTAATATGAGCACAGTTGGTATTTGCTTCAGCACTCAGTACCTCAGCCCCACCAGGTTTAAATGAGATGAGAGCCAGTGAAGAGTTGTCAAACTCTGCAGCATGACATTACTCTGCCCGAGCAAACCTTTGAGGATGCATAGACCTCAAGTGCCTCCCAGGCCTATGGTACTCATACTGTACTGTTTGTTTCTTCTTCCCCAGTTGAAATTCTTGCAAAGTTTGCAGATTACATACTTTGTAGAAACCCTTTTGCTACCTGGCCTCAACTGAAAAAAAATATCTGTCAGGATGTGGTGGCTGAGGTGGAACTGCACCAGGCTGTTCATCAGAATCTTAAGAGGACATTTTTCTATCAGAAACAAGCAAGGAAAGATAGCAAGCCATAACACACACCAAAACCCAATAGGTAAATAAAGCATAAAGAAAGGAATATTACTTTTTCAAATAGAGACATCTAAATGAACCAATCTCAATTCTTCATTGGGATGCGTTTCCTCTCGTGAACATCTCAAAAGTCTGTAAAAAGTTAATCTTCATCTCTAATGCCACACTTTCTTCAGAATTACAAAAAAACACTGTTTTTAACCTAATTCCAAATGTGTGATCTCATTAAAGAATAAATAAAGACATGAAAGAGAACTCTGTACAATAGATTAGAATGAAATTTATAACTCTATGATCTCACAATTGTCCCGCTAGCATCTCTCAAACCTTCTGCGACAGTAATCACACACCTTAAAAATAAATTTACATAGTGAAAACTAATACTGGAAATTACTGGAAAAACCGATCACTCTCTTTCTGAATTATAATTCTATGAGGTACTGTATATTTCATAAGCTCTTCACATCCGTGAAAGTTACAGACAAGGCGCACTCCATGGTGAATGTGCTATTAATGTATTACCCAACAAATTATGGCCAAAAAGAATCAGGTGTTGTGTTAGTTTCCAATAAGTAATTGCACATTATTACACATACACAGTTCCCAGAATGCACCTGGTCAGAATCCTCAAATTGCCACTGGACACTGGTCAGCTGAACTCTTCTTGTAGGACTTGATACAGGAGACTCTGGTCAGCTCCTTTGTACTTGTAGCTTACAGAGAGTCCACTCCTGGAGTTTCAGAAGCAAGGCAAAGTTCTTTTCTTGGTGAAGCCCAAAGTCTGCAGCTGATGCAGACCTGGTGAATGGAGTTCTTCAGGTGCAGGCCAGGGGTCTAACAGGGAAGTCTTTCTTCTCCAGTCTCTTCTCCCAGCAGGGATCTGAATTATGTTATGGCTCCGTCATATTTATCTTTGCCACTGGGTTGGAAATCAGGGGAGTTTTGTCCAATGGGGTGCCAGCAACACCCTCTGGGTTGACTAGTTCCTTTGAAGTGCAGCAAAAATCTATCTCAGGAACAACATTCTTTAGAAATCCAACATGGTGGAAATCCCTCCTTGAAGTTTACATCTGACTGAGTCTACCCACTGTTGTTGTCAAGTTTCCCTAACATACCTCCTCCATCCCCTCTCCTAATCTAATTATTGGGGCTCCCATCTGGCTAGGGGAACAGGAAATGGAAGAGGTCCAGTTTCTGTTCCAGGTTGCTTTTCCTCCTTGGAAAACCAGTTTGGTCACTCCCCCCCCATACTGCTCTGCCATCTGCTGCAGCAGTTCTCCTCTCGCCAGATGCTTTCTTTCTTTCAGCCCAGGCAACTTCATACCTCATCAAGGTAGTCTGGTTGAGACTGCAGGAGGCTGACCAATCAGGAAAAAAATACTACAGGGCTGAATTTGGTAACTTTCAGAAAAAGTTCTAAAACTCTTTCCCTGTGCTAGTTATATTAAATTAAGCATTGGCAAGTTGATGGATTTATTATAACATTTCATTTGGTACTAGACTTTATATATTTAGCTCATTTCTACTGGACTTTATTATTTTAAAGTAAAGTCACCCAATGTTAGCCTACGGGCCCATTGACTACAATGAGGAAAATTAATGTGACTGTTTTTCCATCAACAGGACTTATAAAACATTTTTTATAATGTCCAAGCTTATATGTACACTGCATCCAACCCTTGAGGAAACTTGGGCAGACCGTAAGGGTGACTTATTTGTACATATAAGGTAGTTTGAGACTTTTAATTCCAAAGTCGAATTTGTGGTTAATTTTAACTTATAAGCAGCCAGCCAGGCATCAAAATGACACGAAGGACCACAACAATGCACCTGGGGTGCTCTAACTATAATGCTGTCCCTAAACCTACATTGCCTACCCTATTCAAGGGACTTATAGGTAGGTTGTCAGAGCCAATTATAATTATGCCTAATTTTCATATGCCATTTTAAACAGAGCACTGGGCCTGGGACTGGTTAGCAGTGCCCAGGGCACAATCAGAGAGAGAAAACACCAGTATCAGCTAAGAACAGATGCAAAAGGTAGGGGTGGGGGCTTCTGTAACTAGCCCAGTTTTCCTATAGATAGACAGATTGATTAATAGATAGATACCAGCAATCATGACCAAAATATAGTCTAACTGCCATATTATGTCTAAAAATATTATTCCAGAATATGATCCTATTGCATTTAATATTAGAAAATCAACAACTGATGGAACATTACTTTTGGAAACGATGTTTAGGACATACAATTTCTGTTAGATATTTTCAATAATTCTATGAAATTCAACATATGGAGACTTCCCACAACATCTAGAGCATCAAGTTGACCACTAGTGAAGCCCGACATATGATCTAGAGTTTATAAAAATAACTTGTTTGCCTCCACCTATCCTTCACGTTAGTTACCCCAGCAGGATATCCCACCATGTCCTCAGATACTGCCTTACCACCATCTGAAAGGCTCTTAAAAGAGAGACCCTACCCCCTTACCTATGATGACACCACCCACACCTTTCTGGAACTAAAATTATTCACAATTGTGGCCTATGTGGTATTTTTCCAGAGGTTCCAGCATTCCACCTCGTCCTTCGAACCCTGTGAAGTGAATTGTCTATCTTGATGAGCAGGCTGATTACCAGAGCAACCTACTTTTTGTTGTTTCTACTCACCACTGTATAGGACAGCCCATGATTCCTGTGAGAGGGCATACATAGAAAAATAAAAGCGCTCTTCTAATCTTTTTAGGGATAAAGCAGTCTACAGAGTCAAACACCCATAGTTACAACACTTTTAAATCCAATACAGCATTCTACACTAAATAATAAAAGCCCCAGTAATCTGACCATAAATGTCAACAACAGATTTATCTCTCGGCTGTTTGACAAGGAAATACATAAATACTGAAACTTGGCACACAAACTGTACAGAAAAAAGTATCTAATCATAGCACCCTCTTTGATAAACTTCTCAGACACTGAAAGTGCAGTCAATTAAATAACTCCTTGAACAACATGTAAACCCGGCAAGGGGCTTTATGAAACACTAGCTCGTGTAGTGAAAAGTATGCAGTGCCCTGCATTTCAGAAGAGGACCTTTGGGTTGTATTTATTAGGCTGTGTTTCATACAAACACACAAGTTGTGAACTATGTTACCAAATATATGTTGAACATACTCTACAATGCTTCGCACTAGTCACAGTGCGGAGATGCAACAAAAGCACAGGTAGACTCACCCAAATTAACACTTGGATGCACCAAGTTTTCCTGGGAGTGATCATTCTTGAAACTGATACTATTAGGTTTATAGAAGAAAATGTCATTTTTTTCCCAGCTTATGTCTTACAACCTAGACTATACCACCCACACACTGTAAAAGCATGACTGTGCTTCCAAAATGATGGCAATAATTTAGATAATGATGTTCATCACAACTAGTTACTGTGCAACAAAGTAGCCTTCTTTTTTCACAGTTCCAATGCTGAACTGACCTAGCTATATCCAAGGCCGATTTGCACTCATTTGCATTTGCACAACCCCTCCCAAAAACTCTCAGAAAAAAAAAAGAGGGCCAGATTTACTAAAAAGTGGCGCAGGGCGCTGCTGTGCCAAAATTTACAGCACCGCACTGCGCCACTTTAGAAATGCAGGGATGCTCCATATTTACTGAAATACAGTGCATCCCTGTGTTTCCCCCGGCAAAGGTGCTAAATTTAGCTGCCAATGCATGCATCCCTGCACCATAGTGAAAGTGTGCCTGCATTGAGGGGATTGATTGTTTATGTGAACAAGGTTTTCTTTCCTGCAGATAAACAATCTACAATGGCTATTTGGCACTCCTATGTAGGATACAGAATGTAGTACACATAGAAGTAGCAAATCATCATTATTGAATGATTTTTTATGTGCAGGAAGGAACAGCTTCCTGCACATTAACAATCATTCATGGTCTTTTGCTCTTTCTATGTGCTCTGCATTCATTTGTGGCACTGCCACAGATTTACGGCCTTCTTGTAAATCTGTGGCAGAGTCAAAATCAATGGGTATTGTGGTGGGATGCCCACAGAAACATCCATTGCATGCCCCTTTGATGCAGAAAACTGCGTCGGAGGAACCCACATTTACAAGGATGTATTAAGCCACAAAAGTGGCTTAGCACTGCTTGGTAAATGTGGTGCACTTCGCAGTGCCATCTGAGCCTCACAAAAAATTATGTTCCGGTGCCACTAGGCCTAACTCTTGCCCATACTGTGAAATCTACAGTGATTTTAAATCTGAGAATCCCAATCTACAGCATCAGGAAAACCAATCTCCTAGATAAATTCCTAATCTGCGTGTATTCTGCTCAATCTCAGTGTGGCTTTAGGAGATGTGTCTCCCCGCAGTGACATGACTTGAAATATGAAAGAAGTTATCCGTAGATATTGAACAGCAATATAAAAAATACAGACCCATATTTTTACTTTTTTAGCGCCGCATTTGCGCCGCTTTTTGACGCAAAACATACATGCGCTGCTTTTGCATCAAAAAGTGACGCAAATGCAGCACTAAAAAAAGTATAAATATGGGCCACAGAGTCATCAGAGAGTCACAAAAAACAGTCCTCTTTTATGAGGTAAACAAATACTAGCTTGTTAGTGGTTTCCGAATCCACTTGCCTGTTAAAATGTTATAGAACTACAGATAACTACCATTTATTTGGTTAATTAATTAATTACACACATTGCTAATGGAAGGTAAACCCAGTCCTTTGTCCTGACTGAGGAGCTGCTTTACAATGCTGGTAGAGATGGAACCATTTTACCAGCTTTAGTAATCCTCAGCTCTTCTAAAGAGGAACAAACCAACTTAATTGAATAGATTGCTATGTTGGTAAGGTGTGTTTGTCACGAGGAGCACTTCAATCCCTAAACAAGTAGAGCATCTGCCAAATATAAGTGTTCTCTATAGCATCCATGGAATCTCTAGCAAGGGCAATGACCATGTCGCTTCAGTGACCCCCTGCAGGCACATGGATCACCAACAACAGCGTTCCCTTGAGAATTGGCCTGCAATTCATGGTTGCTCTCGCCTGACACATAGGGCCACCAACTACAGGCCTCCTTCAGAAATTGACCTACACTTGATGGTGGCCCACTCCTGGCACATGGAGCCACTGACTACACTGTTTCTACAAGCAACTGCCCGAACTTCATGATGGCCCCCCGAAACCCATAGCCAAAGAAAACATTGCTCATACTCCACGGAAAAGTCACTAGCCCTTGTAGGATTGGGCCACACTCCTACAAAGGATGGGTGGGTGATACACTCCAGTCATCAGGAATGTCAGCAGTACACATCTCCTGTCTCTGGGATACAGTTCTCACATCTCCAGCCTACGCAGACCCTGTGCATCCAAAACGGAACCCACAGGTATGTACTATCTTCATGCACACACGCAACTCAGCATTCACAAGTATCACATACTGTCCAGTACATATGCACAAGTATCAAACAGTACCAGGTGCTGCATTCTATCAATATAAGTCGAGGGTGAGTTAAAAACACAGCTATGGTACTTTACACGAGTGGGCCAGTAGACCCCAGTCCAGTAACATAGGTAAAAAGGTATCCTCACATTACTGATTCTACTGAGCACAAAGCAGATATGCCGCCAACACTGTGCTCGCGTCACCTAACTCCAAGAAAGGGCAGTAGTCGCCTATTGCGCACATGTAGGATCCGTGTTCGTCCATGACCAAAAATCAGTACTAGGGATTTATAAATCTTTGCAGCTGGGGTGCATAAGTTAGTAATGCAGGGGAGTTTCCCATTCCAACATGGTCTGATTTATTAGAAGTGTGTTTAGCTCTGTATAGATCAAAGAAGCTAGTAATTCGGTGCAAGTTCATCTCCTGTGTCCCTGGTCCCTTGTCTTCAGTTGGTTTCTTATCAAATATGATTTGAAATAGTCTTTACACTTTAACACACACTCTCTACTAGTTCTTCAAATAAATATGCTGTATGCCAACCTGGCTGCACAATAACCAAATTACTGGGGATTAGTGCTCCGGCACATGTCATGAAATCAGTGTGTGTATCTAGATGCACAGACATAAAGTCAACCCAGGATTTTTAGATGGAAGATTTTAGTGTTGATTTTTCATGGAAGCAGACTTCCCACACCCTAATGATAAGGAGATATTTGGCTATTCAAGTACTTGTAGGTTTGTTAGATCTCGCTGCTGTGGAAGTTGATCTGAAGGTGGAATTAATGAAGAGTGAGAAACTGGATCATTGTATGTGCAGACATACATTGTGAACATTGGCAGACAGTGTTAGTAGATTTAATTCCTATCAAAAATATTCAATCAGTTCCCATTGCACCGTCCTCCATCTTTGAGAATGTCACTATTTGCCCATTATTGAAACATTGCAACAACCTAATAATATCTCCAAATTTCTGTCTATGTTGTCAACTGTAACTTTTCCCAGGTATGGCAGATTTTCAAAAACAATATACCGTTACGTCCCCATGACCCTTCTGGTTGTGGGGATATATGGGACTTGAAGGTTCACCAAGAACTCAAGGTATGCAGAGCCAATAAATGAGCTGCAACTTGCAATGGGTTTTTTATTGTGTAACGTGTATTTTGCAAATCATTTAGAAGATTATAAAGAGTGAAAAAAAGGATAAAGGAAACCTATGTATTTTGGAAATGAGCACAAAATATGGAGTTTAGAAGGAATGGTTATTTGCACATCTCTGACTTTGAGGATACCATGCTAGCATGTGAATTATGGGACATTTCTCAAAATTATGTTTTTCTTACACACTGTCTTACATTTGAAGTCACAAATGCAGAGAATGATGATTGGTAATAACAGTTGTTCTGCTTTTCTGTGTTCCTCCAAGTCTCCTGATAAAAATAGTACCTCACTTGTGTGGGTAGGTCTAGTGCCTGCGTCAGGAAACACCCTAAAACGCAACATGGACACATCACATTTCTCTACTTTTTGCAAAGTGTCTAGCTGTGGACTTTGGGTTTAGCTCAGCCAGCACTTAAGAAACCTTAGCAAACATGTACATTTTTGAAAACTAGACACCTAGATAAATCCAAGCTGGGGTCACTTGTGGGGATTTCACCAGGTTCTGTCACCCAGAATCCACATTTTGGTGATGCAATGTTGTGGATTTTAAGGGGCGCCACAAACTTCCTCCCACCCAGCATTCCCCCATGTCTCCTGATAAAAGTAGTACCTCATTTGTGGGGATAGGCCTAGTGTCTGTGGCAGGAAATGGCCCAAAACATATTGGAGAGACATATCTATCACAAAAGAAGCTTGTTTTGCAAAGGGGTAACCTGCATTTTTGGTCACAGACTCAGTGGCCATCTAGGAAAACCTACCAAACCCAGACATTCGGAAAATCAGACACCATGGGAGTCCAGGGATGTGTGCTTTGCATAGATCCTCTAATGTTTTCTTCACTAGAATCCACTGAAAACCTCAAATTTAGCTAAAAGAAAATATCAAATTTTCCTCACTTTTCTGTGTGGGATCACTGAGCTGGTGTCAGGAATCCCCAAGGTGCCTCCTGCGTTATCTGTCAGCATCCGCAGGGATTAGGCTTAAATCATATCTCTGTTTTTGGTTAAACCTTCATGTTTCTAAGTAAACATATTGTGCTGTGTTACACAATTGGTTTTATTAATGCTTGTTTAACCAATGCTTGTTTGCTAATATGAGCAGGTGTAAACATGTGCTTCTAATCAGTTGTGCAATTAACTTTTTTTCTGACTTTCCACCCACATAGTCACTCTTCCATCTTTCTTCCAAAGTAAACAATTTCTGTTTTCATACTCGGTATATTGTATGACATGCTTTTTTTTTGTTTTCTACTTTCCCCATAAAAAGACAAAATAATAAAAAAATATAAAGTTACATATTGATCAGTAATTGATAACTATGATACATAACTACATTCTCTGAAGATTTCTACATTTTTCAACCACAATCACATTTATTTGGTTTACACCACTAACTGTATATACCTTTCTGTAAATAATTCCACAGCTACAAACACTTCATTGTTTTGTATCCACACTTAAATTATATCATACATTCAAACATGGTTCCATAGCAATTTGTAAAATAACACATTCCTCTTTATACACCTTTCCTAACAGAGAGCACAAAGTTTTATTCTAGAAATAGCAATATATCCACTAAAACATCTCATGGGGTAAAATACATGCACAGTAAGGTTCATAAAAATGATAGGCATTCTATTAACAGATTGCGGATGCCTTGCTTACGAATTCACAAACACTGCCTCTTTTTCCTACAACTACATACAGATTAAGAATTCCATTTGTATTCACAACAGCCAGTACTTGGTGATACCTCTTCACATGCTAAAGCCTACCTCTCAAAGCCTATGTTAATAAACATATACCTCTACAAACAGCTTTTGACTTACTAAACTTTGTAAAGAATACATTTACCAACACTAGTTCACTTACTGACACTTCTTAACCAACTTCATAAAGTATATTTTCAGTTGCCTGAATGCAGAGGAGTTTCTTATATGCAGCTGAAGACACCAGTTCCAAATTTAGTCACTTCTGTTGACCACAACTCCAACAGGCTATCTTTCCTCCAAATCACCAAGAACAATCTGAGCTACTGCTTGGGTTCTGCATCCAATCACATCACAACATTTCTTCAACTGTGCAATAAGAATGGTAACCATTGGCTGAGGCATGTACTTTATTAATCTTCTCCCCATTATGATCTTGTGACACTATTGCTGGATCTCACAACACCTTGTGGCAGGCCCAGTAAGCCTTGCAAGTCATTTGCAAGAATGACAGAACCTCTTGTAAATTAACCATCTACTCCCCACAGTCCTTATCTTACACACTTTCTCTCAAAACAAGCACCATGGTATGCATGCCACATGTTGAAATGTATTAAGGACTAATTTACCCTTCCTTACTATTGGCAACCCCTTGAGAGTCCAGCGAGATCACAAAAATGTGTGAAGCACAATATACATTTATTTTCATCACAGTAGTAATCCCTTAGACACCTTTTCTCTAAACTTGAGTGTGCCTTTCTGCTGCCTCCTCATACAGCTTTTTTATTTCATTTCCACAACACCTCCAATTTTTCACAGTAAACTGCAATTGTGCCCATTTCATTTCTAACATTGTAACAGCCAGCCAATCGGAGTGCCTGTGAAACCTATTGGAGCCTCTCATTCCAACGAGAGCATGAAGGCTTATAGAAAAAATTGGGATTTTGAACAATCACAGGGCCCCATTTTTTAATTTACATTGTTGTGTGAGGCTTGCAGGACTCTACTATTTACAGCTAGTAACTTGGGAAGAGTTCTGATAACAGCGTTAAAGACTTAAGACTACAATAGAGGGGTGTCAGCAGAGAGACAAGTCCTTCCTACACCCTACTATGCATACCCCTCATTCAAGAGAGGGGTCTCAGTGGAGAGGTTAGTCCCTTTACAACCACTACTATGCACACCTATCACCCGAGATAAGGGTCTCAAAGGAGAGGGCAGCCCCTCCACACACCTTACTATGTACACCTACCACCCAACAAGGGAGTGTCAGTGGAGAGACAAGTCCCTTTACACACCCTACTATGGACATCCATCATATTAGAGAGAGGTCTCAACAGATAGGCCAGTCCCTCTGTATACTCTATTACAGCCACTTGTTATGCAGGAGAGAGGACTGAAATGAAAGGTCAATCCCTCCCCACACCGTTCTACACACAATATTCATCCAAGAAGGGGTGTCAGTGCAGAGGCCATTTCCTCCCCACTACTATATACACCCTACTATGCACACTTCTCATCCCAGAGCAAGTCCTCAGTGGAATGATACTCCTGTCCTAAACCCTACTATGCACTTTGGTCATCCAAGAGTGATGCCTCTGTATAGAGGCCTGTCCTTCCTCACACCCTACAATCCACATCTGTTAGCCTAATGAAAGGCCCTATTATGTGCACATGTCATCCTAGAGAGGGATGTCATCTGAAGGAACTCCCAAAACCTTACAACACACTTCTATCAACTAACAGAGAGATTTCAGTGTAGACCCTAGTCCTCCCCACACCCCACTATGCACACTTGTGGTTAGATCTGGTATCCTTGGCATGGTCCCCTGTCATTTTTGCCTCTGCTTCCCATGTTTTGGCTGTGTGTTGGACTCTGTTTGTGCTGTTTTTAGTACTCTGGGCACTTTGCCACGGTTGACCAGTGCTAAAGTGCAGGTGTTCCTGTGCAAAATGTATGTTTAATGGGCTTTTCCATGATTAGCACATTTGATTTACTAGTAAGTCCCTAGGAAAGTGCACCAGAGGTGCCCAGGACCTGTACATCAAATGTTACTAGTGGACCTGCAACACTGGTTGTGCCACCCACATTAGTAGCCCTGTAAACATAGCTCAGACCTGCCACAGCAATGCCAGTGGGTGTAGTTTTAAACTATCAATTTGACTTGGCAAGTGTACCAACTTGCCAGGCCTAAACTCTCCCTTTTAAACATGTAAGGCACACATAAGGTAGGCCCTAGGTAGCCCCAAATGCAGGGTGTAGTGTATGTTAAATGTAAGTCATGTACTTATTTGTTTTGCATGCCCTAACAATAAAATACTGCCAAATTCAGTTTTCAGTGTAGCAAGGCATATCTCTCTCATAGGTTAACATGGGGGCTGCCTTTAAATATCCTTAAAATGTAATTTACCTTTGAGAGCAGATTGAAATTTGGAGTTTGGGGTCTCTGAACTCACACTTTAAAAATACATCTGTTATTGAAGTTGGTTTTTAGATTGTTAGTTTGGAAATGTCACTTTTAGAAAGTGGGCATTTTCTTGCTTTAACCATTCCGTGACTCTGCCTGTTTGGGGATTCCCTGTGTGGGTTAGACTGACAGTTGGGCTGCTTTTGAATCTCCTCTAGACAGTGGCGCAAAGGGAGCTGGGGTGTAGCCCACATGTCCTGATGAGCCATCTGAGCTGGAGTGGAGGGAGGAGTGGCCACTTACACTATGATGCCTGCCCTCTCACAATGCAGTCTCTAACACCCTGGTGTGTGTCTGGGGCCTGGCCTGGGCAAAGCAGGATCCTGTGAACAACTGAGACTTTCCTTTGAAGTTTACCTACTTCAAAGGCAGAAAGGGGTATAAGTAGTGGACCCAAAACCTCAGACTTTAGATCACTTCTGGAACCAAGAGGAACCTCTGCCAAGGAGAAGAGCTGAAGAGCTTAGGAAAAAGTTCAGCCCCTGCCTGTGACTGTGCTTTGTTGGCCTGTCCTGCAGTTGCTGCTTCTGCCTGTGAAAGGGGACAAAGACCAAACGTTGTTGTTCATTCCTGCTTGAAGAAGAATCTCCAAGGGCTTTAACTGAGCTTGCCTACTGTTTTAAAGTCTCAGGGTCATTAATGAATTCCTCTGCTAGCACTTGGACTCTATACTGAAACTCCTGTCCTGCCAAGTGGTGCCCTATCCAGTCCCTGGGCCCTTGAAAGGTGAAGCTGGCAGAACAAGAACCAAAATCCACCCACAGAACGTTATGCTGGGAAATTTTCAATGCACTATCTGCAATGTGGCTGATAAACGACTCACAACCTGCTTTGCTGCTAAAAGGGATGCTCCATCTGCATCACAGCTGGGAGATTGACGCATCATCAGGGCAGGAAAAATGACACAACACCTGCTTACGGCTGCTGATGACAACACAAACCCCATGCAGCGTGGTTTTCTAACTCCATGCGACCGGATTCCTCATGCATCATCCCTGGGCGTCAAAGTCATTGTGAATCGGCGTGGATCGGAGGTGCCCTGTCCAGAAATTGACGCATCGCTCTCTTGCGAGGAAGAAAAACCATGCATCGCCTACCCGACCAGAGAAGAAACAACACACGGCCTCACTTGTGAGTAAGGAATCGACATATCGCTGACTTTTCTGATGCATGCTTGGACGTGCTGCTTCATTTTTTACGCAAACCAGGAACTTTGTATAAAATCAATGTTTTCATTGTTTTTTATGGAGTAAGACTCTTGTTCTTTTAACAATTCATATCTTGACTTGTGTATGTTGGATTTTTGTCATTTTAGTCTTGTTTGATTTATATAAATATTGCCTATTTTTCTAAACTGGTGTGGTGTACATTTTGTAGTGTCTTCACTGTATTACTGTGTGGTTGGTAGAAACGCTTTACACATTGCTTCTGGGTTAAGCCTTTCTGGTTGTGCAAAGCTTCCAAGGGGGTGAGTGAGAGCTAACTAGGTGTGTTTCTTCTTTGCGAGGGTCCTTGCTTGGACAGGGGGTAACCTTACTGCCAACCAAAGCCCCATTTCTAACACCCATCATCTGAGAGAGAGGTTTCAGCAGAGAAAGCCAGTCCCTTGACACACCCTTCTATGCACACATGCGATCTAAGAGAAAGGTCTCAGGGTAAGGGCCTGTCCCTTCCCAAACCCTGCAATACACTTCTGTCATCCTAGAGAGAGTTCTCAGCAAAGACGTTAGTCCCTTCCAACACCATACTATGCACACCCATCATCTGAGAGAGAGGTTTCAATGGGGAGACCAGTCCACCCCCACTACGCATACTGTTCATCTAATAGAAGGGTCTTAGTGGAGAAGGCACTCCCTCCCAACATCCTACTATCCATACTTGACACTCAAGAAAGAGGTCTCTCATAAAAGGCTTTCTACACTCTACTATGCAAACCTGTAATATTGGGGAGACGTCTCAAAATAGAGGAAAGTCCCTTCTTACTACCTAGTATGCATATCCATTATCTGAGATAGGCCAGTCCCTCTATATATCCTAATAGGCACATCCAAGCGGGGGTCTCACCACAGAGGACCAGTCCCTCACCACACCCTACTATGCGCTCCCTTCATGCAAGAGATGATTCTTAGTAGAGAGGCTTGTCCCTTAATACACAATACTACAGACACCAGTGATCTAAGAGTTCTCAAAGGAAGTTCCTTCCCCTAACCTACTACACATGCCGTTCATCTAAAAAGGGGTTCTTAGCGGAGAGGCTAGTGCCTGCACACAGCCCACAATGCACACCTGTCATTCCGGACACAGGTTTCAGCAGAGAGGTCAGTCCCAACAGAACTGTATTATGGACATTTTACAACTGTCAGAGAGGTCTGAATGAAGAGGCCAGTGCCTCCCCACACCCTACTATGCAGACCCATCATCCAAGAGGGGAATGTTAGTGGAGAGGCTAGTTTGTGCACACTCATTACTATGCACATCTGTCAGTTAAGAGAGTCTCAGGAAAGAGGCCAATCTCTCCCTACACCCTATTATACACACTCAGCAGCCAAGAGAGTGGTCCTATTGGAGAGGCCAGTCCCTTCATAAACACTACCATGTACTTCTGTCATCCCAGAGATCGGTCTCAGCGAAGGGGCCAGTACCATGGCTAAGAGAAAGGTCCCAGCACCCACACCTGAGATAGAGGTCTCAGCAGAGAGGCCAATCCATCCCCACATACTTCTCTGGTCAGCCGACATCCTAGACAGGGGTCTCAGTGGACAGGCCAGTCTATCCACATGCCCAACTAACTATTCCTGTCATTCATGACAGAGGTTTGAAAGGAGAGAGTAGTCTCTTTGTAATCCCTAGTATGCATATCCATTATCCAAGAGAGAGCTGTCTACGGAGTGATTAGTCCCTTAACATAATCTACTACCCAGTCATGTAAAAGAGATGTCTCAGAGGAGATGGCAGTCCCTTCATACACTCTTTTATGCACACTCTTCATCCAAGAAAGGGGTCTTAGTGGAGAGGCCTAGACCCGCCACATTACTTACTGTACACCTTTGTCATCTGATACAGAGGTTTTAAAGTAGAGGCCAGTCCTTCTCCATCCCTTACTATGCACACTCGGTATCCAAGAGAGGGGTCTCAGTGACGAGGATAGTCCCTCCCACATAGAACTATTTCCCTACAATTCTGTTGCAATCCCATACAAGACTCACAAGAACAGTGTGCAAACTTCAGGGAGTGGAGCTTGCTGCATGGACACGTGCAATTTTCCAAGAGGCTCACAAGATCACGATTGATTTTTATTTTTACTTTTTCTCCTAGATTTCCGTTTTGCCTCCTCCTCCTGAAACTCTTGAATTCTCAAGTCCAATGATTAGAATTTCCCCCTTACCCCCTTTTTTTTTGGGTGTTGCTTTGGTTATGATCAGGTGCTAGATAATAATAGTACATGATCGATGATATACGTCTGGGAAAATCACAATTAGTGGAACAGGTGGGGCGGCTTAACTGTGGAATGGATTATATACTCGGAGATTTGCCGTGGTCCTACGAGCCTGTGCTTTTCACCACTAACCAAAGCAAGGGTGATGAAATGAGGACAAAAAAAAAAAAGAAAAAAAAAAAAAGATCACGATTGACAATAAGAGAGCCTGCCACAAGATTTTTTTTAACAATCCCACAAAAGTCTTTCAAAATCGAAATGGGGAGATGTATAAAAAAAGATCCATCTTAAATTAAGGTTAACCATTAGCTACCATTGTTATTAGATGGTTGAAAAAAATGTGATTGGCTGCACAAGCAGAGATAACTCATGACCTTGGTGGTTTGGAGGAGAGAGAAGTCTGTTTGACTTGTGCTCAACAAAAGTGTTTTAATTTGTAACTGAAACAGATTAGTGTCCTCAGCTACATTTAATATACTGGGTTAAGGTCAGGTAAATACAAATATGGGAATTGATTTAGAGTTTGGCGGATGGGGTTTCTCTGCCACAAACATGATGGATATCCTGTGGACTGTAGTATGATCCATTATAGACAATGGGATTTATAATACGGCAGACTGGATATCCGTCACATTTGTGATGGAGTGACCCATCTGCCAAACTCTAAATCAGGCCCATAGTTTACAAGCTTTGTTGACAACTGTTCGTAAAAGTAGCCTACTGTTTATAAACCTTTTGTGCACCATTTTTACTTAGTGAAAATCTGTTTATGTAGGCATAGGTTTCTCACTATGGCCCTCATTACAACCCAGGCAGTCGGTGATAAAACGGCGGTAATACCGCCAACAAGCCTGCGGTAAAAAAGTAACCTACTGTTTATAAACGTATTTTACACACAGATTTTAAAATGTAGAGCGATATCAACAGCCATTTCATGTTCTGTAACAATATGAAGTTTTCACTCTATATACAGCTATAATAAAAGAAAGCACTTTTTTTTAAAGAAATCTTTCTGTGTTAATAGAAGGGTAGTAATTTCCTATATTCTACTACACTCATGTTTTATCCTTATCAGAGGCTTTAGGGAAGAGAGTGCTGTTTCTAAAGTCAAACACCATGCTTACTGTTAGCAAAGGTATGCAAGAGCAATGTGTTAGTCAGCAATTCTTTAAGTAACCAGCTTTTACCTTGTTTACATGTGTTAATAGTGTTTTTTGCATACATTTTTATTAACATCCCATGCAGTTTACAATAGTCATAACAAGATATGACAGTACTAATGTCTGGATAAGAGCTGCCTAATTATCGTACACAGCAATATATCCGTATTGTACTGAAAGGAGAACATCAGCAAATGCTAATATGAGCATCATATTCATATGAAATATGAAAACAATTAAAACAATATTTCTCCCGCAGCAGGCTACCAGACCTCAAGAATCATAGCAGGAGTTTTTTCAGGTTGCTCAGAAGGGGCAAAGTTTGCTTTCAATTTAGTCAAGTAATTGTACCACTGTTTTATAAGATTACACCTTCCATTCCTCGCTTTAGCATCTGCCAATACCAAAAGTTCTGTGGATGCCCAGTCACATCTTTCTGCCATGGGACAATCAGAGGGGCCTGCTTTGCCTTCCAGGACATGGCGATAGGTTGTGCCAGTAGAAGTGCCAGATCCTGAAAATCCCTCAACTGTTTTGTTTTTTTCGTCCCCGCCAACAACGATTGAAGAAGACAGGGCACAAGGTTACTTGTCATAATGGATGCAGTTATATCTGATATACATTTTGCCAGGACTGCTCTAATACAGGGCAAAACCATACCATTTGGAGAAAATCTGTGTCTGCATGCTGATATCTGGGGCACAGCGCTCTGGCACCTGGATACATTTTTGCAAATCTATCACGGAAGAGGTATGTGTGGTGTAAAAAATTAAATTGCCTAAACCTAACTTGATTGTTTTTTGTAACCACTCTAATAGAACTCAGGTCCCTCCACAACATGGAATGCATGTCCATTGATAGTCTCATCTCACAACAACACAGTAACCCAATGCCTGCGACACTGTCTCGTAAGGCTCAGTAAAAGTATGAAATTGCCCTCGTCTAGCCTGTCAGTGCTACCCTCAATTCCAGCAGACCAGCTACCTTTACAGGTTCTCCTTCAAGGTTCCATAAGTTCCCCACCACCTTATAGAGTGCCGAACAGGGGAGAAACTGATCAAGGTCTAATGAACCCCCCTCTGTTCCATCCTCAAAAGTCCAACGCCTGCTTTCTACTGTTATGTCCCCCTTGTCTTGATTTCAGCCATGGACCCGGCATCCACCTGAGATACCTCCTGCATCAGCCTACATTGCACTGGTGCCCAGATGGGAAGGTTAGGTGTGTAAGGTATCGTTCCTCTACTATGGAGTAAATTCCTTTGCCAGCACCATGTCTCCACCCTCAACAAAGTACTAAGGATAGTACAGTAAAAGGGGGAGTAAAAGAACCATTACAATAATGAGGTATCCCTGAAACCGAGCCCCAGCAGCTGCATCTCTGTAGCAGAGGGGTCGGGTAACCATCTGAGAGGCCTCTAAAGTTGAGCAGTGGTGTAATATAGCTCATATTTGGGAGCACCCAATCCTCTGGTCTCTAAGGTAGCATATAAAGTGTCCAATTTAACCCTGTGCATCTTAGTAGACCAAATCAGTGATGCCAGCATGTGTTGCAATTCCAGAAAGAATGTCTTATTTAATATCACTGGTAGTACCACAGAAGTCATGGAAGAATTAACATTTTAGCAATAGACACTCTCCCCATAGGAAGCAGGGGTAGCTGTGGCCAAAAATAACATAAACGTTGAATCAAAGCTTTACCCAAGTTCCCCTTTACCAGATAATGTTCAGAGTAATTAATTTGGACTCCTAACTATTTAACACTTCATATTTCCATAGTAAAGGGCTATTCCCATGTCAGTGGTGTATGTTTCTAGTGTCCGGAAAGGAAAGAGACAGGATTCCCGCAATTGATCCGAAGCCCAGAGATGCGTCCAAAAGCATTTAAACCTGACTTAACTTCTGGCAAGAGCATGGAGTCTACCTGCTGATATACCAGAGCAACATCAGCACTCATCAAAACTATATTGGAATGGTCTCCCATGGAGTAGACCCAGTAACCTGTTTTCTCCTGTAACATATAGGCCAATGGCTCCATGGCCAGGGTGAACAGTAAAGGAGACAGAGGGCATCCCTGCCTAGTTCCCCGTCCAACAGTAATTCTATCTGAAGTGCCAGTGCACACCCTGGCCACCGGACACTCAAAGGATTGGCACCCACTTGCTCCTGCCCAATGTCCACATTGACAAAGATAAATACCTCACTTGTTTCTCCATATTAGTGTTAATTCAAAGCACAATGAGCAAACCCATTAATCACATGATCATCAAATTGTTTCATAATGATGTTTCACAAAGAAATTTGCCAAAATATAACAACACATATTCTGAAAATCGACATCATAGACATAATAACATTAAAGAGTTACACTTAGCAAACATAGGAACATATTTACAAGAATGTGGTGCATCAGCTCTGATGTGCTACTTTTCTTGCGCCACCCTACACCCCCCTAACGTCACCATGGTAGCACTGTGTTTCCTATACACTGCACCATGGTGCACGTTAGCACAATAGTGCCATAATTGATGATGTCATTGTGGCGCTTTGCTGGATTAGTGCCCTAAATTATGGATCTAGTCCAACAAAGCACAGGGAGGCCTATAGGTTATTATGGGAGTGTCCCTTTAATACCGACCCTGAGCAGGAATTAAAAATGACAGACAAAATGGCGCAGTGAAACCTTGCAAATTTCACTGTGCCATTTTCTTGGGCCTCCCTGCACGGTAAAGCCCCTTGCATACAATATATCAGGTACAGGTATAATGTCGCGCAATGGGATACAAAGTGACACAATGCTTTCATTGCAACACTTTG
Organism: Pleurodeles waltl; assembly: GCF_031143425.1. NCBI lineage: Eukaryota > Metazoa > Chordata > Amphibia > Caudata > Salamandridae > Pleurodeles > Pleurodeles waltl. The sequence continues at coordinate 88,779,768 of NC_090442.1, read as the reverse complement.
TAAATATGGTGTACGGTGGGGGTCTTCTTAATGTCTCCTTAGCATAAAAAGTGGAGCTAGGGCAGCGCAAGGAGGTGCAAGGGACTTGTAAGTATGCCCCATAGTTTCACAACAAACAGCATAAAGTGCATGGTGCTTTCATTCTGTCACCAATCTGTAACACACCATGCCACCATCCCCTGTATATATTCCCTCTGAAAATGTTAAGCAAACAAACTACATAAGCACCATACCTCCATTGGGTAAGTTCCGGTAATTCACAGAATGGACACTGAATCCCATTTCTTTCTAAACTTATTCTCATTCCCCATTGATTCTGTTGCTGCCATGTAACGATATATCTTTGGCATCACAATCAATTCCTGACTTTCTGTGTCCTGATTCATGACTAATTTTGCCATTTCATTGGCATGTACACCTTGTTCCTGAGTCGCAATACACCACTTTAGGCAGTATCATCCTATCTCTATAACTTCATTATGGCCAGAAAGATGATCTGGATATATTTTGGTGGTGAGACTCCATAACACCCATGGACATAGATGTTCATTGAGCCTGGTCTAGTAATATTACAGTGAAGTACCTATGCCGTACCCATGTCTATAATTGAATTGGGGTGTTCACATTAGCACCAGGATAATCAGTGTAGATCAGTATGGCTGACATCAATCATTGAGGCTGGCATGGGTAGCATAATGTTAGTTGTTAAGTAGAGAAATATGACGTAACAAATTCAATCATTGCCTGAAACTCCATTTTGTCTTTTTCATCATTCTGCACATTCACAAAGTATTGCATAGAAAAACATCTGTTTAGAAAGTGGATTGGTTTCAGAATTAACATACCACATTAGTAAGTTCATAGGCATATAGAATAGACACTGTTTGCACCATATGTCCAACTGTGTAGGAGATCTCCCACAGCTGTTCAGTGCCTAATATGTCTAAACAGTGGAATTTACTTGGGGTAAGATTCTAAACAATCACAACCCTGGCCCCAGGCTCAGTTTCATCAACACTCCCTGTAAGTGATTCCACTGTTGAGTATCAAACACCTTCTTGATATCTAGTGAGGCGACCCATCCTTCCTTATTAGTGCAGCGTGCCCACTCCATAACTCTAAATAGCTGATGAAGATTCAAGAATGTGTTCCTGCCCAATATGAACCCATTCTGGTCCGCATGGATAACTGATTGGATCATGGGGTGTTCAACCTATTCACCAGGGTCTTACTCAGTACCTTGTGGTCAAGATTAAGTAGCGAAAGGGGGTGATAGGAGGCTTCAATTTCACTCAGCAGACCACAGGCAGTCCTTGTTGAGTATCTCCCTTTAAATCGCTTGTTTCATGCCAAAATGTTTGGACAGACAGGTCCCCCACAACACCACCTTAAATCTATCCCATTCAATTCCCTCATTTGTGGCAGTACCTGCATTCTCTGTGAAGTTTTTCTCAATGTGTTCACCCACATGAGCATGAAAGTCTGTACCTGTCAGAGCCTGTGGCTAGAGCTGCCATGCGGGGACCGGCGAGTGAGGACTACCCCACTGGAAGGTCACCAGTAATAAGCAGTAGTTTGACAATGTTCTAGTACAATACTCTGCCCTCTTAAAGTTAGACATCAGCGTTCCACTGCCATATGTCAGATCTATTCTCATGTAAAGTGCATGAACAGGAGAGCAACACAAATATTCACAGTTAAGTGAAAATACCAAACCTCAGTGACCTGCATATTAAGAGCAAATTGGTGTAAATGTTGTGTATTAATGTGAGATTGTGCTCCTGAAATTGGGGGAGAAGACCTAGCTAATGCAAGATCCGGGGCACAATTAAAGTCTCTACACCCATAAGAAGGGGAGAGCAGGGAATGGAAAGAGCTGGTGTAAGAGAGCTAAAAAATAGAGGTTAGCCCACATTTGGTGCAAATAGCACTACAAATGTGAGGGGTTCCCCATCTAGGGTGGCCTCTGTGATAACAAAGCAATCTTCCGGATCCAGTAAGGTGTTTTCGAGGATGTACGGCACCCCAGGGGCTACTCAAAGTAAAGCTCCTCTAGCATAAGCCGCATAAGTGGTTCCTAACTCCATGTTCTGCCAGCGCTTATGCCACCTGTTTAGTTCCCCTGAAGTTAAATGGGTCTCCTGGAGACAGGTAAATTGAACGTGACATTGTCATAGGTAGGAATGGATTCTATGACTTTTGCTATAGTCACCCATGCGCCTCACATTCCATGTTAATATGGCATATTCCCTGGAAGCCATATAAGTTCATGCTGAACAGCTCCTACTGCTAGACACAATACGGGGAGCAGGCATGGCGTAAGGGAGACTAAGCAATTAATCAAAACAATGAAAGAATAAATAAAGAATAAAGCATAAGTAACAACCTCCAACAAACCCCACATTCCGGCCTCACCTTCAAATAGTCACAGAGACTTTGTGCCATCAACAATTTAGCAACTACTACAAAGTCTATCTGGTAACGGGGTGATCTAAGAAGTGACTGGTAAATCCAGCAGTCTGGATCCCTCACCACTACGTTAGTATAGAAATCTACTCTCGCAAGGGAGTATTATCTGCATACTTCCACACCTTCTACCTTCCGTGCCTACCGAACCCCTTCCAACAGAGCAGATAAAATAAAGAGGGAGAAAATGAATCATCTATAATACTCAAGTAGACTGAAACAGGTCCACAGTCATAGGGGTGATCTATGGCCCATCCCTTAGCTCCTCTGGCAGCACAACCACTGGTGTGTTGTCTCCCTGCTCATCAGCATCAGAGCTATGGCCCTCCTTGCTCAATAGAGAGGACTGTTTTACTGCCAGCACCTCTGCTCTACCCAGTGCTGTTTGTGCCTTTTTAGGCCTACGACAAATGCCCCCATTGTTCCTGGTAGAGCGTCCCCATCGTCTTTGAAGCTCCAGGCCTCTGAAATTCTCAGAGGGGGGTGCAAGCATTGATAATCCTCTCTTCTTTCCAGCCAGGACCATGCGTACTTGGGTGTTGTGAAGAACAGAGCCTCAGTGCTAGAAATGACTCTCAGTTTCGCTGGGAATGGAAGACCATATTTAATGTCCAGGGTACGAAGACGCTGTTTCATATCTCGAAATGCATATCATTGCCTGCGGACATCCGTGGTGTAGTCAGGCAAGATTGTAGTGGTGCTGTTGTTGATCTGCCAGGGGCCCCTGGTGTGTACCAATTGCAATATGTTATCTCTGTCTCTGAAATTGAAGAGACTCACTGCCACCAGCCTAGGTGGTAGCCCTAGAGCCGGATACCCAATGTGCCCACTCTATCGAGAAACACTTGGTGATCCTTCCTCCCAGCACCTCCTCAGTTAGCCACTTCTCCAAGAACACGTCCATACTTGGCCTTCCCTCCTTCAGGGTTACCCACCACCCTAATTTTATTCTGCTGTGAACAGCCTTCAGAGTCATCAGCCCTGGCTTTCAATTGCACCACATCCTTCCGCAATGCCTCAATCTGTTGCTGTTGGTCAGTGAAGGAGAGGCGCATTGTGGTCAGTTTCTTTTCTGTTTCCTGCACCCGATCTTTCAACTTTTTATGATCCTCTCCTAAGAACCCACATCAATCATCAATGAGTCCAGTTTGGGTTCTGTGGTAGAATTAAGGCTACTGACAGCCGTCAAAAATTCAGAAAATTTCTTGGCATGCTCCTGCAGCAGGAGGTCTACTCCCATTTTTTTGGGGTTCATAGTAGTGCATGTGTGGAAGCCATCCCTTCCTTTCTCAGTCTTACTTTAGCCACGGTGATTGAAAATGGTAAGAGATGCTGCCGCTGCAGAGTTGTGGAATCATGAAAGGGCCAGCAGGGTCAGGTCATAAGTGTTGTGCATATGAGAACCAACAAAGAAGGTAGCCTGGGAATGCAGCAGAGGAACTTTGAGACAAAAAAATATACTACTGCAATGTCTTGATTCTAGTTGAGAAAGGGGACTGACCAATCTTCAAGGAGATTAATTGACTTGCTTATCATACTTAGTATGTCTGTGCACCACACTAAAATCTAGTAATAAGAGTGTATTTTGTAAAAGGTCCAGCTCTGCAGTTTCAGAAACCAAATGATATATCTATAAGAAGTAGTCATTCTGAACTCAGTTCTTTTGTAGATTACAATCCGATGATATACTTTGGGCCTGAAATGCCAAATGAAGAGAATGAGGTAGTGGTAGAGACAACTCTAAAATTTCTAATGCTAGCACAGCTTTGGACAACTTTAAGAAGGATCTTAATGAACAACTGCAAACATATCAGACAAGGTGTGTGTTTTTTTCACGTGAACTTGCTACAAATCAAAGATCAAAAAATGGATTTTTGTGAAAAAAACAGAAGAGACTGATTTAATATAGCGGTAGAAAAGGTGCACTTCATTTGATAGCTAAATAGAGATTTGACGTGTGCATAATCCAGATGTTCTGTAACTGTTGTACTGACACACTGGGTAATAATAAAATGCCTGTTAGAGGTGTTCATAACAAATTAGAAATGTTTTAAATTCTGGTTGAGCCTCAGAACCTGAATATGTATAGGAGTATTCTCCAACAGGCAGTGCATCCTTTCCAATCCATTGTTAGAGTGGAGGCTGCAAATAAAAATGTACCTCCTTCTGAACTACTAGAAGGTTTGGAAGGCAAAATTCTGTATTTGCCTTCGACTATAAATTGCTAATACTCAAACTATAGGCGTAGATTGAGAAGAAGAGGAAGAACCACTAGTAGTTCTAGTAAATGGAACACCTACTAAAGAGACAGAAAATTGGCAAGAACATGTTGGCATTGACAAGGTTAAGAGAGCTTTGTAATTCCTTAACAAAGAAAATGTTTTTTTCAAAGACATTGGTGTACACGAACATGTTAACTATCTTAAAGCAGAAAGTTCCACTTCAGCTCCTTCTGCTCAGTTTGAAAAATTTGATTTAGGTAAACCAGAAGAAATGTATGAACTTTACAGTATTCACCCTCTTCATTCAAGAGCTCTGATACGGGATGCTTTAGAATTGTACCAAATGAAGCATACAAAAGGAAAACCAGTGAGTGTGTGGGAAACAAGCTGAGAAGCACAGTGTCAGAAAAGACAGAAATGAAGGGTGTTTGGGGAGAAATAGCAGTAGAAAAGTCTTTACGTTCAGTTTAAAGATGCGCTCACACAGAGAAATTAGAGTTTTTCCTGCTTATTTCCAAACCAAAAATTTGTGGTACTTTAGGCCTGTCATCAACACAAAAACGTGTGTTAAAGCTATTCCCTGAAATTGAATATCTTGCTCAATTTGATCCAGAAAGCACTGAGTTACTTAAAACAAATATGAACATGTATTACTCCAAATTGAGTGCCCATCTAGAAACCATTTGCCTTGATGAAGTACTACAGTATTACATATACAGAAACAAAATAAATGAAAAAGTGGAACAAGAGACCTTTGTAGTTACTGGCTGTAACAGATAATTAGTGAGGTATTTTAAATCAAGTTTTATTAATCATCTTATTAATAATTGTAAATTGAGCTGTCAAAACAGGTGAGAAAAGATCATTCTTTCACCTGGTTCCTTTGCAACTTTTTAAACCTTTGCAGTCAGAAATTAAACTGCTATGTAACTATTACTGTTACGAAGATGCTTTTGATACAGTCAAAGATAGCATTCAATGTGAAATGTATCCCACATATAGCAAAATGTCAAATGCTAAAATCCAACATAAGGAAACGCTTGTAATAGAAGTTGCAAAGGACAGCTCACAAGATAGCCAGTGCTTAAGGCCTAAAAACCTAGGTCTTCTTGGCCAGGTAACAATTTTAAGCAGATAGTAAAATCTGTAGAGCATGGTCTCCTACATGATGATTCAGAATGTACTTGTAAAACATTCAAGGCTACACGTCTATATTTTAGTGGTCAAGTAGGTACAAAGAAACATTTTGTCCTAAAAGTAATGACTGCAATTGTTCACAAAAAGACTAATTTTGATCTATCATGTTTTGTGATTGCTCCTATTTGACTAGCTGCTCACAACAATAAAGAAATCACATTGCACAGATTACTTATGTTGCCTGTGGAACATGAAAACAAACTAGAGTATCTCAAGTTATTTGGTGATGCTTGTCATGAAGTGTCCAGAGTTCTGAAAAAAATAAATGTTTTCAATATTGATAAATATTGCATGATATCTAACCTAATGCTAGGTTTTGGTCATCTAAGGATTAAGAGGCCCCCAAACCTGACTATGATGTTCTGTATTTTGGTGAAGGCTTACTGTTAATTCCTGTCAAAGGTCAAGCAAGTTTTAAGAAACTTCTTCTTGAAGAAGTCATTAGGGAGTATTGGAAATGTTAAAATCAGGTTACATTTTGAGTATGCTGAGTTGACACAAAATATGAGACATGCAGCAGAAATGGCTTATGGTATTATATGAAAAGATAATGGAATTGTAATCATTACCAAACAAGCTAAAAATGCTATTGCTTCTTAGTTGGTTGGTTCCACACCATGCCTCGCCAGCTGCTATAATGCAATGTTGTATAAAAGCCCAGACACAAATTGTGTGCCTCATGACAACATTGGATGAATGCATACAAGTTAGCTTAGAGATGCTTTATTTGAAGAAACAGGAGATTGTGGCCCGTATTTATACTTTTTTTAGCGCCGCATTTGCGCCGCTTTTTGACGCAAAACGGCGCAAAGCTACAAAATACAATGGTATTTTGCAAGTTTGCGCCGTTTTTGCATCAAAAAACGACGCAAATGCGGCGCAAAAAAAGTATAAATACGGGCCTGTATGTCTTACTATTAAACCTAAAATGGAGCATCAATAGTTAAACTTGCTACTTTGTCAATCAGTGGTAAAGAAACTTACTGCTGGTTTAGAAAAGACTCTAAACCTGTGTGGATATTGCAGAATAATTTTGTGACAAAATCTGAACATCGAGGAGTGATTAGTGAAAGGTGCAATGGGAAATGTGATAGACATCATTCCTTATGCCCCTAGAACAGATATGAATATATTTGTATTACATTTTATCACATTGAAGAAGATAAATAGTTGGAAAATGCACTGCTAGATTTCTCTTGGTAACAGATCTGTATGTGAAAAGACAACAGCTTCCACTGTGTGTGGCCTATGCTGTGATCATTCACAAATCTCAAGGATTAAGAGTGGATGCAGCAATCATAAATATACACCACACTGTGTTCAAAGAAGGTATGTCTTGTGTTGTTTTATCATGTGCCAGGTCATTGTCAGGGTTGTATCTTCTTGATTTTGATGAGAGCAAAGTCAAAGCTGACTCATCATGCCTCATAGACTATAATCACTTGAGAAAGATGTATGTTCCTCATCTCAGCTTATATCCCATTGTTGATAAACATCAAAAACATAGACAGTGAGAACGGTTTGAGATTGTTGATTTTTCCAAAGTTTCAAAATATATTGAGAAATTTACATAGAATTCTAAAAAGATAAAAAGCGATGATTTGAATAATGCAATAGGTTTCCCATTTTCTAACTGTTGTGGAGTTTCATGTTACTGTAATGTAATACTTAGGGCTGTATTACACCGACAACCAGTGGTTGAAAAAAATTCTACAAAACAAAAAGAAACCTTTGACATCACTATTCGGCTTAGTACACACTTAAAAACATGCATGTAATTTTAGTGCATTTATATGTGACATAGTTTACCACTGTAACAGTGGTACACAGTTCAATTTTAATGTGCAGTGACTTCTTTAAAACAAACTGTTAATGGAACTATGACTGTGTTAATTGTTCATACTCAGGCAGAACAGACATGAAATCAAAGTGTTTTGTGTATGTTACAGTGCCACACTGTAAGGCACTTTTATTGAAAGCAGTGCACAATATCTCCTGTCCAGACTGCTCATCAGAAGTAATTTCTTTATTAGTTTTAATACACAGTTCAAAAATTCCTTATTCTGATGCTACAAAGATATAGAGCTGAAGTTAGTAAAATGAATACTGATATCACCAACTTTGAAGCTAGTCAGACATCAATTTATAGAAAAATGTACATTGCTGTTGCCATTATTTTTCATCATAGGCAGCAAATAAACTCTGGTTACGACACAGTCTATCTAAAAATGTATGTGGCTAGACTGAATTTGATGACACTTCTCTAACTATGAAGCTAAGGTTTCGAAATTTACATCCTATATTTCTAGAATGAAGGTTCTAAAGCAAAAAATGTTTACAAATGTGTCTATAGATATAAATAGAGAAACAGCATTAAAGTTCATTTTCATTGTCATTATTTGGCAAACCAACAATAAAGACTATATAATGAGTGAACTTTGTTTAATATGAAAAGTGGGGAAAAATACAACAGCATCCCCTTCTAAACACACGTGGGAAAATATGGAAAAAAATACTGTTGAAAAAAAATAAACTACCGCCTAGGGAGGCATTTGTGATCTTAGACAAGGTTGTCCTGGGCAGGTCTCCTTGTGTATGATGAATAAATAACTGCTTACATAATAAGCAAAAAAAGTGCTTTATTAGGATAAACACGGTTGTTATTTGCTTCAGCACTCAGTACCTCAGTCCCTCCAGGTTCAAATGAGATGGGAGCCCATCAAGAGTTGTCAAACTCTGCAGCATGAGCTTACTCTGCCCGAGCAAACCTTTAAGGATGCACAGACCTCAAGTGCCTCCCATGTCTGAGGTACTCATACTGTACTGTTTGTTTCTTCTCCCCAATTGAATATCTTGCAAAGTTTGCAGATGAGGTACTTTGCAGAAACCCTTTTGCCCCCACGCCTCAACTGACAAAAAGTCTTTGGCAGGCTGTGGTGGCCAAGGTGGTGCAACTGCATCAGGCTGTTCATCAGAATCTTAAGAGGGCAATTTGCTATCAGAAACAAAGAAGGAAGGAGAGCAAGCCATAACACACACCAATACCCAATAGGTAAATGGAGCAGAATGAAAGGAAAATTACTTTTTCAAATAGAGACATCTACATGAACCAACCTCAATTTTTCACTGGGATGTGTTTCCTCTCGTGAGCATCTAAAAAATCTGTAAAAAGTTAATCATAATCTCTAATGACACACTCTCTTCAGAATTACAAAAAAACACTGGGGCATATTTTAACTCTGCGCCGAATGTGCATCAAAAATGTTGACGCACATTTGGCACAAACCGTGCACCATATTTATACTATGACGCCTGACCCCGTGAACGTCAAAGTTCCTCTGTGTGCATAATTTTCTGGATGCGGGAAACCTTCTTGCGTTAATGACATGCAAGGTAGGCGTTCCCGCCCAAAAATGCCTTTAAGACCTGTGCCCCTTATTTATACTCCTGTGTCATTTTGACGCACACGAGGGGGCGGGCCTTAAAAAACAGTGCCCAGCCTGATGAGCGCCATTTTTTAATGCCTGGGTGAGGGCAGGTGTTAAGGGTCCTGTAGGCTCACTTCCATGGTCTCTGACCATGGAAGCAGATCAGAGGTGCCCTTCCCTGCCCCCAGGGACACCCCCTGGGCATGGCCATTGGGCAAGGGAGCACGACTCCTGTCTTTGCTGAGACTGGAGTCATTTCAATGGGGGTTGTGCGACAAAAAATGGCGCAGGTCCGGTTAGAGCCATGATTTTTTAATCTAACCTGACTTGCACCATATTTTGACGCACAACCCCCATTTTTCCCTACGCCGGCGCTGCCTGGTTTGAGTAATTTTTTTTTACTCTGACTAGCCCGCAGCGCCAGCTAACATCAATCCTTAAATTAGGCGCCTGCCTGGCATGTAGGAATGGTGTTAGCCGCTGTAAACTTTTTAATGCAAACCAGCGCCGGCGCTGGTTTGCATCAAAAAGTATAAATATGGGCCACTGTTTTTATTCAAATTCCAAATGTGCGATCTCACTATTAGAACACAACACCGAAAACTGTCTCATAGTTCATACAGGGGATTGTATGGTGGACTCCGGCAATCTTCTACGAGAGGCATCAATTTGTAAGAAAAAATACTATATAAAAAAGATATTTTAATGACTCTCCTATTATTACAGATTAGCAATAAAGAATAAATAAAGACATGAAAGACAACTCTGAACAATAGATTAGAATGACATTTATAACACTATGATCTCACAATTGTCTTGCCAGCATCTCTCGAACCTCCTGCGAGAGTAATCACACACCTTAAAAATAAATTTACATAGTGAAAACTAATACTGTGAACTGTAAAGCCAGTGCTTCTCCCACTCTAGGGCCCTTATTTAAGAGGGCCTAGCGCCTCCTTGTGCCACATTAACGTTCTTTACACTAATGTGTCCCAACAAGGCCAAAATCACCATGCTAGTTTTGAAAAGTGGTGCAATGCATGCATTGTGCCACTTTGTAACCTCTTGGGCCATGTTATGCCTGTGCCAGGCATTATGTATGCAAGGGGGGTGTTCCCCCATTGGTGGGAGTGAAAAAATGGTGCAAAGAAATCTAAAAGATTTTCAGGATTTTTAATGTCTGCTCAGACATTCATTAAAAGGGGGCACACCATTGGTAACAATTGGCCGCTTATGTCCTGTTCAGGGTTAGCGCCAATGTTTTGGCGATAACCCAGAACACTACATCAACAGCGTAAAAAATGTTGACGCTATTGCCCCCTACCCTGCACCATGGTGTGCCGTATTTTAAATACAGCAGCCACATGGTGACAGTAGGGGGGCACTAAGGGGTGCCCCTAGATTTTTAAGGCAGCTGAATTGTAAATTGGGTTGAACAGTTAGTCTGATTAATACTTTCAGGACAAATGCTACTGCATACACAGGTGAAATGGAAATGACGAAAGCATAGGGCTGAGAGCTTGCACAGGTGCTGAAATGGGCTGAGCACCTTGCTTGAACTTAAGGAGAACCCCAGACAACCTTCTTAATGGGGTATGGGTGACCCTGTGTGTCCGTATCATCTGTATTTGTGAAATTGTGAGTGAGCCCTGATAGTCAAGACTTATTTTGAGCCAATTTTGTAAGTGGGGCCCCTTCTCACTCTCATTTAGGGATTGAAATTTTGTGTTTTTATCACCAGCCAGAGCAACAGAGAGAGAAGTAGAAGGGGAAAAAAAGAAACAGAGGAAGAGAAGTAGAGAAGTAGAGAAAAAGAGGGCCAAAGAGAAGCAGAAAGGAAGTAAAGAACCTGCAAGAGTTGAAAAAGTGGCAGACAGTGTATAGTGGTGGATAAAGGTCATCTTAGTTTAATCGATATTGGGAAGACTTGGTATTCAGCAACCCAGACATTCAGCAGCACTGCAATGGATTTGTCAGAAACACTTTGGGCCCTGGCACTTATAAATTAGACACTTCCATAGTCTGTACTCCTGCAGGAGTGAGACAATGGTTAATGTCCAAGAAGAAAAGATTGGGTGGTGCACCACTTTAAGTTGTAGACATATTCTTTATATACTAATTGTAGAAGAGTCTCTTCTACAATTAGTATATAAAGAATATGTCTACAACTTAAAGTGGTGCACCACCCAATCTTTTCTTCTTTAACAATTGGGGTGTTTTTTTCACCCCTGTGGTTCCTTAGTGCAGCAGGAATTTTTGTGGAGGTGCACACTACATTCTACTTTTTAATATTATTTGTGTTTATTGTGATTACTTGGAAACTATTAGGGATTGATGCGTCTCTTTATGAGCTTGCTGAACTCTGTTTAATTAATGGTTAATGTCCCTGTATGAGCAGACACCTAAATGAGGAAGGCTAGGTAGGGTCTATTTGATCTAAAGGGATACCCCCGGTGGATGTTAGACTGCATTCACTTACAGAAAGAGAATGTATGTGGCGCTTCTCAAAGTCCTGGCACTTGTACATGTTGTTGAAAACTGGTTACAGGACCATGGATTGGCAGAAAAGAACACAGTTTGAAGTAGTATGAACATTCAGTTACTTCAGAATATGGGTTTTGTAGTATGCTCTCTTCGCTGCCAAGAAATACACATATATTCTCTTTTGTCCCTCCTAAAGAGCAGCAACTACACACAATCATGTGTTTATGGTTTTCACGCAGGGGAACATGTAGTAGCATCCAGTGACATCATTGTTTGGTAGAATATTTGATATCTGCTGAGTGTCTTTAAAAGTTATTTGAATATATAATAAAGAAATAATATCTTTGTTGATTCTTTCTTAGGTAGATGCCACTGATTGGAGACATGAGACTGGGGAATCAAAGCACTATCACTGAATTTATTATGTTGGGTCTCACCAGTGACCCCAACCTGCATATCCTGCGATTTATATTACTGCTGCCAGTCTATATTTTCACTCTTCTGGGCAATGTCAGCATCTTGGTTATTGTTGGTTGCAACACAACTTCAGACACCCATGTATTTCTTTCTCAGCCAGCTTTCATGCCTGGACCTTATGTACTCCTCTGTTATCTCCACGAAGATGCTGGTTGATCTACTGTCTAAGAAGAAGACCATTTCTCTTCATGGCTGTATAACTCAACTATAGTTTTTTGCTGAAATTGGCTGTACTGAATTCATCCTCCTGGCAGCAACGACCTTTGACCGCTATGTGGCAGTTTATAACCCACTGCTGTATACAGTCACCATGATATTTAATAGAAGAGCTCGACTGGCTGGTCTTATCTCACAGGTAAGTTATTAATGCTAAATTAGCTCCTAGTAAACCAATTTACTAAATGCTTAGAGTAGGGTGAGGAACAGTTTTCCCCTGAGAATGTCAGCACATTCTATACAGCACTATTGAGAGCTCTAAGAAAATCTTTGAATAAAACTTAATTCATTGTTCACATGTAACTGCAGAATTTCATATATTTAACTAAAATGCATTTAGAATGGTTTGTGTATACTATTTTACCTTTAACAGTATGCTAATATTTTTATTAAGTACTGACCTCTGATACCTGATATCAATGAATCATTTATTCAATTTATGCTATGCATGTACAGAACAACAGAACCAGTCAAAGATGGCAAATATAGTTTGCCAGTTGTCACATCTGCTGGCTAAAGTAGTCCTTCATATTCTCAGTTTCAACGTTCCTACTCACCTAAGCATTCCACTTCCCTGATTTCGATCACAAATCGGCTGCTTTCTTCTTCTGTCTTGACTCATCCTTCTCTCTGATGCTGACTTCACTCCTGAGATGGGAGTTAATTCCCTCAATTTTCTGTCTCTTTCACACTTGGTCATCTGCTTATGTGACTGCAGTCCCGACCACCAGGCTGCACATATTAGGGCCAAGTGTTTCCAGGTGACATAAAATTCAAAGTGTTTTCCATTCAAAGGCAAAAATGTCTCTGGTATGTGTTTGTGGGATGGCACCTTTAGGGTGTTCTGGTATGAAGAGAGAAGCAATGTTAACTCTACCCTCACTGTGGCAACTTTAATTGCTGGCAATTGTTCTGACGAGAAAATGGTTCCAGAATGTAGGCTGCCCTAGACCTCCTTTGTATAAACTCAGTATGAAGAACCGTAGGACAGGCTTGGGTGCGGAACCCACTCTGACCATTCCTCCTGAGGTCAGGAGTAGGGTCTGTCTTGTTTGCTGATGGTGTTGATTAGGCACATGTGGATGGGTCCAGGGGTGGGAGGAGATGATGAGCAGATGGAACCCGGTGCCATAGGGGCTGTGATGCTGCGGTGTATCTGCGACAAAGGAAGGCAAGGGGTAGCACTGCTGCAACAGAATCGCTGAGGGGAAAAGAGAAGAGGAGCACAAATAACAACAGCAGGTGGACAGTTTGTTCTAAAGCTGGAGAGTCCCAACTGCTCTTGTTTTGAGTCCCTGGAAAAAGTAATTGAAGTCGATCTCATAAAGCAGCTCAGCTTACTGTTAGAGAGAGATGCAAGATTATTGGGCTGCAGTGAAGATTCCCTGTCTAGTAGTACTAAAGAGGGTGCCTGCAACAAATGAGATTATAACTCTAGGGCAGGGATCTCCAACCTTTATATTAATAGGAACTTCCTATGTTCAGTGAAAGTCATCACGAGCTACAGATATTATCAGTATTGTAGTTTTGTAATAGTCACCACATCAGACAAAATTACAACAGTGTTCATCCTATGCATGATTAGCATCAGTGATCACCTCAGTAGATCAGATAGGGTTGCCAACGGTTATATAAAAAATAGAATTGGCTATTTGGAATGCCTTTACATGGGTAATACCTAACAGTCAGAGCAACAACATCCTTGGACCCAAGGTAAACATATTAATAATAAGTCTCCCAACACCAAATGATATATCATTGAAATAAACCTTTAAATACATTGTTAGAAATGGGTTTTCTAGTTGGCAGTCAGTATACACCCTGCCCAAAAAATTAGGACCCCTCACTGTAATCAGGGTTAGGGAGATAAAACAGCTCAGATAACCCCTACTCACCCCTTGGTAGCTTGGCACAAGCAGTCAGGTTTATCTCAGAGGCAATGTGTAAAGTATTTGCACAAACACACACAATAACACAGTGAAAACGCCACAAAAAGGCCCCATACCAGTTTAGAAAAATTGCCAATATTTACCTAAATCAAACAATACTAAAACAACAAAAAACCAACATACACAGGAAACAGTATCAATATTCAAAGGAAAAGTACCTGGAAGGTATTAAAAATAAGGCAGCACGGGCGAGCGTGTATCGGAAAAGAAAGTGATGTGTTGATTCCTTACTCGCAAGTGAGGCAGTGCATCAATTCTTTCCCTGCTGGGTAAGCAATGCGTTGATTCTTTCCTCTCAAGGAAGGACTGTGTCAATATCTGGACAAGCAGCCTCGGGTCTGTGCGGTGATGTTGAAGATTTTGATGCCCAGGGACTATACGTTGAAAATCTGGACACACATTAGCGATTAATCCGAGCTGAGCAGGTGATGCATCGATTTCACTGATGTTGCATCCATTTTCCAGTTGCAGTGCAGGCTCTGCGTTAATTTTTCTGCAGACTGGCTACATTGTGTAGATTTTCTTTCAGGATCTGCCAGCTTTTCCTTCCAGGGGCCCAGGGACTAGATGTGGAACCACTTGGCAAGTCGGGGGTCTCAGTAAGAGAGCCCAGGCGCTGCTATATGAGGTTTTTGATTTCCTTGAGACTTCTTAACAGGAGGCAAGCTCAGCCAAGACCTTGAAAAAACTTCACAGGCAGGATACACAGTAAAGTCCAGTCAGTGTCCTCTCTAATGCAGAAGCAGCAACTGCAGGCTAATCGAGCAAAGCACACACATCAAAGCAGCTGTACGCCTGCTCATAGCTCTTCAGCTATTCTCCTTGGCAGAGGTTCCTCTTTATCCAGAAGTATTCTAAAGTTGAGGGGTCAGCAGTCCAATACTTATACTCATTTCTGCCTTTGAACGTCTGCACAGTGCACAAGACCCTGCCTCTTCCCTGCCCTGCCCCAACCACACTCCAGGGGATTAGAGATTGTATTGTGAGGGGACAGACACAGCCCCTTCAAGTGCAGGTGACAACTCATCCCTTCCACTCTGGCCCAGGAAGATTCATCAAGATATGTTAATGTCTAGAGTGAATTCACAAACAGCCCAACTGTCAGTCTGATCCAGACGTGGATTCAGCAGCCAAGCAGAGGCACAGAATTGTTATGCAAAAAAATGCCCACTTTCTAAAAGTGCCATTTTCAAACAGATAATCTAAAAAACAACTTTACCAAAAGATGTAATTTTAAATAGTGAGTTTAGAGACCCTGAACTCCACACCTCTATTTGCTCCCAAAGGGAAACTACACCAGATATTTAAAGGCAATCCTCACGTTAAATTTGGGAGAGATAGCCTTGCAATAGAGAAAAACAAATTTGGCAGTATTTCACTATCAAGGCATCTAAAATACACTTGTACATGTCCTACCTCCTAAATACACTGCACCCTGCCCATGGGGCTACCTAGGGCCTGCCTTAGGAGTGCTTTACATGTAATAAAAGGGAAGGTCTGGGCCTAGCAAGTGGTTACACTAGACAGTAGTGGTAAAGTTGCCATAGTACCAAAAACCAGCAAAAACTAAATCTAGCACACAGTCAAACTTACAGGCAGCAGAGCCAAGGATGGCAGGTCTAATATTTATTTTTCAAATTCAACTATTTTTCTTCTCCAAACATCACTTCATGAGTTCCAATGATACACACATTTTCATCATGAATACACACTTTTCAATTTTTTATAGATAAATTAATTCAGAAGTGCAAAAGCATTTAGTAGACAGGACTCCACACAGGAGAGCTGCTAGGCCACAAGCTTCTGGTTGGAGACTTAGGGTAACTGAACTAAATGAAAGTTCAAACTAACAGCACACATCTTAGGGAAGATTTGTTAAAGCTCATGGCCAATACCAAAAAATAGTGCTAGATTTATTTCTGCAATGGTGGCTGGTAATTTGAACAGGCAGAGACATGCACACTCATACATATTCAAGGTGTTACTTATTGACACTTCAAAGTTTAAAACTGAAGCACCCAGGTCCACATAGATCAGTGACACTCCCCCTATTAGTGACCTCAAGATGCTTTGCGAGGCTGAGGAGATCACTCCTGCAGGGCTGTGAATTATCAGCCAGGAAATGTTCAGCTCAGGCAGCCAAGCACTTGCAAATTTAGCCCATGTATAGCTCCTTGATGCCTGACCTGAACACAAAGACTGTCTGTCATGCTGACCTTTGCTCAGCATAACAGGCACTTTTTATGTCTGCAAAAAGATGGAGGGGGGCTCCGCCCTTATGGCAGGCCAAGCTTGCTCAACTGTCATCACTCCGGGACTGTGTAGCCTCTCTGGCTACATTGTTTGGGGGCCTAAAGGTTATATGTAGGAAACAACAGTTAAGAGGTTGGAATGGTTAGAAAGATGCATGACAGAAAGATAGCAGAAGAAATTGAAGAATTTTAGAAATCAAAGGGACTTCTACGTTCATATAGAAAAACTGCCCAACAATTCCAAACCATCACTAGAGGTTGTTCTCAAAATTCCGTTTGCACTCTTGAGCAAGGGAACAAGGAAGATAGTGTGGAAAAAGAGGAACTCCTAATGGACGCATCTCTTTAGGAGAGTGATCTGGATGGAACCTGCAAAGACTTTGATCTGTCAATCCTAAAATATCTAAGGACTCAGATTCTGACATCGACACTCAGGACTTTTAAACATCTTCACTTTCTACATACATTCCAACCAGAAGAGTCAGACACAAAGATACTGGTAGAAAGCAGAAAATAGCACTATCTACAATAGAAAAATATCAGTGAACATGGGGCTGAAGTATCAGACCCCCTAATGTGCTTCAAACATGCATATTGAGGTTGTCCTATGGTCTATCCTATTATAGTTCAGCAATCTGGGCCAAATAGAAATCATTCTGCAGCTGACTCAAAGTGGTAGCGATGGCAAGCAGTCACGGGCATCTTTGGGTGGTAGTGTGGAGGTGCTTGAGCTCAGAGTTCTACAGTCATTCAACAATTCAAAAAGCAAATGTCCAGCCCAGTTCTTAGATTTCTAAGAAGCTAAGAATAGTATTACACTATCTGGCTGGCTCTGAGCATTCTCCACTTTCTTTCTCTTCATTTCTATCCCCAGGCTCTCTCCCCAAATGTGGGTGGTCCCGCCTTCTCTTAGGGGCTAACAGTACTGAAATTAATATAGCTCAATGGCAAATTGCTCCACTCAGAAACAGTATATAGACTCAGGCTCTCATTACAGGTTTGGACAAAAAGAAAAAAGGCAGCACACTGCTTCACACTCCAGCAAAAAGTTAGCCCCAATGCATCATGGTAAATGCAGTCACTTTGTTTTGAGTTGTTAAAAAAGTAATCAAAGGTCTTTCACCTAAGTAGGTGCAGCAAGTGCTGTGTATCTCTGGACACGTGTTTCTAGGTTTAGCCCGTCATCAGCAGAGAGCAGCCAAGTCTGTGGGGTTGCTTGAAATGACGCTAAAAGACTTCTCAGGTTTATGTACCACTCACTGGCGCACAGGTGCCTCACCAGAGCTCGTCAGCCCGTTAGCTCAAGGGAGCAGTCATTGGACAAAAATAAAAAAGGGAGCACACTGCTTCACATTCCAGCAAAAAGTTAGCCCCAATGCATCATGGTAAATGCAGTCACTTTGTTTTGTGTTGAAAAAGTAATCAAAAGTCTTTCACCTAAGTAGGTGCAGCAAGTGCTGTGTATCTCTGGACACGTGTTTCTAGGTTTAGCCCGTCATCAGCAGAGAGCAGCCAAGTCTGTGGGGTTGCTTGAAATGCCGCCAAAAGTCTTCTCAGGTTTATGTACCACTCACTGGCGCACAGGTGCCTCACCAGAGTTCGTCAGCCCGTTAGCTCAAGGGAGCAGTCATTGGACAAAAAGAAAAAAGGGAGCGCAATGCTGCACACTCCAGCAAAAAGTTAGCCCCAATGCATCATGGTAAATGCAGTCACTTTGTTTTGTGTTGAAAAAGTAATCAAAAGTCTTTCACCTAAGTAGGTGCAGCAAGTGCTGTGTATCTCTGGACACGTGTTTCTAGGTTTAGCCCGTCATCAGCAGAGAGCAGCCAAGTCGGTGGGTTTGCTTGAAAACCACCAAAAGTCTTCTCAGGTTTATGTACCACTCACTGGCGCACAGGTGCCTCACCAGAGCTCGTCAGCCCGTTAGCTCAAGGGAGCAGTCATTGGACAAAAATAAAAAAGGGAGCACACTGCTTCACGCTCCAGCAAAAAGTTAGCCCCAATGCATCATGGTAAATGCAGTCACTTTGTTTTGTGTTGAAAAAGTAATCAAAAGTCTTTCAACTAAGTAGGTGCAGCAAGTGCTGTGTATCTCTGGACACGTATTTCCAGGTTTAGCCCGTCATCAGCAGAGAGCAGCCAAGTCTGTGGGGTTGCTTGAAATGCTGCCAAAAGTCTTCTCAGGTTTATGTACCACTCACTGGCGCACAGGTGCCTCACCAGAGCTCGTCAGCCCGTTAGCTCAAGGGAGCAGTCATTGAGCAAAAAGAAAAAAGGGAGCACACTGCTTCACACTCCAGCAAAAAGTTAGCCCCAATGCATCATGGTAAATGCAGTCACTTTGTTTTGTGTTGAAAAAGTAATCAAAAGTCTTTCACCTAAGTAGGTGCAGCAAGTGCTGTGTATCTCTGGACACGTGTTTCTAGGTTTAGCCCGTCATCAGCAGAGAGCAGCCAAGTCTCTGGGGTTGCTTGAAATGCCGCCAAAAGTCTTCTCAGGTTTATGTACCACTCACTGGCGCACAGGTGCCTCACCAGAGCTCGTCAGCCCGTTAGCTCAAGGGAGCAGTCATTGGACAAAAAGAAAAAAGGGAGCACAATGCTTCACACTCCAGCAAAAAGTTAGCCCCAATGCATCATGGTAAATGCAGTCACTTTGTTTTGTGTTGAAAAAGTAATCAAAAGTCTTTCACCTAAGTAGGTGCAGCAAGTGCTGTGTATCTCTGGACACGTGTTTCTAGGTTTAGCCCGTCATCAGCAGAGAGCAGCCAAGTCGGTGGGTTTGCTTGAAATGCCACCAAAAGTCTTCTCAGGTTTATGTACCACTCACTGGCGCACCGGTGCCTCACCAGAGCTCGACAGCCCGTTAGCTCAAGGGAGCAGTCATTGGACAAAAATAAAAAAGGGAGCACACTGCTTCACGCTCCAGCAAAACGTTAGCCCCAATACATCATGGTAAATGCAGTCACTTTGTTTTGTGTTGAAAAAGTAATCAAAAGTCTTTCACCTAAGTAGGTGCAGCAAGTGCTGTGTATCTCTGGACACGTGTTTCCAGGTTTAGCCCGTCATCAGCAGAAAGCAGCCAAGTCTGTGGGGTTGCTTGAAATGCTGCCAAAAGTCTTCTCAGGTTTATGTACCACTCACTGGCGCACAGGTGCCTCACCAGAGCTCGTCAGCCCATTAGCTCAAGGGAGCAGTCATTGGACAAAAAGAAAAAAGGGAGCACACTGCTTCACATTCCAGCAAAAAGTTAGCCCCAATGCATCATGGTAAATGCAGTCACTTTGTTTTGTGTTGAAAAAGTTATCAAAAGTATTTCACCTAAGTAGGTGCAGCAAGTGCTGTGTTTCTCTGGACACGTGTTTCTAGGTTTAGCCCGTCATCAGCAGAGAGCAGCCAAGTCGGTGGGTTTGCTTGAAATGCCACCAAAAGTCTTCTCAGGTTTATGTACCACTCACTGGCGCACAGGTGCCTCACCAGAGCTCGTCAGCCCGTTAGCTCAAGGGAGCAGTCATTGGACAAAAAGAAAAAAGGGAGCACACTGCTTCACATTCGAGCAAAAAGTTAGCCCCAATGCATCATGGTAAATGCAGTCACTTTGTTTTGTGTTGAAAAAGTAATCAAAAGTCTTTCACCTAAGTAGGTGCAGCAAGTGCTGTGTATCTCTGGACACGTGTTTCTAGGTTTAGCCCGTCATCAGTAGAGAGCAGCCAAGTCTGGGGGGTTGCTTGAAATGCCGCCAAAAGTCTTCTCAGGTTTATGTACCACTCACTGGTGCACAGGTGCCTCACCAGAGCTCGTCAGCCCGTTAGCTCAAAGGAGCAGTCATTGGACAAAAAGAAAAAAGGAGCACACTGCTTCACACTCCAGCAAAAAGTTAGCCCCAATGCATCATGGTAAATGCAGTCACTTTGTTTTGTGTTGAAAAAGTAATCAAAAGTCTTTCACCTAAGTAGGTGCAGCAAGTGCTGTGTATCTCTGGACACGTCTTTCTAGGTTTAGCCCGTCATCAGAAGAGAGCAGCCAAGTCTGTGGGGTTGCTTGAAATGCCGCCAAAAGTCTTCTCAGGTTTATGTACCACTCACTGGCGCACAGGTGCCTCACCAGAGCTCGTCAGCCTGTTAGCTCAAGGGAGCAGTCATTGGACAAAAAGAAAAAAGGGAGCACACTGCCTCACATTCCAGCAAAAAGTTAGCCCCAATGCATCATGGTAAATGTAGTCACTTTGTTTTGTGTTGAAAAAGTAATCAAAAGTCTTTCACCTAAGTAGGTGCAGCAAGTGCTGTGTATCTCTGGACACGTGTTTCTAGGTTTAGCCCATCATCAGCAGAGAGCAGCCAAGTCTGTGGGGTTGCTTGAAATGCCGCCAAAAGTCTTCTCAGGTTTATGTACCACTCACTGGCGCACAGGTGCCTCACCAGAGCTCGTCAGCCCGTTAGCTCAAAGGAGCAGTCACTGGACAAAAAGAAAAAAGGGAGCACACTGCTTCACATTCCAGCAAAAAGTTAGCCCCAATGCATCATGGTAAATGCAGTCACTTTGTTTTGTGTTGAAAAAGTAATCAAAAGTCTTTCACCTAAGTAGGTGCAGCAAGTGCTGTGTATCTCTGGACACGTATTTCCAGGTTTAGCCCGTCATCAGCAGAGAGCAGCCAAGTCTGTGGGGTTGCTTGAAATGCTGCCAAAAGTCTTCTCAGGTTTATGTACCACTCACTGGCGCACAGGTGCCTCACCAGAGCTCGTCAGCCCGTTAGCTCAAGGGAGCAGTCATTGAGCAAAAAGAAAAAAGGGAGCACACTGCTTCACACTCCAGCAAAAAGTTAGCCCCAATGCATCATGGTAAATGCAGTCACTTTGTTTTGTGTTGAAAAAGTAATCAAAAGTCTTTCACCTAAGTAGGTGCAGCAAGTGCTGTGTATCTCTGGACACGTATTTCCAGGTTTAGCCCGTCATCAGCAGAGAGCAGCCAAGTCTGTGGGGTTGCTTGAAATGCTGCCAAAAGTCTTCTCAGGTTTATGTACCACTCACTGGCGCACAGGTGCCTCACCAGAGCTCGTCAGCCCGTTAGCTCAAGGGAGCAGTCATTGAGCAAAAAGAAAAAAGGGAGCACACTGCTTCACACTCCAGCAAAAAGTTAGCCCCAATGCATCATGGTAAATGCAGTCACTTTGTTTTGTGTTGAAAAAGTAATCAAAAGTCTTTCACCTAAGTAGGTGCAGCAAGTGCTGTGTATCTCTGGACACGTGTTTCTAGGTTTAGCCCGTCATCAGCAGAGAGCAGCCAAGTCTGTGGGGTTGCTTGAAATGCCGCCAAAAGTCTTCTCAGGTTTATGTACCACTCACTGGCGCACAGGTGCCTCACCAGAGCTCGTCAGCCTGTTAGCTCAAGGGAGCAGTCATTGGACAAAAAGAAAAAAGGGAGCACACTGCTTCACATTCCAGCAAAAAGTTAGCCCCAATGCATCATGGTAAATGTAGTCACTTTGTTTTGTGTTGAAAAAGTAATCAAAAGTCTTTCACCTAAGTAGGTGCAGCAAATGCTGTGTATCTCTGGACACGTGTTTCTAGGTTTAGCCCATCATCAGCAGAGAGCAGCCAAGTCTGTGGGGTTGCTTGAAATGCCGCCAAAAGTCTTCTCAGGTTTATGTACCACTCACTGGCGCACAGGTGCCTCACCAGAGCTCGTCAGCCCGTTAGCTCAAAGGAGCAGTCACTGGACAAAAAGAAAAAAGGGAGCACGCTGCTTCACATTCCAGCAAAAAGTTAGCCCCAATGCATCATGGTAAATGCAGTCACTTTGTTTTGTGTTGAAAAAGTAATCAAAAGTCTTTCACCTAAGTAGGTGCAGCAAGTGCTGTGTATCTCTGGACACGTATTTCCAGGTTTAGCCCGTCATCAGCAGAGAGCAGCCAAGTCTGTGGGGTTGCTTGAAATGCTGCCAAAAGTCTTCTCAGGTTTATGTACCACTCACTGGCGCACAGGTGCCTCACCAGAGCTCGTCAGCCCGTTAGCTCAAGGGAGCAGTCATTGAGCAAAAAGAAAAAAGGGAGCACACTGCTTCACACTCCAGCAAAAAGTTAGCCCCAATGCATCATGGTAAATGCAGTCACTTTGTTTTGTGTTGAAAAAGTAATCAAAAGTCTTTCACCTAAGTAGGTGCAGCAAGTGCTGTGTATCTCTGGACACGTGTTTCTAGGTTTAGCCCGTCATCAGCAGAGAGCAGCCAAGTCTGTGGGGTTGCTTGAAATGCCGCCAAAAGTCTTCTCAGGTTTATGTACCACTCACTGGCGCACAGGTGCCTCACCAGAGCTCGTCAGCCCGTTAGCTCAAGGGAGCAGTCATTGGACAAAAAGAAGAAAGGGAGCACAATGCTTCACACTCCAGCAAAAAGTTAGCCCCAATGCATCATGGTAAATGCAGTCACTTTGTTTTGTGTTGAAAAAGTAATCAAAAGTCTTTCACCTAAGTAGGTGTAGCAAGTGCTGTGTATCTCTGGACACGTGTTTCTAGGTTTAGCCCTTCATCAGCAGAGAGCAGCCAAGTCGGTGGGTTTGCTTGAAATGCCACCAAAAGTCTTCTCAGGTTTATGTACCACTCACTGGCGCACAGGTGCCTCACCAGAGCTCGTCAGCCCGTTAGCTCAAGGGAGCAGTCATTGGACAAAAATTAAAAAGGGAGCACACTGCTTCACGCTCCAGCAAAACGTTAGCCCCAATACATCATGGTAAATGCAGTCACTTTGTTTTGTGTTGAAAAAGTAATCAAAAGTCTTTCACCTAAGTAGGTGCAGCAAGTGCTGTGTATCTCTGGACACGTGTTTCCAGGTTTAGCCCGTCATCAGCAGAGAGCAGCCAAGTCTGTGGGGTTGCTTGAAATGCTGCCAAAAGTCTTCTCAGGTTTATGTACCACTCACTGGCGCACAGGTGCCTCACCAGAGCTCGTCAGCCCATTAGCTCAAGGGAGCAGTCATTGGACAAAAAGAAAAAAGGGAGCACACTGCTTCACATTCCAGCAAAAAGTTAGCCCCAATGCATCATGGTAAATGCAGTCACTTTGTTTTGTGTTGAAAAAGTAATCAAAAGTCTTTCACCTAAGTAGGTGCAGCAAGTGCTGTGTATCTCTGGACACGTGTTTCTAGGTTTAGCCCGTCATCAGCAGAGAGCAGCCAAGTCTGTGGGGTTGCTTGAAATGCCGCCAAAAGTCTTCTCAGGTTTATGTACCACTCACTGGCGCACAAGTGCCTCACCAGAGCTCGTCAGCCCGTTAGCTCAAGGGAGCAGTCATTGGACAAAAAGAAAAAAGGGAGCACACTGCTTCACACTCCAGCAAAAAGTTAGCCCCAATGCATCATGGTAAATGCAGTCACTTTGTTTTGTGTTGAAAAAGTTATCAAAAGTCTTTCACCTAAGTAGGTGCAGCAAGTGCTGTGTATCTCTGGACACGTGTTTCTAGGTTTAGCCCGCCATCAGCAGAGAGCAGCCAAGTCGGTGGGTTTGCCTGAAATGCCACCAAAAGTCTTCTCAGGTTTATGTACCACTCACTGGCGCACAGGTGCCTCACCAGAGCTCGTCAGCCTGTTAGCTCAAGGGAGCAGTCATTGGACAAAAAGAAAAAAGGGAGCACACTGCTTCACACTCCAGCAAAAAGTTAGCCCCAATGCATCATGGTAAATGCAGTCACTTTATTTTGTGTTGAAAAAGTAATCAAAAGTCTTTCACCTAAGTAGGTGCAGCAAGTGCTGTGTATCTCTGGACACGTGTTTCTAGGTTTAGCCCGTCATCAGTAGAGAGCAGCCAAGTCTGTGGGGTTGCTTGAAATGCCGCCAAAAGTCTTCTCAGGTTTATGTACCACTCACTGGTGCACAGGTGCCTCACCAGAGCTCGTCAGCCCGTTAGCTCAAAGGAGCAGTCATTGGACAAAAAGAAAAAAGGGAGCACACTGCTTCACACTCCAGCAAAAAGTTAGCCCCAATGCATCATGGTAAATGCAGTCACTTTGTTTTGTGTTGAAAAAGTAATCAAAAGTCTTTCACCTAAGTAGGTGCAGCAAGTGCAGTGTATCTCTGGACACGTATTTCTAGGTTTATCCCCGTCATCAGCAGAGAGCAGCCAAGTCGGTGGGGTTGCTTGAAATGCTGCCAAAAGTCTTTTCAGGTTTATGTACCACTCATTGGCGCACAGGTGCCTCACCAGAGCTCGTCAGCCCGTTAGCTCAAGGGAGCAGTCATTGGACAAAAAGAAAAAAGGGAGCACACTGCTTCACATTCCAGCAAAAAGTTAGCCCCAATGCATCATGGTAAATGCAGTCACTTTGTTTTGTGTTGAAAAAGTAATCAAAAGTCTTTCACCTAAGTAGGTGCAGCAAGTGCTGTGTATCTCTGGACACGTGTTTCTAGGTTTAGCCCGTCATCAGCAGAGAGCAGCCAAGTCTGTGGGGTTGCTTGAAATGCCGCCAAAAGTCTTCTCAGGTTTATGTACCACTCACTGGCGCACAGGTGCCTCACCAGAGCTCGTCGGCCCGTTAGCTCAAGGGAGCAGTCACTGGACAAAAAGAAAAAAGGGAGCACACTGCTTCACACTCCAGCAACACGTTAGCCCCAATGCATCATGGTAAATGCAGTCACTTTGTTTTGTGTTGAAAAAGTAATCAAAAGTCTTTCACCTAAGTAGGTGCAGCAAGTGCTGTGTATCTCTGGACACGTGTTTCTAGGTTTAGCCCGTCATCAGCAGAGAGCAGCCAAGTCTGTGGGGTTGCTTGAAATGCCGCCAAAAGTCTTCTCAGGTTTATGTACCACTCACTGGCGCACAGGTGCTTCACCAGAGCTCGTCAGCCCGTTAGCTCAAGGGAGCAGTCATTGGACAAAAAGAAAAAAGGGGGCACACTGCTTCACACTCCAGCAAAACGTTAGCCCCAATGCATCATGGTAAATGCAGTCACTTTGTTTTGTGTTGAAAAAGTAATCAAAAGTCTTTCACCTAAGTAGGTGCAGCAAGTGCTGTGTATCTCTGGACACGTGTTTCTAGGTTTAGCCCGTCATCAGCAGAGTGCAGCCAAGTCTGTGGGGTTGCTTGAAATGCCGCCAAAAGTCTTCTCAGGTTTATGTACCACTCACTGGCTCACAGGTGCCTCACCAGAGCTCGTCAGCCTGTTAGCTCAAGGGAGCAGTCATTGGACAAAAAGAAAAAAGGGAGCACACTGCTTCACACTCCAGCAAAAAGTTAGCCCCAATGCATCATGGTAAATGCAGTCACTTTGTTTTGTGTTGAAAAAGTAATCAAAAGTCTTTCACCTAAGTAGGTGCAGCAAGTGCTGTGTATCTCTGGACACGTGTTTCTAGGTTTAGCCCCGTCATCAGCAGAGAGCAGCCAAGTCGGTGGGGTTGCTTGAAATGCTGCCAAAAGTCTTCTCAGGTTTATGTACCACCCATTGGCGCACAAGTGCCTCACCAGAGCTCGTCAGCCCGTTAGCTCAAGGGAGCAGTCATTGGACAAAAAGAAAAAAGGGAGCCCGCTGCTTCACACTCCAGCAAAAAGTTAGCCCCAATGCTTCATGGTAAATGCAGTCACTTTGTTTTGTGTTGAAAAAGTAATCAAAAGTCTTTCACCTGAGTATGTGCAGCAAGTGCTGTGTATCTCTGGACACGTGTTTCTAGGTTCTGCCCGTCATCAGCAGAGAGTAGCCAAGTCTGTGGGGTTGCTTGAAATGCCGCCAAAAGTCTTCTCAGGTTTATGTACCACTCACTGGCGCACAGGTGCCACACCAGAGCTCGTCAGCCCCTTAGCTCAAGGGAGCAGTCATTGGACAAAAAGAAAAAATGGAGCACACTGATTCACATTCCAGCAAAAAGTTAGCCCCAATGCATCATGGTAAATGCAGTCACTTTGTTTTGTGTTGAAAAAGTAATCAAAAGTCTTTCACCTAAGTAGGTGCAGCAAGTGCTGTGTATCTCTTGATACGTGTTTCTAGGTTTAGCCCCGTCATCAGCAGAGAGCAGCCAAGTCTGTGGGGTTGCTTGAAATGCTGCCAAAAGTCTTTTCAGGTTTATGTACCACTCATTGGCGCACAGGTGCCTCACCAGAGCTCGTCAGCCCGTTAGCTCAAGGGAGCAGTCATTGGACAAAAAGAAAAAAGGGAGCACACTGCTTCACACTCCAGCAAAAATTTAGCCCCAATGCATCATGGTAAATGTAGTCACTTTGTTTTGTGTTGAAAAAGTAATCAAAAGTCTTTCACCTAAGTAGGTGCAGCAAGTGATGTGTATCTCTGGACACGTGTTTCTAGGTTTAGCCCGTCATCAGCAGAGAGCAGCCAAGTCTGTGGGTTTGCTTGAAATGCCGCCAAAAGTCTTCTCAGGTTTATGTACCACTCACTGGCGCACAGGTGCCTCACCAGAGCTCGTCAGCCCGTTAGCTCAAGGGAGCAGTCATTGAGCAAAAAGAAAAAAGGGAGCACACTGCTTCACACTCCAGCAAAAAGTTAGCCCCAATGCATCATGGTAAATGCAGTCACTTTGTTTTGTGTTGAAAAAGTAATCAAAAGTCTTTCACCTAAGTAGGTGCAGCAAGTGCTGTGTATCTCTGGACACGTGTTTCTAGGTTTAGCCCGTCATCAGCAGAGAGCAGCCAAGTCTGTGGGGTTGCTTGAAATGCCGCCAAAAGTCTTCTCAGGTTTATGTACCACTCACTGGCGCACAGGTGCCTCACCAGAGCTCCACAGCCTGTTAGCTCAAGGGAGCAGTCATTGGACAAAAAGAAAAAAGGGAGCACACTGCTTCACATTCCAGCAAAAAGATAGCCCTAATGCATCATGGTAAATGTAGTCACTTTGTTTTGTGTTGAAAAAGTAATCAAAAGTCTTTCACCTAAGTAGGTGCAGCAAATGCTGTGTATCTCTGGACACGTGTTTCTAGGTTTAGCCCATCATCAGCAGAGAGCAGCCAAGTCTGTGGGGTTGCTTGAAATGCCGCCAAAAGTCTTCTCAGGTTTATGTACCACTCACTGGCGCACAGGTGCCTCACCAGAGCTCGTCAGCCCGTTAGCTCAAAGAGCAGTCACTGGACAAAAAGAAAAAAGGGAGCACGCTGCTTCACATTCCAGCAAAAAGTTAGCCCCAATGCATCATGGTAAATGCAGTCACTTTGTTTTGTGTTGAAAAAGTAATCAAAAGTCTTTCACCTAAGTAGGTGCAGCAAGTGCTGTGTATCTCTGGACACGTATTTCCAGGTTTAGCCCGTCATCAGCAGAGAGCAGCCAAGTCTGTGGGGTTGCTTGAAATGCTGCCAAAAGTCTTCTCAGGTTTATGTACCACTCACTGGCGCACAGGTGCCTCACCAGAGCTCGTCAGCCCGTTAGCTCAAGGGAGCAGTCATTGAGCAAAAAGAAAAAAGGGAGCACACTGCTTCACACTCCAGCAAAAAGTTAGCCCCAATGCATCATGGTAAATGCAGTCACTTTGTTTTGTGTTGAAAAAGTAATCAAAAGTCTTTCACCTAAGTAGGTGCAGCAAGTGCTGTGTATCTCTGGACACGTGTTTCTAGGTTTAGCCCGTCATCAGCAGAGAGCAGCCAAGTCTGTGGGGTTGCTTGAAATGCCGCCAAAAGTCTTCTCAGGTTTATGTACCACTCACTGGCGCACAGGTGCCTCACCAGAGCTCGTCAGCCCGTTAGCTCAAGGGAGCAGTCATTGGACAAAAAGCAGAAAGGGAGCACAATGCTTCACACTCCAGCAAAAAGTTAGCCCCAATGCATCATGGTAAATGCAGTCACTTTGTTTTGTGTTGAAAAAGTAATCAAAAGTCTTTCACCTAAGTAGGTGTAGCAAGTGCTGTGTATCTCTGGACACGTGTTTCTAGGTTTAGCCCGTCATCAGCAGAGAGCAGCCAAGTCGGTGGGTTTGCTTGAAATGCCACCAAAAGTCTTCTCAGGTTTATGTACCACTCACTGGCGCACAGGTGCCTCACCAGAGCTCGTCAGCCCGTTAGCTCAAGGGAGCAGTAATTGGACAAAAATTAAAAAGGGAGCACACTGCTTCACGCTCCAGCAAAACGTTAGCCCCAATACATCATGGTAAATGCAGTCACTTTGTTTTGTGTTGAAAAAGTAATCAAAAGTCTTTCACCTAAGTAGGTGCAGCAAGTGCTGTGTATCTCTGGACACGTGTTTCCAGGTTTAGCCCGTCATCAGCAGAGAGCAGCCAAGTCTGTGGGGTTGCTTGAAATGCTGCCAAAAGTCTTCTCAGGTTTATGTACCACTCACTGGCGCACAGGTGCCTCACCAGAGCTCGTCAGCCCATTAGCTCAAGGGAGCAGTCATTGGACAAAAAGAAAAAAGGGAGCACACTGCTTCACATTCCAGCAAAAAGATAGCCACAATGCATCATGGTAAATGCAGTCACTTTGTTTTGTGTTGAAAAAGTAATCAAAAGTCTTTCACCTAAGTAGGTGCAGCAAGTGCTGTGTATCTCTGGACACGTGTTTCTAGGTTTAGCCCGTCATCAGCAGAGAGCAGCCAAGTCTGTGGGGTTGCTTGAAATGCCGCCAAAAGTCTTCTCAGGTTTATGTACCACTCACTGGCGCACAAGTGCCTCACCAGAGCTCGTCAGCCCGTTAGCTCAAGGGAGCAGTCATTGGACAAAAAGAAAAAAGGGAGCACACTGCTTCACACTCCAGCAAAAAGTTAGCCCCAATGCATCATGGTAAATGCAGTCACTTTATTTTGTGTTGAAAAAGTTATCAAAAGTCTTTCACCTAAGTAGGTGCAGCAAGTGCTGTGTATCTCTGGACACGTGTTTCTAGGTTTAGCCCGCCATCAGCAGAGAGCAGCCAAGTCGGTGGGTTTGCCTGAAATGCCACCAAAAGTCTTCTCAGGTTTATGTACCACTCACTGGCGCACAGGTGCCTCACCAGAGCTCGTCAGCCCGTTAGCTCAAGGGAGCAGTCATTGGACAAAAAGAAAAAAGGGAGCACACTGCTTCACACTCCAGCAAAAAGTTAGCCCCAATGCATCATGGTAAATGCAGTCACTTTATTTTGTGTTGAAAAAGTAATCAAAAGTCTTTCACCTTAGTAGGTGCAGCAAGTGCTGTGTATCTCTGGACACGTGTTTCTAGGTTTAGCCCGTCATCAGTAGAGAGCAGCCAAGTCTGTGGGGTTGCTTGAAATGCCGCCAAAAGTCTGCTCAGGTTTATGTACCACTCACTGGTGCACAGGTGCCTCACCAGAGCTCGGCAGCCCGTTAGCTCAAAGGAGCAGTCATTGGACAAAAAGAAAAAAGGGAGCACACTGCTTCACACTCCAGCAAAAAGTTAGCCCCAATGCATCATGGTAAATGCAGTCACTTTGTTTTGTGTTGAAAAAGTAATCAAAAGTCTTTCACCTAAGTAGGTGCAGCAAGTGCAGTGTATCTCTGGACACGTATTTCTAGGTTTATCCCCGTCATCAGCAGAGAGCAGCCAAGTCGGTGGGGTTGCTTGAAATGCTGCCAAAAGTCTTTTCAGGTTTATGTACCACTCATTGGCGCACAGGTGCCTCACCAGAGCTCGTCAGCCCGTTAGCTCAAGGGAGCAGTCATTGGACAAAAAGAAAAAAGGGAGCACACTGCTTCACATTCCAGCAAAAAGTTAGCCCCAATGCATCATGGTAAATGCAGTCACTTTGTTGTGTGTTGAAAAAGTAATCAAAAGTCTTTCACCTAAGTAGGTGCAGCAAGTGCTGTGTATCTCTGGACACGTTTTTCTAGGTTTAGCCCGTCATCAGAAGAGAGCAGCCAAGTCTGTGGGGTTGCTTGAAATGCCGCCAAAAGTCTTCTCAGGTTTATGTACCACTCACTGGCGCACAGGTGCCTCACCAGAGCTCGTCAGCCTGTTAGCTCAAGGGAGCAGTCATTGGACAAAAAGAAAAAAGGGAGCACACTGCTTCACATTCCAGCAAAAAGTTAGCCCCAATGCATCATGGTAAATGCAGTCACTTTGTTTTGTGTT
Source organism: Pleurodeles waltl (assembly GCF_031143425.1). Classification (NCBI taxonomy): domain Eukaryota; kingdom Metazoa; phylum Chordata; class Amphibia; order Caudata; family Salamandridae; genus Pleurodeles; species Pleurodeles waltl. Next base: position 88,749,104 of record NC_090442.1, on the reverse strand, counting down.
GAAAAAGTAATCAAAAGTCTTTCACCTAAGTAGGTGCAGCAAGTGCTGTGTATCTCTGGACACGTGTTTCTAGGTTTAGCCCGTCATCAGCAGAGAGCAGCCAAGTCTGTGGGGTTGCTTGAAATGCCGCCAAAAGTCTTCTCAGGTTTATGTACCACTCACTGGCGCATAGGTGCCCCGCCAGAGCTCGTCGGCCCGTTAGCTCAAGGGAGCAGTCACTGGACAAAAAGAAAAAAGGGAGCACACTGCTTCACACTCCAGCAACACGTTAGCCCCAATGCATCATGGTAAATGCAGTCACTTTGTTTGATGTTGAAAAAGTAATCAAAAGTCTTTCACCTAAGTAGGTGCAGCAAGTGCTGTGTATCTCTGGACACGTGTTTCTAGGTTTAGCCCGTCATCAGCAGAGAGCAGCCAAGTCTGTGGGGTTGCTTGAAATGCCGCCAAAAGTCTTCTCAGGTTTATGTACCACTCACTGGCGCACAGGTGCTTCACCAGAGCTCGTCAGCCCGTTAGCTCAAGGGAGCAGTCATTGGACAAAAAGAAAAAAGGGGGCACACTGCTTCACACTCCAGCAAAACGTTAGCCCCAATGCATCATGGTAAATGCAGTCACTTTGTTTTGTGTTGAAAAAGTAATCAAAAGTCTTTCACCTAAGTAGGTGCAGCAAGTGCTGTGTATCTCTGGACACGTGTTTCTAGGTTTAGCCCGTCATCAGCAGAGTGCAGCCAAGTCTGTGGGGTTGCTTGAAATGCCGCCAAAAGTCTTCTCAGGTTTATGTACCACTCACTGGCTCACAGGTGCCTCACCAGAGCTCGTCAGCCTGTTAGCTCAAGGGAGCAGTCATTGGACAAAAAGAAAAAAGGGAGCACACTGCTTCACACTCCAGCAAAAAGTTAGCCCCAATGCATCATGGTAAATGCAGTCACTTTGTTTTGTGTTGAAAAAGTAATCAAAACTCTTTCACATAAGTAGGTGCAGCAAGTGCTGTGTATCTCTGGACACGTGTTTCTAGGTTTAGCCCGTCATCAGCAGAAAGCAGCCAAGTCTGTGGGGTTGCTTGAAATGCCGCCAAAAGTCTTCTCAGGTTTATGTACCACTCACTGGCGCACAGGTGCCTCACCCGAGTTCGTCAGCCCGTTAGCTCAAGGGAGCAGTCATTGGACAAAAAGAAAAAAGGGAGCACACTGCTTCACATTCCAGCAAAAAGTTAGCCCCAATGCATCATGGTAAATGCAGTCACTTTGTTTTGTGTTGAAAAAGTTATCAAAAGTCTTTCACCTAAGTAGGTGCAGCAAGTGCTGTGTATCTCTGGACACGTGTTTCTAGGTTTAGCCCGCCATCAGCAGAGAGCAGCCAAGTCGGTGGGTTTGCCTGAAATGCCACCAAAAGTCTTCTCAGGTTTATGTACCACTCACTGGCGCACAGGTGCCTCACCAGAGCTCGTCAGCCCGTTAGCTCAAGGGAGCAGTCATTGGACAAAAAGAAAAAAGGGAGCACACTGCTTCACACTCCAGCAAAAAGTTAGCCCCAATGCATCATGGTAAATGCAGTCACTTTATTTTGTGTTGAAAAAGTAATCAAAAGTCTTTCACCTAAGTAGGTGCAGCAAGTGCTGTGTATCTCTGGACACGTGTTTCTAGGTTTAGCCCGTCATCAGTAGAGAGCAGCCAAGTCTGTGGGGTTGCTTGAAATGCCGCCAAAAGTCTTCTCAGGTTTATGTACCACTCACTGGTGCACAGGTGCCTCACCAGAGCTCGTCAGCCCGTTAGCTCAAAAGAGCAGTCATTGGACAAAAAGAAAAAAGGGAGCACACTGCTTCACACTCCAGCAAAAAGTTAGCCCCAATGCATCATGGTAAATGCAGTCACTTTGTTTTGTGTTGAAAAAGTAATCAAAAGTCTTTCACCTAAGTAGGTGCAGCAAGTGCAGTGTATCTCTGGACACGTATTTCTAGGTTTATCCCCGTCATCAGCAGAGAGCAGCCAAGTCGGTGGGGTTGCTTGAAATGCTGCCAAAAGTCTTTTCAGGTTTATGTACCACTCATTGGCGCACAGGTGCCTCACCAGAGCTCGTCAGCCCGTTAGCTCAAGGGAGCAGTCATTGGACAAAAAGAAAAAAGGGAGCACACTGCTTCACACTCCAGCAAAAAGTTAGCCCCAATGCATCATGGTAAATGCAGTCACTTTGTTTTGTGTTGAAAAAGTAATCAAAAGTCTTTCACATAAGTAGGTGCAGCAAGTGCTGTGTATCTCTGGACACGTGTTTCTAGGTTTAGCCCGTCATCAGCAGAAAGCAGCCAAGTCTGTGGGGTTGCTTGAAATGCCGCCAAAAGTCTTCTCAGGTTTATGTACCACTCACTGGCGCACAGGTGCCTCACCCGAGTTCGTCAGCCCGTTAGCTCAAGGGAGCAGTCATTGGACAAAAAGAAAAAAGGGAGCACACTGCTTCACATTCCAGCAAAAAGTTAGCCCCAATGCATCATGGTAAATGCAGTCACTTTGTTTTGTGTTGAAAAAGTAATCAAAAGTCTTTCACCTAAGTAGGTGCAGCAAGTGCTGTGTATCTCTGGACACGAGTTTCTAGGTTTAGCCCGTCATCAGCAGAGAGCAGCCAAGTCTGTGGGGTTGCTTGAAATGCCGCCAAAAGTCTTCTCAGGTTTATGTACCACTCACTGGCGCACAGGTGCCTCACCAGAGCTCGTCGGCCCGTTAGCTCAAGTGAGCAGTCACTGGACAAAAAGAAAAAAGGGAGCACACTGCTTCACACTCCAGCAACACGTTAGCCCCAATGCATCATGGTAAATGCAGTGACTTTGTTTTGTGTTGAAAAAGTAATCAAAAGTCTTTCACCTAAGTAGGTGCAGCAAGGGCTGTGTATCTCTGGACACGTGTTTCTAGGTTTAGCCCGTCATCAGCAGAGAGCAGCCAAGTCTGTGGGGTTGCTTGAAATGCCGCCAAAAGTCTTCTCAGGTTTATGTACCACTCACTGGCGCACAGGTGCTTCACCAGAGCTCGTCAGCCCGTTAGCTCAAGGGAGCAGTCATTGGACAAAAAGAAAAAAGGGAGCACACTGCTTCACATTCCAGCAAAAAGATAGCCACAATGCATCATGGTAAATGCAGTCACTTTGTTTTGTGTTGAAAAAGTAATCAAAAGTCTTTCACCTAAGTAGGTGCAGCAAGTGCTGTGTATCTCTGGACACGTGTTTCTAGGTTTAGCCCGTCATCAGCAGAGAGCAGCCAAGTCTGTGGGGTTGCTTGAAATGCCGCCAAAAGTCTTCTCAGGTTTATGTACCACTCACTGGCGCACAAGTGCCTCACCAGAGCTCGTCAGCCCGTTAGCTCAAGGGAGCAGTCATTGGACAAAAAGAAAAAAGGGAGCACACTGCTTCACACTCCAGCAAAAAGTTAGCCCCAATGCATCATGGTAAATGCAGTCACTTTATTTTGGGTTGAAAAAGTTATCAAAAGTCTTTCACCTAAGTAGGTGCAGCAAGTGCTGTGTATCTCTGGACACGTGTTTCTAGGTTTAGCCCGCCATCAGCAGAGAGCAGCCAAGTCGGTGGGTTTGCCTGAAATGCCACCAAAAGTCTTCTCAGGTTTATGTACCACTCACTGGCGCACAGGTGCCTCACCAGAGCTCGTCAGCCCGTTAGCTCAAGGGAGCAGTCATTGGACAAAAAGAAAAAAGGGAGCACACTGCTTCACACTCCAGCAAAAAGTTAGCCCCAATGCATCATGGTAAATGCAGTCACTTTATTTTGTGTTGAAAAAGTAATCAAAAGTCTTTCACCTAAGTAGGTGCAGCAAGTGCTGTGTATCTCTGGACACATGTTTCTAGGTTTAGCCCGTCATCAGTAGAGAGCAGCCAAGTCTGTGGGGTTGCTTGAAATGCCGCCAAAAGTCTTCTCAGGTTTATGTACCACTCACTGGTGCACAGGTGCCTCACCAGAGCTCGTCAGCCCGTTAGCTCAAAGGAGCAGTCATTGGACAAAAAGAAAAAAGGGAGCACACTGCTTCACACTCCAGCAAAAAGTTAGCCCCAATGCATCATGGTAAATGCAGTCACTTTGTTTTGTGTTGAAAAAGTAATCAAAAGTCTTTCACCTAAGTAGGTGCAGCAAGTGCAGTGTATCTCTGGACACGTATTTCTAGGTTTATCCCCGTCATCAGCAGAGAGCAGCCAAGTCGGTGGGGTTGCTTGAAATGCTGCCAAAAGTCTTTTCAGGTTTATGTACCACTCATTGGCGCACAGGTGCCTCACCAGAGCTCGTCAGCCCGTTAGCTCAAGGGAGCAGTCATTGGACAAAAAGAAAAAAGGGAGCACACTGCTTCACATTCCAGCAAAAAGTTAGCCCCAATGCATCATGGTAAATGCAGTCACTTTGTTGTGTGTTGAAAAAGTAATCAAAAGTCTTTCACCTAAGTAGGTGCAGCAAGTGCTGTGTATCTCTGGACACGTGTTTCTAGGTTTAGCCCGTCATCAGAAGAGAGCAGCCAAGTCTGTGGGGTTGCTTGAAATGCCGCCAAAAGTCTTCTCAGGTTTATGTACCACTCACTGGCGCACAGGTGCCTCACCAGAGCTCGTCAGCCTGTTAGCTCAAGGGAGCAGTCATTGGACAAAAAGAAAAAAGGGAGCACACTGCTTCACATTCCAGCAAAAAGTTAGCCCCAATGCATCATGGTAAATGCAGTCACTTTGTTTTGTGTTGAAAAAGTAATCAAAAGTCTTTCACCTAAGTAGGTGCAGCAAGTGCTGTGTATCTCTGGACACGTGTTTCTAGGTTTAGCCCGTCATCAGCAGAGAGCAGCCAAGTCTGTGGGGTTGCTTGAAATGCCGCCAAAAGTCTTCTCAGGTTTATGTACCACTCACTGGCGCATAGGTGCCCCGCCAGAGCTCGTCGGCCCGTTAGCTCAAGGGAGCAGTCACTGGACAAAAAGAAAAAAGGGAGCACACTGCTTCACACTCCAGCAACACGTTAGCCCCAATGCATCATGGTAAATGCAGTCACTTTGTTTGATGTTGAAAAAGTAATCAAAAGTCTTTCACCTAAGTAGGTGCAGCAAGTGCTGTGTATCTCTGGACACGTGTTTCTAGGTTTAGCCCGTCATCAGCAGAGAGCAGCCAAGTCTGTGGGGTTGCTTGAAATGCCGCCAAAAGTCTTCTCAGGTTTATGTACCACTCACTGGCGCACAGGTGCTTCACCAGAGCTCGTCAGCCCGTTAGCTCAAGGGAGCAGTCATTGGACAAAAAGAAAAAAGGGGGCACACTGCTTCACACTCCAGCAAAACGTTAGCCCCAATGCATCATGGTAAATGCAGTCACTTTGTTTTGTGTTGAAAAAGTAATCAAAAGTCTTTCACCTAAGTAGGTGCAGCAAGTGCTGTGTATCTCTGGACACGTGTTTCTAGGTTTAGCCCGTCATCAGCAGAGTGCAGCCAAGTCTGTGGGGTTGCTTGAAATGCCGCCAAAAGTCTTCTCAGGTTTATGTACCACTCACTGGCTCACAGGTGCCTCACCAGAGCTCGTCAGCCTGTTAGCTCAAGGGAGCAGTCATTGGACAAAAAGAAAAAAGGGAGCACACTGCTTCACACTCCAGCAAAAAGTTAGCCCCAATGCATCATGGTAAATGCAGTCACTTTGTTTTGTGTTGAAAAAGTAATCAAAAGTCTTTCACATAAGTAGGTGCAGCAAGTGCTGTGTATCTCTGGACACGTGTTTCTAGGTTTAGCCCGTCATCAGCAGAAAGCAGCCAAGTCTGTGGGGTTGCTTGAAATGCCGCCAAAAGTCTTCTCAGGTTTATGTACCACTCACTGGCGCACAGGTGCCTCACCCGAGTTCGTCAGCCCGTTAGCTCAAGGGAGCAGTCATTGGACAAAAAGAAAAAAGGGAGCACACTGCTTCACATTCCAGCAAAAAGTTAGCCCCAATGCATCATGGTAAATGCAGTCACTTTGTTTTGTGTTGAAAAAGTAATCAAAAGTCTTTCACCTAAGTAGGTGCAGCAAGTGCTGTGTATCTCTGGACACGTGTTTCTAGGTTTAGCCCGTCATCAGCAGAGAGCAGCCAAGTCTGTGGGGTTGCTTGAAATGCCGCCAAAAGTCTTCTCAGGTTTATGTACCACTCACTGGCGCACAGGTGCCTCACCAGAGCTCGTCGGCCCGTTAGCTCAAGTGAGCAGTCACTGGACAAAAAGAAAAAAGGGAGCACACTGCTTCACACTCCAGCAACACGTTAGCCCCAATGCATCATGGTAAATGCAGTGACTTTGTTTTGTGTTGAAAAAGTAATCAAAAGTCTTTCACCTAAGTAGGTGCAGCAAGGGCTGTGTATCTCTGGACACGTGTTTCTAGGTTTAGCCCGTCATCAGCAGAGAGCAGCCAAGTCTGTGGGGTTGCTTGAAATGCCGCCAAAAGTCTTCTCAGGTTTATGTACCACTCACTGGCGCACAGGTGCTTCACCAGAGCTCGTCAGCCCGTTAGCTCAAGGGAGCAGTCATTGGACAAAAAGAAAAAAGGGGGCACACTGCTTCACACTCCAGCAAAACGTTAGCCCCAATGCATCATGGTAAATGCAGTCACTTTGTTTTGTGTTGAAAAAGTAATCAAAAGTCTTTCAACTAAGTAGGTGCAGCAAGTGCTGTGTATCTCTGGACACGTGTTTCTAGGTTTAGCCCGTCATCAGCAGAGAGCAGCCAAGTCTGTGGGGTTGCTTGAAATGCCGCCAAAAGTCTTCTCAGGTTTATGTACCACTCACTGGCTCACAGGTGCCTCACCAGAGCTCGTCAGCCTGTTAGCTCAAGGGAGCAGTCATTGGACAAAAAGAAAAAAGGGAGCACACTGCTTCACACTCCAGCAAAAAGTTAGCCCCAATGCATCATGGTAAATGCAGTCACTTTGTTTTGTGTTGAAAAAGTAATCAAAAGTCTTTCACCTGAGTATGTGCAGCAAGTGCTGTGTATCTCTGGACACGTGTTTCTAGGTTCTGCCCGTCATCAGCAGAGAGTAGCCAAGTCTGTGGGGTTGCTTGAAATGCCGCCAAAAGTCTTCTCAGGTTTATGTACCACTCACTGGCACACAGGTGCCACACCAGAGCTCGTCAGCCCCTTAGCTCAAGGGAGCAGTCATTGGACAAAAAGAAAAAATGGAGCACACTGATTCACATTCCAGCAAAAAGTTAGCCCCAATGCATCATGGTAAATGCAGTCACTTTGTTTTGTGTTGAAAAAGTAATCAAAAGTCTTTCACCTAAGTAGGTGCAGCAAGTGCTGTGTATCTCTGGACACGTGTTTCTAGGTTTAGCCCGTCATCAGCAGAGAGCAGCCAAGTCTGTGGGGTTGCTTGAAATGCCGCCAAAAGTCTTCTCAGGTTTATGTACCACTCACTGGCGCACAGGTGCTTCACCAGAGCTCGTCAGCCCGTTAGCTCAAGGGAGCAGTCATTGGACAAAAAGAAAAAAGGGGGCACACTGCTTCACACTCCAGCAAAACGTTAGCCCCAATGCATCATGGTAAATGCAGTCACTTTGTTTTGTGTTGAAAAAGTAATCAAAAGTCTTTCACCTGAGTATGTGCAGCAAGTGCTGTGTATCTCTGGACACGTGTTTCTAGGTTCTGCCCGTCATCAGCAGAGAGTAGCCAAGTCTGTGGGGTTGCTTGAAATGCCGCCAAAAGTCTTCTCAGGTTTATGTACCACTCACTGGCGCACAGGTGCCACACCAGAGCTCGTCAGCCCCTTAGCTCAAGGGAGCAGTCATTGGACAAAAAGAAAAAATGGAGCACACTGATTCACATTCCAGCAAAAAGTTAGCCCCAATGCATCATGGTAAATGCAGTCACTTTGTTTTGTGTTGAAAAAGTAATCAAAAGTCTTTCACCTAAGTAGGTGCAGCAAGTGCTGTGTATCTCTTGATACGTGTTTCTAGGTTTAGCCCCGTCATCAGCAGAGAGCAGCCAAGTCGGTGGGGTTGCTTGAAATGCTGCCAAAAGTCTTTTCAGGTTTATGTACCACTCATTGGCGCACAGGTGCCTCACCAGAGCTCGTCAGCCCGTTAGCTCAAGGGAGCAGTCATTGGACAAAAAGAAAAAAGGGAGCACACTGCTTCACACTCCAGCAAAAATTTAACCCCAATGCATCATGGTAAATGTAGTCACTTTGTTTTGTGTTGAAAAAGTAATCAAAAGTCTTTCACCTAAGTAGGTGCAGCAAGTGCTGTGTATCTCTGGACACGTGTTTCTAGGTTTAGCCCGTCATCAGCAGAGAGCAGCCAAGTCTGTGGGTTCGCTTGAAATGCCGCCAAAAGTCTTCTCAGGTTTATGTACCACTCACTGGCGCAGAGGTGCCTCACCAGAGCTCGTCAGCCCGTTAGCTCAAGGGAGCAGTCATTGGACAAAAGGAAAAAAGGGAGCACACTGCTTCACACTCCTGCAAAAAGTTAGCCCCAATGCATCATGGTAAATGCAGTCACTTTGTTTTGTGTTGAAAAAGTAATCAAAAGTCTTTCACATAAGTAGGTGCAGCAAGTGCTGTGTATCTCTGGACACGTGTTTCTAGGTTTAGCCCGTCATCAGCAGAAAGCAGCCAAGTCTGTGGGGTTGCTTGAAATGCCGCCAAAAGTCTTCTCAGGTTTATGTACCACTCACTGGCGCACTGGTGCCTCACCCGAGTTCGTCAGCCCGTTAGCTCAAGGGAGCAGTCATTGGACAAAAAGAAAAAAGGGAGCACACTGCTTAACACTCCAGCAAAAAGTTAGCCCCAATGCATCATGGTAAATACAGTCACTTTGTTTTGTGTTGAAAAAGTAATCAAAAGTCTTTCACCTAAGTAGGTGCAGCAAGTGCTGTGTATCTCTGGACACGTGTTTCTAGGTTTAGCCCGTCATCAGCAGAGAGCAGCCAAGTCTGTGGGGTCGCTTGAAATGCCGCCAAAAGTCTTCTCAGGTTTATGTACCACTCACTGGCGCACAGGTACCTCACCAGAGCTCGTCAGCCCGTTAGCTCAAGGGAGCAGTCATTGGACAAAAGGAAAAAAGGGAGCACACTGCTTCACACTCCTGCAAAAAGTTAGCCCCAATGCATCATGGTAAATGCAGTCACTTTGTTTTGTGTTGAAAAAGTAATCAAAAGTCTTTCACATAAGTAGGTGTAGCAAGTGCTGTGTATCTCTGGACACGTGTTTCTAGGTTTAGCCCGTCATCAGCAGAAAGCAGCCAAGTCTGTGGGGTTGCTTGAAATGCCGCCAAAAGTCTTCTCAGGTTTATGTACCACTTACTGGCGCACAGGTGCCTCACCCGAGTTCGTCAGCCCGTTAGCTCAAGGGAGCAGTCATTGGACAAAAAGAAAAAAGGGAGCACACTGCTTCACACTCCAGCAAAAAGTTAGCCCCAATGCATCATGGTAAATGCAGTCACTTTGTTTTGTGTTGAAAAAGTAATCAAAAGTCTTTCACCTAAGTAGGTGCAGCAAGTGCTGTGTATCTCTGGACACGTGTTTCCAGGTTTAGCCCGTCATCAGCAGAGAGCAGCCAAGTCTGTGGGGTTGCTTGAAATGCTGCCAAAAGTCTTCTCAGGTTTATGTACCACTCACTGGCGCACAGGTGCCTCACCAGAGCTCGTCAGCCCATTAGCTCAAGGGAGCAGTCATTGGACAAAAAGAAAAAAGGGAGCAACCTGCTTCACATTCCAGCAAAAAGTTAGCCCCAATGCATCATGGTAAATGCAGTCACTTTGTTTTGTGTTGAAAAAGTAACCAAAAGTCTTTCACCTAAGTAGGTGCAGCAAGTGCTGTGTATCTCTGGACACATGTTTCTAGGTTTAGCCCGTCATCAGCAGAGAGCAGCCAAGTCTGTGGGGTTGCTTGAAATGCCGCCAAAAGTCTTCTCAGGTTTATGTACCACTCACTGGCGCACAGGTGCCTCACCAGAGCTCGTCAGCCCGTTAGCTCAAGGGAGCAGTCATTGGACAAAAAGAAAAAAAGGAGCACACTGCTTCACATTCCAGCAAAAAGTTAGCCCCAATGCATCATGGTAAATGCAGTCACTTTGTTTTGTGTTGAAAAAGTTATCAAAAGTCTTTCACCTAAGTAGGTGCAGCAAGTGCTGTGTATCTCTGGACACGTGTTTCTAGGTTTAGCCCGTCATCAGCAGAGAGCAGCCAAGTCGGTGGGTTTGCTTGAAATGCCACCAAAAGTCTTCTCAGGTTTATGTACCACTCACTGGCGCACAGGTGCCTCACCAGAGCTCGTCAGCCCGTTAGCTCAAGGGAGCAGTCATTGGACAAAAAGAAAAAAGGGAGCACACTGCTTCACACTCCAGCAAAAAGTTAGCCCCAATGCATCATGGTAAATGCAGTCACTTTATTTTGTGTTGAAAAAGTAATCAAAAGTCTTTCACCTTGGTAGGTGCAGCAAGTGCTGTGTATCTCTGGACACGTGTTTCTAGGTTTAGCCCGTCATCAGTAGAGAGCAGCCAAGTCTGTGGGGTTGCTTGAAATGCCGCCAAAAGTCTTCTCAGGTTTATGTACCACTCACTGGTGCACAGGTGCCTCACCAGAGCTCGTCAGCCCGTTAGCTCAAAGGAGCAGTCATTGGACAAAAAGAAAAAAGGGAGCACACTGCTTCACACTCCAGCAAAAAGGTAGCCCCAATGCATCATGGTAAATGCAGTCACTTTGTTTTGTGTTGAAAAAGTAATCAAAAGTCTTTCACCTAAGTAGGTGCAGCAAGTGCAGTGTATCTCTGGACACGTATTTCTAGATTTATCCCCGTCATCAGCAGAGAGCAGCCAAGTCGGTGGGGTTGCTTGAAATGCTGCCAAAAGTCTTTTCAGGTTTATGTACCACTCATTGGCGCACAGGTGCCTCACCAGAGCTCGTCAGCCCGTTAGCTCAAGGGAGCAGTCATTGGACAAAAAGAAAAAAGGGAGCACACTGCTTCACATTCCAGCAAAAAGTTAGCCCCAATGCATCATGGTAAATGCAGTCACTTTGTTGTGTGTTGAAAAAGTAATCAAAAGTCTTTCACCTAAGTAGGTGCAGCAAGTGCTGTGTATCTCTGGACACGTGTTTCTAGGTTTAGCCCGTCATCAGAAGAGAGCAGCCAAGTCTGTGGGGTTGCTTGAAATGCCGCCAAAAGTCTTCTCAGGTTTATGTACCACTCACTGGCGCACAGGTGCCTCACCAGAGCTCGTCAGCCTGTTAGTTCAAGGGAGCAGTCATTGGACAAAAAGAAAAAAGGGAGCACACTGCTTCACATTCCAGCAAAAAGTTAGCCCCAATGCATCATGGTAAATGTAGTCACTTTGTTTTGTGTTGAAAAAGTAATCAAAAGTCTTTCACCTAAGTAGGTGCAGCAAGTGCTGTGTATCTCTGGACACGTGTTTCTAGGTTTAGCCCGTCATCAGCAGAGAGCAGCCAAGTCTGTGGGGTTGCTTGAAATGCCGCCAAAAGTCTTCTCAGGTTTATGTACCACTCACTGGCGCACAGGTGCCTCACCAGAGCTCGTCGGCCCGTTAGCTGAAGGGAGCAGTCACTGGACAAAATGAAAAAAGGGAGCACACTGCTTCACACTCCAGCAACACGTTAGCCCCAATGCATCATGGTAAATGCAGTCACTTTGTTTTGTGTTGAAAAAGTAATCAAAAGTCTTTCACCTAAGTAGGTGCAGCAAGTGCTGTGTATCTCTGGACACGTGTTTCTAGGTTTAGCCCGTCATCAGCAGAGAGCAGCCAAGTCTGTGGGGTTGCTTGAAATGCCGCCAAAAGTCTTCTCAGGTTTATGTACCACTCACTGGCGCACAGGTGCTTCACCAGAGCTCGTCAGCCCGTTAGCTCAAGGGAGCAGTCATTGGACAAAAAGAAAAAAGGGAGCACACTGCTTCACACTCCAGCAAAACATTAGCCCCAATGCATCATGGTAAATGCAGTCACTTTGTTTTGTGTTGAAAAAGTAATCAAAAGTCTTTCACCTAAGTAGGTGCAGCAAGTGCTGTGTATCTCTGGACACGTGTTTCTAGGTTTAGCCCGTCATCAGCAGAGAGCAGCCAAGTCTGTGGGGTTGCTTGAAATGCCGCCAAAAGTCTTCTCAGGTTTATGTACCACTCACTGGCTCACAGGTGCCTCACCAGAGCTCGTCAGCCTGTTAGCTCAAGGGAGCAGTCATTGGACAAAAAGAAAAAAGGGAGCACACTGCTTCACACTCCAGCAAAAAGTTAGCCCCAATGCATCATGGTAAATGCAGTCACTTTGTTTTGTGTTGAAAAAGTAATCAAAAGTCTTTCACCTAAGTAGGTGCAGCAAGTGCTGTGTATCTCTGGACACGTGTTTCTAGGTTTAGCCCCGTCATCAGCAGAGAGCAGCCAAGTCGGTGGGGTTGCTTGAAATGCTGCCAAAAGTCTTCTCAGGTTTATGTACCACCCATTGGCGCACAAGTGCCTCACCAGAGCTCGTCAGCCCGTTAGCTCAAGGGAGCAGTCATTGGACAAAAAGAAAAAAGGGAGCACACTGCTTCACACTCCAGCAAAAAGTTAGCCCCAATGCATCATGGTAAATGTAGTCACTTTGTTTTGTGTTGAAAAAGTAATCAAAAGTCTTTCACCTAAGTAGGTGCAGCAAGTGCTGTTTATCTCTGGACACGTGTTTCTATGTTTAGCCCGTCATCAGCAGAGAGCAGCCAAGTCTGTGGGGTTGCTTGAAATGCTGCCAAAAGTCTTCTCAGGTTAATGTACCACTCACTGGTGCACAGGTGCCTCACCAGAGCTCGTCAGCCCGTTAGCTCAAGGGAGCAGTCATTGAACAAAAAGAAAAAAGGGAGCCCGCTGCTTCACACTCCAGGAAAAATTTAGCCCCAATGCATCATGGTAAATGTAGTCACTTTGTTTTGTGTTGAAAAAGTAATCAAAAGTCTTTCACCTAAGTAGGTGCAGCAAGTGCTGTGTATCTCTGGACACGTGTTTCTAGGTTTAGCCCGTCATCAGGAGAGCAGCCAAGTCTGTGGGGTCGCTTGAAATGCCGCCAAAAGTCTTCTCAGGTTTATGTACCACTCACTGGCGCACAGGTGCCTCACCAGAGCTCGTCAGCCCGTTAGCTCAAGGGAGCAGTCATTGGACAAAAGGAAAAAAGGGAGCACACTGCTTCACACTCCTGCAAAAAGTTAGCCCCAATGCATCATGGTAAATGCAGTCACTTTGTTTTGTGTTGAAAAAGTAATCAAAAGTCTTTCACCTAAGTAGGTGCAGCAAGTGCTGTGTATCTCTGGACACGTGTTTCTAGGTTTAGCCCGTCATCAGCAGAAAGCAGCCAAGTCTGTGGGGTTGCTTGAAATGCCGCCAAAAGTCTTCTCAGGTTTATGTACCACTCACTGGCGCACAGGTGCCTCACCCGAGTTCGTCAGCCCGTTAGCTCAAGGGAGCAGTCATTGGACAAAAAGAAAAAAGGGAGCACACTGCTTCACACTCCAGCAAAAAGTTAGCCCCAATGCATCATGGTAAATGCAGTCACTTTGTTTTGTGTTGAAAAAGTAATCAAAAGTCTTTCACCTAAGTAGGTGCAGCAAGTGCTGTGTATCTCTGGACACGTGTTTCTAGGTTTAGCCCGTCATCAGCAGAGAGCAGCCAAGTCTGTGGGGTCGCTTGAAATGCCGCCAAAAGTCTTCTCAGGTTTATGTACCACTCACTGGCGCACAGGTGCCTCACCAGAGCTCGTCAGCCCGTTAGCTCAAGGGAGCAGTCATTGGACAAAAGGAAAAAAGGGAGCACACTGCTTCACACTCCTGCAAAAAGTTAGCCCCAATGCATCATGGTAAATGCAGTCACTTTGTTTTGTGTTGAAAAAGTAATCAAAAGTCTTTCACATAAGTAGGTGCAGCAAGTGCTGTGTATCTCTGGACACGTGTTTCTAGGTTTAGCCCGTCATCAGCAGAAAGCAGCCAAGTCTGTGGGGTTGCTTGAAATGCAGCCAAAAGTCTTCTCAGGTTTATGTACCACTCACTGGCGCACAGGTGCCTCACCCGAGTTCGTCAGCCCGTTAGCTCAAGGGAGCAGTCATTGGACAAAAAGAAAAAAGGGAGCACACTGCTTCACACTCCAGCAAAAAGTTAGCCCCAATGCATCATGGTAAATGTAGTCACTTTGTTTTGTGTTGAAAAAGTAATCAAAAGTCTTTCACCTAAGAAGGTGCAGCAAGTGCTGTTTATCTCTGGACACGTGTTTCTAGGTTTAGCCCGTCATCAGCAGAGAGCAGCCAAGTCTGTGGGGTTGCTTGAAATGCTGCCAAAAGTCTTCTCAGGTTAATGTACCACTCACTGGTGCACAGGTGCCTCACCAGAGCTCGTCAGCCCGTTAGCTCAAGGGAGCAGTCATTGAACAAAAAGAAAAAAGGGAGCCCGCTGCTTCACACTCCAGGAAAAATTTAGCCCCAATGCATCATGGTAAATGTAGTCACTTTGTTTTGTGTTGAAAAAGTAATCAAAAGTCTTTCACCTAAGTAGGTGCAGCAAGTGCTGTGTATCTCTGGACACGTGTTTCTAGGTTTAGCCCGTCATCAGGAGAGCAGCCAAGTCTGTGGGGTCGCTTGAAATGCCGCCAAAAGTCTTCTCAGGTTTATGTACCACTCACTGGCGCACAGGTGCCTCACCAGAGCTCGTCAGCCCGTTAGCTCAAGGGAGCAGTCATTGGACAAAAGGAAAAAAGGGAGCACACTGCTTCACACTCCTGCAAAAAGTTAGCCCCAATGCATCATGGTAAATGCAGTCACTTTGTTTTGTGTTGAAAAAGTAATCAAAAGTCTTTCACCTAAGTAGGTGCAGCAAGTGCTGTGTATCTCTGGACACGTGTTTCTAGGTTTAGCCCGTCATCAGCAGAAAGCAGCCAAGTCTGTGGGGTTGCTTGAAATGCCGCCAAAAGTCTTCTCAGGTTTATGTACCACTCACTGGCGCACAGGTGCCTCACCCGAGTTCGTCAGCCCGTTAGCTCAAGGGAGCAGTCATTGGACAAAAAGAAAAAAGGGAGCACACTGCTTCACACTCCAGCAAAAAGTTAGCCCCAATGCATCATGGTAAATGGAGTCACTTTGTTTTGTGTTGAAAAAGTAATCAAAAGACTTTCACCTAAGTAGGTGCAGCAAGTGCTGTGTATCTCTGGACACGTGTTTCTAGGTTTAGCCCGTCATCAGCAGAGAGCAGCCAAGTCTGTGGGGTCGCTTGAAATGCCGCCAAAAGTCTTCTCAGGATTATGTACCACTCACTGGCGCACAGGTGCCTCACCAGAGCTCGTCAGCCCGTTAGCTCAAGGGAGCAGTCATTGGACAAAAGGAAAAAAGGGAGCACACTGCTTCACACTCCTGCAAAAAGTTAGCCCCAATGCATCATGGTAAATGCAGTCACTTTGTTTTGTGTTGAAAAAGTAATCAAAAGTCTTTCACATAAGTAGGTGCAGCAAGTGCTGTGTATCTCTGGACACGTGTTTCTAGGTTTAGCCCGTCATCAGCAGAGAGCAGCCAAGTCTGTGGGGTTGCTTGAAATGCTGCCAAAAGTCTTCTCAGGTTAATGTACCACTCACTGGTGCACAGGTGCCTCACCAGAGCTCGTCAGCCCGTTAGCTCAAGGGAGCAGTCATTGAACAAAAAGAAAAAAGGGAGCCCGCTGCTTCACACTCCAGGAAAAATTTAGCCCCAATGCATCATGGTAAATGTAGTCACTTTGTTTTGTGTTGAAAAAGTAATCAAAAGTCTTTCACCTAAGTAGGTGCAGCAAGTGCTGTGTATCTCTGGACACGTGTTTCTAGGTTTAGCCCGTCATCAGGAGAGCAGCCAAGTCTGTGGGGTCGCTTGAAATGCCGCCAAAAGTCTTCTCAGGTTTATGTACCACTCACTGGTGCACAGGTGCCTCACCAGAGCTCGTCAGCCCGTTAGCTCAAGGGAGCAGTCATTGGACAAAAGGAAAAAAGGGAGCACACTGCTTCACACTCCTGCAAAAAGTTAGCCCCAATGCATCATGGTAAATGCAGTCACTTTGTTTTGTGTTGAAAAAGTAATCAAAAGTCTTTCACCTAAGTAGGTGCAGCAAGTGCTGTGTATCTCTGGACACGTGTTTCTAGGTTTAGCCCGTCATCAGCAGAAAGCAGCCAAGTCTGTGGGGTTGCTTGAAATGCCGCCAAAAGTCTTCTCAGGTTTATGTACCACTCACTGGCGCACAGGTGCCTCACCCGAGTTCGTCAGCCCGTTAGCTCAAGGGAGCAGTCATTGGACAAAAAGAAAAAAGGGAGCACACTGCTTCACACTCCAGCAAAAAGTTAGCCCCAATGCATCATGGTAAATGCAGTCACTTTGTTTTGTGTTGAAAAAGTAATCAAAAGTCTTTCACCTAAGTAGGTGCAGCAAGTGCTGTGTATCTCTGGACACGTGTTTCTAGGTTTAGCCCGTCATCAGCAGAGAGCAGCCAAGTCTGTGGGGTCGCTTGAAATGCCGCCAAAAGTCTTCTCAGGTTTATGTACCACTCACTGGCGCACAGGTGCCTCACCAGAGCTCGTCAGCCCGTTAGCTCAAGGGAGCAGTCATTGGACAAAAGGAAAAAAGGGAGCACACTGCTTCACACTCCTGCAAAAAGTTAGCCCCAATGCATCATGGTAAATGCAGTCACTTTGTTTTGTGTTGAAAAAGTAATCAAAAGTCTTTCACATAAGTAGGTGCAGCAAGTGCTGTGTATCTCTGGACACGTGTTTCTAGGTTTAGCCCGTCATCAGCAGAAAGCAGCCAAGTCTGTGGGGTTGCTTGAAATGCAGCCAAAAGTCTTCTCAGGTTTATGTACCACTCACTGGCGCACAGGTGCCTCACCCGAGTTCGTCAGCCCGTTAGCTCAAGGGAGCAGTCATTGGACAAAAAGAAAAAAGGGAGCACACTGCTTCACACTCCAGCAAAAAGTTAGCCCCAATGCATCATGGTAAATGCAGTCACTTTGTTTTGTGTTGAAAAAGTAATCAAAAGTCTTTCACCTAATCCTGACTACCATATTATGAGTCGTATACTGAAGACTGGCCAAAAACAGTCACAAATCAGACCCCCAGGCCGACCAAGGGCGGGAGAGATGCCGTTCCACCATCAGCTCAGCCACACCGACAACATCCCGCCTTCCATTTTACGACCACAAATCAGCACAACAGGCATTGCATGGCGGAAACCTTTTGGCGGTGCAAACAGCTTCACTCATAATGGACCACATTGGACAGTATGAACACCCCACACCTGACACGCATTCCCACACTACACACACCCACACCAACCACTATAAAACACACACGCACACAACCCATAATCCTTTGCAAATACAACAACAGACAGACAGCGAGGAGCCACAAACCCATCACCTTCCACTTATACTCGTTAGGCAAATATACACTACACATGCAGCACACATCCCACAACTGCACACAAACACCACAACACACCAGTACACAAAACTAAGCACCCCCCAAACCGCATCAAGCCCCAAACACCCCACCCTTGCACACAACACCCCCATCTCCCAAAGCACATCACAACCACCATATCCCCTCAAAAGCACCCACGATTCACAGATGAAGAGTTGAGGGTCATGGTAGATTAAATCACCAAGGTAGAGCCACAACTGTTGGGAGCACATGTTCAGCAAACATCCATAGCCAGGAAAATTGAGTCATGGTAGAGGATAGTTGATAGGGGCAACTCAGTAGGTAACAATCCACGCAAAAGGGAGGACATCTGGAAGAGGTGGACCGACCTTAGGTGAAAGGTGCGATCCATGGCCTCACAAAACTAGATTGCCATCAATAAAACTGGTGGTAGTCCCCCACCTCCTTCCCCAGAGTTCACATCGAGGGAGGAGAAGGTCTTAGACATCATGCATCGGGAGGGCCTGACTTGAATAACCGGAGGGATGGACTCTGGTAAGTCCACAACACTCCCCTGGCACCAACGACTGCTGCACAGCATGCGTCCCAACCACCCTATCACTCCCCATTTCACCCAAACTCACACTTCTACACACACCCCCAATCACCTAATGCCCCTCCCCTGCATGCCACCCCACCCCACTGCCACTATCCCCACACAGTCCCTGCCTTGTGCATAGCTAGCTCTCACAATAGCAAGCACCACAACTCCCACAATGCATTACTCCCTACACATGAAAAGCTGAAATACTCACTTAACAGTGGAAAACCTGCATGTAAAACATCGCACTAGCTACACCAACTGTATATGTCCACTGCGTACTACTACATGGCAATGCCATCAATGCTATCCACAATCCTCAATTTAAAATGGAACCAATGTCGCAATCCATGTTCCACAGACAATGTCTGCAGTGTTGCATCTGTCATTGCCATCACTGTTAAGCGAGTCAAGCCACTGTATGTACCAGACTATGAAACAAAGAAGTGCACCTCCACAATGTAACTCTCTCCCTCTCCATCCACAGGTATCCCTGCCACTGATAACCTGCATAGAATGTGAGCGACAGCCAGCCCTCTCCAGGATAAAGGCCCCAGTTGATGTCTAGACTATGATAACTTACCTGACCCATCTGGGACAACTGGTTATTCCACCACCACCATCCCCACACTGACCACATCTGAGTCCCTCACCCAAGAGGCAACAACAGCACAGACAAACCCTCATCTCCAAACATGTTTTCCAAGGACTGGACAATCAGCAGTGTGCCCCACAGTACAGGGACCAGAGTCAACCCTCACACCCAAGAAGATGAAGGTCCTGGTGTAATTGGGAGTGGACACTCTGTGCCAGGGGCACAGGCACAGGGGGACAGGGGCAGTTGGAGGGCACCTGTGAGCCAAGGGATGGGGCTCCTAAGGGAAGTGACTGGCCGAGAGGCCATCTCCAAAGTCCTGGGAGCATACCAGCAGTCCCAGGACAAGATGGGCCAGATCCTCTCAACCTTGCAGAAGAACCATAAGCTACAGAGGGAATAACACTAGGAGGCTATGCAGCAGTGGCTGGCCCACAATGCCTCCATCGCCTCCATTGCAGGGTTGCTCAAAGAACTTACTACCATCCTTCATGCGTCCTCCACACAGTAGCAGCCCTCTTCTACTGGCCACATACCAACTGAGCCCTCCACTTCTGCCACAGCTAGTAGAATGGAGGCCCTGCCGGAGGGTCCACAGGCCACTAGCCACTAGTGCCCCTCCCTCTGTAGCTGAGGAACCCCATGCAAACAAGGTTGTCCATTCAGACATCCTACAGGACCTGCGGCCAAGCCAAAACCACTGCCAGAAAGTGAGCCTCTTCCTTGTGTGTCACTGAAACACCCTGTTGACTGTCCAGCTGTTGTGTCTTCAAATTTCTCTTGGCCCTTGGATACTGGACTTGAACTACCTACTAACTACTCTGATGATTTCTTCCATCATGACCCCACTTATCACCCATTTCAGTTGTGTGTCACAAAAAACAGCACTGAGCACAGCTACTGCTTACCTGTGTCACATAGGCTCTCATTATTCTAATGAGACTACTGGATTTTGATTGGCAGAATTGCATGTGGTGTGGGAGACTGAGTCTGAACCCACTTCAGGTGACACTTGTCGCCCTCATCCGGGTTTTGCTCTGGCTAACTAGCAGTGCCTCATCTCTACCCAAGAGCAGGGATGATTGGGCAGCCGAGCGCATGACTTAATTGACTCGTCAAGGAAATTGTGGTGACTCAGGTCTCATACGTTTTCTCTCAGTTACATTAGTCTCAAATACACAGTGACAAACAGAGGCAGTATATGTTTCATTAAGGTTTTAATGAAGCGACTGCATCTTAGATAGCAAAGTATGTACTTCAAAAACCAGGACGATACTGAATGACAAGATTAGAATTGTGACAAGGATAGTGAAGCATAGAAATAACGCTACCATATTGCATGGAGCTATAACTAAAATGGCTACACAACACCTGTCTTTATAGTAACAAGTAAGTTTTACTATTGTACAAAATGTCATTATAAGTAACACATTGACCATTAAAGGTCTGGAAAATAGAGAGAAGGAGGTGCAATGTGCAGGGAGTATGGCAATATGGAAGACATATTCTGAAATTTTGTGTCAACGGTGCCACCAGTCAAGCCAGGAACCAGAGTAGCACAACACAACAAAAACTGCAAAGAGACCAAGACAGGCACAACCATCACAATAGGAGTCAATGTTGCACAAGCAGCACAAATGCAGTACATTATCAAGCTCCCTAGTGCGAATAGGCAAATGCAATGTTAACACATATTACCATCATAGATCCACAAGTTCCATTCAAGCATTCCCAATGGTACATCCCTCACAGTTGACGTTACTCCACTAATGGCAAGTCCCACTGTCAGTAAAAGTTATGTATGATAAACGTACATTGTGTACAGTTCCCACTGTCAGTAAAAGTTATGTATGATAAACGTACATTGTGTACAGTGAGGATAGGTAATCAATACTGTTAACCACGATCTGTATGGCAGTCCAATTGCAGTTGGCATAGCAGTACAGGGAGCATACAACATGCCCAAGTCATTGCAGGTGTGATGCTAGACTACAGCATAGTCAAAATAGCTCTGACATCAGAACAGTAACTCCTCTCCTGATGGCCACATGTTGTCACCCACACAGTTGAATAGCTGCACTTGCAACCTCCACTGATGGCAAACTTTACGAGGAGTAATGTCACAGGCAGACATCAGTACAGAATACATACAACAGAATAACACATGCCTGTATGTCATAGGAAGTATTGTTGGATCAACTCTGTTCTAGTGTCAGCTGCATCCTCATCCATATCTACGTCACCATCATCAACCTCTGGTCCAGCTGCCACCTCCTTAACATCCCGTAATGGAATGTGACGTCTCAGGGCTAAATTGTGTAGCATGAAACAGGGAACAACTATCGGGGAGACTTTTAGTGGTCTGTAGAGCAGGGCACCTCCTGAGATCTGTAGACACCGAAATCTAACCTTCAGTAGCCCAAGGGTCCTCTCGATGACACACCTCGTCCTGCTGTGGATCTCATTGAAACGGTTTTCCCTATCTGTGGTCCAGTATCTCACTGGTGTCAACAGCCACAGCAGATTAGGATAGCCAGAGTCACCTATGTGCATAAATATTTGACACATCACTATACTGGTAGTGACGGAGGGCAGTATGTGAAGACAGGTGAGATAACAGATACACACATACAAATGGAGGCCCTCTCTTTCTGTAGTTGTGTCATCACGTGTGGTACATTGCTGTTCCTCAGAATGTAAGAGCCATGCACAGGACCAGGAAACGTGGCCGTCACTTGGGAGATATACATGTTAGCGAGACACACCACCTGGGAAGTTATAGAGTGAATGTTTTTCCTGTTCCTGTTCGCTTGTTCATTGGTCCTGGGAGGTACCAAAGCAAAGTGGGTGCCATCTATGGCCCCATCACATGAGGGATATGTGCCACATCATATAAGTCAGCTTTCAGAGTGGGCAAATCCGCATGTTGGGGGAACCTGATGTAGCTATCCAGATATTTGAGTAAAGCACACAGTATATGCTTCAAAACATGATGAACATCTGCTGTGACATCCCTGCTGCCAAGCCCACTGTGATCTGGAACAAGACTGAGGCAAGGAAGTGTACCATAGACAACACCTGCACTGTTGGAGGCATGGCATAGGGATTACGTATGGCAGACAAAAGATCTGGCTCCAACTGGGTACACAGTTCCATAATGGTCTGACGGTTTAGACAATAGTTCTGTATTATGTATCTTTCTTCCAGGGTAGCAAGATCAACAATAGTCCAGTACACAGGTGACTGTCTCATTCTCAACATTGCACGAAGTCTAGGAATGAGAGAGAGGAATAGCCACAAGTTGATGTTGTCAGTTCACAAGCCACCGAACACAATATATGTAGCACACAAGAGTAGTATGGACATAACACTGAAGTACACTAAATCCATATGGCCATGTTGAGTGATCCTGTATACCATTGTTGATGACAGTTCCTGGCCCAGACAGGCAGTTTGGGAGACACCATACATTTGACACTTCCATGTACAGCACCCTATTTACACAGGTAATGAGGTGTATGAGGAATTTGAACATGTAAACATAGTTACCACGATTATGAGCCAGCAAGTGACTGCACATGTATGGTCATGAGATGTGTCTGATGTGTGGAATCCATTGCTGTTGCTGTGATGCCACTCTGAGGTGGCACTTGAGGAGAGCACAGCAGCCACAAGGGGTAAGTGCACACCCACAACCGGCAAATGGTAGGCATGTATGTGTTTGGGTGGCCTACTAGTGGGAAGATGTGGTGTAGATAATTGGTACTTGCACATTGGCTATGGGTATGAGCCACCCTGGCAGGTTTTTTATTGATTATGTCTGCCAATGCCATGCAATGACTCATGAGGGGACTTACTCCCATGTTTGAGTTTGTCAGAACACATTACACATCTTTTGAGTGACCTGATCCTTTCATCAGCATCAGTATACCTGAGGTGTCAGGGCATTGCAATCAGTAATAGTCTGCCACTATGACAGAGGAAATTGGTGAGTTCGCGGTCAGCTGCTTCATACTGTAGGTGTAGATGACTGCAGTGGGACAAGATATTACTGTACACATTGTGAAAGGATTTGTTGGCATACTACCTTGCCATGCAGGAATTGTATGGATAAGGAGTACAGGATATGTCTATGTAAAATAGCATGTTAGTGTGGTAAGTACTACTGTGCATTGTAGGACCCTTCATCAAGTCAAAGTGTGCCATATGTTTCCACATCAGTAGATTTTCACTGCATAGCTTTATTTTGTCCTATGATTTCAGCCAGATGTGCATGTCAGTTCCAAGGCATGCAATGGCATGGCATATCAGCAGATTTTGAGGTTGTTACTCTGTGTGAATGATGGGTACGTGTTGACCCATTGCACCCTTTCTTTCTCTCTAACCCCCCTTCCCTCTCCTGCTCTGTCTTTGTGTATATCAGCATTATCAGGCAAAGGAGAAGGGGTACCAGTGATTGGGGAAGCTGTGGCCCACGGGACACAAGAGGCTGAGACCAGCGGAGCAGAGAGAACCAGTGGGACAGAGGGCGAGGAGAGTGCCACGGGGGAGACTGGATCAACAACCTCATATATGGATCACTTCTCCAATGGACGCTCCCTGGTGGTGGTTGACCCATCTGGGACCAGCCCAGCACCATCCTTGTCCGTCACACCCCTTATCAGCATCGCCCTCCCTGTAGCTTCCCAAAATTGACAACTCTTTATCCCCCCAGCACCCCTTTCCAAATTTGGCGCAAATGCTTTCAAGATTAAATACCCCCCAAATATTTCCAAACATGGAATGAAAAACCTGAAACACAGGACCTTGAGGGACTTCCTGGAAACCCTCTTCTCAGATCAATACCACTGCCAATGCAAAGCATCTCTTAAAACTGACCTCCTCCTCTTCACACACAACACTGACTCATGGATCAGATCCTTACATAACTTTCTTTCATCCTCTTCTCTCTACAAAATTCCCTTTGGATGCAAACTCAAATATTGCTCCCACTTTTGCCTCTCGGGCAACCTTTGTATATCTGTTTATAACAATGGGAGGATCATATTCCAAGCCAATAACACAATCCTGGATACAATCGACTTAATCTATCTCACCCTCAGGCCCTTTTATGATCCTCCATGGTTCCCTTTT
Organism: Pleurodeles waltl; assembly: GCF_031143425.1. Lineage (NCBI taxonomy): Eukaryota > Metazoa > Chordata > Amphibia > Caudata > Salamandridae > Pleurodeles > Pleurodeles waltl. The sequence continues at coordinate 88,725,420 of NC_090442.1, read as the reverse complement.
CCGTCCACCCATAAAACCCTCCACCGACTCTCCCCACCTTCCGGTGCACCTAGACAACTGCTCCCACAATCCATTCTGCTCCTACAAATGCCATTGCCAACCACCTATTCCAGACTGTGAACATCCCTCCTACAAACCATATGCACACCATTCTTCTTCAACTTTCTACAAACCATCATCTCCCACTCCGGTTGCTGTGGCCACCACTCTTTCCTCACCACAGTTGGCCCACAAGACCCCACCCCCTCATTTCCTTTCACCTCCTGACATTAAAAATCAGCACCTTTCCCCTCTTACACCTCAACCCCTGGCAGTTCACCCCAATCCTTCCACAATTACTGAACACAACAGGCCCCTTTTCAACAAGCTCCTTTCCTCTCTTTCTCACACCTCTCTCATAGAATGGACAGCCTCACTTCGGCTTTATTCCAGCTTAGTGACTATCTTCCTGCCACTACTATCCTCATCACCCTCTGTGGCCCTGTCCCCTACACCTTTCTAGTATACCGAGAGACAGCTGCCTACCCAGACACAAACAAACACAACCTCTACTTAACGACTACTTCCATCTCCTAAACAGTTATGCAACTTCAAATTCTGCTACTCCCGCCTCCTTTCTGCCTGCTATCCCCTCCTCCTACCTCTCTGTATCCTGTCCGATTTCCACTATTGTCTCTGATTGCATTAAAGCTCACACACCCCACCCTTAGCACACGGTCATCCCCTCATACCTTGATTCAAATCCCAGCTACTGTCCCAGATCAGCCATGTCAGAAAGACAACAACTTCCCCCTGAATAGCATGCTACACAATTGTCATTCTGCTGTCAAGCATGGTCTTGAGCTATCTGACTCAATCTTGTCCCATAACCTTGACATTCTGATCCTCATGGAAATGTGGCTCAACAACTCTTCTAACCATGCCCTTGACTTTCTTCTTCCTTCCAACTACTCCATTTTGTGGCGCGACCGGGTAGATAGACAAGGTGGAGGTCTTACACTTATTCACTGAAACTCTCTGAGATGCTGAACCCTCCTAATTACTCACTTTCAGTCCTTTGAGAGAGTTTGTTGGTAGAACTGTCCACATCCACTACCTCCAACCTCAGACTGAATGTGATTTACTATCCACTGGGTCAAAACAACAACTTCATCATGGAATACATAGATTTCTTCACCTCTCAACTTATCAGCTCTGACAACAGTACTTTCCTTGGTGACTTCAACATTCACTGGGGAGACATGGGCAATAGTAATGTGGACACTTTTACCTCATTTCTCAATGCCAATGAACTCCAACAACACTACTATAAACCTACACACCACAAAGGCCCCATTCTGGATCAGATAATCTCCAATATACCCTACTAAACACAAGCCACCCCATTCGAGTTGACTGGCCTGACCACATGCAGATCCGGTTCTCTTTAACCAGCTCTTACACCAAAACATATGGGCAAACCAAGAAAGAGAAAATATGGTTTAGAGACACATCCAACCCTGATACAGAATCCCTGGCCATCACAGCCCTTTCCACCCTAATTCCGATCACACCCCATCTTGACATCAATGTGGCCACTGACAAGTTCAACTGCTGCATGGAAGCTCTAAAGAGCTTTATGAAGAACAAAAGCTTATAAGGAAATATGAAAAAGAATGGAGAAAATCACCATCCTTCCTGAGTAGGACTAAGCTTTGCATAGCAAAGAAACAATAGAAAAACCAAATCCTCAGAGCTAAATCTTCCCATATTAGAGCCCTCATGAATTTTGCAAAGAATAGACCATAGTGCCTGCACAGTCTACTAACTCACTTTCACTTTGGCTCCCAAGCCATCCGTGGCCCGTTGCATTGACTTTGTGGATTTCTTTGATAAAAAAGTTAGAGACATCCATATTTTGCTTCTCATCAATGACTCTCTTGAAACAATTGAATCTATGCCATGCAATTCAATACAACCATGGTCATCTTTCTTTTCAATCTCCGAGCAGGACCTGCTATGAACTATCCCCAAAGTAAAACCCTCAAACCATCATCAGGACACTATTCCAGAATCCATCAGCCAATCTTCTGCCACACACCTACTGCCCATAACAAGCCCTCAGGTTCCTGTTTCTATACTGGAAAACAGTGCTCATTGGTAAAGGGAGCCTTTATGTAGCTTTTGTGGATCTAAAGTCTGCTTTTGACCTACTACCTCGCAACAAGCTATGGGACACTCCCAGAGTTCCCTCGGGCTCAGTGAACTCTGGAATTCACCAACCACCTCCGTCTTTCCCTCTAAAAGCGAACCAAAGAAACTATATTGGCAAATGGCAGATCACGAAGAGATAGGGGCCGCACTTCACACTAAATTATCCTGTGACTTTGTTAACTTAAAAGAGACATCCAAGTATGAGGCTTTTTGGGACATAATCACGGTCCCAAGGGAAAGGAAACTGTACTTTCAGCTCCGCATTGGAACACTACCATTAGCCAGGGGATTCTGTGAAGATGATCAGCTTTAAAAATGACCTGCAGGGCTTCAGTAAAGGTTTCAAGCTCTGGAGTAGTCCAGAGACGCTGTCAATACAGCAGAGGGCGTAGTTGGGCTTTATGACCGATGCATTTTATGCCAAGATCCTTAAAAAGGGGGAACAGTGGAGTGCTTGGCGGAAAGGACACAAGGTTTCTCAGGAAGTTGTTCTCAGCGATTGTTATGTCTTGGATTTTAGCATAACCCCATAGTTCATCCCCATAAAGTGCTAAGGTTACAGCCTGTGATTCATATATCTGTATTGCTGGGTGAATTGGTTTTGTGTGTGAGAGGTGAAAGTTTTTTGATAGTACCCCTGTTGTTTGCTTTAGTTTTAAGGCTTGCTTTCCTATGTGTGATTTCCAAGACATATTGTCAGTCAATGTTATACCCAGGTAGCTGAAAATGCCCACCTTCTCAAGTGTGGTGCCCTCTAGTGTAAACTTCCCTCTAAAAGATCTATGGGGATTAAGAGTCATTGATTTTGTTTTAGAGGCATTGATTTCAAGTCCCCACATCAAAGCACGTGAGGAGTTTCCTTAGTCCACTAGGGGTCTTGGCTATCAAGAGAGTATCATCTGCAAAGAGCAATACAGGGATTTTTTGTGTGCCAAGTGATGGTGCGTCAGCCTCCACTCTAAGCAGGGAAGGGACGATTTCATTGATATACAGAGAGAAGAGGGTCGGGGCAAGGACACACCCTTGCCGCACACCCCTTGATACATGGATTGTATCAGTTAGTTGCTCCTTGTTGTCCCACCTAACTCGTGCGTAGTTGTCCTCGTGGAGCTTTATCAATATTGCTAGGATATGCTCTGTGATTCCCATTCGGGAGAGAGTGTCCCATAGCTGGTTGCAAGGTAGTAGGTCAAAAGCAGACTTTAGATCCACAAAAGCTACATTAAGGCTCCCTTTACCAATGAGCACTGTTTTCCAGTGTAGAAATAGGAACCTGAGGACTTGATCAGTGGTAGATATTTTCTTCCGGAAACCGGCTTGGAGGGGACTAAGGATATCATGTTCGGTCATCCAGTCTTTCCCAAGAGGCAGTGGCAGAAGACTTTTTGCACACAGTCAATTAGACTAATTGGTCTATAGTTGCAGGGGAGTGATCTGCCGCCTTTTTTACAGACTGGGATAAAAATAGCCCCTTTCCAGGACTCAGGGATAGGTGTCCCAGATGCTATTGCGTTCGCTGTGATGGTGAGGTATCTTGACCAGGATGCTATGTCGGTTGAGAATAGATCTGCTGGGACACCATCCGAGCCAGGAGCCCTGCTGCGTTTTATGGTTTCTAGGGAGTAAGTTATGTCACTTTGAGAGAACAACTAGGGTACTTCAGTGGTGGGTGCTAAAGAAGTATTTAGGCAGGGGTCCATGCGAACAGGAGTGGGGCTATCATGGTCATGGGAGTACAGCCTGCTAAAATGATCTACCCAGTCCTTCGGGCGATGTTGGTTAAAATGTCCAATCTACTGCTTTCTGGGCCTCGCGCTGCCAGGGACCAGAACAGACTACAGTTCCTCTCGCGCACAGCATCACTAAGTGCTGCCACCACTTATCATCTTGGTCACGCTTGGCCTTGCATATGGCTGACTTGTAGGACTTTCTAGCTAGGCGGATGGTGGTGGCTTCCTTGGATTTAATAGCTTGGATTATGCGCTTATTTAGGGACTGACACACTTTATTGAACCAGCGGTGCCTACCTATGGGTCTCTTGCCATCAAGGGCTGGGGATACTAAGATGTGGGCTGTGAAGCATGAGGTGTGGATTAAGCTTATTTCCTTATAGGGGATTGCTGGACCCACCTCTAGGTTCATTAATGTAGTCTTTAGGGTGTTATTGGCTGCGTTGATGAGTGCGGGCCGAGCTGCAATCTTGTCCCACTTTAGGTGTCGTTTGTCGTTAACCAGGCTAATACCCTTCTGGTGCTGCTACTGAGGAGTTAATCATGGGCGGGAGGTCGCCCAAAGCTAACGTGTGAACAGAGAGAGGATTATGATCACTTTCAGTTCTTTCAACGATCGTCATATCGATGACTAGGGGCCATAATCTTATGTTGAATAGACAGTAGTCGATTTTGCTGGTGTGGTTGGTTTTGTTGAATGTGTGTTGGCCTTTGGCATCTGATTTGGTTCTGCCATTTAACACCCTGAGCCCAAATTCCATGGTCAGTGACTTAACTTGGACAGCGACCGGCGTCCATCCCTTGATGGGTGGAATGGACAGGGCGGGAATAGACCAAGCTTGATCCTCCCCGTCTGTGGACCTGAGATCATCCCAGTCTAGAGGTTCGAATGTGACATTGAAGTCACCTGCCACAATGGTTTTATGATGGCGGCGGCAGTTTTGCAAAATGGCGGCCAGGTCACAAAGGATTTTGGAGACTTGACCCCCTCTGACCCCTCTGGTGTAGATAGTGAAGATGTTCACAACAGTGTCAGACCCGAATGATAGACAAAGACCTAACAGGTTGGGAGAATCCGTGGGTAGCTGTAATATATGACAGTTAAGTGATGTTCTGATCCAAATGGTTAAGCCCCCTGAAGGCCTGCCTCTAGTACTGGGCATGACGGGGATGTGGAAGTTTAAATAGCCTGTTCGAAAAAGTGGATCGGTTGACCATGTCTCTTGAAGAAGACATATGTCATGTTCATCAATAAAAGAGGTGAAAGATGGAAGAGGGAGGATAGATTTCAAACCTGCCACGTTCCATGAGACAAGTCATACCCCAGTGAGTGGTTGAGCTATCCTGTCTAGATGCCTGGTTTTTGCATGATTAGCTGCCAGAGGTTGATTTGGCAGGTGTGGTTGAGTCGGAAGAAGTGGATCATTACCCATATTGGTCAGTGAGACCTGGGGTGAGTGGTGATGTTCCTCTAGTGGAGCTGACCTGGCCCTGGTGAGGGAAGTGCTTGCAGGCTTAGCTATCGGTTCTTGATTTGGAGGGCAGCATTCCTGCAAGATGAAAGATGCAGTATTGTCATATTTGCACAGTAAACTGTCAAAGGTCTTGGGGAATATATCGTGAATGGGAGAGAGAATACTTGCACTGGCAGTGTTAGGGATTGCAGCAGACCTGGGGGTGATTGATATTAGTAGGTTGCGTGGTTTTTCAGCATGGGATTTAGATGAAAGTTTAAGTCAATCGTTCTCGCCAACGGTAGATACATTTTTTGCTGGGCAGTAGCTCAGACAATCCCCGTAGTGCGTAGGTGGCCTAGGATATTTGAACTGGATGCACGAATGTGCAGGTGGGCTTGTTTTTTGCATCTAGGGCCACCAATTTGTCCACCATGGTCCCGTCCTTGAGTGTCAGTTTTAAAATGTCAAAATGTGTTCTCGGGTCTGGCCATCTTGCTACATTGATTATGTCCTCGCGTATTACAGAGCTACAGCCTCTTACATGGCAAATCCAATGGATTGCCTTGTTTTTAATAGAGTCTGCCCCCTCCTTATGTGTCGATGTGTTTAACTTGAGAACGTTGACCATTAGAACTACATTGCCTGATTGAGACCAATTATTGGCAGGCTGTGCAGAGTATTTCGGGGCAGTATTGCTCATGAGTTTGGGGATTTTGTGATGGCCGTCTAGTGTGTTTCCTGCGCCTAAACTGTTGTGAAAAGGAGGCTGGAGTAAGTTCTTAGTCTTAGCACCAACTGGGACGAGGCCATCACGGCTGGGTGCTAGAAAAATGGACAGATTCGTCATGGTGTATGGTAGGGTTGGGCTCTCGGTAAGGTTCATGGTGGCCGTGTCATCTACAAGAGTTAACTGTTTTACTGCTGCAATTAAGGAGTTAACCATGAGCTTAAGTTCTAGTACTTCCTTTTTTAAATCTTGTATGCATTGAATGTGCTGTGGGTTAATGTGAGTTGAGTGTGTGTTTGCGGCTGCTAGCCCATCCACCCTGATCCCTGGGTCAATGTCGTCATGTGATTCTGGGGCGTTAATTAGCGGATTAAAGCGGTTGCTGCCCGGGATGAAATCGTTAGAGTCCAGTGGTAGCTCCTTCACTAGAGATGGAGCAGCGTGGGTGATAACATTCCTGCCCTCTCCCTGTCCTGTAGTGGATGTGTCTTATTGCCCGTGTTGCACGAAAATCTCAGCAATTTTCTGTGGGCCAACCCTCCTATTGGTTGGGGAGAGCTCCCCCCCAGTACCGTTAGAATTATTTCCCTGAGGAGTAGTTAAAATTTCCTTGCATTCAACCAAAAGAGAGTCAATTCTGTCCATAACGCAGTTACCAGCTGCATGCTTGTGTCTTTTTCGCTTAGCTTTTAGCACAGCCCCTGCCTCTATTGCTTTCCTTTTACCCATCTGGGACGGTTATTGGTGATAAAATGTTCTATAGAGTATCAGTATAATGGTGCAACCTGCGGGATGGCACAGTATTGGCAATAGCGCATAGTGCTAAATTCAATGATGCCTACTTGAATGGTCAATGTTTGGGGGTGGCCCAGGCCAGCCTCTTCCGGGCTCCGACGGGCGTGGACGGGCCTGACCTTGGCCCGGGCTTTGCCCGGGCATGTCTCGTGCACGTCCCACACAGCGAGGTGCCCCCACGCGCTTTATAGCGCTCGTTGGTGCCAAGTGGGTGCAGGTGCAAGTGAAAATGGCCGCCTCCTGGGGCCTCAAAGCAGCTTGGGATATGTAGTCCCTCTCGAGTCTTTAGCGCGTCCCGCGCAGCGAGGTGCCCCCACGCACTTTATAGCGCTCGTTGGTGTCAAGTGGGTGCAGGTGCAAGAGAAAATGTCCGCCTCCTGGGGCCTCAAAGCAGCTTGGGATATGTAGTCCCTCTTGAGTCTTTAGCGCGTCCCCACCCACTCAACCTCAGCATCATTCTCAACTCCTCGCTGTCTGTAGCCCACCAAGTCAATGCCGCCTCATCCTCGTGCTTCCACACAGTGAGCCTGCTCAGATTTTCAAGTGGATCCCCATTGACGCCCATGCACTCATCAGCAGCAAACTCGACTACGGCAACTCACTCTATGCTGGAATTAACAAGAAACTCCAAACAAAACTTCAGAGTTTACAGAAAACCGTGGCCAGACTCATCCTGGACATCCCCCACCATAGCCACATCTCTGCCTACCCAAGAGGCCTACACTGGTTCCCCGACAACAAAAGCAATCACTTTCAAACTCCTGAATCACCATTCCAAGCCCTACACAACATTGGACCTGCCTGTCTCAAACACTGCCTCTCCTTCTACGCACCCCCAAGGCAACTCCACTCTGCTCAACTGGCCCACACCACCACCCCTAGAATCCAGAAGAACACACATGGAGGAAGATCCTTCTGTGACCTAGAACATGCTACTGCTTCACCTCAGGCAGTCTCCCTTGCTGGCTTAGTTCCTGAAAGACCTCAAGACTTGGTTCTTCAACTGATCCACGTCCCCCCACAAGAGTATTGAGACCCCCCGGGTGATAAGTCCCGCTATACAAATATCTGATTTATTGATTTTTAACCATCATGACCTCCTTCATATTCTTGAACTACGCATAGGATGTGGAGGCATGGTCCTCAACTGGTTTTCTTCTGACCTATCTAACCATTCCCAAATTGTGAAAATGGGCAACTCATTCTTGAGGCCAGTCACCATTCACCATGGTGCCCCCCAAGGTTTGATCCTCTCCCCAATGCTCTTCAACCTCTATCTAGAACCACTATGTGTGATTGTCAGAAACTCTGGGACTCTCTTCCAACTCTAGGGAGACGATACCCAAATATACCTGAGAATCTCATCCCCAGAGAATGTTGCAGTGCTTTCAGATACGCTCTTAATGATTCAAAGCATGATGTCTAATCACCATTTAAAACTCAATCCAACTAAAATAGAATTTCTTTTGATCTCACCCCTAAAAGCAAAAACATATGACCAAGAACAGATGGCCAACCTTCCCACCTTCGTAGGCTGCCCTGCTATTGTCACAAGTGACAGATCACTCGGGATCCCCCTGGACAATTGTCTTAATATCTACAGCCCTATAGCAGCCATGGCCAACTGCGCCTGACACCAACTTATGCAGCTTTGGGGCATCACACAAATGATCCTGGAATAAGACCTCACAACAGTGACACAGTCTCTCATCCTCTCTAGACTAGACTATGGAGTTTCCCTTCTCTAAGGCATAGCCGAACTTCACCTGGGCTCATTGAGAGCAACACTACATGTTGCAGCACGCTTCATCCTAGGTCTTAAGAAAATTTAGCACATTTCCCCTGCCTTGCTAACCCTCCAATAGCTCCCCATTGAAGCGCGGGCCCATTTCAAAATCACTTTCATCACCCACAGAGCTCTCCACTCCTCCTCACTGTTGGAAATGGCCTTTCTGTAGGGTCACCCCCCAAAATTTTGCCTTCCTCCTTCTCTTTTTCTGACCTCATTTTTGCTGGCTTTAGGACTCTGAGTATTTTACCACTGCTAATCAGTGCTAAAGTGCATATGCTCTCTCCTTAAACATGGTGACATTGGCTCATACCCAATTGGCTTATTTAATTTACTTGGAAGTCCCTAGTCAAGTGCACTACATGTGCCCAGGGCCTGAAAATTAAATGCTACTAGTGGGCTGCAGCACTGGTTGGGCCACGCACATAAGTACCCCCCTTACCATCTCTCAAGCCTGCCATTGCAGGGCCTGTGTGTGCAGTTTTACTATCACTTCGACTTGGCATTTAAAAGTAATTGCCAAGCCTTTTCTACATATAAGTCACCCCTAAGGTTGGCCCTAGGTAGCCCATAGAGCAGGGTGCTATGTAGGTAAAAGGCAGGACATGAACATGTGTGTTCTATATGTCCTGGTAGTTTAAAACTCCTAAATTCATTTTACACTGCTGTGAGGCCTGCTCCTTTCATAGGATAGCATTAGGGCTAGCCTCATATACTGTTTGAAAATCCTGCTTAGTGGCGAAGTTGGATTTAATATTGCTATTTTAGAAATGACACTTTTAGAAAGTGAGCATTTCTCTGCACTTAAACCTTTCTGTGTCTTCCAGTCATGTCTGGCTGAGTTTAGTTGACAGCTCCCTTGTGCATTCACTCAGACAACCCCAAACACAGGATTGTCAGCCTCACTTGCACAGATCTGCATATTGAATGGGTGTTCCTGGGCTGGATGGGTGGAGGGCCTGACACTTACATGTCAAAGGACAGTAGCTTACCCTCACCCAAAGGACTGCCAAACCCCCTACTGGGACTCTGGCAGACAGGATGGAACTGAAAGGGGACCTTGTGCACTTCTAAGCCACTCTTTGAAGTCTCCCCCACTTTAAAGGCACATTTGGGCATTTCAGCAGGTTCTTTGATCCTGCCAACTCAGACACTTCTACTTTTGGACACAATACCACTGGTGACGAATCCCCAAACCAGAGCCTGCAGCCTGCAACCTGCCAAGAAGATCTGCCTGGCTGCCCAAAGGACTCATCTGACTGCTTTTCTGCAAAGGACTGCTGCCCTGCTGTTGCCCTGCTGCCTTGCTGTCCTCTGGCTGTGCTTAGCTGTGCTCTCCAAGGGCTTGGATAGAGCTTGCCTCCTCTTCCCCGAAGTCTCAGGACCAAAAAGACTTAATTCCTGCAAAAGAACACCTTGTGCAGTGAAAATCGACGCACAGCTTGTAAGAAACAATGCACAACCTGCATCGCGGTGAGAAAATCACTGCACGCCGAACCGGATCGATGCAGCAAGACTTCCCAAAGAGAAGAATGACGCATCACCTGCGTTGCGACTGGAAATCTGAAGCACAGTCCATTGGATCGATGTAAAGCCACACTGGAACAATGCACCCCGACTTCCTGAGAGTAATCGACGCAGAGCCTGCCTTTAGGCAGAAATTTCCACGCATCACCCACCGGATCGACGCAGCCCCTGTGACTTTGTCCTGCACGCCCAGGATTTCAACGCATCGTCCCCGGGGCGTCTGAAAACCCTGCAACCCGAAAAGGATCCCAGTCTACGAGTCGGAAATTGACGCAAAGCCTGCCCTGCATGAAAACTCAACAATGCATTGTCCGTGTGCACAGGAAAAAAATGACGCACACCTCCCCATTTTCCACACAATTCCTTCACTGCAGTTCTTTGCAGAGAATTTGAACACAAACCTGGTACTTTGTGCTTTCAAGAGACACTTGTTGCTTTTTAAAGACTAAAGATACTTTATATCATTTTTACAGTGATATTTCAACGTTTACTTATTGAATCTTGATCGTTTTGACCTGCATCTTACCAGATAAATATTATATATTTTTTCTAAACACTGTGTGGTGTATTTTTGTGGTGTGTCATTGCATGATTTATTGCACAAATACTTTACACATTGCCTTCTAAGTTAAGCCTGACTGCTCAGTGCCAAGCTACCAGAGGGTAGGCATAGGATAATTTGGATTGTGTGTGACTTACCCTGACTAGAGTGAGGGTCCTTGCTTGGACAGTGGGTAACCTGACTGCCAAACAAAGAACCCATTTCTAACACTCACCCTCCTATCTTAATGAGAAACTACAAATCTCAGGAGCAAATAGAGGTTCCAGAAATGCCCAATTCTTGCTCCTGAAACCCCCCACCTTCACGCAAGAACAATACATGAATCAGTCCTTCTTGGGCAGCTCCACTAGAATCTGGAACTCTGCTTCCCTCACTCCAGCTCACCACTGGGTTGGAAGACTTCAAAAAAGACCTCAAGCTCCTCGTATTTTACAGACATCTTGGTTAATTCACCCTCATCCAGACATATTTACATTCTCCAATGTTCGCTGATCTGCTTCATTTAATCAATCATGTCTCTGTGTCTTGTAAAGTGCTCTGATGCCTCTGGGCCATGTCCACGCTATATAAAATTGCAAAAAAAGTCTTGTAGAGCTCTGTACTCATTGAAGATGTGATGTTTTCCAACAGAGAGGGCTTTAAATCTGCAGGAGCAACAAAGGAAAACTGGAGATTTGCAGTCCTAAGTCTAGGTCTGAGGGCACAAAAGCCTTTCCTAATTTCCACTGTGGACTTGGACTAGTCTTCTGAAATGAATATTTTATGTCTGGTCCACAAGATACGATTGCTTTTATGCATGTACACAACAGACAATCTGACGTGTAATATTCTTATTAGTGGGTTCGAACGATAGAACGTGGTGTGCCCATTCTAGTTCAAAGCTTTACTGAAGAAGAGGTCTGTCACTTGAGGTATCCATTTTCCCAAGAAAGTAATGTAAGAGTTTGATTAGTCCTCCAAGCCTTTAGGCACTCCAAAGATATGTAGGTTCCTTCTACAATTTGTGTCCTCCTGTTCCACCATATCTTTTTGAAGGGTCTAGCTTGTAGTTTGTAGTTGCTGGACATCCTTCTTCAAAAGCACGGCATTATCTGCAAGTCGCTGATTCATGTCTCAGTGTGAGTCACTTTTGTGCTAATAGTGTTAATATCAGATCTGATTGCGCATAAGACTTAGTGGATCATGTGCTTCAGCAAGTTTTTTCAGGATCATACCATAGTGTTGTTCATCTCTGATTTCCCTTTAAAAGGGGGGAGGTCGGATAGCAGCGCTTCTGCTTTGGTTTGTTTTTTGGCCATGGTTTTGTCAGACGGAAGACGGTTTGAGGTACAGACCACACTGCCATAAGGTATGGATTCAGAATGAACCAGAATCCCCAGTTCTATGCAAGTGCAAACACACTTTTTCATCAAAAACTATAAATCGGGGCCTACATTTTTCTGTCCCCGGCACTAAAGCTCCAGGAATTACCAATGAGCTTAAGGCGTGGATCTTACATAGCAGCAGCACATACACTAGCACAAATCAGATGGAGGTCTCAAAGATTAGGGTAGAGTAATCTTTGTTGTGAGGCGGGATCTTTGAGTCAGGCAAAGCGAGAAGAAATACAAGGAAGGGTACAAGGCATTGTAATGTCCCAAAATTGTCAGCCTGCACTGTTTAAAGGCAGGTTCCATGTCATCTACAGTTTGAGCAGGTCTGCCACAGGAAAAGGGCTTACTTGTTGATTAGGATGCAATCATGCCCTTAGCTCTTTGCCTGATTCCGATTAGGTCCGTTGCCCATTTTCCTATTGGTGTGTGGCTGCATCAAAGAGTCAGATGTTTAGGAACAGATTTTGCTAGTGAGCTCCTTCAATCCTAGCAACTGGCGGATTCACTAAAGCTCTGATGTTTCCGCACTTGGGCTCCTTATTTTGTTGCACATAAGGCTATCTGCAGACCTTGTTTGCAGCAGTTTGCATGGCTCAGGAGCAATGAGATCAAGCCATCATTCACCTCGTTGTCCAAGCCACCACCCAAAACAGAGATGTTTTAATGCATGTGCAAAGTCGGCTGTGGCCCAGGGCTCCAGCCTTTGAGGGGGTCCCTGAAAGAGCCAGCTTTCTTCTGCAGAGAACCTTGCCCTGATAACCTTGAATAATTCTTAAACAGATTATTTTAAATAGTGTTTTCCTTAAATGTATTTTTAATGTGGGTAATGTGTGAGACTCTAGTATAGGCATTCTGCAAACAAATGTTGAGTATATGTTTCATGCAACATGCATAAAAAAGTTTCCTTTAGATCAAAACAGGCCCTCCCACATGAGAAATAGGGGCATGCCACAGAGCTGATCTGTGGTAACATTAGTGAGCTGCTGCTGTTTTACAATATTGAAAACGCACATCACTGTCCCTGAAAATTAGATGTAAACACATTTAAAATTTGGACCTGTGGGCTTATGCAGGCAAAAGGGGGCATGAAAGAGCTGAAACTGGATCATAAATTTAAAGCTGTTCCAACAGGGGCCCCCAAAATACATTGGGCTCCGGGCTGCCAAAATCTGTAAATTTAAATGCCCAAACAATTCCAGCCGAACAGTCTCAAAGACCTAACCTTAGATGGGGCATAGGCTGTCTTGGAGGTGAAGTGTGGCTGAGGTTTGTGGAATTCAGCTTTCTTGTAGGGACATAACATAATAGATTTTGCTTTAGATAAATGGATGGGTGCCATGTATCAGGCCTTAGTAATGACAGATTGTATAGTACACAGAACACTCTGCTTTCTGTCACTCCTCTGTTTTTTTGGAATTCCCCTGTTATCCTTTTCTGTATTAATACAGTGCCTGAAAATATGTTGTAATAGCTGGAAGTTATGTTACTTCTATATTAAATGCTTAAACAAGTAAATTACTAATGTTTACAACAACATGTTTATCCTTTCCTAAAGTTATTGTGTTCTCTTGCCCTGAAATGACATTACATATTAAAACAAAACTGAAAATGTCTAGGCTGAAATCGAAAGCTTTGTATTTATATGGAGGAGTGAGGAAGCGGGTTAAATGAGAGAGGACTGATCCATTTTCATTTGGATAGGCAGTAGGATCTCAACCATTTGATCTAGTACCATGGAATGTACCTGCAAAGAGATAAGTCAACCTGCACAGAGTTATACCATCCTGCATAGAGTTATACCCTTCTTCAAAGAGTTATAATATTCTCCATTGAATTATACAAACCTCCACAGAGTCATGCCAACCTGCTTAGAGTTACATGTATGACTTGACCTGACTGTAGTGTCTTGCATCATTTAGAACAGAACCTTTATGGCTCCTTGAGTACTCTATATCAGTCTTCCTTTCTCCTGACAATGCTCCAAGAAATCTGGGGTGACAAAGTACTGTGTCACGTTCTCTTGTAAGTGTACTTGAGGCCTTTGAAATCTACGTGAGTCAGGGAACAGCTGTACCCCCATCCTAGAAAGTACCTAGTGGCACATGTACGTACCATTTTTCCTGTTGCAAACGACCTTATTCGCAGAATCGGACCGTTCGCAACAGGAAAAAAACATTTTAGTATGTACAGAGTCTATTTTGTGATTCAGTAATCTATTTACTGAATCACAAAATAGGTTTGTGAGTCGCAATTAAGAAGGGGTGTTTCCTTCCTAATTGCGAGTCGCAGTGCGATGTCGCATTGGTTTGTGACCGTGAATGCAGTCACAAAACAATCGCAGTTAGCACCAGTTTCAAACTGGTGCTAACCCATTCGCAAATGGGAAGGGGTCCCCAGGGGACCCCATCCCCCTTGTGAATGGCAGCGAAAATATGTTTTCAGAGCAGGCAGTGGTCCCACAGACCATTGCCTGCTCTGAAAAATTCAAAACAAAACTTTTCATTTTTGTTTTTGAAATGCATCTCATTTTCCTTTCAGGAAAACGGGCTGCATTTAAAAAAACAAAAAAGTGCTTTATTTAAATGCAGTCACAGACATGGTTGTCTGCTGTCTCTAGCAGGCCACCGTCCCTTTGAGGGTGGCCATTCCCAATGGGGTCGCAAATGTCAACCCATTTCATGAATATTCATGAGGTAGGTCATTTGCCTCCCCATTGGGAAATCGCAAACAGTATAAAGTACACTGTTTAAACATCTCGTTTTGCGAGTCACAAGTTGCGAGTTGCTAAGACTTGCAGTTTGCGAGTCGCAAAACCGGATCTTTGCACATGTGGCCCTTAGTCCCCTTTTCTTAATATCCAGTGTTGCGTAAACCACAACTCTGGATTAGCTCTACTAGGTTTGCTTTCAATCAATCAATCAATCAATTAGAGCATTTGTGAAGCGCACTACTCACCCGCGAGGGTCTCAAGTCTTTCCCACCCATAACTTACAAAGGGGAACTTGGTTCAATGCTCCTGTCATGAACGTGCAAGACAGGTTATTGTAGCCCCATAGAACCCCACCCAATACATTGTTGAAGTGGAATCACTGCTTTTGGGTTACTAACAATCCCTAAACTAGGATGTGGGGCACCTTGGTACCGGAAACAAACTGCTTACTTCTTCACAGTATCACACACACAATTGAAGAATAGATACTTTTAAGCAAAAACATTTTATGCAACAGGGCATACCTGTTTCTTTTTTCACCTAAAATAACCACACAAAATATCATGCAAACAGTAAGATTGCATGTTGGGAACAATGAGAATAACATCAAAATTTCTTACATAGTTAAAATGTCATCTAAAAGTCTACTTTTATGCGTTTCATTAGGAGAACTTAGTGAGTAAAATTTGCAATCTAGGATTTTTTAGGGAGAAGCAATGTACTGTCTACCCTGCTGACAGCAAAAGCTGTGGTTTTCAAATATTTTCTAATATAGTGTAAAAGGAAAACACATGCTGTGGCAGCATCTTTCCTTCTGGACGCAGATGCAATGCAGCATCTTCATGGTGCACTGGCAGAAGTCATTACTATCTCAAGCACCATTTTGTGTGATAATATGAGTGAACGACCTCTCGTGACAAGTGGTTGAGTGTTATCAAAGATTGGAATTTCTGACATAAGCTCACAAAATTTCCGACATGGGCTATTTGCATCAAAGTGTTTGTCCCAGATATATCTTGATGAAGATATAAGATAAATGGTTGTCAATTCCGGATCCACTATTTGACGACTTGTCTGTCTACTCATATTTGACCTTGCCATTGTTGTAATAAGACTTTTGTCCAAGACTGATGTTGCATTAGGTGTTTTATTTCTGTCATTATCTGAAAGATTTGGGAGCATATTTATACTCCGTTTGCGCCGAATTAGCGTCGTTTTTTCGACGCAAATTCGGCGCAAAACTAACGGCATATTTATACTTTGGCGTTAGACGCGTCTAGCGCCAAAGTATGAGGAAAGAGCGTCATTTTTTTGCGTGAACGCCTTCCTTGCGTTAATGAGATGCAAGGTAGGCGTTCCCGTCTAAAAAAATGACTGCGCCGCAAATGCGTCGTATTTATACTCCCGGGCAAAAATGACGCCCAGGAGTGGGCGGGGCAAAAAACCCCGCATTTGCGCCGGATTTTAGCGCCTGGGTCAGGGCAGGCGTTAAGGGACCTGTGGGCTCAAAATGAGCCCACAGCTGCCCTCCCATGCCCCCAGGGACCCCCCCTGCCACCCTTGCCCACCCCAGGAGGACACCCAAGGATGGAGGGACCCACCCCAGGGACATTCAGGTAAGTTCAGGTAAGTATAATTTATTTATTTTTTATATTTATTTTTGGCATAGGGGGGCCTGATTTGTGCCCCCCTACATGCCTCAATGCCCAATGACCATGCCCAGGGGACATAAGTCCCCTGGGCATGGCCATTGGGCAAGGGGGCATGACTCCTGTCTTTACTAAGACAGGAGTCATGTAAATGGCGTCTGGGCGTCGTTAAAAATGGCGCAAATCGGGTGGAGGCGATTTTTTGCGTCAACCTGACTTGCACCATTTTTAAGACGCCCTAGCGCCATTTTTCCCAACGCCGGCGCTGCCTGGTGTACGTGGTTTTTTTCCACGCACACCAGGCAGCGCCGGTCTGCTTGCGCCGGCTGACGCCATTCAATAAATACGGCGCCCGCATGGCGCTTCAGAATGGAGTTAGCCGGCGCAAAACTTTTTGACGCTAAACTGCGTTAGCGCAGTTTAGCGTCAAAAAGTATAAATACGGGCCTTGACACTTTCACATTGCTTAGAAAGATAAGGTCAGACACCATCTGTGACAACGGCAGACAATAATTCTGCTGGAATGGAGAAGGTTGAGACTTGGTTTCTCTTAAATGAAGTTGGGATCTACCCAAGTTGGAGTTAGGCCTTATGGACATTATGGTGGTCATTACAACCCTGGCGGTCGGTGTTAAAGCGGCGGTAAGACCGCCAACAGGTCGGCAGTAAAAAGAAAATCGAATTACGACCCTGGCTGAAACCGGCAACATAGACAGCCACTTTAACACTCCGACCGCCACAGCGGTACAAACAAACACAGCGGCAGGACAATGTACCGCCCACAGAATTACAACCTACCAATCCGCCACCTTTTCCGGGGTGGATTCACCGCGAAACAGGACTTCGAAGGGAAAACGCTCACCTCTGCACACCCCACGAGAAACCAGGACGCCATGGGACCAGAGCTCCACATTATTCCAGCCTTTATTTAATGCACCTACAACACAGGGGAGGGGGAGGGAAAAAACAGTGACACACACACGCAACACTCCCACCCCCACCCTCACCCACGACAATACACACACTAATACAGCATCATACATTACAGTTACAACCCCCAATCCCCCCCGGAAGAATGCAAAGACAAAAGGAAATGAGGTGAACGATTGCAATATATTAAAATTCAATATTCAAAAAATATACATACACAATTTACAAATATATACACCAATAATATTAGTCCAAGGTATTCCACCATTAAAGTCCGTGGACCACTGGGCCCAAAATGCATGGGCGAGGCACACACAAGATACCCGAACAAGACGGAAAGAACACTGCAGGGGCATCAGATAGAAATGAAACAGGCACCTCAGGGGAAAGGGTGGGCACGTCAGCCGGTTGAGTGCACGACGAGGGGGCCCCATGCCCACTGTTCAATCCTGGGGAGTGCAAAGCCACAGACTCTCAAGTCTCTACAGTGGTGGTTTGCCCACTGTTCAATCCTGGGGAGTGCTAAGCCACATTCTCTCAAGTCTCTACAGTGGGTGGTTTGCCCACTGCATTATCCTGGGGAGTGCAAAGCCACAGTCTCTCAAGTCTCTACAGTGGGTGGTTTGCCTACTGCCTAATCCTGGGGAGTTCAAAGCCACAGTCTCTCAAGTGGATAATAGTCTCCACTGGTTCTGGAGGGGGCCTTGTGCCCAGAGTGCTTCATCCTGCCAAGGACTGAGGTAGTGGACGTCTTTCTCCACTGGTTCTGGAGGGGGCCTTGCGCCCAGAGTGCTTCATCCTGCCAAGGACTGAGGTAGTGGATATGAATCTCCACTGGTTCTGGAGGGGGCCTTGTGCCCAGAGTGCTTCATCCTGCCAAGGACTGAGGTAGTGGATGTCTTTCTCCACTGGTTCTGGAGGGGGCCTTGTGCCCAGAGTGCTTCATCCTGCCAAGGACTGAGGTAGAGGATGTATCTCTCCACTGGTTCTGGAGGAGGCCTTGGGCCCAGAGTGCTTCATCCTGCTCGTGGCGGCCTCAGTAGCGTCAGAGCTTTTGGCGCTCATGGGCCTGCGGTGCTTGTTGCTGCGGTGTCCTTGGCAGCGGTGCTTGTGGCGGCGGTGTCTTTGGTAGCGGTGCTTGTGGCGGCGGTGTCTTTGGCAGCGGTGC
The DNA here is from genome assembly GCF_031143425.1 of Pleurodeles waltl. Lineage (NCBI taxonomy): Eukaryota > Metazoa > Chordata > Amphibia > Caudata > Salamandridae > Pleurodeles > Pleurodeles waltl. Next base: position 88,706,810 of record NC_090442.1, on the reverse strand, counting down.
TTGTGGCGGCGGTGTCCTTGGCAGCGGTGCTTGTGGAGGCGGTGTCTTTGGCAGCGATTCAGCTTCTGGCGGTCCTGTCTTGGGCAGCGGGGCTGGCCGGCTCCTTGGCAGCGGGGCTGCTGCTGGCGGTCCTCTCTTGGGCAGCGGGGCTGCTGCTGGTCGGCTCCTTGGCAGCGGGGCTGCTGCTGGCAGTCCTGTCTGGGGCAGCGGGGCTGCTGGCGGTCGGTTCCTTGGCAGCGGGGCTGCTGCTGGCGGTCCTGTCTGGGGCAGTGGGGCTGCTGGCGGTCGGCTCCTTGGCAGCAGGGCTGATGGCGGTCTTCTCCGCTGTGCTGATCTTCCCAGACTTGCTGGTTTTCTTGTGCCCCTTCCCCACCTTGGAAGGTGTCGCAGCTGACTCCACACTCCCACCTGTACCCCTGGGAGCGGCTTTGGTGGCTGGTGTCTTCCCCCTCTCTTGCCAGTCACTGGCCAACTTTTGATGCTTGACAGGTGGGGGACTGTCCGTGCTGTGGCTCCTTGCCACACTGGCTGCCCTGCTGCCTGGTGGACTCCATAATCCGGTGACTACTGGCACCACTGGTCCCGCTAATGTTGTGGCTGAGGTGCTAGGTTGGGACCTGGAGAGTCGGGCCCTAGGAGACTGACGGGGTGGGGGAGGTGAGGAAAAGAGGTCAAGGCTGGCCAGGAAAAGTTTCTTAGGAACACTGGGGTGGGTAGATGGAGAGGGCTTGGGAGTGGAGGAAGAGGTAGTGGTCGTAGGAGGTGTACGTTTGCTGAGTTTGGGTGAAGGTGCATGGACTGGAGGCTGTTGTGAGGTGGATGGCTGTTGGGTGGGTGTGTGGCTGGGTTTGTGTACCTTGGGAGGTGGGCTCACAGATGCACTGGGAGAGGACACAGGGGATGTGTGAATGGTAGTGGGGGTGGTGATTGCAGGTGACCAGGGTGTGGTGGTGGGTGTGCCTGGTGATGGACGTAGTGGCTGAAGATGTAGTGCATGCAGGTGTGAGTGGAGACGAGACTGGGATGGATGAGGGAGACGAGGAGGAGGGGGACACAGTGGAGGCAGTGGATGTAGGTATGTCTGCATGTGTGTGATGCTTGCGTGAGTGCCTGTGGGAAGTGTGGTGCTTATGTTTGCCAGAGCTTCCTTTGTGTGTTGAGGTGTGTGCATGCTGGTCTGATGGTGTGCTTGGGATAGGCTGAGGTACAGGGGTGTGGGTCTGGGTGGAGAAAGTTGGAGGGGGGAGGCTAGAGACAGGGACAATGGCTGCCATCAGTGCTGAGGCCAGAGTCTGAAAAGCTCGCTGAAGGGCTGCTTGACCAGAATGAATGCCCTCCAGGAATGCATTGGTTTGTTGCAACTGCCTCTCTACACCCTGGATGACATTTAAAATGGTAGACTGCCCAACAGTGAGGGACCTGAGGAGGTCAATGGCCATCCCCAGCTGGGCCTACGCCGTCTTCTTGCTCCAGCGAATGTCCTCCCATCTTTTCCGGCAGTGGGTGCTCCGTCTGTGGTAGACCCCCAGGGTCCAGACGTCCTTGCCGATGGCACGTCAAACATCCTTCTTCTGGTGGGCGCTGACCTACAGGAATTGAATAGGGGAAAAAGAAAAGTTATCACCAACTGCACCGTCACAGTCATTGGCCTGCATCCCTACCCTTGCCATGTGGCACATGCACTCACTGTTGTTTCATGCATGCCCCATTCTACCCCCCCTATCTTTCATCCACCCCACTCCACACAGGCACTGCCCATACAGCATGCTCCCAGTGTACTTACCTGTTTGTCTGAAGGACCGTAGAGTAGCGTGTACTGGGGAAGGACCCCATCCACGAGTTTCTCCAACTCCTCTGTGCTGAAGGCAGGGGCCCTTTCCCCAGACGCACGAGCAATTGTCGCTTCCAGACTGAGGTCACAGCAGCACTTGCAGTGTAGGTCCTCTACTGTCGAAGATCAGGTATCGAGTGATTGAACTGATAGAAAATGGCGGTCACGTCCGCAGCGGTGCGTACCGTCACCGCTGGTGTACATCGTCATTGGCTCCTGGGACCCCTAGGGTCCAATGTTAACCAATGCAGAATTGCGCTGCGGTCTTCGACTGCCTACCGCGGCGGTGTACAACGCCAGCGTAGTTACCTCATATCCCATTGTCCCACTTTACAGGTCAGGCAGTCGCCATTTCAGGGGCCCACATGGCTTTATTTTTAACTGTGTCACACATACATAGGTCTTGGCTCAACACTCATACAGGCAAATTTCGGGTTATGAATAGTTTTCTGAGTAAGCTGTGTTTACGTACCTCTGAGTTGGTTGACTCTGTGCTTGCTGTTGTCCTCCATAGGCACCGTCCGCAGGGACATATGAGGAGATGGCGGCATCCTCTGGTGCACAGACCGCTGGTGGACCTGTCGACAATGGAGGAAAGACATGTAATCATCACCTACAGGCTTGATCGTGTCACAATCCTGGAACTGTGTGCCCAGTTGGAGCCAGACCTGATGTCAGCTATTCGCCATCCCACAGGGATCCTCACTCAAGTGCATGGTCTGTCAGTACTCCATTTCTTTGCAAGTGGGTCATTTCAAACAACAGTGGCCATAGCATCAGGGATGTCCCAGCCTCTGTTTTCCAACGTGTTGTCCAGAGTGTTGTCTGCCCTGCTGAAACACATGCGGAGCTACATCGTTTTCCTTCAGGTGGAGGATTTGCCAACTGTGAAAGGTGACTTCTATGCCCTGTGACATATCCCCAACATCATAGGTGCCATTGATGGGACACATGTGGCCTTGGTCCCCCCCCGCAGGAGTGAACAGGTATACAGCAACCGGAAGAGTTACCATTCGATGAACGTACAGATGGTGTGTTTGGCAGACCAGTACATCTCCCATGTTAATGCCAAATTCCCTGGCTCAGTGCATGACGCTTACATCCTGCGGAATAGCAGCATCCCTTATGTGATGGAGCAACTACAGAGGCACCGTGTGTGGCTACTAGGTGAGCACCTGGAACCAAATCAGTGGGAATAAGGGTATATCCCTAAGAGTTAGTGTGTGTCTAACAGTTGTCCCTCGCCATTTGCAGGTGACTCTGGTTACCCCAACCTGTCATGGCTACTGACCCCATTAAGGAATCCCAGGACAAAGGCAGAGGAATGCTACAATGAGGCCCATGGGCGAACTAGGAGGATTATAGAGTGGACCTTCGGCCTCCTGAAGGCCAGCTTCCGGTGCCTCCATATGACAGGTGGTTCCCTATTCTACTCACCAAAGAAGGTGTGCCAGATCTTCGTGGCCTGGTGTATGTTTCACAACTTGGTTTTGCGACAACAGGTGCCTTTTCTGCAGGAAGATGGTGCAGATGGAGGTGTTGTGGTAGCTGTGGAGCCTGTGGACAGTAAAGACGAGGAAGCAGAAGAAGAGGACATTGACAACAGGAACTCTGTGATCCTGCAATACTTCCAGTGAGACACAGGTAAGAAGATAAACCTGCCTACTACATGTACTTTAACACTACTAACTCTCTACTGTCTGTCCTTTTCACCCAGTGTATGGTCACTGAGTTTTCACTTTCTCTTAAGATTTCACAGATGTGGGTCCCACTGTGTGACATCTGCTTTGTTTCCTCATGGACTAGAGCTGTGTGACATAGGTATGTTGACATTACCATTGAAAGAGCATTTTGTCACTGTAATTGCTAATACACTAATTTGAAATCACAGACAGACTCCAGATTGTTTTGTGCTTTAAGGGTGTTTATTTAAGTGCTCAATATTGGAGGGGGTTGTTAAATGGTGAGGGGTGATGGTGGAGGAATGTCCATAGCAGAGTCCAAGCTATTTGTCTCACATGTGCATTGTCCAAAGGGGCATAGGAAGTGGAGCTGGGGCAGTTTGAGGATGGACAGGGTGACAAGGTGGGGCAAAAGGATGACAATCAGGGTGATCTCATTTCCTGGCGGGGGTCTTGGCATCGTTCTCTGTCTTTGTCCTGGATCTCAGGGACTGTTTGCAGGGTGATTCTCCATCTACAGGGGGTGGGGTGCTGGTGTGTTGGTCCTGTGGTGGGGCCTCCTGTCCACTAGCGCCGGCGGAGGTGGTGGGCAGTTCATCGTCCAGGCTAGTGTCAGGGGCCCCTTGTTGTGCCACAGTGTCCCTCCTGGTGTTGAGGACTTCCTTCAGCACCCCTACAATGGTGCGCAGGGTGGAATTGATGGATCTGAGTTCCTCCCTGAAGCCCAAACACTGTTCCTCCTGCAGCCGCTAGGTCTCCTGAAACTTGGCCAGAACCGTTGCCATCGTCTCCTGGGAATGATGGTAGGCTCCCATGATGGAGGAGAGGGCCTTGTGGAGAGTGGGTTCCCTGGGCCTGTCCTCCCCCTGTTGCACAGCAACCCTCCCAGTTCCCCTGTTTCCCTGGGCCTCTGTCCCCTGAACCATGTGCCCACTGCCACTGCCCCCAGGTCCCTGTTGTTTTTGGGGTGGTGGGTTAGCCTGGGTTCCCTGAAGTGGTGGACACACTGCTGATTGACGTGTCCTGGGGACAGAGGTATGGGCCCGCTGGGTGGGTGCTGTGCTGGTGTTTCCAGAGGGGGAAGCTCTGTAGTGGCCTGTGACTGTGTGAGGGGAACCGACTGTCCCGAGGTCCCAGATGGGCCGGGCTGGTCGTCTAGATCCAGTTGGACAGAGCTGCTGTCATCACTGTGGGCCTCTTCTCTTGGTGGTGTGGACATGTCTGGACCCTCCTGTCCGGTAACGTTGGGTAGGGGTCCTGCAGGGGTGTAAAAGCATAATTATTGCATCTGTGTGTGCCATGGTGTGCAATGGGTGGGTGACCCTGTACCCCAGTGCTTGCGTTCCTGTGTGGGACCTTGTGTGATGATGGTTTTGGGGGGTGTATGGGTATGTGCAGTGGCCATGCTTTGGTGGTGGATGTCCATGCTTTGGTATTGCATGTAGGGCTTGGTGTTGGGATGGGTGGTTTGTGATATTTGTGAGGAGTAGGAGTGATGGGGGTGAGGGCGAGGGTGGGGGTATGTGATAGCATGCAGGTAGGGTGGGGGATGTAATAGTGAAGATTTGACTTACCAGAGTCCATTCCTCCAGCTACTCCTGCGAGGCCCTCAGGATGCAGAATAGCCAAATTAGTTGTGGGGGAGGAGGTGGGAGTCCTCCGCCAGTCCTCTGAACCGCAAGGTGGTGTCTTGAGACCACGGAACGCACCTTCCCCTGTATGTCGTTCCATCTCTTCCTGTTATCTCTATTTCTTGGGTGTTGTCCCACTGCGTTGACCTTGTCCACTATTCTTCGCCATAGCTCCATCTTCCTAGCTATGGTGGTGTGCTGCACCTGTGATCCGAATAGCTGTGGCTCTACCCGGATGATTTCCTCCACCATGACCCTGAGCTCCTCCTCAGAGAACCTGGGGTGTCTTTGCCGTGCCATGGGGTGGTGTGGGTGATGTGTGGGGTGGTGTGCGTTGTGATGTGTGGGGTGATATTTAGTGGTGTGTTGTGTGAGGTGCGTGGATGCTGTGTGAGTGATGGTGTTGAGTGCCTGTGGATGCTTGTTTGTAGATTGTGGTGTCTGTCTCTGGCCTTCTTTCGGAATTTTTGGTAGCAGGGGTTTGTGGGTGATGTGGGTGTGTGATTTATATTGTATTGGGTGTGTGGGAGTGGTATGTGTATGTGTATCAGGTGTGTGTATTTCGAATTGTCCAATGTGGTAGTGTTTTGTAAGAGTGTGTATTTTGAGCTCGGCGGTGTGTTCCGCCAATGGAATACCGCGGTTGAAAGACTGCTGCATGGATTCATGGGTCGTGATAGTGTGGGCGTATTCCTGTTGGCGTGACAGTGGAGGTTTTGTTTTTGCCAGTTTATCACTGACCTTTGGTGTGGCGGACTTGTGTGGGTGTCTCAATTTTGGCGGATTCCGAGCAGTGGGTCATAATGACCGTGGCGGAATTCCGCTGCTGCCGCGGTGTGTCGGCGGTCTTCTGCACGGCGGTAAGCATCTTTTACCGTCAATGTTGTAATGACCCCCTATGTCACTGAGCGGAATACACAAAGCTCAACACCTAAGCTATTATTTGCCTTGTGACCAAGCACTCAGGACCCCGCCAGCAGGCACCAAAAAGGTAGGACATTGAAATTCCAAGTTTATAAAAGCGCCATTTTCAAAATTGTGATTTACCAACTTTGCCATTAAAGAGAATTTTAAATTACAATTCATTTGAGACCCAATGCTATCCTATATGACAAGCAGGCCTTAGGGTAGTGAAAACGAGAATATACATTTTTTTTTTCACTACCAGGACATGTCAAACGTAAACCTACTTTTTAAATACAGTACACTCTCCTCTATGGGCTGCTCAGGGCCCACCGGAGGGGTGACTTATATGTATTAAAGAGGAAGGTTTAGGCCTGGCAAAAGGTTTAGTTTGCCAACTTGAATTGGTAGTTTAACTTGCAACCAGGCTGCAATAGCAGGCCTGAGACACATTTTAAAGTTCTACTTTGTGTATACCAAACAGTAGTAAACTAACAGAAATGTTTAATTTGCTCAACAATGTAAATGGCTCTTGCAAATCAGGCTTATTAAGTCTAATTAATAACCCAATGCCTCCCACTGCTGAAGAGATTCTTGCCCTGAAATAGTCATGTCTTAGGAAATGCACCACAATGAGTACTTGCCTAATTGTTGCTATACCAATAATCTAGATGCAATATAGCTAGTCTAGTGGCCTCAATGTATTTGGAACTGTGAGTAAGCTGAGCTTAAGTGCTGTGTGCCTGAACATGGGACAAAGGTAAAATTCCTGCACTAGTCACCAGAGATGTCAAGGTAGGAGCAAGCTCTACTTGAGAGATTTTTTCACCAGGCTCTACATAGCGCACTTTGTTGGGGTTCTTAGGAATTCTTTTGTTGACATATGTACCTAAGTACGGCAGGTACACGTGGGTTCTGGCTCACTGTGCCACTTGAACCAAGGTTTACTTAGTTGAAGCGCCCTATCTATTGAGAAACTGGTCCTAGGTTGCTTATTTCCTGGTTCAGGGAGGACATGACCTGACAGTTTGGGCTGGACTGTTACCATGAGGAGTAGGGTCAAGACTGATTTGCATATAGCTGGGTCTATACTAAAGGAACGTGGTGGGTGAAAAACTATGGATTGTGATGCCAGCTGAATGATTGCCGGTGTGAGATTAATTCAAGCATTTCCTCCATCACCTTGTTGTTTTTGTATTTGACCTCTGAAGTGCACTTGGTATGCCCAGACATGGGTCCCAGGCTTGTTGCACCACTTTATTGAACCAAGCTATAACTGGCTGAATAGCCCTACCTAGGGCAAAACTGATCCTAGGTTTCTTGTGTTCCGGTTCAGGCAGGACATGCCGTGACAGTTTGGGCTGGACTGTTCCCATGAGGATTAGGGTCAAGACCAATAAGCATACAGAAGATAGCTAAACTGAGTTGGCAGTGTGGGCAAGAAACTATGGAGAGGGATGTGTCCCCAAGTGATTACCAGTGGCTGAGATTAATTCAAACATTGTTTTTTTGGGATTTGACATACACATTTAGCCATTGTAAATCCAGCATTGGGAGGGAGATGTAATTGACATGACTGGACTGTGCTGTGCAACCAGCTAGTAATGTGCTGCATGAACAAAACTATTAGGTTCAAAGTCCACTAGTGTTCTGGAAGGCTATGGGAGTATTCATCTGTAGTAGCAGACATTCAGCACTGTAGATGGAAATGTCATATTGTTATATGACTGCCTACAGCACCCTGATCCACTCCAGTAGTGACATGACAAACCTGTCAGCACCCTGTAAAACTACCATAGGTCAGCTGACTACACAAGTACACAGACAACTAGACTATGGCACACTACAAATTAAGTACATATATCGGACTGCTCAGGGTGATATGGCAACTGTGTAAAGTCCGCCTGTTGGAAAGTGGATTACTGGGAAGGGCAGGTAAGTACCTACACTTAGCAATAGGCCACTAATCCCCATTATGTCCAGTTAGGTCTCAATAAAATAATCCCAGCTCAAACGGTAGCTTGGCAATGAGCAGTTAGGCTTAATTTAGTAGACAAGTGTGTAAAGCATTTAAAACTCACAAAGCAGTAAATAATTAAAACACATAAGACAATAAAAATAGAACTCCAAATTATAAAAATATATTTAATTTTTATATTTGAAATGACACTAAAACACCAAAAATCCAATGAAGGGAACGGGAGATATGAATTTTTAAAGGTTTTTTTTAGCGCATAGAAACTAAAAGCGCCAGTCTGGACATCTGGTCGCACCTGACCGGGGCAAAGTCAAAATTTGAGGCTGACCGCAATGGAGCCCTGCTCGGCTACAGTGAGCGGGAGGCCTCGGTTAAGTTTTACATACAGACTTAAGGCCAGATTTCAGAAAAGTGGCGCTGCGTCCAATTCAGCATCACTTTTCTTGTGCTCCTTAGCGCTCCTCTAACGCCACCTTGTGTGCTCTTTACTTATCATATGGTGCACCATGGCGGTAGTTAGGGAACTAGCGTCGATATTTTGATGCTAATCCTGCAAAGCACAATGAGGCGCATTATAATTAATGGTGTGCCTCCTTGTGATGTCTGCTCTGTACAGGCATTACAAATGCCACAAAAAATGTGGCAAAGAAATCTTTTACATTCAGAAGACAAGAACAAAGTATTAGCTGTAGTCTCCACTGTGGTAATTCCTGCTCTGAACCCACTGAGAAACCAAGAGATGAAAGAGACCGTGCAGAAGATGATTAACCACTGATGAATGTTGACCTTAACTAGCTTTTAGAGAATGAAACATGGATCTAGCAAGCATTTGTGTGGCTAGTAGCAGGATGTGTGGCGTTAAAAGCAGCTCACCTAATGTGGCCATTACTTACACAATAATGTTTTAAGCAAGAGGTAGGGCACTGCCAGTTAAATAGTGATGTCGGGCTCTCATAATATGCAGTAGGAGAGCTCGAATGGCTGGTCATCTCTCACAGATAAATTATCAATGCAAAAATAGTTCCTAATAAACCAATTTACATAACACGTAGAGTAGGGTCCCTGAGAATGTCAGCACATTCTTTACAGCAATATTAATGGCTGTAAAAAAATCGAATACAACTTTTCTTCATTGTCCATATGTAACTGCAGAATTTCATATATTTAACTAACATGCATTTAGAATGTTTTGTGTATAAAATGTTCACACCATGCTAACATTTTTATTTAGTACAGACGTATGATGCCTGATATTAATGCATCCTTCATTCTAGTGAAATGTTAAACAGTCATGTGTCTCATATATTTGCTTTACATTTCAAGGAATTTCACCAGAACATAAACTGATTATAACACAGATTTATGGCTGTTGAGATTTAAGCTAGTATAGTTGAAGAGGGACTCTCCAAGCTCGGCTCAAAGCTGCGATCAACAGACCAACATGGCGTCATTCATAGTAGGAACAATACTAATCAATGTGACTTTGCCATTTCTATTGTTGACTGAGCAGAATAAACGGAGAAAACAGTTGCTCTCATTCTACCAGATGCAGCAAAAGCATTTGGTCTGATATAGTGGACATTGTTGAGAAAATCCCTAGAAAGGTTTTACCTTTCTCTGCAACCTATAATAGCTATATAACTAATATAACCACACCCTCACCCACAACACTCACAATACACCCATGGCACCACAACATCACCCCAGGTTCACTGAGCTATTCAGATCACAGATGCAGTGGACATCCATTGCAAGGAAGATGGTCTTATGACCAAGAATCGTGGACAGGGACAGCACCCAAGAACAAAGGATGACATCACGGGGAAAGGTACGTTGTCCAGCAGCAAGACACAAAATAGCTGTACAGAGGACTGGCGGTAGACCCCCACCTCCTCCCCCACAACTAACATGGGAGGAGCAAGTCTTGGCGATCATGCATCCTGAGGGCCTGGCAGGAGTAGGAGGAGGACTGGACTCTGGTAAGTCAAATCTCTATTATACCCCCCTACCTGCATGTCATCACAAAACCCTACCCCTAACCCCACTCCCATCACTGAACCACCTCCCACATACTCCAACACACTCATCCCAAAATCAAGCCCTGCATGCAACACCAATGCATGGACTCCCCTCATAGACCTGCATGGACACCCATCACTAAAGCATGCACACCAGAGACAATCACCTAACCCACAGAATCAGTACACACACACGGCAAAGCTGCCAGGGCAATAACAACCGTACAGGGCAACACACCATTGCATAAGATGACACTCACAGAAACAATAACCCTGCATTTACATCACCACAGGTCCCCCACCCAACGTCACTGGAAAGGAGGTGCCAGCAACTTCTAGTCCACCCCCAGAAGAGGCTCACAGTGATGACAGCAGCTCTGGACGCCAGGATCTGGATGACCAACCTGGCCTATCAGGGATCTCCGGACAGTCTGTTACCCAGGCACAGTCCCATACCACCACAGAGCCTCCTCCCTCAGGAAACACCATCACAGTACCCACCCAGCCGGCCCATCCCTCTGTCCCCAGGACACGTCAATCAGCAGTGTGTCCACCACTACAGGGACCCCAGGCCATCCCACAAACACAGGATGATCAGTGACCTGGGGTCAGTGGGCACACAGTGAAGGGGACAGAGGCACAGAACAACAGGGAAGTTGGGAGGACTGCTGTGTGACAGGGGGAGGACAGGCCCAGGGAACTGACTCTCCAGGACGCACTAACCAACATCCTGGGAGCATTCCACCATTCCCAGGAGAAGATGGGCCAGATACTGGACAAGTTGCAGGAGGGACAGTACCTGGGGATCATGGAGGATTTGAAGGACAGAAACAACACCCAGGTCACCATTGCAGGGCTGCTGGCTGACATGGCCAACACTATGAAGGAGGCAGTGGCACACCACTGGGCCCCTGACACTAGCCAAACCGATGAACAGCCTTCCACCACCGATGCTGCTAGTGGACAGGAGGCCCTGCCACAGGAACAACAAGCCACCAGCACCCATCCCCTGTAGAAGGAGAACCACCCTGCAAACGGTCCCTGTGATCCAGGCCAAAGCTAGAGACTATTGCTAAGCCCCCCGCCAGGAAATAAGACTCTCCTGAATGTCACCCTTGTGTCCCACTCTGTCACCCTGTCCACCTTGAACTGCCATTGCTCCCCATCCTATGCCCCCTTGGACAATGCACCTGTGATACAAATATACTGGACGCTATCCTGGACTTTCCTCCATCACCACCCCGGCCCATTGCACATCCCCCTCTAATCATTAGCACTTAAATAAACACCATTTGAAAAAATACATGTCTGGAGTCTGTCAAATCATTTAACCATGTATTCGTTCAACAAGCTTTAAACACTGCAACATAACTGCACAGTATTGTATGCATAGGAATGACCTGTAGTTAGCTGCAGTCAACACACCAGGAGCGATAGTGGGACACAAATATCTGAAAATAGAGATGCCAAAGGGTACAGTAAGTGGGCATAGAATATGGAAATTCAGCCTGCCAGTGACAATGTCAAACACAAAACTGTCAATGTAAAGTGTAATTACAGTGTCTTACCTGTGTGTCATTGGAAGTACTGTCTTATAATAGCACTTCTGTTGTCCTCATCCTCTGCCTCCTCATCTTCACTGTCCACAGGGTCCACTGCTGCCACACACCCATCTCCATCCTCATCCTCCTGCAGAAAAGTCACCTGGCAACGTAAGGCAAGGTTGTGCAACATACAGCATACCACGATGATCTGGCACACCTTCTTGGGTGAGTAGTACATGGATCCACCTGTTAGATGGAGGCAACGAACCTTGCCTTCAGGAGGTGGAATGTCCTTTCTATTATTCTTCTTGTTCGCTCATGTGTCTCATTGTAATGTTCCTCTGCCCTTGTCCTGGGATTCCTCACAGGAGTCAGTAGCCATGAGCGGTTGGGGTAACCACAGTCACTTGCAAATATTGAGAGACAACATTTAGCCACACACTATGCTATATGGCCCACACCATACCCATACACCAACATCCACTCGGTGGGAACCAGGGCTCACCTATTAGCCACACCCGGTGCCTCCGGAGTTGAGCCATCACATTTAGGATGCTGCTATTCCTCAGGCTAAAGGCATCATGTACAGACCCAGGATACTTTGCATTGACATGGGAGATGTACTGGTCCGCCAGGCGCACTATCTGCACATTAATGGAGTGAAAGCTTTGATTTCTGAACACCTGTTAATTTCTCCGGGGGAAGGGAGACAAATGGTATATGTGTACCATCAATAGCCCCAATAATGTTGGGGATATGTACCATTACATAGAAGTCAGCTTTCACTGTGGACAAATCCTCCACCTGGGGGAAAACAATGTAGCTGCGCATGTGTTTAATCAGGGCAGACAACGCTCTGGTCAGCACTATTGAGAACATTGGCTGAGACATTCCTGCTGCCAAGCCCACTGTCACTTGGAAGGAGCCACTTGCCAGGAAATGGAGCACAGATAGGACTTGCACAGGAAGGGGGATCCCGGTGGGCTGACTGATGGCAGATATCAGGTCAGGTTCCAATTAGGCACACAGCTCTGTGATTGTGGCCCTGTCAAATCTATAGGTGAGGATAAAGTGCCTGTCCTCTATTGTTGCCAAGTCCACCAGGGACCTGTACACGGGGGGATGTCCCCATCTCCGATTCATCTGCAGCGGTTGCAATCTAGGGGGTAAACAGTGAGTAGCTGGTCAGTATCCCATATTTCAAAACACAACACTGCATTGCATGTTGTGACTGTAACATAAGATTGTTGTATAGGCCCAAATGGTGCATATGTGTACTGTGACTCAGTTAGGTGCCATGGCCTACCCTCCCCCCTGAAATGGCATCTACCTGTCCTGTAAGGAGTGACATGTGGAAATGAGGTAATTCCGCTGACGCTGTGCACCGTTGCGGGAGGCAGATAAAAACCACTGTGCAGCTCCTCATTGGATCCCATTAGGCTCTATGGGTTACCGTGGCCAATGGTGATGTACACTGGCGGTGACAGTACGCACCGCTGTGGACGTGACTGCCATTTTCTATCTGTTCACCCAATTGCTACCTGACCTTCAACACGAGAGGACCTACACTGCAGGTGCTGCTGTGACATGTGTCTGGAACCTACCATGGCACGTGTGACTGGGGAAAGGGCCCCTACCTTCACCTCAGCGGAGTTGGAGCAACTGGTGAATGGGGTCCTACCCCGGTACCAACTGCTGTATGGGCCTTCAGACCAACAGGTGAGTATACTGTGAGTACGATGCATGGGGCCTGAATGCATGGAGTGCTGTGTGTGAAGGCCTCGTGTAGGGGGGTTGGTGGATGGGCCCTGGTCAGCATGAAGCATGCATGCTGGGCCATGTCTGTGTTAATGGGGATGGGAAAGGGAAAGGGCATGGTGGGCCATGAGTGTAAAAGGCGGGACGGTCGGACTAATACCTTTCCCTGTGTATATCTCCTCTGTAGGTCAGCGCTCATCAAAAAAAGGATATATGGCGTGCCATCGCCAAGGACGTGCGGACCCTGGGGTTCTACGTTAAGCAGAGCACCCACTGTCGCAAAGGGTGGGATGACCTGAGATGCTGGGTAAGGAAGACGGCGGAGGCAAAGCTGGGTATGGCCTCCCAACGAGAAAGAGGTTCTCCTCGAACCCTGACCCTGCTGATGGCCCGCATACTGGTGGTGGCCTATCCAGAGATGGATGGGCGCTTGAGGGCATCACAGCAGCCACCAGGGGGTGAGTACAGTTTCCCAATATATTACTTGCACGTGGTCAGGTGGTCTCCGGGCAGGGGATGTGGGCCTGTGGGTGCCCCTAGGCCAGGCCGGACATTGCAGGATAGGTCCCTTGTTGGGCAGGGTATGATGCGAACCACCTCCAACCAAGCTAGTAGGCATCCACTACTGGGCAGGGGTCTATGAGTCTATGGTATGCTGTTACTGTCCATGGGCTGGTGACTAGAATTGAGACTAGTAGTGCATTGCCTAATGCATAGGGCTGTTCCCTGTGTGTGTGTGTGTCATGTACGCCAACTGTGGTGTTGGAGCAGCCATTGACCCAGTGTATCCTTTGTCTCTCCCCCCCTTCTGTGCATTAGAATAATCTGGTGGAGTAGCTGAGGCACCAGCGGTGGAGAGAGCTACATCCCACAGGGCCCAGGAGGCTGAATCCACCGACAGTGATGGCACCAGTGGGACGGAGGGTGAGGGGAGCACCACGCCGGAGACAGGAGTGGACAGTTCTGACAATGATACCTCCTCTGTTGGAAGATCCCTGGTGGTGGCGGATACCTCTGTGGCCACCCCAACTACAGATACAACCCCCACACCCGTACCAGCACGGCCCTCCCAGCAGACCCTCAGCGAGTTTCCCATGCCCGGTCACTCAGGAGGGTGGACATCTCTTTGCCCCAGGCACCTCAGGCCCTGCCCCATTTAGCCCTGCTGCACTGAATGAGGAGGCGATTGACCTCCTCCGATCCCTCTCTGTTGGGCAGTCAACCATTGTGAATGGCATTCAGAGGCTGGCAGCCCATCTGCAACAAACAAATGCATTCCTGGAGGGCATTCACTGTGCTGGGCTGGAGAGAGCCTACTTCGCATGTGTGTTTGGCTGGCCTGAGACAGCCAGCCAAACACACATGCTCTCTGAAGGAAGTGCTCTGTGCACTCCCCTCAAATGCTTGTCATCCCCAATGCCCCACCCCTTTTCAAGAAAATGATAATAAACACCGTTTATTATTGTTTTCTTGAAAAGGTTTGCAGCTGCTGCTGGCAGGTGGGCGACGCTCCTCTGACCTAATGGAGAAGCCTCCGATGGGAGAGGCTAAACAGCTAACTTAGGGACATGTTGATGTAGGGAATCTATAACTCTAAATTAAATATTACATTGGCATTACTTAGTGGTATACAAGTTGTAAAGAGAGCACTATTAATGCTGTGGAAGCATATTACCCACAAGCCTAGAAAGAGGGAACAAACTCAGCTTTGTATGGCTGTTTAAATTATAAGATTTGTTCCACAATATTTTTGAAATGGGATTTTTTGGTTTTTAGATATACCTTGTGAGGAATCTAAATAATGGGTGCCCATCATGACAAATTAATTTTTTACAATAATATGAATGTTCAGTTTCTTAGGCCCAAAAATAGACATGAATGGCATCAGTTCCCATCGCTTGCTGATTATATATTTTCCATAAATTCTGATTGATAAAATGGCAAGGGATATAAACGATTGCCTACCTGGTTATCTAACACACACAGCAAAATTATATATGCTTCCTCTTTTGCTTAAGGACACATTTCTAATACAGAGGGAGAACTGTCCTAACTTAGCAATGGTGCCTTTAATGAAATTAATGGTGAGGATGTACAGGTATCAGAAGAAATCCACTGTTACAGTATAACATGAGACTGTTTTTGCAAATCTTGCATTAGAGACTTTAGGAGCTGGCCTGGCCTCAAGAATTTGGTTTGATAGTAAATATTGCAGAAGCCTTTGCAACAACATGGGTGGAACTAATACACTGAGGAGTGCATGCAATAGGTTGAGTACTGTGACATATTCATAAAGTCAATATCAGACAAGCAGAAATTGCATGGTAGTTAATACCTTTGTTCTGTCTACCTCTGCTGTGGACTGTCATCAGTACAGTTATTATGGTATTTTCATCTTTTGGGACTGAGTGCTGTTTTTCACATGACAGTCGCAATGGGGCACTTTATTACTTCATATGCTTAGCTATAGAACACAATCACTACACATCTCATGGTCAATCTACCCTATTTTGGGATTGAGTGTTGTCTTGGTAGTAGTAGACCTGACAGTTATGAGTCACTTTACTCCATTGAATCTCTGCAACATTAACATCAGAATATGGTTCTCACTTAATTTCTATATTCTAGTCATAAATTGGGGATTGAAATTTGCCTACCATCTACCTACAGCACTCAGACAATTGGAAAGACCCAGAGATTGATTCAGAAATTGGAAACGTCAGTAATGTTTTGATTTGAAAAGGAAAAATAGTATCTCTTTTATGGTTAGAAAATAATTTAACAAGACTATTGCCATATTTTTTGTATTTGATTGATTGTCATTCTGGGTTATAACAAAACATAAAGTCAAACTAAATTCATTTTTTACAGTAGATGCATAAATAAATAAATGGATCTAAAACACAAAGCGACATGGAGGCAAAAAAACAATGATTGAGGTAGCGTATGCAACAAACATTAAAACACACAAACTACAATTTTAATACATTTAAACTGCAACCAATTGTGCATGTGCCCTTGGTTAAAATAGGAAAACAATCAATTGATATCTTCACCCCTACCATGCATTATAGAGAAGCAGCCAACATGATGTGAAGTTGAAGTTACTGCGAGGTATGCTGTACTGTCAAGTAGATGGTAAAGACAGAGCCTCAGCTTGCATGTCTGATGGGCATGCTTGACCTGGTGGCCTATCCACTACTTGGATGCCATGACACACTTTCAATCACTACTTTTCCTTGCCCAGGATCAGCAATCCATGTACCAGAATATGAAAATAAAATGAGTGCCAGGCATGACAGTTCCATGCAAGAAAATAATTGGTCCCAACTTGCAGGAACATGCATCATAGCCATTGTTTGTGTTTAAAAGACATAAAATGCAGCTTTAAGACTTTGGGAGTCATTCTTACTTTGGCGGGCGGCGGAGGCCGCCCGCCAAAGTAACCCTGTCAGAACACCGCACCGCGGTCGAAAGACCGCTGCGGTGATTCTGAGATTTGCCCTGGGCTGGCGGGCGGCCGCCAAAAGGCCGCCCGCCAGCCCAGGGCAAATCAACCTTCCCACGAGGACGCCGGCTCAGAATTGAGCCGGCGTAGTGGGAAGGTGCGACGGGTGCAGTGGCACCCGTCGCGTATTTCAGTGTCTGCATAGCAGACACTGAAATACTTTGCGGGGCCCTCTTACGGGGGCCCCGCGGCACCCCCTACCGCCATCCTGTTCATGGCAGGTTTCCCGCCATGAACAGGATGGCGGTAGGGGGTGTCTGAATCCCCATGGCGGCGGAGCGCGCTCCGCCGCCATGGAGGATTCAGAAGGGCAGCGGTAAACCGGCGGGTGACCGCCGGTTTACCCTTTCTGACCGCGGCTGAACCGCCGCGGTCAGAATGCCCTTCGGAGCACCGCCAGCCTGTCGGCGGTGCTCCCGTGGCCGGTGACCCTGGCGGTCACCGGCCGCCAGGGTCAGAATCAGGCCCTTTGTGTTTGAAAAACAAAAAGCTGTGCTGAACATGGTTGTACCGCCATGACACCTGATTGACAAACTGCAGTGCCTTCAGAGCAACAGTTATACAGTTCCTACAAGTTAAGTAAGACTGTGTATCGGATCAACATATACTTCAGGATATAGGGGCTCAGTCTGTCTATACCATCAGGAAATGTTGACACAATTCCTAGCTACCTCACAATGCTCCACATGAACCCCTATACCTACAAGGGTACTAAATGATATAGGCAACTCCGAACATGACTACTCAGATTCCCTGGAAAATCGTGGAGACAGATCTATCCTTTCATTGTCAATTTGCATGCCCTAGGTAAGACACAAGAAAGATTTCAAAATATATTTTCAAACATTTACTGAAACAATAATATTCTTGTATAAAACGTATGAGCTGCGATTATTAGGCAGATGAAAGTAAGCATGGTAACCAGCATTATAAGAAAGGTAAAAAATATAAACAATTCAACTGTGATAATGTCACTGTGTTGATACACTACTATCTGTTACTACCTTCACCATGAAGAGCATAGTGGGAGTATACTTTGCCAGATCATTTGAGATAGCCTGACCCCCATGCCCGACTAAGATGTACGAGAAAGCCAGGAAGCCGGCCTGGTTTAGTGCAGGCTATCATCCTTTGCAGAATGGATGTCAGAATCAGCTGGGTTTCTTCTCATCACACAACACCCATGGCACCACTGTTTCACTGAGGAGGAGTTAAGGGTCATGGTGGAGGAAATCATGAGGGTAGAGCCACAGCACGTTGGAGCACAGGTGCACCAAATATCTATAGTAAGGAAGATGGAGCTATGGTGGAGAATAGTGGACAGGGTCAATGCTGTGGGACGGCACCCAAGAACAAGGGAAAATATCAGTAAGAGGTGGAACGACCTACAGGGGAAGGTACATTCCATTGCAGCAAGACACCAGCTTACCACACAGAGGACGGGCGGTGGACCCCCACCTTCTCCCCAACAAGTCACAGCATGGGAGGAGCAGGTACTGGCAATACTGCATCATGAGGGACTCACCGGAGTTGGCGGAGGACTGAACACTGGTAAGTAAACTTTCAACAGTTATCACCCCCCCATTTCGGCATGCCTTCAAACATCCTCACCCTCACTCTACCACATCCCACACACTCCACCAACATATCTCACTAATCTCAATTCCAGGCCCTGCATGCTGTACCAATGCATGGGCCCCCTCCCAGCCCTGCATGGTCATGCATCACTAAAGCATGCACAGCATAGGGAAACTAACATAATCACAATACACCAACATAGGGAAACTAACATAATCACAATACACCAACATACACAAGAAAAAGCTGGGAAGCTACAGAAGTACAAATGTCATACACTTGAAACATAATACATCATTTGCATCCCCACAGGTACCCCAGCCAATGTCAATGAAGAGGCGGTGCCACCACTATCCAGTCCCCAACAGAAGAGGACCACAGTGATGACAGTAACTCCAGATGTCTGGATCTGGATGACCTACCTGGCCCATCAGGGACCACTGGACAGCTGTTCACCCAAGCCCACGCACAGACCACCACAGAGCCTCCCCCATCAGGAACCAACACCACAGGACCCACCCAGCCTACACACACACCTCTGTCCCCAAGACACATCAATCAGCAGTGCGGGCACCTGTACAGGGACCCCAGGCCACACTTTGCACACAATCAGGGACCTGGGGTCAGTGGCAGTGGGCACACCATTCAGGGTACAGTGGCACAGGCCAACAGGGACACACAGAGGACTGTTGTGTGCCAGGGGGAGGACAGGAGCAGGGAACCGACTCACCAGGAGGCACTCTCCAAGATACTGGGAGCCTACCAACATTCCCAGGACACATTGGGCCAGATCCTAGACAACGTGCAGGAGACAGGATCAGGGAGGACTTGCAGGCCATTAACAAAACCCTGATCTCCATAGCAGGTGTGCTGGCAGACATGGCGAACATCATGAGGGAGGCAACAGCACACCAGTGGGCCCCTACCACTAGCCAGTCATCTGAACAGCCCTCCACTTCCGCAAGTGGTCAGGAGGCCTGGCCACAAGACTCACGGGCCACCAGCACCCCTCCCCCTGCAGAAGGTGAACCACCCCACGTTCCCTGTGACCCAGACAGAAGCCAGAGACACTTGCCAAGACCACCCCCTTCCCATGCTGCATTGGACAATGCACCTGTGATACCAATAGACTGGACTCAACCCTGGACTTTCCTCCATCATCAACCCAGACCATTGCAATACCCCCTCCACGTATTAGCACATAAATAAACACCCTTGCAATAAATACAAGTATGGAGTCTGTCAATTGATTCAAATATGTATCCGTTTAACAAGCTGCAAACATTGCAATTCAACTGTACAGTCATGTTGACATAGGTAGGACCTGTAGTGGGCAGCAGTAATCACACCAGGAGCCATAGTGAGGCACAGAGATCTGAAAATAGAGATGTCAAAGGGTACAGTAAGTGGCCATAGAATCTGGAAAATAAGGCTGCCATGTACACTGTCCAACACAAAACTGCAATGGAAAGTGAAGTTAGAGTGTCTTACCTGTGTGTCACTGAAAGTACTGTTGAATGAGTGAACTTCTGTTGTCCACATCTTCTTCCTCTGCCTCCTCTTCCTCACTGTCCACAGGCTCCACCACTGCCACAAGACCTCCCCCAGGCGCATCTTTCTGCAGAAAAGGCACCTGGCGTCTCAAGGCCAGGTTGTGCAACATGCAACAATGATCTGGCACACCTTCTTGGGTGAGTAGTAACGGGATCCACCTGTCAGATGGAGGCACCGGAACCTGGCCTTCAGGAGGCCAGAGGTGTGCTCAATGATCCTCCTTGTGCTCCCATGTGCCTCATCGTAATGTTCCTCTGCCCTTGTCCTGGGATTCCTCACTGGGGTCAGTAGCCATGAGAGGTTGGGGTAACCAGAGTCACCTGCAAATATTCGAGGGATACCTGTTAGACCCACACTCACCCTTAGGGACATCATCACACCCATATACCTACATCAACTGGGTGGGGACCATGGGCTCACCTATTAGCCACACCCGGTGCCTCTGGAGTTGAAACATCACATATGAAATGCTGCTATTCCTCAAGATGAAGGCATCATGCACAGAGCCAGGATACTTGGCATTCACATGGGAGATGTACTGGTCCGCCAAACACATTCAGAGAGTGATAGCTTTTTCTATTCCTGAACACTTGTTAATTCCTCCATGGGGGGGACAAATGCTATATGTGTACCATCAACTGCACCAATGATGTTGAGGATATGTCCCAGGGCATAGAAGTCAGCTTTCACTGTGGCCACATCCTTCTCTTGGCGGAATACGATGTAGCTGTGCATGTGTTTCAGCAGGGCAGACAACAATCTGGTCAACACGTTTGAGAACATAGACTGTGACATGATTGGATTGATGCCATGGCCACTGTGGCTTGGAAGGAACCACTTGCCAGGAAATAGAGCACTGAGAGGACCTGCACAAGAGAGGGGATACCTATGGGCTGGCAGATAGCTGAAATCAGGTCTGGCTCCAATTGGGCACACAGTTCTTGGACTGTGGCCCTATCAAGTAGGTCAGGATAATGTGTCTGTCCTCCAATGTCGCCAGGTCCACCAGGGGTCTGTACACAGGGGGATGTGTCCATCTCATATTAATCCGCAGCGGTTTCAATTTAGGCAGAAAGACGGTGAGCAGAGGGTCATATTCACACATATATTAAAATAATGATGCATTTCTTCCTTTACAGAAACAGTATGTGAATTCGAGAGTCAGTTGATGTGCCAATGTCTGCTGTGAAGCAGTTAGCTGCTATGGCCTTTGCCCCTCTGAAATGGCAGCTGCCTGACCTCTGAGGAGAGACAAGTAGAAATGAGGTAATTCCGCTGGTGTTGTGCACTGTAGCGGTTGATGACTGCCGCGCAACTTCGCATTGGTTAACATTAGGCCCTATGGGTTCCAGGAGCCAATGGCAATGTACGCCGGAGGTGACGGTATGCACCGCCGCGGACGTGACCGCCATTTTCTATCTGTTCACTCACTTGCTACCTGACCTTCCACAGGAGAGGACTTACACTGCAAGTGCTGCTGTGACTTGTGTCTGGAAGTGACAATGGCTCAAGTGTCTGGAGAGAGGGCCCCTGCCTTCACTTCGGAGGAATTGGAGAGACTGGTGTACCCCAGTACACTTTACTCTATTGTCCTCCAGACAAACAGGTGAGTACACTGTGAGCATGATGCGTGGGACATGAATGTATGGAGTGCTGTGTGTGTAAGCCTCATGTAGGGGGGGACTGAGGGGTCCTGGGCATGCTGCATGTATGGTGGTCAATATATCTGGGTAAGGGGATGGGGGGATATGGTGGGCCATGAGTATAACAGTCCGGACGGTATAACCAATCCCTTTTCTGCTGTATTTTTCCTGCAGGTCAGCGCCCATCAGAAAAAGGTGTGCCATCGCCAAGGAGGTGCGGACCCTGGGGGTCTTTGACAGGCGGAGCACCCACTGCCGCAAACGGAGGGAGGACCTATGCCGCTGGGCAAGGCCCAGCTGGGGCTTGCCTCCTAATGAGGAAGGGGTGCCCGTCGTACCCTGACCCCTTGATGTTTGGCATCCTGGCGGTGGCCTATCCGGAGATGGATGGGCGCTTGAAGGCATCACAGCAGCCACAAGGGGGTGAGTACAGATTCCGATTCCTTATTTTGCGCATTTTAAGGTTTTAACTGGGTGGGGGATGTGGGTGGTGTGTGCCCCTAGGCCAGGGCGAACATGGCAGGGTAGGTCCCTTGTTGGGCAGGCTCTGAAGCATTCCAACCCCAATAGCGTTAGTGGCCATCTACTACTGGGCAGGGTCCTGTTGGTTTCAGGTGTGCAGCTGATTGCGTTATGCTATGTACCACATGGGCTAGTGACTAGCTTTGTAACTGGTAGTGCATGGCCTAGCGCATAGGCCTGATCCCTGTGTGCTGTGCACATCAACGATAGTGTTGTTGCTGGCACTGACTGAGTGTATCCTCTGTCTCTCCCCCGCCTTCTTGTTTTGTCACCCTGTCCTTGTGTGCATTAGCATCATCTGGCGGAGGAGCAGAGGCACCGAAGACAGAGGGAGCTGCATCCCACATGGGCTGGAAGCCGAATCCAATGACGGTGAGGGCATCAGTGGGACAGAGGATGAGGGGAGCACCACAACGGAGACAGGAGGGGACACTACCGACAGCGACTCCTCCTCCGATGGAAGCTCCCTGGCGGTGGCAACACCTCTGTGCCCACCCCAACAACAGGTACAGCCGCCACCCCCGTACCAGCACCATCCTCCCAGCAGCCACTCAGCGTGTTTCCCGTGCCTGCTCACCCAGGAGGGTGGGCATCTCCTTTGCCCCAGGCACCTCATGCCCTGCCCCAGTCAGCCCTGCTGCCCTCATTGAGGAGGCTATTGACCTCCTGAGATCCTTCACTGTTGGGCAGTAAACCATAATGAATGCCATCCAGGGTGTCGAAAGGCATTTGCAACAAACAAATGCATACCTGGCGGCCCAACAGAGAGCATTTCAGGCTCTGGCCTCTGCACTGATGGCAGCTAATGCCCCTGTCTCCACCCCCCCTCCAACTTCCTCTACCCAGTCCCAATCCCCTGAACCCCAACCTATCCCAAGCACACCATCAGACCAGCATTCACCCAAGCACAAGCACCATACTTCATCTCACAGGCACTCACTCAAGCACCATCCAGATGCAGACACACCAACATCCACTGCCTCCACTGTGTCCCCCTTCTCCTCCTCCTCCTCCTCCTCGTCCACCCACCTCCCAGTAGCATCTCCACTCACACCTGCATGCAGTACATCATCATCCACTACCTCCATCACCAGCACGCCTATCACCACACGCCCCTGACTGGCAGTCACCACACCCACATCCATGCACACCTCCCCTGTGTCCTCTCCCACTGTGTCTGTGACCCCTCCTCCCAAAGTACACAAATGCAAGCACACACCCACCCAACAGCCATCCACCTCACAACAGCATCAAGCTCATGCACCTGCACCCAAACACAGCAGAGTGACACCTCCTACAACCACTCCCTCTTCCTCTACTCCCAAACCTTCACCCTCTTCCCACCCCAATGTCCCTAATAAGCTTTTCCCAGCCACCCTTGACCTCTTCCCTACCCCTCCCCGTCCTTCACTTCAGGCCAGGGTGGCCAGAACCCAGCCCAGCACCTCAGCCACCAAGTCCACGTCCGCTGTGGTTTCTGTAGCAGTCAGAGGCTCTAAGGGGAAACCCGTCAGCCCAGCCAGTGTGCCACCAACAACTTGCAAGGGCAAGAAGGGGACAGCATCCAGCAGGGAGAAGGAACCACAACCACCCAGCAGGGCCACATCAAAGACTCCAGCTGGCAGACCCATGGAGGCACCACCATCTTCCAAGGGCAGGAAGGGGCACAGAACACCAGCCAGGGCACTTCAGCCGTCCATGCCTGCGGTGAAGGTCTGGTGGCTACCAGCACAACCGCCAGCACCGCCACCTGCACCACTATCTGCACCGCCGCAACAACCACCACCTGCACCGCCGCTAGTAGCACCACTGGCAGCAGCAGCAGCCCCAGTGGGCAGCCATCCGAGGCTGCAGGGGAAGGGCTGGAGCCCCCCCACCACTGGCAGCACTGGCACCTGCACCATGGCCAGCACCGCCACCTGCACCGCCGCAAGCACCGCCACAAGTAGCACCACTGGCAGCTGCAGCAGCACCAATGGGCAGCCGTCCAAGGATGCAGGGGAAGGGCTGGAGCCTCCCCCCACCACTGGCAGCAACCCCACCAGCACAGGCACTACCACCACTGTGCAGCCGTAGCCGCCGGTGGATGGACTGCAGTAGGGCCTCCATAGAGTGTCATGCATCTTGCCCACTGTAAATCCTGTGGGTCTGACACCCAGGTGGGGACTGTGACCTGGCACTCCCCAAGATCTGCATCACAGGGCACAAAGCCCCCTCCAGAACCATTGGAAGAAGGCATCCACTCACCCTATCCTTGGCAGGATGAAGCACACTGTGTGTTTACGACCTGAAGCTCCTGTAGTGTTCTCTCCGTATTGAGGCAGGAGTCAAGTGTGGGCTTGGCCTATGTGTTATGGCCCAGTGGGCCATGGACTATTGTTTTGTGGACATTGTCCCCCATTTTGTATATATTGTATATATTTTACATACTGTTTATTTATTTATGAAAGTATTTCTAACTATTTCTAATATTACACTCATTTGACTCCATTCCTTTTGTCCTTGCGTTATTCCAGAGGGTTACGGGGTGTATATGTAATGTTGTTGCATGTGTTTGTGTGTATGGTGTTGGGGTGTGGGTGGGGGGTGTGTGTTGCGTGTTGCGTGTTTCGTGTTGCGTGTGTATGTCACTCTCTTTTTCCTCCCCCCTTGTGTGCTAGGTGCAGTACTCACCGTGGTCATCGTCGCCGGCGTTGGTGCTCCTGGTATATGAACAGATACACAAGCATGGGGAAGACCTGCCGCTCAGGCTCCATGGCGTCCTGGTTCTTTCTTGAGGGTCACAAGGTGAGTGGATTCCCTTCAAAATACTGTTTCTGCCATGCTTTTGATGGCATTGGTACCACCCCAGAAAAGCTGGCGGATGGGCAGGTTGTAATGGAGTGGGTGGTACATTGTCTTCCACCTGGCTGTTGGCGGTTACCACCGAGGTGTTTGTTGCTACCGCCATGACGGTCAGAGTGTTAAAGTGGCTGTCTGTGTTGGCGGTTTCCGCCGTGGTCATGATTACATTTTTTTTAACGCCGGCCTGTTCGCTGTATTACTGCCGATTTAGCACTGACCGCCAGGGTTGTAATGAGGGCCTTAATTTGGTGGGTGAAACTTTGTCTTCCGTCTGGCTGTAAGTGGCTACCACTGTGGTGCCTGTTGTTTCCACCCTGGCGGTTGGTGTAGTACACTGGCTGTCTATCGGAGATATCACTGCCATGGTCATAATTTGGCAGTAGTTACCACCAGCAGCCACTTTACCGCCATGCCTCACCAACCGCCATGGCCGTAATGACGGCCTATATGTCTGTTATTTTGGAGCTGTCGCCAATGACAATCATGATACAGGTGCATCGCCTTGTGTATGCATAGTCTTGGAAGGCGGGTACAGACTGCATGGCAGCAATGCTTGCAAGAAATAGGCTTCATGTACAGTGTCTTCTCAGTACATTATTGCATGAGTGTAAAACCATGTTCAAAGACACCATCAGAAAAAGAGGGTAAGTGAAAATGTGTGACATAAAATGGATGCTCTGTGTCGGCCTTAACGTGTCTTACCACATCCTCCCATTGGCCGTGAGATTCAAACTCAAAACTAAAATCAAATGTTAAAAGCCTAAAGTATTAGTATTACATGAATACATATATAAACTGTAATGAACTGTAATTATAAATTATGAACTGAAGATGAAAGCCATATTAAAAACATGACAATAAAAAGCCATTAAAAATAATAAAAACAAATTGTGTAAAAACAATGGCCCTCATTACAACATTGGCGGTAAATCCCACTTACCACCGTGCAGAAGACCGCCAACACACCGCTGCGGCCGCGGAATTCCGCCACAGAAATTATGACCCACAGTTCTGAATCTGCCAAAATCTAGACACCCACACAAGTCCGCCACACCAAAGGTCAGTGATAAACTTCCGAAAACAAAACCTCCACCGTCACGGCAGCAGAAATACGCCCACACTATCATGACCCACGAATACACGCAGCGGTCTTTCAACCGCGGTATTCCACACCGCTGCGCTCAAAATATACACACATTTACAAAACAAATCCACATTGGACAAATCGAAATACACACACCGGATACACATATACACCACTCCCACACACCCAATACTATATAAAACACACACCTACATCTCCCACAAACCCTTACGACAACAATTCACGAACGAAAGCCAGAGAGAAATAGCACTAGCAAGAACAACAGCATCCACAGGCACACAACACCATCACCCACAGAACTTCCACGCACCTCACACAGCACCCCACTACATATCAGCTCACTTATCACCCCACACTCCACCCCACACATCACCTACACCACACCATGGCATGGCAAAGACACCCCAGGTTCTCGGAGGAGGAGCTCAGGGTCATGGTGGAGGAAATCGTCCGGGTAGAGCCACAGCTATTCAGATCACAGGTGCAGCACACCTCCATTGCAAGCAAGATGGAGCTATGGCGAAGAATAGTGGACAGGGTCAACGCAGTGGGACAGCACACAAGAAATCGGTAGGACATCAGGAAGAGGTGGAACGACCTACGGGGGAAGGTGCATTCCGTGGTCTCAAGACACCACATGGCGGTTCAGCGGACTGGCGGCGGACCCCCACCTCCTCCCCCACAACTATCAATATGGGAGGAGGAGGTCTTGACGATTCTGCATCCTGAGGGCCTCGCAGGAGTAGCTGGGGGAATGGACTCTGGTAAGACAAATCTTAACTATTACATCCCCCACACTACCTGCATGCCAGCACATACCCCCACCCTCAACCTCACCCCCAGCACTCCAACTCCTCACATATGTCCCAACATCACAAACCACACATCCCAACACCAAGCCCTGCATGCAACAACAAAGCATGGACACCCATCACTAAAGCATGCCCAATGCACATACTCATACACCCCCCTAAACCATCATCACACAAGGTCCCACACAGGAATGTATGCACTGGGGTACACAGTCACCCACCTATTGCACACCATGACACACACAGATGTAATAAACATCCTTTTATACCCCTGCAGGACCCCTACCCAAAGTCACTGGACAGGAGGGTCCACACATGTCCACACCACCAACAGAAGAGGCCCACAGTGATGACAGCACCTCTGTCCAACTGAATCTAGATGACCAGCCCGGCCCATCGGGGACCCCGGGACAGTCGGTTCCCCTGACACAGTCACAGGCCACTACAGAGCTTCCCCCCTCTGGAAACACCAGCACAGCACCCACCCAGCGGGCCCATACCTCCGTCCCCAGGACACGTCAATCAGCTGTGTGTCCACCACTACAGGGAACCCAGGCTAACCCACCACCCCAACAACAACAGGGACCTGGGGGCAGTGGCAGTGGGCACACAGTCCAGGGGACGGAGGCCCAGGAACTCCGGGGGAACTGGGAGAGCTGCTGCGTGACAGGGGGCGGACAGGCCCAGGGAACCCACTCTCCACGAGGTCCTCTCCTCCTTCATGGCAGCCTACCACCACTCCCAGGAGACGCTGGCAACGGTACTGGCCAAGTTTCAGGAGACCCAGCGCCTGCAGGACAAACAGTATATGGGCTTCAGGGAGGAACTCAGAACCATCAACTCTACCCTCGGCACCATCGTAGGGGTGCTGAAGGAAGTCCTCAACACCAGGAGGGACACTGTGGGACTACAAGGGGCCGTGACACTAGCATGGACGATGAACTGCCCACCACCTCCGCCGGCGCTAGTGGACAGGACGCCCCGCCACAGGACCACCACACCAGCACCCCACCCCCTGCAGAGGGAGAACCACCTCGCAAAAGGTCCCTGAGATCCAGGAACAAGACAGAGCACAATGCCAAGACCCCGCCAAGAAATTAGACCACCCTGATTGTCATCCTACTGTCCCACGTTGTCACCCTGTCCATCCTTAAACTGCCCCAGCTCCACTTCCTATGCCCCTTTGGACAATGCACCTGTGAGACTAATAGACTGGACTCCGCCATGGACATTCCTCCACCATCAACCCTCACCATTTTACTACCCCCTCCAATATTGAGCATTTAAATAAACACACTTAAAGCACAAAACAATCTGGAGTCTGTCTGTGATTTCGAAATAGTGTATTGGCAATTACAGTGGCAAAATGTTTATTCAAATGTAATGTCAACATACCTATGTCACACAGCTCTAGTCCATGAGGAATCAAAGCAGATGTGACACAGTGGGACCCACATCTGTAAAATCGTAAGGGAAAGTGACAACTCAGTGACCATACACTGGGTGAAAACGACAGACAGTAGAGAGGCAGTAGTGTTTAAGTACATGTAGTAGGCAGGTCTGTACTCTTACCTGTGTCTCACTGGAAATATTGCTGGATCACTGAGTCCCTGTTGTTCATGTCTTTTTCCTCTGCTTCCTCCTCTTCACTGTCCACAGGCTCCACAGCTGCCACAAAACCGCCATCTGGACCATCCTCCTGCAGAAAAGGCACCTGTTGTCACAAAGCCAAGGTATGTAGCATACAGCAGGCCACGATGATCTGGCACACCTTCTTTGGTGAGTAGAATATGGATCCACCTGTCATATGGAGGCACCAGAACCTGGCCTTCAGGAGGCTGAAGGTTCGGTTGATCACCCTCCTAGTTTGCCCATGGGCCTCATTGTAGCATTCCTCTGCCCTTGTCCTGGGATTCCTCACTGGGATCAGTAGCCATGACAGGTTGGGTTAACCAGAGTCACCTGCAAATGACGAGGGACAACTGTTAGACATGCACAAACCTGTAGGGATATCTCCAGACCCAGACAACCATTCCCACTGACTATCTTCCAGGTGCTCATCTAATAGGCACACACGGTGCCTCTGGAGTTGACCCATCACATAAGGGATGTTGCTATTCCGCAGAATGTAGGCGTCATGCACTGAGCCAGGGAACATGGCATTCACATGGGAGATGTACTGGTCTGCCAAACATACCATCTGTACATTCATCGAATGATAACTCTTCTGGTTTCTGTACACCTGTTCACTCCTGTTGGGGGGGGGACCAAAGCCACATGTGTTCCATCAATGGCACCTATGATGTTGGGGATATGTCCCAGGGCATAGAAATAACCTTTCACTGTAGGCAAATCCTCCACCTGAGGGAAAACGATGTAGCTCCGCATGTGTTCCAGAAGGGCAGACAACACTCTGGACAACACGTTGGAAAGCATAGGCTGGGACATCCCTGATGCTATGGCCACTGTTGTTTGAAAGGAACCACTTGCAAGGAAATGGAGCACTAACAGCACCTGCACTTGAGGGGGGATTCCTGTGGGATGGCGGATAGCTGGCATCAGGTCTGGCTCCTACTGGGTACACAGTTGCTGGATTGTGGCACGGTCAAGCCTGTATGTGATAATCACATGTCTTTCCTCCATTGTCGACAGGTCCACCAACGGTCGGTACACCGGAGGATGCCGCCATCTCCTCACATGTCCCAGCGGACGGTGCCTATGAAGGACAACAGCGAGCACAGAGTCAAACAACTCAGAGGTACGTACCCACAGTTTACACAGAACACCATTCATACCCAAAAAGTGTCCGGTATGTGTGTTGAGTCTAGGCCTAGGTATTTGTGACGCAGTTGAAAATGAAGCCATGTGGGCCCCTGAAATGGCGGCTGCCTGACCTCTAAAGTGGGACAATGGGATGTGAGGTAACTGCGCTGGCATTGTACACCGCTGCGGTAGGCGGTCGAAGACCGCGGCGCAATGCTGCATTGGTTAACATTGGACCCTACGGATCCCAGGAGCAAATGACGATGTACGCCAGTGGTGACGGTACGCACGGCCGCGGACGTGACCGCCATTTTCTATCTGTTCAATCACTCGATACCTGACCTTCTACAGAAGAGGACCTACACTGCAAGTGCTGCTGTGACCTCGGTCTGGAAGAGACAATGGCTCGAGTGTCTGGGGAAAGGGCCCCTGCCTTCACATCGGAGGAGTTGGAGAAACTCGTGGATGGGGTCCTGCCCCAGCAGCACGCTACTCTACGGTCCTCCAGACAAACAGGTAAGTACACTGGGAGCATGATGTATGGGCTATGCCTGTGTGTAGAGGGCTGGATGTAAGAAGGAAGGGGGGAGAGTGCGCATGCATGAAATGACGTTGAATGCATGTGCCACATGGCAAGGGTAAGGATGGGGGCCAATCACTTTGACGGTGCAGTTGGTAATAACTTTCTCTTCCCCCTGTACAATTCATGTAGGTCAGAAAAAACATATTTGGCGTGCCATCACCAAGGACGTCCGGATTCTGGGGGTCTACCACAGACGGAACACCCACTGCCAGAAAAGATGGGAGGACATTCGCCGCTGGAGCAAGAAGACGGCGGAGGTTCAGCTGCGGATGGCCTCCCAACGTGGAAGGGGTGCCCGTCACACCATGACCCCCCTGATGTTCAGGATCCTGGCGGTGGCCTACCCGGAGTTGGATGGGTGCTTGAGGGCATCACAGCAGCAACAAGGGGGTGAGTACACTCTCATTCTGCTGACTTTGCGCACAGTGGAGGGGTCTGGGTGGGGGAGGTGGGCTGTGGGTTTCCCTAGGCCAGGGCGAGTTCCGAAGGCAAGGTCCCTTAGTAAAGGAGGCCATGTGGCACACCAACCCACCTCTGTAGAGTGCCAAGTACACCTAGTCATGCCCCTGTGTCATCTATGTGTGCATATGTCGTCCATAGCCTTGTAGGCCATTTCCCAGGAATTGAACAGTGGAGCCCAAGACGCGGCATAGTGCTGGGGGCTTCTGTGTCTGTCGTGTCCGCCAACGGTAGCGGAAATGCATACACTCAACATGTCTTTCTTCTTTCGTCCCCCCTTTTTGTGGTCTCCTTGTTCTTGTGTGCATTTGCATCATCAGGCGAAGGAGCAGTGGCACCGGAGCACCAGGGGGCTGCATCCCACATGGCCATGGAGGGCCACACTACATACTCAGACTTTACCAGTGGGACGGAGTGCGAGGGGAGCTCCACGGCGGGGACAGGAGCTGAGACCAGTGACACAAACTCGTCCTCTGATGGGAGCTCCCTTGTGGTGGCGGCAACATCTGTGCCACCCCCATCTACAGGTACAGCTGCCACCACCCCTTCCAGCACATCCCTCCCAGCAGCCCCTCAGCCTTTGCCCCGTGCCTGCTCACCCAGGAGGGTGGGCATCACCTTCACCCCAGGCACCTCAGCCCCTGCCCCAGTCACCCCTGCTGCCCTCAGTGAGGAGGCCATTGACCTCCTCAGGTCCCTCACTGTTGGGCAGTCTACCATTTTGAATGCCATCCGGGGTGTAGAAAGGCAGTTGCAACAAACAAATGCATTCCTGGAGCGCATTCATTCTGGTCAGGCGGCCCTTCAGCGAGCTTTTCAGACTCTGGCCTCAGCACTGATGGTAGCAATGTCCCTGTGTCTAGCCTCCCCCTCCAACTTCCACCACCCAGACCCAATCCCCTGTACCTCAGCCTATCCCAAGTACACCTACAGACTAGCATGCACATACGTCAACACACAAGGGAAGCTCAGGCAAACATAAGCACCACACATCCCACAGGCACTCACGCAAGCATCACACACATGCAGACATACCAACATCCACTGCCTCCACTGTGTCCCTCTCCTCCTCATCTCCCTCCTCCCTCCCTGTCTCGTCTACACTCACACCTGCATGCACTACCTCTACAGCCACTACGTCCCTCTCCAGCACACCCACGACCACACCCCTCTCACGTGTAGTCACCACCCCCACTACCATTCACAGGTCCCCTGTGTCCTCTCCCAGTGTGTCTGTGACGCCCCCTCCCAAGATACACAAACGTAGGCACACACCCACCCAACAGCCATCCACCTCATGACAGCCTCCAGCGCATGCACCTTCACCCAAAGTCACCATACGAACACCTCCTACAACCACCACCTCTTCCTCCACTCCCAAACCCCCTCCAGCTACCCGTCCCAGTGTGTCCCAAAAACTTTTCCTGTCCAATCTTGACCTCTTTCCCACACCTCCCCCACCCCGTCCGTCTCATAGGTCCCGAACTAGCACCTCAGCCACAACATCTCCGGGACCAGTGGTGCCTGTAGTCACCGGAATCTGGAGTGCACCGGCCACCAGGGCAGCCAGTGTGGCACGGAGCCACAGCACAGACAGTCCCCCACCTGTGAAGCATCAGAAGTTGGCCAGTGCCCGGCGGGAGAGGGGGAAGACTCCAGCCACCAAAGCCGCTCCCAGGGGTCCCGGTGGGAGTGTGGAGTCAGCTGTGACACCTTCCACGGTGGGGAAGGTCCACAAGAAACCCGGCAAGTCTGGGAAGAGCAGCAGGGTTGAGAAGACCACCATAATCCCCACTGCCCAGGAGGCCACCTCCAGCACCATCCCAGCTGCCCAGGACAGGACCGCCAGCACCAGCCCACCTGCCTAGGACAGGACCGCCAGCACCATCCTAGCTGCCCGGGACAGGACCGCCAGCACCAGCCCAGCCGCCCAGGACAGGACCACCAGCACCAGCCCACCTGCCCAGGACCGGACCACCAGCACAAGCCCACCTGCCCAAGACAGGACCGCCAGCACCAGCCCACCTGCCCAGGACAAGACCGCCAGCACCGAGCCCACCTGCCCAGGACAGGACCGCCAGCACAAGCCCAGCTGCCCAGGAGGCCACCGCCAGCACCAACCCACCTGCCCAGGAGGTCACTGCCAGCACAAGCCCAGCTGCCCAGGAGGCCACGGCCAGCACCAGCCCTGCTGGGCCATGAAGGACCGCCAGCAAAAGCCCCACTGGGCTATGAAGATCTGCCAGCTAAAGCCCCGCTGGGCCATGAAGGACCGCCAGCAGCTGAGTCCCTGCAATGGAGACCGCCGCCTCAAGCACCGCTGAACAGGGCACCGCCATCTCAAGCACCACTGAACAGGGCACTGCCGTCTCAAGCACCGCTGGACCATGAGCGGCAAGGGCAATGACGCTACTGAGTCCGTCACGGGGTGAATGAAGCACTCTGGGCACCATGCCCCCTCCAGAACCAGTGGAGAGATCCATCCACTACCTCTGTCCTTAGCAGGATGAAGCACTCTGGGCACCATGCCCTCTCCACAACCAGTGGAGAGATCCATCCACTATCTCTGTCCTTAGCAGGATGATGCACTCTGGGCACCATGCCCCCTCCAGAACCAGTGGAGACTGTCATCCACTTGAGAGACTGTGGCTTTGCACTCCCCAGGATGGAACAGTGGGCAAGCCACCCACTGTAGAGACTTGAGAGACTGAGGCTTTGCACTCCCCAGGATGGAATAGTGGGCAACCCACCCACTGTAGAGACTTGAGAGACTGTGGCTTTGCACTCCCCAGGATGGCACAGTGGGCAAACCACCCACTGTATAGACTTGAGAGACTGTGGCTTTGCACTCCCCAGGATGGAACAGTGGGCAAACCACCTACTGTAGGGACTTGAGAGACTGTGGCTTTGCACTCCCCAGGATGGAACAGTGGGCATGTGGCCCCCTCGTGGATTTGGCGTCATACACTCAAGCGGCTGAGGTGCCCCCCATTTCCCTCCCCCTGAGGTGCCTGTTTTGTTGCTCTCTGATTCCCCTGCAGTGTTCTCTCCGTCATGGTCGGGGATCTTGTGTGGGCCTCGCCCATACCGTGTGGTCCCAGTGTTCCACGGACTTAATTAGAGCACTACCTGGACTACTATGCTTGGTATATATTTTGTACATGGTGTATATATATATATATATATATATATATATATATATATATATATATATATATATATATATATATATATTTCTCCCTACTTGCTTTTAATATATTATAATGGTTACACTCATTTTCTATTGTCTTTGCATTCTTCCAGGAGGTTTGGGGGGTGTAACTGTGATGTATTGATATGCATTAGTGTGTGTGTTGTAGTGGGTGGGGGTGGGGGTGTTGCGTGCTGCGTGTGAGTGACACTCTCTTTTCCCTCCCCTGTGTCGTAGGTGCAGTACTCACCAGAATTTGGAGTTCCAAGTCCATGGCGTCCTCGTTCCTCGTGGGGAGTGTAGAGGTGAGCGTTTTTCCTTCGGTATTCCTGTTTACGCCGTGTTTTTATCCGCGGTGAATCCGCCCCAGAAAAGGTGGCGGATTGGCCTGTCATAATAGTGTGGGCGGTACATTGTCCTCCGTCTCTCTGTTGGCAGTAACCGCCATGCTGTTTGTTTGTACCGCTGTGGCGGTCGGAGTGTTAAAGTGGCTGTCTTGGTTGGAGGTTTCCACCACGGTCGTAATAGCAATTTTTTTTCTGCCAGCCTGTTGGCGGTCTTACCGCCGCTTTATCACTGTCCGCCAAGGTTGTAATGACCACCAATGTGTCAAAACAAAATCTAGGAGGCGCCTTAGGTGTTTCTATGTCTAGACTCAGTAGGGTCCAGGAAGAAACCCACATCCACAGAAAGCAGATCCCTGCACCCTGAGAAGCAAGTTCCAATGAGCAGACATGGTCAAATCAGACCACCTCTGCAGATGCTGAAGGCATGGCAGCCACTTGTGCAATCGCAGCATTAGAGCCTGAGCCCAGGAATCCAGGTGTCAAAATATCTATATCAATAAAAAGTAATGGCTCACAGTATGCATCCGGCAGCAATTGCAGCCTCACAGTACAGTACTGAAGGTGGGTCCCCAACGAACACACATGAAGATTCATGTCATATATTGAACCATTTGATTTGGAAGACACAAAATCAGTTCACACTTGAAAGGGTGCAACAGATAGGGAAACAGGCTACAAACATTGGAACCAAACAGGTCTAAAGGACAAAGACCAGTTCACTTTCAGATCTTGGACAAAAGACTCTCCAAAGTACTGTATCATGCATTCGAAACACAGCAGAATGTGCAACAGATTCATCACAAGTGGAACATCCATTCAGGGGCAACAAAAATAGGACCAGAATATCAATGGCTAGGAATAAGCTCCAAAATCACTTGAGACCAAAGAGTGCTGAAGGGATAACTCACTCTAAATGCGTTCTGGAACTTGCTGGCAAAACTAGATCCAATCCCCTGGTATTTGAAGCATTAAATATTCAGTGAGCAAGTTCACAAAAATGCTTCAGCAAGATGTTCTGCAATAACATTAGACTTCAGAGAAAGACCTTGCAACCTGAAGATCAAAAGTTTCTTGAGCAGATGATAAAGCAACGTATTTCTGAAACAATAAGGCTTTCAGTCAGCTCGGCTTATCAGCTCAGCTTATCAAAGTTAACATTAAAAATGGGGATGGAAGGCCATAAAGTAATTTCCCTAACCATGTGTGTGGATGGAAATAACATTCTATTAAAGCAGGAGACAACCCTAGAAACCATCATCACATATGGGACAGTTTTTTGGTCATTCAGGACTAAATAACTCCTATTTGAGAGTAATTTGAACAATGGCTGCACCCAGGAAAGTGGTGTGCCTTTCAGATAACACACCAAATTGGCCATGCATGTATTGTGCATGCCATGGAGTGTCACCTCTTTACAAAATAATAAATGGCTGAGTAAAGTTTCACATTTGTTTTCTCTAAGGAAGACTTCAGTTTCTGCCTGCCATTTGCAATCAAAAGGTGACATCCAGGACTCGTGAACAAAATCCTCCCTCATATTTTCCTATCTGCCTACTTGAAAAGGTTTCAGACAAGATGAAAACTGAAATGTAGAAATTTGTAATGATATGAAGCTATTTATCAACCACACAGGATACTGTGTTTCATCTACTGAAAAGGTTTGTTTTCTAATAGCCCAGACTTCAACATTTTATAAGTTGGATCTTTTTTAGCCCTCAGTTGCTGTGTGTGTGTTCAATTAAATGTCAAAAACAACTCTGTTTCCTTTAAATATTTCAATGCAGACAGTTTGATTATAAAACCTGCAATGTCCAACTTATTTTTGTAATTGATCTTAACTGATTTTGCCCATGCTGTAAGAGAGACAAGCCATTCTGTATGTTATTGAATACAGATGATACAATATTATTCAAAGGATAAATCTACAGTGTAATCATGCTATTATCCAAAACAGTCAATGCTTTTTTCAAATGTTCCTTGTCAATTTGTTTTAATAGTTCAGCAGTATCTTGCTGAGAAAAATTCCAAATACCATTGTAAATGATATATAGGAAGCGTTTTGAATGTGGTGATCTAGGACCTAACAAGAAATCTTGCAAATCCATGTCAAAAGAGATGAGAAACAGGTGTTCCTTAACTCCAGCTAATGTGAATTGGTGTAACAATTGCTGGCATAACTTCCAGTCACTACAGATCATAACAATCTCTGAATGCTGTGAATACGCACACTGGTGATATAGGCACTCATAATGAACACGGCGGTTGAAACCGCAGTGTTCATGCTGGCGGTCAAAACACTGACCGCCAGCATATCCCCACCGGCCTTATTAGGAACATTCCTCTGGGCCGGCGGGCAGAAACATTGTTTCCTCCTGCCGGCCCAGAGGAATGCCTGGCCGGGACATTGATGGCGGCTCGACATGGAGCCGCCGCCAATGCCTCTGTGCGGCGGGTGCAGCTGCACCCGTCACGCAGATGACTGCGCGATGGGGCACTGCACAGGGGCCCATGCCAAGTGCAGGGGCCCCCAGGGATGACCCAGGCACACCCTCCACCAGCCTCTCCCTGGTAGGTTTCCTGCCAGGGAGAGGCTGGAAGATTAGGGATCATTATCCGAGAGGTATCAGAGACAGAGGCAGCCTGGCAGTGAGTGAAGGCTGCCGATGGTGGCCCTTATGGTATTGTTTATCTGGCGGTTTGGCCCGCCATTCCATCTGGCGGGTTTTCCCGCCCCCACCGGCATGGCGGGCCACATCGCCATGTTTAGAATGACCACCATAGTCTGCTAGATTTAAAGCCCAGGAAGGAGCTTAAAAAAATATGTGTGACTCCCATTAATGTTGACTAGCCACACTAACCACCCATCTGGACCTGAAATCAAAGAATTACATGTTTCATTCTGAATCATGCTGTTTAGTTCTTCTGTAAAGTTTTGCTAAAAGTTGCAATTTGTAAAAAAAGTTGTAATGAAAGGAATGCCATGTGTGTTTATTTCTTGAATTTTAGGCAGACCCATGAAATTTGTTTTTTGCACTGCTTTGTTCAGGAAGATAATTTGTCTAGCAATTAGATGGGCTCTAAACAATTCACCAATGCCCTCTACTTGCTAGTGGCGTTTCAAATCAGTGTTACATTTTCAATAGTTAAAATCCTGCAGAGTCAATTGGGACATAAATGTGTCTAAAAAAATCAATTTAATTTGGGTCTGCATAGTTTTCTTTGCTGAGCAAGGGGTAAGCTGATAATAATAAGAACTCAGGCCAAGAGGATTGTGTCCTGAAAAATATGCAAATTCTTTCAAATATGTTCTTGAAATAACCAGTGGTGGCATTGGGCAATAAAAATGGGGTCGATAGTTGGCAGAAGTATTCACCTTTGTCCAAATAGGAACCACAATCCTAGTTAGGGTACGTCACACACAATCCAAATGATCCAGTGCCCACCCTCTAGTAGCTTGGCACTGAGCAGTCAGGCTTAACTTAGAAGGCAATGTGTAAGGTATTTGTGCAATAAATCGTACAGTAACCCAGTGAAAACACTGCAAAAATATACCACACAGGTTTAGAAAAATATAAGTTATTTATCTGGTTAAATTAAGGTAAAAATAATAAAGATTCAATAAGCACAAGTAGAGATATAACTTCTGCAAGATAAAAAAGTCTTAAATCTTAGAAATCAACAGTTGTCTCTTGTTTGCACAAAGTACCTGCAGAGGAGGAGATGCGTGGAGAAAATAAGGTGATTTTCCACCATGGCACAGACGATGAGTTGTTTCTTTGCACGCTGCCAAGGACTTTGCATCAGTTTCTGGCATACAGTCTTGGTTCCTCACTGCGATGCGGGGATCTTTGGATGGCTGAATGATGTGGGGAAATGCTAGGTATGCAGGAAGAATTCACAGGCGTTGTGTCAATCTGGTAGGTAATGCATCCAATTTTCAGACACACGGCAGGCGCTGCGTCGATTCTTCACTCAGGAAGTCGAGCTTCATCATTCTGGCTTGGCTGCTCATTGATCCAGTAGGGCCGTGAGTCGAATTTCTAGTCACAATGCAGGCGCTGCATCAATCTTCACTCAGGAAGTCAGGCTGCGTCATTCCGGTTCAACTGTGTGACAGTTTTCTCATCGCAGAGCAGGCTGTGTGTCGTTTCTGGTAGCCTGTGCATTGATTTTCGGCACACAAGGAGTTACTTTGAAGAGATGACATCTTTTTGGCCCTGAGACTTCAGAAAACAGGAGGCAAGCTCAATCCAAGCCCTTGGAAAGCACTTCTCAGCAAATTCAGGGTCCGGCAAGGCAGCAGGGCAACAGCAAGACAGCAGTCCTTCACAGCAAAGCAATCCAGATGAGTCCTTTTGGCAGCGAGGCAGTTCCTCTTGACAGGTTGTAGGTTCAGGTCCAGAAGTGTCAGAGTTGGTGGGGTTAGAGACCCAGTTTACATACCCCAAAATACCTTTTAAGTGGGGGATATTTCAAAGAGTGATTTTGAAGTGCACAAGTTCCCCTTTCAGTACAGGTCTGCCTGCCGGGGTCCCAGTAGGAGATTTTGCAGTCAACTGTGTGAGGGCAGGCCTCAAGCCTTTGAAATGTAAGTGTCAGGCCCTCCACCTTTCCAGCCCAGGAAGACCCATTCAGTATGCAGATGAGTTCAGGTGTGACTGAGTGTCCTGTGGTTGCTCTGTATGGGTAAAATGCACAATGGAGCTGTCAACCAGACCAGACATGGATTGGAGACAGGCTGGAAGGCACAGGTGTATTTTAAGTGCAGAGAAATGTTCACTTTCTAAAAGTGACATTCCTAAAATAGTAATATAAAATCCATCCTCACCAATAAGCAGGATATTCTGTTACCATTCTGGCCATACTAAATATGACCCGGTTGCCCCTTTCTGATCAGAATCTACTACTCAAACAGTATATGAGGGTAGGGCTAATGCTATCCTATGAAAGGAGCAGTCCTCATAGCAGTGGAAACCCAATTTAGGACTTTTCTACGACCAGGACATATAAAACACACAGGTACATGTCCTGCCTTATACCTACATAGCACCCTGCCCCATTGGTTACCTAGGGCCCACCTTAGCGGTCACCTATATGTAGAAAAAGAAGAATTTAGGGCTTGGCAAGTACTTTTAAATGTCAAGCCGAAGTGGCAGTGAACCTGAGACATGGTTAAGGGGCTACTTATGTGGGTGACACAATCAGTGCTGCAGGCCCACTAGTAGCATTTCATTTACAGGCCCAAGGCACACGTAGTACACTTTACTAGGGACTAACAAGTTAATTACCTTTGCCAATTGGGTATGAGCCAATGGTACCATGTTTTTAGGGAGAGAGCACATGCACTTTAGCACGGGTTAGCAGGGTAAAGTGTTCAGCGTCCGAAAGCCAGCAAAAATGAGGCCAGGAAAAGAGGAGGAGGAAGCAAAAAGGTTTGGGGTTGACCCTGCATAGAGGCCATTTCCAACAGCAATGGTCCCATAGTTTATAATTTAAAACTGATCGTGGAGCACTTGCTCTTGAAATAATGATGAGCAGTGAAATGATAGCAAAATATTTCACCATAAATTGGCTGAATTAAAATACAGATCTTCAGTTTAAAATGCAGTGTAACATTCTAATTCAGAAAACATACATTTTTTAGTCTCCACGTCCCATTCATTATAAACGGTAATAACAATAATGATATCATCCATAGCAATTTCGAACACATAGGGAATGTGTAGTATTTCTGTAGGACTAAAAACATCAAATGGGACGTTATAACAAACAATTCCATCATAGACAGGAAATGCAGAAATGTTCACTAGGGACAGGTCTCTTTGTAACCTATGCAAAAAAGAAAAAGGCTTCAGCACCTCAGCTATCAGTTCAGGAGCAGTGCATT
Organism: Pleurodeles waltl; assembly: GCF_031143425.1. Classification (NCBI taxonomy): domain Eukaryota; kingdom Metazoa; phylum Chordata; class Amphibia; order Caudata; family Salamandridae; genus Pleurodeles; species Pleurodeles waltl. Next base: position 88,666,670 of record NC_090442.1, on the reverse strand, counting down.
TTGGAAGATAATGTCTATTGAGAATCAAGAAGAAAACTGTAACAAATCTAATCCAATTGAAGAGGAAAAGGAGTGAAACAGCAATCCAAATATAGGGCCAAGGAGAAATCAGATAAGTCTGTTTCAGCCAAAGAAGACATGCACGTACTCCATGCAGTGAAGTGTGTGAAAAATTTGAAGAAAAATCACCATTTGATAAAAACCAGGGTGCTCACATGGTAAAGGAGAATTGGTAGATGCTTCCAAAGGTGGTTGGAAGTAAAAACACTCATTTATAGGCTAGACTTCCTTAGGGCAATCTTACCCCACATTTTTGCCAGACTTCCTCCATTTTCCAACCTTGTTTTTGCTGGCTTTAGGACTCTGTGCACTTTATCACTGTTAACCAGTGCTAAAGTGCTTGTGCTCTGTCCCCTAAAACATGTTAACATTAGCTTATACCCAATTGGCATATTTAGTTTGCTTGTAAGTCCCTAGTAAAGTGCATTACAGGTGCTCAGGGTCTGTAAATTAAATGTCACTAGTAGGCCTGCAGCACTAATTGTGAAACCCACTGGGGTAGCCCCTTAACCATGTCTCAGGCCTGAAATTGCAGAACCTGTCTATACACTTGGCACCCCTAAGCTACGCTCTATGTGACAGGGTGGGGTGCAATGTATGTTAAAGGCAGGACACCTACTCATAATTTTTACATGCTCATTTTTCACTTACGCAAGGCATATCTCTCACATAGGGTAACTTTGGGATTACCTGATTACATCTTATAAGTATAGTTCACAATATGGAAGAGACAGGTGTGTCAAGAGTGGTGCCTCTGGACTCACAATTGGTTGGTGGGGCACCATTTAAAGTATGGATGATGATATTGCCTATCCAAGACTAAGGCAAGAATGACGTTTTGAAAAGCATAATGGGCTTCACACCAATGTCTACATTCAGCACTGAGTCGGAAGTAAATCTGTGTGAAATTGTGGGGAAGGGCTCGAAAAAGGATCCCAGCTAGGCCGTATAACGCTCTTGTCAGATAGCAGAGAAAGAAGACTTGAATGAGTATATGTTACTCTTGTTTTGCAGCCATCCTGTTATCAGAGTGATGGCAGAATTTCAAACCTCTCCACCCAGCAAATTCCAGAACTTGGTGAGTGGTTTTGAAACTGTTTGCACTTGAGTCTAGTCTGCATTTTCAATACATACTCTGTTAGAAAAATATGCTGGTTTGAACCTTCAGAAATATTCTCTTCAGCAACAAAGTACTACACCACACAAAGGGGAATATTTTGAGTTTGGCAGGCAGAAAAGCCCACCCGCAAAACTCCTGCAGTCAGGTTGCCACCAGTGTGGCCGCCTTCCCGCAGGCTCCAGTACAAGTTCCCCAATGAGTCAGCGGGCGGAAATGGTGTTTCTACCCACTGGCCCAGCAGGGAATAGCCCATAACATTGATGCCTGCTCAAAGTGTAGCAGGCAGTAATGTTGTGGTGCGTAGGGAGCAACAGCACCTGTCACGCTTTTCACTGTCTGCATAGTGAAATTGTTCATAGCAGACAGTGAAAAGCGCCATGGGGCTGTCCATGGTGGCCCCGGATCTGCCCATGCCAAGTGCATGCCATCTAAAAGCTGGTGGAGAGGGGGCTCATAATCCCCAGGGCGACGCTGCATGCAGCACTTTCCTGGCGAATTAGGACCACCAGCGCCGCCACTCCGTCCGGTGGAGGGAAACTGGGGGTGCTGGCGGTCTTACCCTGGCCAAATTGCCACAGTCATAATGTGGCTGTCTGACCGCTGCCAAAGCGGACAGACCACAGATTTGGCAGTCGTCAGACTGCCACCGTGGCCTGCCAGTCTGTAGACCGTCAGGGTCATAATGACGGACAAAGTCTCTTTTAAAGTCTTCTGGAAAATGATCTAACCAGAAAGTGATGTCTCTGGGATTAGAATGTGCTTTCCCATTAAATTGTATAGCAGATCAATGGAAGTGAGAGCACTCTAAAACGTATTATGTGGTAGGATGACAGCTTCAAAAGGCACATTGTTTCCAGGAAATTCTGAGCCCCCAAATCCGTTGAATGGGTAAGGTATGAACTTCTTTAAAAATGGTGCCATTGTAGTGAGGTTTGTTTTCTTCATAATTACATTGTCAATGCATAGGGTACAGGAAGAAGGGTGGTAGTCAGTGGGTTGGACATTGATGGGAAGAGATTTGAACTGGATATTTTTTCCTTTGTAGCCATTAGACCAAAAGAGGGCTTGACTACCTATCACTTTTCAGCGATGTCATTTGATGAGTTATTAGTTAGTCTTCTTTTCGGATGTAGAGCAGACCTCATGTGAAGAAACAAAATGGCTGCCTCCCTAAAGTTATTACAGGTTGTTTACATTGAGCATTTCATGTTACAGTTCATGCATTTAATAAGTATACTAAATAAAATGTGTGACCATTGGTTGTCAATATATAGAATTCTAAAAGATGCAAAACTGACTTGAGCCTCACAAGAGTCTGAATTGTGAGTGGTAGGTCACACATGATGTGCAAAGCACATACTCAACTTGCTGTGCAATCTTAGTGTAATATTTGCATATGCCATTCAAGAATTGAGGGTCACCTTCAATAACAATCTACGGTTATAATCTATCCATCATCCATGTTATGGAATATCATTATTTTCTTGAGTGCATTCTGTGTGAAACCTACAAGCCCTGAGTGGTATATGTGTTGCTTGCCGAACAGTATACCCAAGATTTCCATGATGCACTAGTCATTAGCCAGTTTGCCTTCATTTACAATTGAAATATTTTATAACATACCAATATGATATATGAACCACTGTATATTTTGTTGATTTGCATGCATTCAAGTTTCCTGCCTGTGAGAAAACTTGGCTGATTGCTAAAGGCCCATACCTTTTTGCGCCCATTTCTCACTTTTTTTGGTGTTTTCTTGATTCTGATGGTGCCCTGGGTACTGCTAAACAGTCCAGGGACTGTGCTTTGTGTAAAATGAGTATGCAAATTAGCTGAATTATAATTAGCTATGTCAACCTACCTATAGGTCCCTAGTCATTGGTAGGGTATGCAGGTTTAGGGACTCCAGCATAGGTGGTGCACCCATAGGTACATTGCTGAGGTACCCAGGGTCATTTTAAAGGCAGCATGCTTTTAAATGTAAGTTACATAAAAATTTGACTTTTGAATTAAAATGACTTCAAAAACCTTAAGCTATCTTATTTTTCATTATAACTCATGCCTAAGGTGTGCCCTAGGTGCCCCTAGATTTGGGTGAAGTGTAACTATAAGCAAGGACCTTATAAGATATGTTTTATAAGCCCTGGTGAGGAAAAATAGCCAAATTCGTTGTTCCCTTGTTGTAGTGAATAGGCTCCATAGGCTCAAATGGGGAGACTTTATTTTAATTAGTAAAGTCTCCAAAGGAGCTAGATATGGCAAGTTTGGTCTCAAACTGATTGTTATAATTAGTGCAACAACTTGCCATTGTTGGATGTAATATAACTAGTTCAAGGAAAGAGTTTTAGAGTTCTTCCCTAAAGCTACCAGTTCCAGTTCTTTAGTGCCCTTCTCTGATTGGTCAGCCTCTGGCAGCCTGGCCAGGCTGCCTTGATGAGGTGTAAATTGGCCTGGGCGGAACACAAAGGAAGTGCCTGGGGGAGGAGATCTGCCTCAGCAGATGGTGAAACAGGATGGAGGAGAGCAGACAAACTGGTCTTCAAAACAGGAAAGGACATTTGGAGCAGCTCAGGACCTACCCCATTTCCTACAAACTCAGACAACCAAGTGCCCTCTTTATTAGATTAGGAGAGGGCAGGAGAGGGGTGTGTTAAGGATTTTTAGCCACACCAGTGGGTGGGCTCAGCCAGACCTAGCCTCCAAAATTCAGTTTCTGCCATTTTGGATTTTTAAGGAATTCTGCTTCCTGGGATTGATTTTTTGCCACACTTTACCGGAAGTGGTCATTCAAGGGGGTAGTGGCCTGCCTGTGATTAGATAGCTGCCCCCATGCTTTCCACCCCAGGAGCAAGGATAAATATGGCAGAGCTGCACCCACACCTCAGATCCCTAGACGGAACAACATCAGAAGAAGAGGACTTCCCTGCTTGACCCTGACCTGCACCTGGACACTGCACTCTGAAGAACTGCACCAGCTGCACACTTGGGCTTAACCACTAAAAGGACTTTGCCTATCTTCGACTGGTTCACATAGGGACTCCCTGCTTGCTACAGGTACAAAATAGCTAACAGGAGGCCCCTGCATCGCAACCTGAAGGACCTGGCCAGTTGACCAGTGGCTCATTTGTGGATTTGAACCAGGTACGTGATGGGAGTGGGAGTCCTACGCCTAAAGGAGCAACTCAGAGCTTCTGGAGCCTTGGGGTGAGCTGTGGACTCCTAACGTACCTTCTAAGACCTTCTGGAAGAAGATCCAGAAGTTTGGAGAAGTTTGGAAAACGTTTGGACTTGCAGGCTCATCCTGCTTAAATGCTTAGGAGCCCCAGACTTCAAAGACTTCAACAGGGGCTCCTGGAAAGGTGATCCAACAACCTTGCATTGAAATCAGCGTGCTGAGGAGGGTTGATCCCCATTGGAAGGAAAAAGCTAAAGAAAAAAATACAACGTTGACCGGGACTTCCCATTTCGCGTATCTGAGGAGGGATCCAGGGACATCGGATCAAGATTCAGCTTTGACTCAGACAAAGATTTCTGTCCTAAAAAATCAACTAAGTCCAGAGGTAAAGTTCTTCACCGAGGGCTCCTGCGACATGTATCGTAAGAGGACTCCAGGGAGGTCAGATTGTATTGGTGACCATCTCGCTGAAGAAAATCTTCAAGAAAAAGACTAAGGGCCTCATTACCATTTTGGTGGTACCTGGACCGCCATGTTGGCAGTCGTACCAGCGACAGCCGGAAGGTGAAGACCGCCAAATTCTGACCATAGAGGTCCTGCCAACAGTTTACAACAAATACACCATCCGTACCGCCAGGGCAGTTAGTCCGCGTTGGTCTGCGGTAGGTACCTTCAGTCCGGCAGGGACCATGTTACCGCCAGACACATTACAAGGCTGCGCACTGCCAAGCTTTCTACCGTGGTCGCACTGCCACCAAAACCCTAGTGGAAACAAACTCAATAAAAGGAGACACTCACCTTCAGGAAAAAAGACATGTTCAGAGCCGCCATGGAACCAGAACTTAATGTCCTACCACTGCTCCTGCTCACACTACGACTTAAGAACCAGCGACGATGAAGACAGCAACCATAAGTGAAGCCACCTAGCACACACCGGAGGGAAAGCCATTAGAACACACGCACACATAACACACACGAAACCACACACTAATACCAACATACAAACACAGCTACATACACACAAACACAAACCACACACATGCACACCAAAAATACACACACCATGGCTGTTAGAAATTGGGTCTTTGGTTTACAGTCAGGTTACTCCCTGTTCAAGCAGGGACCCTCACTCTAGTCAGGGTAAAAGAGAATCACCCTCAGCTAAACTCTGCTTATCCCCTTGGTAGCTTGGCAGAACAGTAGGCTTAACTTCAGAGTGCTAGGTGTAAAGTATTTGTACCAACACACACAGTAACTTAATGAAAACACTACAAAATGAAACAACACAGGTTTAGAAAAATATGAAATAGTTATACAAACAAAACAAGACCAAAATGACAATTGAAAAGCAAAAATAGTCTTTCTGTAGTTTAAAACACACACTAACACTGTTAGCGTGAAAATGTACCTTGGGTGTGTCAAACATAACCCGCATAGGTGACTGTGGATCGAAAAGGGCTTGAGATGCGTCAATTTCACTCACGAGCAAGACCTTGCATCATTTCTCCTTTCGTCAGGTGAGGCGTATCGTTTCTTCTCTCCGCAGGAGAGCAATGCGTCGATCCGGTCAGCACTCTCGGGTCCAGGCAGGCCTTGCGTTGTGTTTACATGCCCAGCGGTGTTTGCATAAGAATATCTAGCAGCACTGTGATCTGAAAACCACGCAGTGCGGGCTGCGATTTCCCAGCCTCTGTCAGCGATGCTGCGTGTCGCTCCTCCCGCTTCGTGCATGGATTTTCAGCCACGGAGCCTGCGGTGCGTCACTTTGTTCCTCACACGGCGCTCTGTGCGTGGATTTCCTCCTCTTAGGCTGCCAGCTTCTCCTTTCCGGGACCCAGGAACTGTATGGGCACCACAGGGCAGAGTAGGAGTCTCTCCAGAGATGCCAGGTGCTGGCAGAGAGAAGTTGTTGTTTTCCCTGAGACTTCAATCAACAGGAGGCAAGCTCTAAATCAAGCCCTTGGAGATTTCTTCTTAAGATAGAAGGCACACAAAGTCCAGTCTTTGCCCTCTTACCATGGCAGAAGCAGCAACTGCAGGATAGGTCCACAAAGCACAGTCACAGGCAGGGCAGCTCTTCTTCCCCTGCTCTTCAGCTCTTCTCCAGGCAGAGGTTCCTCTTGGTTTCCAGACGTGTTCTAAAGTCTGTGGTTTTGGGTGCCATTCTTATACCCAATTTCTCCTTTGACGTAGGCCTCCTTCAAAGTAAAGTCTCTTTTGAATGTGAAATCCTGCCTTGCCCAGGCCAGGCCCCAGACACACACTAGGGGGTTGGAGACTGCATTATGTGAGGGCATGCACAGCCCTTTCAGTTGTAAGTGACCACTCCTCCCCTCCATCGTAGCACAGGTGGCTCTTCAGGAAATGCAGACTACTCCCTAGCTCCCTTTGTGTCACTGTCTAGTGTGAGGTGCAACCAGCCCAACTGTCAAACTGACCCAGACAGGGAATCCACAAACAGGCAGAGTCACAGAAATGGTATAAGCAAGAAAATGTTCACTTTCTAAAAGTGGCATTTTCAAACACACAATTTCAAAATCAACTTTACTAAAAGATGTATTTTTAAATTGTGAGCTCAGAGACCCCAAACTCCACATGCCCATCTTCTCCCAAAGGGAATCTACATTTTAATCAGATTTAAAGGTAGCTCCCATGTTAACCTATGAGAGGGACAGGCCTTGCAACAGTGAAAAATACATTTAGCAATATTTCACTGTCAGGACATATAAAACACATTACTATATGTCCTACCTTAACCATACACTGCACCCTACCTTAGGGGTGTATGACATGTAAGAAAAGGGAAGGTTTAAGCCTGGCAAGTAGGTGCAAGAAGAGGGTGGGTGCAGAAGAGACTGCAAGACACCTACAGTGGATTCCTGGACCAGAGGACCTGTGGAAAGAGGAGACCAAGTCCAAGAAGCACAGAAGAGTCCAGGAAGGGCAGGAGCCCCAACCCACCAGGAGGAAGGTGCAAGAAATGAACCACCGGTGAGTAAGAAGAGTCAGCACTGCACCCAAGAAGACAAAGTCAGGTTCCTGGAGGATGCAGGTGATGTCCCATGCCAGAGGGAGGATTGCAGTTGGATTTGCATCTTCAGAGTACAGCAACAAGCCTTGGCCCATGCAAAGCTTGCGGTTAGCGTAAAATGGTGCTGCTGGGGACCATGAATGACAAGATCGACTCTACCCAGGAAGGGGAACCAGAGGGGGCCCTCAGCAGTACAGGAAGCCCACATAAGACCAGGCAGCACACACAGGAGTCCCACAGGACGGGGACAAGGAAGTTGCAAAAGAGGCCCATGCCGCACTACAACAAAGGCTCCCACGCCGCCGGATGGGGTGCTGGGGGCTGGAGCTTCAAGTTGCATGAAGAACTTGGAGGAAGGATGCCATCAAGCCTTGACAGCTGCAAATTACACAGTGCATGGTGGTACTGGTTTGCGTAGGGAGGCAAGGTCTTACCTCCACCTAAGTTGGACAGCTGGAAGAGAGGACCATCGGGACCACTTCAGTCCACCACCCGTGATGCAGGATCCACTCAGCTCAGCAAGAGATGGAATCGACGCAGCTAGTCGTTGTCGCAGTTGGGGTCTTCAGAAGCAGGGAAGTGACTCTGTCACCCCAAGAGAGATTCCTTCTTCCTTCTGATGCAGGCTGAAGATGGGCTATCTTCAGAGGATGCACGACTGGGGAACTGTTGCAGTTGCTGGCTGGAGCCAGATATACAATGTTGCAGAAGGCATTTTGCTTCTTTGTTGCAGCTTGTAGGGTGCTGAAGATTCCAGAGGCAGTGTCTTTGGTGACAGGTCGAGTGCAGAGGATTGCAATCCGAATCTGAGGAACCACCCAAAGGAGAGCCCCTAAATAGCCCTGAAAGGGGGATTGGTCACCTAACGAGGTAAGCACCTAGCAGGGGAGGGATCTGATGTCACCCGCTGGCACTGGCCACTCAGATGCTCCCAGAGTTCCCTGCCAATCTTGAACCCAGGGACCCTTTGGAGGAGCTCTGAGCACCACCCTTAAGGTGGTGATGGACAGGGGTCACTCTCCTTTCCTTTGTCCAGTTTCACTCCAAAGCAGGGACTGGGGTCCCTGAAGTGGTGTAGACTGGTTTATGAAAGGAGGGTACCAAATGTGCTCTTCAAAACATTACCAGTGGCTTAAGGAGGCTACCCCGCCCTAGCATGTAACACCTATTTCCAAAGAGAGAGGGTATAACATCCCTCTCCCAAACGAAATCCTTTGTTCTGCCTTCCTGGGCCTTAGGCTGAAATGGCAATACTGGGGGTCCTGGAGCGCATGGACTCATACAACCAATGTTTGCAAAAGCCTTGGGGTGTGATTCCAACATGTTTGATACCAAACATGCCTATGTTCAGAGTTACCATTATGTAGCTGGACATAAGTAGTTACCTATGTCCAGTACGCATGTACAATGGTGTCCCACACTCATGAAGTCTGGGAAAATGGGCCTGGAGTTCATGAGGGCACCTCTTGTAGTGCAGGGGTGCCATCACACAGATGCTTTGCACCCTGCCCTCTGGGCTGGAAGGTCTACCATAGGGGTGACCTATAAGTGACCTTGTGTTGTGAAAAGTGGCAGTGAAAGGGTGCTTGCACCTTTGCACGCATACTGCAATGGCAATCCTGTAGAAGCCTTTGCATAGCCTCCCTATTGGTCGCCAAATATATGCTGCAGTCCATAGGGATCCCCTGGAACCCCAATACCATGGGTAACTAGGTACAATATGCTATGACTCCTGTCTTGCAAAATACAGGAGTCATGACCACCACCCCAATGGCCAACATAAGGGACCAGTGTCCCCTGGGCATGGCCATTGCACCCAGTGCCATGTGGGGGGACCATTTCAGGGCTCCTAATGGCACTTTAAAAATACAAAATGACTTACCTATACTTACCCCACTTACTAGGATTGGATTCCCCATCCTCCGGTTTCACTCTGGTGTGGTTTGGGTGTCCCTGGGTCCTGGGGAGGGCTCCTGTGGACTTATTCCATGGTGGTCCACCATGAAATGGGCCTACAGGTCCCCTAGCGCTTGCCCTGACCCAGATGTTAAATAATGGCGCTAAGCAAGATTAGCTCCATTATTTAGGCCCGCCTCCCTCCCGTGCACCATTTTTGCACTGGAGGATAAATATGGCACTAGGGTCTAAGAGTCATTTTTTGGACGTGAACGTCTACCTTGCATCTCATTGACGCAAGTGGGTTCACGCATCTAAAAAAGGACTTTAACTTCAATATTTTTACGTTAGACTAGTCTAGCGTCAAAATATAAATATGGAGTTAAGTTTGCGCTAAATTAGCATTAAAATTGATGCTAATTCAGCGCAAAGCAAGGATAAATCAGGGCCTGACTACATTACACTAATAAGGGATAACTGGACCTGGTATAAGGTGTAAGTACCATAGGTACCCACCACACACCAGGCCAGCCTCCTACACTTATCTAATAGGGGCCATAGATGGTACCCATGTAGCCTTGGTCCATTCCAGTGCCAATGAACAGGTGTATAGGAACCGCAAAAACTACCACTCCATCAATATGCAGGTGGTGTGTTCTGAGGAAGAGCAATGGCCCACACATGATGGCATGGCTACAGAGAGAGAGGGCTTTGTTCATTGCGTGTATGTATTCTTTTGGATGTGTGTCTCTTTTATGGCACCTCTCAACACATTCTTCCCTGCACCTGTACCTGTATTGTAAAAGGTCCCACCTCTGTGCACAAAGGTGACTCTGGCAATCCTAACCTTCCCTGCTGTTAACACCAGTGAGGTACCTTGCCAATGTAGGGGAACTCCATTCCAGTGAGGCCCACGGCAGGACAAGGCATGTAATAGAAAGGGCATTTGGTCTCCTGAAGGTCAGATTCAGGTGCCTGCACGTCTCTAGAGGTGCCCTCCTCTACAGTTCCCAAAAGGTATGCCAGATCACCATTGCCTGCTGCATGCTCCACAATCTGGCTCTGAGATGTCAGATACCCTTACTAGGTGATGAGTAGTAGGCAGCTAGACCAGTGGCTGATGATGAAGAAGTGGAAAGTGATGAGGAGGTAGATGAGGAAGGTGCAGCTGACTCCAGGGCAGAGCTCATCAATTAGTAATTCCAGTAACATAAGTACATACATTTGCATGTGTACTATTTCAACATTATTTTCTGCCAATGGTCCTCCTGATTTGGTTTATCAGTGGTGGTGTTGGTGTGCCTATCCCTATGTGTATGTTGTGGGGGGGTGACTGAATGCATGTAAGGTGCTATCTGTTAAAGTATCATCTCTACAATGTGTACTCTCTGCAGGTTGCACGATTTACATCTCCTTTGGACAGCCCTATATTGTGGTATGTGTCCTGTATTCTCCTATCTTCATGTCACATCTGTTGTGGCCTGTTTAGATGGCTATTTACACTGGACACGGCAACTATGAACTGCATATGTGCTCTCTGTGGTGCCATGCCTACAGTCCTGATAGTAGTCTCTGTCATGAGCAACCTTTGACCCTGCTACTGCAGGTAGGTCGCTCCCCGCTTTGCCCTCCGTGCCACCTCCTCTCTCACCGTTTTCCACTTAGCCTTTCCTGCCGCTGCGTCCCCTGCGGCCCCTCCCGCCTGCCCCCTCCTTCTCTCACTGTTTTCCACTCTAGCCTTTCCCGCCACTGTGTCCCCTGCGGCCCCTCCCCCCAGCCCTCCCATAGGTCAAGCCCTCCCTCCTCCCAGCTGCCACTCCCACCCTCCCCTACTCTTATGGCAGCCGCGCCCAGCACCAACCCCCCCTGGTCCGCGAGACCCCTGCACCTCCAGACGCCGCTACACGGCCGACCAACTCAACGCCCTCAATCCCGGCCGCATCACAGCATGCTCCATACCCTCACCAAGGAACACCCACGGACCCTTCGCATGCCGCTCCTGCAGATCCACCTGCGACAGAACAACAAAACCAACAAAGACCGAAACTAACCACCTCCACTTCATACTCCTCAACACCCGCTCCACATGCAAGCACGCCATCGAGCTTTAGGACCTGCTCGACTCCACCGCCCCAGACGTAGCCTTCCTGACCGAAACCTGGTGGAACGACTTCTCGGCGCCCAACATCGCAATAGCCATCCCGGACGGCTACAAGATCATCCGTAGGGACCACAACAACGGAATCGGAGGAGGCATAGCCATCGCCCACAAATCCTCCCTCAAGGTCGACACCCACACTGACGACTCCCTCAAGACCGCCGAACACCTACAGTTCCGCATCCACACCGACCCCAACACCACTCTCAGAGGAACGCTCATCTACAGACCCCCCTGACCACGAGGACCATTCAGCGAATCCCTCGCCGACCTCACCAGCACCCACGCACTCACCTCAACGGATTACATCCTCCTCGGGGACCTAAATTTCTACCTGGAAAACAACAACAACACCAACTCCACTACTCTGATCGACAACCTCACCAACCACGGCCTCAGACAACTCGTCAACACACCAACCCACATCGCCGGCCACACGCTTGAGCCCATCTTCTCCTCAAGCGCCCACATCACCTTCAACCATACCACCGTACTCCACTGGACCGACCACCACTGCATCCATTTCACCTACAAGAAACATACCGAGCACCGTTGCTCCCAACAACCACCCCACCGATGCTGGAGCAAAGTTACGGAAGACAAGCTTACCAACGCCCTCGCCCAGAACCCACCCCGACTCCACCGACCCAGACACCGCCGCCCACAACCTCACCCTGTGGATCAACAACTGCGCCAACACCCTTGCGCTACTCAAAAAACCCACCGACAACCAAGCCAGAAGAAAAGCCACCTGGTTCACCGACGAGCTCCTAAACTCCAAACGCGACCGCCGGAAGTTAAAAAAGGAATGGCTCCTCAAACGCACACCTGACAGCCTCACAGCCCACAAGGACGCCACCCGCAAGCACCACCAACTCATCAGACAAGCCAAACGATCCCACTTCAAAGACTGCCTGGACAACAACGCACACAACAGCAAAGAGCTCTTTAGCATCGTGAAAGAACTCTCCAACCCAAGCGCCAACGTCAACGACACCCAAGAACGCTGCAACGCACTGTCCACCTTCTTCCACCGGAAGATCACCGACATCCACGACAGCTTCGACACCACTCCCACGCCAGACCCCACCCCCGAACACTCCACATGTGCAAACCTCCTGGACCAACGTGAATGACACAGAGACACGCAAGATCATGAACTCCATCCACTCAGGATCTCCGTCAGACCCCTGCCCCCACCACGTAAACAACAAAGCCGACTCCGCCATCGCCCCCCAACTACGGAAGGTCATCAATATCTCCTTCGAAACAGCGACATTCCCTGAAAAATGGAAACACGCCGAAATCCACGCCCTTCTCAAGAAGCCCAAAGCAGACCCCAACGACCTCAAGAACTTCCGACCCATCTCCCTGCTCCCTTTCCCAGCAAAGGTGATTGAAAAAATAGTCAACACACAACTAACCAGCCACCTCGAAGACAACGGCATCCTAGACCCCTCCCAGTCCGGCTTCAAACGAAACCACAGCACCAAAACCGCCCTTATCACCGCCACAGACGTCATCAGACGCCAAATGGACAATGGCGAAACCATCAGCCCTCATCCTCCTGGACCTATCTGCCGCGTTCAACACAGTCTGCCACCGCACCCTGAAATCACACCTCCATGAAACCGGAATTCAAGGAAAAGCCCTTGACTGGATCGTCTCATTCCTCTCCAGCAGAACCCAGAGAGTTCGCCTCCCCCCCTTCCACTCCGAAGCCACTGACATCATCTGCGGCGTCCCCCAAGGCTCATCCCTCAGCCCGACGCTGTTCAACATCTACATGGCCCCCCTGGCACAAGTTGCCCGACAACACAATCTCAACATTCTCACCTACGCCGACGACACCCAGGTCATCCTCTCACTCACCAAAGACCCGCGCACCGCCAAAACCAACCTCCATGAGGGAATGAAATCCATCGCCGAATGGATGAGAAACAGCCGTCTGAAATTGAACTCGGACAAGACGGAGGTCCTCATCTTCGGACCCACCCCCTCCGCCTGGGACGACTCCTGGTGGCCCACCGCACTAGGAACCCCACCGACACCGGCCGACCACGCTCGCAACCTGGGCTTCATACTCGACTCCTCCCTCACCTTGTCTAAACAGGTCAACACAGTCTCCTCCACCTGCTACAACACACTCCGCATGCTCCGCAGAATCTACAAGTGGATCCCGACAGAAACAAGGACAGTAACACAGGCCCTCGTCAGTAGCAGGCTGGACTACGGCAACGCCTCCAACGCATCCAAAACACCTCCGCCTGGCTGATCCTCAACGTACCCCGCCACAGCCACATCTCCCACCACCTGAGAAACCTTCACTGGCTCCCCGTGGACAAAAGGATCACTTTCAAGCTTCTCACCCACGCTCACAAAGCCCTCCACGACACCGGACCAGCCTACCTAAACAACAGACTCAGCTTCTACACCCCCACCGTCAGCTCCACTCCACTAACCTCGCCCTCGCCGTCGTCCCCCGCATCCGAAGAAAGACCACCGGCGGCAGATCCTTCTCTTACCTCACCGCCAAAACCTGGAACACCCTGCCCACCGCCCTGCGACAGACTCAAGACCTACTCACCTTCAGAAGACTCCTCAAGGCCTGGCTCTTCGACCAGTAACAACAACCCCCCCCCCCAGCACCTTGAAACCCTCACTGGTACATAGTGCGCTTTATAAATCCTATGATTGAGTGATTGATTGATGTTCTTTTTGCAGGTTGTATATTTGGGTGTACTCTGTTGTGTGGCTGTACTGGTGACTCCCTTACATCTACCCTGGGACATATGTTGTACTGTGTCTCCTGCAGAGGACGCCTCCCTCTACAGTCCATTACACTGCCTATTGGATTATGACGCCATACCCACATGACATTTTGCAAATCAAAACATTTGTATATGCACAAATAAAGACACAAAAGCAGTATATGTGATCTATAGTGTTTATTATGAATAGAGTGGCAAACAAGTGATGAGTGGGGTCATGGTATATGGAATCCTCAGAGTAGGAAGCACAGGTCCAGTGTTGAATGGAAAATGGAGTAATGTCATTGAACAGTCTACAGGGTGTCTCGGTGGCACACAAGGGAGAGTAATCAGGAGAGGGTCACATCCTGGCAGTGGGCATTGTCTTGGCATCTGCTGCCGCCAGATGTGTGGATGGACGTCCACATTTGCAGGGAGTTTCTAGCTATAGAGGGTGGGGTCCCTGAGGCCTGTGGTCCCCCTGGGGGTGCCTCCATTCTACTAGTAGCTGCAGATTTAGATGGCACAGGTGTGATGTGGCTAGTGGAAGGGGCATGCTGGTATGTGGGGAAGCATTCATAATGGTGTTGAGGTCCCTGAGCTCCTCTACGATGGAGGTCATGTTAGCATTGTGGGCCTGCCACTGCTGCATGACCTCCTTGTGGTATTCTTTCTGCAATCTCTGGTTTTCCCTAAACATGTTAATGATCTGGCCCATCCTGTCTTGGGATAGTTGATATGCTCCCAGGACTTGGGAGATGGCTTCCTGGTCAGAGTCCTCCCTTGGCTGCCCTGTCCCCTGGCCCACAGGTTCCCTTCCATGCCCCCTGTCCCCATGTGCCTGTGCCTCTGGCCCCTGGCACGGTGTGCCCTCTCCCACTTTCACCAGGACCTTCATTGTTTTGGATATGAGGGGTTGACTCAGCTCCCAGTACTGAGGGGTACATAATTAATTGAACAGTCCTTGGGGCACAGGTTTGGGAATAAAGGGTTGGCTGAGATGTTGTTGCCACAGGGTGGCGGGGGGGTTGATGTGGACAGGGTGACGCAGGGAGTAGTATATTGACATGGGGTCCCAAATGGTAGGTCATCAGTGTCCAGACATCCAGCTGCATTGTCCTCATTGAGGCCTTCATCCTGAGGAGGGCTGGCGCTCTCCAGTAACCTCTCTGTGGTGCCTGTGGCAATGGTACCTGTGGATGGAGTGAGAGAGAGTTAAACGTTGGAGGTATGTATGCTTGTCTGTTAGTCAGATGTATACAGTGGTTTGATTTGATTTCCAGCAATGGGATTGACAGGTGAAGCACAGCTAACACTGTTTGTGGATGGTAGACAGTGACATGTGTACCATGCTCCTTGGGGTTGTTGTGAATCAGGCTTGATCATTTGGCTGGGTGGGCGGGTTCTGTTCCTGTTTGATGGTTCACGTGACCCTGTTTGCTGGAGGGCATTCTGGCTTGGTATATGAGTGGGAATGGCTACACATTGCAGCATGGTATCCTAATGGGAGGGAGGTATGTGTGTGCAAAGTTGTTTGTCCTGTCTGTGCCTTTTGTGCATGGAGTATACCTTCTAACTTTGAAGGCCAGGATTCGTCCATTTCAGGGTAGTAGGCCTCGATTAGTGGCACTTAGGATTGGTGACACTGCTGTGTTTGTGTTTGGACTACTTTGGCATTGTGTAGTGCCATTGCATTGATGTCATTGCCATGTAGTGGTCCTCAGTCAGAGCATCCAGCTGTTGTAGCTAGTACAATAGTCATTTATGCAAGAGGTGTGATGTGGCATGCACATTGCAGGTTTTGCTGTGCATGTGCTAGTGCAATGTCGAAGTCATAGTGTTTGTACTTGGCAGTGCTATCCGTGCACTTGGCAGGGACTATGTGGGCACTGGGGGTGGTTGGTGGTGTCGCATGCAGGAGAGGAGCATTAGGTGACTAGATGGGAGGTCTGGTGGGAGATGGGCTGACTTGGGGAGTGTTTGGGTGGTAAAGAAGCATGCTGGACAGGGCCAATTAGTGGCAGGTGTTGTTAGTTACTCACCAGAGTCTAGTCCTCTGGGCATTATAGTCAGGCCCCCAGGATGGAGGATGTCCAAGACCTTCTCCTCCATTGATGTGAACTCTGGGGGAAGAGGTGGGGGCCCACCACCAGTCTTCAGTACTGCCAGCTGGTACCTGGACTCCATGGAACACATCTTCCCCTGTTGGTCGTTCTTCCTCTTTCTGATGTCCTCCCTTGTGCGTGGATGGTTGCCCACTGAGTTGACCCTATCAACTATTCTCTGCCATAACTCAATTTTCCCGGCTATGGAGGTTTGCTGTACTTGTGCTCCTAAGAGTTGTGGCTCTAACCTGATGATTTCATCCACCATGACCATCAACTTGTCGTCAGTGAAACATGGGTGTTTTTGACGTGACATGGTTGTGTTGCAGGTGGGGTTGGGGGTGGGTGTTGTGTATGTAGGGTGCAGTTTAGGGTTCTTGGTGGTGTGGGGGTGTTTGTGAGTACTGGTAGTTTGTGGTGTTTGTGTGTAGTTGTGATGTGTGTGTTGTGTTGGTGGTGCAGTTGTGTGGTGTGTGTTGAGTGTGAAGTGTATATGTGCCTCTAGTGTGTAGGTGCTAGCTTAGTGATTGTGGCTGCTCTTGTCTCTCGATCAGTGTTTTTTGTCTCAAAGGCTTGTGGGTTGTGTGTGTTATATAGTGATGCGAGTGGGTGTGTCTGGTGTATGTTTGTGTGTTAGGTGTGGGGTCTTCAAATTGTCCAATGTGGTGGCTTTTTCTGACAGGAGAGTGTTCTGTCCACAGCAGTTCGGCCACCAATGGTTTTCCATCAGGAAAGGACTGCAGTGTTGATTTGTGGATCGCTATGTGGTGGGTGTAAAGCTGTCGACTTGGCGGTGCTGGGGGTGGAACCGCATCTTCCCCACCTGCCAGTGTCCTGGCAGTGTCAGATTTGTTGCTGTTTTTTGGTGGTCTTCATTGTGGACTCTTAATGCGGCGGGCAGGATACCACCAACACTGGTGGTCTTTTGGCGGCCACCACAGGGGGGGCTCACCAAAAGACTGCCAAACTCGTAACGAGGGCCTAAGTCCAAAAGGTAAACTTTGGACCAAGGCCCCCTGCTTGCTGTAGCCGAGCAGAGCTCCATCGTGGTCAGCATCAAACTTTGACTTTGCCCCAATCTAGTGCGACCAGATTGGCGCTTTTAGTTTGTATGAGATAGAAAACATTAATTCTTTAAAAATTCATGTCTCGGGTACCCCTTATCTGATTTTAATCGTTTAGGTGTCATTTTAAGGATGAAACTATGATCTATTCTTATAAATTGTATTGTTATTGTATTTTGTATTTTACTTATTTACTGTTATGTAATTTGTAAATGCTTTACACACCTGTCTCCTAAGTTAAGCTGTGTTGCGCATTGCCAAGCTACCAAGGGTTGAGTGGGGATCAATTTATTGAGACCTGACTGGACCTAAGTGGGGGCTAGTGGCCTATTGCTAAGTGTAGGTACTTACCTGCCCTTACCAAAAATCCACTTTCCAACACTGCCCAGTAGAACCCCTTATTCTAGTTGTTTCAACATTTCTTTTAGAAAATGCATATGCCCAATAACCTTCTATCTGAATCTTGGAAAGAGAGCTTACAGAGCATCCAAAATAACAAACATAACTTCATCTCATCATCTGGATTTAAAAAAAAAAATGTAAACTGATGAAGAGGTGGAATTGTGAATTGAGGTTTCTGGATTGTCAAATATAAACAAGTTAATTTCATCCTGAAACTCCCCATTGGGGATAACACATGTACCTGTCCCTTGAGTTTCTTTGGGTTTCTGACAAGTGTTGAAGTCCCCAAGGTCATTGCACTTGAATTATATATTGCTTCAATGATATGCATATTATTCTCTTTATGAAGCTGGTGTTCCAGTTGACAAAAATATCACTGAAAGTGGACACCGCATAAAGTAATAATGCTCAAATGTAAATCTCAAACCTGTGTTTTTTTTATTTTTCTACAGCTGAGGAAAGGACAGTCAACATTACCTTCTTCAATACTTGCCAGAAGGTAAGATCAAATAAATGTGCATGTGTGCTCTGTATAATTAGTGTTGCATGAAGGTGCCATGTCAACTCGCCATGTCTTCAAATGATAGCTCAGACTCCCCTTACACTAAGTGGTGCAACCAGTGACAGCAAGGGATTGACTGCATCTTCACAGATTCAGTCAGTGCTTCAATATCTTTTTGGTAGATGGTCGCAAGTCATTCTATTCCACTCTAATGACCTCAAAGATTCCCAAAGAAAGGCCAGAAGTTAAGTGAGGTGCCAGATAGACGGTTGCTGCCTTTCCTGTTTTCAAATTGAATAACATTTCAATTTCTATTTGCATTTGAGATCTAAGCATCGCTACCAGAAACTTAGATTGTTCCTTATAGTTAAGCATTTCTGTATGCTGGTAGTATAGTTCACAAACCTAGATCACTTTCTACATTTTGTAGCGGTTTTACATTAGAAGGATCTCTAAGGTGTTTATTGTTGGTTGAAGAAGAGCTCTCTGAAACAGAGATGTTTTCATGAATTTGCAAACGGGGCTCTGGACCAAGACCCCAGTCTTTCAGGGGGCCTCCTGATACAGCCATCTCTATTCTGCAGAGAGCCTTGTACAGATGACCTTGAATAATTCTTAAAGAGATCATGTTTATAGTGTTTCCTTTTGTTTATTTTTAATGTGTGTGATATAGGAGAGTCTATTGCAGGCATTCTACAGACAGATGTTGTGTTTATGTATCATGCAACACCCATAAAACGTTTCCCTTAGATCAAAACAGGACCTCACATATACAAAATGTTAAGGTGCCACGTAGATTATTTGCAGTAATATTCGTGAGCTGCTGCTGCGTTACAATATTGAATACACACCATTACCCTTGAATATTTGAACTAAACACATTTAGAATTTGGAAGAGTGTGCCTTTGCACTAAGTGACTTGACCAAAGAGGGCATCAAAGACTTGAAACTGGATCATAAATTTAAAGAAGTTATGAACAGGGGACCCAAAATATATTTGGCTCTGGGCTCTCAAAATCCTTACATACCTCGAAAAGTTCCAGAGGGTAAACCTGGCATTATTCTTCAACAATATTATCAATGAAGCTTTTTAAAGTTAATACATCTGTATGAATATTTATTTACTTTTATGGAACCACAAATGCATTCTCATGATCAGCCACATAGTATCTCAAAGTTTTACAGCCGAGGAAGAACATCATAAGCCCTTACAAGTGACTACATTAGAACATGGTTGCCGTACCTATTGATTTTAATGGAAGTGCAATGTTGAAATGCGACATGCGTCCACTTTTGCTAATGTGGTGACACCCTGACAAAGCCAGTAGGCTTGTCTTATTACCAATTTTTTGTGATGTTGCATTTGGTATAAGTGTTTTTTTTTGGGTGATAGTGTTCAGGACCGACTAGTGGTGTAACATGATGTGAGGGTTTCACAAAAGGTATTTCTAGCTACTGTACAATTTAATACATAGTTTTCAGCAGTGTGAGCAATAAAAGTACTTTTCCTGACCAGTCAATGATTCAATGAGTATTGTTGTTTCCTACCAATGGCAAGTCTACCTCCCTGAGTAGGCCTCATACTGCTCTTCTTTGCTATCATGCTAAATCCTCTAATGGGGTTCTTGGCTTCCAGTAATACGACAGTTGCAGGCTTAATACTTGTGAATGAGTCACATCCTTCCAACCTAATGACCCAATTTCTTGCACCACTCCATTGTGGCTGGTCTGAAATCATGCGTGGGTCCCAGTCAACTGTGCAAATTGCTGCTTTATGTTTTACTGTAGCATTATCCCTGAAAACTATAAAAATCCAGATATATGCATCCTGTTATCCATTTTAATCATTTTTGCCTTTTTTTTTTTTTTCCTGAAGTTCGAGATTCGTTTTTAATTAGTTTTTTCTTTCCATGGAACTTGCCTGCTTTTGGAATATCTACTTGGATTAACTAAATATTTAGTTAAAGTTGTTTTGTCATATAACCAGGGTGCATTTACTAAATAGATATATGCCTCACCTCTCAAATTCAGAAACTGTACTTCGTAGTACATTTTGTAGTACTACAGTAGTTCTACAAAACTTACTACCAAGTGCTATTGATAAACTTACACTTTTGTAGTAAATCCCTACTTCCATTATTTTACCTTGGAGAGTGTTTCAGTACCAGAATAGTATTGGACTTGCATCAAAGGTGTAAATTACTACAAATGTTTAAATTACTACAAATGTGCAGTATTTAAATACATAGAGGCAGTAAGCTTACTGAAAAGTTTAAACTTGTTCAAAAGTGTAAATTACCCTTGTAAATCAGGTTTACTAAATCTGATCAATAACCCAGTGCCTACCACAGCTGAAGAGAGTCATGTTCTGAAATGGTCATGGATTATGATTGCCACCGCAATGAGTACCTGTCTTATTGTTTCTCTACCAGTGATCTAGATGTAATAGAGCTGGTCTAAAGGCCTCGTTGGATTTGGAACTGTGATAAAGCTTAGTTTAAGTGCTGCGTGCCTGAACTTGGGCCAAAGGTACAATTCCCACTTATGGTGCAGATGTATTTCTTTACCATTAGTCACCATAAATGTACAAGTTAGGAGAGCAACAGCTATCTTACGTATTTTTAACCTGGCTTTCTACACTGTAGACTTTGTTGGGATTCTTAGGAATTCTTTTGCTGACATATATACCTAAGTGTGCAGAGTATACATGGGTTCAGGGGGCACTGTGCCACTGGAACCAAGCTGTACCTGCCTGAAGATCCCTAACTAGGGCGAAGCTGGTCGTAGGTTGCTTGTGTTCCGGTGCAGGGAGGAGCTGGCCTGACAGTTCGGGCTGGACTGTTTCCATGAGGCACAAGGTCAAGGCTGATTTGCATAAAGCTCACTCTATACTGAGGTGGCTTGGTAGGTGAAAAATAATGGATTGGGATGCAGCCCAAGTGATTGCCAGAGGCTGAGAATAAGCCAGGCATTCCAACCATCACTTTTCTGTTTTTGTGTGTGACCCCCTAAATGCATTGGGTATGTCCAGACATGGGTTTGTGGATCTCTGTGCCAGTGAAACCAAGCTATACCTGGCTGAAGAGCCCTAACTAGAGCAGAACCGGCCCTGGGTTGCATGTGTTCTGGTTCAGGGAGGTCCTGGCCTAGCAGTTCTGGCTAGACTGTGCCATGAGGAACAGAGTCAAGACGGATGTGCACATGGCTAGGTCAAAACTGAGGTGGCATGGTAGGCATAAAACGATGGATTCAGATGCTGCCCCAAGTGATTATTGTGAGCATTCCTTCAATCACCTAGTTTTTGTATTTGACATATATCTTTAGTCATTGCAAATCCAGCATTTTGAAAGAGATGTAATTGAAAGAATTGGACTGCATTGCGCAACCAGCTAGTAATGTGTTGCATGGTCATAATCCATGAGCATTAGGATCATAGTTCACTAGTATTCAACAAGGCTATGGGACTATTCATCTGTAGTGGCAGACATTCAGCACTGTAGGTGGAAATGTTACATGAATGCATCCAGCACCCTGTGCCATGCCACCGGTGACATGACACACCTGCAAGCACCCTCAGAATCAGCATAGGTCAGCCAACTACACAGGTGCACATACAACCAAAGTATACCACACTACAAATTGAATAGATCCAATTTCTCAGGGTGAAATGGTGACTGTGTGAAGTCTGCCTGAGAATGGGCTGTTGATAAATGATAAGGGCTGAACTCCCAGAACACTTCCCAAGACTCTGACCTGAGGAAAGGGTTAATCCATAAGTGTGTAATTAAAAGAAACTCCAAGGTGTTGGAATATCTGTGGGAATGCAGGGGAAATCTAGTTCTTCCAGTCTAGATTTCCAATGCACCTGGACTGTAAATTGGGTTACCAATTAGTACAATTAAGACTTTCAGCACAACCACCATTTCACACACTCATATATGTAAATGGAAGTGAGGGTAGTCCAGATATGATAGAGCTGTGAGCTTGCACAGATCCTGAAGTGGACTGATCACTTAGCTTGGACTTAAGAAGAACCCCACACAGCATCTTACCGAGTTTTGAGTAACCCTGTGTGTATGCCTGAGCATCCGTATTTGAGAAATGATGAGTGAGCTCTGATAGTCAAGACTCATTTGAGCCTATTGTTGCAGGAGAGGTCTCTGGGCACTCATTCTTTAGGAATGGGTCTTGTTTTCTATCATCATACTTTGAGCAAAAAAGCGAGAAGAACAAAAGCGAAAAAAAGAAAGAGGAAGAGAAATAGAGGAAAAGAGAGATGAAGAGAGACAGAAGGGATGGTAGGAGCCAGCAAGAGTGGAAAAAGAAGCAGACTGTGTATGGCGGTGGACAAAGAGGCACAACATGGAACTGAGAATTGACAGCCTTGCTATTTAGCAGCCTAGACATTCAACAATGCTGGTGGTGGGTGTGTGAGAAGAGCTTTGAGCCTTGGCAATTATAATTTGACAAATGAGACACTGCTGACAGTATGCACTCCCGCATGAGTGAGACAATGGTCAATGTGCGTATTGACACCCAACTGAGGAAGACTAGGCAGGGTCTTTTTTGGTCTAAAGAAATGCCCCCTGTATATCTTGAGTTGGATTCCATTATGAAATGAGAGTGTATGTGACTGCTCAAAGTGCCAGCACTCATACATGTTGTCAATCACTGGTTAGAGGACCAGGAGTTTGCAGAAAACAATGCAGTTCGTACTAGCATGAACATTTGGTTACTTCAGAATATGGGTGTTTTAGTTTGTTCTCTTCACAGCCAGGAAATACACATATGTCTTCTCATGTCCCTCTTGAAGGGCAGCAACAACACACAATCATGTGCCTATGGCTTTCACACAGGATGACATGTAGTAACATTCAGCTACATCATAGGGTGGTAGACTATTTTACATTTGCTGAGTGTCTTCAAGGAGTTATCTGAATATAATTAAGAAATTGTCCCTTTCTTGGTTTTGTGTAGATAAATTACATTGGGAGTAGCCATGAGACCTGGAAATTGGAGCACTGTCACTGAGTTTATCATGCTGGGTCTCACCAGTGACCCCAACCTGCAAATCCTGCTATTTCTATTATTGCTTCCAGTCTATGTTTTCACTCTTCTGGGCAACATCAGCATCCTGGTTATTGTTGGCTGCAACACTCACCTTCAGACACCCATGTATTTCTTTCTCACCCAACTATCATGCCTTGACCTTCTGTACTCTTGTGTTATTCCCCCCAAAATGCTGGCTGATCTACTGTCTAAGAAGAAGACCATCTCCCTTCATGGCTGTGTAACTCAAGTATTCTTTTTTGCAGCTATTGGCAGCACTGAATTCTTCCTCCTGGCAGCTATGGCCTTTGACCGCTATATGGCAGTATGTAACCCACTGCTGTATACAGTCACCATGACAATCCGTCTCTGCATGCATTTGGTTGCAGGGTCATACGTAGGGGGATTTCTACACTCTCTGATTCATGCAGGTTGCTTGCATCGCCTGACTTTTTGTGGTCCTGATATTATGAACCACTTTTTTTGTGATTACCCTGTGCTGCTGAAGCTGTCCTGCACTGACATTTCCATCAATGATTTAGTGCGGTTTGTTTTTGCTTCCTTAGTTGTGTTAAGTTCTCTGATTGTTATACTCATCACTTATGCCTTCATCATCCTTTCAATCCTGAAGATTCGCACAACAGCCAAGAGATGGAGAGCCGCCTCCACCTGCATCTCCCACTTCACTTGTGTCTTCCTCTTCTATGGCACTGTCCTGTTCATGGAGCTGCGGCCTAACTCAAGTTCTTCAGAAGAACAGGACAAAGTAGTAGCTGTTATCTCCACTGTGGTAATTCCTGCTCTGAACCCTCTGATCTACAGCCTGAGAAACCAAGAGATGAAAGAAACTGTGCAGAAGATGTATCGGAAAATAAGTCACCACTGGTGAACCTTGACCTTAACTATTTTTTAGAGAATGAAACATTGCTGTTGAAAGCATTTGTGGGTGATAGCAGGATGTGCAGTATAAACACCAGCTCACCTAATGTGGCCGTACCTTACACAATATTGTTTTAAGCAAGAGATAGGGCACACACAGTTAAATAGTGATTTCAGGCCAAGATAATATATTTCTATTGTTGACTGAGCACAAAAAACAGAAGAAGTGATTCCTCTCATTGTACTAAATGCAGAGAAACCATTTGGTTGCATATAGTGGGCATTGTGGAAAGGTTTTTCCTTCCTCAGCAACCTGTAAACTGTATAAATTTCTCTCACCAAGGTGTATGGCAAAAACACACATGCTTGAACTTTTCAGAAAGTCACATAGAATCAGACAAGGATTCCAACTCTCTCTAATTCTTTTTGATTTATATCTAGTATCACTCTAGGTTGCAATACAAGGTAAAACACAATTTTTGGTGTTAATTAATGAGCATCATATACATGTTCCTCTAATGTCAATGACATTGTAATTTACCTTAAACAAGAAGACATTTTATTAGCAATTGAACAGTTGGCACCTGGATTTTGCATGGAGTTGAGATAAAAGACTGGGGAGTCTATGAGGTACAACAGTTATATCCAGTCTTCAAAATGAACTAGTTCTAGTGTTCCCTAAGAACTCATTTTGAACTATTGGAAGATCAACTGAACAAACCACATGTTGGAATAAGTGGAACACAGAACTAACAAAAATTATCCTCTGATTTGCACATTCTCCCTAGAACTATTTCATGTATTTTGGAGGAGTCATTGTGAAATGTGTGAATGCAGGTAAATGTGAGGAACATAGGTGCATAATATAGAAAAGGTTAGCAAATATAGGGAGTGGTACATAATATAGAAAAGGTTAGCAAATATAGGGAGTGGTATGTTGAGAGGAGGGCTACAGGTTCTTCTGCAGCAAAAGAATGAATAGGAGGGTATTATCGCAACATAGCATATCACGCATCATTTTGCCTTCTATACATTATTGCCTTTCATACATGGTGATTTCCCATCTGGAATTAGGGAATCTCTCCAAGGACTGAAATGAAAAACTGTTGGAAGTGGCTGATTTTTCAGGGTCATCAATAAATGTTTGCCTCCTTCCTCCTATTTTTTTTGCCTGTTTTTGTTGGGGTTAGGACTCTGAGCACTTTACCACCGCTAACCAGTGCTAAAGTGCATATGCTCTCTATGTAAATTGTATTGGTGATTGGTTTATCCATTATTGGAATATTTGATTTACTAGTAAATCCCTTGTAAAGTGCACTAGAGGTGTCCATGGCCAGTAAATCAAATGCTACTAGTGGGCCTGCAGCACTGGTTGTGCCACCCACATTTGTGGCCCTGTAAAGATGGCTCAGACCTGCCACTGCAGTATGTCTATGTGCAGTTTTCAACTGCCAATTCGACTTTGCAAGTGTACCCACAAGCCAGGCTAAACCTTCCCTTTTCATACACGTAAAACACCACTAAAGTAGGCCCTGGGTAGCTCCATGGGCAGGGTACAGTGTATGTTAAAGGTGGGACATGAACTGATGTGTGTTACAAGGTCTAAAAGTGAAATACGGCTATATTTAGTCTTCACTGCTGCAAGGCCTAGCTCTCCCATAGGTTAACATGGGGGCTGCCTTTAAATAAAGTGTAAATTCCCTCTGAGAGCAGATAGAAATATGTAGTTTGGGGTCTGTGAACTGAATTTTAAAAATATATCTGTTAGTGAAATTGGTTTTTGGACTGTTGGTTTGAAAATGCCACTTTTCGAAAGTAGGTATTTTCTTGCTTAAACCATTCTGTGACTCTGTCTGTTTATGGATTTCCTGTTTGGATAACTTTGACAGTTGGGTTTTTTGTGAAACCCCACTAGATAGTGAGACAAAGGGAGCTGGGGTGTAGCTTGTATATCCTGATGAGCCATCTGTGCTAGAGTGGAGGCAGGCGTGGTCACTTACACCTGAATAGGCTGTCCCTGCCCTCACACAATGTCGTCTCCAATCCCCTGATGTGTATCTTGGGCCTAGTCTGGGCAAGGCAGTATCCTGTAAACAACAGAGACTTTCCTTTGAAGTTTGCCTACTTCAAAGGCAGAAAGAGGTATAAGTAGTAGACCCAAAACCCCAGACGTTAGATTTTCTGCAGTATCACTTCTGGAACCAAGAGGAACCTCTGCCAAGGAGAAGAGCGGATGAGCTGAGGAGAAGTGCTGCCCCTGCCTGTGACTGTGCTTTGTTGGGCTATCCTGTACGTGCTGCTTCTGCCTGTGAAAGGGGACAAAGACTAGACTTCGTGGTATATTCCTGCTTGTGAAGAATCTCTGAGGGCTTGAATTCAGCTTGCCTCCTATTTTGAAGTCTCAGGACCATCAAAGGCTTCCCCTGCTAACATACGGACTTTCAGGTGAGACTCCTACCCTGCCAAGTGGTGTCCTATCTAGTCCCTGGGTGAAGTTGGCAGACAAGAGCTGAAAATCCATGCACAGAATGCTGTGTGGGGAAATTTCTGATGCACCATCTGCAACGTGCCTGATAAATGACACGCCACTGGCTTTGCGTCTAAAATCGATGTTCCACCTGCATCGCAGGGGGGAGATCGACACATCGCGGCTGGAGAAACAACGCATGTTGGACTTTTTTGCTTATGCAGGGTCATCCCCAATCTTTTTGGCAGTGCTAAAGTGCATATGCTCTCTGTGTAAATTGTAGGTGATTGGTTTATCCATGATTGGCATATTTGATTTACTAGTAAGTCCCTAGTAAAGTGCACTAGAGGTGCCAGAGCATGTAAATCAAACGCTACTAGTGGGCCTGCAGCACTGGTTGTGCCAACCACATGAGTAGCTCTGTAATCATGTCCCAGACCTGCCACTGCAGTGTCTATGTGTGCGGTTTTCACTGTAAATTCAACTTTGCAAGTGTACCCAATTGCCAGGCCCAAACCTTCCCTTTTCTTACATGTAAGGCACCCTAAGGTAAGCCCCAGGTAGCCCCAAGGGCAGGTTGCAGTGTATGGTTATGGTAGGACATATAGGCCCTCATTCTGACCTTGGCGGTCGGCGGAGAGGCGGCGGTCGGACCGCGAACAGACCGGCGGTATTAAAAATGGCATTCTGACCGCGGCGGTCACCGCCGCGACCGACCGCCACTTCCCCACTCCGACAGCCACGGCGGTCATGACCGACGGGCTGGAGTCTGCGCACTCCGGTCCGGCGGTCGACCCAAGACCGCCAACGGTATCATGACCCTGCTTACCGCCGCGGTTTCTGGCGTTCGGGAACCGCCATGCGAACCATGGCGGTAGGCACTATCGGGGCCAGGGAATTCCTTCCCTGGCACTGATAGGGGTCTCCCCCACCCCCCACTGCCCCCCCGAGTCCTCCCCCCACACCCTCCACCCCCCTGCCACCCCCCAGAGGTGGTACGAACCCCCTCCCCACCCCCACCCCGACATGCACATACACGCACCCCGACATGCACACACCCCCAACATGCACATATACACACCCCCTACACACACACATACACAACGGGGACACATACCCGCACACATACATGCCGACATGCGCACCCGCCGAACTACACACATTGCCCATAGGCACAGCAGCACTCCCCGCCCGCATGCACGCACTCACACACCCCCTCTACACACTCACACGCACACCCCCATGCACGCACACATCACACAACACCCCCCCACCCCCTCCCCTCACGGACGATCAACTTACCTTGTGCGTTGGTCCTCCGGGAGGTGACAGGAGCCATGGGGAGGTGACCGCCAACAGAAGACCGCCAACAGAAGACCGCCACACAGAAATGTGGGTCGTAATTCTGTGGGCGGTGTTCTGCTGGCGTGGCGGTGGAGGTTGACCAGTCTCCACTTTCCCGCCGACCGCCAGTGTGGCTGCTGGCGGTTTTCCGGCGGAACGCTCCCAGCGGTCAGAATGCGCACAGCGGCATATCGCCGCGGTCGGCGGTCTTCACCGCGGCGGTAACTCGGCGGTCTTGCGAAAAGACCGCCAAGGTCAGAATGACCCCCATAGTAATGTGTTTTATATGTCCTGACAGTGAAATATTGCTAAATTCGTTTCCCATTGTTGCAAGGCCTGTCCCTCTATTAGGTTAACATGGGGGATACCTTTAAATCTGATTAAAGTGTAAATTCCCTTTGGGAGCGGATGGACATGTGGAGTTTGGGGTCTCTGAGCCCACAATTTAAAAATACATATTTTAGTAAAGTTGATTTTAAGATTGTGTGTTTGAAAACGCCACTTTTAGAAAGTGAGCATTTTCTTGCTTATACCATTTCTGTGACTCTGCCTCTTTGTGGATTCCCTGTGTGGGTCAGCTTGACAGTTGGGCTGGTTGCACCTCACACTAGACAGTGACACAAAGGAGGCTGGGGTGTAGTCTGGGGTGCCATCTGTGCTAGCAGGGAGGGGAGGAGTGGTCACTTACACCTGAAAGGGCTATGCCTGTCCTCACACAATGCCGTCTCTGACCCCCTGGTGAGTGTCTGGGGCCTGGCCTGGGAAAGGCAGGATTTCACATTCAAAAGAGACTTTACTTTGAAGTAGGCCTACTTCAAAGGATAAATTGGGTATATGAAGGGCACCCAAAACCAGAGACTTTAGATCACTTCTAGACATCAAGAGGAACCTCTGCCTGGAGAAGAGCTGAAGAGCTGAGGAGAAGTGCTACCCTGGCTGTGACTGTGCTTTGTGGAGCTATCTGCAGTTGCTGCTTTTGCCAGAGTAAGAGGGCAAAGAGAGGACTTTGTGTGCCTTCCATCTTGTAAAGAAATCTCAAAGGGCTTGGTTTAGAGCTTGCCTCCTGTTGTTTGAAGTCTCAGGGACAGCTATGACTTTTCTCTGCCAGCACCTGGAGTCTAGTGGTGCCCTATCCAGTCCCTGGATAGAAATATATTTCTGTTATTGCAGGTTTCTTTCAATCCTCAACCTTAAACTCTAATAATAGGACTGACTATCCCATGGATCCTAGCAACAGGGCAAACTCAAACGGAATGTCTTGGAGTACCATTCAACTTAGTTAAGAGCTCTAATTCAGAGAAGCTCTCTAGTTAGGCATCCAGAGGGGGCACTTTGAGGTATCACTGGGCAATAAATGAAATGGTTATTGAGTCTGATCACAGTCTAGGGAACAGGTCAGCAAAAAAAAACAAATCGTTATCCAGAAGCAAGTAAGAGTTCAGACAAAACGGTCAAGGAACTGAAATGGAAAACTAAACAAAAAAAGTTGAGGATCACAATATGGTGAACAAACTGAAGTGATAGCGAAGGAGCCAATGCAACATAAGAAATTGCCAGGCACCTTCACTAGGGAAGTCAACCTCTTTCCAAGTCTCAAGCTGCCACTCGTAACCTGAAAATCCCTTAACTCTGATGCCCTACCCACCACAGACTGCTCAGACACAAACATCCAGGTTTTTGAATGCAAATTTAATGATATCCATTCCTTGAAATAAATCTTCTCCTTATAACACTCTGATTTCTAACAAATACATTCAATTGTATGCTGCGTGCATCTTTTAATTGAACTATGGATAGTCGTAATAACTATGGTATAATAATGACTAATAGTTTTTTTTACATTGGAATAGTTTATGTATTCTTAGGTGGGAAGAGGATATGTATACAATAGTGTTTGGGACAAGATGATGAAGAGAATCTATAACTTCAAATGAAATGTTAAATTGATATTACTTAGAGATGTATAAGTTGTAAATAGAGATTAATGCTAGGGATGCATGTTATCCACCCGACTTGCAGGAGTAGACAAGCTAAAAACATTTTCAGCTTTGTGTGGTTCCTTGAATTATAAAATTTCCTCCTAAATATATTTGAAATGGAAGCTTTTGTTTGTGAGGTGTAACCTGTAAAGAACCTAAGTCATGGGTGTCCACTGTATGAAATTCATATGCTGCAATCATAAAAATGTTCAATTTCGTAAGCTAAAAAAGAGACCTGAATGATGTAGCATTTATGTCAGTCCCCATCGTTTGCTGATTACACCTTTTCCATAAACCCAGATTAACAAAGTGGCAAGGATATAAACTATTGCACATATATTATTTAACACGCCCAGCCAAACTATATACACCTCCTCTGCAGTTGAAGCACACATATCCCAAATAGAGGGATAACAGTCCTCACTTAGGAGGGCAACGGTTCCTTTAATAAGATTGAACAATTGCTACATCATAAAGTGCGCAAATCTTGCATTAGAGACTTTAAGGATTGGCATGGACTCAAGAATTTGGTTTGGCAGTAAATATTACACAGCACTTTGGGACAACAGTGGTGGAACTAATACACTGAAGACTGCACTCTCTAGGTTTAATACCAAGACATATTCATAAAGTCAATATGAGACAAGCCGAAAATGGCATGGTGTTTAAAACTTTTGCTCTAACTACCTCTGCTGTGAACTGCCATCACAACATATATCATGGTATTTCTATCTATAGGGATTGAGGGGGTCATTCTGACCGTCGCGAATGACGGAAGCACCGCCAACAGGCTGGCGGTGCTTCAATCGTCATTCTGACCACGGCGGTACAGCCACGGTCGCCCAGCCGGGTCCGGTGGTTTCCCGCCGTTTTTCCGCCGGCTGGGAGAATCCACGCAAGCAGCGCTTCCATTGGGATTCTGACCCCCTAACCGCCAGCCTGTTTCTGGCGGTTTTCACCGCCAGGAAGAGGCTGGCGGTAACAGGTGCCCTGGGGCCCCTGGGGGCCCCTGCACTGCCCATGACACTGGCATGGGCAGTGCAGGGGCCCCCTAACGGGGCCCCATGAAGATTTTCACTGTCTGCTTAGCAGACAGTGAAAAGCGCGACGGGTGAACTGCACCCGTCGCACGCCCGCAACACTGCCGGCTTCTGTGTTGCAGGCCTCCTTCCCGCTGGGCCGGCGGGCGCTAACATGGTTAGCGCCCGCCGGCCCAGCGGAAAGGTTGGAATGCCGGCAGCGGTCTTTTGGCCGCGTGGCGGCCGATTGGCGGTTCCCGCCTGGCGGGCGGCTACCGCTGCCCGGCAAGCTTGGAATGACCGCCTGAGTGTTGAATTTGATCTGACAGTTACAATGAGTCACTTTATTCCATAGTATTCTGAGCTGTGGAATACAATCACTACAGGTATCATGGTCATTCTCCCCTCTTTGGGATTGAATGTTGCCTTGTTAGTAGTAAACCTGATAGTTATGAGTCACTTCACTCCATTGAATCTCTTCATGATTCATATAAGATCACGGTTCTCACTTTATGTCTATATTCTCATCCATTTTTGTGAGTTGGGGATTGGAATTTGCCAATCTTCTGCCTATAGGACTAAGACAGATGGACAGAGCCAAAGGGTCCTGCCTACTCATCAGTATCCAGGGATCTTTCACCAGTGTCCTGTGAGGTGCCTGTCTCCCTGGGGGGCACTGGCACTCTGTGTCCCGTCCGTTAGGGTGGCATGGGTGGTGGTGCCTGTTGGGGGGCATAGACATGTCTGTTACAGCTGCATGAACGTTTGAGGTGAACAGGACTGGGCTATTTTGTGCTGGGGTTGCTTTCAGTGGCCTTACAGGGTGCCTTTGTGAGGTTGACACTGCATTTTGCTTCGACTGTGTGGTTGCATTTTGGTGGGGGGTGTTGTTCCATTGTGGGTACTTGCAGGGGTAGGTGGCTGTGCACAGGGGGAGGGATGTGGGCCTGTTAGTGGGTTTGTGGTCATGCAGGAAGGGGTGGATTTAGTGGCTGTTGCCTGCGTGGTGTGTTGGTCCTAGTAGGTGTGGGTGGGGTGGTGCATACATTACAGGTATGGTGTGTATAGGGTATATGTTGATGACTTACCTGAGTCTATTCCTCCAGTGAGTCCAGTGAGTCCTTCAGGGTGCAGGATGGCCAGTACCTTTTCCTCCCAGTCTGTGTATTTTGGTGGTGTTGGTGGCGGTCCTTCCCCAGTCTTCTGGACTGCAATGTGGTGCCTTGATGCCATGCCCCTGACCTTCCCCCGCAGGTCATTCCATCACTTCCGGATGTCATCCCGGGTGCGTGGATGGTGGCCCACTGCATTGACCCTGTTCACAATGGTCTGCCATAGCTCCATCTTCCTTGCGATGGGTGTGTGCTGCACCTCGGCCCCCAATATTTGTGGCTCCACCTTCAGGATCTCATCCACCATGGTCCTTAACTCCCTTTCTGTGAAGTGTGGATGCTTCGGGGGTGACATGGTGAGTGTGGCGAATGGTGTCGGGCTGGGTACGCGGTGAGGGTGCTCTTCTGTGGGTCGGTGTGCGTCTCGTGTATGGTGGCGTTCAGTGTCTGCCTCTGGTATTCTCCTTCTTCTTGGCCGGATTAGTTGCAAATAATTTTGGGTTATGTCTAGGGGTGTTTTATGGGGTTGTGGATGTGTGTCAGGTGTGTGAGTTGCACGCTTATCCAATGTGTGCACTTCTGCCATTCGCGCCAACGGTCGTCCGGCCTCCACTGTCCACCAAGCTGATTTGTGCATCATTATTTGGAGGGCGGGATGTGGTTATGCTTGGCGGTGGCGGGGTGGGGAGGTCCGGGATTCCCACCGACAGGGTCATAGCGTGGAGTGGTGGTCTGGTGATTTTTGGCGGGGTTGGGATTTTCGTTTATTATATGGCAGGTTTCCATTCACTGCCAACGGCGGACTTCTGTTCCCAGCCGCCACGGCGGTCGGCGGTGTTTCCCGCTGTGTTCATAATGTCCCCCTTTGTGTTTGAAAACCAAAAAGCTTTGCTGAACATAGTTGTACCGCCATGATACCGGATTGACAAACTGCAGTGCCTTCAGAGCAACAGTTATACAGTTCCTACAAGTTTAGTAAGACTGTGTATCGGACCAACATATACTTCAGGATTTAGGGACTCAGACTGTCTATACCATCAGGAAATGTTGACACAATTCATAGCTACCTCTCAATGCTTCATATGAACCCCTATACCTACCAGGGTACTACATGATATAGGTAACTTTGAACATGACTACTTAGATTCCCTGGAAAATCATGGAAACAGATCTATCCTTTCATTGTCAATTTGCGTGCCCTAGGTAAGACACAAGAAAGGTTTGAAAATGTATTTTCAAACATTTACTGAAACAATCATATTCTTGTATAAAACGTATGAACTGCGATTATTAGGCAGATGAAAATAAGTATGGTAACCAGCATTATAAGAATGGTAAAAAAGATAAACAATTAAACTGTGATAATGTCACTGTGTTGGTACACTATTATCTGTTAATACCTTCACCATGAAGAGCATAGTGGGAGTATCCTTTGCCAGATCATTTGGGATAGCTTGACCCCCCCCCCCATACCCGACTAGGATGTACCAGAAAGCCAGGAAGCTGGTCTGGTGTAGTGCAGGATGTCATCCTTTGCAGAATAGATGTCAAAATCAGCTAGGTTTCTTCTCATCACACAACACCCATGGAACCACAAAGGCACCCCTGTTTCACTGAGGAGGAGCTAAGGGTCATGGTGGAGGAAATTATGAGGGTAGAGCCACAGCTTTTTGGAGCACAGGTGCAGCAAATATCTATAGCAAGAAAGATGGAGATATGGCAGAGAATCGTGGGCAGGGTCAATGCCGTGGGACAGCACCCAAGAACAAGGGACAACATCAGGAAGAGGTGGAACGACCTACAGGGGAAGGTACATTCCATTGCAGCAAGACACCAGCTCGCCACACAGAGGACTGGCAGTGGACCCTCACCTCCTCCCCAACAAGTCACATCATGGAAGGAGTAGGTACTGGCAACACTGCATCCTGAGGGACTTGCCGAAGTTGGCGGAGGACTGGACACTGTTAAGTCAACTTTCAACAGTCATAACCCCCCATACCTGCATGCCATCAAATATCCTCACCCTCACTCCCATCACTCTACCACATCCCACACACTCCACCAACACATCTCACTAATCCCAATGCCAGGCCCTGCATGCTGTACCAATGCATGGGCACCCCTCCCAGCCCAGCATGGTCACTCATCATTAAAGCATGCACAGCATAGGGAAACTAACATAACCACAATACACCAACATACACAAGTAAAAGCTGGGAAGCTACAGGGGTACAAATGTCATACTCTTGAAGCATAATACATCATGTACATCCCCACAGGTACCCCAGTCAATGTCACTGGAGAGGAAGTGCCTCCACTATCCAGTCCCCCAACAGAAGAGGCCCACAGTGATGACAATAACTCCGGACTTCTGGATCTGGATGACATACCTGGCCCATCAGGGACCACTGGACAGCCGGTCCCCCAAGACCACCACAGAGCCTCCCACATCAGGAACCAACACCACAGGACCCACCCAGCGTACCCACAACTCTGTCCCCAGGACACATCAATCAGCAGTGTGCGCACCTGTACGGGGACCCCAGGCCACACCTTGCACACAATCAGGGACCTGGGGTCAGGGTCAGTGGGCACACCGTTCAGGGGACAGAGGCACAGGCCAACAGGGACACTGGGAGGACTGCTGTGTGCCAGGGGAGGACAGGAGCAGGGAACTGACTCTCCAGGAGGCACCCTCCAAGATCCTGGTAGCCTACCAACATTTCCAGGACACATTGGGCCAGATCCTAGACAACGTGCAGGAGAACAGGTGGCTGCAGGAGGGACAGAATCAGGGAGGACTTGCAGGCCGTTAACAACACCCTGATCTCCATAGCAGGTGTGCTGGCAGACATGGCCAACATCATGAGGGTGCACACCAGGGGGCCCCTACCACTATTGAGTCATCTGAACAGCCCCCCACTTCCGCTATTGGTCAGGAGGCCCGACCACATGACTCACAGGCCACCAGCACCCCTCCCCCTGCAGAAAATGAACCACCCCTCAACCATTCCCTGTGACCCAGACAAAAGCCAGTGACACTTGCCAAGACCATAGCCAGGAAATTAGACTCTCCTGACTGTCCCCCTTGTGTTCCACTCTTGTCCACCTTGAACTGCCATTGCTCCCCCTCCTATGTCTCCATGGGCACTGCACCTGTGCTACAAATAGACTCAAACAATACCCCGGACTTTCCTCCATCATCACCCCATTACATTGCACTTTCCCCCCTATATTTTACCATAACAATAAACACCCTTGGAGAAAACTATATTACTAATATTTCATGTATTGCAAATTTGTATTTAATGAAACAGCTACAACCATTGCAAATGAACTGCACATAGAATGAGCATAGAATGAATGACCTGTTGCTGGCCATTGTGATCACATCAGGGCAATGCTGTCATATCACAAACACCTGTAAAATGAATATCCATAGGTAACAGTAAGTAGGGGAAAGAAGTGGGTAATGCCAGCATGTCAATGCCACACAGAATACAACAATAGTTATAGAAATGTGAAGTTGCACTGGCTCACCTGTGTGTCATTGGAAGTACTGGCGGATCACCAATGTTATGTTGTCCACATTCTCATCCTCTGCCTCCTCATCCTCATTGTCCTCAGGGTCCATTGCTGCCACAGGGGCATCTTCAGTCTCCTTCCCCTGAAGACAAGGTACATGGCGTCTGAGGGCCAGGTTGTGCAAAATGCAGAATGCCACTACTATCTGGCAGACCTTCTCGGGTGAGTAGCAGAGGGATCCACCTGTCAGTTGGAGGCACCTGAACCTGGCCTTCAGGAGGCCAAAGGTCCTCTCAATGATCCTTCTGGTTCACCCATGTGCCTCATTAGAACGTTCTTCTTCCCTTGTCCTGGCATTCCTCACAGGGGTCAGCAGCCATGATAGGTTTGGGTAACCAGCGTCACCTGAAAATATTGAGGGACATGATTTAGCCACACACTATCCTATATGGCCAACAGCATGGGCATTGACTAACATATAGTGAGTGGGGGCCAAGGCTCACCTATTAGCCACCCCCCTGTGCCTCTGTAATTGGGCCATCACAATTTGGGATGCTGCTAGTCCTTCATACAAAGGCATCATGCACCTACCCAGGATACTTAGCATTGACGTAGGAGATGTACTGGTCCACCAGGCACACCATCTGCACATTCACAGAGTGGAAACTCTTACTATTCCTGAACACCTGTTCATTTTGCTGGAGGGGGACAAATGCAATATGTGTTCTGTCAATCGCCCAAATTATATTGTGGATATGTCCTATTGCATAAAACCCTGCCTACACAATGACCAAATCCTCCACCTGGGGGAAGGCAATGTAGCTGCACATGTGTTTTATCAGGGCAGACAAGACATTGGCTGTCACATTCCTGCTGACAAGCCCTCTGTCACTTGGAAAGAACCAGTTGCCAGGAAATGGAGCACTAATAGAACTTGCACAAAAGGGGGTTCCCAGTCGGATAGCTGAGATTAGGTCAGGTCCCAGCTGGGCACAAAGCTCTGTGATTGTGGCCCTTTCCAGTCTATAGGTGAGTGTAATGTGCCTGTCCTCCAGTGTAGCCAAGTCCACCAGGGGTCCGTGCACAGGGGTATGTCGCCATCTACTATTCATCTGCAACAGTAAGTATCTAAGGGACACAGGAGTTAGTAGGCTGTCACATTTTAAACAACTATACCACAACAGGAGTCCACATCGTGCAAACATGTGTGGGGACAGTATTATTTAAAAGTATGTGCACATATATCCTGTGACACATGAATAATTGATAGGCCTGTTAACCCCCCCTGAAATGGCGACCACCTGTCTTGTGTGGAGGGACAGTTGAAAGGGAGGTAATTCAGCTGACGCTTTGCGTTGTGGCGGTAGGTGGTCCTAATCCGCTGTGCATTTCCTTTTTGGTTTATATTGGGCCTTATGGTGTACAGTGGCCAATGGGGATCTATGCCGGCGGTGACGGTATGCACCGCCGCAGACGTGACTGCCATTTTCTCAATCCTCACTTGTTTCCTGACCTTCCATAGGAGAGGACCTACACTGCATTTGCTGCTGTGACCTGTGTCTGGAACCTACTATGGCCCGTGTGACTGGGAAAGGGCCCCAGCCTTTAATTTGGAGGAGTTGGAGTGACTGGTGGATGGGGTCCTACCCCAGTACGGACTGCTGTCTGGGCTTCCAGACCAACAGGTGAGTACACTGTGGGCACAATGCATGTGGCATGAATGCATGGAGTTGTGTGTGAAGGCATCATTTAAGAGGGGTCGGTGGATGTCCTCTTGGTGGTGTACATGTTGTGCACTGGGCTATGTGTGTGCCAATGGTGATGCAAATGGGTATGGTGGGCCATTTGTGTGACAGGCTGGACTGTTTGTCTAATGGTGTTTTCCTGTCTGTATTGCATCTGCAGGTCAGCGCCCATCAAAATAAGGGGATGTGGCATGCCATCGCCAAGGAGGTGCCGACCCGGGGGGTCTATGCAGGCAGAGAACCCACTGTCAGAAACGGTGGGAGGACCTGAGATGCTGGGTACAGAAGACCGCAGAGGCCCAGCTTGGGATGGCCTCCCTGTGAAGAAGGGGTGCCCATCAGACCCTGACCCCCCTGATGGCCTCCATACTGGCGGTGGCCTACCATGAGCTGGATGGGCCCTTGAGGGCATCACAGCAGCCACAAGGGGGTGAGTACAGTGGCTATCATTACAACTTATGGCTGGTGGGGTAGTATCTGGGTGGTGGTTGTGTGTCCTTGGGTGCCCCTAGGCCAGGCTAGACATAGCAGTGTAGGTCCTCTGATGGGTAAGGGTTTGAATGTAAGATACTGCTTACCTAGCTTGTTAGTATTCACTTCTGGACAGGGCTGCATGGGTCCAGGTGTGCTGCAGTTGGCGGTGTGTGCCCCTCCTCATTCCTTGGTGACTAGCCATTTCACTGGTAGTGCAATGCATAGTGCGTAGGCCTGTTCCCTGTGTGTGAGGGTGCTGTGTAC
This sequence comes from Pleurodeles waltl, assembly GCF_031143425.1. NCBI lineage: Eukaryota > Metazoa > Chordata > Amphibia > Caudata > Salamandridae > Pleurodeles > Pleurodeles waltl. The sequence continues at coordinate 88,628,550 of NC_090442.1, read as the reverse complement.
GCCAATGATGGTGTTGGTTCAGTCATTGACCCAGTGTATTGTTTGTGTCTCTCCTGCCCCTTTCTTGTTTTGTCATCCTGTCCTTATGTGTATTAGCATCAACTGGTGGAGGAGCAGAGGCACTGGCGACAGAGGGAGCTACATCCCACAGGACCCTGGAGGCAGAGTCCACCAAAGCCGAGGGAACCAGTGGGATGGAGGACGAGGACAGCACCACAGCAGAGACTGGATGGGACAACACCGACTCCAATACCTCCTCCGATGAGAGCTCCTTGGTGGTGGGGGACACCTCTGAGACCACCCTAGCTGCAGGTACAGCCGCCACCCCCGTACCAGCACCGCCCTCCCAGTAGCTCCTCAGAGAGTTGCCCGTGTCCGCTCATCCAGAAGGGTTGGCATCTCCTTTGCCCCAGGCACCTCAGGCCCTGCCCCAGTGAGCCCTGCTGCCTGAGTGAGGAGGCCATTGACCTCTTGAGATCGATCTCTGTAGGGCAATCAACCATTCTGAATGCCATCCAGGTGCTGGCAGCCAAGATGCAGCAATGCAATGCATTCCTGGGGGGCCCTCATGGTGGATGGGTGCCCAATAGAGATCGATTCTGGCTCTGGCCTCCTCTCTGATGGCAGCCATTGTCCCTGTTTCTACCGTCCCCACTCCAACTTCCACTTCACAGTTCATTCTCCTGAACCTCAACCCATCCCAAGCACACAGGGAGACGAGAATGCACACAAGCCAACACACAAGAGTGGCGCAGGCAAACACAATCACCACACTTTATCCCACAGGCACTCACACAAACACCATTCACTTGCAGGCACAACAACATCCACTGTCTCCACTGTCTCCCCCTCCTCCTCCTCCACCTCCCACCCAGTTACATCCACACTTACAACAGCATGCACTACATCAATATCCACTTCCAGCATCATCATCACACCAAGCAGAACATACACCTCACTGGTAGACACCTCCACAACATCCATGCACATGTCCCCTGTGTACTCTCCCACCATGTCTGTCCCCCCCTTAAAGGACACAAACGCAAGCACTCATACACCCAACAGCCATCCGCCTCACAACAGCATTCAGCCCATGCACCTGCACCCAAATCCAGCAGACATACACCTCCGACGACCACTCCCTCATCCTCCACTCCCATTACTCCTCCCCCCCCAATGTCCCTAAAAAGCTTTTCCTTTCCATGATTCCTCTTCCCTACCCCCCCCCGCCCTGCACATATGGGCAGGGTAACAAGGACACAGCCCAGCACATCAGTCCACGGGGACAGTGGTAGCACCACCTACTCATGGTGGTAGGGATACCAGACCAACAACACTGAAGGGGAAGGAGGCAGCACAACCTGGGTTGAAAGGGAAGAGTCCGGCACCAGCTGTGAGGAAGGGAAAGGAGCCTGCACCAGCTGTGAAGAAGGCGAAGGAGCCTGCACCAGCTGGGAAAAAGGGGAAGGAGCCTGCACCACCAGGCAGAGGGGGGGAAGAGCCCATCCACCCCTGCCAGGAAGGGTAAGGGAACCCCAACCCATGACCAGGAGGAGAAGAGGCACTCTACGCCAGCGGAAGTTGTCAGCCAATCAACGCCACCACCACCAGATGTCACAGGGCCCCACCGCCAGCCGTGGATGTGCTGCCATCATAGAGTGCAGGAGCTGCCCAGGAGCCTCCCCCAACCACCACAAGCATGCAGCCATCATAGAGTGCCTGCATCACCTAGGAAGAAGGGGAAGGAGCCGGCACAAGCTGTGAAGAAAGGGAAGGAGCCTGCACCAGCTGGGAAGAAGGGAAAGGAGCCTGCACCAGCTGGGAAGAAGGCGAAGGAGCCTGCACCAGCTGGGAAAAAGGGGAAGGAGCCTGCACCGCCAGGCAGAGGGGGGAAGAGCCCATCCACCCCTGCCAGGAAGGGTAAGGGAACCCCAACCCATGACCAGAGGAGAAGAGGCACTGTACGCCATCGGAAGTTGTCAGCCAATCAACGCCACCACCACCAGATGTCACAGGGCCCCACCGCCAGCCATGGATGTGCTCCCTGCCCAGGAGCCTCCCCCAACCACCACAAGCATGCAGCCATCATAGAGTGCAGGGGCTGTCCAGGCGCCTCCCCCAACCACCACCAGCATGCAGCCATTACCACCGGTGGACGCCATGTAGTCCACCCTCCAGGGGCTACTGTGCGGGCTGCCCCCTCCAGAATCAGTGGGAAAGACACCCACTCGAGAGACTGTGGCCTTGCACTCCCAAGGACCAAGAGCTCAGGGCATGTTGCCCCCTCCAGAACCAGTGGGCAAGACACCCACTTGAGAGACAGTGGCCTTGCACTCCCCAAGACAAAGCAAAGGGCATGTTGCCCCTCCAGAGCCAGTGGGCAAGACACCCACTCGTGAGACTGTAGCCTTGCACTCCCTCTGACAAAGAGCACAGGACATGTTACCCCTCTAGGACCAGTGGGCAAGACACCCACTTGAGAGACTGTGGCCTTGTACTCCCCAGCACAGTGATATGGGCATTTTGCCCCCTCCGGAACCAGTGGCAAGACACCAACTCGAGAGACTGTGGCCTTGCACTCCCCAGGACAAAGAGCACAGGGCATGTTGCCCCCTCCAGGCCCAGTGGGCAAGACACCCACTCGAGAGACTGTGGTCTTGCACCCCCTCTGCACAGTGATATGGGCTTGTTGCCCCCTCCAGAACCAGTGGGCAAGACACCCACTCAAGAGACTGTGTCCTTGCACTCCCCAGGACAAAGAGCACAGGGCATGTTGCCCCCTCCAGAACCAGTAGGCTTGTTCCTGCATCCAGCTGAGGTGACTGCCTATTTGACAACTGATGCCCCTGCAGTGTTCTATCTGGATTTGGGCAGGATTCGAGTTGGGCCTTGGACTGTGCCCTGTGGCCATGTGGGCCCTTTGAACTATGGACTGGGCAGTGCCACTTTTTTATACAAGTGTACATATCTGTTTCATGGCCAAATTGGGTTATTAATTTTGAAGTTGAACTGATTGCAATCATTTTCGTAAATTCCTGTTGTCCTTGCATTATTCTGCAGATTTTTAGCGTCAAATTGTTTTTGTAATGCATCTGGTTGTGTGTGTCGGGTGTGTGTTGTAAGTGTGTGTTTCACTCTCTTTTTACTCCCACCCACCTTTGTGTGCTAGGCAGCAGTACTCACTGTCATCGTCTTCGCCGGCATTGGTGTTCCAGGTGGAGCATAATGTAGAAGATCATGGCAAATCGGGTTTGTTTGACTTTTTTTGTTGTTGGTACCACCCCAGAAAATTAATTTGATGGGTGAAACTTTGTCTTCTGACTGGCTGTAGGGGGCTACCACTGTGGTGACTGTTGTTCCCCCCTGGCGGTTGGTGTAGTACATTGGCTGTCTATTGGAGATATCACCGCCATGGTCATAATTTGGCGGTAGTTACCGCCAGCGGCCACTTTATCACCTACCGCCAGGGTCGTAATGAGGGCCTATATGTCTGTTATTTTGGAGCAGTCTCCAATGACATGATACAGGTGCATTGCCTTCTGTGTGCATAGTCTTGGAAGGAGTGTACAGACTACATGGCAGCAATGCTTGCAAGAAATAGGTTTCATGTACAGTGTCTTCTCAGTACATTATTGCATGAGTGTAAAACCATGTTCAAAGACGCCATCAGAAAAAGAGGGCAAGCAAAAATGTGTGACATACAATGGAGGCTCTGTGTGGGCCCTATCGTGTCTCACCACACCCTCCCATTGGCCGTGAGAGATTCAAACTCAAACCTAAAATTAAATGTTAAAAGCCTAAAGTATTAGTATTACATGGATACATATGTAAAATGTAATGAACTATAATTATAGATTATGAAATGAAGATGAAATCCATATTAAAAACATGACAATAAAAAGTCATTAAAAATAATAAACACAAATTGCTTAAAAACAAGGTGTCAAAACAAAATGTAGGAGGCGCCTTTGGTGTTTCTGTGTCCAGACTCAGAAGGGTCCAGGAAGAAACCCACATCCACAAATAGCAGATCCCTGCACCCTGAGAAGCAAGTTCCAATGAGCAGACATGGTCAAATCAGACCGCCTCTGCAGATGCTGAAGGCATGACAGCCACTTGTACAACCGCTGCATTAGAGCCTGAGCCGAGGAATCCAGGTGTCAAAACATCTATATCAATAAAAAGTAATGGCTCATAGTATGCATCCTGCAGCAGTTGCAGCCTCATAGTACAGTACTGAAGGTGGGTCCCCAACGAACACACATGAAGATTCATGTCATATATTGAACTATTTGCGTAGGAAGACACAAATGCAGTTCACACTTGAAAGGGTGCAACAGCTAGGGAAGCAGGCTACAAACATTGGAACCGAACAGGTCCAAAGGACAAAGAACAGTTCAATTTCAGATCTTGGACAAAAGACTCCCCAAAGTACTGTATCATGCATTTGAAATACAGCAGAATGTGCAACAGATTCATCACCAAGTGGAACATCCATTGATGAGCAACAAAAATAGAGTCAGAATATCAATGGCTGGGAATAATCTCCAAAATCACTTGAGAACAAAGAGTGTAGAAGGGATAACATCACTCTAAATGCGTTCTGGAACTTGCTGGCAGATCTAATCCCCTTGTATCTGAAGCATTAAATATTCAGTGAGCAAGTTCACCAAAATGCTTCAGCAAGATGTTCTGCAATAGCAATTGGACTACAGAGAAAGACCTTGCAACCTGAAGATTAAAAGTTTCTTGAGCAGATGTTAAAGCAACGTCTTTCTGAAACAATAAGGCTTTCAGTCAGCTCGGCTTATCAGCTCAGCTTATCAAAGTTAACATTAAAAATAGGGATGGAAGGCCATACTGTAAGGGAATTTCCCTAACCATGTGTGTGGATGGAAATAACATTCTATTAGAGCAGGAGACAGCCCTAGAAACCATCATCACATATGGGACTCACAGTTTTTTGGTCATTCAGGACTAAATAACTCCTATTTGAGAGTAATTTGAACAATGGCCGCATACAAGAAAGTGGTGTGCCTTTCAGATAACACACCAAATTGGCCATGTATGTATTGTACATGCCATGGACTGTCACCTCTTTACAAAATAATAAATGGCTGACTAAAGTTTCACATTTGTTTTCACTAAGGAAGACTTCAGTTTCTGCCTGCCATTTGCAATCAAAAGGTGACATCCAGGACTCGTGAACAAAACCCTCCCTCATATTTTCCTATGTGCCTACTTGAAAATGTTTCAGCCAAGATGTAAACTGAAATGTAGAAATTGGTAATTATATGAAGCCATTTATCAACCACACAGCATACTGTGTTTCATGTACTGAAAAGGGTAGTTTTCTAAAAGCTCAGACTTCAACATTGTATAAGTTGCATCTTTTTTAGCCCTCAGTTGCTGTGTGTGTGTTCAATTAAATGGCAAAAACAACTGTTTCCTTTAAATATTTCCATGCATACAGTTTGATTATAAAACCTGCAATGTCCAACGCCTTTGTGTAATTGATCTTAACTGATTTTGCCCATGCTGTAAGAGAGACAAGCCAGTCTGTATGTTACTGAATGCAGATGATACAATATTGTTCAAAGAATAAATCTGAGTCGACAGTGTAAGCATGCCATTATCCAAAACAGCAAATGCTTTTTCCAAATTTTCCTTGTCAATTTGCTTTAATCATTCAGTAGTATCTTGCTGAGAAATAATCCACATCCCATTGTAAATGGTGTATAGGAAGCGTTTTGAATGTGGTGATCTAGGACCTAACAAGAAATCTAGCAAATCCATGTCATCAGAGATGAGAGGCAGGTGTTCCTTACTCCAGCTAATGTGAATTGGTTTAACAATTGCAGTCATAACTTCCATTCGCTACAGGTGGTAACAATCTCTGAATTCTGTGACCCAGAAGTGGTCATTCAAGGGAGTAGTGGCCTGCCTGTGATTAGATAGCTGACCCCCTGCTTTCCACCCCAAGAAGCAAGGATACATTTGGCAGAGCTGCACCCACACCTCAGATCCCTAGACAGAACAACATCAGAAGAAGAAGAAGGACTTCCCTGCTTGACCCCTGACCTGTACCTGGCCACTGCACTCTGAAGAACTGCACCAGCTGTACACTTGGGCTTCACCACTAAAATGACTTTGCCTATCTTCAACTGGTTCAAGTAGGGACTCCCTGCTTGCTACATGTACAAAATAGCTAAGAAGAGTGCCCTGCATCGAAACCTGAAGGAACTGAGCAGCTGACCAGTGGCTCACTTGTGATTTTGAACCAGGTACATGCTGGGAGTTGGAGTCCTATCCCTCAAGGAGCAACTCAGAGATTCTGGAGCTTTGGGGTGAGCAGTGGACTCATAAGGGACCGTCTAAAACCTTCTGGAAGAAGATACAGAAGTTTGGAGAAGTTCGGAAAATGTTTGGAAAAAAGCTTCATAAAGGGACCTTTGTGGTGGGTAAAGCTGGCTTACCTCACCTACAACCCAGCCTGACTTCCAGGCCCATCCCGCTGAAATGCTCAGGAGCCCCAGACTTCGAGGACTTCAACAGGGGCTCCTGGAAAGGCGATCCGACAACCTCGCATTGAAATCAGCTTGCTGTGGAGGGTTGATCCCCATCGGAAGGAAAAAGCTAAACAAAAAGTAAAGCATTGACCCGGATTTCCCGTTTAGTGTATCCGAGGAGGGTTCCAGGGACTTCATCCCGCTGAAGAAAAACTTCAAGAAAAAGAATAAGGGCCTCATTACCAGTTTGGTGGTACCTGGACCGCCATGTTAGCAATCATACCAGCAACAGCCCGGCGGTCAAGACTGCCAAATTATGACCATGGCGGTCCTTCCAACAGTTTACAACTAATACACCCCCCATACCACCAGTGTGATTATGCCGCCTTGGACGGTGGTAGGTATCTTCAGAATGGAGGGACCATGTTACCGCCAGACAAATTACAAGGCTGCACACTGCCAACCTTTCTGCCGTGGTCACACTGCCACCAAATCTCTGGTGGAAACAAACTCAATAAAAGGAGACACTCATCTTCAGGAAAACAGACACTTTTAGAGCCGCCATGGAACCAGAACTCAATGTCCTCCCACTGTTTCTGCTCAAACTATGACTCCTGAACCAGTGACAATGAAGACAACAACCGTAAGTACAGCCACCTCGCAGACACTGGGGGAAAAGCCATTAGAACACACGCACACATAACACGCATGAAACCACACACCAGTACCAACACACAAACACAGCTACATACACAAACCACACACATGCACATCAAAAATACACACACCATGGCTGTTAGAAATGGGGTCTTTGGTTGACAGTCAGGTTACCCCCTGTTCAATCAAGGACCCTACATATAGTCAGGGTAAAAGAGAATCTCCCTCAGCTAACCCCTGATTACCACCTTGGTAGCTTGGCAGAGCAGTAGGCTTAACTTCAGAGTGCTAGGTGTAAAGTATTTGTACCAACACACACAATAACTTAATGAAAACAAAACACAGGTTTAGAAAAATAGGAAATATTTATCTAAACAAAACAACAAAAATCCACAATACACAAATCAAGTTATCAATTAAAAAGCAAAAAGAGTCTTTCTGTAGTTTAAAACACACACTAACACTGTTAGCATGAAAATGTACCTAGGGTGCGTAAAAAATAACCCGCAGGGGTGAGTATGCGTCTTAAAGGGCTTGCAATGCGTTGATTTCACTCATGAGCGAGAACTTGCGTCGTTTCTCCTTTCGTCGGGTCGGAGCTCTTCGTTTATTCTCTCCACAGGAGACCGATGCGTCAATCGGGTCAGCACTCTTGGGTCCGGGCAGGCCTTGCATTGCTTTTACACGCCCAGCGGTGTGTGCATCAGAAATCCACCGCACGATGATCTGAAAACCATGTAGCACGGGTTGGGATCTCCCAGCCTCCGCCAGCGATGGTGCGCGTTGTTTCTCCCACTCCATGCGTCGATTCTTCAGTCGCGTTTCCGGCGAGTGGCGATTTTCAGCCACGGAGCCAGCGGCACATTGTTTCTTCAGCCGCAGATCGGAGTTGCGTCGATCTTTTCCCCGCACGGCGCTCTATGCGTGGATTTCCTCCTCTTAGACTGTCAGCTTCTCCTTTCAGGATCCCAGGAACTGGATGGGCACCACAGGGCAGAGTAGGAGTCTCTCCACAGACTCCAGGTGCTGGCAGAGAGAAGTCTTTGCTGTCCCTGATACTTCAAACAACAGGAGGGAAGCTCTAAATCAAGCCCTTGGAGATTTCTTCTCAAGATGGAAGGCACACAAAATCCATCCAGTCTTTGCCCTCTTACTCTGGCAGAAGAAGCAACTGCAGGATAGCTCCACAAAGCACAGTCCCAGGCAGGGCAGCTCTTCTTCCCCAGCTCTTCAGATCTTCTCCAGGCAGAGGTTCCTCTTGGTTTCCAGAAGTGTTCTAAAGTCTGTGGTTTTGGGTGCCCTTCTTATACCCAATTTCTCCTTTGAAGTAGGCCTCCTTCAAAGTAAAGTCTGTTTTGAATGTGAAATCCTGCCTTGCCCAGGCCAGGTCCCAGACACTCACCAGGGGGTTGGAGACTGAATTGTGTGAGGGCAGGCCCAGCCCTTTCAGGTGTAAGTGACCACTCCTCCCCTCCCTCCTAGCACAGATGGCTCATCAGGAAATGCAGACTACACCCCAGCTCCCTTTGTGTCACTATCTAGTGTGAGGTGCAAACAGCCCAACTGTCAAACTGACCCAGACAGGGAGTCAACAAACAGGCAGAGTCACAGAAATTGTATAAGCAAGAAAATGCTCACTTTCTAAAAGTGGCATTTTCAAACACATAGGGGGTCATTCTAACCCTGGCGGTCCGAGACCGCCAGGGCTAAAATGACGGAAGCACTGCCAACAGGCTGGCGGTGCTTCCTGGGCCATTCTGACCGCGGCGGTAAAGCCGCGGTCAGAAAACCGGGTCCGGCGGTTTCCCGCCGGATTTCCCCCGGTTGCCCAAATCCTCCATGGCGGCGCTGCAAGCAGCGCCGCCATGGGGATTCTGACCCCATTCCCGCCAGCCTGTTTCTGGCGGTTTTTACTGCCAGGAACAGGCTGGCGGGAACGGGTGTCCTGGGGCCCCTGGGGGCCCCAGCACTGCCCATGCCACTGGCATAGGCAGTGCAGGGGCCCCCTAACAGGGCCCTAGTATGCTTTTCACTGTCGCACACCTGTAACACCGCCAGCTCCATTCAGAGCCGGCTTCAGTGTTGGAGGCCTCTTTCCCGCTGGGCCGGCGGGTGCTATTTTGGCTAGCGCCCGCAGGCCCAGCGGGAAAGTCAGAATGGCCCTAGCGGTCTTCCGACCGCAGAGCACCCATATGGCGGTTCCAGCCAGGCGGGCGGCAACCGCCGCCTGCCGCGGTTGGAATGAGGGCCATAATATTAAAATCAACTTTAATAAAAGATATAGGCCCGCATTACAACATTAGCGGTAAATCCCGCTTACCGCCATGCAGAAGACTGTCAACACACCGCTGCGGCGGCGGAAATCAGCTACAGCTATTATGACACACAGGCCTGAAACAGCCAAAATCCAGACACCCACACAAGTCCGCCACACCAAAGGTCAGTGATAAACTGGTGAAAACAAAACCTCATACAATATGTATTAGCACACGTGAACAAATGTAATTACATTTTTTTTTTTAAACAATTTTTTAAATGACATAGAGTAACTGAAATCTCATATTTACCAACAATACAATAACATAACAAGCCAACACACAAAGTTACGAACTTGATACCCCCCTAATGTTAAAGTTCCAAGTTGAATAGTCAATTTCCCAACGAAACTAAAAGTCCACTATGAGTTCCACTAAATGATCCACAATTTATTCCATCCGTCCAATATAGTCCTTTCAAAATTGGTTCCTCCCAAAAGTTACCACTTCCAGTCATCCATCGTCGTCAACACGTGTTTCATCCGGGGAGTGCCCCTGGATTTCATCAGGACCTCCTATAATAATATTTCCATAAGTAATGTTACAGTATACAACTAATACGTAACAATCCTGATTACATTACAGAAATTATTGTGATATGATGGACTATTATACAGTGGGAACCACATTTACAAAGTAATTGTGTCACCATTGCTCGTGAAACAGACCCATATTAGCAGTCAATTTAACTGAGAAGGCACATATATCATGTCCTTTAATAGTTTAATATTATGGCAAGATATACGAGGGACAGACAAGATGGGTTCTCATATTTTATAATTTTGAAAGACACATATATAGTTCAGTGTTATTTGCCTATTTATGAGAATCATGGAGAGGAACTAGTAATGCAGACATAATATGTGTAGCACCGACGGTGAATAACATAGTCCGCTTTTGATTTTTATTATCTCAGAAGTCGAGACGCAAGTCTATTTAGTCTGTTCTATCTTTCTGGTTGAGGATATTGACAATTAGGTGAGTTTATAGATGTAGATATAGTAGCAGTGATATATTGTAAGAGTTCTAGAAGGAGAATGTAATACTTAATATGTAATATTTATGAATACTTACCTATGTTTCAGCTGGATATATTAAAGGCTTTGGAATTACAGGGAACAATAATAAGCATATTCACAACTCGATTAGATTTTGAAGGTACGATTAATTTGAGACATTTAATTATACATTTGGGTTTGTAATGGAGATTATTTGGGTGTTTGGGAATGTATCACATTCACCCCTGCTGCACTCAGTGAGGAGACAATTGACCTCCTGAGACCGATCACTGTTGGGCAGTCTACCATTCTGAATGCCATCCAGGGTGTAGAGAAGCAGTTGCAACAAACAAATGCATACCTGGAGGGCATTCATTCTGGCCAGGCAGCCCAACAGCGAGTGTTAAAAATGGGATTTTTGGTTGGCAGTCAGGTTGCCCTCTGTCAAAACAAGAACCCTCACTCTAGTCAGGGTAAGTCACACACAATCCAAAATCAGCCTGTGCTCACCCTCCGGTAGCTTGGCACGAGCAGTCAGGCTTAACTTAGAAGGCAATGTGTAAAGCATTTGTGCAATAAATCATACAACACCATAGCATAACACCACAAAAATACACCACACAGTGTTTAGAAAAATATATAATATTTATCTGGGTATCTTCAGGTCAAAACGATCAAAGTTGCAATACGAATTTGTAAAGATATCACTGAAAAGTGATTGAAAGTGTCTTAAGTCTTTAGAAAGTAAACAAAGTCTCTTTCAAGCACAAAGTACCTGGTTTCTGGTGGAAAATCTCCTCAGAGGGCCACAAGGGAAGAGGTGCGTGGAAAACGGGTGTGTGCGTCGATTTCTCCCCAGCACACACGGACCTGCGTCGTTATTTTCCACGCGGGGAAGTCGGGCGTCGTTTTCCAGCGCGCAGACAGTCTCTTTCTGTGGATCGCGGGGATTACCAGATGTCCCGGGTCTGTGCGTGGATTTTCCTGCTTGTTCTCCGGCTGCGCGTCGATCTGCGGGGCTGCGCGTCGAAATTACGATCTCACGGCAGGCGTCGCATCGATTTCTCCTCTAGACTTCGATCTGCGGGGCTGCGCGTTGAAATTACGATCTCACGGCAGGCGTCGCGTCGATCAGCGTCGGAGTGCAGCGTTTTTCTCGCCGCGAAACAAGCTGTGCGTCGAAATTTTCGGCGCACGGAGCGTCCAAGTAAAAGAGAGAAGTCTTTTTGGTCCTGAGACTTCAAGGAACAGGAGGCAAGCTCTATCCAAGCCCCTGGAGAGCACTTTCACAGCCAGACAAGAGTTCAGCAAGGCAGCAGGGCAACAGCAAGGCAGCAGTCCTTTGTAGAAAGCAGGCAGGTGAGTCCTTTGAGCAGCCAGGCAGTTCTTCTTGGCAGGATGTAGTTTCTGGTTCAGGTTTCTTCTCCAGCAAGTGTCTGATGAGGTAGGGCAGAGGCCCTGTTTTATACTAAGTTGTGCCTTTGAAGTGGGGGGACTTCAAAGAGTCTCTAAGAAATGCACCAAGCCCCCTTTCAGCTCAATCCTGTCTGCCAGAGTCCCAGTAGGGGGTGTGGCAGTCCTTTGTGTGAGGGCAGGCCCTCCACCCTCCCAGCCCAGGAAGACCCATTCAAAATGCAGATGTATGCAAGTGAGGCTGAGTACTCTGTGTTTGGGGTGTGTCTCAGTGAATGCACAAGGAGCTGTCAACTAAACCTAGCCAGACGTGGATTGAAGGGCACAACAAGATTTTAGTGCCAAGAAATGCTCACTTTCTAAAAGTGGCATTTCTAGAATAGTAATATTAAATCCGACTTCACCAGTCAGCAGGATTTTGTATTACCATTCTGGCCATACTAAATATGACCTTCCTGCTCCTTTCAGATCAGCAGCTGCCACTTCAACAGTGTATGAGGGCAGCCCCAATGTTAGCCTATGAAGGGAGCAGGCCTCACAGTAGTGTAAAAACGAATTTAGGGGTTTTACACTACTAGGACATATAACTACCCAGGTACATGTCCTGCCTTTTACCTACACAGCACCCTGCTCTAGGGGTTACCTAGGGCACACATTAGGGATGACTTACATGTAGTAAAAGGGGAGTTCTAGGCTTGGCAAGTACTTTTAAATGCCAAGTCGAAGTGGCAGTGAAACTGCACACACAGGCCTTGCAATGGCAGGCCTGAGCCAGGGTTAAGGGGCTACTGAGGTGGGTGGCACAACCAGTGCTGCAGGCCCACTAGTAGCATTTAATCTACCAGCCCTAGGCACATGTAGTGCACTCTACCAGGGACTTACAAGTAAATTAAATAGTCAATCATGGATAAACCAATCAGTAGTACAATTTACACAGAGAGCATATGCACTTTAGCACTGGTTAGCAGTGGTAAAGTGCCCAGAGGTCAAAAGCCAACAACAACAGGTCAGAAAAAATAGGAGGAAGGAGGCAAAAAGTTTGGGGATGTCCCTGTCAAAAAGCCAGGTCCAACATGACCCCCTACCAGCCTAAAGCCAGGGGAGAACAATCACTATCCTGATGTACTTCCCTGTTTGAGGCGACAGAACAAGGACCCAGGCCCACAACAGCAGGGGCATGCTCCAGTTCTTCGCCTTCCTGACTCCAATTGGATCACTCTGTCCATACTCTCAGGGCCCACTAAGCCAACCCATGGGGAACCTTTCTCCTTACCTGCGGATCCCATCTGTGCAGCACCTAACCTTACTTTGCTCACAGATGTATCCCAGGAGCCGGATAGTACCACCATGACCAACACAGTGGTGTTGCCCACTCTACCCCCGGGGTGTGACACTTGTCCCCTCCCCAGGGATAACTCTGTCCACCCGGACAGCAAGCCACAGTGATTACTGACAGCTGTCAGGGATGAGAGCCAGGCCCCAGGCCTCTCAAAGCTCTCCAACCACAGTGGCTGTGGAGAGTGGGGGGCGGTAGCCCCAGGTGCTGGGCACCCTTTAACCACTCTCCCTTCCACCAGGTCAGGGATGACAGCCTGAACCTGGTCCTCCCCTCTGGGGCTCTGTACCCTCCCTCCTGGAGCGGTACCCCCAGAGTCCAACATGGTCAGGGTGCTTACAGAAGGCGCCCTGTACCATTCCTCCACCAGTGCAGGGCTGTTAACCTGCAACTGGCCCTCCAACCTGGGGTCTGTACCTTCAGGTTGGACTAGGGCCCGGGGTGAGGCTTCCCTCCCCCTGCCCTCCCTTCTGGGGTCCAGCACCCTCCAACTAGGAGTGGCCTCCTCAGAAGACAACATGGTAGGGGCACTGTTACCAGTAGCCCCTCCCTCCAGGTCCGGGGGGACACCCTGAACCTGTTCCAGCCCAGGGTCTGTACCCTCAGACTGGATCACTGCCTGGCAAACCAGGACTTTCTGGGAGGCACACCTACCTCCCACCAGGTCAGAGTTTAACCTCTGCACCTGACCATTCAACTCAGAGTCACCACCCTGAAGTTGAACAATTGCCTGGCACGCCAGGACTTCCTGGAGGGCACACTGACCCTCCACCAGGTCAGAGTTTAACCTCTGAACTTGGCCATCCAACTCAGAGTCATCACCCTGAAGTTGAACAATTGCCTGGCACGCCAGGACTTTCTGGGGGGCACACCTACCCCCCACCAGGTCAGAGTTTAAACTCCGAACCCGGTTATCCAACCCAGAGTCAGCACTCTGAGGTTGGACCACTGCCTGGTACACCAGGACTTTCTGGGGGGCACACCCACCCCCCAACAGGTCAGGGTTTAACCTCTGAACCTGGTCACTCAACTCAGAGTCACCACCCTGAAGTTGAACAATTGCCTGGCGCACCAGGACTTCCTGGGAGGCACACCTACCTCCCACCAGGTCAGAGTTTAACCTCTGAGCCTGGTTTCCCAACCCAGGGTCACCACCCTGAGGTTGAGCGATTGCCTGGCACGCCAGGACTTTCTGGGGGGCACACCTACCCCCCACCAGGTCAGAGTTTAACCTCTGAACATGGTCATCCAACCCAGAGTCAACATCCTGAGGTTGGACAATTGCCTGGCACAGCAGGACCTCTTGGGAGGCACACCTACCTCCCACCAGGTCAGATTTTAACCTCTGAACCTGGGTATCCAACCTAGAGTCACCACCCTGAGGTTGAATCTTTGCCTGGCATGCCAGGACTTCCTGGGGGGCACTCTCACCCCCCACAAGGGACACACCGTCCCCAAGGGCCACACAAGAGTCTGGTTGGCGCAGGTCTCCCGACCTCTGCCCATCCGACAGAGTCTGGGTTTCCCCCAAACCAGAAACGGTTTCACCTGGGTCATTCCTGGGGGGCTCTGCTCTCAGAGCTGTCCCCTGACTCTCAAGGTCCTCCACTGGGGTCTGCAACCCCCTCTCAACCCTATGTCTGGACTTCTGCACCCCCTCACTAGGAGGGGTACTGACAGACACCAGAACTGTTGGGATGCTGGCTACAGTCACCCCCCCAAGTTCTTCTGACACTGCAGGGCTTCCCTCAAAAGATGGCCCTACGGTACAGGCTAGGCTTCCCTCCTGGTGTTCCCTCATGGAACCCTCTAGGACCTGGGACCTACCTGGGACACTACAATCCTTTCCCACCACACTCGGTTGGGAACCACCTAGACCACTCCCTTCAGGAGCACCCCCAAATGCCTCTTCAGACTCTCTGGTACTCACCCAGAAGTCTGCCTCCATTGTAAGTTCCCTAGGGTCAGAGAACTCACACTCCACCTGGTGTTGGCGTAGCTCTGGAAAATAAGGACCAGACATATGCTCTCCAGCAATTACATCACTCTGCCCTTCACATGTATTAACCACAGTACCCTTCACCCAACCACCCAGTAACTCAACCTTGGAAAAGCACTCTACTTCACCATCCTGAGACTGGTGAGACAGTATCTGTCTGTCCCTGACACTCAACCCATACTCTTCTGGGATGTCTCTACACTCTATATCCAGGACGTCCACCGGGGGGAACCCTTTTCTCTGTCACTCTCTGCTAGAGTCAGTAAAGTGTCCCTCCCCCCAGTAGGAATATGACTCTCTGTGCCAGTTCCCCAATCCTTCTCAGGGACCCTGTGCATAACGGGAACTACCTCATACCCTTGAACTGCCTGGGGTGTGTCAACTCCCTTCTTCAAGTTGGGCACCAAATCTCTGGGCTTGTGCCCTTCTTCAGCAGTACTAGATGCAAGATTTTTGCTGCCACCATCTGAACTGGACTCAGCCCTTCCGGCCTCCAGTTTCAGCTCTTTACAGCTCAGCTCTTGAGCTGCAATCTTTTCTTCTTCCAGGGCTAAGAGACTTGCTGCCTCAGCCCTTTCAAGCTGCTCATCTAGCTCTTCCAGACACCGCTCTAGAGCTAGGAGCCATTCATCTCCCACTGGTTCTCTTTCCTCATGTGAGCAATCTTCCTCCTCATGTGAGCAGTCTTCCTCCTCCTGTGCGTAGTCCTCCTCCTCATCTGAGGGGTACTTAGTCATTTGGTTTCTTGCTGCCTCTCTCTCTGCCCATCTTTCCTCCCCCCAGACTATGTAGTGATGGAGCATCTCCGCCTTAGTAGATCTCCTTGCTACAGGAAGGCCCCATTTTCTGCAAAGCTTCCTTAGGTCAGCCTTAGTGAGGTGGTCAGTACGAACAAAGAATGAGTAGGTACACAATCCCATTTTGATAAGATCTTATCAGCAAAAACCAAAATCCAAAGTCCAAAATATCAATAGTATATCCAGGAGGACATCAGAGAACCAAGAGCCAAAAAAGATGAAAAATCAAGTTGACCTTCAACTGTGGGTAGGTAGTGAAATACTTAGCTACTGTATGTCACTGCACAAACACAAGTCCTATCCTCACCGCTGATCACCAATGTTAGAAATGGGGTTTTTGGTTGGCAGTCAGGTTGCCCTCTGTCCAAACAAGAACCCTCACTCTAGTCAGGGTAAGTCACACACAATCCAAAATCAGCCTGTGCTCACCCTCCGGTAGCTTGGCACGAGCAGTTAGGCTTAACTTAGAAGGCAATGTGTAAAGCATTTGTGCAATAAATCATACAACACCATAGCATAACACCACAAAAATACACCACACAGTGTTTAGAAAAATCTATAATATTTATCTGGGTATCTTCAGGTCAAAACGATCAAAGTTGCAATACGAATTTGTAAAGATATCACTGAAAAGTGATAGAAAGTGTCTTAAGTCTTTAGAAAGTAAACAAAGTCTCTTTCAAGCACAAAGTACCTGGTTTCTGGTGGAAAATCTCCTCAGAGGGCCACAAGGGAAGAGGTGCGTGGAAAACGGGTGTGTGCGTCGATTTCTCCCCAGCACACACGGACCTGCGTCGTTATTTTCCACGCGGGGAAGTCGGGCGTTGTTTTCCGGCGCGCAGACAGTCTTTCTCTGTGGATCGCGGGGATTACCAGATGTCCCGGGTCTGTGCGTGGATTTTCCTGCTTGTTCTCCGGCTGCGCGTCGATCTGCGGGGCTGCGCGTCGAAATTACGATCTCACGGCAGGCGTCGCGTCGATTTCTCCTCTAGACTTCGATCTGCGGGGCTGCGCGTTGAAATTACGATCTCACGGCAGGCGTCGCGTTGATCAGCGTCGGAATGCGGCGTTTTTCTCGCCGCGAAACAAGCTGTGCGTCGAAATTTTCGGCGCACAGAGCGTCCAAGTAAAAGAGAGAAGTCTTTTTGGTCCTGAGACTTCAAGGAACAGGAGGCAAGCTCTATCCAAGCCCTTGGAGAGCACTTTCACAGCCAGACAAGAGTTCAGCAAGGCAGCAGGGCAACAGCAAGGCAGCAGTCCTTTGTAGAAAGCAGGCAGGTGAGTCCTTTGAGCAGCCAGGCAGTTCTTCTTGGCAGGATGTAGTTTCTGGTTCAGGTTTCTTCTCCAGCAAGTGTCTGATGAGGTAGGGCAGAGGCCCTGTTTTATACTAAGTTGTGCCTTTGAAGTGGGGGTGACTTCAAAGAGTCTCTAAGAAATCCACCAAGCCCCCTTTCAGCTCAATCCTGTCTGCCAGAGTCCCAGTAGGGGGTGTGGCAGTCCTTTGTGTGAGGGCAGGCCCTCCACCCTCCCAGCCCAGGAAGACCCATTCAAAATGCAGATGTATGCAAGTGAGGCTGAGTACCCTGTGTTTGGGGTGTGTCTGAGTGAATGCACAAGGAGCTGTCAACTAAACCTAGCCAGACGTGGATTGAAGGGCACAACAAGATTTTAGTGCCAAGAAATGCTCACTTTCTAAAAGTGGCATTTCTAGAATAGTAATATTAAATCCGACTTCACCAGTCAGCAGGATTTTGTATTGCCATTCTGGCCATACTAAATATGACCTTCCTGCTCCTTTCAGATCAGCAGCTGCCACTTCAACAGTGTATGAGGGCAGCCCCAATGTTAGCCTATGAAGGGAGCAGGCCTCACAGTAGTGTAAAAACGAATTTAGGGGTTTTACACTACTAGGACATATAACTACCCAGGTACATGTCCTACCTTTTACCTACACAGCACCCTGCTCTAGGGGTTACCTAGGGCACACATTAGGGATGACTTACATGTAGTAAAAGGGGAGTTCTAGGCTTGGCAAGTACTTTTAAATGCCAAGTCGAAGTGGCAGTGAAACTGCACACACAGGCCTTGCAATGGCAGGCCTGAGCCAGGGTTAAGGGGCTACTGAGGTGGGTGGCACAACCAGTGCTGCAGGCCCACTAGTAGCATTTAATCTACCAGCCTTAGGCACATGTAGTGCACTCTACCAGGGACTTACAAGTAAATTAAATAGTCAATCATGGATAAACCAATCAATAGTACAATTTACACAGAGAGCATATGCACTTTAGCACTGGTTAGCAGTGGTAAAGTGCCCAGAGGTCAAAAGCCAACAACAACAGGTCAGAAAAAAATAGGAGGAAGGAGGCAAAAAGTTTGGGGATGTCCCTGTCAAAAAGCCAGGTCCAACAGCGAGCATTTCAGGCTCTGGCCTCTGCACTGATGGCAGCCATTGTCCCTGTGTCCAGCCTCCCCCCTCCAACTTCCTCCACCCAGACCCAATCCCCTGTACCTCAGCCTATCCCAAGCACACCATCAGACCAGCATGCACACACCTCAACACACAAGGGTGGCTCAGGGAAACATAAGCACCACACATCCCACAGGCACTCACACAAGCATCATAACCATGCTCACATACCAACATCCACTGCCTCCACTGTGTCCCCCTCCTCCACATCTCCCTCCTCCCTCCACGTCTCGTCTCCACTCACACCTGCATGAACGACATCTTCAACCACTACCTCCATCACCAGCAAGCCCATCACCACACACTGCTCACGTGCACTCACCACCCCCACTACCATTCACACATCCCTGGTATTCTCTACCAGTGTGTCTGCGAGCCCTCCTCCTAAAGTACACAAACGCAGCCACACACCCACCCAACAGCCATCCACCTCACAACAGCCTACAGGCCATGCACCTTCACCCAAAGTCTGCAAGCGTACACCTCCTACATCCACTACCTCTTCCTCCACTCCCAAACCCCCTCCATGTACCCGTCCCAGAGTGTCTAAAAAGCTTTTCCAATCAAATGTTGTCCTCTTCCCTACACTTCCCCCTGTCCGTCCCCTAGGGCCCACCTTTCCAGGTCCCAACCCAGCACTTCAGCCACCACATCACGGGGCACAGTGGTGCCAGCAATAGTGGGATTTTGGAGTGCGCCAAGCAACAGGGCTGCCAGTGTCCCACAGAGTGAGGGCAAGGACATTCTGCAACCTCCAAAAGTCAAAACGTTGCCCACATCCCAGAGGGAGAAGGCAAAAACACCTGCCACCAAGGGCTCAGGCAAAACAAAAGTGGAAAGTGGCAACACAGCTGCACCACCATCCAAGGTGGGGAAGGCCAAGAAAATCAAGGGAAGGTCCACGTCGACGCCAACCTGCACGGCGGACAAGACCGCCACCAGCACCTCCACCTGCACTGCCACCACAGAGACCGCTGCCAGCACTGCAGACACTGAGCCCTCCACCAGCACCGCAGCCACTGAGCCGGCCACCAGCACCACAGTCACTGAGCCCGCCACCAGCACCACAGTCAATGAGCCCACCACCAGCACCGCCACCACAAAGACCGCCACCAGCACTGCCGCCACAAGGACCGCCAGCCAGCACTGGTGCCACAGAGGCCGCCGCCAGCACCGATGCCACAGAGGCTGCCACCAGCACTGATGCCACAGAGTCCGCCGCAAGCACCGCTGCTACTGACAGCGCCGCCAACACCTTCAGCGGCCGCATGACATCCTGAGCCAGTGACACCACCGCAGACATGGCTGCCATCCCCAGTGGTCAGTTGTCCGAGGCTGGTGGTCAGTTCCAGGAGTCTGGCCAGCTTGCATGTTGCACCACCGTCAGTGGAGTATCACATCCACAACCTCAGTCCTTAGCAGGATGAAGCACTCTTGGCACAAAGCCCCCTCCACAACCAGTGGAGACTGTTATCCACTTGAAAGACTGTGGCTTTGCACTCCCAGGTAAAGCAGTTGGAAAACCACCAACTGGAGAGACTTGAGCGACTGTGGCTTTGCACTCCCCAGGATAAAGCAGTGGGCAAACCACCCACTGGAGAGACTTGAGACTGTGGCTTTGCACTTCCCAGGATGCAGCAGTGGGCAAACCACCCACTGGAGAGACTTGAGAGACTGTGACTTTGCACTCCCCAGGATAAAACAGTGAGCAAACCACCCACTGGAGAGACTTGAGAGACTGTGGCTTTGCACTTCCCAGCATAAAGCAGTGGGCAAACCACCCACTGGAGAGACTTGAGAGACTGTGGTTTTGCACTCGCCAGGATAAAGCAGAGGGCAAACCACCCACTGGAGAGACTTGAGAGAATGTGGCTTTGCACTCCCCCGGATAAAGCAGTGGGCAACCCACCCACTGAAGAGACTTGAGAGACAGTGGCTTTGCACTCCCCAGGATACATCAATGGTCCTGTAGCCCCCTCGTGGAGGTGGTGTCGTGCACTCATCTGGCTGAGGTGCCCCCCCGTCCCTTCCCCCTGAGGTGCCTGTTTCATTTCGATCTGATGCCCCAGCAGTGTTCTCTCTGTTTGGAGTCTGGTATCGAGTGTGGGTGTCGCCCATGCATTTTGGGCCCAGTGGTCCACAGACTATGAATGGTGCACTATCCGGACTTGTATAGTTGGTGTACATAATTGTTTATACTGTATTTCAAGTTTTGATTGATTTTTATTGATTACAATCGTTCAACTTGTTTCATTTTGTCATTGCGTTCTTCCAGGAGGGGTTGAGGGGGTGTAAATGTAATGTTGCAGGATGTATTAGTGTGTAAGTTGTTGTGGGTGAGGGTGGGGGTGGGGGTGTTGCCTGTGTTTGTCACTCTCTTTTCCCTCCCCCTCCCCTGTGTTGTAGGTGCAGTACTCACCGTGGTCGTCGCCACCGTCGTTCGTGCTCCAGGTAGAGGAGCAGGAATACTATCGCAGGGAGTATTTGGAGTTCTGGCTCCATGGCGTCCTGGTTCCTCGTGGGTTGTGTAGAGGTGAGTGTTTTCCCTTCCAAGTCCTGTTTCCGCCATGTTTTTGTTCACGTTGGTGCCTCCCCGGAAAAGGTGGCGGATTGGCCTCTCATAATAGTGTGGGCGGTACATTGTCTTCCGCCTGTCTGTTGGTGGTGACCGCCATGCTGTTTGTTTGTACCGCTGTGGCGGTCGGAGTGTTAAAGTGGCTGTTTATATTGGTGGTTTGCGCCATGGTCGTGATTCAATTGTTTTTTACCTCCGGCCTGTTGGCGGTCTTATCGCCGCTTTAACACCAACCGCCAGGGTTGTAATGAGGGCCATATTCTTAAATTGTGAGCTCAGAGACCCCAAACTCCACATGTCCATCCGCTCCCAAAGGGAATCTACACTTTAATCAGATTTAAAGGTAGCCCCCCATGTTAACCTATGAGAGGGACAGGCCTTGCAACAGTGAAAAATGAATTTAGCAATATATCACTGTCAGGACACACAAAACACATTACTATATGTCGTACCTTAACCATACACTGCACCCAGCCCTTGGGGCTACCTAGGGCCTGCCTTAGGGGTGTCTGACATGTAAGAAAAGGGAAGGTTTAGGGCTGGCAAGTGGGTACACTTGCCAAGTCGAATTTACAGTTAAAACTGCACACACAGACTCTGCAATGGCAGGTCTGAGACACGATTAGAGAGCTACTTATGTGGGTGGCACAACCAGTGCTGCAGGCCCACTAGTAGCATTTGATTTACAGGCCCTGGGCACGCCTGGTGCAGTGTATTAGGGACTTACTAATAAATAAATAATGCCAATCATGAATAAACCAATTACATGCACATTTTGTAAAGGAACACTTGCACTTTAGCACTGGTTAGCAGTGGTAAAGTGCCCAGAGTAACAAAAACAGCAAAATCAGAGTCCAGCACACATCAACAACCTGGGAAACTGAGGCAAAAAGTTAAGGGAGAAGACGCCAAGGATGAAAAGTCTAACAATAGCCAACACACAAGTGCCAACCACACATCAGCCTGCAAAAACACATCGCCGGCACTGGCTAACACACACAAACATAACACCACTGAGTCACAACATGACATCACAACTGCAACTACACAAACAAGTTGGCAAGCCAATACACTGCACACCTACACATGACAACACATACTGACAACAACAGGAAATGACAACTCACAACAAATCAACACCATCACATACCCATACAACATACCATATGTCACATGTCAAAAGTTTGGTCATGTGGGGGTGTCAGTGGTTTTGGGGAGTGCAATGGAGTGGATGACTGAGGGTGTTGTCTGTGTGCATGCCAGTGGTGGGTCTTGTGGTGCTTGTGCTTGCAGTGCCACCCATGTCTGTTGAGGTGGATGCATGGATGTGTGAATGTGTGCTCTGGATGGGTGTGGGAAGAGGGCTTTCGGATTAAGAAGAATTCGATGGAGGGAGAAAGGTAGACAAAGGGTCCATCAGTGAGGAGGCCAGAGCCTGAAAGGATCTCTTGAGGTCAGCCATGGCACTGTGAATAAATACCCTCCAGGAAAGCATTGCTCTGTGGTTCTTGAGCTGCCAGTCCCTGGATGGCATTCACGATGGCTGACTGACCCACAGAGATGGACCTCAGGAGATCAATAGCCTCCTCACAGAGGGCAGCAGGGCTGACTGGGGTAGGGGCAGATGTGCCTACGGTGAAAGAGATGCTCACCTTCCTGTGTGAGCAGGCACGGGCAACTGGGTGGGGATCCACAGGGAGGGCAGTGCTATTCAGGGGGGTGGCGGAAAAAGATGGTGCTGGGGTGGTCCCCGATGGGTCTGCCACCACCAGGGAGTGTGCACTGGAGGAAGATTCAGAAGATGAGGTGTTGGATCTGGTCTCCCCCATGGCACTCCCCTCACCCTCCGTCCCATGGGGTCCCTTGATGTTGGTGGTGCCACCTTCCAGGTTTCTGTGGACTACTGCTTGCCCACTCACCCGACCCCCTTCTCTTCCACCAGACGATTCTAATGCACACAATGAGAGAGAGAGGGAGAGAGAGAGAGAGATATGGGGGCAAAAAGGTTAACATACACCTCCCATTGGCACAGTTTCACATGTACATCTGTCACAATACATACCATGGCCAGGGAATCTCATTTGCAAGGACACATTATCTACATCATGTCATGACATGCCACTACTACCCACACCTGTCTGCTAGCCCTCACACCTACAGCAAAACCTATGCTGGACTGCACTACTAGACTCATCCCCATGATGCCAACTAATGCCCACTTAAGCTGCCAAAGCATGCACTGGATGAACTATCAATACTATGCCTAAATGCACATCTTATCTCTCCATTCACCTATCACCCATTGGATATGTGGCTGACACAACAGAACACTGCAGGCCTCCACAGTGACAACAACTGATTATTCCATGTCCTCTAGAATATGTCCATGACAGTGAAGACAACTCCACTCACTGAGCACATACTAGCTACCTCTCCTTAAACATTGCTAGCCAGTCAGTATAATGCTGCCTTTATGGAGGACAACGCAGATATTGCCAATGCCAATCAGACACCCAAACACTTCACATCAGATGTGTACTATGCGAATGTATGGTTTAGCCATGTGAGTAGTCAGACCCCATCACAGATCCAGATCTGCTGGCACAAAACACATATATCACCAAACTGCTAAGTGCATCCACAATGGGTCATGTACCACATGTAAAACAAACTATCACATCCACTGTGTGCAGTGTCACAACAGATGTACCTCTGAAACACAGAAACCACATCATGAACCACTTCCCATGTTACCACACATGCAGTCATACTAGTTGGACTATGCACTATGACAATTCCACACACACACACACCATACAACAATTGGCTGGCAATCTTTTGCATGCATGAGGTACACATGGACAAACACCACCGCCAGTACACCTAAGACACAACCCACTAGCACATAAGCAGACTGAGGAAACTGATTGCAACAGTTTAGTCACATCAACATGCCATGTGTCATGCAATACCCAAGCCATTCCTACTCAGCCACAACCTAGTAGCCAAGCTAAGCTGTAAGATTCATGGGCCATCTGAAGTATCCCCAACTATCCATGTCGACATGATATAGACAGTCAGTCAGCAATGCAGCAGAGGACAAGCTAGGGTATTGTCATACATACCAAATGCACACCATGGTGACAATGTTTGGGTGCTACTGACACTCACATCCATTGTATGGGCAGGATGGAGTCACACATGTGCCTATGACATTTGTGCTTCTCCATATTACAGATTTGGAGAGGTATGGAACAGGGGGATGTTAATCTACTGCCAGTAAGCATGGGGATACATCTGCGATGGTGCCTATTGAAAATTTCCCAATGTTGATGCACATGTAGCATTAACTACAATGGCACTTTGCCAGGACTGAGGCACCCAATCCCAATTAAGTCCCAGGATCCAGTCAGTACTCACCTCCTTGTTGCTCCTGTGCTGCCCTCCAATGCCCATCCACGGCAGGGTAGGCCACTGCCAAAATGTGGGCAATTAGGTGGGTCAGGGTCTGACAGGCACCCCCCCTCATTGGGAGGAAAAACGTAGCTTGGCCTCTGTGGTCTTCTGGGCCCAGAGTCTCAGGTCCTCCCACCGCTTGTGACAATGGGTGCTCCACTGGGCATGGACCCCTAGGGTCACCACTTGCTTGGCGATAGCACGCCAAATCCACTTCTTCTAATGGGCGTTGACTTGCATGGATGACACAGACAGAAGAAGACAGTCATGTATACTGGCTCCACACCAGCAGCAGTGCACTCTTAACAGCAGAACCATCACATGCCCATACATACCCACCTCACGGTTTGCACGCCTAAACTCTGTGCCTCCTGCATGCATGTACTCCCTGACCAGTACATGCATGCCATTCACCCTCAGACACCCCCCTATCATACATGAGTATGACATTGGGCTCACCTGCTCCTCTGATGCCCATAAAGCTGTCAATAGGACCCCTTATATCAGCTTCTCCAGCTCTTCCTGGGTGAAGGCAGGGGCCCCATCACCTGCAGGCCGTGGCCTTACATCTCCCAGATACAGTACATAGCAGCTTACATAGTGGAGGTCTTGCTTGCTAGAGTGTCTGGAGTCAAGTGAGCAAGGCAGCAGAAAATGGTAATCACGTCCACCGCGTACAGCACCGTCACTGTCTGTGGTGATCGCCATTGGCCCCGGTCCCCCATAGGCAGCAATATTGATCAATGAGGAGTTGCATGGCAGTTGCCACCGTCTACCGACATGACGGCATACACCGGTGGACTTAGGTACTTCCACCTTTCCTGTGCAGTAGGACAGGCGTCTGCCATTTTAGGTACATCTCATGCCTTGATGTAGCAAAATAAGTGCGCCATACACCTCTGTCTGTGGTATGCAGAGTAGGCCTCAATTGTGCCATCATGGTTTGACACATATATCTGACATGCATGACACAGAGACCTTATGTGGCTGCTTGTCTAATGACCAGCACGTCCAGTTATACGTTGGCTGAATGGCCTGTCACCGTATTGGTTAATGGCATGAGTACATACATGCTCAGTGCAGGACGGGTCCGTGTACCGCATATGGAACATGTCACATGTGATGTATGTCAGAAACTATAGATCAGGTATAGCACTGTGTAGCAAGGTGCAGTCCATGCCCTTCAGCATGCCCAATATAGTATGTGTCAGCAGTTTGCGACATGTCTACAGTGTTATGTGTGTGGTATTTTGATATGTTCTGCTAACATGTGTGGTGTCCATATCACATTGTACATTCTTTCTTCTCTATCCTAGATACCCTGTCATGAGGATATTGAGACATGCACCAGTGTACCGTCAGCTAATGGACCTTGCAACCCTGGAGGAGAGGCATATAATTCAAACCTAGGCCCATATTTATACTTTTTGACGCAAAACTGCGCCAACGCAGTTTTGCGCCAAAAAATTTAGCGCCGGCTAACGCCATTCTGAAGCGCCATTCGGGCGCCGTATTTATTGAATGGCGTTAGCCGGCGTTAGCCGACCGGCGCTGCCTGGTGTGCGTGAAAATAAACCACGTACACCAGGCAGCGCCGGCGTAGGGAAAAATGGCGTTTGGGCGTCCAAAAATGGGGCAAGTCAGGCTGAGGCAAAAAAATCGTCTTAACCCGATTTGCGCCATTTTTTTTGGCACCCAGACGCCATTAACATGACTCCTGTCTTAGCAAAGACAGGAGTCATGCCCCCTTGCCCAATGGCCCTGCCCAGGGGACTTCTGTCCCCTGGGCATGGTCATTGGGCATAGTGGCATGTAGGGGGGCACAAATCAGGCCCCCCTATGCCACAAAACAAAATTTAAAAAAATACTTACCACAACTTACCTTAATGTCCCTGGGGTGGGTCCTTCCATCCTTGGGTGTCCTCCTGGGGTGGGCAAGGGTGGCAGGGGGTGTCCCTGGGGGCAGGGGAGGGCACCTCTGGGCTCATTCTGAGCCCACAGGTCCCTTAACGCCTGCCCTGACCCAGGTGCTAAAATCCGGCGCAAATGCGGGTTTTTTAGTCCCGCCCACTCCCGGGCGTCATTTTTGCCCGGGAGTATAAATACGACGCATATGCATCGCAGTCATTTTTTAAGACGGGAACGCCTACCTTGCATATCATTAACGCAAGGAAGGTGTTCACGCAAAAAAATGACGCTAACTCCATGAACTTTGGCGCTAGATGCGTCTAACGCCAAAGTATAAATATGGAGTTAGTTTTGCGCCAAATTTGTGTAAAAAAAAAATGACGCAAATTCGGCGTAAACGGAGTATAAATATGCCCCCTATTGTCTGAATCGTCAGACCATCATGGATCTATGTGCCCATTTGGAGCGAGATCTATTGCCTGCCATTCATAATCCATATGCCATCCCTCCCGCAGTTCAAGTCCTGTCAGTGCAACACTTTCTTGCCACAGGATCATTTCAGCTTACAGTGTGCTTGGCAGCAGGGATGCCACAGCCCATGTTCAGTCTTGTGTTGAAGGATGTATTGTGTGCTTTTGTAAAACACCTGGGACAACTACATCAGGTTCCCCCAATGAGGGGATTTGGCATATGTGAAGGCAGACTTGTATGATGTGGGACACATTCCTCATTGTAGGAAAGTACCTTCTTTCTTGGGATGGTTACCCTCTTTTTCTGGTTGATGTCAGTGTACTTGATTGTGTTCACTGGGATCCTGCTAATCAGGACCCAAGTGATTATGCTCTCTCTTCTGAAAGTCTGTATTTCACCCACAATTGGCATACTGGTAATTTAACACATTATATACACTAGTATGCAGAAATAGGCATACAAACAGTTAGAAAACAGTGCAGTTAGTGGAAATCACAATAGCTAGAAATGGATCTAGGGGAGCACAAACCATAAACTAAGAAAGTGGAATGCCAAAGTCCTTCTCCTACCTAGGCACGTGTAGTGTGTAGAGGGGAGCTGGGAGTACTTAGAAAGCCAAGCCCAAAGGTAAGTACCAGAACCCACCTCAGTGACCAGGAAAGCAGAAGTAAATCACAGTAAATTTCCTAGAACACACAAAAAGAAGAACAGAAGAATATTACAAAACACAGAAGAGACTGCAAGACACCAACACTGGATTCCTGGATCAGAGGACCTGTGGAAAGAGGGGACCAAGTCCAAGAAGTACAGAAGAGTCCAGGAACCCACCCCACCCACCAGGAAGAAGGTGCAAGAAATGAACCACCGGTGATTAAGAAGAGTCAGCGCTGCACTCAAGAAGACAGAGTCAGGTTCCTGGAGAATGCAGGTGATGCCCCATGCCAGATGGAGGATTGCAGTAGGGTTTGCATCTTTGGAGTCCAGCAACAAGCCTTGTTCCATGCAAAGCTTGCGGTTAGCGAAAAATGGTGCTGCTGGGGACCATGAATGACAAGGTCGACCCTACCCAGGAAGGCAAGTCAGAGGGGGCCCTCAGCAGTACAGGAAGCCCACATAAGACCAGGCAGCGCACACAGGAGTCCCACAGGACAGGGGACAAGGAAGTTGCAAAAGAGGCCCATGCCGCACTACGACAAAGGCTCCCATGCCACCGGATGGAGTGCTGGGGGCTGGAGCTTCAAGATGCATGAAGAACTTGGAGGAAGGATGCCATCAAGCCTTGACAGCTGCAAATGACAGAGTGCACAGTGGTACTGGCTTGTGTAGGGAGGCAAGGTCTTACCTCCACCTAAGTTGGACAGCTGGAAGAGAGGACCATCGAGATCCACGCAGCTAGTCGTTGTCACATTTGGGGCCTGCAGAAGCAGGGGAGTGACTCCTTCACCCCAAAGGAGATTCCTTCTTCCTTCTGATGCAGGCTGAAGATGGGCTATCTTCAGAGGGTGCACGACCATGAAACTGTTGCAGTTGCTGGCTGGAGCCAGAGATACAATGTTGCAGAAGGCTTCTTGCTTCTTTGTTGCATCTTGTAGGGTGCTGAAGAGTCCAGAGACAGTGTCTTTGGCGAGAGGTCGAGTGCAGAGGATTGCAATCCAAATCTGAGGAACCACCCAAAGGAGAGACCCTAAATAGCCCTGAAAGGGGGATTGGTCACCTAACCAGGTAAGTACCTATCAGGGGAGGGATCTGATGTCACCTGCTGGCACTGGCCACTCAGATGCTCCCAGAGTTCCCTGTCAACCTTGAACCCAGGGGCCCTTTGGAGGAGCTCTGAGCACCACCCCTGGGGTGGTGATGGACAGGGGTCACTCACCTTTCCTTTGTCCAGTTTCGTGCCAAAGCAGGGACGGGGGTCCCTGAATGGGTGTAGACTGGTTTATGCAAGAAGGGTGCCAAATGTGCCCTTCAAAGCATTACCAGTGGCTTGGGGAGGCTACCCCGCCCCAGCCTGTCACACCTATTTCCAAAGAGATAGGGTGTAACACCCCTCTCCAAAGGAAATCCTTTGTTCTGCCTTGCTGGGCTTGAGCTTCTCAAGAAACAGGAGGGCAGAAACCTGTCTGGGAGGTGGCAGCAGCTTGGGCTGCCTGAAAACCATCTGAAGGCTGAAATGGCAGTACTGGGGTTCTGGAGCGCATGAACTCATACAACCAATGTTTGCAAAAGCCTTGGGGTATGATTCCAACATGTTTGATACCAAACATGGCTATGTTCAGAGTTACCATTCTGTAGCTGGACATAAATAGTGACTTATGTCCAGTACACTTGTACAATGGTGTCTCACACTCGTGAAGTTAGGGAAAATGGAATTCAAAAAGAGAGGGTCAGGGAGATTAATGGTCCAGTGTACAACCTCCCGAAAGTATAACCTATGCAACTAATATAAGGTACACTGTTCCAACAATGAAAAAAGGAGACACAGGGAGACTCTCTTATCAGGAGTACTAGCCCTCACACATTTGAGATTGCATGTACCTATTGAATCCAGGTCAAGTTTCTCCAAACAAAAAATTGATTAACAAAAGACGGTCGATCCTAGTAAGCATGTATTCCAAAACCCTTGTTTGCATTCAAAAGGCCTGCCAATATCAAAGACATGGCGGTACACACTCGTCCACGTAAAAGTTGTGAGACCCCTAACCAAACTACGTTATGGAACCTCCCCCCCTGTTTAAGGCTATTTCCCATGAGGTATGTGCAATGTTTGTCCATTGACCAGACGTTTGGAGAAACTTGACCTGGATCCAATAGGTGCATGGTATTTCAAAAAACACACCAATTGTAGCACACGTAATTGCGTTTACATAATCACTTGCCCTTGTGGCCTCCGTTACACTGGAATGACCTCCAGACCAGTCAAAAATAGGATCAACGAGCACCGAAGTAATATCAGATGTGCCCGTGCTACTACAAAACTTGGTGTACATTTTTCAGAAGCATAACATGGCCTGATAAATTATGGTGGGTGGTTCTGGAGTCCCCAAAGACTGACAGGCAATGACTGTAGGACCCTCTTCGATATCGAACAGTGCTGGGTCTTCAAATTAGAAACGCATGTCTCGGGGTTGAATGATGATATTCCATGGACACAGCTAGCACATTGATTATCTTTTTTGTACATCACTGGACACTTATATAAGTATCCATCGACGACTAATTGTGCTGTATTTTTCCTTGGAACCATTCCTATTTGTATATTGACTACTTTTGTATTTTCACTTTGTCAGTTTGCCCAGTAAAATATGTATGCTGGCACCAGAATCATCCTTTTTGTTACATTTTAGGTTACTGAGTTGCCTGAATCTGGCAGTGGTTCATAGAGCTATCCCTTTTTGAGTGTTTGGGTGTGCCTTGTAACATGTGATGGCCTTTCTTTTGTTTTCAGCGCTCCCTCTCCATGTGACAAGGAGTGACCAACTGAAGCTCCAGGAATACTTTCTGGTTTCGTGTCGTGCGTCTTTTACTTCCCTTAAAAACGCTCTGAGCATGTTCCATCATTTCTTGCAGGAACGCAGCCCCTGGGTAGGTCCCCGGCTACTGGCAGGCGAGACGCGAATAAGTACCTCCTCGCTGTTGGCTAGCCATGACGTTTCTGGTACAGTTTCTTCGCGATTACGTAATCGCTTTACTGAAGCAACCTGAGACAAGGTTGTGTCACATTATTGGCCTTTCTTTTTTTTGCCTGACGTTGTGGGGTTAATATCTTGATTGTGGTACCAGTTGGCACTCTCCACATAGCTAGATTGAACTGCTTTAATGGCACCTGAGTGCTAACAAAGGATGCTACGTCTGACAGATTGTTTCTTTTTCCTGAAATTATGAAGAGCTGTGTGCTGATAATCACATTTTCCCCAGAAGGATTTCCTCATAGTGAGTGCAGTTGAGGAATGGGATGTCTAACCACTGATACTGAAATGACTTTCTCTTTATTTTTTTCAAAATATTTTGGTCAGTAATGTACACCTCTTGGTGGGCCCGTGTGTTCCTAAGGAGCATTGATCATAATTTGGGACTGTAAGCCTGTGTGGATTTATTTATCTGTTTTTTCCACACTACTTTTGAATACAGTATTACTACAGTGTTTTCCAAGTGCTATTAGACTGTTGTTTATGTATCACATTTTATGACATGTGTGTTACTGCTTTTGTCTTTATTCCACAGGGCAACCTTTCGACTAGACTAATCAGACATGCAGTTGGTTGAAGTAAGTGACTGGAGTTTAGTATGCTTATCAATTGAAGTCACATTGAGGTCTATGTATTGTTCTTAGGAGAAGTTAAGGTTATATTTTTGGTCCTTATGAAGTGTCATTGGATCCGTGGTGACCCCTGAGACGCGAAACATGTCGACCCAGTATTAGAGGAGATAGGATAATGTTCTGTTTCTCTCGATTTAACTGATGTGAGAGTGCATATGAGGATTACCTCTTCCAGCAGTCTCTTTACCGTTCTTTTAATCTTGGCCTAAGCCTCCTTCTGATCTAATAAATTTGATGTTTTTTGGTTTAGAGCCAGTTTTATCCTCTGTTTTTCTGCTCTCCTGTCTGTGCCTAGAGGTTGTATTTATCCTCGGCATAACTACATTGGGAAAAAGATCTCTGGTTAAGAGCCCCCCTTTTTAGAGTGGGCTCTTAACCGGAGGTTGTGTGTGAGGGCATCCCCTCTTGTAGTGCAGGGATGCCCTCACGCACAGGTGCTTTGCACCCTGCCCTCTGGACTGGAAGGTCTACCATAGGGGTGGCTTATAAGTGACCTTGTGTAGCGAAAAATGGCAGTGAAAGCGTGCTTGCACCTATTCACGCATACTGCAATGGCAATCCTGCAGAAGCCTTTGCATAGGCTGCCTATTGGTTGCAAAATATATGCTGCAGCCCATAGGGATCCCCTGGAACCCCAATGCCATGGGTAACTATGTACAATATACTATGACTTCTGTCTTGTAAAAGACAGGAGTCATGCCCACCACCCCAATGGCCAACATAAGGGACCTGTGTCCCCTGGACATGGCCATTGCACCCAGCGCCATGCAGGGCAGACCATTTCTGGGCTCCCAATGGCACTTTCAAAATAAAAAATAACTTACCTATACTTACCCCACTTACTGGGATTGGATCCCCCATCCTCCGGTGTCCCTCTGGTGTGGATTGGGTTGTTCCTTGGACCTGGGGATGGCACCTGTGGACATATTCCATGGTGTTCCACCATGAAAATTGGCCTACAGGTCCCCTAGCACCTGCCCTGACCCAGATGTTAAATAATGGGGCTAAGCAAGATTAGAGCCTTTATTTAGGCCCACCTCCCCCGTGTGCCATTTTTGCACTGGAGGATAAATAAGGCACAATTGGCCAGATGTAGGTAGCTAAAAAATTGCGAGTCGGAAATTGTGAGTCGTTGCGACTTGCAATTTCCGACTCGCAAAATGGTATCCAACAAGAAAAAGCGACTTCATGTTGCGACTCGCAAATGAAGTCACACCGCAGATTGCAAGTCCGCTGTTTGCAAGGTCGCTGTTTGCGACCTCGCTAAAAACGAACACTCAAATTGCGAGTGGGTGTCGCAAATTGCGACTGTGCCGCAAATTGCATGCAGGTGCAGCAGAACACTCTGGAAAACACTTCCTGGCTCTTGATGATGACATCACAGCCAGGAAGTTTACTAATACACCTGGGAGGAGGGAGGACCACACCCATTTCCAACTGCTGAACAGCCAACAGGAAGAACAGCAGCAAAAATGGAGGAATCAGCCAGAAAGAGAAAGATACAATTTTCTGAAAAAGAACTGGAGGTGCTGATGAATGAATACTGCTAGCACCATGATCAACTCTTTGGGAGGGCAGCCCTCAGTGTGCCAGAGCTGGAGAAAAGGAGGTATTGGACTGAAATCCAAGACAGAGTGAATTTAATGGGCGTGAATCACAGGAGCATTGATGAACTTAAAAAAAGGTGGTATGACCTGCGCTTCCGGACCAAGGAGAGGGTGACAGAGCGCCTCCGGGAGATAAGGGGCACTGGAGGAGGACCATCTACCATACCACCACCCACACCCTTGAAGGAAAGAGTGGAAGAGACCCTGGAGCCAGAGGCAGTGTCTGGAATAGGAGAGCTGGACACGTCATCGCCAGGACAATCAACCAGTGAGTACCATGAAACGTGCATGTACACCCATATCTGCCATACCCCCACCCACCTAGTACACAGCAGCATGCTGAACCTAAATAGCTCCATTTCAGAGTAGCAACCACCAGAATAGTGCATTATGGGCAATGTAGTCAAGTAGGCAGCTGATAGTCAACAGTTTATTAGGAAGCATACAACAGATGGTAGTTACTGACAGTGTGTTCCCTATGTCCCACAGGTCTCCCACAAGACACCACCTCCTC
The DNA here is from genome assembly GCF_031143425.1 of Pleurodeles waltl. Taxonomy (NCBI): domain Eukaryota; kingdom Metazoa; phylum Chordata; class Amphibia; order Caudata; family Salamandridae; genus Pleurodeles; species Pleurodeles waltl. The sequence continues at coordinate 88,595,210 of NC_090442.1, read as the reverse complement.
CAGCCACACCGTCCAGGGGCCAGAGGTCAGCCACCAGGCAGCACAGGACCCAGGAGCAGACACCACAGGGACCTGCACCACCCAACCACAGTCCCCTCCAGATGCACCAGTGGCCATACTGGAGATAGAGGCAGCACCCGGTCCCAGCCACAGTGCCTGCGTACAGGACACAGATCCACCACCGCGTCACTGGCGACGTGTCAATGTCCCTACAGTGTCACAGGGAGAAGTAGAGGACGCCTCCATTTCCGCCGCCGAGGCTGCACTCATCCATGGTCAGCGCCTGCAGACAAGGCAAATGAGACTGATTTCAGGGGCCATGCGGCAAATGGAAAGGAATCAAACAACAGTGCTGCAACAGGTCCACACAGAGCTACAACACCTGAACAGCAATGTAGGTGACTTTGCGCTCTCAATCAGACGACTAGTGGCTGAACTTGTCATGGAGAGAGAGGGTGCAAGGGGCCGTGACCGGCAACTAATCCACCGACTAGACTGCATGGCTGCCTCCATCGTCTGCCTGGCTGTAAATACCACAGGGCTGTCACGCCGCACAGTCAGCCTACAGCTGGACATGGGCCACTTTGCCAGCGATGTGGCTCGTGGGCTGGGACGCATAAACCACGCAGTGGACATGATGGAGGCAGGACAGGTGGCTAGGGGCGCGGCAGACATGCCGCAAGACAGTGAGGAGGGTTCTACTATAAGTAGTGCATCTGCCACAGACACCAGGGTGTTGCGTAGTGGAAGTGCACGGCAGGGAACTGCAGACGCTCCAGGAACCAGCCATGCTGGGTGTCCCAGGCGTAGGGTGTGAGCTACACACTGACATACAATGGAGGCACATGAGGTTAATGTGTCCTCATAGCAGGTGGACTTTTACATCCCCTGATCAATAGTTTATGTAAATAGTTTATTGGTTCACATCATTAAAGTTCTTGTTTGTTCCACTTCACACCTGGGCTCTTTGTGTGTGACATTCGTGTGTGTGGTGACAGTTACCACGTACCTTCCAAAGTATTGGTTTGCAATGTGGTCCCATCTCTCTCTGCCTTGATTTGCAATGCTTCTATCCCGATGATGGCGATGTGGTAGCTCTTGCTCGTCATCCTCCGAATCTGGGTCTGCAGGGGTGAGATGTAGCCCACGTCTGGTGGCAATGTTGTGCAGTATAGCACATGCGCCAACGATCTTGAATGCTGGTATTGGGGCATACTGGAGGGCACCTCCACTTCTGTGGAGGCATCTGAATCTTGCCTTCAACAGTCCAAAGGTCCTCTCTATAATATTTCGGGTCCTCCTATGTGCACTGTTGTATCGCCTCACTGTCTCATTGCTGGGTGTTAAGTACAGGGTAGGTATCCATGGTCGTAGTGCATATGCACTGTCACCTGTTTGGCACAAAATGAACAATGTTAGCTGGGCATAGATGGGTTCCACATTGACCTGTGTGTATGTCTGTAAGGTGTATTCAGCTATACCTAGGAGGTATCCGTCTCCAAACTCCCCACGTTCTAGGCGTTGGTGTAGCCCACTGTGCCTGAAAATGTAGGAGTCATGTGTACTCCCTGGAAATTTGGCAACCATGTCAGTTATAACATAATGGGCATCACATACCACCTGGATGTTCAGTGAGTGGGTACACTTCCGGTTGCTGAACAGATATTCCAGATTTGCAGGAGGGCATATTTGTATATGTGTCCCGTCTACACACCCTATTACATGCGGGAAGTTGGCAATTCTGTAGAATTCCAACTTGGTGCTGTTGATTTCTGCCTCATTCCTGGGTAGGTATATGTATCTGGACATGTGTGTGAGTATGGCATCTAGGAATGATCTGAAGAACCGTGAGAGTGCACTTTGAGATACCCCAACTGCCACTGCAATGACCCCCTGATAGCTACCCGAGGCCAAGAGGTGCAGTGAGCATAGCACTTGCACATGTGTGGGGATGGCGCTGCCTCGCACAGTCTGGCGTTGAAGCTGCGGATTGAGTAGATCTATTAATTCTAATATTGCTGCACTGCTGAGTCTGTATTCATCATATATCTCCTGCTCAGTTTGTTGGAAAAGTGTCTGTCTGGTTCCGTATATCTTCTCCTGTCTCTGGCTCCTCCACCTCATCTGCTGTGCAGTGTGGGCTCTCCTCCTCCTTGCTATCACATATATCTCAGCCATCTTGAGTGATCCAGGTGCCTTCTGGGTCCCCTTTTATACTTTGGTTATGGTTACCACCTGCTCTGAGTTAGTGGTAAATTGGAAGTGCAAAATGGGCTTTTTGCGACTAGTCGCAATTTGCGAGTTGCTATTTCATATGGTTTGCGACTCGCAAATTGCGACTTCCTATTTGCGGGTCGCATAATGGGGTCGCAATTTTTGCGAGTCGGTAATGGCTCGCGTCGCAATTTGCGATTCGGAAACGGGATTTTTACATCCCATTTCCGATTTTGCGGGGTCGCAAATTGCGATTCGGGCCATTTGCGACTCGCAAAGGTTTGCTACATCTGGCCCTAGATCCTTAGAGTCATTTTTTGGACAGGAACGCCTACCTTGCATCTCATTGACGCAAGGTGGGTTCACGCATCCAAAAAATGACTTTAACTTCAATATTTTGACATTAGACTAGTCTAGCGTCAAATATAAATATGGAGTTAAGATTGCGCTGAATTAGCGTAAAAAAAATGAAGCTAATTCAGCGCAAAGCAAGGATAAGTCTGGGCCTGACTACACTACACTAATAAGGGAAAACTGGACCTGGTATAAGGTGTAAGTACCATGGGTACCCCCTACACACCATGCCAGCCTCCTACACTCATGTAATAGGGGCCATAGATGGCACCCATATAGCCTTGGTCCCTTCCAGTGCCAATGAACAGGTGGATAGGAGCCGCAAAAACTACAACTCCATCAATGTGCAGGTGGTGTGTTCTGAGGAAGAGCAATGTCCCACACATGATGGCATGACCACAGAGAGAGAAGGCTTGGCTCATTGCATGTATGCATGCTTTTGGATGTGTGTCTCTGTTATGGCGCCTCTCACCACATTCTTCCCTGCGCCTGTACCTGTATTGTAAAAGGTCCTACCTCTGTGCACAAAGGTGACTCTGGCCATCCTAACCTTCCCTGGCTGTAACACCAGTGAGGTACCTTGCCACTGAAGGGGAACTCCATTCCAATGAGGCCCACAGCATGTAATAGAAAGGGCATTTGGTCTCCTGAAGGTCAGATTCAGGTGCCTGCATGTCTCTAGAGGTGCCCTCCTCTACAGTTCCCAAAAGGTATGCCAGATTATCGTTGCCTGCTGCATGCTTCACAATCTGGCTCTGAGATGTCAGATACCCTTACCAGGTGATGAGTAGTAGGCAGCAGCTGATGATGCAGAAGTAGAAAAGGATGAGGAGGGAGATGAGGAAGATGTAGCTGACTCCAGGGCAGAGCTCAACAATCAATAATTCCAATAACATACTGGTATGCTCTGTGTGTATTTGCTTGTGTACTATTTCAACATAGTTTCCTTCCAATTGTCCTCCTGATTTGGTTTATCAGTGGTGGTGTCTGTGTGCCTATTCCTATGCGTGTGTTGTGGGGGTGACTGATTGCATGTAAGGTGCTATCTGTTAATGTATCATCTCTACCATGTGTACTCTCTGCAGGTTGCATGATTCACATCTCCTATGGACAGACCTGTATTGTGGTATGTGTCCTGTATTCTCCTATCTTCATGTCACATCTGTTGTAGCCTGTTTAGATGACTATCTACACTGGACACAACAACTATGAACTGCATATGTGCTCTCTGTGGTGCCATGCCTACGGTCCTGATGGTAGTCTCTGTCATGTTCTTTTTGCAGGTTGTATATTTGGATGTACTCTGTTGTGTGGCTGTACTAGTGACTCCCTTACATCTACCCTGGGACATATATATGTTGTACTGTGTCTCCCTCTGCAGTCCATTACAATGCATGTTGGATTATGACGCCATACCCACATTTGTACAAATAAAGACAGACAAGCAGTAGATGTGATCTATAGTGTTTATTATGAATAGGGTGGCAAACAGATGATGAGTGGGGTCATGGCATATGGAATCCTCAGAGTAGGTAGCACAGGTCTAGTGTTGAATGGAAAATGGAGTAATGTAATTGAAGGGTGTCTCAGTGGCACACAAGGGAGAGTAATCAGGAGAGGGTCACTTCCTGGCAGTGGGTTTTGTCTTGGCATCTGCTGCAGCCAGATGTGTGGATGGACGTCCACATTTGCGCGGAGTTCCTAGCTACTGTGGGTGGGGTGGCTGAGGCCTGTGGTTCCCCTGGGAGGGCCCCCATTCCACTAGCAGCTGCAGATTTAGATGGCACAGGTGTGATGTGGCTAGTGGAAGGGGCCTGCTGGTATGTGGGAAAGAATTCATGATGGTGTTGAGGTCCCTGAGCACCCCTATGATGGAGGCCATGTTAGCATTGTGGGCCTGCAGCTGCTGCATGGCTTCCTTGTGGTATTCCTTCTGCAATCTCTGGTTTTCCCCCAACATGTTAATGATCTGGCCCATCCTGTCCTGGGATAGTGGATATGCTCCCAAGACTTGGAAGATGGCTTCCTGGTCAGAGGCCTCTCTTGGCTGTCCCTTCCTCTCGCCCACAGCTTCCCTTCCATGCCCCCTGTCCCCATGTGCCTGTGTCTCTGGCCCCTGGCACGGTGTGCCCTCTTCCAGTTTCACCAGGACCTTCATTGTTTTGGATGTGAGGGGTGGACTCAGGTCTCTGAACTGAGGGGTACATAATTAATTGAACAGTCATTGGGGCACAGGTTTGGGAATAAAGGGTTGGCTGAGATGTTGCCACAGAGTGTGGGGGGGTTTGATGTGGGCAGGGTGACGCAGGGAGTAGTATATTGACCAGGGGTCCCAAATGGGCCATGTAGGTCATCAGTGTCCAGACATCCAGCGGCGTTGTCCTCATTGGGGCCTTCATCATGAGGAGGGCTGGCGCTCTCCAGTAACCTCTCTCTGATGCCTGTGGAAATGGTACCTCTGGATGGAGTGAGAGGGAGTTAAATGTTGGGAATATGTGTGGTTGTCTGTTAGTCAGATGCATACAGTGGCTTGACTTGATTTCCGGCAATGGAATTGACAGGTGAAGCACAGCTAACACTGTTTGTGGATGGTAGATAGTGACATGTGTACCATGCTCCTTGGGGTTGTTGTGAATCAGGCTTGATTACTCTGACTGGGTGGTTTGGTTCTGTTCCTGTTTGATGGTTCACTTGACCATGTTAGCTGGTGGGCATTCTGGCCTGGTATATGAGTGGGAATGGCTACACATTGCAGCATGGTATCCTAAAGGGAGAGAGGTATGTGTGTGCAAAGTTGTTTGTCCTGTCTGTGCCTTTTGTGCATGGAGTATACCTTCTTACTTTGAAGGGCAGGATTAGTCCATTTCAGGGTAGTAGGCCTAGATTAGTGTCCCTTAGGATTGGTGACAATGCTGTGTTTGGACTACTTTGGCATTGCGTAGTGCCATTGCATGGCTGTCATTGCCATGTAGTGTTCCTCAGTCAGAACATCCAGCTGTTGTAGCTAGTGCAATAGTCATTCATGCAAAATGTGCGATGTGACGTGCACATTGCAGGTTTTGTTGTGGATGTGCTAGTGCAATATAGAAGTCGTAGTGATTGTACTTGACAGTGCTATCCATGCACTTGGCAGGGAGTGTGTGGGCACTGGGGTTGGTTGGTGGTGTGGCATGCAGGAGAGGGGCATTAGGTGACTATGTGGGAGGTCTGGTGGGAGATGGTCAGACTTGTGGAGTGTTTGGGTGGTGAAGAAGCATGCTGGACAGGGTGAATTAGTGGCAGGGGAGTATTAGTTACTCACCAGAGTCTAGTCCTCTGAGCATTATAGTCAGGCCCTCAGGATGCAGGATGTCCAAGACCTTCTCCTCCCATGATGTGAACTCTGGGGGAAGAGGTGGAGGCCCACCACCAGTCCTCAGTACTGCCAGCTGGTACCTGGACGCCATGGAACGCACCTTCCCCGTTGATCGTTATTCCTCTTTCTGATGTCCTCCCTTGTGCGTGGGTGGTTTCCCACTAAGTTGACCCTATCAACTATTCTCTGCCATAACTCTATTTTCCTGGCTATGGAGGTTTGCTGTACTTGTTTTCCTAAGAGTTGTGGCTCTATCCTGATGATTTCATCCACCATGACTATCAACTCATCGTCAGTGAAACATGGGTGCTTTTGACGTAATATGGTTGTGTTGTAGGTGGGGTTGGGAGTGGGTGTTGTGTATGTAGGGTGCAGTGTAGGGTTCTTGGTGGTGTGGGGGTGTTTGTGAGTACTGGTAGGTTGTGGTGTTTGCGTGTAATTGTGATGTGTGTGTTGTGTTGGTGGTGCAGTTGTGTGGTGTGTAGTGAGTGTGAAGTGTATATGTGCCTCTAGTATGTAGGTGCTAGCTTAGTGATTATGGCTGCTCTTGTCTCTCGATCAGTGTTTTTGTGGCAAAGGCTTGTGGGTTGTGTGTGGGTGTGTTATATAGTACTGCGAGTGGGTGTGTCTAGTGTATGTTTTTGTGTTAGATGTGGGGTCTTCAAATTGTCCAATGTGGTGGTTTGTTCTGACAGGAGAGTGTTCTGTCCACAGCAGTTCGGCCACCAATGGTTTCCCATCAGGAAAGGACCGCTGTGTTGATTTGGGGTTCGCTATGGAGTGGGCGAAAAGTTGGTGGAACTGCATCTTTCCCACCTGCCAGCGCCCTGGCAGTGTCAGTTTTGTTGCTGTTTTTTGGGGGTCTTCATTGTGGACTCTTAGTACGGCGGGTAGGATGCCACCAACACTGGTGGTCTTTTGGCAGCCACCACAGGGGGGCTACCAAAAAACTTCCAAACTCATAATGAGAGCCTAAGTCCAAAGGTAAACTTTTGACCAAGGCTCCCTGCTTGCTGTAGCCAAGCAGAGCTCCATCGTGGTCAGCGTTAAACTTTGACTTTGCCCCAGTCTAGTGCTACCAGATTGGTGCTTCTAGTTTGTATGAGACAGAAAACATTCATTCTTTAAAAATTCATATCTCCCGTACCCCTCGACTGATTTTAATCATATAGGTGTCATTTTAAAGATGAAAATATATAATTTATTCTTATAAATTGCATTGTTATTGTATTTTGTGTATTACTTATTTATGCTTTACACACCTGTCTCCCAAGCTAAGCCGTGTCGCGTATTGCCAAGCTACCAAGGGTTGAGTGGGGATCAATTTATTGTGACCTGACTGGACCTAAGTGGGGACTAGTGGCCTATTGCTAAGTGTAGGTACTTAACTGTCCTTACCAAAAATCCACTTTCCAACACTGCCCAGTAGAACTCCTTATTCTAGTTGTTTCAACATATCTTTTAGGAAATGTATATGTCCAATAGCCTTCTATCTGAATCATGGTGTGAGAGCTTACAGAGCTTACACAATAACAAACATAACTTCATCTCATCATTTGGATTTAAAAATAAATTTTTAAACTGATGAAGAGGTGGGATTGTGAATTGAGATTTCTGGATTGTCAAATAAAACCAAATTAATTTCATCCTGAGCCTCCCTATGGGGAATAAAACATGTACCTGTCCCTGGAGCTTGTTTGGGTTTCTGACAAGTGTGGTGCCACATTCCTGGAAACTCAATGTTGCTTTTCCTCAGAGATTTGAAGTCCCCGAGGTCATTGCACTTGAATTATATATTGCTTCAACGATATGCATATTATTCTCTTTATGAAGCTGGTATTCCAGTAGACAAAAATATCACTGAAAGTGGACACCGTATAAAGTAATAATGCTCAAATGTAAATCTCAAACATGTGTGTTTTGTAATTTTTCTACAGCTGAGGAAAGGACAGTCAACATTACCTTCTTCATTACTTGCCAGAAGGTAAGATCAAATAAATGTGCGTGTGTGCTCTGTATAATTAGTGTTTCATGAAGGTGCCATGTCAACTCGCCATATCTTCAAATGATAGGTCAGACTCCCCTTACACTAAGTGGTACAGCCAGTAACAGTAAGGGATTGACTGCACCTTCACAGATTTAGTCGGTGCTTCAATATCTGTTTTGGAAGCTGGTCGCAAGTCATTCTGTTCCACTCTAATGACCTCCAAGATTCCCAAAGAAAGGCCAGAAGTTAGGTGAAGTGCCAGACAGACGTTTGCCGCCTTTCCTGTTTTCAAATTGAATAACCTTTCAATTTCTATTTGCATTTGAGATCTAAGCATCACTACCAGAAACTTAGATTGTTCCTTATAGTTAAGCATTTCTGTATATTAGTAGTATAGTTCACAAACTTAGATCTCTTTCTACTTTTTGTAGCATTTTTACATTAGAAGGAGCTCTAAGGTGTTTATTGTTGGTTGGAGAAGAGCTCCCTGAAACAGAGATGTTTTAATGCATTGGCAAAATGGGCTCTGGCCCAAGACCCCAGTCTTTCAGGGGGCCTCCTGATAGAGCCATCTCTATTCTGCAGAGAGCCTTGTACAGATGACCTTGAATAATTCTTAAACAGATCATGTTAATAGCGTTTTCCTTTTGTTTATTTTTAATGTGTGTGATATAGGAGAGTCTATTGCAGGCATTCTGCAGACAAACGTTGTGTTTATGTATCATGCAACATCCATAAAAAGTTTCCCTTAGATCAAAACAGGACCTCACATATATACGAAATGTTAAGGTGCCACAGAGATTATTTGCAGTAATATTCGTGAGCTGCTGCTGTGTTACAATATTGAAGACACACCGCTACCCTTGAATATGTGATCTAAACATATTTAGAATTTGGAAGAGTGTGCCTTTGCACTAAGTGACTTGACCAAAGAGGGCATCAAAGACCTGAAACTGGATCATAAATTTAAAGCAGTTATGAACAGGGGACCCAAAATATATTTGGCCCTGGGCCCTCAAAATCCTTACATACCTCGAAAAGTTCCAATGGTAAACCTGGCATTATTCATCAACAATATTATCAATTAAGCTTTTTAATGTTAAAATTTATGTATGAATTGTTCTTTCAACAACAAGCTTTATTTGATCAGAAGACCATCAAAGCAATACAATACAAAGTTAAATAACATCATAAATACGATAATACAGTTCTATCCTTAGGCAATGTCTAGTGATGAGAAGCCCCAGTTACCCAATCTGTGAATCCTATTAAAAATCATTATTAATATAAAATTTGCGTATATGCCACGCTGCCCCTAAGAACTTACTTACACCATAAATTAAAACATTGGAGCTGTAGCTTTTTAAAAACCTCAAGGCTAAAACATATTTCTTTATCTTCATTTCTCGACAAATTTTACGGATCCACTTGGACCTAGGGGATAAGTATGCAGGACAGAAAAACATAAAATGTTCTCCAGTTTCTGAAGTAGTACCACACAGGGCAAATATCAGATGTGACATTAGGTCCCCATCTACTCGTCAACTTTGACGGTAATGTCCCAAAGCAGAATCTGACATATAGGCCCTCATTCTGACCCTGGCGGTCGGTGATAAAGCGGCGGCCAACCCGCCAACAGGCCGGCGGTCCAAAATATGCAATTCTGACCCTGGCGGGAACCGCCAACACAGCCCGCCGCATTAACACTCCGCCCGCCACGGCGGAACAAACAAACAGCGCGGCGGTCCCCGCCAACAGCCAGGCGGCAGACAATGTACCGCCCACCCTATCACGACCCACCAATCCGCCACCTTTTCCGGGGCGGGAGCACCGCCGATAAAAACACGGCGGAAACAGACTACGAACGGGAAAACGCTCACCTCCACATACTCCACGCGAGATTCCGGCAATATGGAACCCGAGTTGCAGGTCATCCCCGGCGGCGCGGAAGACATCGGTGAGTACTGCACCTACGACACAGGGGAGGGAAAAGATTACCGGCACACACCCACCCACCCACACCCACTACAACACACACATCAATGCATTCCCACAGATCACTGTCACAACCCACAAACCCCCCCCTCCGAAATAATGCAAAGACCAAAAGAAGAGATCTTAAACGGGCAGATATATTGAAAAATGGACAGCAGTAATCCAAATAAATAAATAAACTATGTACAAAATATATACATCTACTAAATGTAGTCCAACCACTGTCCGTGGACCACAGGGGTCCTGAGCAAAGGGGCAAGGCCCAGTCCCACGACAAGAACTCCACGGAGAGAACACTGCAGGGGCATCAGAAAGAAAAAAGGACAGGCACCTCAGGGGGAAGGGAAGGGGGGGCACCTCAGCCACTTGAGTACACGACGCCAGATCCACGAGGGGACTCCATGACCACTGGGCCATCCTGGGGAGAGCAAAGCCACAGTCCATACAGTCCATACAGTGGGTGGCCTGCCCACTGGGCCATCCTGGGGAGAGCAAAGCCACAGTCCATACAGTCCATACAGTGGGTGGCCTGCCCACTGGGCCATCCTGGGGAGAGCAAAGCCACAGTCCAAACAGTCCATACAGTGGGTGGCCTGCCCACTGGGCCATCCTGGGGAGTGCAAAGCCACAGTCCATACAGTCCATACAGTGGGTGGCCTGCCCACTGGGCCATCCTGGGGAGAGCAAAGCCACAGTCCATACAGTCCATACAGTGGGTGGCCTGCCCACTGGGCCATCCTGGGGAGAGCAAAGCCACAGTCCAAACAGTCCATACAGTGGGTGGCCTGCCCACTGGGCCATCCTGGGGAGTGCAAAGCCACAGTCCATACAGTCCATACAGTGGGTGGCCTGCCCACTGGGCCATCCTGGGGAGAGCAAAGCCACAGTCCATACAGTCCGTACAGTGGGTGGCCTGCCCACTGGGCCATCCTGGGGAGAGCAAAGCCACAGTCCAAACAGTCCGTACAGTGGGTGGCCTGCCCACTGGGCCATCCTGGGGAGTGCAAAGCCACAGTCCATACAGTCCGTACAGTGGGTGGCCTGCCCACTGGGCCATCCTGGGGAGTGCAATGCCACAGTCCAAACAGTCCATAACATACTCCACTGCCACTGAAGGAGGCATGTTGGCCAGAGGACATCCTGCAGCCCTGCCCGAGACAGATCCTGCCCTGCCACGTCTGCCAAAGGGCCAGCGGTTCCTGCCTGGAAGGGCCCAGTTCAGCGGTTCTTGCCTTGAAGGGCCCAGTTCAGCGGTTCTTGCCTTGAAGGGCCCAGTTCAGCGGTCCTTGCCTTGAAGGGCCCAGTTCAGCGGTTCTTGAGACGGCGGTCCCCAGCGGAGCGGTGCTGGAGACGGCGGGGCCCAGTTCAGCGGTCCTTGCCTTGAAGGGCCCAGTTCAGCGGTTCTTGAGACGGTGGTCCCCAGCGGAGCGGTGCTGGAGACGGCGGGGCCCAGTTCAGCGGTCCTTGCCTTGAAGGGCCCAGTTCAGCGGTCCTTGCCTTGAAGGGCCCAGTTCAGCAGTTCTTGAGACGGCGGTCCCCAGCGGAGCGGTGCTGGAGACGGCGGGGCCCAGTTCAGCGGTCCTTGCCTTGAAGGGCCCAGTTCAGCGGTTCTTGAGACGGCGGTCCCCAGCGGAGCGGTGCTGGAGACGGCGGGGCCCAGTTCAGCGGTCCTTGCCTTGAAGGGCCCAGTTCAGCGGTTCTTGAGACGGCGGTCCCCAGCGGAGCGGTGCTGGAGACGGCGGGGCCCAGTTCAGCGGTTCTTGCCTTGAAGGGCCCAGTTCAGCGGTTCTTGCCTTGAAGGGCCCAGTTCAGCGGTCCTTGCCTTGAAGGGCCCAGTTCAGCGGTTCTTGAGACGGCGGTCCCCAGCAGAGCGGTGCTGGAGACGGCGGGGCCCAGTTCAGCGGTCCTTGCCTTGAAGGGCCCAGTTCAGCGGTTCTTGAGACGGCGGTCCCCAGCGGAGCGGTGCTGGAGACGGCGGGGCCCAGTTCAGCGGTTCTTGCCTTGAAGGGCCCAGTTCAGCGGTCCTTGCCTTGAAGGGCCCAGTTCAGCGGTCCTTGCCTTGAAGGGCCCAGTTCAGCGGTTCTTGCCTTGAAGGGCCCAGTTCAGCGGTTCTTGAGACGGCGGTCCCCAGCGGAGCGGTGCTGGAGACGGCGGGGCCCAGTTCAGCGGTCCTTGCCTTGAAGGGCCCAGTTCAGCGGTTCTTGAGACGGCGGTCCCCAGCGGAGCGGTGCTGGAGACGGCGGGGCCCAGTTCAGCGGTCCTTGCCTTGAAGGGCCCAGTTCAGCGGTTCTTGAGACGGCGGTCCCCAGCGGAGCGGTGCTGGAGACGGCGGGGCCCAGTTCAGCGGTCCTTGCCTTGAAGGGCCCAGTTCAGCGGTTCTTGAGACGGCGGTCCCCAGCGGAGCGGTGCTGGAGACGGCGGGGCCCAGTTCAGCGGTCCTTGCCTTGAAGGGCCCAGTTCAGCGGTTCTTGAGACGGCGGTCCCCAGCGGAGCGGTGCTGGAGACGGCGGGGCCCAGTTCAGCGGTTCTTGCCTTGAAGGGCCCAGTTCAGCGGTTCTTGCCTTGAAGGGCCCAGTTCAGCGGTCCTTGCCTTGAAGGGCCCAGTTCAGCGGTTCTTGAGACGGCGGTCCCCAGCGGAGCGGTGCTGGAGACGGCGGGGCCCAGTTCAGCGGTCCTTGCCTTGAAGGGCCCAGTTCAGCGGTTCTTGAGACGGCGGTCCCCAGCGGAGCGGTGCTGGAGACGGCGGGGCCCAGTTCAGCGGTCCTTGCCTTGAAGGGCCCAGTTCAGCGGTTCTTGAGACGGCGGTCCCCAGCGGAGCGGTGCTGGAGACGGCGGGGCCCAGTTCAGCGGTCCTTGCCTTGAAGGGCCCAGTTCAGCGGTTCTTGAGACGGCGGTCCCCAGCGGAGCGGTGCTGGAGACGGCGGGGCCCAGTTCAGCGGTTCTTGCCTTGAAGGGCCCAGTTCAGCGGTCCTTGCCTTGAAGGGCCCAGTTCAGCGGTCCTTGCCTTGAAGGGCCCAGTTCAGCGGTCCTTGCCTTGAAGGGCCCAGTTCAGCGGTTCTTGAGACGGCGGTCCCCAGCGGAGCGGTGCTGGAGACGGCGGGGCCCAGTTCAGCGGTCCTTGCCTTGAAGGGCCCAGTTCAGCGGTTCTTGAGACGGCGGTCCCCAGCGGAGCGGTGCTGGAGACGGCGGCCATTCTATGGCCAACTGCTCATTGCCTGGTGGTGCCCTCCTGGGCAGCGGGGATGGTGCTCCTTCAATGCCCACCTGGGCTGTGGGTGGTGGGGCCCTCCTGGGCAGCTGGGCTGGGTCCTCCCTGGGCAGCGGCTATGTGGGGTGGTGGGCTCTCCCTGGGCAGCTGTGACGGTTCCTCCCTGGGCAGCGGCTATGGGGGTGGTGGGCTCCTCCTGGGCAGCTGTGACGGGTCCTCCATGGGCAGCAGGCCTGCTGCCTGACTTCTCCGCCTTGCTGCCCTTGCCCTCCTTAGTCGGGAGTCTGTGGCCCTTTCCTCCCTTTGGAGCTGTGGCTGTTGACGGTGGCTGGCTAGTGTCCTGGGGGGATATAGAACCCGGGCTCCTGCGGCGGCCCTTCCGCCTTCTGCTCCTCTTCCCAGGGGGTGGGCTGGCTGTCCACTTGCTGCTGGGCGAAGATCCAGACCTGCGGGCTGGTGGGCTCCAATACCCCTGCACCCTTGTCAAGGGGGCTGCAGGGCTGGTGGTGGCTGAGGTGCTCTTCTTACCCCGACGAGAAGGAGGGGGGGGCTCAGGGTCAGGAAAGAAGGTAGCAGTAGAGAGATAGATTTTCTTGGGACAATGGATAGTGGTAGGTACAGTGGGTATGGGAGTGGAGGGAGAGGATGTGGTTGTAGGCGAAACAAGTTTGCTGTCTTTGGGTGCAGGTGCAGGAGTGGGAGGCTGTCGTGAGGTGGATGGCTGTTGGGTGGGTGGGTGGCTGCGTTTGTGTGGTGTGGAAGAGGGGGTGACAGACACAGTGGGAGAGGACACAGGGGACGTGTAAATGGCAGTGGGGGTGGTGACTGCACGTGTGCGGACTGTACTGGAGGGTGTGCTGGTGATGGAAACACTGGCTGATGGTGAGGTGAATGAAGGTGTGAGTGTAGACGTCACAGGGAGGGAGGAGGGAGACGAGGAGGTGGGGGTCACAGAGGTGGTAGTGACTGTTGGCATGTCTGCATCGGAATGGTGCTTGTGTGAATGTCTGCGTGATCTGTGGTGCTTATGTTTGGATGAGCTGCTCTTGGGTGTTGAGGTGTGTGCAGGCTGGTCTGATGGTGTGGGTGGGACAGGCAGAGGAACAGGAGACTGGGAGGAGGGAGTTAGTAGAGGGAGGCAGGAGACAGGGACAATGGCTGCCGTCAGTGCTGAGGCCAGAGCCTGGAACGATCGCTGATGGGCAGCCTGACCCGAATGAATGCCTTCCAGGTACGCATTGCTGCGATGAACCTCCCTCTCCACCCCCTGGATGGCATTCAAAAGGGTAGTCTGCCCAACAATGAGCGTTCGGAGGAGGGCAGCGGGGGTAACAGGGGCAGGGCCTGAGGTGCCTGGGGCGAAGGAGATGCCCGGCTTCCTGGCAGAGCGGGCACGGGGCGAACGCTGAGGGGCTGCTGGGAGGGCGGAGATGGTGCGCTGGGTGGCGGCTGTACCTGTAATGGCGGGGGCACGGATGGTGCCACCCCCGCAAGGGAGCTCCCTTCCGAGGACGTGTCCGTGTCGCTGCAGGGTCCAGTCATCCCCGTTGTGGAGCTCCCCTCGCCCTCCGTCTCACTGGTCCAGTCAGACTCTGTGGCATGGCCCTCCTGGGCCATGTGAGATGCAGCTCCCTCCTGCCCCGATGCCACTTCTCCTCCGCCTGATGATGCTGATGCACACAAGCACAGAAAGACAAACAAAAAGGGGGGGGGAGAGAGAAATAAAGAGATTTTGAGTACATGGATCACCGGTACAGTTAGCGGACATGACAGACACAGATGCCCCCTGCACTAAGTTGCGCACTTGGGGTCCGCTACGCATTCCGTGGAACGTGCCCTACACGCCTAGAGTTGACAACTGCACCCATGGATGACACTGCCCAGGGATGGCTGTACTGGCACACTACTGAGGGTGGTGGCTGGGGACACAGGGGCTTACGGGGGTGCCCAGCCTACAGATATCGCCCTGGCCTAGGGGGACCCACAGCCCTCCTCCCCCACCCAGACACCTCCACTGCGCGACAACAGAGTAGATTATGCTTGTACTCACCCCCTTGTGTCTGCTGTGCTGCCCTCACGTGCCCATCCAAATCAGGGTAGGCCACCGCCAGGATCCGGAACATCAGGGAGGTCAGTTGACGGCAGGCACCCCGCCTACGTTGGGAGGCCATCCCCAGCAGAGACTCGGCGGTCTTCTTGGTCCCGCGGCGGATGTCCTCCCACCTCTTGCGGCAGTGGGTGCCCCGTCGATGGTGGACCCCCAGGGTCCAGACTTCCTTGGCGATGGCACGCCAAATCCCGATCTTCTCATGGGCGCGGACCTATGTGACACGTACAGGGAGGGAGAAATACCACGTTCAAGTTTGTCTGCATTTTCGTTGCCAGTGGCCCAACGCCCCTCATCCCCGCCAGGCCCCCCGCCATGCCCCCGCCAGGCCCAACATGCCCCCCATCCCCGCCAGGCCCCCCCGCCAGGCCCAACATGCCCCCCATCCCCGCCAGGCCCCCCCGCCAGGCCCAACATGCCCCCCATCCCCGCCAGGCCCCCCGCCAGGCCCCCCGCCAGGCCCAACATGCCCCCCATCCCCGCCAGGCCCCCCGCCAGGCCCCCCGCCAGGCCCAACATGCCCCCCATCCCCGCCAGGCCCCCCGCCAGGCCCAACATGCCCCCCATCCCCGCCAGGCCCCCCGCCAGGCCCAACATGCCCCCCATCCTCGCCAGGCCCCCCGCCAGGCCCCCCGCCAGGCCCAACATGCCCCCCATCCCCGCCAGGCCCAACATGCCCCCCATCCCCGCCAGGCCCCCCGCCAGGCCCCCCGCCAGGCCCAACATGCCCCCCATCCCCACCAGGCCCCCCGCCAGGCCCCCCGCCAGGCCCAACATGCCCCCCATCCCCACCAGGCCCCCCGCCAGGCCCAACATGCCCCCCATTCCCGCCAGACCCCCGCCAGGCCCCCAAGCCAGCCAGTGGCCCCAAATCCGTATTGAATTAAACTCACTTGTTGGTCTGGAGGACCGTAGAGTAGCGCATACTGGGGGAGGACCCCATCCACAAGTTTCTCCAACTCTTCTCCAGTGAAGGCAGGGGCCCTTTCCCCAGGCGCAGCAGCCATTGTCCCTTCCAGACCGAGGTCACAGCAACACTTGCAGTATAGGTCCTCTCCTGTGAAAGTTCAAGTCGCAAGTGAATAAGTAGATAGAAAATGGCGGTCACGTCCGCGGCGGTGCGTACCGCGGCGGTGCGTACCGCCACCGCCGGCGCCCTTCGCCATTGGCTCCTGAAACCCATAGGCTTCAATGTTAACCAATGCGGCTTCGCACCGCGGTCTTCGACCGCCGACCGCCGCGGTGTGCCACGCCAGCGCATTGACCTCACATCCCATTGTCACACTTCACAGGTCAGGCAGCCGCCATTTCGAGGGTCCACATGGCTCAATTTCAACTGCGTCACACAGGCCTAGGCCTTGCATAGCCACTCAGACACGCCATTACCTGCATAGAGAATCGTTTACTGTGCAAGCTGTGAGTACGTACCTGTGGGTTGCTTGACTGTGTGCTCCATGTTGTCCTTCCTAGGCACCGTCCGCTGGGTTTGGCGAGGAGACAGATGAATCCTCCCGTGTACAGGTCGCTGGTGGACCTGTCGACAATGGAAGCACGCCACATTATCCTGACCTACCGGCTTGACCGTGCCACTATACATGAACTGTGTGCCCAGCTGGAGCCCGACCTGATGTCCCCCATCCGCCAACCCACAGGGATTCCCCCTCTGGTGCAGGTCCTGTCAGTACTCCACTTCTTGGCAAGTGGGTCATTTCAGACAACAGTGGGAATTGCTTCTGGGATGTCTCAGCCCATGTTTTCGAAGGTGTTATCCAGAGTGTTGTCTGCCCTGATGAAATACATGAGGAGCTACATCCTTTTCCCTGAGGTGGGCGAATTGGCTGCAGTGAAGGGTGATTTCTATGCCCTTGGACATATTCCCAACGTCATTGGTGCCATTGATGGGACCCATGTGGCTTTGGTTCCCCCAAGAGACAGGGAGCAGGTGTACAGGAACAGAAAAAGTTACCATTCCATGAACATCCAGGTGGTGTGTTTGGCTGACCAGTACATCTCACATGTAAATGCCAAATTCCCAGGGTCAGTGCATGACGCCTACATCCTAAGGAATAGCAGCATCCCTTACGTGATGGAACAGCTACAGAGACACCGTGTATGGCTATTGGGGGACTCTGGGTACCCCAACCTGTCGTGGCTACTGACCCCAGTAAGGAATCCCCGGACCAGGGCAGAGGAACGGTACAATGAGGCCCATGGGCGTACTAGGAGGGTGATCGAACGCACCTTCGGCCTCCTAAAGGCCAGGTTTCGGTGCCTGCATATGACAGGTGGATCCCTAATGTACTCACCTAAGAAGGTGTGTCACATCATCGTGGCCTGCTGCATGCTTCACAACCTGGCTTTGCGCCGCCAGGTGCCTTTCCTGCAGGAGGATGGTCCAGATGGTGGTGTTGTGGCAGCTGTGGAACCTGTGGAGAGTGAAGAGGAGGAAGACGACGGGGCTGAAACAGACAACAGGGACAGAATCATTGCACAGTACTTCCAATAGGACACAGGTAACAATTCAAACATAATTTAGTAAATGTAAACTACTCTCCAGCATCTCTGCTGCCTGTCTATTTGCCCCAGTGTATGATGACTGAGTTGTGGCTTTTCCCTCCCTATTTCAGATCTGGGGTCCCCACTACGAGTCCTGTGCTTCGTTTCCCCATGGACTACAGCTTTGTGGCAGCTGTTTGTTGACTTCACTATGTACAAGGACATATTTGCACTGTCATGTCAATTACAATATTTAGAAATCACAGCCAGACTCCAGATAGTTTTGTGCAAAATAGGTGTTTATTTCAGTGGTCAAAATGGGATGGGTGGTTTCAAGTGGGTGGGGGCTATGGTGAAGGAATGTCCATGGCAGAGTCCAGAGTAACAGTCACACAGGTGCATTGTCCATAGGCCTGTGGAGAGATGGAGCATGGGCAGTTCAAGGATGGACAGGGTGACAATGTGGGACAGTGGGATGACATCAGGTGGTATCCTTTACTGGCGGGGGTCTTGACATCCTACTCTGTCTTCTTGCGAGATCTCAGGGCCCTCTTGCGGGGTGGTTCTTCTCCTGCAGGAGGTGGGGGTCTGGTGGGCTGCTGTTGTGCGGGGGCCTCCTGTCCACTAGCGCCGGCGGAGGTGGTTGGCTGTTCTTGGTCCAGGCTAGTGGCAGGGGCCCTTTGTTGTTGTTGAGTGTCCGTCCTGGTGTTGATGAGTTCCTGCAGCAGCCCTACCATGGTAACCAGGGTGGAGGTGAGGGCTCTGATGTCCTCCCTGTACCCCCGATAGTGTTCCTCCTGCAGTACCTGGATCTCCTGGAACCTGTCCAGTACCGTCGCCATCGTCTCCTGGGAGTGGTTGTATGCTCCCATGATGGTGGTGAGGGCCTCGTGGAGAGTGGGTTCCCTGGGCCCGTCCCCCCCCTGTCGCACAGCTGCCCTCCGAGTTGCCCTGTTTCCCTGGGCCTCTGCCCCCTGGCCGGTGTGCCCACTACCACTGCCCCCAGGTCCCTGTTGTTGTTGGGGTGGTGGGTTATCCTGGGTGCCCTGTAGTGGTAGACACACCGCAGATTGACGCGCCCTGGAGACAGAGGCATGGGCCCGCTGGGTGGGAGCTTTGCTGGTGTTCCCAGAGGGGTTTGGGTCTGTAGTGGCCTGTGCCTGTGTGAGGGGAACCGACTGTCCAGAGGTCCCCGATGGTCCGGGCTGGTCATCAGTGTCCAGGTCGACAGAGCTGCTGTCATCGCTGACGGCCTCTTGGGTGGGGGGTGTGGAGAATTCTGGGCCCTCCGTGGCGGTGTGTTGGCGGTTGGGTCCTGCAGGGGTATAGAGGTATGGTTATAGTTTCAATGTGTGGCATATGGGTGTATCTGTGGGTTCCCGTGTCCCCAAGTGCTGGCATTCGTGTGTGGGGGCTTTGGTGAGGGTGGCTTGTGGGGGGGATGTGTATATGCATTGGGCATGCTTTGGTGATGGGTGTCCATGCTTAGTGGACGCATGCAGGCCTAGGTTTTGGGATGTGTGGGTTGTGATGGTGAGACATTGGCAGGGAATAGGTGTGCTGGGGGTGGGGGTGAGGATGGTGGTGGGGGTGAGGATGGTGGTGGGGGTGAGGGTGGGGGTGAGGATGGGGGTGGGGGTGAGGGTGGGGTTCGAGGATGGGGGTGAGGGTTGGGGTATGATTTGGCATGCAGGTGGGGGGGAAGCAGTATTGAAGCTTCAACTTACCAGAATCCATTCCTCCGCCGACTCCTGCGAGGCCGTCAGGATGCAGGATGTTCAAGACTTCCTCCTCCCATGTTGTAAATTGTGGGGGTTGAGGTGGGGGTCCTCCGCCAGTCTTCTGCACGGCGATGTTGTGCCTGGATACCATGGAACGCACCTTCCCCCGTAGGTCGTTCCATCGCTTCCTGATGTCTTCCCGATTTCTGGGGTGCTGTCCCACAGCGTTGACCCTGTCGACAATCCTCTGCCATAGCTCCGTCCTCCGGGCAATGCTGGTGTATTGGATCTGTGTGCCGAAGAGCTGGGGCTCTACCCGAACGATTTCCTCCACCATGACCCTGAGTTCTTCGTCTGAGAAGCGGGGGTGTCTTTGGGGTGCCATGGAGTGGTGTGTATGATGTGTGGGGTGGAGTATGTGTAGTTAAGTGTGTTGAGTGTGGTGGTGTGTGTTGTTTTGTGTGTGGATATTGTGTGGGTGATGGTGTAGTGTGCCTCTGTGTGATGGTGTTCTGTGATCGCTGCTGTGTCTCTCAGTGCTTCTTTTTGGATTTTGGTCGAAGGGGTTTGTGGGTGATGTGGGTGTGTGTTTTATATTGTATTGTGTGTGTGGGAGTGGTGTGTGTATGTGTATCAGGTGTGTGGAATTCAAATCGTCCAATGTGGCTGAGTTTTGTTCGTTTGTGTGTATTCTGACCGCGGCGGGGTGTACCGCCAATGGAAAACCGCGTTTGAAAGACCGCCGCGTGGATTCGTGGGTCGTAATGGCATGGGCGTATTTCTGTTGGCGTGACGGTGGAGGTTTGGTCACCTCCACTTTTCCGCCGACCGCTGGTCTGGCGGTCTGTTGTGGCTGTCGGATTTTCGGAGGTTTGGCTGCTGCGGGTCAGAATGACCGTGGCGGGTTACCGCGACCGCGGCGGAATTATGGAGGATTTCTGACCGGCGGTAGGCGCCTTTTACCGCCGAGGTCAGAATGACCACCATAGTCCTTTAACTAATAAGTTGGGTATTATATCTAGATATAGTTAAAAATATGGGTACCATTTAAAATCATTAAAAAGATTAGTTAGACAGCCATAAGATTCTCAGCTAATGTAGTCGTTCCGTACATAGGACCAAGAGGCGCCCTTCAATACTTTTACATGAGATTTCTCTAGTTTGTGTGGATTCTCCCAAAAATCTCCTAAACCCAATATGCCTAACCAGCTACATACATGTTTAACCCATGGAATAGAAACAGAATTTGGACATTTTAACAGTTCTAAAAGTGAGATCTTGTATACGACCAATTCCGGGACGATCCATAGCCTCACCCAGTATAACAGGGGACGTAAGATAATTAGGTCGGCTATCCGTTTTAGAACATTGGGATTAATGGGGTGCTGGGAGGGCACTCGCATAGAGCCCTCGCAAAGCTGTTCTCATTTATGGTTATCCTGCTGCTATCGGAAAACCCCCATATCTCCGCACCATAGACAGCGGCTCCCTGTGCCTTGGCTACATAAATCTTAATCGCTGCGGATACAGCTTTGGCCGTCGTGCTCCTATAAAAGCGCTGTATGGATGCTGCACTATGTTGCAGGAGCCCAGCACTTTTACTAGTCTGTTCTTCCCAGTGTGATGTGTCTGTGAGCCTTACACCCAAATAATCGATGGAAGTAACCTGGTCCAAAATATTACTGTCCAACCTTATAGTGCATTTCTTCCGGGAGCCAGAACGAAGTACCATCAATTTAGTTTTCTTAAAATTCAGCTCTAGACCATAATTCCGGCACAATAGATTAAATCTGTCCACAAGAATTTGTAAGCCCATAGGAGTCTTTGAGATGAGTACTGAGTCATCTGCAAAGAGAAGAATAGGGATTTCTGGGTAACTAAGGTGGGAGCATCGTTTTGGCATGCCATTACTACCTGCACCACCTCGTTAATAAATAAGGAAAACAAGAGCGGTGCGAGCACGCACCCCTGATGGACTCCTCTATTTATGGGGAATTTATCGGTCAGCTGACCTATGTTACCCCATCTCACTTGTGCGTATGTATCTTCATGCATACGCTCCAGTTGGTGAATTATGCTAACTGGGATCGCAATTCTGTATAACACTTCCCACAGCTTCTCTCTTGGGACTAAATCGAACGCGGATCACAGATCAACAAAAACGGCATATAGGGGTTGCTTTGCCAGGACTACATATTTCCAGTATAACACGGCCAACCTAAAAGCCTCATCCACCGTACTTATTCTAGGTCGGAACCCTGCCCGAAGAGGAGAAAGAATCTGGTGCTCTGTAACCCAACTCGATAGTTTACCTAAAAGCTGTTTGGAAAAGATTTTTTGCAAATTATCGATGAGACTAATCGGTCTATAGTTTATGGGGAGATTTACATTACCCTTTTTGTAGATGGGAATGATTTTGGCACCCTTCCATGAAGAGGGAATCCGTCCCCCTTCTGCAATTTTGTTAGTAAGTTGGTTAATGTACCAGGTCCATATAACTGGCTCTGATCTATAGAGGTCACCTGGAATTTTATCTGGTCCTGGGGCTTTGCCAGGTTTAAGGGAGTTGATTGCGTCAGCAGTTTCTTTTAAAGAAAAACAAATGTGGTCCTCAGGGCCACGAAGGCTCCCATCTGGGGGAATAATGACAGAGTTTACATCTGGTAATTTGGGGGGATCTAATCCCACATTGTTAGTATCGGAGCCCCAGAAATAACAATTTTATCATAAAGGAGAGAGAAATGCTCCACCCAACATTCCGGTTGGAGATGGTTCCGTAAACTGGTCCTGCCCCTTTCTCAGGTTTGGTCAACAATTCCCAAAACAGTGTGTTATTATTGGACTTCGAAGCGTCCAACAGCTCCTGCCAGATAGAGTCTTCCCAGGATTTCTTTGAACATAGAGTGGTCTTCTTATAAAGACGTCTAGCTTGTTGGATTTCCCCCAGGGTCGCGTTCACAATAGCTTGTTTTAGCCCAGATTTGGCCCTCGAACATGAATCATCGAACTATCTGTTATTGACCAAGGCCCCACGTTGTGGTCTTACCCCAATCTTTTTATAGAACATACTTTGTAATTTATCAGTCATGGTTTCATGTATGCAAAGAATTGGGATCGCCGTTGGGTCATAGTCTTCAAAAGCTTTCAAATTATCTATAAAAATTTGATAAATCTCACATAACAGATTAGGGTTTGACATCACTTTTGGCCACCCAAACTTCATATGTGCTTTATTCAGGGTAGGAGAAGGAACCATTGTGAGTTGGGTGTTCAAGGTTCTTCCAAATAGGTTCCCAGAGAGGTAGAGTAACAGAGGATAATGGTCACTCTCACATCTAGAGTCCACCCTCATGTCTCTCAACAGGGGCCATAGTCGCACATCCACTAAGAAGTAATCAATGACACTTGTCGTTGAGCCTCATTTAAATGTAGGTACAAGGTTTAGATCGGAGGGAGTACAACCATTGCAGGCCCTAAGGCCGAACTTTAAACATAGTGAGGCCAGCTGGACAGCAACTCGGGACTGTGGAAAAGGGAGATCGCCATTCAGTTGTGCAATCCCCCATAGTTTGTCCTCCTCCACAGGAGCACCGAAGGTTCAAAAGTACAATTTACATCACAGGCTACTATTAAATACAATTTGGTTTGTATGGTATCAAGGAAATCAGAAAGCAAGGTTAAAGTCGGATATTCAGATCCTCGGGAAACAGATTGTGCATAAACATTAATAAGGATTACATTAAAACTCTGTTGAAAGGAAATTTGCAACCCCATCAAATCAGGACAATCAACTTTTAAAACCTTGTAATGTTTAAAAGAATTAAAAGTCCCCCTTTTGCATGGCCTGTCACTTTTTCTGATGGCTGAGCAGGAATGTTAAAAGAAAGAAACCCGTCTATAAAAATGCTATCCTCAACCCAGGTTTCTTGGAAAAGACACACATCTTGAGATTTTCTGCATGTGCACCAGTCTATTATCGACAGGCCAGTAGTGTCGAACTCAATACCATAGGAATTGGAACGAGCAGCCTCAAGGATCGGCTCGATTTTGGTGATCTCATCAGTCTATTCATGTATGGTTCCTCTAGTTTGTCCTTGGGTGAGGCTTTCTGGACTGGAGACAGTCATACAAATTCGGAATGCATAGGTTCATCTGGCTCCCGGGGATCCCTCCTAATGGTGTGGGCAAACTGACCATGCGCAAGGACCTGCCTTGTATCGTCTAATTCGGACACTAAGGTGATGCATCAAAATCAATGAGTTGATCCGCCAAGGTCTTGTCGAAAAACTCGATTGAGATTACATCGAAATTCGACCCAAAGGGGCTCCATCTTTTGGTTTTAGAAATATCCAAGCGTATGACTGAAAGACAATTCTGTTGGAAACGTAGCTAGTGGGTAACCTTATTAATCCGAGACTCATGGTCCTTAACAGTCTTGGCGGAATCTTTCTTTACTTTTATTGAACCACAAATGCATTCTTATGATCAGTCACAAAGTATCTCAGCGTTTTAGAGCCGAAGAAGAACATCATAAGCCCTTACAAGTGACTGTATTAGAACATGGTTGCCATACCCATTGATTTTAATGGAAGTGCAAAGTTGAAACGGGACATGCGTCCACTTTTGATAATGTGGTGACACCCTGGAAAAGCCAGTAGGCTTGTCTTATTACCAATATTTTGTGATGTTGCATTTGGTATAGGTGTTTTTTTTTTCTCATAGTGTTCAGGACCGACTAGTGGTGTAACATGATGTGAGGGTTTCACAAAAGGTATTTCTAGCTACTGTGCTATGTTTTCAGCAGTGTGAGTAATAAAAGTACTTTTCCTGACCAGTCAATGATTTAATGAGTGTTGTTGTTTCCTACCAATGGTAAGTCTACCTTCCCTGAGTAGGCCGCATACTACTCTTCTTTGCTATTATGCTAAATCCTCTAATGGGTTTCTTGGCTTCTATTAATACAACAGTTGCAGGCTTAATACTTGTGAGTGAGTCACATCCTTCCAAACTAATGACCCAATTTATTTCACCACTCCATTGTGGCTGGTACGAAATCATGCATGGGTCCCAGTCAACTGTGCAAATTGCTGCTTTATGTTTTACTGTAGCATTATCCCTGAAAACTATAAAAATCCAGATATATGCATCCTGTTATCCATTTTAATCATTTTTGCCTTTTTGTTCAACAAAAGTTTTTTTTCCTGAAGTTCAAGATTAGTTTAGATTTTTTTTTTTTCCCATGGAACTTGCCTGCTTTTGGGATAGCTACTTAGATTAACTAAACATTCAGTTAAAGTTGTTTTGTCATATAACCAGGGTGCATTTACTAAATAGATATATGCCCCACCTCTCAAATTCAAAAACTGCACTTCGTAGTACATCTTGTACTACTATAGTAGTACTACAAAACTTACTACCAAGTGCTATTGATAAACTGCACCTTTTTAGTAACTTACACTTTTGTAGTAAATCCCTACTTCCATTATTTTACCTGGGAGAGTGTTTCAGTACTAGCATAGTATTGGACTTGCATTGAAAGTGTAAATTACTACATAAATTTAAATTACTACAAATGTGCAGTATGTGAATGCCAAGAGGTAGTAAGCTTACTGAAAAGTTTAAACGTGTTCAAAAGTGTAAATCACCCTTGTAAATCAGGTTTACTAAATCTGATCAATAACCCAGTGCCTACCACAGCTGAAGAGAGTCATGTTCTGAAATAGTCATGGATTATGATTGCCACCGCAATGAGTACCTGCCTAATTGTTTCTCTACCAGTGATCTAGATGTAATAGAGCTGGACTAATGGCCTCTTTGGATTTGGAACTGTGATAAATCTAAGTTTAAGTGCTGCGTGCCTGAACTTGGGCCAAAGGTAAAATTCCCACTTACGGTGCATATGTATTTCTTTAGCATTAGTCACCATAGATGTACCTTCCTTGACAAGTTAGGAGAGCAACAGCTATATGACGTATTTTTAACCTGTCTTTCTACACGGTGGACTTTGTTGGGATTCTTAGGAATTCTTTTGCTGACATATATACCTAAGTGTGCAGAGTATACATGGGTTCAGGGGGCACTGTGCCACTGGAACCAAGCTGTACCTGCCTGAAGATCCCTAACTAGGGTGAAGCTGGTCGTAGGTTGCTTGTGTTCCGGTGCAGGGAGGAGCTGGCCTGACAGTTCGGGCTGGACTGTTTCCATGAGGCACAAGGTCAAGACTGATTTGCATAAAGCTCGGTCTATACTGAGGTGGCATGGTGGGTGAAAAATATTAGATTGGGATGCAGCCCAAGTGATTGCCAGTGGCTGAGAATAATCCAGGCATTCCATCCATCACTTTTCTGTTTTTGTGTGTGACCCCCTAAATCTATTGGGTACGTCCAGACATGGTGCCAGGCTCTCTGTGCCAGTGAAACCAAGCTATAACTGGCTGAAGAGCCCTAACTAGTGCAGAACTGGCCCTGAGTTGTGTGTGTTCTGGTTCAGGGAGGACCTGGCCTAGCAGTGCAGGCTAGACTGTGCCATGAGGAACAGAGTCAAGACGGATGTGCATTTGGCTAGGTCTAAACTGAGGTGGCATGGTAGGCATACAATGATGGATTCAGATTCTGCCCCAAGTGATTATTGTGAGAATTCCCTCTATCACCTTGTTTTTGTATTTGACATATATACTTAGTCATTGTAAATCCAGCATTGGGAAAGAGATGTAATTGAAAGAACTGGACTGCACTGCACAACCAGCTAGTAATGGGTTGTATGGTCATAATCCATGAAAATTAGGATCATAGTCCACTAGTATTCTGCAAGGCTATGGGACTATTCATCTGTAGTGGCAGACATTCAGCACTGTAGGTGGAAATGTTATATGACTGCATCCAGCACCCTGTGCCATGCCACCAGTGACATTACACACCTGCAAGCACCCTCAGAATCAGCATAGGTCAGCCTACTACACAGGTGCACAGACAACCAGAGTATACCACACTACAAATTGAATAGATCCAATTGCTCAGGGTGATATGGCGACTGTGTGAAGTCTGCCTGAGAATGGGCTGTTGATAAATGATAAGCCTGAACTCCAAGAACAAATTAAAGGGAACTCCATGGGGTTGGGATATCTGTTGGGATATCTGTGGGAATGCAGGGGAAAGCTAGTGCTTCCAGTTTAGATTTCTAAGGCAGCTGGACTGTAAATTGGGTTACCAATTAGTACAATTAAGACTTTCAGCACAACCACCATTGCATACACTCATATATGCAAATTGAAGTGAGGGTGGTCCAGATAGCATAGAGCTGAGAGCTTGCACAGATCCTGAAGTGGACTGATCACTTAGCTTGGACTTAAGAAGAGCCCCACACAGCCTCTTACAGAGTTATGAGTGACCCTGTGTGTATGCCTGATCATCTGTATTTGTGAAATTATGAGTGAGCTCTGATAGCCAAGACTCATTTGAGCCTATTGTTGCAGGAGGGATCTCTGGGCTCATTCTTGAGGAATGGGTCTTGTTTTCTATCATCATTATATTTTGAGCAAGAGAGTGAGAAGAACAAAAGGAAAAAAAGAAAGAGGAAGAGAAATAGAGCAAAAGAGAGCTGAAGAGAGACAGAAGGGATGGTAGGAGCCTGCAAGAGTGGAAAAGAAGCAGACTGTATATGGCGGTGGATAAAAGAGGCACGACGTGGAACTGAGAATTGACAGCCTTGCTCTTTAGCAGCCTAGACATTCAGCAATGCTGGTGGTGGGTGTGTGAGAAGAACTTTGAGCCCTGGCACTTATAATCTTACAAATGCGACACTGCTGATAGTATACACTCCTGCATGAGTGAGACAATGGTCAATGTGCCTGTTGACACCCAACTGAGGAAGACTAGGCAGGGTCTATTTGGTCTAAAGAAATGCCCCCTGTGGATCTTGAGTTGGATTCCATTATGAAAAGAGAGTGTATGTGACTGCTCAAAGTGCCAGCACTCATACATGTTGTCAATAACTGATCAGAGGACCAGGAGTTGGCAGAAAACAATACAGTTCGCACCAGTTTGAACATTTGGTTACTTCAGAATATGGGTTTTTTAGTTTGCTGTCTTCACAGCCAGGAAATACACATATGTCTTCTCATGTCCCTCCTGAAGGGCAGCAACTACACACAATCATGTGCTGATGGCTTTCACACAGGATGACATGTAGTAACATTCAGCTACATCATAGGTTGGTAGACTATTTGACATTTGCTGAGTGTCTTTAAGTAGTTATCTGAATATAATTAAGAAAGTGTCCCTTTCTTGGTTTTGTGTAGAAAAATGTCATTGGGAGCAGCCATGAGATCTGGAAATTGGAGCACTGTCACTGAGTTTATCATGCTGGGTCTCACCAGTGACCCCAACCTGCAAATCCTGCTATTTCTATTACTGCTTCCAGTCTATATTTTCACTCTTCTGGGCAACATCAGCATCCTAGTTATTGTTGGCTGCAACACTCACCTTCCGACACCCATGTATTTCTTTCTCACCCAACTATCATGCCTTGACCTTATGTACTCTTCTGTTATTTCCCCCAAGATGCTGGTTGATCTACTGTCTAAGAAGAAGGCCATCTCCCTTTATGGCTGTGTAACTCAAGTATTCTTTTTTGGTGCTACTGGCAGCACTGAATTCATCCTCCTGGCAGCTATGGCCTTTGACCGCTATGTGGCAGTATGTAACCCACTGCTGTATACAGTCACCATGACAAACCGTACCTGCATGCATTTGGTTGCATGGTCATACGTAGCGGGGTTTATGCACTCTCTGATTCATGCAGGTTGCTTGCATCGCCTGACTTGTTGTGGTCCTGATATTATGAACCACTTTGTTTGTGATTACCCTGTGCTGCTGAAGCTGTCCTGCACTGACATTTCCATCAATGATTTAGTGCGTTTTGTTTTTGCTTCCTTAGTTGTGTTAAGTTCTCTGATTGTTATACTCATCTCTTATGCCTTCATCATCCTTTCAATACTGAAGATTCGCACAACAGCCAAGAGATGGACAGCCGCCTCCACCTGCATCTCCCATTTCACCTGTGTCTTCCTCTCTTATGGCACTATCCTGTTCATGGAGCTGCGGCCTAACTCAAGTTCTTCAGAGGAACAGGACAAAGTAGTAGCTGTTATCTCCACTGTGGTAATTCCTGCTCTGAACCCTCTGATCTATAGCCTGAGAAACCAAGAGATGAAAGAAACTGTGCAGAAGATGTATCAGAAAATAAGTCACCAGTGGTGAACCTTGACCTTAACTAGTTTTTAGAGAATGAAACATGGCTGTAGAAAGCATGTGACTGGTAGCAGGATGTATAGTATAAACACCAGCTCACCTAACGTGGCCGTACCTTACACAATATTGTTTTAAGCAAGAGCTAGGGCACAGCCAGTTAAATAGTGATTTCAGGCCAAACTAATATAGTTATATTATTGACTGAACACAAAAAACAGAGCAAGTGATTGCGCTCATTGTACTAAATGCAGAAAAACCATTTGATTTGATATAGTGGGCATTGTGGAAAGGTTTTTCCTTCCTCAGCAACCTTTAAACTGCATACATTTCGCTCACCAAGGCGTGTGGCAAGCAGACACATGCTTGAACTTTTCAGAAAGTCATATAGAATCAGACAACGATTCCAACTCTCTCCAATACTTTTTGATTTATATCTAGTACCACTGTAGGTTGCAATACTAGGCAAAACACTCTTGTTTGCTCTTATTTGATGAGCATCATATATATGTTCCGCTAATGTCAATGACATTGTAATTTACCTTAATCAAGATGACACTTTATTAGCAATGGAACAGTTGGCACCTGAATTTTGCATGTAGTTAAGATAAAAGACTGGGGAGTCTGTGAGGTACAACAGTTATATCCAATCTTCAAAATGAACTAGTGCTAGTGTTCCCTATGAAATCATTTTATACTATTGGAAGATCAACTGAACAAACCAAATGTTGGAATAAGTGGAACACAGAACTAACAAAAATCAACCTCTGATTTACAAATTCTCCCTAGAACTATTTCATGTACTTTGGAGAAGTCATTGTGAAATGTGTGACTGCAGGTAAATGTGAGGAACATAGGTGCATAATATAGAAAAGGTTAGCAAATATAGGGAGTGGTATGTTGAGAGGAGGGCTACAGGTTCTTCTCAGCAAAAGAATGAATAAGAGGGTATTTTCGCAACATAGCATATCACGCAGCATTTTGCCTTCTATACATTATTGCATTTTATACATGGTGATTTCCCACCCGGAATTAGAGAATCTCTTCAAGGACTGACATGAAAAACTGTTAGATGTGGCTCTTTTTGCAGGGTCATCAATAAACGTTTGCCTCCTTGCTCCCATATTTTTTACCTGTTTTTGTTGGGGTTAGGACTCTGAGCACCTTACCACTGCTAACCAGTGCTAAAGTGCATATGGTCTCTGTGTAAATTGTATTGGTGATTGGTTTATCCATGATTGGCATATTTGATTTACTAGTAAAGTGCACTAGAAGTGTCCAGGGCCTGTAAATCAAATACTACTAGTGGGCCTGCAGCACTGGTTGTGCTACCCACATTAGTAGCCCTGTAAAGATTGCTCAGACCTGCCACTGCAGTATCTCTATGTGCAGTTTTCAACTGACAATTCGACTTTGCATGTGTACCCACATGCCAGGCCTAAACCTTCCCTTTTCATACATGTAAAACACCCCAAAAGTAGGGCGTAGGTAGCCCCATTGGCAGGGTGCAGTCTATGTTAAAGGTGGGACTGATGTGTGTTACAAGACTTCACTGCTGCAAAGCCTAGCTCTCTCATAGGTTAACACGGGGGCTGCCTTTAAATATTATTAAAGTGGAGATTCCCTTTGAGAGCAGAGGGGAATATGGAGTTGGGGGTCTCTGAACTGAATTTTATGGATCAAATCTGTTTATTTGTATTTCAATTATAAACAATGCATATGCAACACTACATGATAAGACCATTGCAATAACATACAATGTGCTCTATGCAAATCTGTAAGACAAGGAAAACCTAAATAAGTAACGTAAATAAAGCATCGAACATAGTTTCCCCACAGGTGGCTTACAAAGTCATTTCAATATTGTACTTCCCCAGGACTTGTATCTGCGTAGTTATGGCCCCGGGTATGAGCAAGCATAGCACACCCTTTTCTCCACCCTTAAATCAGCTTCAAAACCCTCAAATAAGTTGGGCATGTTAGTGCTGTGAACTCCGTTGACAGTATTTGTAAGAATGATTGCCACAATTCCTTGAAATCTTCACTATTCTGCAATGAGGACAGGGTAAGTTTTTCCATGGCGAGAATAAACCATAGCTTATGAAGCCATAGTGTTAGCGTCGGGACCTGATCGGACCCCCACCTACTCAACAACAGTTGTATGGCTGCATTTAATGCTAAGGCCATCTGTCTACCCTTCATTGACCTCAAAGGGAAGGTAAGCACATTGGGAATGCCCAGCAAGATGAACACAGGAAATCTAGGTATATGAGTATCGAAATCCGAGTCAAGAGTATCTAATATACTCTCCCAATACCGATGGAGCTTAGGGCAGTGCCATAGGAGGTGGATGAGAGAACCGGACATTCCACACCCTCTCCAACACAATTCTGACTTAACTGGATCCCAGGCATGGATCCTTGCCGGAGTATAGTACCAGTAGGATGCCACTTTATAAGCTGACTCTGTTCCTGCCGCATTATAAGCAGTGTGATGTGTTCTGTAAAAGATGCTCTCCCACTCTTCCTCTGAGAGTTCTCTCTCTAGCTCCCTCTCCCATCTCAGCTGACCCTTAGTTTTGGGCAGTTGGACCCCCCCTTGCAGGAGAGCATAAAGCATAGAGATCAATCGCTTATCATCCTTTTTTGTTATAATCCATTTTTCAAATGGTGTTAAGGGCCTATCTATTGGCAGGCAACAGGGCCCAATGTCGTATCTGATAGTACATCATCCTGTCTGCCTCCGACAAGCCATATGTCTCCCTCATCTGGTCAAAGGGGATCACACCCTGTTCATCAAAGAAACAGCCCACCCTTTTACAACCCCCTGCATGCCAACGACGAAGCGCCTCGACTTGTAGGGCCGGACCGAAATCAGGATTCGCACCCAGAGGGGTCATTGGGGACGGAAAGGTCGTCAGGCCCAAGTGACTGGCCATGCTGTCCCACGCCCGCATCGACACCTCCGTGACCGGGGACACGTACAACCCACGGGCTCTGTGGCGGCTCTTCAACCAGGGCTCCTTCCAAATATGTGAGCCAGCCACCGCCTGGTCCAAGAAACACCAGTGCTTCTCGGAGGATGGGCGGTTCCACTCCAGTAGGAAATGCAATTGTGCGGCCTGAAAGTATCTCAGGAGGCAAGGAACAGCCTCGCCGCCTTCCCCTCCCATATAAATCTTAGGACCGCCGTCTGAAGGGCTGTTATTGTTCGCAGCGGGGGATCCGCCGGCAGTGCCTGAAATACACACAATACTCGCGGCAAGATGGTCATCTTGACGGCCGCCACCTGGCCCAACCAGGACAATTTAGGCCTCTCCCAGCTCTCCAGATCACGCAGTACCTCCCGCGTCAGCTTCATATAATTCAACGACGCTGTACAGGCAAGTGTAGGACCCAACTCCACCCCCAGGTATGGAAGCTTTGAGGAAGACCATATAAAGGGGAATCGGTCCCTCAAATCCTTTTCGTGTTCAGCGCTGATAAACCTACTCATAGCCTGCGACTTTAGCATATTGATTCGGAAACCCGAGACCCAACCAAATTCCTCAAGTACCTGCATTAGCGCAGGCAGCGAGGTCGTAGGTTCCGCCAAGGTAAGGATCACATCATCCGCGTATAATGAGATGAGATGCCTATCTCCCCCAAACTTAACGCCCACAATCCGAGGGTCATCACGAAGCTGCTGAGCCAAAGGTTCCATATACAAAGCAAACAAAAGTGGCGAGAGGGGGCACCCCTGCCGTGTTCCTCTTTGAATCAAAAATGGCAAAGAGAGCATCCCGTTAACCTGTACCGCCGCACGGGGCGCTCGGTAGATACATCGAATCCAAGCCATGAAACCAGGGCCCAACCCAAAACGCTCTAGCGTCTTAAACAGGTATGGCCAATGAACCCTATTGAACACCTTTTCAGCGTCAATAGAGAGGAAAAGCGCCTTCCTTCTAGAGCGTTCCGTTTTGTCCAATAAATGGAGCAATCGTTTGGTATTATCGTTACACTGTCGACTCGGTATGAATTCCGCCTGATCCGGATCAACCAAGCCTGGCATATAGTAGTTTAGACGATGCGCCAATATGCCTGTAAACAGTTTAGCATTGATATTTAGGAGCGAGAAAGGACTGTATGAAGCGCAATCCTCGGGGTCCTTTCCCGGCTTCGGAATTACCACAATAGTGGCATCAAGCACACTAGGCATGAGGGCCCCCGAGCATCGAAAGGAATAAAAAAGTCGCACCAAGACTGGGACGAGTTCCACGCAGAAGGTCTTATAAAAGAGTGCAGAGAAGCCGTCCAGCTCAGGCGTGAATATGCTGATATAACCTCTTCCGCCCTTATAGGTTGCTCCAAAGAAGCCAAATCCCCCTCCGGCATAGGCGTAATTGCTACACCCTCTAGAAAGGCCTCTGGAGAAGAAAAAACGGGCTCCTCAGCCTGATATAAAGCCTGATGAAACTCCGCAAAGGAGTCCGCTATTTGGTCACTTGTGTGTGCTTCGGCCCCCGAGGAAGAGCGAACCATTCGTATCATTGATGCCGTTTGCTGTGCTCGCAACATGTGCGCCAGTAACTTCCCACACTTATTACTACCCACATAGTACTTATGTTTGAGGCGCGCCACCACATATTCTGCCCTGTCCCAGTCCAGCCCTTTCAGCTGTTTCCTTACTTTCTCAAGCTCGCGCCAGACTCTTGGTGCCCCGGTGTGTTTATGTGAGCGCTCCAGCTCGCCCACCCGCCGTTCAAGATCTGCTCTAAGGAGTCTCCTTGCCCTGTAATCTCTAGCCGAGAGCGACATCACCTCCCCCCTAATGACAGCCTTCAGTGCCTCCCACAGCGTCGCCTCGCCAGTGGTCCCGTCGTCATTCCGGTCGAGGTAGTCTATTATAACTTTGCAGATCTCTTGCACTGTTACAGCGTTCTGAAGCAATGAGTCCCTAAACCGCCAACCCGCCGCACTCACTTGCTCCGTATTCGTGTAGACGACCACAGTAACAGGGGCGTGGTCCGAAAGAGACCGAGGCTCAATCAAAGAGTCCCTAATCCGGGATAGAAGTTCCTGCGAGACCAGGAAGAGGTCTAGGCAAGCATATGTCTTAGTCGCATCACCAAGTTGAAATTGCCCCCGACCAGAATGGTGCCATCTAGGAACTGCAACAGCAGAATTAAGGCTTGTTTTAAGAAAGCTTCCTGCTGAGAGTTAGGCGCGTACAAAGAGGCATTAGTGAAGGAAAAGCCCCCCAATCTCAGTCGCATGGCCAGAAGCCTCCCTTGTATCTCATGGAGTTTGGACACTACCTCTCCCGGAAATGAGCGCGCCAATAGGATCGCCACCCCCACGTGCTTTGTTGCTACCGAGGACCAAAACTGCCTAGGAACCACCTAGAGCACATGCGAAAGGTGTCTTTCGGACGAGATGCATCTCCTGAAGCAGACATATGTGACAGCCTGAGCTCTCTAAGGTGGACAAGACGGCGAGCCTCTTGGTGGGATTATTAAGCCCCCGAACATTCAAGCTCATAAATTTAATAAGCATGGGCTAAGTTAAAAGTCACAAGCAAAGAGGAGGAGAAAGTGCAGGAAGAAAATCCCCTTGCCAGATCTACTCCACCTATAACCACAAGCCCTGGGAGAATCTCCATTTAAATGCCAGTCCCGCCGGGAAACCCAGCAACAATCAACCATTACGCACAACAGGTGCACAAAACATATAAGTCCTCGCACATCCTTCCTCACGAGGAAAAGTCTCCAGAGGGCAGTAGAACCAGCCATGTGTGGTAATCGTCGTCCTACACCCCCGCCGCCCTGACCCCCTCCAACGGCCGACACGACGTTGGCAGCAAGGTCAACCACCAATCAGGACACCTCCGAGCTCTCTTCTCTACACCGAAGTTCCAGCTGCCACACTACTCCGAGCGGACTCCCTCTCCGATCTCAGCTCCGAGGCAGACGGACACTGCAGTTTCCGCTTCTTCTCCTTTCGTCGCCAACGGGGGCAGCCCTCCCCCGACAAGGCCGACCCCTCACTCGACACTTGGATTCATCCTCCAAGCCCAGGATCCGGGCCTCCTCCACAGTAGATGTCACCTGCCGGAGCTGCTCCTCCCAGTGAAAGACCAGGCGGAATGGGTGACCCCAAAAATAAGAAACGTTGTGCGCCCGGAGGTGTTCTGTGATCGGTCTGAATTCTCTCCTCCTTTGCAAAGTACGCACAGAGAGGTCATGGAATAGTTGAAGTTCATGTCCTCTAAAGAGTACCTTCTGAAGAATGCGGGCTCGCTGCAAAATCTGTTCTTTGAGGACAAAGTCGTGAAGGCAGGCCAGGATGTCCGGGGGGCCGTCCCCGGGGCCGCCACCTCGGCTAACTCGATACACTCTATCCAGGGCTATCTCCTGTGTCTCATCCGGGCCAAGTAGAGAACAAAACAGGCCCTTCACATAGTCCCCGATGTCCTCCTTCTCCGTCCCCACCGGGGCCCCCCTGATGCGGATGTTTTGTCTCCTCAAGCGGTTTTCCAGATCCTCGACTGCCAGCTGGAGATGTTCTTGCTGCTCTCAGAGACGGACAACCTCCTGCTGCAGGCCCGCTAGTTCTTCACCCCGAGGAATCTCACCATCCTCCAGTTGCGAGACACGCCCTCCCAAGGAGGACACCTCTCCTCTCAACTCCTTCACCTCCTGGGATATGTCCAGTCGCAAGTCCTATATATCGCTACGGAGTGAGTCAAAAAGGTAGGTCAAAAAACATTTGTGACTGGCGAGCCACCATCAGAGTCCACCTCCAGGCGACCTTCTGTAAGTCTTGTCGCCGGTGAGTCTTCGGTCATGCCACTCACAATCGAACGGGCACCTGCCAGCATGTCTTTCACTGACCGCTCTCGCTTAGACTTAGCCGTCGCCATGTTTCAGCGGCCCAGGCGCAGATTGCCGGATCAGCTGCCCACGTATCCACAACACCTCCACCAGTAGCAGCGGGCTCGGGGATGCACGGCAACTTCTATGTCTGGAACCCGCACCCAGAAAGCAGCTCTTGCCGCACGTGAGCTTTAAATCCTCTGCCTTCTTATGCCAAGCCCGCCCTCCCTGGCAAACATGGGGGCCTTCTCTGATCGGGCCACTACCCGAGACCAGTACCCCGTTATCCTCCTCTGTGACGTTCCAAATCACGATGACTGCCTGGGCCCACACTTGCTTGCTTTCATGGGGGGGCGTGGGGTACCACCGTAGCGACGCGATGTCCTCTCCTGTCCCTGACCGGGATCCCGGGCCTCTATTCCTCCTGCTGCAGGGCACGTCAATATGGAGGAACCAGCTTCTAGCCTCATGCAGCACTGACTCGGAAGGGGAGCCCTCCGCGCCCACAACTCTAAAGTCCTTGGGCCCAGGCCCTCCGCGCCACCCTGAGAGGGTGAGGGCTCCAAAATGTCAGAAGTGGGAAATAGGAAGGGGGAGCGAGCCTCCCCGGCTCTCAGCCATCAGGCACTAAGGCAGGCGAGCTGCCGGGGAAAAAATCCTCCCATCGGCATAGGCGGCCGCCCATGCCGCACCTCGGTACAGGCCGCGCCTCAGCGCTCCACCGGCTCCCGCTGGCCAAAAGCCGCCTGGCGCACCCCGGAGCCCTCAGGGGGTAGTGCGCGGTCCACGGCGGCGTCTGGAGCTTTTGGGGGGCCTCAGTGCGACCCCCTTAGCAGACCAGGCAGCTATCCAGAGGGCCAGGGCGGCGGAGCTCGGACAAACGCGTCCTAGCATGCCGCCTTCTTGGCCATGCCCCTGAACTGAATTAAAAAAATATATCTGTTAGTAAAATTGTATTTTAGACTGTTGGTTTGAAAATGCCACTTTTAGAAAGTAGGTATTTTCTTGCTTAAACCATTCTGTGACTCTGTCTGTTTGTGGATTTCCTGTCTGGGTAACTTTGACAGTTGGGCTGTTTGTAAATCCCCGCTAGATAGTGAGACAAAGGGAGCTAGAGTGTAGCTTGCATATCCTGATGAGCCATCTGCGCTAGAGTGGAGGGAGGAGTGGTCACTTACACCTGAATAGGCTGTGCCTGCCCTCACACAATGTAGTCTCAAACCCCTTGGTGTGTGTCTCAGGTCTGTTCTGGGCAAGGCAGTATCCTGTAAAAACAGAGACTTTCCTTTGATGTTTGCCTACTTCAAAGGCAGAAAGAGGTATAAGTAGTGGACCCAAAACCCCAGATCACTTCTGGAACCAAGAGGAACCTCTGCCAAGGAGAAGAGCTGAAGAGCTGAGGAGAAGTGCTGCCCCTGCCTGTGACTGTGCTTTGTTGGGCTATCCTGCAGTTGCTGCTTCTGCCTGTGAAAGGGGACAAAGACTGGATTTTGTGGTATATTCCTGCTTGTGAAGAATATCTAAGGGCTTGAATTCAGCTTGCCTCCTATTTTGAAGTCTCAGGGCCATCAAAGGCTTCCTCTGCTAACATATGGACTTTCAGCTGAGACTCCTGCCCTGCCAAGTGGTGTCCTATCTAGTCCCTGGGTGAAGTTGGCAAGAGCTGAAAATGCATGCACAGAACGCTGTTCGGGGACATTTCTGATGCATCATCCGCAACGTGGCTGATAAAAGACAGGCCACCAGCTTTGCGGCTAAAATCGATGCTTCACCTGCATCGCAGCTGGAAGATCAACACATCGCAGCTGGAGAAACAACGCACAACACTTGCTTGCAGCTGCTGATAATGACACAAACCCCACTCAGCGCAGTTTTCTAACACCGTGTGAAAGGATTTTCCACACATCGTCCCTGGGCGTCAAAGTCAACCTGACACTGTGCGGATCCACGGTGCCCCGTCCAGAAATTAACTCATTGCTCTCTTGCACAGGAGAAATGCATTGCCTACCTGACCAGGTAAGAAAAGACGCACGGCTTCCCTTGTGAGGAAGCAATTGACGCATCGCTGCCTTTTCCGATGGACACTCTCCTGTGTGGCTTTATTTTTTATGCTAACCAGGAACTATTTGCAAAATCATAATTTCCATTGTTTTCTATGGAGTAAGACTCTTAGGCCCATATTTATACTTTTTTAGCGCCGCATTTGTGTCGTTTTTTGACGCAAAATCGGTGCAAACTTGCAAAATACCATTGTATTTTGTAAGTTTGCACCGATTTTGCGTCAAAAAACGACACAAATGCGGCGCTAAAAAAGTATAAATATGGGCCATATTCTTTCGAAAATTCATATTTTAACCTGTGTATTAGATTTGTATCAAATTCAAATTCAAATTCAAAATCAATCTTTATTCAGATTTTACTCCATAAAAGATAAACAATCTCTTTAAAAATTATAATAATGTACAATAAAATACTTCCAGAAAAAAAAAAAACAAACGTTAACAAAAAAAAAAAAACAAAAAAAAAACCTTTGCTGCGACAAGTTAGCCGATTATTCATTCTCATGCCGGAGGTTTTCTAAATCTGACAGCTTTTTTCTTTGTTCAATGGCATATAGGATAAATTTTGCTACTGCATCACATTTCTCGTTAGTATCCAATTTACATAAAGAGTTAAAAGCTTCTTTACAATAAAATAGTTTGTTAATAGCAAATAAAGGTTTAAAAATATGTTTCCTAATATCATGATAAAATTTACAGGATATAATAAAGTGCATTGTAGATTGTGCAAATCGTCCCGCACAGGGGCACTTCGGTAGGTTTTTACTCCAAGTCCTTATCTTTGGGAAAGCTACCAAAAAATGCAACGTTCTAAAGCGCATTCGAGTCAGATAAAATCTATCCTGTATGTTTGCAACTGTCAGTAAGTAATTTGGCATTACCTCGTTAGTTTCAGTCATATAAAGTGCAACTGTTGATTTCCTGCATTCTCTATTTTCTCTATCATTATCCCTCCATGCCATTAATTGGTTTTTCAATTCTTTCTTGCTGAATTGGAGTATAATACCTGGGTTGTCCAAATTTGGAGCTAGATTTATACCTTTCAACAAATCTCTTAGATGCATGAACCAAGGGATTCTATCTCAATATTCCAATGTAAGGCAATCTTTAATAATCTCTTGGGTAAATTGCGTTCCTTCTTTAGACCAGATGCCATGCCAGGCCAACAACACATTAGTATATATTCGATCTTCCACATAAGGGCAGCCCAGTTCCTTATGTACCATAAATGTGGAGGTGGTATTTGGGACTGCAAGTAATCTACTGAAAAATGTATTCTATAGCACTTGTAATGAATGGATCTCGGGCATCAGACCCCAAAGGGCAGAACCATACGTAATGCTGCTAATTGATTTACTTTTGTAAATCTGCAACATTTCCCTAAGGGGTTTGTTACCAATTTTTTTTGAAAATCTAAAAACAGTCTCAGTTGTCCTAATATACTTCATCTTGATAATTTCTATATGTTGTTTCCAATGACCCATATTAGAAAACTGTATACCCAAGTATGTGAATCCATTCACCTCTTCACATGTATGGCCCTTGAGGAAATGTGTTTTCTTCCTGGCCTTTCCCTGTCCGCAAGTCATTACAACAGTTTTGCTCATATTCAACAACATATCTCTTTCCTCCATAAATTCCACAAAGCCATCGATTAGCCGCTGCAACCCATTTGCAGTTCGTGACAACAGTACTGCATCATCTGCTTATAAAAGGACTGGGATAGAGCATTCTCCTATTTTAGGGGTATCAATTCCTATATTTTTTAGGTGGGCATCTACTCCATTTATATAAAGGGAAAATAAAAGGGGCGCTAAAACACAACCTTGGCGTATTCCTCTCCCTATCCTAAAACCTGGGGTACACTCGCCATTTCTTCCATATCTCACCCTCGCTGTTAAATGGTTGTATAATTGCGCCAAGAAGCTTATTATATCTGAGGGCGCACCCATGTCTATTAAGATTTTCCACAGCTTTGCATGGTTCACCAAATCAAAAGCGCTGCTAAGATCTGCGAAACAAAGGAACACATGACCCTTCCTTGCTATTGTATATTTACTTATTATTAAGTTAAGATTTAAACAGTGTTCGAGAGTACCAACCCCAGGTCTAAATCCCAATTTAGCCTCTGAGAGTATATGATTGTTGGTTACCCATAACTCTAGTCTTTCTAGGAGTACTCTTCCCAGCAATTTGACAGAGGTATCTAAAAGTGAAATTGGTCGATAACATTTGGGGTCACCTCTATCTCCCTTTTTGAAAATAGGTACAATTATACTTTCGGTCCATGATGTTAAAATATATCCCTTTGTCGCACTCATAAAAACTTGGGTCAAAATAGGGCACCATAGATCGACGTGTGTCAAATAGGCATCTATTGGCACCCCATCAGGGCCCGGTGCCTTCCCTTTCAAATATCTTCCTATAGCAGATTTCACTTCCCCTAAACTAACTGGTTTCAAGAAGGGTGGCTTGATCTCAATTATCCCAGTATTCGAAGAGCGAATGGTCAGATTATCTGGGTTAAAAA
This sequence comes from Pleurodeles waltl, assembly GCF_031143425.1. Classification (NCBI taxonomy): domain Eukaryota; kingdom Metazoa; phylum Chordata; class Amphibia; order Caudata; family Salamandridae; genus Pleurodeles; species Pleurodeles waltl. The sequence continues at coordinate 88,555,085 of NC_090442.1, read as the reverse complement.
TTAAGCCAAAATTAGGAAGCCATTCCGATGATGGAACATGTACTGTTATTTCAAGAGCATCACTATTTTTTAGGAATGGTTGGTTGATAGTTTTCCAGAATAGAGTACTGTCTCTTAGTATCGTTGCTTGTTCAAGGTTAGCCCATGCCCTAGCTCTCAATTGTGCCTTCCTGGTCATAAGTGCATGTTTGTAGCTCGCGCGTTTAATAATTACTTCTTACCTATTTCTTGGTCGAGTCTGCAGGGCTTGTTTTAATTCCTGGCTTGCTAATGAACAATTATGATCAAACCACCCCACTTTTCCTCTCTTTTTATTCCCCAATGTTCTCACTAAGCTTCCTGCGATGGCGTTTCTAAGCTGGTTAAAAGATCCTAGAATCTCATTTGGACTTTGATTGTATTCTGTACATGTGAACATTTCTTGACGGTGTTGTGTCACAACTTTTTTCATCACATCTATTTCATTTACCCCAGTCCATTTGATTACAATTCCATTTTCCCTTCTTATTCCTATATTTGTTGCTAATCGTTCACCTATATTAAAAGGTTTAGCTAATCTCATAGAAAGTAACAAGGGGTGATGATCACTATAGATGGTTGGCTCAATCTTCAGAGATTCGACCATATCTATGTTACTCTTAGAAATTAATATATGCCCGATTAATGAAAAATGGCCTCTTCCTATAAACGTTGGAAGCTTCATTCCATTAAGCCCATCTTGTTGTGTCAATTCTAAATCATATCTAGATAATATTTCATTCAGTACAGTTCCATAATTATTGTGCAAAAAGTGCGTTTGGGCGCTTCCCCCATCGTCAATAAATCCACATGTCTTTCCTATGGTGTTCTGGCATGTCCCAATATTAAAATCTCCAGCCCATATTATTGTATAACTAGAAGTTATATCATTTATAAAGATCTGTAAATCATCCTGGAGGGTCGATGCCACTACTCTATTGGTGCCATCAAATTTATTATTGTAATAATTTATTAGTACAATTCCTAAAATTCCATCTATCCGAAAATATAAGAACTGATAGTAAGGGGAATCAAGGGGGGATTTCACCAATGTATACGGTACCAATGTTGAGATCAGTATTGCTAATCCTCCCTTTGCCCTACCACTGGCTGAGGCAGAAGCTGGTGTGGAGAATATGGTATAACCTTCAATAAAAAAGGATCCCGTATGCCATGTCTCTTGTAGACAGATTATAAGTGATGAGTTTATTATGGTCTGCCATTCCTTCTCAACCATTTTCGTTTTTACTCCAGCTATATTCCACGACATGAGTATAATTGAGTATCTTGCTAGGGACCTCCCATCTGGCTCAACATCACCATTACAGCTTAAAGATTTTAATTTGGGCATTACAGTGATAGGTTGTATTTTGTCAGATAGCACAATCTCTTTTCTACTCATGTCCTCCTGCTGTCAGTCCAAATCCTCCATGTTACTCAGGGGAGCGAATCGATTGGAACATTCTAGTTTGTTATGCCTGACCAAATTACTGGGTATATTCCTTGTAGCCCCTATGTCTCTTGTACCTGAGGTATCCATCATTCTATAAAAATATCCTAGTGGGACAGCCATAATCTCCCTTCTCAGGTTTTTGCCAGTTCGATGTCTTATATCCAAGTCCACTAGTAATTGACCCACAAAGCGAGGATTACGGAAATTGACCACAATGCAGTCTCCCTCTTCTTCCTCCAAATGACCCACCCAATCAACCCTCCTTGCATATAAAATTTCACAAAACAGTTTATCTGGTGTACATATATTCTCTGACATCCAGTGTACTACTTTGTTGCGTAAATTTGGCCAGGTCTCAACAGTATTTGGCCCCAATTTGGGAACATTTTTAAGAATGATTGTTTATGGAGTAGCATCTGGCGGTAGTTGTAGTACCTCTTTCACAGGTCTATTTCTACTCAAAGACTGGCACCTATGATTTCTATCCAATTGCTCCCTTTTATTAATCATAGGTAGCTTCGACTGGGGGATTTCTTCCTGTATGGGGTACCGATATTCCATACTTCTTTTATTAAAATCTGCTTTCCCTGTCATTGCACTGTTCCTTATATCTATGGCCGCTTGACTCTCATTTAATATAGTGTCACTGCCAAGGGACAAAACTTTCGCTTTAGTCATTGAATTAACACTTACTTCTATCTTAGTTATGCGTTCTTTTATTTCCTTGAATTCTAGCAATACTTTTGATTCTATATGATATAACTTACCATGCAATTAATTAAAAAGAGTTTCCATACGTTTTTGTAAGGGACCATCATTATCTGATAATGCTACTACTGAATGACCCCCATGCATTTCAGTGGTTATTTTGCTACCCTTAGGGAACTGTGGGGGTGGTGACATAAGCTTAGCTTTTGTGATCTGACTACTTCTTTTTTTCTCTGGAGGTGAAGAAATTTGGTCGTCTATACTATTTGATGGATCAATTACTTCTATTGTATCTGTAGGTAGTGAAGGGCCTAGGAAAATCTAGGATCCACCCCAGTGGATTTTTCCTTTGGAGATTTTAATTCAGAAATTAAACCTACAGCTTCCGTGCTCACTTCAGTGATGGCCTCCTGTAAGACATTTTTTGTCGCCACTAATCGTGCTTCGGCGTTAATAATTTCTTCATTAATTTTCCCCATTGCATCTGTAAGATAATTAGTAATCGTATAAGTGCTTCTCTGGGTTTTTATGTTGATACCGTTCCCTATTTAATTTTGCTTTCTTTTCCCCATTATGCATATGGGGTTACTATATTGGACACTCTTCACTAGTCACGGCAAAATATATGCAAATCTCTAAACCAGATATCGACAGGGAATGCTCTGCCCAGCCTCCTCTGGGCTTTAAGGGGCACCCGGCGGCGGCGCGAGGGAGTTATAAAAAGGGTTCCTGCCCCGTCCACAGAACCAACACCAGCTGTAGCTCAGAGTCCTTAAGCGTCTCCTTGCGGCCCAGTAGCACACTGGATCATAAAGTCCACGGGAGAGTCAGCCTGGTGGAGAGCGTGTCCTTACCCTATGTAGGTGCCCAAAGCTGTAGTTGCAGAAAAAAATGTCAGGGGGGTGGCCCAGGCCAGCCTCTGCCAGGTGCTGACGGGCGCAGGACAGGCCGGCCCTTGGCCCGGGCTTCGCCTGGGCGCTGCCCGCGCGCGTCCCGAGGAGCGGGAGCGCGAGCTCGGTTTTAAAGGGCTTCTGTCCTTGGTTGTCTTGCTGCCGCCGCCCCTCCTCCAACAGACGAGCTTCCTGTGAAGCGGGAGCGCGAGCTTCAAATTTAAAGGGCTCCTGCCCGGGATTATCTTGCTGCCGCCTCCCTTCCTTCAACAAACACGCTTTCCGCGGAGCGGGAGCTCGGTTTTAAAGGGCTCCTGCCCTTGGTTGTCTTGCTGCCGCAGCCCCTCCTCCAACAGACACACTTCCCACGAAGCGGGAGCGCGAGCTTCAAATTTAAAGGGCTCCTACCCAGGATTATCTTGCTGACGCCTCCCTTCCTTCAACAAACGCACTTCCCGCGGAGCGGGAGCTCGGTTTTAAAGGGCTCCTGCCCTTGGTTGTCTTGCTGCAGCCACCCCTCCTCCAACAGACGCGCTTCCCGCGAAGCGGGAGCGCAAGCTTCAAATTTAAAGGGCTCCTGCCAGGGATTATCTTGCTGACGCCTCACTTCCTTCAACAAAAGCGATTTGTATCATTTTGATCTTGGTTGATGTAGATAAATATGACCTATTCTTCTAAACTGTTGTGGTGTCCATTTTGTAGTGTTTTCACGGTATTACTGTATGTGTTGGTAAAAATACTTTACACATTGCTTCTGAGTTAAGCCTGCCTGCTCGTGCCAAGCTACCAAGGGGGGGGTGGAGGTTAACCATGTGTGTTTCTCCTTTGCCCTGACTAGAGTGAGAGTATTTGCTTGGACATGGGGTAACCTGACTGCCAACCAAAGACTCAATTTCTAATAAAAACCATGAAAGTGGAGGCTACCATACAAGAAATATATTCATGTTATTGCAGGTTTCTTTCAATCCTCAACCTTAAACTCTAATAATAGGACTGAACATTCCATGGATCCTAGCAACAGGGCAAACTCAAACAGAATGTCTTGGAGTACCATTCAACTTAGTTAAGAGCTCTAATTCAGAGAAGCTCTCTAGTTAGGCATCCAAAGGGGGCACTTTGAGGTATCACTGGGCAATAAATGAAATGGTTATTGAGTCTGATCACAGTCTGGTGAACAGGTCAGCAAAAAAAACAAATTATTATCCAGAAGCAAGTAAGAGTTCAGACAAAACGGTCAAGATACTGAAATGGAAAACAAAACAAAAAAAGCTGAGGATCACAATATGGTGAACAAACTGAAGTGATAGCGAAGGAGCCAATACAACATAAGAAATTGCTAGGCACCTTCACTAGGGAAGTTAACCTCTTCCGAAGCCTCCAACTGCCACTCATAACCTGAAAGTCCCTTAACTTGACTTTAATCATTAGTAACTCTGATGCCCCACCCACCACAGACTGCTCAGGCACAAACTTCCAGGTTTTTTAATGCAAATTTAATGACATCCATTCCTTGAAATACATCTTCTCCTTATAACACTCTGATTTCTAACAAATACATTCAATTGTATGCTGCGTGCATTTGTAAACTGAACTATGGATAGATGTAAACTATGGTATAATAATGACTAATAGGTGTTTTACATTGGAATCGTTTATGTATTCTTAGGTGGGAAGAGGATATGTATACAATTGAATTTAGGACAAGATGAGGAAGAGAATCTATAACTACACATGAAATGTTAAATTAATATTACTTAGAGATTTATAAGTTGTAAATAAAGTACCATTAATGCTAGGGATGCATGTTATCCACCCCCCTTGCAGGAGTAGACAAGCTCAAACATTTTTCAGCTTTGTGTGGCTCCTTGAATTATACAATGTGCTCCTAAATATATTTGAAATGGAAGCTTTTGTTTGTAAGGTGTAACCTGTGAAGAACCTAAGTCATGGGTGCCCACTGTATGAAATTCATATGCTGTAATCATATAAATGTTCAATTTTTGTAAGCTAAAAAATAGACCTGAATGATGTAGCCTTTATGTCAGTCCCCATTGCTCGGTGATTGCAACTTTTCCATGCACCCAGATTAACAAAGTGGAAAGGATTTCAACTATTACACACATATTATTTAACACACTCAGCTAAACTATATACACCTCCTCCATAGTTGAAGCACACATATCCCATATAGAGGGATAACAGTCCTTTAATAAGATTGATGGTCAGGATGCACAGGCATCAGTGGAAACAATTGTTACATCATAAAATGAGGATGATTGTGCAAATCTTGCATTAGAGACTTTAAGGATTTGCATGGACTCAAGAATTTGGTTTGGCAGCAAATATTACACAGAACTTTGGGACAACAGTGGTAGAACTAATACACTGAGGACTGCACTTTATAGGTTTAATACCAATACATATGCATAAAGTCAATATCAGACAAGCAGAAAATGGCATAGTGTTTAAAACTTTTGCTCTAACTACCTTTGCTGTGAAATGTCATTGCTACATATATCCTGGCATTACTATCTATAGGGATTGAGTGTTGTATTTGATCTGACAGTTACAATGAGTCACTTTACTCCATAGTATTCTGAGCTGTGGAATACAATCACTACAGATATGGTCATTCTGCCCTCTTTGGGATTGAATGTTGCCTTGGTAGTAGTAAACCTGATAATTATGAGTCACTTCACTCCATTGAATCTCTTCATGATTCATATAAGATCACAGCTCTGACTTTATTTATATATTCTCATCCATTTTTGTGAATTGAGGATTGCCTACAGCACTCAGACAGACAGACAGAGCCAAAGGGTAATTCAGAAAATGGTTATTGTCTGTAATGTTTTGATCTGAAAAGGAAAAACTGAGTGTCTCTTTTATGAAAAGTTAAACAATATATTTTCAAGAGGAGAGACAGGGAGTCAATGAAGGTCCAACACCTGTCCTCTGAAATATCATCAATAAACAACTGGAGCTGCTGTTCCTATAAGGGAACTGAAGAATGCAAGGTTGGAAAAAGCACACCTATAGGGGAGTCCCTATACTCATAAAATAGTGCCCTCACACACCCAAATGGGTGTCATGCTTCATCATAGGGTGAGCTCCTCATCTGGCGGCCACTGCAATGCCTGAAGGGCCCTGTGGAGGACACTTTTTCTGAGATCTATTAAGTGATTCTGTAATGATCTAATGTGTGACTGTGTGTTCTATATAGGGAGGTGAGAACGTGAGAAAAATTATCATGTGCTAAAACTGCCTAAGGGGTACCTCAAGAACCTTTAATGCCATGGTTGCCTTAGCGGGTTTGAAAACAAAGATAAAGGCTCTCATTATGACTTTGGGTGTCTTTGAGCAAGACCACCAAAGATACGGGTGCCTGGAGACCACCAGCATATTATGGGTACTGCTGCATTTCCCCCACATTTTGGGCAGAAATCCAGCAGTAGTCATGCTGGCAGGTGGAGGCGCTGGGGCGGTTCCACCACAGGCCCATCCCCAACAAAAGGACTCTTCCAGCCATATTATGAGCTGTAATACGGCCTGCGGTATCCTGATTGCGGGGCACTGCCGGTGGTGGAAGGGCCCGTTCCGTGCCAGATGACCCTCTGCCCGGACCTGGTAAGTTGATTGTCTGACAGGGGAGGTCAGTGGGATGGTGGGGTGTTTTTGTGTGTGTGAGTGTGTGTTGTCTGCATGTGTGCATGAATGTGTGTATTCATGTCTGAATGTAGAAGTGAGTGTGTGTATGCATGTAAGTGTGTATGTGTGTGTATGCTTGTGTGTATGCGAGTATGAGTGTTGTGGTGTATGCAAGTATGATTGTTGTGGTGAATGCGAGTATGAGTGCTGTGGTGAACGTGTGTATGGATGCACGTGAGTGAATGTATGTCAGTGTTGGTGAATGAGTGTATGTGTGGTGCATGTGGGTGTCTGTGGGTGTGTTCATGTATGCGTGGAGGGGGTGAGCTACCTGGAGTGGCGGCGGGTGGGAATGGGGATTGGGTTTGGGGGAGGCATTGTGCTTGCAGGGGTGGGGGAGTCATCTGCCGCTGACAGAGAAGAGATTCCCTGTCACTGGTACCATTTCCACCAGGTTTTTCATGGCCGACCGCCCTGGGGGTATGAGAGGAGATGTGGGGGGTTGGCAGAGGCCAACCCTTCACACTCATAATGTGGCTGTCTTCACTGCCAGTCTGTTGGTGGTGAAACTGCCACCTTTGCCCTGGCGGTCAGAAGACCGCCAAGCTCATAATGACCCCCAAAGTGCTACCACCAGGCTCAATGTATCCAGGTTGCCTTTAGAGTGAATTCATTAATGTCAACATGTTTCGCGCGCCCTATGGTCCTGCCATATCCTTGGACCTCATCAGGATCAGAAATCCCTACCCTACACCAAAAAGGGTATGTAATAGTTGGTGCTCTCTAAGAGACAAAAGTAACTCTCTATGGTATGATCCATTCTGTAAAGCGGTAACTAAAACAAATAGATAGGATTTGTAGTAGATGTCACCTCAAAGGTATGTAGATTGACACATTTTGTAATGCATGCCATAATCAACCTACATGCAGTAGGCGCCAATAGGTCGCTGTAGGAAAGTCCTTTTTTTTGCCTGATCACCCCCACTCTTTCTGGATAGGTACTGGTGGTTACTGACTCTTGGCTGTGCCCTGGGTACTGCTTACCAGTCCCAGGGCCAGTGCTCTGTGTAAAATGGATATGCAAATTAGGCTAATTATAATTGGCTAAGTTAACCTACCTATAAGTCCCTAGTATATGGTAGGGCATGTAGGTTTAGGGACCACAGCATAGGTGGTGCACACCTAGGTGCATTGCTGAGGTGCCCAGTGTCATTTTAAAAGCAAGCCTGCCTTGCTGGCTGCTTTTAAATTAAAGTTATATGCAAATTCGACTTTGGAATTAAAGGTACTTCCAAAGTCTTAAACTACCTTATTTTTACATATAAGTCACCCCTAATGTGTGCCCTATGTGCCCCTAGGGCTGGGTGCCATGTAACTATAAGCAGGGACTTTATAAAAATAGATTTATAAGCCCTGGTGAGGTAAAAACAGCCAAATTCGTTTTTCCCTCATTGAAGTAAATGGCCTTCATAGGCTAGAATGGGCAGACTTTATCTTAAATTTTAAAGTCTCCTTAAATGTTACATACCAATAATTTGGTATCAAATTGATTGTTATAATAAATCCCACACCTTCCAGTTGTTGGATTTAATATAACTAGTTCAGGTAAAAAGTTTAGACTTTACCTAAAAAGTTGCCAATTTCAGCTCTGCATTGTTTTTGCTGCTGTGCTCTGATTGGCCAGCCTGCAGCAGCTTCTGCCAGGCTACTTTAATGAGGTGTGAAGTGGCCTGGCTTCACACAAAGGAATGTGCTTGGGGGAGAGAATCTCCCCTCAGCAGATGGTGAGGCAGGAAGGGGGAGGGCTGCCAAACTGGTCTTCAAAGGCAGAGAAGGACATCTGGAGCACCCAGCAACACCCCCACATCCTGCAACCCCAGACAGCTAGGTGCCCCCTTAATTAGATTAGGAGAGGGCAGGAGAGGGGTGTGTTTATGATTTTTAGCCACACCAGTGGGTGGGCTCAGCCAGATCTCTCCTCCAAAAATCAGATTCATCCATTTTGGATTTTTAGAGACTGTTGCCTTCTGGGATGGATTTTTGCCACACTTCCCAGGAAGTGGTCATCACAGGGGGACGACCCTGTCCCTGATTGGAGAACCAGGGACCCCTGCTTTTCACCCAGGAGCAAGGATAAAACTGGCAGACCTGCACCCACGCCAGAGATCCCCTCCAGAATTCAACAAGAAAGGAACTAAAGAAGAAGAAGGACTGCCCTGCTGGACCCCTGGCCTGCACCTGGACCCTGCACTCAGAAAGACTGCACCAGCTGCACACTTGGGCTTCACCACAAGAAGGACTTTGCCTGGCTTCCACTGGTTCAAGGAGGGACTCCCTGTTTGCTACAGGTGAAAAATTGCTATCCAGAGTCCCCTGCACCAACTCCTGAAAAAGTGACCAGCTGACCACTGTCCAGTGGCCAAAAAGGAGTTTGCGCCAGGTGCATTCTGGGAGTTGAAGTCCGCACTTCCCAAGGACCATCACAGAACTTCTGGACCCTTGGGGTGAGCTGTGGACCCCAAAAGAACCTTAAAAGAACATCTGGGTGAAGCCCCAGAAGTTTGGAAAAGATTGGAGAATTTTTGAAAAAAAGCTCCATAAAGTGACCGACCCGACGCGGAAATTCTAGCCGGCTTGCCTCAACCGCGACCCGGCCTGACTTCGTGGTTCGTCCCGGTAAAGAAAAACATCCAAAAAAGAGACTAAGTCCGAACGTAAAAAGTTGACCGGGACCTTCCAGCCATCGTATCCGAGAAGGGCTCCACGGACGTCGGATCAAGATCCAGGTTTACCCCGGTCGAAGGATTTTCATCTCGAAAAAACGACTATGTCCGAAGGTAAAAATCACCACTGAGGAAACCGACTTCGCGGCAAGGGCTCCAGGAGGTCGGATCCAACTGGCAGGTTCGTCCCGGGGAAGAAAAACATCAAAAAAGAGACTAAGTCAGAAGGTAACTTTTTAACCGAGGCCTCCCGCGACTTGTAGCCGAGCAGGGCTCCATCGCGGTCGGCCTGAAAGTTTGACTTTGCCCCGGTCCTGGTGCAACCAGATGACCCGATTGGCGCTTTTTGTTTCTAAGCGCTAGAAAATAATAATACTTTAAAAATTCATATCTCCGGTTCCCCTGAACCGATTTTAATCGTATTTGTGTCAATTTAAAGATAAAAATATAAGCTATTTTTATAAATTGGTTTTGGATTTTTAAACTGTTTCCTGTGTTTTATTTAATTACTGTTTTGTGATATTTGAATGCTTTACACTTTGTCTCCTAAGTTAAGCCTTGACGCTCGATGCCAAGCTACCAAGGGTAGAGCTGGGATTAATTTACTGAGACCTAACTGTACTTATGTGGAGGTTTGTGGCTTGTTGCTAGGTGTAGGTACCTACCTGCCCTACCAATAACCCATTTTCCAACATTATTCGATATTCACACTACGTGCAGCAAGCATCAAAAGGTCGCTGTTAGGTATCAGTGCTAGTACAAACAACAGGTCAGGCAGGTGACCACAAGTGTAAAAACTGTAAAACCACAGTACACAAAAGATAAACAACAAATACCTTAAAACAGACCAAAGGGTCACCATATCCCCTTTAGCAAGGGTGGGGGGGGGGGTCTTACCCAGTATGATATATCTGTCTGACCCCTTATGTCATAAGCAGAAAGATGCCCCCAGATGCAAAGTAACTTCAATCACTGAAAAATAGAAATGCACGACAATAGATAACATAAGATCCTTAGTGTCGGGGGAACTGTATTGAGGAAAATATATCAAGTACTCACGTGGTCTCATGTAATGAGATCCAGTAACCAACCTGTCTCTGCTTAGCCTGAAAATTAATTTCAGACAGGAGGCATAGTATTTGTAAGGCCTGAGGTCATCACAATGCTATTTAAGTGTCAGCATAAACATTATCCTGACACGGGCCACCAACTTAGATCAACTGAGTGGTCAGGTGACCGCGCATAAGAAGTCACATCCAAGCTGAGTACAGATGATGTCATGTCAGGTGCAGCCATGAATAAGCTGTGCCACTTTCAGCCCCAGATTGGTTAAGGCTGCGCATGTTCAGCCGCTCACGTAGTGATGTTGGAAAAAAGGACAACAGAAAGGAAGAGATGGTGCAGGGAATAGCAGTTCACAATCTTAGTGTGTGATAGAAATCCCTATTATAGATATAGTCATATCACCAATGTTGCAACACCCTATGATGGTTGGAGTATGAAATCCGGGAAAGCCCTATGTGAGTCAATTGAGCCATCTTTAAATGCTGTTCTGTTAGCTCCTAAGCTAATAAGGATTACCATGATGTTTATGGATAAAAGCAAACATGTTACATCTTCTATGTGCAAACTTGTATGGCTTCTGGTAACTTCACAACACATTAAGCTGGTTATGTGGAGGCCATATGATTCTTTCTTTTCTATATGTGAAGTCCTTTTATAGATGATAATTTCTCACGATAAATAGTCATACAGTAGTAATATGATCATATGAGAACCATAGCCCAGGAGCGATCCAATGGGCCAGGAGTATCTAACAGGGATATGGTCTTGTCTCACACCATGGGATATCATCAGTGAGGCCAAGAGAGTGAGTTGCCAAGCAGAAAACCCATTGTTGTTCTTTGTGGAACAATGTCAACCTTCCAGAGAATTCATTTGCTTCCAAGGTAGTTCACCTGGGTCACTGCATGTATGATTTCGAGTGGAGTAGTGGATGTACATTTTTGTAGTAATACGCTTGCATTGAATATTGCTCTGGTGTTCCATGATCCTGGTATTCACTGGTCTTGTGGTCATCCCTACATATTTTAAATCAAAGAGGCATGTGATCAGGTAAACACAGTTCTTTGTGTTGGGTGGTGTTTCTGATAACAAACAAAATTGTCACCCAAGTAGACTTCCTTTGTGGCATTGGTTAGAGGGCAAACACTACAAAATCTGTCAGAGAAGTGGCTCATGACTAGGGAACAAGCCCCAGAAAGAAGTCTATTTCTGTTCTAGTTATTAGCCTGAGTCTGGTATGTACTAGGAGATTTTTCTAATTTTGAGTACCCATTGAAATTAAATCTAGTGCATATTATGCCAAGGGTCCCTGAATGGAGATTGGCCAATACTTAATGATACTGCGCTAAACGCTGTTTGAATTGGGAGTGAATATGGTAGCACATGTAAGGGTGTCATATGTCTGTTTCACTCTTGATTCCAACAGTGCCTCTTGATGGTTATTTTTTGCTTCTTCCAGGCCTGATTGATGATTTAGGGAGGGTGGTTAGATGAAGAGAGGTTAGCATGTCTCACTGCAGAGGCAATGTGGGTAGTTTTTAAACTGCCTTTCGACCTGGCAGGTATACCCACTTACCAGGTCTAAACCTTCCTTTCTATTACATAGAAGTCACCCCTAAGGTAGGCCTCCGGTAACTCTATGGGCAATGTATTTAAAGAGTTGGACATGTACTTTTAAGTTTAACATGTCCTTGTAGTGAGAAACTATTGAATTTATTTTTCAATACTGCAAGGCCTATCTCTCCCATGGGTTAACATTGGGATTGCTTCAAAATATTTTTAAGTGTAATTTCCAATTGGGAAAATATAGAAATGTGGAGTTTGGTGTCTCTGGACTCGCAATTTAAAATCACAACTTATAATGAAGTTGGATTTTAATTTATAAACCAAAAAATTCCACTTTCAGAAAGCTAGCATTATCTTACTTTAACCATTCTGTGTTTCTGTCTGTCTCAAAATATATGTCTGAGGTGGATGACAGCAGGGTCTTCTGCATTCCCTCTAGACAGCCACACAAAATGGTAGACTGGGTGCGACTTGATGGGCCTTCATGGGTCATTAGCTGGCTTGATGAGGGGGCGTAGCTTAGCACTGCCTCACTTACAACTGAATAGGGCTGTACCTTGCCCCACAGAAGGGGCTACATAACCCTCTGTAGAGTGTCTGGTGCCAGGAAAAGAAGGGCAGGGACCTTGTGATCTTCCAAGGCCTCTTTGAAATCTCCCCCACTTCATACACACATTTGGTTATAAGTACCGGCCCCTAGTCCCACCAAATCAGAACTCTTTTGGAGCCAAAGACACTGCCAGGAAGGAGAACTGCAGTACTGCCAGGAAGAACTGCCTCTCTGCTAATTGCATTGCTGTGTTTACCTACTGCGTGCTGTGTGCTGTGCTGTAGGAAGGGCTGCCAATTTGCTACTTGTTTTGCTGTGTTTTCCTGCATCTGCTGCTTCTTGTCTGGAGTGAAAGGCCCGGACCAGTTCTCTACATCCTTGAACCCCAGTTCTCCAAAAGTCAGACTGACTGGCCTCCTGTCTTCTGAAGTCTCAGGGGAAGAATTTTTTTCTAATCAACGTGCTCCGCCATCTGTAAGTCTGCCCTATCAAGTCCTAGTCCATGCCCAATCCTAGACCCTTAAGTGTGCTTAAGAAGCTCTGACCTCTGTGGTCCTCACTGGAACTGCTGCAAAGCCTGGCAAAGCATGCACCAGTATTTATGATACTATGTTCAGCAGGCCTACGTGGATCCCTGTATCCAGGACATGCTCTATCACAGTCAGCCTAAACTCCTAACTTTGTCCTGGTCTGGCACTACCACATAACCACAGCTGGCACTTTGCACTTTTATGCACTATATTTCACCTAAATCTATAAAATTGCATATCTCAGGATTTTATTGGATGTTTTTTGTTTTACTCAGATAAATATTCTCTATTTTCCTTAGCTGGTGTGGAGTCTTCTTGTGCTGTTGTTGTGCTGTTTTTCACAGTGTCAATGTAATTTAAGTGATGCACAATTATTTTACAAATTAGGGGTCCTTATGACCCTGGTGGAAGGCGGAGAAGCGGCGGTAAGACTGCCAACAGGCTGGCGGTCTTTTTTTTTGTATTATAACCATGGCGGTTGCCGCCATGGTCATCCGCCGGTTCTCCGTTCCGCCCGCCGGGCTGGAGACCGGGGTCTCCAGCCCGGCAGCCGTCACCATACCGCTGCCAGTATTTTGACCCAGCTTACCGCCATGGATTTCATGCGGTTTGAAACCGCCATGAAATCCATGGCGGTAAGCACTATCAGTGCCAGGGAATTCCTTCCCTGGTACTGATAGGTGTCACCCCGACTCCCTCCGTGACCCCCACTACCACCCCTGTCACCCCCCAAAGGTGGCAGGACCCCTCTCCCCACCCCGACCACCAACATAACAACACTCATACACACACAACACGCACGCAGGCACCACCAACACACAAACACGCACACACACCAACATACATGCAAACATCCACACAGTCAGACACGCACATCCACATTCAAACATACACGCACACATCCATACAGACATAACTACAGACATACACGCACTCATTCCCATACACACAACACCCCACAAGCATACACGCACTCACACACCCCCTCTACATACACACACGCACACCCCCCCCCACACACACGCACACAACACCCCCCACTACCCTCCCCTCACGGACGATCGACTTACCTGGTCCGACGATCCTCCGGGAGCCATGGGGGCTGCTCTGCTGACACAACACCGCCAACAGAACACCGCCACACAGAATCACAGGACGTGATTCGCTGGGCGGGGTTCTGTTGGCGTGGCGGTGGAGGTGGAGCAACCTCACCTTCCCCGCCGCCCGCAACCACTGGCGGTCTTCCGCACGGCGGTCCCTCGGCGGTCTTGGAAAAAGACCGCTGAGGTCAAAATGACCACCATTGTCTCTTATGTTAAACCTAACTGTTCTGTGCTAAGGTACCAGAGGTTGAGCACAGGTTAATTTAGGGTGTGTTTCTGACTTACCCTGACTAGAATTGTGGTTCCTACTTGGACAAGTTGCAAACCTCTGCCAACCAGAGACCCAATTTCAAGGATATAAAAGATTCTACTAACAGACATAGGGTTCCTGATGTGCATGTTATCAGCACCGCATTATCTGCATAAAGCAACGCTGGAACACACACTTGGTCAATCCTTGGTGATATCTCTAGTGGCTTTAACCGAGGCAGGACACACATTGTTGATGTAAATGATAAAAAGCATGGGGGGCAAGATACATCCTTGATGCAACCCAAGGGATAGACAAAAGATCTCCCAGTTGGCCATACCAAGCCTTCATTTCTAGGTTCTCATAGAGTCATGTAAAGGAAGTCCACAAGTGAGACCTCCACACTTAGGTTCAGCAGCAACATCTACACCATGGCTCTATTAACACAGTCAAAGGGCGTTGACAGGTCCGTAAAGGCCAGATACAGTGATTAGCTATTTCATATTTGCTGGTAAATAAATTCAAGTTTAAGCACTGTTCTACTGTACTTAGTCCCTGTTGGAAGCCAAATTGGAAGGGACACAAGATATGATTCTGGCTTCAAGACATAAAGTCAAACTAACTTAATTGTTACATGCATAATTAAATGGATCAAAAACACAAAGGGGGTGATTCTAACCCTGGCGGTCGGTGTTAAAGCGGCGGCCAACCCGCCAACAGGCTGGCGGTCCAAAAAATGGAATTCTGACCCTGGCGGGAACCGCCAACACAGCCCGCCAACTTAACACTCCGACCGCCGCAGCGGTACAGACAAACAGCGCGGCGGTCACCGCCAACAGGCAGGCGGCAGACAATGTACCGCCCACACTATCATAACTCACCAATCCGCCACCTTTTCCGGGGCGGGAGCACCGCCGATAAAAACACGGCGGAAACAGACTACGAACGGGAAAACGCTCACCAAAACACACTCCACGAGTACGGAGGACAGCATGGAACCCGAATTAAACATCCTACCTGCTCTCGTCTACCTTCTCATCTACCACGAGTACGAAGTCCGGCGCAGACGACAACGGTGAGTACTGCACCTACGACACACGGGAGGGGGAGGACGAAAGGTTACGGGCACACACATATGCGACCCCCCCCCCCCCAATCATGTACTCACCAATGCAGAGCACCAAGTCACAGTGACACCACCCAAACACCCCTGAAAAATGCTAGGACATAATCATATTTGGAATAAATATTTATGTACCAAAAAGCTCCAGAAAATTAGCGTACAACCATGAAAGATATCCACAACAAAACAAATGACATACACATCAGTGTATAACTGAAGTACCAAGTCCTGCACATCCTACGAATTCAGCATGTCCGTGGGCCAAAGTCTTGAGAAACAAGGGCAAAGCCCACACAGGAGACCTGAGTCCTTTGGAGAGAACACTGCAGGGGCATCAGATGTAAAAACTACAGGCACCTCAGGGGGAAGGGAAGGGGGGGGCACCACAGCCACATGAGTCCACGACGCCAGATCCACGAGGAGCCACCATGCCCACGGGACCATCCTGGGGAGTGCAAAGCCACAGTCTCTCAATGTCTCTACAGTGGGTGGGCTGCCCACTGGGCCATCCTGGGGAGTGCAAAGCCACAGTCTCTCAATGTCTCTACAGTGGGTGGGCTGCCCACTGGGCCATCCTGGGGAGTGCAAAGCCACAGTCTCTCAAGTCTCTGCAGTGGGTGGATTGCCCACTGGACCATCCTGGGGAGTGCAAAGCCACAGTCTCTCAATGTCTCTACAGTGGGTGGGCTGCCCACTGGACCATCCTGGGGAGTGCAAAGCCACAGTCTCTCAATGTCTCTACAGTGGGTGGGCTGCCCACTGGGCCATCCTGGGGAGTGCAAAGCCACAGTCTCTCAAGTCTCTGCAGTGGGTGGATTGCCCACTGGACCATCCTGGGGAGTGCAAAGCCACAGTCTCTCAATGTCTCTACAGTGGGTGGGCTGCCCACTGGACCATCCTGGGGAGTGCAAAGCCACAGTCCATCAGGTGGATGACAGTCTCCACTGGTCAAGGAGGAGGCATGGTGGGCACAGTGAACCATCAACGGTGCTTGAGACGGCGGTGCCCTGTTCAGTGGTGCTTGAGACGGCGGGGCCCAGCGGAGCGGTGCTTGAGACGGCGGGGCCCAGCGGAGCGGTGCTTGACAGGAAGGGCCCAGCGGAGCGGTGCTTGAGACGGCGGGGCCCAGCGGAGCGGTGCTTGACAGGAAGGGCCCAGCGGAGCGGTGCTTGAGACGGCGGGGCCCAGCGGAGCGGTGCTTGAGAGGAAGGGCCCAGCGGAGCGGTGCTTGAGAGGAAGGGCCCAGCGGAGCGGTGCTTGAGAGGAAGGGCCCAGCGGAGCGGTGCTTGACAGGAAGGGCCCAGCGGAGCGGTGCTTGAGACGGCGGGCCCTGTTCAGCGGTGCCTATCTCCACGGCGGGGCCCTGTTCAGCGGTGCTCTTCTGCACCGCGGGCCCTGTTCAGCGGTGCCTATCTCCACGGCGGGGCCCTGTTCAGCGGTGCTCTTCTGCACCGCGGGCCCTGTTCAGCGGTGCCTATCTCCACGGCGGGGCCCTGTTCAGCGGTACTCTTCTGCACCGCGGGCCCTGTTCAGCGGTGCCTATCTCCACGGCGGGGCCCTGTTCAGCGGTACTCTTCTGCACTGCGGGCCCTGTTCAGCGGTGCTCATCCAGCAGGTCAAGGGAGCCAGACCTGGCCTGGACTCCCTGTTCAGTCGCCCTCGGACCGTGACGTTTCTGGACCCTTCGGGGACGGACTCCTGGCCTCCTTAGTGTCCTCCTTCCCAGCTGGGATGTGGCATGTGGGGTCCACCTTCTCTGCGCTCCTGCTGCCCTTCCGCTCCTTTGATGGGGCTCTCGGGCCCTTGCCTCCCCCAGATGGTGTGGGTGGTGAAGTGGCCGCACATTGCTCCTTGGGGGCAGCCCTGTCGGTCCTCGCACGGCGGTCCTTGGTTTTGCGGGTCCTCTTGCCGGGGGGGGGGGGTCTGGACGTGTCCTTGCTGCTGATCGATGTGTCACTGCTGGCAAAGGGTGGGCTCCAGAACCCAGGCACAACAGTGACACCCGAAGCTGGGCTGGTGGTGGCTGCGGTGCTCTTGGGACTCTTTGAAGATGGATGGGGGAGGTCATCGGGGGGAAAGAGGTTAAGGTTAGCCAGGAAAAGTTTTTTAGGGCCAAGGTAAAGGGTAGGAGAAGTGGAGATGGAAGTGGAGGTAGAGGAGGTGGTTGTAGGAGAGTCAGGTGTGCTGTCATTGGGTGAAGGTGCTGGTGCTGTAGGCTGTCGTGAGGTGGATGGCTGTTGGGTGGGTGGCTGCCTGCGTTTGTGTGTCTTGGAAGAGGGGGTGACAGACACAGTGGGAGAGGACACAGGGGACGTGTACATGGCAGTGGGGGTGGTGACTGCACGAGTGTGGACTGTACTGGAGGGTGAGGTGGTGATGGAAGCACTGGCTGATGTTGGGGTGCATGCAGGTGTGAGTGTAGACGTCACAGGGAGGGAGGAGGGAGACGAGGAGGAGGGGGACACAGGGGTGGCAGTGGCTGTTGGCATGTCTGCATCTGGGTGTTGCTCGGGTGAGTGTTTGCGGGATCTGTGGTGCTTGTGTTTGGATGAGCTGCTCTTGGGTGTTGAGGTGTGTGCAGGCTGGTCTGATGGTGTGGATGGGATAGGCTGAGGAACAGGAGACAGAGACAGGCTGGAGGCAGTCAGAAGAGGGAGGCTGGAAACAGGGACAATGGCTGCCGTCAGTGCTGAGGCCAGAGCAGTGAACGCTCGTTGATGGGCAGCCTGACCCGAATGAATGCCCTCCAGGTACGCATTGCTCTGTTGCACCTCCCTTTGCACACCCTGGATGGCATTCAGAAGGGTCGTCTGCCCAACAATGAGCGTCCTTACCAGGTCAATGAGCTCCGCACTGAGGGCAGCAGGGGCAACAGGGGCAGGGGCTGAGGTGCCTGGGGCGAAGGAGACGCGCGCCTTCCTGGGCGAACCGGCACGGAGCGAAGACTGAGGGGCTGCTGGGAGGGCGGGGCTGGTGCGCTGGGTGGCGGCTGTACCTGTAGAGGCGGGGGCACGGATGTTGCCGCCACCCCTAGGGAGCTCCCATCCGAGGACGTGTCGCTTTCGCTGCTCTCACCAGCGGTCCCCGTCGTGGTGCTCCCCTCGCCCTCCGGATCACTGGTGCCCTCGGTGTCTGTTCCTGGGCCCACCGGGGCCTTGTGTCCTGCAGCTCCCTCGTGCTCTGATGCCATATGTCCTCCGCCTGATGATGCTAATGCACACATGCACAAGAAGATGAAGAGAAAGGGTGGGGGGAGAAAAAAGAAGACCAGGTTGAGTGCATGCAATGTCAACACCGTTGGCGGAGAGGACAGACACAGGTGCCTAATGCACTAAGCCGCGCATTCGGGGTACACTACTCAGTACTACTGACTAAGACAACAGGCCAAGAGACGTCAAACGCGCACATGGGAGATGCTGGACCTTCAATGGCTGTACTTGTCACCCTACAGAGGTGGGGGCCGGGGGCACAGGGCCATGCCTAAGGGAGAGGACTACACTACAGAAAGCGCCCTGGCCTAATGTCACCCACAGCCCTCCTCCCCCACCCAGACGCCTCCACTGCGCAGAAAGATAGGAGAATGTGCTGATACTCACCCCCTTGTGTCTGCTGTGATGTCTTAAAGCGCCCATCCAATTCAGGGTAGGCCACCGCCAGGATCCGGGACATCAGGGGGGTCATGGTGCGACTGGCACCCCTCCTAGGTTGGGAGGCCATCCCCAGCAGTGTTTCTGCGGTCTTCCTTGTTCCGCGGCGGATGTCCTCCCACCTCTTGCGGCAGTGGGTGCCCCGTCTGTTGTGGACCCCCAAGGTCCGGACTTCCTTGGCAATGGCACGCCAAATCTCGATCTTCTGATGGGCGCTGACCTATTAGACATGTACAGGGTGGAAAGGAGGAAATCATCAATGGCCTGCATGTTAGATGTAATTGGCCCCCCCCCACCCACTTTGCCATATGGCACATGCTCTCATCTGTCGGGCGTTGCACTCCTCATTCGCCCCCCACCCCACCAACTTACATCCACCCCAATCCACACAGGCATAGCCCATTCCATTAGCACCCGGGGTACTCACTTGTTGGTCTGGAGGACCGTAGAGTAGCGCATACTGGGGGAGGACCCCATCCACGAGCTTGTCCAATTCTTCAGACGTGAAGGCAGGGGCCCTTTCCCCAGTCGCAGCAGCCATTGTATCTTCCAGACCGAGGTCACAGCAGCACTTGCAGTATAGGTCCTCTCCTGTGGATGATCAGGTCTCGAGTGATTAAGCAGATAGAAAATGACGGTCACGTCCGCGGCGGTGCGTACCGCGGCGGTGCGTACCGCGACCGCCGGCGCACTTCGTTATTGGCTCCTGAAACCCATAGGCTTCAATGTTAACCAATGCGGCTTTGCGCCGCGGTCTTCGACCGCCTACCGCCACGGTGTGCCCCGCCAGCGCAGTGACCTCACATCCCATTGTCCCACTTCACAGGTCAGGCAGCCGCCATTTCAAGGGCCCACATGGCTTAATTTTGACTGCGACACACAGGCCTAGGCCTTGCATTGCCACACATACACGCCTTTCAACCCATTGCCATTCTTTAACTGTGCAAGCTGTCTGTACGTACCTGTGGTTTGGCTGACTCTGTGCTCCATGTTGTCCTTCCTAGGCACCGTCCGCTGGGACTTGGGATGAGAAGGAGGAATCCTCGCGTGTACCGACCGCTGGTGGACCTGTCGACAATGGAAGAACGCCATATAATCCTTCGATACCGACTTGACCGTGCCACTATCCATGAACTGTGTGCCCAGCTGGAGCCAGCCCTGATGTCCCCCATCCTCCAACCCACAGGGATTCCCCCTCTGGTGCAGGTTTTGTCAGTCCTCCATTTTTTGGCCACTGGGTCATTCCAGACCACAGTGGCCATGTCATCTGGAATGTCTCAGCCTATGTTTTCTAAGATTTTGAGCAGAGTGTTGTCTGCCCTGATGAAACTCATGCGGAGCTACATCATTTTCCCCGAGGAGGGTGACTTGCCCACAGTGAAGGGTGATTTCTATGCCCTTGGACATATCCCCAACATCATTGGTGCCATTGATGGGACCCATGTGGCTTTGGTACCCCCAAAAGACGATGAGCAGGTGTACCGAAACAGAAAGAATTATCATTCGATGAATGTCCAGGTGGTCTGTTTGGCTGACCAGTACATCTCCCATGTAAATGCCAAGTTCCCAGGGTCAGTGCATGACGCGTATGTGATGCGAAATAGCAGCATCCCCTATGTGATGGAGCAGCTACAGAGACAACGTGTGTGGCTAATAGGTGACTCTGGTTACCCCAACCTGCCGTGGCTACTGACCCCAGTAAGGAATCCCCGGACAAGGGCAGAGGAACGCTACAATGAGGCCCATGGGCGTAGAAGGAGGGTGATTGAGCGAACCTTTGGCCTCCTGAAGGCCAGGTTTAGGTGCCTGCATATGACTGGTGGATCCCTAATGTACTCACCAAAGAAGGTGTGCCATATCATTGTGGCGTGCTGTATGCTTCACAACCTGGCTTTGCGACGCCAGGTGCCTTTCCTGCAGGAGGATGGTCCAGATGGTGGTGTTGTAGAAGCCGTGGAGCCTGTGGAGAGTGAAGAGGAGGAAGACTCTGAGGACGACACAGACAATAGGGACAGAGTGATACAACAGTATTTCCAGTAACACCCAGGTAAGAATCACCCACGCCATTTCACAATTGCTTCTAGCCTCCTGCATCTATACTTTCTGTAGTTCCCCACAGATGTTTTTTATTAATTTATGCCTTTCCCTTCCCT
The DNA here is from genome assembly GCF_031143425.1 of Pleurodeles waltl. Taxonomy (NCBI): domain Eukaryota; kingdom Metazoa; phylum Chordata; class Amphibia; order Caudata; family Salamandridae; genus Pleurodeles; species Pleurodeles waltl. The sequence goes on along the minus strand of NC_090442.1, from coordinate 88,533,658 downwards.
TCTCAGTGCTGTCTGACTCAGTACCTGACTTCTGCTTGGTTCGCCCATGAAATACAGCGTATTGACATTGGTATGTTGTCATGACTAATTGACAGAACAGAAATTGAACAGTAATATGTTATCCCTTTGTTAATAATACAGCATGACTCAAAACAGGTTTGTGTGCAAAATGTGATTTATTTACAGTGCTAGATACCGGTACATGTGATTCTAAGGGTGATGGGTGGGGGTGGAGGAATATCCATGGCAGAGTCCAGTTCTCAGTCTCACAGGTGCATTGTTCTTTTGCCTGTGGAAGGATGGAGCATAGGCAGTTCATGGTTGGACAGGGTGGCAATGTGGGACAGTGGGAAGACTTGAGGGGGTATGTCCTGCTGGTGGGGGTCTTGACATCCTACTCTGTCTTTTTCTTTGGTCTCAGGCTCCTCTTACGGGGTGGTTGTTCTTCAGCAGGAGGTGGGGTTCTGGGGGGCTGTCGAGGTGTTGGGACCTCCTGTCCACTAGCGCCGGCGGAGGTGGTAGGCTGTTCCTGGTCCGGCCTAGTGACAGGGGCCCTGTGTGGTGCACCATGGTCCCGCAACGCGTCCTCTATCCTGTGGAGGGCCAGGACGATGGTCCCCATTGCGGTCCCGATGATTCTCAGCTCCTCCCTGAACCCCATGTAGCGTTCTTCCTGCTGTGCCTGGATCTCAGTGAACCTGGCCAGTACCGTCGCCATCGTTTCTTGGGAGTGGTGGTATGCCCCCATGATGGTGGTGAGGGCCTCTTGGAGAGTGGGTTCCCTGGGCCTCTCCTCCCCCCCCCGTCGCACAGCAGCCCTCCGAGCTGCCCGGTTTCCCCCGGCCTCTGTCCCCTGGCCGGTGTGCCCGCTCCCACTGCCCCCAGGTCCCTGTTGTTGTTGGGGTGTCGGGTTAGCCTGGGTGCCCTGTAGTGGCGGACACACCGCTGATTGAGCTGTCCTAGAGACAGAGGCATGGGCCCGCTGGGTGGGAGCTGTGCTGGTGTCGGCAGAGGGGGTCGGGTCTGGTGTGGCCTGTGTCTGGGTGAGGGGAACCGACTGCCCAGAGGTCCCCGATGGTCCGGGCTGGTCATCAGGTTCACTGTCGACAGAGCTGCTATCTTCAGTGTGGGCCTGTTCCGGTGGTGGGATGGACACTTCTGGACCCTCCTGGCTGGTGTGTTGTCGTTCGGGTCCTGCATGGGGTAAGAGAGTTTGGTTATTGTTTCTGTGTGTGCAATAGCATGCGTGTTGTGGGTGCCCTTGTCCCCCAGTGCAGGCATTCCCTGGAGGGAGGTGTTGTGAGGGTATTTAGTGGGGGGGAGGGGTTAGTGCAGTGGTCATGCTTAGGTGATGGGTGCCCATGGTTTGTGTTGGCATGCAGGAGTTGGTGTTGGGATGGGTGGGTTGTGCTGGTGAGACATTGTCAGGAAGGATGTGTGCTGGGGGGTTGGGGGTGAGGGTGGGGGTGTGGGTTGGCATGCTGGTGGGGTGTGGGGGATATAGTAGTTGAGATGGGACTTACCAGAGTCCATTCCTCCGGCTACTCCTGCGAGGCCCTGAGGATGCAGGATGGTCAAGACCTCTTGCTCCCACGATGTAAATTCGGGAGGGGTGGGTGGGGGTCCGCCGCCAGTCTTCTGGACCGCGATGTTGTGCCTGGAGACCATCGATCGGACCTTCCCCCGTAGGTCGTTCCATCTTTTGCGGATGTCCTCCCTATTCCTGGGATGCTGTCCCACCGCGTTGACCCTGTCCACGATCCGCTGCCATAGCTCCGCCTTCCTGGCTATACTGGTGTGCTGCACCTGCGAGCCGAAGAGCTGGGGTTCCACTCTTAGGATTTCCTCCACCATGACCCGGAGTTCTTGGTCCGAAAATCGTGGATGCCTTTGGGGTGCCATGGGGTGGTGTGGGTGAGGTGTGGGGTGGTGTATGTGATGAGGAGTGTGTTGGTGAGTGTTGCTTTGTGCTACTATGTGGTGTGTGTGATGGTGTAGTGTGCCTCAGTGTGTCTTGCTTTGGATTGTCTGCTGTGTCTCTCTCTCCTTCTCTCAGTAATTGGGGTCGCAGGGGTTTGTGGGTGATGTGGGTGTGTGTTTTATAGTTGGTTGATTGTGTGGGAGTGGTGTGTGTATGTGTATCAGGTGTGTGTTTTTCAAATTGTCCAATGTGGCTGTGTTTTGGTGATGTGTGTGTATTCTGACCGCGGCGGTGTGTAGCGCCAATGGAATACCGCGTTTGAATGACCGCCGTGTGGATTCGTGGGTCGTAATGGCATGGGCGTATTTCTGTTGGCGTGACAGTGGAGGTTTGGTCATCTCCAGTTTATCGCTGCCCGCCGATGTGGCGGGCTGCAGTGGAGGACGGATTTTTGGAGGTTTGGCCGTTGTGGGTCAGAATGACCGTGGCGGTTGACCGCGGCCGCGGCGGTGTTATGGCGGTCTTCTGACCGGCGGTAAGGGCATTTTACCGCCGAGGTCAGAATCACCCCCAAAGTGTTACTCAGACAAAAAAACAATGACTTAAGTAAAGCATGCAACAAACATATTTAAACCTGTGAGAAACACAAAAACTACAATTTTCATTAATTAAAAATGCAACAAATTGTCATGGTTCCTTAGTGAAACTAACAAAGATAAACAATTGACTGCTTCACCCCAACCATGCACCAAAGAGGAGTTGCCAAGATAATGTTATATTGAGTTTGCTGGGAGGTCTGGTGTACTGTCAAGACAGAGCCTCAGCTGGCACATCAGCTTGACATGCTTGACCTGGGGGCCCACCTACTTCTTGGCTGCCATGTCACAGTGACAATTGCCCTTGCCCTATTCAGTTTGGTGTTACCAACACTACTTTTACTTGCTCATGATTGCCATTCATGTTGAGTGTTGGAGAAAGAGGATAGGCTAATTTAAATCTCAAATGTACCATAGATGTACCAGAATATGGAAACAAAATAACTGTCTGGCCGGGAAATCAATGCTCCCAGCTTGCAGGGAGAAAATATCTTGTGTATCAGCGACCCTGTTTTATGTTTTAAAACACAAAACACTACTTTAAGACTTTGTGTTTGAAATGCAAAAAGCATTGCTGAACATTGTGGAAAACACCATGATACCTGGTTGACAAATTGTAGTATCTTCAGATCATCTGTTATACAGTTCCTATGAGTTAAGTAGTACTGTGCATCTGGTCAACATAAACTTCCGGAGATAAGGACTCAATCCGTCTGTAACATCAGGAAATGTTGACACAATTCCTAGCTTCTTCACAGTACTCCATCTGAAACCCTAAACTTACCAGGGGACCAAATGATTTAGGTAACCTCAAACATGACTACTTGCATTTCCAAGGACATTTGGAAACAGATCTACCCATTCATTGTCACTTTGCATGTCCAAGGTAAGACACAAAAGAGATGCACAAATGTATTTTCAAACGGTTATTGAAACAATTTTATTCCTGCATAGAAAGCATGAGCTGCAAATATTAGGCAGATGAAACTAAGCATGGTAACCAGCATTATAAGAAAGGAAAACAAATGATAAACAATTCAACAGTGATAATGTTAATGCGTTGGTACTCTGCTATCTGTTACTATCTACACTATCGCGAGCATACTGGGAGTATCCTCTGCCACATTAATTGGGATGACATGACCCCCCATACCTGGGTAAGATGTACCAGAAAGCCAGGAAGTTTGTCTGATGTGGTGCACGCTATCATCCTTTGCAGGATGGAGGTCAGAGTCAGCAGGGCTCCTCTGCTGAACATAGCACATAGCCAGATTGTATAATAAAAGCACTGTTCATACTGCACTGTCTCAGTGGTGCAGAGCTGATGCAATGATATGTCTGTTTTTTTGTAGCTGTCTCCAATGGACAATCATGATACAAGTGCATAGCCTTCTGTATGCCTAGTCTTGGACAGCGGATAAAGACTGTATGGAAGCCATGCTTACAAGGAATAGGCTCCATGTACAGTGTCTTCTCAATACTTTATCCCTAGAGCATTAAACCATGTTAAAAGACACCATCAGAAAAAGATGGAAAGCAAAAATGTGTGATCTAAAATAGAAGTTCTTTGTCGGCCCTATTGTGCTTTACCAAACCCTCTCCCTGGCCATGGGAGATTTAACTCAAACTAAAATAAAAGCGAAAAAGCTAGCCTAAAATATTAGTAATAAATGAATACATATGTAAAATGTAAATATACTTTAATTATAAGAGCACATGAAATACATATTAAAAACATGCCAATTAAAAAGCCAATAAAAACTAATAAAAACAAATTGCCTTAAAGCAAGGGGCTGAGCCAAAATCTATGAAGCTCTTGAGGCATTTCCATGTCTAGAATTACTAGGGTCCAGGAAGAAACCCACATTGGAATACACCGGATCCAAAGTGGCCTGAGAAGCAAGTTCCAGTGAAAACACATGGTCAAATCTAGCCAATTCAGCAGATGCTGAAGGCATGATAGCCGGTAGTGGAACCACAATGTGAGAGCCAGAGCATAGGAATTCAGAGGTAGAAGCATCTGTATTGATTCAGAAGTAGTGGCTCATAGTATCCATCCAGCAGCAATGGCAGCCTCATAGGACAATACTGAAGCTGGGCCTTCAACAGACACACATGCAGATTCATATTATAGATTGAACCATTTGCATAGCCAGACACAAGTCCAGTGCACACTCGAAAAGGGGAACATGGGATGTGCATGTTGTAAAGACACAAGTTTGCACTGCCACTTCGACCTGCCAAAATAAACCTCTTGCCAGGCCTAAACTTTCCCTTTTTAAACATTTAAGTCACCCCTAAGGTAGGCTCTATATGACCCACAGGGCAGAGTGGCATGTATGTACTGAAAAACTCTGAAATGTGTTATTTTCACTACAACAAGCCCTATCTCTCCCATTTGATAAGATTGGGATTACCTTATTACATTATGTACATACATATGGTGTCTCTGGACTCACAATTGTTTGGTAGGGTGCCCTTCAGAATGATATTGCCTATTCAGGACTGAGGATTACTTTCTGTAATTCATACTAGGCTTCACACCAATGTCTTCAACCAGCTCTGACTCCGAAGTAGATCTGAATGAAATTGTGGGGAAGGCTTTGAAAAAAGGATCCCAGCTAGGCATTTTAACTCTGGTGTCAGATAGAAGAGAAGTAGGACTTGAATGAGTATCTGTTACTCTTTCCTGCAGCCATCCTGTTGTCAGAGTGATGGCAGAATACCTAGCCTCTCCTCCCAGGAAACACCGGACTTTGATGAGTGGAAAGTGGTTGAGTGGTTGTCGGGCACATGAGCCTCACCTACCTTTTCAATACAAATGATATTGGAAAAAAATGGAGTGGTTTGAACCTTCAGAGATATTCTTCTAAGCAACACCGTCCCTTTTGAGGTGTACTGAGGAATGATCTCACCAGAAAGTGTTGTCTCTGGGATTAGAATGTAGGTTTCCACTAAATAGTGTGGTCCGTTGAAAGGAAGCAGGAACACTCTAAAACTGTATAAATTGATGGAATGAGAAGTTCAAAAGGTATCATATTTTCAATTGAGATTCTGGCGAGGCACAGAGCGGGACCTCTTTGTTGAGAGAGGGCACTTTAGATTAGATTACAGCGGGCGGAACCGGAAGCAGGTAGCTGATTCGACAGAGTTCGACTGAGCCGTGGAACGGCAGCGGCGGCAGGCCCTTCAGGAGTGGGGCCCGACCTGGAGCCGGACTCGCTTGTGGCTGCCTGCACAGCGGCACAGCGGCACACAGCGGTATACCCCCCTCCCTCAAGGAGAAATCAAGGAGCGGCAAAAACACGGAGGTCAGCGGCAGCCGCGGACCCGGATCCGCTCCCGGCTATTTGCAGCCCAGCACAGCAGCGTTGCCCCCACTCCCACGGAGAATTCAAGGAGTGGTAAACGCGGGGCAGGATCCCTGCCTCATCACTCTGCTCGCAGCGCACTGAAGCGGCAGCCAGCCGGAACTAAGCCGGAACCAAGCCACACGTGGAAACGCCAGACGCCTGAGACAACAAACACTTGGCAGAAGGGGCAAGCAAGGCGTGTGGCGTTACTGCAATTGTAAAGTTTAACGAACGACTCCAGACAGGAAGTGCCGAGCCGCTGCCCGGAGCACGCCGCGCACACACCCCCTCCCAGCCAGCAGCGGCTGCACAGAGCGCACCGGGACAGACCGCTAGCACCCAGCCGCCGACGAGCAGCACACCCAGCCGCGGAGAGTCGCTGCTTGAGCCGCAGCTTGTGGTAAGGGAGGGCCGCGGGGGTAGAGCCGCGCAGGGACACGAACAATTGCCTGGTTCTGCTTGCATATTCACAGCGGTACCTGTGTGTAGGAAGTTGGCTCTGTATGTGCTATTTCAAAGTAAGGAATAGCATGCACAGAGTCCAAGGGTTCCCCTTAGAGGTAAGATAGTGGCAAAAAGAGATAATACTAATGCTCTATTTTGTGGTAGTGTGGTCGAGCAGTAGGCTTATCAAAGGAGTAGTGTTAAGCATTTGTTGTACATACACACAGGCAATAAATGAGGAACACACACTCAGAGACAAATCCAGCCAATAGGTTTTGTTATAGAAAAATATATTTTCTTAGTTTATTTTAAGAACCACAGGTTCAAATTTCACATGTAATATCTCATTTGAAAGGTATTGCAGGTAAGTACTTCAGGAACTTTAAATCATTACATTAGCATGTATACTTTTGACATAAAACACAATAAGCTGTTTTAAAAGTGGACACAGTGCAATTTTCACAGTTCGTGGGGGAGGTAAGTTTTTGTTAGTTTTCACAGGTAAGTAAGTCACTTACAGGTTTCAGTTTTTGGTCCAAGGTAGCCCACCGTTGGGGGTTCCGAGCAACCCCAAAGTTACCACACCAGCAGCTCAGGGCCGGTCAGGTGCAAAGGTCAAAGAGGTGCCCAAAACACATAGGCTATAATGGAGAGAAGGGGGTGCCCCGGTTCCGGTCTGCCAGCAGGTAAGTACCCGCGTCTTCGGAGGGCAGACCAGGGGGGTTTTGTAGGGCACCGGGGGACACACAAGTCCACACAGAAAGTACACCCTCAGCAGCGCGGGGGCGGCCGGGTGCAGTGTGCAAACAAGCGTCGGGTTTCCTTTAGTTTTCAATGGGAGACCAAGGGGTCTCTTCAGCGATGCAGGCAGGCAAGGGGGGGGCTCCTCGGGGTAGTCACCACCTGGGCAAGGGAGAGGGCCTCCTGGGGGTCACTCCTGCACAGAAGTTCCGTTTCTTTAGGGGCTGGGGGCTGCGGGTGCAGGGTCTTTTCCAGCTGTCGGGAAATGGAGTTCAGACAGTCACGGTCAGGGGGAGCCTGGGGATTCCCTCTGCAGGCGTCGCTGTGGGGGCTCAGGGGGGACAACTTTGGTTACTCACAGTCGTAGAGTCGCCGGAGGGTCCTCCCTGAAGCGTTGTTTCTCCACCAGTCGAGTCGGGGTCGCCGGGTGCAGTGTTGCAAGTCTCACGCTTCTGGCGGGGAGTTGCAGGGGTCTTTAAATCTGCTCCTTGTAACAAAGTTGCAGTTCTTTTGGAGCAGTGCCGCTGTCCTCGGGAGTTTCTTGTCTTTTTCGAAGCAGGGCAGTCCTCAGAGGATTCAGAGGTCACTGGTCCCTTGGAAAGCGTCGCTGGAGCAGGTTTCTTTGGAAGGCAGGAGACAGGCGGGTAAGTCTGGGGCCAAGGCAGTTGGTGTCTTCTGGTCTTCCTCTGCAGGGGTTTTTCAGCTCAGCAGTCCTTCTTCTTGTAGTTGCAGGAATCTAAATTCTTAGGTTCAGGGGAGCCCTTAAATACTAAATTTAAGGGCGTGTTTAGGTCTGGGGGGTTAGTAACCAATGGCTACTAGCCCTGAGGGTGGGTACACCCTCTTTGTGCCTCCTCCCAAGGGGAGGGGGTCACATCCCTAATCCTATTGGGGAATCCTCCATCTGCAAGATGGAGGATTTCTAAAAGTTAGAGTCACTTCAGCTCAGGACACCTTAGGGGCTGTCCTGACTGGCCAGTGACTCCTCCTTGTTTTTCTCATTATTTTCTCCGGCCTTGCCGCCAAAAGTGGGGGCCGTGGCCGGAGGAGGCGGGCAACTCCACTAGCTGGAGTGTCCTGCAGTGCTGGCATAAAGGGGTGAGCCTTTGAGGCTCACCGCCAGGTGTGACAGCTCCTGCCTGGGGAGGTGTTAGCATCTCCACCCAGTGCAGGCTTTGTTACTGGCCTCAGAGTGACAAAGGCACTCTCCCCATGGGGCCAGCAACATGTCTCTAGTGTGGCAGGCTGCTGGAACCAGTCAGCCTACACTGAACAATTGGGTAAAATACAAGGGGCATCTCTAAGATGCTCTCTGTATGCATTTTTTAATAAATCCAACACTGGCATCAGTGTGGGTTTATTATTCTGAGAAGTTTGATACTAAACTTCCCAGTATTCAGTGTAGCCATTATGGAGCTGTGGAGTTCGTTTTTGACAGACTCCCAGCCCATATACTCTTATGGCTACCCTGCACTTACAATGTCTAAGGTTTTCTTAGACACTGTAGGGGCATAGTGCTCATGCACATATGCCCTCACCTGTGGTATAGTGCACCCTGCCCTAGGGCTGTAAGACCTACTAGAGGGGTGACTTACCTATGCCACAGGCAGTGGGAGGTTGGCATGGCACCCTGAGGGGAGTGCCATGTCGACTTAGTCATTTTCTCCCCACCAGCACACACAAGCTGGCAAGCAGTGTGTCTGTGCTGAGTGAGGGGTCCCTAGGGTGGCATAAGACATGCTGCAGCCCTTAGAGACCTTCCCTGGCATCAGGGCCCTTGGTACCAGGGGTACCAGTTACAAGGGACTTACCTAGGTGCCAGGGTTATGCCAATTGTGGAAACAATGGTACATTTTAGGTGAAAGAACACTGGTGCTGGGGCCTGGTTAGCAGGGTCCCAGCACACTTCTCAGTCAAGTCAGCATCAGTATCAGGCAAAAAGTGGGGGGTAACTGCAACAGGGAGCCATTTCTTTACACTGTGCCAATCACAGCACGTGCAGGGTGGACTCAAGCCGGCGCTTCACACGTGCGCTGGGCTCCTAAACTACAACATACGCGGGGTTCTTCCGGATAGTAACTACACACACGTTTATATATACACATTCAGACAGTCCCTGGCGCAACAGCTGAAGGCCGTCATTGCCAGAAAATTGAGTGCACAGGAGGGGCTCTGCAGTGTGTGTTAGTGTATGGCAGGAGCAGGGGCTCATCTTAAACCTAACAACAAAACTGTGGAAGGAGCGCGTAGACCTCGGATGCTCCTCCAGCGTTACTAGAGGAGGAGCGATTACTACGTCTGCCAAAAGCGCAGTCCGGTTGAAACTACAGCCTATCAGCTTGTCGTTCTTATTCATTTGGAACTGTCTCCATCCTCACTTTTGGTTATCTAAAACACCAAGTCTCCCTTCACATCTCTCCTTTCTGTAAGCAACGGAACTGGAAACGTCTTGGTTGGTCACTTACGTCACGAGGCCAAGTCAGAGGTTACAGTGAATTTACCTACGCCCGCCCGTATCGTGTTGCATACCTGTGTACCCCTGTGGTCCTCAGGGCTGCTGTTCCTTCTGCTGGCCTCCACGTCTCCCCCCCGCCGTCTCCTGACATCGCGACCGCTGTGTGGGGGGAGCGTTTGACGGGACAGGACGGGACTACATTACCTAGGTCCCCTTGCACCCCGGAAGCAGAACCAACGCATTTTGCGCACCCGAAGGCGCTATTAAACTGATCTTGCCCCTGGCTGGGCGGGACCGGGCTAAGCCAGGGCATGGCCAATTCGCTAAGCTGTCAATTGCTTCTATTTAATCTGATAACGCTTTTGTAAGGTGTATACTTGGGCTCTATTTAATTGAGTTATTGTGCCTTCTGGGTCATACACACTGTTGTTCTGTGTTATTGCTGATATATGTAGGTGCCCTATACTGTATTACGATATAAAAGCACTGTGCAGGGCAGGGCTTTAAATACTAGACAGTCCATTGAGTATCTTATCGATTCTAGTAGTGGTTGTTATATACGTGAGGGTGGTGTAGAATGACTAAAAATATTTCCACCCTGGATAATTACCTGGTTAAAATGGTGAGCAAGATAAACATTGACAGAAGGAAATCCTTAGGGAAGGAGCCCACCTCAGAAATTTTTTCATCTGTAGATGATGGTAGCGGTTCTATTATGGTGGATCCCCTTAATATTGAAGCTTTCCCTTTGGAAAACTCAGCCATTTTACCCTTAGTCTTAGAACCACCAATTCAAGACCCATTTGAGCCCCCGAGTGAGTCTGCATTGTCTCACTCTCCTCCTAAGAGAGCTGTTAGAAAATGCAGAAAAACGCAAATTAAGCGGGGGAACATACATCTTAAACCAACGATAGAATATGGTCATAGAAGTAATGTAGCTAATAACGAGATTATAATTAATAAGGACGAGGTGAATTGTGATCTCTTGGGTCACATCGCTAAGCTATTTGAGGAAAACTAGACCATATGACTAAACCTCTTATGGAAAAAATTGAATTGTTATCTACGGAGGTATCTAGGTTGGGTGGTCTTTTAGATAAGATGTGTAAGGAACAGACTATGAAACAGTCTGAGCTACCTGTCCAATCCGGTAACTGCACAATTGGTTGTAGCACAGAGGTCATGTTTACCAGAATCTAGGGAGCCACCATGTATGGTGGATAGTACCTCTCATATGAAAGCAGCTGCATCTAATATCGTGAGGTACACTACTCCCGTGAACAGACCAAATCATATTAATCTTCCACCTGATTGTGAACCATATGTCATAGTCCTTTCGAATGTTCCTCCCTTAGAACCAACAGCAATGAATTTCCGTGAGGAATCACATGATTCTCTCAAACGGAAATCAGTTGCTTGATTAAACAAAAATTGTGGTTTCCCCCCACATCTATCCGATCATATACTGTCTACTAGACGGGTACCATGGATCGGAAACGCGAAGAAAAAATGTAAGGGGGATTGTGTAATTGTTAATTTTAGGCACCCTCAACATGTTGCGACTGTTCTTCTTAGAGCAGCTCCTTTGGATGTAGAGGAGTCTAACGTGGGGGTGCACCCTCTGGGGTATTTTTTAGCCAGTACATCAGAATTTTCTAAAAAACACAGACTCTTGACTAATAGAAGAAACACAAATTTTAATACTCCTATTGAAAATAGATTTTCGGTACTGAGTACTTTGTATGAAAACTATTGACTCCCACGAGCAGGGGAATCTATCACAGAAATGTTAGTATATACCCAGACGTGGGAAAAAAAACAGAGTATAGAATATTTAGAACCGAAACTTATAGTACCTTCGAGCCCCAGAAATTTACGGACAGTTAAACTGGTAAACAGCTTTAAATCCCCTTATTCCCTTTTGAGTGAGGTAATCAGTTTGGGCGTACCTGATAAGTGCCTTACAGTGACTACGGAGGTTAATGACGTTAGTAAAGACTATAATCAAGACAAAGAGTTAAATCCTTTAGTTGAACCAGAGGATGTTGCAGAAAAAGACAACTTACCTATAGTATTAGATTCACCCTATGTAAAAGGGAAAACAAATATTAGACTGATATCTTGGAATATTGCTGGCTTAGCCAGGAACCTTGAGGATGTGGTATGGTGTTCCTATATTGAGAATCACAATATCATATTCCTACAGGAAACTTGGATGGTTGAAATCCCCCATAGGTTGGGGTATAAAACATACTGTTCTTATGCTATTCCATCAACTAGAGGTAGAGCCTCAGGGGGGCTGGTTATCTGGGTTAAAGTGACTCTAGAAATAGATGTCACCCAGCTATCCATCCCCTCTCCGGACCTACTAGCCCTTAAAATTGATACAAGAGGGAAAGAAACTATACATTTAATAAATATATATAATAGACCGTCCCCATCTAACAAGGAATCAGGGGTGGTAGAACTCTTGGATTCCTTTTTAGATTCATTAGGAGATAATGCCAAGGTGTTAGTTGGTGGGGACTTTAACTGTAAATATGAGCCTGTCTTGGGGTTGGAAAAACTACTTGATGAACAAGATGCTGCTAATGATATCTTGCCCTTAGAATCTGTAAGTTCAGTTAAAAGCACAAAAGCCGCCTTACAGATTTTACAGTTGACTGTGGTACATGATCTAAGGGCTTGTAATGGTCGATTCCGATCAGACAGACCAGCAGCTCCAACCTATTTTAAGGGAAATTCCAGGTCACATATAGATTTTGTAATGGCTACCCGGAATATATGGGACCAAATAACTGATTTCAAGATAGACCATAGGACGGAGAGTGATCATTTCCCCCTCCAACTATGGCTAGACTCTCAATCATTTATTATTAGATCCAAAGAAGAGACCCTATTAAATACCACGGTCGCGGAGCTAGAGGTAACCAATAACAGGCGTGCTCTAAGATGGCCATATATCTTGGGAACAGAAAAGACGCTGATAAATATTTACAATGTATTTACTGAAACGGTAGGAGACTTACAGTCAGCATTAGTGGGAACACAAGCTGTTCTGGATTTACATCTTAAGCTGGTAGATGCACTAACTCCACTAGTGAGTAAAATTTATAAAAAAGATGGTAATAGGATAAGGAACCACCTTGAGACAGCGAACCCATGGTATAATAAAGATTGTCGAATAGCAAAATCAAGATTGATCCAGGCAGTAAAATCCGGGAACTGTTTGGATATGAAAAGCAGTAGACTAGCCTACAAAAACACTATGGCCCAAGCTAAAAAAGTATGGGATGAAAGTTTTTGGGAAGATCTCTTGAGTGCAGCTAAGTCACGGGATCAGAGCATGTTCTGGAATTTAATCGCTAAGGGAAATAAGCAGGGTAGATCAACAAAGGATATTATCCTAGATGAAAATACTTGGTGTGATCACTTCACTAAGCTCTATGCTAACAAAAAGGAGAGTTTGCCCTTCGGGGACTATGAGGCAAACTTAGAAATGAGTATTGCTCCATTATCTTTTAGTTTAGAAGAAACTAATAAGGCTTTATTAGCTGTGAAAATGGGCAAAGCCCCAGGCCCTGATAAAATTCCCGGCGATTTACTAAAATATGATGTGGATGTGTGGGGGCCTTATATAAATTACCTGAGTAATTCCATTGTGGCAGGCACACCGATCCCCGATTCATGGAAAGGGGCAGAAATCATAACAATTTTTAAAAAAGGTGATCGCTATGATCCAAGTAACTACCGCCCAATAAGTTTAATAGACATTTTTCAAAAGATATATGCCAGACACATTTTAAATAGGCTTTTAGATTGGATTGAAGAGACTAAAATATTAACCAAATATCAGGCTGGTTTTAGAATAAAAACCAGTACGGTTGACCAGGTGTTTAGGTTTATGTGCATCTGTTGGAAGTATATAAACATAAGGAAGGGTAGTCTCTATGTGGCATTTGTGGATCTAAGGACCGCCTTTGATCTTGTTCCGCGCAATTTGTTGTGGATTACATTAAGGAACATGGCGGTCCCTGGGGAACTACTAAAAGAACTTATCAAGCTTCACACAGGGAACTATGCAAAAATTAGATGGGGAAAAGAAGGTGAAACCTCAAGGGCCATACCTGTAGATCGTGGTGTGCGCCAAGGTTGCGTGTTAGCACCTACACTCTTCTCATTATATGTTAATGATATTCCGAGCTATTTAAGGAATTGTGTACATGACTCCCCGAAGCTAGGTGGTGAGCCGGTTACGGCATTATTATTTGCCGATGATACCATCCTTATTTCTCAAACTCCGAGAGGTTTGCAAAATTTGGTGGATTCTTTCCAGAAGTATTGTGTGGGGAAGGGGCTAGAAATAAATCCTACCAAAATTAAGTATATGTCCATAAACCCCAAGAAATCCCTCAGGAATAATCTATCCTTGGAGAATCAAAAACTGGAACAGGTAGGGAGCTTTAATTATTTGGGGTTAATGCTGGATAGTAACCTGTCCTGGAAAGGACAGATGGATAAAAGCATCTTATCCCTTAAACAAAACTCGATGCCTATTTTAAAAGTACACGGTGCTAGTTATTCTAAAGCAATTTCACCGGCACTTGAAGTATATAAATCGAAGGCCCAATCGGCCGCCCTTTATGGTGCTGAACTCTGGGGCTACTATTGTAACAATAATTTTGGAAAAACGGAAAACCACTTTGTACGAAGGCTACTTAAAATACCGACAAGAACTCCTCTAGTCCCTGTTTTCCTTGATATTAACCTTAAAAGAGCAGACTATCAAGCATTATTAAGACCACTACTGTATTGGGTTAGGTTATGGGTAACCCCGGAGTTGAGTGATTACAAGAGTGGACTGACTGAATTAACTCAGATAGATGGTCATATGAATACCCCTTGGTTAAAATATGTATCTAAGTGGTATGAGAGATTAGGTTTATCACACCTATGGGAAGTTCCTCAGAATATGACAACAAGTACCAGGAAATATGTAAAGGACACCTTTTGGTCTTATGTCAACGGAGAGCTATTGCATAGTTCATCGATTGGTATTTTGACTTTGAATTTTTTTAACATAAAAGATACACCTAACTTCGAACAATTTTTGGATGAGATCGGTCCTCCACTGGCAAAAACACTATACTTACAGTTTAGGTATGGGGTCCTACAGACTAATGCATACACATGCAATTGGGGAGGGGTAAAAGGTTGTGAATTGTGCACTCTCTGTACTTTAGGGGCTAAAGAAGATGTTGTTCATCTACTCTTCTTTTGCCCAGTATACAAGAAACCAAGGGATTGTTGGATCAAACCCGTTTGTAAATATGTGGGGCTTAGATCCTACAAAGAAGCAGAGCGCATATTTCAGTCTAATACTTCACAATTAGTGGTGTTTGGCACGAGTAGATTTTTATTTAATGTGTACCTTATCAGGAAACGACTTGGTCACAAACTGTAATATTTTGTTAGGTGGCCCGCTTTTTCCCGTCCTTGGTATAGTTATATGATGCACTGTTTCTTCGATCCAAGTTAATTAATTTTTTAGTTCTGGCTTTTAATTAATTTATAAATTGTTATTTATATTTTTATATGCGGTACTGCTTAATCATGGAGACATCCATATATTTCTTGCCAACTGTATGTATTGTATTTTATATCTAATTGTGAAATGTATATATGTATGTTGTATTTATCTCTTGTCTTGACTTTTATGGCAATTTTTGCCGAAATAAAGTTTAACGAACGAACGAATTGAGATTCTGAGCCCCCAAATCTCTTGAATGGGTATGTTATGGACTGCACTAAAAATGGTGTCATTTGGCTGAGGTTTCTCCATAATTACATTTTCAGTGTGTAGGCTACAGGAACAAGGGGGTAGTCAGTGGGTTGGTTATTTTTGGAAAGATATGTGAACTAGGTACTTTTTCCTTGGTAGCCATTAGACCAAAAGAGGGTTTGACTACCTATCACCTTTTAGTGTTGTCCTGTGATGGGTTATTAGTTGGTCTTCCTTTAAGATGGAGAGCAGACCTCATGTGCAGACACAAATAGACTTTCTCCCTAAAGTTATCGCAGCTTGTCTAGATATAGTATATCATGTTACAGTGAATGCATTTTCTAAGTATTGTAAATAAAATGTGTGACCATTGGTGCTCAATATATAGAACCCTTAATGATGCAAGGCTGACTTTAGCCTTACATGAGTCTAACTTTTGAGCGTGAGTCACACAAGATGTACAAAGCACATGTTAAACTTTCTTTGGAATTCTAACCTAATATTTGCATATGCCTTTCAATAAGTGGCGGTCGCCTTCAGTAACAAACTAAGGTCTAATTTAGCAACGATCCGTGTCATGGAACATCGTTATAGATTTGGGTGGATTCTGTACATTAGCCAGTTTTCTTTCTATTTCAATTTCATTTGAAATATTCCATAACATACCAATATGAAGCATGAGCCAGTTATTTTGTTGATTTACGTGCATTAAAGTTTGCTGCCCAATAAGACTCCTTCTTCCTGTTGGCTCAGCATATCTGTATGCCTAATAGCCTCCCCTCTGAATATTAGAGAGTGCTTGCAAAGCATTCTCAATAATTTAATTTAACATAACTTCACCGTATCTTCTGGATTAAAAAGAATATGAAAATACTGAGTAAGAGATGGAATCGTGCATTGCTATTTCTGGTTTGTCAAATACAGCAGAGTTAATTTCCGTCTGAGCCTCCCTATGAGGGATAACACATGTACTTGTCTCTTGAGCTTACTCGGAGATCTATCATGTGTGGTGCCACATTCCTGGCATCTCAGTGTCGGTTATCCTTAGAGATCTGAAGTCCCCAGGTCATTACACTTGAATTATATATTGCTTCAATGAGATGCATAATATTCGCTTTATGAGCTGCTAATCCACATACAAAACTATCACTGAGTGAGGCCCATAAAGTAACAATACGCAAATGTATATCTCGAACCTGTCTGTTTACTTTTCATTTTTGAAAAGCTGAGGAAAGGACAATCAATATAACATTCACAACCTGCCTCAAGGTAAGATCAAAGAAGGATGCATGCGTGTTCTCTATATTTGGTGTGGCATGAAGGTGCAATGTCAACTCTCTATGTCGTCAAGTGATGGCTTGGGCACTCCTTACATAAAGAAATGGGGTGGTACAGGCAGTGGCAGCAATGGATTGCCTGCACCCTCACACTTATGACCTCCAAGATTCCCAAGGAAGACCAGTAGCTAGGTGAGGGGCCAGAGAGACTCTTGGAAACTTTTCTGTTTGTGAAATTTAACAACATTTCGCTTTCTATTTGTATTCGAGATCTAAGTATATCTCTCAGAAACACTGTTATTTCCTTATATTTAAGTGTTCATATTGTTGGCAGGCATAGAGAGCAGACCTAACTCACTTAACAGGTGAAGATTAGGTAGTGGTTCGGGAAACAAGATTTGAGGATGGGAAAGGTGTTTCTTTTTGTGGTTATTTCTAGAGTGTATAGGTCATTGATTTAAAGACGAGCTCCGTGAAGAGATTCAGCTGAGCGTTGTCAAGGACCTAAACATAGAAGGGGCATAGGCTGCCTTGGGGTGGAATGTGGCTACGTTTTGTGGAATACAGTCCTCTTGCTGGGATATAACATGAGAGATTCTGCCCTAGATAACTAGGTGAGTGCCATCTATGAGGCCATGCTAATTGCAGACTGTACGCTACACAAATGCCAGTAACATAATGTCACATTACTTGCCACTAAACACTAAGAAAAAATGTCCATGGACTTCACACGTGGACAGAACACTACTTTCTGCCAAACTCATACTTTGAAAGTGTCTTATTATCCGTGTCCTATCTCTGTATGAATACAGTGCTTCCGGCTATTATGACAGACGGAACATATGATGCTACTACATTAAAGCTCTAAACAAATATATGACCCATATTTATACTTTTTTAGCGGCGCAATTGTATTTCGTAAGTTTGCGCCGTTTTTGCGTCAAAAAGCGGCGCAAATGCAGCGCTAAAAAAGTATAAATATAGCCACGTAGGCCCATATTTATACTTTTTTTGCGCTGCGTTTGCGTCATTCTTTGACGCAAAAGCTAACTTACAAAATACAATTGTGTTTTGTAAGTTAGCGCCGCTTTTGCGCCAAAAAGAGACGAAAACGCGGCGCAAAAAAAAGTATAAATGTGGGCCATAGTATTTACAAGAACATTGTTGTCCCTCTTGCCCTGAAAGCCCATTCCAAAATGTCTTAACTGAAGGTTAAGAGGAAGGAGGATTCCACCTCATGTAGCCACGGCATCTAAAATAAAAGTCTTGAGTTATATGGAGGAGTGGGGACACTCAGGTAAAATGAGACAGGCCTGGTCAGTCTTGTTATTTAAGGTCAGTAGTCTCTCACCCGATTCCTGTCTCACCATGGCAAGCATCGAGTGGCAACCTATATAGACTTTTACTGGGCTTGTCCCAACTGAGATCATCTGACTTGAAGCCGTTGTGTTACGTCTTTTGTTCAAAAGTGTCTTCTCTGGGCTTCCACAAGCCTGTTCATTTCACCAATCGTAATTACTGTGCCAAAAGCTTCCTCACTCATTTGGTGTAAATGTACCATAATATGCACTGTGCCAGGCTAAGAGACATTTAGTAGGTTCTGCTCATGTCAACCTCTGAATTTCTGACTGAGATCTACTGAGATTAAGATATTTTCTAGTAAGTTAGCATCTATCTATCTATCTATCTATCTATCTATCTATCTATCTATCTATCTATCTATCTATCTATCTATCTATCTATCTATCTATCTATCTATCTCTATATATAAATATATATGTGTGTGTATATATATATATATATATATATATATATATATTATATATATAAATATATATACTCATTCAGTAGGGAGCAATCAAACTCCTCGTCACCAAGAAATCATTCACACTTACACATTCACCCCTTCCATACACTCACACACAAAAACACACATACACACACACTCCCTCTCTTGCTCTCTTTCCTTCTCATTTTTGACCAAATTGTATTTCTATGGCCGTTTCACAGCACCATGACTCTGTGACAGATCAACATTTTCTTCTCCAGCAGCCCAACTGCAGTTACCTGTGAATGTATACAAACATTTTAGGCACAGATTTACTATCACACTGTGCCAAATGGAGAGAGAAGGAATACACCATTTTTACCAATACATGGTGCATTCCTCCTCTCTGCTGGTGGACATAGTGCAGCCTACTGCCAATGCAGCAACCCTTGCAACATCAGCCCTCATCCTCCTAGACCTATCAGCCGCCTTTGACACTGTCTGTCACCACACTCTGAATACCTGCCTCCTTGCAGCAGGAATCCAAGACCAGGCCCTCGAATGGCAGAACTCAAAGAGTCTGCCTCCCCCCGTTCCAATCCAAGGCCTTCAACATCATCTGCGGCGTACCCCAGGGCTCATCCCTCAGCCCAACGCTGTTCAACATCTACATGGCCCCCCTCGCACAAGTGGCCCATCAGCACAACCTCAACATCATCTCCTACGCCGACGACACCCAACTCATCCTTTCCCTCACCAAGGACCCACACACCACCAAAACCAACCTCCACGAGGGACTAAAAGCCATCGCCGACTGGATGAGAGACAGCCGGCTAAAACTGAACTCGGACAAAACAGAGGTCCTCATCCTTTGGCCCACCCCCTCCACCTGGGACAACTCATGGTGGCCGGCCATGCTGGGTCCCCCACCGACACATACCGACAGCGCACAAAACCTCACCTTCACCCTCGACTCATCCCATCTCCATGTCAAAGCAGGTCAGTGCCATCTCCTCCTCCTGCTACAACACCCTCTGCTCGCTCCGCAGAGTCTACAAATGGATCCCAACAGAAACAAGAAAAACAGTAACCCAGGCCCTCGTCAGCAGTAGACTCAACTATGGCAACGTCCTCTACGCCGGTATCCCATCCAAACTCCAACAACACCTCCAACGCGTCCAAAACGCTTCTGCCCGACTCATCCTCAACATCCCTTGCCACAGCCACATCACCCCCCACCTAAGAGACCTTCACTGGCTCACCTTCAAGCTCCTCACCCACGCACACAAGGCACTCCACAACACTGGACCAACATACCTGAACAGCAGACTCAGCTTCTACACCCCCACCCGGCAACTCCGCTCCGCCAACCTCGCCCTCGCCTCCATCCCCCGCATCAGGCGCAAATCTTCCGGCGGCAGATCGTTCTCGTACCTCACGGCCAAGACCTGGAACACCCTACCGTCTGACCTAAGACAGACCCAGGACCTTCTTTCCTTCAGAAGAGTCCTCAAGACCTGGCTCTCGAGCAGTAGCCGCACCCTCCTCAAGCACCTTGAAACCCTCACTGGTATGTAGCGCGCTTTACAAATATTTTGATTGATTGCAGTCAGGATTGTTTTGGTGCAGGAAGGCACAAAAGCTATCCTCCGAGGGATTTTCCTCTGTGTGTGCTGCAGAATGCAGCTCACATAGAAAGAGGAAATAAACAAGAGAAATTAAGTTATTTATACTTGTTATGCCTCTGTTGGGAAGTCATAGCATTTTGAAGCACTCCCAAATTTACTGGTCTAGTGAATCTGGGAATAGACCAAAATCCCATCTATAGGTGGATACATGTGAACACCTACACTCCACCCAAGGAACGCCTTCCCAAGGCAGAGTAATGCAGACAGCAACCTTCCACTGCCTTGTGTTGTTCTGGATTTATTAAGCCACGCAGGTCCACAAAAGATGGCTTTGCCTGGCTTACTAAATCTTACTGAAGCCCTTGATTTGTCTTCGGCTACCTTTTGTGATGGCAACGCAAATGCTTCATAAATTTGGGCTTTCATATCTAAGGACTTATCAGACATCTACCTGTTAACAAAGCAGCCCAAACTAGTCTCACCGTTTTTTTCATATTTTGGTGTGTTTACATTGGCAGCCTTGGGCACGGTAGATACATAATTGTGTGCACTAGTCCATAGCCGGTATTCTGCTTAGGCACAATGTCTCTCTTGGCCAGATGTGTAGGTAGACTCACCATTGTCATTATTCCTGCTGTCTCCCTAAATCCTCTAAAATGCCCAGCAATGCAATTCTGAGGAATAGCACCACAAAACTTTTCAACACCAGAAACAACACTGTTTTCAAAGGTTCCAGCAACCAAACCACACTCTCTTTTCAAAAATATTTTTTGTGACAATTTCAGCATTTTGTTCTATTCTGGTTTTCTAAGGGGTATTTGTCTCATACACATAAGTACGGTCACATCCAACCACAGGAAAGATGGTTCTATGTATGCATGTTTGTGTGCGCGTGGGTTTGTGTCTGTGTCTGAGAGGGAGGCATATAGGTGTGTGTGTGCTACACATAGTCTACTGCAGCTTCTTTAAAGCATATCACAGGGAAACTGAGGGGGAATGCCTATGTATGATTCTCTACAAAGATACATGGGAGTTTAACTGTGCATTTGTATAATATATATATGTGAGTGTTTGTATGTATGTGTGTGTATGTGTCTGTAAGTGATCTACCCTATTGTATTTAATGTTGATATAAAAGACCTTAACTCAACATTGTCGGTATTCTGTACCTTTACCAAGCAAGAGTATCAATGATCCATGTATTTGTGAGTGTTCTTGTACATTGGGCCCTTAATTTCTGGCCATCGATCCTTGTTCCACAGAGGCTCCATTCCATTTTCCATTTCATATTGTCTAAGCTGATTTTAAGTTTATATTCTAAAACACCTATGTTTGCCCAGCTCAATAATGTGTTTCCTGTGTTTCTCTTCCTCAGATCACTTTTACCACCCACAGCCATGAAAGCAGGAAACCAAAGCACTGTGACTGAGTTTATACTATTAGGATTCACTAACTATCCAGAGCTGCAAGTGATATTTTTCCTTCTGTTTCTGTTAGTCTACACCTTCACACTATTGGGTAATATCAGCCTGTTACTCATTGTTTGGTGCAGCGCTAATCTTCACACACCCATGTACTTCTTTCTCACCCAGCTTTCATTCTTGGATCTTACATTTGCCTCTGTTTTTGCCCCCAAGATGCTGCTTGACCTCATTGGCAAAAAGAAAACAATCTCTTTTTATGGTTGCGTAACACAAATGTTCTTTTTTGCCGCCATTGGTAGTACTGAATTCTTCCTGCTGGCAGTGATGGCATTTGACCGCTATGTAGCGGTATGTAGCCCATTGCTCTACACATTGACTATGAGTCAACGTCTATGTGTACGCTTGGTTGCAGGATCATATGTAGGTGGCTTTTTGCACTCTTTGATTCATGCAAGTTGCTTACAGCGATTATATTTTTGTGGTCCTAATGTCATGAATCACTATGCTTGTGACTACCCTGTGCTTCTGAAACTTTCCTGCAATGATATCTCAATTAATGATTCATTACGCTTTGTATTTGCTGCGTTTGTCGTAATAAGTTCACTCCTAGTAATTGTTGTCTCTTATTCCTATATTGTCACTGCCATCCTGCGGATCACAACCACAGCTAGGAGACACCGTGCCGCATCCACGTGCATCTCCCACTTTACCTGTGTCTTTTTCTTCTACGGCACTGCTTTCTTCATGGAGATCAGACCCAACTCAGCCTCTTCAGAAGAACAATACAAAATGGTATCAGTCATCCCCACTGTGGTAGTTCCCGCTCTAAACCCCCTGATATACAGCCTGAGGAACAATGAGGTGAAAGAAGCTCTAAGGAAGCTGTTGTACCAGACATCCTGCTGGTGATAAGAATCATTACAACCTCCTAAAGATGACCAAAAAGTCCTGTTGGTACTTGTAATAATTACCTGCCACAACATACCATCAGACCTTACACCTGATTTGTAATTATGCTTCATTACACAGTATTCTTGTTTCCTATACAGGTAGCATATTTTGGCTAAGTGAGGTCTGAATAAGTGAGAACAGCCATCCACTTCTAAGCAATGATTATGAACAGCTGTCATGCGTTTCTGCAGATTGGTGTGCTCCTACTGAATTTTCAGAGAACCAATGAAATAGTTGAAGGGATATATATCCTGTGCATAATTGCATATCAAGTTGAAGTACATAATCCTTTATCCCATATAGAATTTCCTACTCATTCCAATATTCTGCTTTCATTTCTGTGACTGATGTACAGTAACCATGTTGTCAAAATGCCTGCTGCTTCTCTTAGCGATTGAATAGTCCAACTACAAAATGCTTGTTGTCCAAATATCACTGGCATCTAATGGCACTTGTAAACAGGAATGATAGGCCAGTTAACTCATCACCATCAATTTCCGGCTCTACGTTCTCCAGTTGATACAGATGCTGCTGGGCCATTTCTGAAACTGCGTAATGCTTATATTAACATTGAGGGGCATAGTTGTACTTGTTTTGCGCAAAGTTTGCGTCAGTTCTTTGACACATATTTGGTGCAAATCTAACTCCATATTTATACTTTGGCGCTAGACTCATCTAGCACCAAATTTATAGAGTTAAAGTCATTTTTTGGATGTGGAAGCCTACTTTGCGTCAATGAGATGCAAAGTAGGCGTTCCTGTGCAAAAAATTACTCTATGGCCTTAGCACCATATTTATTCCCCTGTGCTAAAATCACGCACAGGAGAAAGAGGGGTCACATGATGTTGCAAAGCTTGCTTTGCACCATTATTTAACACCAGGGTCAGGGCTGTTGTAAGGGGAAATGTGGCTGTAACACCATGAAATAAGCCCACAGGAGCCCTTCCCAGACCCCAGGGACACCCTCACCCACACCAGAGGGACAGCGGAGGACAGGGGACCCCATCCTGGGTAAGTATAGGTAAGTACAGGTAAGTATTTTGTTTTTAAAGTGCCATTGGGGGCCTTGAAGTGGGCTCCCCTACATGGCACTGGGTTCAATAGCCATGCCCAGGGGACCCTGGTCCCTTGTGCTGGTGATTTGGGTGGGCATGACTCCTGCCTTTTCTAAGACAGGAGGCAGGTGCTATGGATGGTTTTGCATCAGAAAATGATGCTAGGCTGGTTAGAGTCATTTTTATTTACTCTAACCTGCCTAACGTCATTTTTTGATGCAAAACCTGCTTCTTCCATACTGCCAGCCCCACCCAGCTAACCCCTTTGTTTTTACACTAGCCAACTTTTGGACCGGCTTGCACCATTCCATAAATATGGTGTCCAGCTGGTGCTCAGAAATGGTGAAAGCTGATGCTGAGGCCCGTATTTATACTTTTTGACGCTAAACTGCGCTAACGCAGTTTAGCGTCAAAAAGTTTAGCGCCGGCTAACGCCATTCTGAAGCGCCATGCTGGCGCCGTATTTATTGAATGGCGTTAGCCGGCGCTAGCAGACCGGCGCTGCCTGGTGTGCGCGAAAAAAAAACACGTACACCAGGCAGCGCCGGCGTAGGGGAAAATGGCGTTAGGGCGTCTTAAAATGGGGCAAGTCAGGTTGAGGCAAAAAAATCGCCTCAACCCGATTTGCGCCATTTTTTACGACGCCCAGGCGCCATTTACATGACTCCTGTCTTAGCAAAGAAAGGAGTCATGCCCCCTTGCCCAAAGGCCATGCCCAGGGGACTTCTGTCCCCTGGGCATAGTGGCATGTAGGGGGGCACAAATCAGGCCCCCCCTATGCCACAAAAAAAATATTTAAAAAAAAAAATATTTACTTACCTCAACTTACCTGAATGTCCCTGGGGTGGGTCCCTCCATCCTTGGGGGTCCTCCTGGGGTGGGCAAGGGTGGCAGGGGGGGTCCCTGGGGGCAGGGGAGGGCAGCTGTGGGCTCATTCTGAGCCCACAGGTCCCTTAACGCCTGCCCTGACCCAGGCGTTAAAAAGAGGCGCAAAAGCGGGGTTTTTTGACCCGCCCACTCCCGGGCGTGATTTTTGCCCGGGAGTATAAATACGACGCATATGCGTCGGAGTCATTTTTTAAGACGGGAACGCCTACCTTGCATCTCATTAACGCAAGGAAGGGGTTCACGCCAAAAAATGACGCTAATTCCTCATACTTTGGCGCTAGACGCGTCTAACGCCAAAGTATAAATATGGCGTTAGTTTTGCGCTGAATTTGCGTCGAAAAAAACGACGCAAATTCGGCGCAAACAGAGTATAAATATGCCCCTAAATTCTTTGGTGCAATACTGTGTTGGTGCAGTTTTGCACCAAAAAGTATAAACCAGGGCCTAAATGTACCTGATCAAGAGGGTCTGATTGTGAATACATCCATTGAATGTCCTTAACTGTGGGTATCATTCTGTGAGATATATTGTATGAAAACAATATTGTCTGCACTCCATCGACTACCACTAAATTACTCAAGTCAGTAGATGTGCTGTTACAAGTAATTAACTTGATTAACTGAAAGCGATGTCACTAGCAAAGGAAATGAGAAAACAAGTAAGTAAAAGGGGCAGATTTTAGTGTCCCTAGCGCTTCCTTGCGCCGCAATAGCATCATTTTTTTTAACGCCAAACGGGGCTCAAAGAGGCCA
Organism: Pleurodeles waltl; assembly: GCF_031143425.1. Lineage (NCBI taxonomy): Eukaryota > Metazoa > Chordata > Amphibia > Caudata > Salamandridae > Pleurodeles > Pleurodeles waltl. Next base: position 88,508,623 of record NC_090442.1, on the reverse strand, counting down.
AAATCGCTGCACCAAATTTACAAAGTGGCGCATTGCATCTTGCTTTGTGCTGAGCTGTGTTACTCTAGAGCCACACAAGGTAGTTTTGCATGGCTTAACAAATCTGACTTAGTAGTTGTGTCATCCTTGCGCTCTCTTGCGTGGCACAATTGCGACACAACTCAATGTTAAATATGTCCCTAATGTGTTTAAGTGATTTTGTTGAATCACCACAAGAACTCTTAACTTCACTTTAATTATCGTTTACAAAGACTTTTTTTCAAGATACCACATGCATACCATGCACATGCCACATATATACATACCCAATTGAGCAGTATAGAATAGAACAAAGTAACCTTTGTTGATGGGCATTAGTTTAGAGTAGGCATATTCACTGTAGATTTACACAAAATCACAAAAAACATGTTTTCTGGGTAAAGATCTAGCTTTCTGCCGTATTTGGTACTATTCTACTCAGTCGCTTTGGCTGTAGTGTGATTTAAAAATCCCTAAGGAAAATGCATGGGGAAAAAGCATTTTGGATCGCCTCCTTTTTGTCAGGCACTGATCGACAGGTCACATCAAGACCTTCTGAATGGAGCTGAGGTGGATGAACTTTTTTGGGAAATGTTGTGAAGATTCGTGAAACAACACCAAAGTTATTGACAAACCAAAAAATATATTTCCTTTTAAATACAGCCCTATCTTTAACCACACAGTGATAACTGTGTAACATATGACTTTAAACTGATGGACTCTACCACACCCTTCACCCACCACTCCCTCACCAACAGCACCCAGCACCCAGAACCCAAATCACTCATACTCACAAACCATCCCCCTGCTCCCACACATAGACCAAGTACAACAAAAACAACATGCCACACTGACGTGCTCCTCAACACTCACATGCTCACCCATGCCATGGAGATATGGGACGACGCTCCAGACATGCTCTTTCTCATGGATCGTGGCGGGTCCTAACCTTGGCACCAGACATTGCCACCACCATACCTGCTGCATAGATGATCATTAGACAAGACTGACAAGACAAGACTGACACCACAAGCCCAGAGGGGGAATCACCATCATATCCAAGGATACCACCTCACATTCAAGATGAACATGAAAGCCAACTTCTCCCTGTGTGGAACCCTTGTATACCACCCGACTCGTGCTCTATTTTCAGTAGTGACATAATTGACTTTGCAGACCTCATCAAAGTCAGTAAATTTATCCTCCTCAGAGACTTCGGTCACCTAGAAGACCGCATGGATCGAAACTCTATGGCCCTTCTAGAAAACCTCAGAAACCTTGGTTTCACTCAGCATATTACTGAACCCACCCATACCGCTGGGCACTGATTGGTCCAGTTTTTCATCTCAATAAACAACATTCCCAGTCGATGAGCCACAGCTAGGACTTGGACAGACCACACCCTTGACTGTATTAATATATTCACAGACATTGTTAGACCTGTCAGCTCTTGGTGTGGTTTCCCCTGTCTTTGTGGCTTCTGATCTCCTGTTGTGATCCTGTGTAAATGGACAAATAAGTCCCTAGTAAAATGTACCAAAGTCGCCCAGGGCCTGTAAATCAAATGCTACTAGTGGGCCTGCAGCACTGATTGTGCCACCCACATGAGTAGTCCTGTCCTGTAAACATGTCTCAGACCAGCCACTGCAGTGTCTGTGTGAGCAGTTTGGAATTGTCAGTTTGGCCTGGCAAGGGTTCCCACTTGCCAGGCCCAAACCTTCCCTTTTACTATATGTAAGTCACCCCTAAGGTAGTCCCAAGGCAGCCCCATGGGCAGGGTGCGGTGTATTTAAAAGGTAGGACGTGTACTGGTGTGTTTTACATGTCCTGATAGTGAAATTCTGCTAAGTGCATTTTTCACTATTGGAAGGCCTATCCCTCCAATAGGTTAACATGGGGATTGCCTTGAAATGTCTTTTAAGTGAAATTTCCCAATGCGAGCACATAGAGGTATGGAGTTTGGAGTCTCGGAACTCACAATTTAATAATACATCTGTTGGTGAAGTTGGTGTTTAAATTGTAAGTATTAAAATGCCACTTTTAGATGTCTAGGTGACAGTTGGCCTGTTTGTGAATTCACTCTAGTCAGTCACACAAAGGGAGCTGAGGTGTGCCTTGCATATCCTGATGGGCTAGAGTGGAGGGAGAAGCTGACATTTGCACCTGAATAGGACTGCGCCTGTCCTTACACAAAGCAGTCTCCAACCCATTGGAGTGTGTCTGGCACCAGGACAGAAAGGGCAGGGTCTTGTGCACTACAAAGACTTTCCTTTGAAATTTCCCTACTTGAAAGGTAGAAATTAGTATAAGTATCAGGCCTCTGAGACAACAACTTCAGATCAGTTGTGGACTGAGGACATTCTGCCAGGTAGAAAAGCTGGATGCTGTACGAGAAAATATCCCTCTGCCTGTTGCTTTACTGTGCTGGCCTGCTGCTTCTGCCCCAGGAGTAAAAAAGGACTGGACTCTACTTTCTACATCCTGCTTTCTAAGGTTCTCCAAGGACTCGAACTGAGCTTGCCTCCTCTTAAGAATTCTCAGGGATATCAAAGACTTCATCTGCCAGTGCCTGGGCTCTTCTGCTGAGAGTCCTGACTTGCCAAGTGGTTCCAAATCCAAATCTAGTACCTGGGCCCTTGAAAGTGGAAGCTTTTGACACAAAGAAAAATTCATGCACAGATCTGCACAGAGCCATTGAGGAAGAAACTCTATGCAGTGCCTGCCTTGAGGCTGTAGAAATTACGCATCTTTTGCTTCAGAGTGGATTAATCTTATTTGTGCGTCTGGATATCCTACGCATTACCCCTGGGCATCATATTCTTCATTTACGCTGCCCGGCAAGAAGGATGCCATGCATTGCCTTTTCTGCTAGGAGAGAATTGGCGCATTGCCAACTGGCAGGAAAAGAATGGGTGCATCGCTCATCCGATGGGAAAAGAACTGACGCATGCTTGCTTTTCCAGTGCATCACCTCCATTGCGGCCCGCATCATCATTGTTTTTTGATGCATCCAAGCTACTGCGTGTTATAAGGATACAACCACTGATTCTTCAGAATTAAGACTCTTTTCAACTTTAAAAAGTGATAGCTCTACTTGTGTATGTTGGATTTGTGTTGTTTTGGTCTTGTTTAACTCAGATAAATATTGGCTGTTTTCTAAACTGGTGAGTGCTTTTGTGGTGTTTTCAGTGTGTTGCTGTGTGTGTGTGTACAAATACTTTACACATTGCCTCTGAGATAAGCCTAACTGCTGGCAAGCTACGAAGGGGGTGTGCAGAGGTTAGCTTAGGCGTATGACTCCCTTCCCTCACTAGAGTCAGGATCCCTACTTGGATAAGGTGTAAACTGACTGCCAACTGGAGACCCCATTTCTAACACACACCATCAGTAACCTATGACCACAGGAACTGCCTGCCACAGATGGAAAAAAACTCTGAAGAGGAGTGGGCTTTCACCCTCTCTGAGAACCTGCAGAGCATACCAGTGACTTGTAGAAAGCCATCAAAATTGCATGTGCCGACACCTTGGTTCCCCTCAAGCATAACCTAAATGCAAAAGCCCGGCCACAGCCTAACTGGTGTACTGAGGAACTCAAGCTGACAAAATGCCACTGCAAGCAACTGGAGTGCAAATGGAGAACAAGCTAGGACACTGCAGATAAAGAAATCTTCAGCCCAAAGATGCTACCATGAGCAGATAAGAAACAACAAGTATACAGCTGTTACAGATTGCATCAATGCCAGCACTAACAGTAGCATGCAAATCTTCACCATCATCAAAGATTTTACTTCACCGTACCTTTTTCCACCTCCAGCAGCATCACCATTTAACAAGACCGTTGCAACATGCTCTTGAAATTCTACAACCATCAACCGACCCTGCTACCATCACAATTCAACTTTCCATCACAGCAGAAGAAGAGCACTGACCCCGTGGCCTGCTGTCACTACCATTGAAATCAGTTCTACCATGAAGATCATATACTCTGGGGCTCCACCTGACCCTCACCACGCCTTCTTCAAAGTATTCCTACAGGAAAGTGGGTTATTGGGAAGGGTACATAGGTACCGACAGTTAGCAATGGGCCACAATTCCCACTAGGTCCGGTCAAGGTCTCAACAAATTAGTCCTCGCTCAACCCTTGGTAGCTTTGCACACAAGCAGTTAGGCTTAACTTAAGAGACAGGTGTGTAAAACATATAGGTGGTCATTACAACCCCGGCGGACGGTGTTAAAGCGGCGGTAAGACCGCCAACAAGCCGGCGGTAAAAAAATTTGAATTACGACCGTGGCGGAAACCGCCAACAAAGACAGCCACTTTAACGCTCTGACTGCCACGGCGGTACAAACAAACAGCGCGGCGGTCACCGCAAACAGACAGGCAGAGGACAATGTACCGCCCACACTATTATGACAGGCCAATCCGCCACCTTTTCCGGGGCGGATTCAGCGCAGATAAAAACACAGCGGAAACAGGCATTTTGAAGGAAAAACGCTCACCTCTAAACACCCCACGAGGAACGAGGATGCCATGGACCCGGAAACTCCATATTCTCCCTGCGCTAGGCTTCCTGCTCCTCTACCAGGAGCACCAACGCCGGCGGCGAAGACCACAGTGAGTACTGCACCTACGACATAGGGGGGGGGGGAGGGAAAAAACAGGGACACTCACACACAACACCCCAACCCCCACCCCCACCCTCACCCACTACAACACACACACACCAATGCATATCTATACATTACAGTAACACCCTCCAGCCCCCCCGGAAGAATGCAAAGACAAAAGGAAATTAGTGTAACCATTGTAATATATCAAAATTCAGTAAGCAAAAAAAAAAATATATATATATATACACTATTAACAAAATATACACCACGATTAGTAGTCCAGGTATTGCACCATTCATAGTCCGTGGACCACTGGGCCCAAAATGCATGGGCGAGGCCCACACAAGATACCCGAACATGACGGAGAGAACACTGCTGGGGCATCAGATAGAAATACAACAGGCACCTCAGGGGGAAGGGAAGGGGGGGCACCTCAGCCGGATGAGTGCACGACGCCAGATCCACGAGGGGGCTCCATGCCCATTGATGTATCCTGGGGAGTGCAAAGCCACAGTCTCTCAAGTCTCTACAGTGGGTGGTTGGCCCACTGTACCATCCTGGAGAGTGCAAAGCCACAGTCTCTCAAGTCTCTACAGTGGGTGGATTGCCCACTGTACCATCCTGGGGAGTGCAAAGCCACAGTCTCACAAGTCTCAACAGTGGGTGGTTTGCCCACTGTTCCATCCTGGGGAGTGCAAAGCCACAGTCTCTCAAGTCCCTACAGTGGGTGGTTTGCCCACTGTACTATTCTGGGGAGTGCAAAGCCACAGTCTTTCAAATCCCTACAGTGGGTGGTTTGCCCACTGCTGCATCCTGGGGAGTGCAAAGCCACAGTCTCTCAAGTCTCTACAGTGGGTGGTTTGCCCACTGTACCATCATGGGGAGTGCAATGCCACAGTCTCTCAAGTCCCTACAGTGGGTGGATTGCCCACTGTTCCATCCTGGGGAGTGCACAGCCACAGTCTCTCAAGTGGATGCATGTCTCCATTAGTTCTGGAGGGGGCTTGGTGCCCAGAGTGCTTCATCCTGTGCAGGACAGAGGTAGTGGATGCATGTCTCCACTGGTTCTGGAAGGGGACTGGTGCCCAGAGTGCTTCATCCTGTGCAGGACAGAGGTAGTGGATGCTGTTCTCCACTGGTGCTGGAGAGGGACTGGTGCCCAGAGTGCTTCATCCTGTGCAGGACCGAGGTAGTGGATGCATGTCTCCACTGGTTCTGGAGGGGGACTGGTGCCCAGAGTGCTTCATCCTGTGCAGGACAGAGGTAGTGGATGCTGTTCTCCACTGGTTCTGGAGGGGAACTGGTGCCCAGAGTGCTTCATCCTGTGCAGGACAGAAGTAGTGGATGCTGTTCTCCACTGGTTCTGGAGGGGGACTGGTGCCCAGAGTGCTTCATCCTGTGCAGGACAGAGGTAGTGGATGCATGTCTCCACTGGTTCTGGAGGGGGACTGGTGCCCAGAGTGCATCACTCACCCCGTGACGGTCCCAGTTACGTCACTGCCCCTGCTGCTCATGGGCTAGCGGTGCTTGAGTTGGCGGTCCTTGCCCTGTTCAGCGGTGCTTGCCCTGTTCAGCGGTGCTTGAGTTGGCGGTACTTGCCCTGTTCAGCGGTGCTTGAGTTGGCGGTCCTTTCCCTGTTCAGTGGTGCTTGCCTTGGCGGTCTTTGCCCTGTTCAGCGGTGCTTGCCTTGGTAGTCTTTACCCTGTTCAGCGGTGCTTGCCCTGTTCAGCGGTGCTTGCCTTGGCGGTCTTTGCCCTGTTCAGCGGTGCTTGCCCTGTTCAGCGGTGCTTGAGTTGGCGGTCTTTGCCCTGTTCAGCGGTGCTTGCCCTGTTCAGCGGTGCTTGCCGTGGCGGTCTTTGCCCTGTTCAGCGGTGCTTGCCCTGTTCAACAGTGCTTGCCTTGGCGGTCTTTGCCATGTTCAGCGGTGCTTTCCCTTTTCAGCTGTGCTTGCCTTGGAGGTCTTTGCCCTGTTCAGTGGTGCTTGACTTGCCGGTCCTTCATTGCCCAGCTGGGCTGTGGCTGGCGGTCCCTCATTGCCCAGCTGGGCTGTGGCTGGCGGTCCTTCATTGGTCAGATGGGCTGTGGCTGGCGGGGCCCTCCTGGGCAGCTGGGCTGTGGCTAGCAGGGCCCTCCTGGGCAGCTGGGCTGTGGCTGGCGGGGCCCTCCTGGGCAGCTGGGCTGTGGCTGGCGGGGTCCTCCTGGACAGCGACGATGGGGCTGGCGGTGCCCTCCTAGGCAGCGACGATGGGCCTGGCGGTGCCCTCCTGGGCAGCGACGATGGGGCTGGCGGTGGCCTCCTGGGCAGCGACGATGGGACTGGCGGTGGCCTTCTGGGCAGCGACGATGGGGCTGCCGGTGGCCTCCTGGCCAGCGAGGATGATGGCAGTCTTCTCCGCCGTGCTGCTCCTCCCAGACTTTGCAGGTTTCTTCTGCCCCTTCCCCACCTTGGGAGGAGTCACAGCTGAGTCCACACTCCTCCTGGGACCCCTGTGAGCGGCTTGGCTGGCTGGAGCCGTCCCGCCGGGCACTGGACAACTTCTGGTGCGTCAGGGGGGGGGACCAGCTGTGCTGTGGCTCCGTGACACACTGGCTGGCCTTGTGGCCGGTGCACTCCACATACCTGGCAACAGGCACCACTGGTCCCGGAGATTTTGTGGTTGAGGTGCTAGTATGGGACCTATGAGTTGGACGGGGGGGTGGTGGGAAATAGGTTAAGGGTGGACAGGAAAAGTTGTTTGGAGACACTGGGACGGGTAGCTGGAGGAGGTTTGGGAGTGGAGGAAGAGGTGGTGGTTGTAGGAGGTGTACGTTTTGTGGCTTTGGGTGCAGGTGCATGTGCTGGAGGCTGTCGTGAGGTGGATGGCTGTTGGGTGGGTGTGTGCCTACATTTGTGTATCTTCGGAGGGGGTGTCACAGACACACTAGGAGAGGACACAGGGGACGTGTTAATGGTAGTGGGGGTGGTGAGTGCACATGAGCGGGGTGTGGTTGTGGGTGTGCTGGTGCAGGACGTAGTGGCTGTAGTGGTAGTGCATGCAGGTGTGAGTGGAGACGAGATTGGGAGGGAGGAGGGAGACGAGGAAGAGGGGGACACAGTGGAGGCAGTGGATGTTGTTGTGTCTGTATGTGTGTGATGCTTGCGTGAGTGTCTGTGGGATGTGTGGTGCTTATGTTTTGGCTGAGCTTCCCTTGTGTGGTGAGGTGTGTGCAGGCTGGTCTGATGGTGTGCTTAGTAGAGGCAGAGGTACAGGGGATTGGGTCTGGGAGGAGGAAGTTGGAGGGGGGAGGCTAGACACAGGGACAATGGCTGCCATCAGTGCCGAGGCTAGAGTTTGAAAGGTTCGATGAAGGGCAGCCTGACCAGAATGAATGCCCTCCAGGAATGCATTGGTTTGTTGCAACTCCCTTTCTACACCCTGGATGGCATTCAAAATGGTAGACTGCCCAACAATGAATGACCTGAGGAGGTCAATGGACTCCTCACTGAGGGCAGCAGAGGTGACAGGGGCAGGGGCTGAGGTGCCTGGGGCAAAGGTGATGCCCACCCTCCTGGGTGAGCGGGCACGGGGCGAAGGCTGAGGGGCTGCTGGGAGGGCGGTGCTGGTGGGGGGGGGTGGCGGCTGTACCTGTAGAAGTGGGGGGCACAGATGTTGCTGCCACCACAAGGGAGCTCCCATCAGAGGACGAGTCTGATTTGCTGGTTTCAGCTCCTGTCACCACCGTGGTGCTCCCCTCGCCCTCCGTCCCACTGGTGTATTCAGAGTCAGTAGTGGGGGCCTCCATGGCCATGTGGGATCCAGCTCCCTCGTGCTCCGGTGCCACTGCTCCTCCCCCTGATGATGCTAATGCACACAAGAACAGGGAGACCATATAAAAAAAGGGGGGGGGGGAACAGAAGAAAGACATGTTGAGTGCATGGCTTACCGCTACCGTTGGCGGACAAGACAGACACAGCAGCCCCCTGCACTACGTCACGCTATTGGGCTCTACAGTGTAATTCCTGGAAAATGGCCTACAAGGCTATGGATGACATCTGCACACATAGATGACACAGGTGCATGAATAGCTGTACTTGGCACTCTACAGAGGTGGGGTGGGGGGCCACAGGGCCATGCCTTACGAAGGGGCCTAGCCTACGGAACTCGCCCTGGCCTAGGGAAACCCACAGATCTCCTCCCCCACCCAGACCCCTCCACTGCGCGCAAAGTCAGCTGAATGAGAGTGTACTCACCCCCTTGTGTCTGCTGTGATACCCTCAAGCGCCCATCCAACTCAGGGTAGGCCACCGCCAGGATCCCGAACATCAGGGGGGTCATGGTTCGACAGGCACCCCTCCCACTTTGGGAGGCCATCCCCAGCTGAGCCTCTGCCGTCTTCTTGCTCCAGCGGCGAATGTCCTCCCAACTCTTCCGGCAGTGCGTGCTCCGTCTGTGGTGGACCCCCAGGGTCCGGACGTCCTTGGCGATGGCACGCCAAATATCCTTCTTCTGGTGGGTGCTGACCTACAGGGAAAGAAGAGAAGTCATTACCAACTGCACCGTCAAAGTGAGTGGCCCCCATCCCTACCCTTGCCATGTGGCACATGCACCCACCGTCTTTCATGCACTCAGAACTCTGCCCCCTTCCTTCTTACAACCAGCCCTCTCCACACAGGCATAGCCCATACAACATGCTCCGTGTACTTACCTATTGGTCTGGAGGACCGTAGAGTAGCGTGTACTGGGCGAGGACCCCGTCGACGAGCTTCTCCAACTCCTTCGATGTGAAGGCAGGGGCCCTTTCCCCAGACGCATGAGCCATTGTCTCTTCCAGACCGCGGTCACAGCAGCACTTGCAGTGTAGGTCCTCTCCTGTCGAAGATCAGGTATCAAGTGATTCAACAGCTAGTAAATGGCGGTCACGTCTGCAGCGGTGCGTACCATCACCGCCGGTGTACATCGTCATTGGCTCCTGGGACCCATAGGGTCCAATGTTAACCAATGCAGCATTGCACCGCGGTCTTCGACCGCCTACCGCGACGGTGTACAACGCCAGCGCAGTTACCTCACATCCCATTGTCCCACTTTAGAGGTCAGGCAGCCGCCATTTCAGGGGCCCACATGGCCTAATTACCAACTGCGTCACACATACCTAGGCCTACTCTCAACACACATACATGCCAGATTTTGTGTATTAATCGTGTTCTCTGTAGACTGTGCTACATACCTCTGAGTTGTTTGACTCTGTGCTCGCTGTTGTCCTTCATAGGCACCGTCCGCTGGGACATGTGAGGAGATGGCGGAATCCTCCGGTGTACCGACCGCTGGTGGACCTGTCGACAATGGAGGAAAGAAATTTGATTATCACCTACAGGTTTGACCGTGCCACAATCCAGGAACTTTGTACCCAGTTGGAGCCAGACCTGATGTCAGCAATCCGCCATCCCACAGGAATCCCCCTCAAGTGCAGGTGCTATCAGTGCTCCATTTCCTTGCAAGTGGGTCTTTTAAAACGACTGTGGCCATGGCATCAGGGATGTCCCAGCCTATGTTTTCCAACGTATTGTCCAGAGTGTTGTCTGCCCTTCTGAAACACCGGCAGGGCTACATCGTTTTCTCTCAGGTGGAGGACTTGCTTACAGTGAAAGGTGATTTCTATGCCCTTGGACATATCCCCAACATCATAGGTGCCATTGATGGGACCCATGTGGCTTTGGTCCCACCCCACAGGAGTGAACAGGTGTACAGGAACTGGAAGAGTTATCATTCCATGAATGTACAGATGGTATGATTGGCTGACCAGTACATCTCCCATGTGAATGGCAAGTTCCCTGGCTCAGTGCATGATGCCTACATCATGCGGAATAGCAGCATCCCTTATGTGATGGGTCAACTCCAGAGGCACTGTGTGTAGCTATTAGGTGACTCTGGTTACCCCAACCTGTCATGGCTACTGACCCCAGTGAGGAATCCCAGGACCAGGGCAGAGGAACATTACAATGAGGCCCATGGGCGTACTATGAGGGTGATCGAGCGGACCTTCGGCCTCCTTACGGCCAGGTTTAGGTGCCTTTATATGACAGGTGGATCCCTATTCTACTCACCAAAGAAGGTGTGCCAGATCATTGTGGCCTGCTGTATGCTTCATAACTTGCCTTTGCAACGAAAGGTGCCTTTTCTGCAGGAGGATGGTCCAGATGGCGGTGTTGTGGCAGCTGTGGAGCCGGTGGACAGTGATGAGGAGGAAGCAGAGGAAGAAGACATTGACAACAGGGACTCAGTCATCCAGAAATATTTCCAGTGAAACACAGGTGAGAATACATTCCTGCCTACTATAGGTACTCTTACACTTCTACCTCTATCCTGTCTGTCGATTTCACCCAGTGTATAGTCACTGAGTTGTCACTTTCCATTACGGTTTCACAGGTGTGGGTCCCAACGTGTGTCATCTGCTTAGATTCCTAAATGGACTAGAGCTGTGTGACATAGGTATGTTGACATTACTATTTCCTGAAAATTGTGTCACTGTAATTGTAAATACACTATTTCGAAATCACAGACAGACTCCAGATCTTTTGGTGCTTTAGGTGTGTTTATTTACATACAAAATATTGGAGGGGGAAGTCAAATGGTGAGGGGTGATGGCGGAGTAGTGTCCATGGCAGAGTCCAGTCTATTAGTCTCACAGGTGCATTGCCCATATGGGCATTGGAAGTGGAGCTGGGGCTGTTTCAATATGGACAGGGTGACAAAGTGGGACAGTGGCTTGACAATCAGGGTGGTATCATTTCTTGGCGGGGTCTTGGCATCGTGCTCTGTCTTGTTCCTGGATCTCAGGGACCATTTGCGGGGTGGTTCTCCGTCTGCAGGGGGTGGGGTGCTGGTGTGGTGGTCCTGTGGCGGAAACTCCTGTCCACTAGCGCCGGCGGAGGTGGTGGGCAGTTCATCGCCCATGCTAGTGTCAGGGGCCCCTTGTAGTGCCACAGTGTCCATCCTGGTGTTGAGTATTTCCTTCAGCACCCCTATGATGGTGCCCGGGGCGGAACTGATGGTTCAGAGTTCCTCCCTGAACCCCAAATACTGTTCCTGCTGCATGCGCTGGGTCTCCTGAAACTTGGCCAGGACCGTTGTCATCGTCTCCTGGGAGTGGTGGTATGCTCCCATGATGGAGGAGAGGGCCTCATGGAGAGTGGGTTCCCTTGGCCTGTCCGCCCCCTGTCGCACAGCAGCCCTCCCAGTTCCCCTGTGTTCCTGGGCCTCCGTCCCCTGGACCGTGTGCCCACTACCACTGCCCCCAGGTCCCTGTTGTTGTTGGGGTGGTGGGTTATCCTGGGTTCCCTGTAGTGGTGGACACACAGCTGATTGACGTGTCCTGGGGACGGAGGTATGGGCCCGCTGGGTGGGTGCTGTGCTGGTGTTACCAGAGGGGGGAATGTCTGTGATGGCCTGTGCCTGTGTGCGGGGAACCGACTGTACTGAGGCCCACGATGGTCCGGGCTGGTCATCTAGATCCAGGTAGACAGGAGTGCTGTCATCACTGTGGGCCTCTTCTATGGGTGGAGTGGAGATGTCTGGACCCTCCTGTCTGGTGACGTTGGGTAGTGGTCCTGCAGGGGTGGAAAAGCATGATTATTGCATCCGTGTGTGTCATGGTGTGCAATGGGTGGGTGACCGTGTACCCCAGTGCTGAAATTCCTGTGTGGGGGCTTGTGTGATGATGGTTTAGTGTATGTGCAGTGGGCATGCTTTAGTGATGGGTGTCCATGCGTTGTTGTTGCATGCAGGGCTTGGTGTTGGGATGTGTGTTTTGTGATATTGGCACATTTGTGAGGAGTTGGAGTGATAGGGGTGGGGGCGAGGGTGGGGGTATGTGATAGCATGCAGGTAGGGTGGGGGATATGGTTGTTAAAGGTTTGACTTACCAGAGTCCATTCCTCCACCGACTCCTGCGAGGCCCTCAGGATGCAGAATCGCCAAGACCTGCTCCTCCCATGCTGTTAGTTGTGGGTGAGGAGGTGGGGGTCTGCCGCCAGTCCGCTGAACCGCCTGGTGGTGTCTTGAGACCACGGAACGCACCTTCCCCCATAGGGCAGGCCACCTCTTCCTGGTGTCGTCCCGATTTCTTGGGTGTTGTCCCACTGCGTTGACCCTGTCAACTATTCTTCACCATAGCTCCATCTTCCTTGCAATTGAGGTGTGCTGCACCTGGGATCCAAATAGCTGTGGCTCTACCCGGACGATTTCCTCCACCATGACCCTGAGCTCCTCCTCTGAAAACCTGGGGTGTCTTTGCCATGCCATGGGGTGGTGTAGGTGATGTGTGGGGTGGTGTGTGTGCTGATAAGTGTGGTGATATGTAGTGGTGTGTGGTGTTTTGTACGTGGAAGTTGTGTGGGTGATGGTGTTGTGTGCCTGTGGCTGCTAGTTTGTGGATGGTTGTGTCTCTCTCTGGCCTTCTCTCTGTAATTGTGGTCGTAAGGGTTTGTGGGTGATGTGGGTGTGTGTTTTATATTGCAATGGGTGTATGGGAGTGGTGTGTGTATGTGTATCAGGTGTGTGTATTTCGAATTGTCCAATGTGGCGGTGTTTTGTATGTGTGTGTGTATTTTGAGCGCAGCCGTGTGTACCGCCAGTGGAATAACGCAGTTAAAAGACCGCCACGTGGATTCATGTGTTGTGATAGTGTGGCCGTATTTCTGTTGGAGTGACGGTGGAGGTTTTTGTTTTCGCCAGTTTATCACTGACCTTTGGTGTGGCGGACTTGTGTGGGTGTCTGAATTTTGTCGGATTCTGAGATGTGGGTCATAATAGCTGTGGCGGAATTCCGCGGCCGCCGCGGTGTGTTGGCGGTCTTCTGCACGGCGGTAAGCGACTTTTACCGCCAATGTTGTAATGACCCCCATAATATCAAAAAAACAGTAATTAACCACAACACAATAAAAATCCAACAACAATTTATACAAATAGAAAAATGTGTATCTTTAAAATGACAACACAACAACAACAATCCAATGTAGGGAACCAAAGATATGATTTTTTAAAGATCAAAGTAAAACTAGCACTTAGAAGCAAATAGTGATCAAAGGGTTAAAAAAAAGGTGCCACTGGACAGGTGCACAGTCTAGACTCCAGGCCACCCACGATGTAACACTTTTACACTTACTTTTAGTAGTGGTTCTTGATTCAGGAAAGTGATCAGTAGCACAAGCCAAGAGTTCAGAGGCTCTGGTTTGCCTCTTAAGGTCCGGGACTTCAACTCCCAGAATGCACCTATTCAACTAATATAGCTTTTTAGAACAGCTGCTCCAAACTTTTCCAAACTTCTCGGTCTTCTTCCAGATCAGATTTCCTCTTTGGATCCTTGAAGTGTCCACAAACTTGATCCAAGGTTCCTAGAAGTTCAGAGTTGCTCCCTGGAAGTTGGGACTACAGTTCCCAGAATGCACCGGTTCAGAAACCTCAAATGGCTACTGGACACTGGTAAGGCGGGCTCTTCTTGCAGGACGTGGTGCAGGAGACTCTGGTTAGCTCATTTTTATTTTACCTGTAGCTTACCGGGAGTCTACTCCTGGAGTTGCAGAAGCAAGGCGAAGACCATTTCTTGGTGAAGTTCAAAGTGTGCAGCTCCCAAACCCAAGGACTCCCCCTCCCAATGAGATCACTGAGGTGCCTGCTCTGTGCCCCATAGCTGCTGCCTTTTGCTTTTGTTTTTTAATGTGCAATTGTATTTATTTACTTATGAGAGAATTACCTCATTGACATAAAACTTGTTACTAGACACTTACACTAAAATCGTATTTGTGTCTATGACAAGAGAAAGCATGTTTGTTTGTTTTTACTTGATGTGTCAATGATATGCAGATATGCATTACAAAGGGAACCTTTCCCTTTACAGTCAAATGGGATCTTATGATTGTGATATATTGCACACACCATGTGACCTTCATACATCTCTGCCATGTTTGCAGCTCACCAGTAAAAATTGTAGTACATTCTGTGTACACACACCTGTAGCATGTTGTAGTATAGTTTTTACATTATCATGGGATTGTTTGATTCAGATTTGGTATATTGTTTCAGTTGCTTCTTTTGAGATTTTGGGAACATTACTGCACACTCCTTTGCAGACACATTTTCTTTGTGATTGTCAAGAATTTTTTGTGCAGGTATCTATTGCCCTGTAGGTGACCACCAACCCCAAGGGGATCAATAACACAATATTGGGGGTCCGCATATATGCCCCGGGATCCATGGACCACCATTTCCCCGGGGTTTTACCAATATATTGATGCAGGGGCAAGGAGACCCACTGGGACCTCCACCTCCCTGGGGCTATAACAATTAAATTATGCAAGTGGGCCGCACAGACTCTCCTGGGCCCTGGGGACCACCACCTCCTCAGGGCTACATTTTAAAAACAAAAGGGCAACCGTGCGGACACCCCCAGTCCCCAAGGGCTGACACCTCTGTGGGAATCCAAACAAATTTAAAAAAGGGGGTCTGCATGGACCTTCCAGGGACCACCCCCTCCCTGGGACTATAAAAAATTATAAAAACATGGGGGGCTACATAGCCCCTACTCTTAGGCCATATACAGCCCCAGGACCACCACCTCCCCGGAGACCAACAATGTATACAAAGGAGGGAATATTCTTTTATGGCCCTGGGGACTGCAACCCACCAGGCCCAGCTCCTGCTATCTTCTGAGGTGCCCACCCTTGGCACGTAGCTGTTTCCTTTTGTTTGGCAGGAGCTATGACAGTTATCACAAAGAAAAAGCAAACATAACACTGCTTCCAGCAAGCAGGATCATTGAAACCGCTCCTGATTGCTGCAAGCATACTTTTCATGTCTACAGGGAAAGAGATGAAAGGATTGCTCCCCTACACAAGGAGCTGCATTTTCAGCAGCTCTCTGTGTGTGTGAGCAATGCAGGTTCCCGCAGGAGACAGGGAGCAGGTTGGGATCCACGTGAGGCTCCTTCTGAGGTCCCTTACATCACCAAGAAAAATAGAATCACCTGCCTATGTAAAGTACAAATCACCCAAGTGTGTTTTCTCTCCAGTTCCTCTTCGTAAAGTTATCTGATGGAGATTCTAGAGAAACAATCACATTGGCGAAGCTATAGACACACAAGGAATCTGCAGACATTACCTCGGCATCCCTTACTAACTTTACTGTAGGAGTTGCAGTATATATTTTACCAAATTTATCACTTACTATTTAGCCAGTAGAAAGAGCTCCAGTTGGGTAGTCATTCTGCACAAAACAGTGGCCTCTTAATAAATATGCAGGACAGTATTCCTTCTGGTATGATGGTTATTTCACAGAAATTAAACTTTAATGGGAAGCACATACAGATATAAACAAAGCAGGAGCTCAAGTTGACTTTCCACTTCTGTAAAGTACTAAGGGGGTCATTCTGACCCTGGCGGTAGACTACCGCCAGGGCCAACGACCGCGGGAGCACCGCCAACAGGCTGGCGGTGCTCCCATGGGCATTCTGACCGCGGCGGTACAGCCGCGGTCAGAAACGGGAAACCGGCGGTGTACCGCCGGTTTCCCGCCGGTTTCCCGCCGGTTTCCCGCTGCCCTGGGGAATCCTCCACGGCGGCGCTGCTAGCAGCACCGCCATGGGGATTCCGACCCCCTTACCGCCATCCTGTTCCTGGCGGCTTTTGCCGCCAGGAACAGGATGGCGGTAAGGGGTGTCGTGGGGCCCCACCAAGATTTTTAGTGTCTGCCATGCAGACACTGAAAATCGCGACGGGTGCAATTGCACCCGTCGCACCCTTTCCACTCCGCCGGCTCCATTCGGAGCCGGCATCCTCGTGGAAGGGGGTTTCCCGCTGGGCTGGCGGGCAGCCTTCTGGCGGTCACCCGCCAGCCCAGCGGGAAACTCAGAATAACCGCGGCGGTCTTTTGACCGCGCAGCGGTATTCTGATGGCGGGACTTTGGCGGGCGGCCTCTGCCGCCCGCCAAAGTCCGAATGACCCCCTAAACATCCTAATTCTCTATGCATGGTCAAGGAAAAGTAGGTGTTTTTGTGTGCATTTCAATCTTAATAAATTATCCTTGAATCTTCATGGAAATGTTTGTATCCTTCTTTTTTTTAGCACAATACATCATGTAGCGACTGTGACAAGTGGGTTCTTTCTTGTCATCTGGTACTGAGACCAGAGATCCTGTTCTCTCTTCTGCCGCCTCCACATATACATTAGGTATGCAACATCTTCCCTCCATTTTCAAATGAAGAGGGACAGAACCCTTTGAGTGCATTTCCCACTGATTTAGGACACACGTCCTTGATTCATAGGAATATGATCACATCTCCACCAAACGAAGAAACACTTCCTGAGTGCCATGAGGTAGGCCCTGTTGCCAAAGTCCATGTGTGGTGTGAGGTTAAGTGATTATAGGGGGTTGGCAATGCAGGCCCTGTAGCTCATTCCTGTTGTGCCCAGCCAAAGGCCAAAAGGCCATTTGTTGTGCAGGGTTAAGAGATTATACAGGGTTTGTCCTCCCAAGGGATGTCATAGATTCTCAGTAGGAAATCCTAACTGTCCTGAATGTATGATGGGCGTGAGGACACAAGAGGGCGCAACAAATAACCTATGTACTTAGATGTGTTTTCTAAAAGGGTCCCAATAGAGGAGACAATAGGTCTTCCGGGGGAAAGGATGATTTATTATGTAACTTTGACAACAAATACATAACAGATAGCTTAGAATATTTGTTGAGAAGGAAAGAGTACTCATCACACTCAATGAGGCCATGGTCCTTTGAATCCCATAACATATCATAATATAGCAAGTAAAGAGATGGAAGTCTCTATTTCTTGTTTGGATACCTTCACATAACTTTCTCTGTCATTCAGTTGTCTCATACCTTCTTGTATATACGTCTCTCTAGAGAGGATGGCAAAATTATCAACACTGGAACTGTATTGGGTAATAATTAGGAAATTAGTTTACTTCTATGGGTTGATCACACTATCATAGGGTTTAGCTTGCCCACATAATGGTATAATCCAGCAAAAAAACAGCTTAATAAAAAAAGGGGGAGGGTTGTGCACAACAAGTATATATGTAAATAAGTGTAGCACAGTCATCTCAATCCAATGTTATAACATGTTTAAATTATCACTAAGAAAGAACATCCCATACAGTATGGTTGATAGTCAGCAAGAACTAATTGAACCCATAATGTCAATTCATAGTTACATCCAATAGTCAGATTAAGCCTGAAATAATGGAGATTCAACCAATATGGACAAACAGTTTTTTATCCAAATTAAGACCCCCCCCCAGGTCCCTGCTGTTGAGGTGAATGATATATTCTGACTCTATAATCCGAAGTCTCTTTTCCCTGTCACCTCCTCTTGCTGTTAGGAACACCCTGCCAATGCCAAAAAAAGAAAGTGCATCAGGGTCTTGGGAGTGCTTCGCCATACAGTGCCTCGCCGCTGGGTAGCACTGATCGCCATTTGTAATGGCTCTTAAATGCTATAAAATCCACTTCTTCACAGGGAAAATAGTACTTCCCACATATTAGAGACCACAAGGATATACCAGCACATATACACAAAAGGCACTACTGCATGAAATAAAGGTATTAATCCTCATCCGCTTCCCATTAGGTAGGGTGCATGATATAACATTCTTACTGCCCTTTCATGCCTTGCATTTGCCACATTTATAAAAGCCATTCTGTTCTGACAGCCATCCCTTATGTTTTGTACTCAAATAACTGTGAACCAAAATATCTTTCATGAAATTGGTCCTGCGATGAGTGATCTGCGGACATTATGGGGGTCATTACGACATTGGCGGGCGGTAACCGCAGTGCGGCCGCCAATGCGGCCGCACTCCCGCGGCCCCCATCAAAACATTCCCGCTGGGCCGGCGGGCGCAAACCAAGCGGGAATGAGGCCGCAACATAGGAGCCGGCTCCTAATGGAGCCGGCGTTGTTGCGGCCGTGCGACGGGTGCAGTTGTACCCGTCGCGCTTTTCACTGTCTGCTATGCAGACAGTGAAAAGCTGGCCGGGGCCCTGTTTGGGGGCCCCTGCACTGCCCATGCCAGTGGCCCCAGGACACCCCTTACCGCCAGCCTCTTCCTGGTGGTGCAAACCGCCAGAAACAGGCTGGCGGTAGGGGGGTCATAATCCCCAGGGCAGCGCTGCCCTGGCGGATTATCACCGCCGGGGCTAAAACAGCGGGAAACCGCCGGCCCCGGTGGTGCGACCGCGGCACTACCGCCGCGGTCGTAATAGGCCAGGAAGCACCGCCAGCCTGTTGCCGGTGCTTCCGTCATTTTAGTCAAAATTACCCCCTATGTCCCTTTCTGTCCTATAACAGTATCTGATGTAACCAAATGCAAGTGTTTCACAATCATATTCTTGATTCTAGTAGGCTCTGCATTACAAGTAGTGATCATTCTCACCTGTTCATCACTCCTAACAGGCCCAGTTCTCTGCGCCAAGAGGTAATTTCTTTCTTGCCCAGCCACTACTTTTTTGCAGTCTCGAGGACCTCACAAGGGTAACCTATAGCTTTAAATCTAGATAACACTTTACCCAATTTCAATCAAAAGCCTTTTTACTACTACAATTCCATTAAGCCCTAAGCGGTTCTCCATAAGGGATACTCCATTTCAATTTGATAGGATGATGGCTGCAGGCATGTAGGATGCTATTCTCTGCTGTCTTTTTCCAGAAAAGGCTAGTATAAACCCTCCATGCCTCTTTCTCAACATGCACATCCAAGAAGTTCATACTCTTTTCATGTACCTGAAATCTAAATGACAAATGCTGATCATTCTGTGAGATATGTGTCATGAAACCCTGTAAAAGGTTCCTGGGACTATCCCACATAATAAAAAGGTCATCAATATATCTGGTGTAGTAGGTCATGTGCTTTGTCCACTATAAATGTTCTTTTGTCCGAACATGCTGCACCTCCTACCAGCCCATGAAAATCACAGAGAAACTTGGAGCAAAGCAACTGCCCAGCACCGTCCCGTTAACCTGTTTGTACCATACATCATTAAATAGGAAAAAATGATGTCCCAAACAGAATCTCAACATGTCAAGAAGCATCATAGTGTGATTATACAAAAATATAGCCTTGTCCCGGAAAGAATTTCTGCATGCCCTGGTTCCCAAGTTTGATCTGTACACTTATACAGTGGCACAACATCAATCGTCACCAAAAGATATAAAGATTGCCAAGGTATTGCACCAATTTTGGTTATTAAATCTGTACTATCCCTACAATATGAGGGTAAACTCAAATCATATGGTAGTATATAATGATCAAGATAAATTGGCATTGGATCCAAAAGGCTCCCATTGGCAGACTAATAGGTCGCCCTGGGTGATTCAAGTTATTCTTGTGGATTTTTGGGAGCATATAAAGACATGGTGCTATGGGTTTCTGTACAAATAAACATTTAAACTCATCAGTGCTCAATAAACCCCCTCCCTCTATTCACCCAGCTTCATGTGATATCGTAAAATTGACTCTTTATATAAATTATAACTAGTCAGTTCATAATCATATAGAAATTAATAAATCCCTTTCCATGTCCCATTCTCTCACACCATCCTCCAATTTTTTAAGGGTAATTAACCCATCAATGTCACTCAAACAAAGATAATCAAAAAAGGACAAAGATTATCAAAAGTCTGATCCACCGTTCTGGCCATGGAGGGTACTTGTTTCCGTTATTTTCATCAACTTTAATTTATGAATAAATAAAAACAAATCTATCTGAACCTACAATAATCCATATTAGATACAGGGCAAAAAGGCATGCACACATCCAAAAGGAACTGTTCACCTTCACAAAATTCATGTAAGGAAAGATTACTAACTGTCAATTTTTTCTCATCCATCATTTCCTATTTGTCTGCCGTGTCGATCTCCCATAGGGCATTTTATTTTTGTCGTTTTGAGACACCTCTCTGAGTCTTCTGTTGCTTCTTCTTCTTCCTGGGTCTGGTTTTCTCCGTGGATCTCAATTTTGTTGTAAAAAATGAAATTCAACAGTAGTTAATGGTCATATATCTGTGTTACTGGTGCCAGGATGCTCCTCCAAATCTGAATAAACATCAGATCCTGATTCTAAAGCAACTATCTCATGCAAACTTTGCTCCCCCATCTGCTTAAATTGTCTCACAGCATTATCATACTCTTTGGCAAAAGTCAAAATCCACCCAGATGCATAGTCCTGTTTATTCTGAATAATGTTTCTTCCCTTCTTCATCTGAATACTCAATTTTATTTCAATTTGAGTGACACACTTTTTAATTTCATCCTGCTCTGGGTGTTGATCAAGAATAGTTTCACCTCTTAATTTCTTCACAAGCTTGTTCCAATTCCAATTTTGCAATCAACCTCAATAGAATCATTCAGAGAGGTGGTCTCCTGAAGTAGTTTCTCATCATTGAACAAATGTTATTTGAGAGTCTTGCTGGTTTCTTTACCTCCCCTCAACATCACTTCATTAACAGGCATCTCTGTATCTTTCTCATTAAATAAAGAGTGTGCAACTTCAGCATGCTTTCTTTGTGCCTCATCCATGTTAAATGTATCTTCACACAAACTGCTGCTTCACAAACAATCCTTAGTATCCAAAGCCAGGCTACTGCCGTATTCTGTTACTCATACAGAAACTGAACTCCTGAACTCCTACCATTTAATATACAATGTTCAGCCACAAAACACTGTGAATGAAAAAGATATCTACAATATATATATATATATATATATATATATATATATACATATATATATATGTGTGTGTATATATATACATATATATATGTATATATATATAAATGGATACCGGGGGTCACATCGCAAACTGATCACCAAAGTGAGACTCTTCCTTTTGCTCCACAATGTCAGTTCACACACAAAAGAAAAGAGGAACCAAAGCTAATTGCAAATAAAGCGTGAATTATCTTTCAGGTCCCAGCACGCTGACTTTGGCAATAACGCCATGCCTCCTATTTGCCCGACAAGCATAATCACCGAAAGCTGCTTTCTAGACCCGATCCTACCTGCTGGAGCAGTGAGGCACCTGCCAATTTCCAGTGCGAGCAAACATTCACACCACTTACTAAATCTGCTCCTGTTCCAGCAGCGACATATGTCAATTCCCACGGTGGTTGGCCTGGTTTGTATATAGTAATTTAATGATTAATGGATTAAACCATTATGTGGGTGAGTTAATTTTTGTTAGAAATTAAATTAAATGACATATACATATATGAAAATTAAGGTTAAGGAAATCCGAATTTGCCAGATGAATAGGATAAATTGATTTTGTTATGTGAAACAATTTCAATAAGTAATACCATTAAGTGGATTTTTTTAAGTGAACTGTTAAATTAATATATATGTATATAATAATTAATAACAAGAAAATTATTCATTTCCATTTTTAGAGTTGATATTACCACTTTTTTTAAATCAATAAGATGAGTGAATAGTTTTTGTTATAAATTGTGTATCTCATTGAGATCAGCTGGGCAATGGTATTTCTACTATATTTATGTATTTGGTGTGTTTTGTGTTTTTTAATGGTGATGGGGCACTTTGAAAGTAAGAGGCTGTGAGGAAGATCTTGTATAGATCGAAATGCGATGCCATTAAATCTTTGCATGATATCCAGGCTCTGGAGTGCATGTCTCGCTGTTCCTGTGAAGCGGGCTTGTTTTTGTGTATTTATATAGACACATATATATATAGACACACATATATATATAATAATAATATATAATATATATATATATATATATCCAAGAAAGAAGTGACTCAATTAGATGGACTCTTTCGTCTTCCATCTTCCTTAGGTAGTACAAGATGGTTTGTTCATATATTTGGTCTTTGGTGAGTCCAACTGTTTGAGTCACTTCTGCCTTGGATATTTCATTTTCTTGTGACTCATTGTATCCTTTGGGATTCAGATATTTGCCCTGGATGGCTGTTTTTTATATATAAACCTAATTTCTTTAGAAAAAGTGTTTTTTGTTTAGTAACTTTGGTGCACTTTGATGAATCTTATCAACATTTTCCAAAAAAACAATGGGCATCATTTCAGTGTAATTTCTGGAAAGTTTTGGGGTAATCCATCAAGCGGAGGTTGAGAAAAAGGGGGGTCACAAGCATGTTTCCCCATTTATTTTGCCACCTCTGTAGGGCTTATAACTACTCTGCAGAGGGTTACATGCCTCCCCGCTGCCATAGGGACCATCATCTCCCTGGCCTGTATAAAAATATTATGCAGGCTCCCCTCAAGGAGCCACTGATGGCCCTGGGGATGCCTGGGGACATCTCCTGCTATGCTCTGGGGTGCCCACACCTGACACATGACTGTTTGCTGTAGCTTGGCTGCAGCTTTCACAGCTGCAGCCAAGTCTCAGCAAACAAAGTCTGCTTTCTGACAGAGGGACCTGTTTAACAGGTCCCTCTGTCAGAAAGCGGGGTTTTCATCTGTCTTCCCTGTACACAGAGATGCGTTCAGGGAA
Source organism: Pleurodeles waltl (assembly GCF_031143425.1). Classification (NCBI taxonomy): domain Eukaryota; kingdom Metazoa; phylum Chordata; class Amphibia; order Caudata; family Salamandridae; genus Pleurodeles; species Pleurodeles waltl. The sequence goes on along the minus strand of NC_090442.1, from coordinate 88,485,478 downwards.
GACAGATGAAAACATTGCTCCAGCAACCAGCTCCTTGCCTTGAGGCTCTGTTGTCCCAGATAGCCCATAAAGGGCAACAAAAATAGCCAAAAACAGAAAAATAAATAGTAGCAAAACGGTGAAGGTGACAGACCTTCACTGTTAGAGTTCAGGGTTTGACTCCAGCTGTAGTCATTTTCCTCCTTTAATTTCTTTTCAACTGCAAATGTTCAAGGCTCATACTGAAAGGTAATCTCACTATTTTAAATTGGGAAATACATTTTTATTTTCAATTTCTGCAGAAATATTTCATTCTAAGTATACCAGGAATAAAAGCCTGAAAATCTCTCTATTTCTATCTCCCTCCTCACTCTCTTTCACTCTTTCTCTTTCAATCTCTTTATCCCACTTACACACCCACTCAGACCCTTATACACCCACTCACAGACCCACTCAGACACTCACTAACCCACTCACTAACCCACTCAAACCCTCACAAACCCACTCACAGATTTACTCAGACACTGACCCACTGACACCCTCATGAACCCACTCACAGAACTATACAGACACACACATCCACTAAGACATTGTGGCACGCACTATCACACCCAGACAGAAACTCTCACAGCCACTCTCACCTCCAGCTACACCCTCTTATACTTATTCTCACACTCAGAGAGACAGGCTGCGGCCACGTTCTGCCCCACAGGGCCAAAGTTTACCCCCTGTCCAAGCAAGGACCTTCACTCTAGTCAGGGTAACGGAGAATCACCCTCAGTTAACCTCCACTCACCCCCTTGGTAGCTTGGCACAGGCAGACAGGCTTAACTTCAGAAGCAATGTTTAAAGTATTTGTGTAGGAGGCTGGACTGGCTTGTAGTGAGTACCAAGAGGTATTTGCACCTTGCACCAGGCCCAGTTATCCCTTATTAGTGCATAGGGTGTCTAGCAGCTTAGGCTGATAGATAATGGTAGCTTAGCAGAGCAGCTTAGGCTGAACTAGGATACGAGTGAAGCTCCTATAGTACCACTAGTGTCACTTGCACAATATCATAAGAAAACACAATACACAGATATACTAAAAATAAAGGTACTTTGACAATATGCCAAAGTATCTCAGAGTGTACCCTCAGTATGAGGATAGCAAATATACACAAGATATATGTACACAATACCAAAAATATGCAGTATAGTCTTAGAAAACAGTGCAAACAATGTATAGTTACAATAGGATGCAATGGGGACACATAGGGATAGGGGCAACACAAACCATATACTCCAAAAGTGCAATGCGAACCACGAATGGACCCCAAACCTATGTGACCTTGTAGAGGGTCGCTGGGACTATTAGAAAATAGTAAGGGTTAGAAAAATAGCCCATCCCAAGACCCTGAAAAGTGAGTGCAAAGTGCACTAAAGTTCCCCTAAGGACAAAGAAGTTGTGATAGGGGAATTCTGCAGGAAAGACACAAACCAGCAATGCAACAACGATGGATTTCCAAACGAGGGTACCTGTGGAACAAGGGGACCAAGTCCAAAAGTCACAAGCAAGTCGGAGATGGGCAGATGCCCAAGAAATGCCAACGGTGGATGCAAAGAAGCTGCCACTGGACAGTAGAAGCTTAGGATTCTGCAGGAACGACAAGGGCTAGAAACTTCCCCTTTGGAGGATGGATCCTCCACGCCGTGGAGAGTTGTGCAAAACTAATTTCCTGTCGAAATACAGCCAACAAGCCTTGCTAGCTGCAAATCATGCGAAAAGGGTTTTTGGATGCTGCTGTGACCCAGGAGGGACCAGGATGTCGCCAATTGCGTCTGGGGACAGAGGGGACGTCGAGCAAGACAAGGAGCCCTCTCAGAAGCAGGTAGCACCCGCAGAAGTGCCAAAAACAGGCACTACGAGGATGCATGAAACGGTGCTCACCCGAAGTTGCACAAAGGAGTCCCACGTCGCCGGAGACCAACTTAGAAAGTCGTGCAATGCAGGTTAGAGTGCCGTGGACCCAGGCTTGGCTGTGCACAAAGGATTTCCGCCGGAAGTGCACAGGGGCCGGAGTAGCTGCAAAAGTCGCGGTTCCCAGCAATGCAGTCTGGTGTGGGGAGGCAAGGACTTACCTCCACCAAACTTGGACTGAAGAGTCACTGGACTGTGGGAGTCACTTGGACACAGTTGCTGGATTCAAGGGACCTCGCTCGTCGTGCTGAGAGGAGACCCAGGGGACCGGTGATGCAGTTCTTTGGTGCCTGAGGTTGCAGGGGCAAGATTCCGTCGACCCACGGGAGATTTCTTCGGAGCTTCTAGTGCATCAGCGTTACAGAGTTGCAGTAGTCGTCTTTGCTACTTTGTTGCAGTTTTGCAGGCTTCCAGCGCGGTCAGCAGTCGATTCCTTGGCAGAAGGTGAAGAGAGAGATGCAGAGGAACTCTGATGAGCTCTTGCATTCGTTATCTAAGGAATCCCAAGAGACAGAGACCCTAAATAGCCAGAAAAGAGGGTTTGGCTACTTAGGAGAGAGGATAGGCTAGCAACACCTGAAGGAGCCTATCAGAAGGAGTCTCTGACGTCACCTGGTGGCACTGGCCACTCAGAGCAGTCCAGTGTGCCAGCAGCACCTCTGTTTCCAAGATGGCAGAGGTCTGGAGCACACTGGAGGAGCTCTGGACACCTCCCAGGGGAGGTGCAGGTCAGGGGAGTGGTCACTCCCCTTTCCTTTGTCCAGTTTCGTGCCAGAGCAGGGCTAAGGGGTCCCTGAACCGGTGTAGACTGGCTTATGCAGAAATGGGCACCAAATGTGCCCATGAAAGCATTTCCAGAGGCTGGGGGAGGCTACTCCTCCCCTGCCTTCACACCATTTTCCAAAGGGAGAGGGTGTAATACCCTCTCTCAGAGGAAGTCCTTTGTTCTGCTATCCTGGGACAAGCCTGGCTGGACCCCAGGAGGGCAGAAACCTGTCTGAGGGGTTGGCAGCAGCAGCAGCTGCAGTGAAACCCCAGGAAAGGCAGTTTGGCAGTACCAGGGTCTGTGCTACAGACCACTGGGATCATGGGATTGTGCCAACTATATGTAGTGCACGCGTGTAATGGTGTCCCCGCACTCACAAAGTCCGGGGAATTGGCCCTGAACAATGTGGGGGCACCTTGGCTAGTGCCAGGGTGCCCTCACACTAAGTAACTTTGCACCTAACCTTTACCAGGTAAAGGTTAGACATATAGGTGACTTATAAGTTACTTAAGTGCAGTGAAAAATGGCTGTGAAATAACGTGGACGTTATTTCACTCAGGCTGCAGTGGCAGGCCTGTGTAAGAATTGTCTGAGCTCCCTATGGGTGGCAAAAGAAATGCTGCAGCCCATAGGGATCTCCTGGAACCCCAATACCCTGGGTACTTTAGTACCATATACTAGAGAATTATAAGGGTGTTCCAGTAAGCCAATGTAAATTGGTAAAATTGGTCACTAGCCTGTTAGTGACAATTTGAAAGAAATGAGAGAGCATAACCACTGAGGTTCTGGATAGCAGAGCCTCAGTGAGACAGTTAGGGGGTCATTCTGACCTCGGCGGTAAAAGGCGCTTACCGCCGGTCAGAAGACCGCCATAACACCGCCGCGGCCGCGGAAAGCCGCCACGGTCATTCTGACCCACAACGGCCAAACCTCCAAAAATCCGACCTCCACTGCAGCCCGCCACATCAGCGGGCAGCGATAAACTGGAGATGACCAAACCTCCACCGTCACGCCAACAGAAATACGCCCATGCCATTCTGACCCACGAATCCACGCGGCGGTCTTTCAAACGCGGTATTCCATTGGCGCTACACACTGCCGCGGTCAAAATACACACACAGCACCAAAACACAGCCACATTGGAAAATTCGAAATACACACACCTGATACACATACACACACCACTCCCACTCAATCAATCAACTATAAAACACACACCCACATCACCCACAAACCCCTGCGACCACAATTACTGAGAGAAGGAGAGAGAGACACAGCAGACAATCTATAGCAACACACACTGAGGCACACTACACCATCACACACACCACATAGTAGCACAAAGCACCACACACCAACATACTCATCACCACATACACCACCCCACACCTCACCCACACCACCGCATGGCACCCCAAAGGCACCCACGGTTTTCGGACCAAGAACTCCGGGTCATGGTGGAGGAAATCCTAAGAGTGGAACCCCAGCTCTTCGGCTCACAGGTGCAGCACACCAGTATAGCTAGGAAGGCGGAGCTATGGCAGCGGATCGTGGACAGGGTCAACGCGGTGGGACAGCATCCCAGGAATAGGGAGGACATCCGCAAATGATGGAACGACCTACGGGGGAAGGTCCGATCGATGGTCTCCAGGCACAACATCGCGGTCCAGAAGACTGGCGGCGGACCCCCACCCACGCCTCCCGAATTTACATCATGGGAGCAAGAGGTCTTGAACATCCTGCATCCTCAGGTCCTCGCTGGAGTAGCCGGAGGAATGGACTCTGGTAAGTCCAATCTCAAATACTATATCCCCCCCACCCCACCAGCATGCCAACCCACACCCCCACCCTCACCCCCAACCCCCCAGCACACATCCTCCCTGACAATGTCTCACCAGCACAACCTTCCATCCCAACACCAACTCCTGCATGCCAACACAATCCATGGACACCCATCACCTAAGCATGACCACTGCACTTACCCTCCCCCCCCCCTAACTACCCTCACAACACCTCCCTCAAGGGAATGCCTGCACTGGGGGACAAGGGCACCCATAACACGCACGCTATTGCACACACAGAAACAATAACCAAACTCTCTTACCCCATGCAGGACCCGAACGCCAACACACCAGCCAGGAGGGTCCAGAAATGTCCATCCCACCCCCGGAACAGGCCCACAGTGAGGACAGCAGCTCTGTCGACAGTGAACCTGATGACCAGCCCGGACCATCGGGGACCTCTGGGCAGTCGGTTCCCCTCACCCAGACACAGGCCACACCAGACCCGACCCCCTCTGCCAACACCAGCACAGCTCCCACCCAGCGGGCCCATGCCTCTGTCTCTAGGACACGTCAATCAGCGGTGTGTCTGCCACTACAGGGCACCCAGGCTAACCCAACACCCCAACAACAACAGGGACCTGGGGGCAGTGGTAGCGGGCACACCGTCCAGGGGACAGAGGCCGGGGGAAACCGGGCAGCTCGGAGGGCTGCTGTGCGACAGGGGGGGGAGGAGAGGCCCAGGGAACCCACTCTCCAAGAGGCCCTCACCACCCTCATGGGGGCCTACCACCACTCCCAAGAGACGATGGCGACGGTACTGGCCAGGTTCACTGAGATCCAGGCACAGCAGGAGGAACGCTACATGGGGTTCAGGGAGGAGCTGAGAATCATCGGGACCGCAATGGGGACCATCGTCCTAGCCCTCAACAGGATAGAAGACGCGTTGCGGGACCATGTGGCACCACACAGGGCCCCTGTCACTAGCCCGGACCAGGAACAGCCTACCACCTCCGCCGGCGCTAGTGGACAGGAGGCCCCAACACCACGACAGCCCACCAGAACCCCACCTCCTGCTGAAGAACAACCACCCCGTAAGAGGAGCCTGAGATCCAAAAAAACTACAGAGTAGGATGTCAAGACCCCCGCCAGCAGGACATACCCCCTGAAGTCTTCCCACTGTCCCACATTGCCACCCTGTCCAACCATGAACTGCCTCTGCTCCATCCTTCCACAGGCAAAAGGACAATGCACCTGTGAGACTGAGAACTGGACTCTGCCATGGACATTACTCCACCCCCACCCATCACCCTTAGAATCACATGTAACAATATCTAGCACTGTAAATAAATCACATTTTGCACACAAATCAGTTTGGAGTCATGCTGTATTATTAACAATTGTATGACATATTACTGTGCAATATCTGTTCTGTCAATTAGTGATGACAACATACCAATGTCAATACGCTGTAGTTCATGGGCAAACCAAGCAGAAGTCAGGCACTGAGTCATACAGCACTTAGAAGGGAAGGGAAAACCAAAAATTAACCAAAAATATCTGGTGGGAACTACAGAAAGTACAGATGCAGGAGGCTATAAGCAATTGTGAAATGGCGTGGGTGATTCTTACCTGTGTGTCACTGGAAATACTGTTGTATCACTCTGTCCCTATTGTCTGTGTCATCCTCTGAGTCTTCCTCCTCTTCACTCTCCACAGGCTCCACGGCTTCTACAACACCACCATCTGGACCATCCTCCTGCAGGAAAGGCACCTGGCGTCGCAAAGCCAGGTTGTGAAGCATACAGCACGCCACGATGATATGGCACACCTTCTTTGGTGAGTACATTAGGGATCCACCTGTCATATGCAGGCACCTAAATCTGGCCTTCAGGAGGCCAAAGGTTCGCTCAATCACCCTCCTAGTACGCCCATGGGCCTCATTGTACCGTTCCTCTGCCCTGGTCCTGGGATTTCTCACTGGGGTCAGTAGCCACGGCAGGTTGGGGTAACCGGAGTCACCAATTAGCCACACACGCTGTCTCTGTAGCTGTTCCATCACATAGGGAATACTGCTATTTCGCATAACATAGGCGTCATGCACTGACCCAGGGAACTTGGCATTTACATGGGAGATGTACTGGTCAGCCAAACAGACCACCTGGACATTCATAGAATGATAATTCTTCCTGTTCCTGTACACCTGTTCATCGTCATTTGGGGGGACTAAAGCCACATGGGTCCCATCAATTGCACCAATGATGTTGGGGATGTGTCCAAGGGCATAGAAATCAGCTTTCACTGTAGGCAAATCACCCTCCTCTGGGAAAATGATGTAGCTCCGCATGAGTTTCATCAGGGCAGACAACACTCTGGACAAAATCTTGGAAAACATAGGCTGAGACATCCCAGATGACATGGCCACTGTTGTCTGGAATGAGCCACTTGCAAAGAAATGGAGGACAGACAGAACCTGCACTAGAGGGGGAATTCCTGTGGGTTGGCGGATGGGGGACATCAGGGCTGGCTCCAGCTGGGCACACAGTTCATGGATGGTGGCTCGGTCAAGTCGGTATCGTAGTATTATATGGCGTTCTTCCATTGTCGACAGGTCCACCAGCGGCCGGTACACGCGAGGATTCCTCCTTCTCATCGCAAGTCCCAGCGGACGGTGCCTAGGAAGGAGAATATGGAGTACAGAGTCAATCCACTCACAGGTACGTACAACACAGCTTGCACAGTACAGGTAAATGTATGGGTTGCTATGTTTGTATGTGTGCCATAGCAAGGCCTAGGCCTGTGTGACGCATTAGAAATTAAGCCATGTGGGCCCTTGAAATGGCGGCTGCCTGACCTGTGAAGTGGGACAATGGGATGTGAGGTCACTGCGCTGGCGGGGCACACCGTGGCAGTAGGCGGTCGAAGACCGCTGTGCGAAGACGCATTGGTTAACATTGAAGCCTATGGGTTTCAGGAGCCAATGACGATGTGCGCCGGCGGTCGCGGTACGCACGCCGCGGTACGCACCGCCGCAGGTGTGACCGCCATTTCCTATCTGCTTAATCACTCGAGACCTGATCATCCACAGGAGAGGACCTATACTGCAAGTGCTGCTGTGAACTCGGTCTGGAAGTGACAATGGCTGCTGCGACTGGGGAAAGGGCCCCTGCCTTCACGTCTGAAGAGTTGGACAAACTTGTGGATGGGGTCCTCCCCCAGTATGCGCTACTCTACGGTCCTCCAGACCAACAGGTGAGTACACTGAGTGCACATTGAATGGGTTATTCGTAGGATGTGCAGGACTTGTTACTTCAGTTATACACTGATGTGTATATATTTATTTTTTTTGTAAATATTTATCACGGTTGGTCAATAATTTCCAGGAGAATTTTTTGTACATAAATATTTATTCTAAATTTGGTTGTGTCATTGTATTTTTTACGGGTGTTTGGGTGGTGTCACTGTGACTTGTTGCTCTGCATTGGTGTGTACATATTGGGGGGGGTCGCATATGTGTGTGCCCGTAACCTTTCGTCCTCCCCCCTCCCGTGTGTCGTAGGTGCAGTACTCACCGTTGACGTCTGCGCCGGAGTTCGTACTCGTGGTAGATGAGCAGGTAGACGAGAGCAGGTATGATGTTCAATTCGGGTTCCATGCTGTCCGGATTCCGCGTGGAGTGTCTCGAGGTGAGCGTTTTCTATTGAAAATGTCTGTTTCCGCCGTGTTTTTATCGGCGGTGCTCCCGCCCCGGAAAAGGTGGCGGATTGGTGGGTCGTGATAGGGTGGGCGGTACATTGTCTGCCGCCTGGCTGTTGGCGGTGACCGCCGCGCTGTTTGTTTGTTCCGCCGTGGCGGTCGGAGTGTTAAAGCGGCGGCCTGTGTTGGCGGTTCCCGCCAGGGTCAGAATTGCATTTTTTGGACCGCCGGCCTGTTGGCGGATTGGCCGCCGCTTTATCACCGACCGCCAGGGTTAGAATCACCCCCTTAGTCACTACACAGGTAACACATTCAGGCACACTTATGAGCACTGGGGCCCTGGCTGGCAGGGTCCCAGTGACACATACAACTAAAACAACATATATACAGTGAAAATTGGGGGTAACATGCCAGGCAAGATGGTACTTTCCTACAATTTGTACAACACACACACAGTAATACAGTGAACAACTACAAAATGACACAACACAGGTTTAGAAAAATAGGTAAAATGTATCTAAACAAAACAAGACCAAAACAACAAAAATCCAACATACACAAGTCAAGATATGAATTTTCAAAAGAATAAGAGTACTAATTCATAGAAAACAGTGACAATGCTGTTTTTACACAAAGTACCTGGTTAGCATCAAAAATAAAGCTGCACAGGCGAGTGTACATCGGAAAATTCAGTGATGCGTGGATTCCTTACTCACAAGTGAGGCAGTGTGTCGTTTCCTTCTCCATTCAGGTCGACGATGTGTCATTTTTCTCCTTCGCAAGAGAGCGATGCATTGATTTCCGGATGGGGTACCTCGAATCCGCACAGATTCGGATTGACTTGGATGTTCAGGGACGATTCGTGGAAAAGCCAGTTCATTTCCACATCGTTTCTCCAGCCATTTTGCCCTGATCTCCCAGCCGCAATGCAGGTGGAGCGTTGATCTGCCTTTGAAGCAGGAAAACTTCAAAGGAAGGTCTCTCTTGTTTGTAAGAACCTGCCTTGCCCAGGCTAGGCCCCAGACACACACCAGGAGGTTGGAGACGGCATTGTGTGAGGGCAGGCAGAGCCCTTTTAAGTGTGAGGAACCACTGATCCCCTCCCTCGCAGCACAGATGGCTCATCAGGCTACATCCCAGCTCCCTTTGTGTCACCGTCTAGAGGAGGGGTGCAAACCGCCTAACTGTCAAACTGACCCAGACAGGGAATGTACAAACAAGCAGAGTCACAGAATGGTTTAAGCAAGAAAATGCCTACTTTCTAAAAGTGGCATTTTTAAACATACAATCTAAAAACAACTTTTTCAAAAAGATGTATTTTTAAATTGTGAGTTCAGAGACCCTAATCTCCAGATTTCTGTCTGATCCTAAAGGGAACCTGCACTTTAATTATATTTAAAGGCAGCCTCCATGTTATCCTATGAGCAAGATGGGCCTTGCACAGTTAAAACCAAATTTGGCAGTATTTCACTGTCAGGACATATAAAACACATTAGCAATATGCAAATCAGTTTTGACCCTGTTCCAATCGCAACAGTCAATTTGGATGCAGCCCTGAGTAATTACCAGTAATAATGTATTTCAGATCTATTCACAACACAGATCCCTCTTCTAAGGGCATCCAAGAAGCCACTGAGGTTTCGTACAGCCCATAAATACCCAGAGGCTTTAGGACCTTCCCACTTCTCTGTATGCTTCACTGTGATCTTGGGATGCACTGCTGCAGTTCCAAATTAAAAGGAACGTGGACAAAATCCTGGAGTAGAACTCAAGCTAGGCATTAAGCTCTAAAATGAGTTGTTGTTTGACACTCCTTTTCAACCACACTTCTCTAGTCCTGTTCAAATAGAGGATTTTCAGATCATGCTGTCTGTAATATTTGGAATGACCCAGCACTCTCTATGCTGACAGTTGCTGCTTTTTACTAGGGCGTTTTGCTGCATTGGACCCAACCAACATCACTTGCCTGCTTTACACTCTACTGGTTGCAGTATTTGGATATTCACCAAACGCACATGTTATCTTTTACTCTGATGATATTTAATTTAATTCCTGCTGCTTAACAGGAGAGAACTACTTTGCATGTGCCACCTGCTATAGCACTAGGGGGCATATTTACAACAAACAGGTCACGACAATGCAGTAAGTCACCTTGCTGCACTGTCCTGCACCACAGTGCATTTTCCTCTTTTTATTTGTGGTAGAGAATGCAGTGCACATTTAAAGAGGAAAAAATTAGGCGAAATAAAAATATTTCTCCTTGTTACACCTCCCCGGCAGAGGCATGCGATTTTGATGCATTCCCAGGCTTACATTAATTGTAAATCTGGGAAAGTGTCAAAACCTATGGGTCTTGGGTGGACAAACCCATTCCAACACCCATGAAATGTCCCTCTGACTCAGAGTAAGGCAATGCAGTTACTTGCACTGCCTTGCTTTATTCCATATCCACAAGGCCATGAAAAGCCACACAAAGTGGATTTGTGTGGCCTGATAGTTATGGGTCTGCACTCTGCACCGCCAAAGCTTCAAAAAATGAATCACCGGGGGTGCATGGGGTTTGTAAAAATGCCCCTAAGTGTTCACCATGTTATCTATGAAATTGTTTGTCTGATATATCTACTGGTCTCTCACCATAAATAGGCAAAAATGAATAATGCTTTAGACTATTTTATGTATATGAATGGCACAGTTTCAGAGGCAATTGTTCATGTTATGAACATGCATTTGGACACAGAAGTGGAAATATGGTGAGTACGTGTGAAATTCCTGCAGGCAGGGTCTCTTCATTTTTAAATTTATGCAAAGTCAACGCACTGAGTACCTAACTGAAACCAAACTTCCTCAGTACGTATGTTGCACCTCCAAACACAGTCTGGGCATTTAACCTGAATTGGCTATCTCCGTTAAAGCATTTGAAGTTCATATGCACGGTCCAGAGGAAAGCATAGTCATTCTTTGGCTGAAATTTGAGTTACTACAATCACTTAATGAGTCTTTCTCAGAGCATGTATCTGCCATCATTTAAAAAATATATATTTTAATTGGCTTTTAATATAAAACAGTGCAGCAAAAAAACAAGGCAACTACTTGTAACTTGTGAGGGGAAGTGAGAAGCATGGGGGAGAAGGAGGATGGAAGGGGTAGGTAAGACAAAAAGAGGACATCAGTGTCTTTCATAGTAACATTGTTTAAACATATGAGAGCTTCAGGGCACCTGGAGTGGATAAATCAGCTTTTATGAGCAGCCCCTTGGTAGGAGTAGAATATAACATTTCATGTGGTAGGTGACTATGACAGAAGGCTGGGTGCATGTGTCTATAGGCATGGGTACTATGGGTCTCAGGCAACGTGAGGGCGAGTGGGGCCTACCAGGCATTGAGCTTCTCCCGGGCCGATCCTATCTGGAGAGTACCCAGGGGAGTCCCTCTGGCACTTTTTGGATATGAAGGGGTCCCAAATATCCTTGGGGTGGTAACGTACTGGCATCTGATCCCAACAGATGCCTTTTAAAGACAGTATATGACATCCCTGTGCCAGGCAGCCGGTAGGTGTGGTTTGCTGGCCACAGTGTATGGTCACTCTCCATTTGGCCAGAAGGAGGAGCATGGCAGTAAGTCAGCAGTCTGGGGTTGGTGTATCTTTAGTGTAACCCAGCAGGCCCACCCTGGAGTGTGGGACACAGCATGTCCTATTATTTTATGTATGATGGAGAATACCCCATCCCAGAATCGTCCTATCCCAGGACACTCCCAGGCACGATGTAAAAATGTGGCCTGTGGTACTCTGCACTGCAGGCAATGGGCTACCTCTTCAAGACCCATTTTGAAGAGTTGACTCGTGCGATATAGGCTATGCAAGTGCATATGAAATGTATTAACCTCAGTTGGGAGGTGAGGGAGAGTAGTGTAATCTGGCACAGCAATGAGACCAGTGGGCATCTGTGATGGGGGAGTCCACATTCATTTCCAAGGCCTCACGGGCCATTGGCTTCACTACTGGTGCGGAGGATTGCATGATGTTGTATAGAAGGGTAACAAGGTTGTGAAACAAGGGGTTGGTGAGTATGGCTTTGATAACCTGAAACAACAGAGGAGGAGAAGGAAAAGTGTTATGTAGTGAACGGCAGGTCGCCTTCAGTTGATGATAAAGTAGTGTTTCAAGTGCAGTAAGGTGGGAGGACAGGGACATCTCAAAGAGTGCAAAAAATGGTCCTCTGGGTGCAAGTCATTGAAGGAAGTGAGGTTTTGTCCCTGGGCCTCCTTCCTGGCTCCAGCGTCCTGAATAAGGGGCAATTGAAGATCCAATCAGGATGGATGGCGCAGAGAGGCAGGAGAGCCCAGCATGCCTCTGAAGACCATCTCACGTCCATCTGAGGCATTCCACAAGTCTATTTCTTTCCTAGGCACCATATAAGGCAGGTAGAGAGCAACGGTTAATGCCAAGGCTCTGCATGGTCAGCTTCTATGGCGACATGGGGTTAGAACAGTGTTGGATACAGCCAGTATTGCAGGTATGTCACCTGGGTGCACATTGCATAGAGTGGCATAACTGGCATGCCTAGGCCTCCTTGGCAGGGTGGTAGAGTGAGGAGTTCCCATTGGTTCTGGGCTGTTGACCTGCCCAGGTCAGCATTTCAAGATTGGAACAGAGACAACGCAAAAAGTGAGAGGAAGGGACACGTTTAGGCAGAGATATAAGAATTTCGGTAACATTACAATTTTTTCAATCAATATCCATCCGGATATAGACAGTGGGAGCCAGGACCAAAGCAGAAATCTGTCCTCCAGACACAAGATGGTTTGGCCATAGGTGGCCACCCATAGCTCATTAAGGGATCCACTGAGCCAAATTCCCAGGTGACGAACTGGCTCAGAGGCCCATTGGAATTGGTAATTTAGCAGAAATGGCTGGATGCCACCTGTGAGAGTAACGAGGATACATTTAGACTGCTTGATTTGTATGCATGAAAAACTGCCAAAACTGATAATCTCTCTAGTAAGGGGGGTAATGTTCTCTTGGGGTTCCCAGACAGCGTGATATCATATATAAGTAGATGATTAGCCCCCTCGACATGAAACCAACTCCCTATAAGCATGGTGCTGTCCAAGGCATGCTGCCAGAGACTTTATTGCGATAGGGAAAAGATTGGCAAAGAAATTGAATGGTCAGGCTGATGTGTGTAAGGAGTGGAAACAGAAAGGGCCACTTGAGAGAGTTGAATGCCTTAGTGGCGTCATGGAGAGTCGCCACCACTGAGATATGAGGGTGTAAGTGGTGCATGACAGAAAATATGGTACAGCAGTGTGGGATGTGGAGCAGCAAGGGATAAACCCGGAATGGTCAGTTCTCATGATCCTCGGTAGTAGCAGAAGCAGGCAGTTCACAAAAATGTTGGTGACAATTTTATTGGACAGTGAATGATAGGAGCCGGAGGGGGGCTGGCATGTCCGGTTTGAACAGCCGGCTCTCTGAGAGATGGAGGTAGGAAACCATTAGCAAGAGATTCCTTGGACATTGATAACATCTGGGAGGCCAGGATTAGTGCAAATACATTATAAAAGGCAGTTGGTAGGCCGTTAAGGCTCGGTGCTTTGTCAACTGGAAGGCTGCGGATTGCAATTCTGTTGTAATGGGTTAATCAAGGTAGTCGAGGTGGGTGCGCTCAAGCCGCACAAATTGTAGGCCATCCAAATATGTGCGGACAAATTGCAGCAGTGGACTCCCGTGGCAGTGTATAACCTGGCATAAGTCATTGCATCCAGGAGCTCCCTCGGGGCGGAGTGGAGGATGTGGCTGTCATCCATCAATTCTACAACATATGTGGAGGCTTGCGGAGCAGACCCACAAGAGTCCTTTTCAACTGGTCACCCTCAGCATATCGATGAGCCCATGCATTGTGATGTAGGTAATTGACTACCCGAGCGGCCTCTTTGGCAAATTTTGAGAAGTTGTCTCTGATTACAGCCAGTGTGGCTGCATTCTTGGACCTAAAGTATTCCAACTTGAGGGCCTGGATGTCTTTCTTCAAATGGGCCCTACTCCCTTGTATGGCCTTGAGGACTCTGGATTGTTTTGCAATACAAGTGCCTTGGGTGACCACCTTGAAGACCTCCCAAAGCATTGATGGGGAGTCCATGGAGCGCTCAGTATGGGCAAAGTACTGTGTAATTTATTTTCAGATTTCCTTGTGGAAAACAGCATCCTGCGATGCATGAGGGGTAAGTCTGCAAGTGAAGGCGTGCGGGGTGAGTGAGAGACCAGTAGTTCTAGCAGAACCAGAGCGTGATCGGAAACGGTGCAGGGAAAATGTGTGACCCTAGTCACCCAAGTAAAAACGTTCTGAGACATCAACCAGTAGTCGATCCTGGACCACGCATTATGGAAAGCCGTGACAAATGTGCCCTCCTGGCGAGTGCTATGTGTATGCTGCCAGATGTTTTGTAGGTAGTTGTCTTGGACAATAGTGTTAAGTTTCAGTGCTGTGCTTGGGTGTGGGCCTTGGGATAACCCCGATCTATCTAGTTTAGCCTTTCATGTGATGTAGAAGTTGCCATCCCACAAAATGGTGCTAAGGCTGTTTATGAGTCTCCAGAGCTGTGTGGCAAGTATGAATGGTTGTTTATGGAGATATTCAGTGAGCAGGGCATAGTGTCCTGCCTCGTCCCATAGGGAGTGTTTCAGTGGCCATGGAAAGCCCCTGCAGAGTAGTATAGCAAACCCAAGCATAGTTAGAATAAAGCGAGGTGCAGTACTGTGTCCTTATCTTAATAGTTTAACAGCCGCACAACGATCAGGTGGGCAGTTGTGCCAGGGATTCTCGGGCCTAACGAGTGATGTGCCTGCAAATCTAAGAAGACCGGCGATAGAGTGTTACCAATTAAGTCACAGAGCAGGGATTCAACAAAGCCCTCCATTTTGTTGATCACAGTAGATTCAGGGATTCATGTAATCCTGAGATTGTTGCATCTGGACCTCGATTCAAAATCTTCAATTTTTACTTTGATGAGGTCTAGTATCTTGTCCTTGTGCAATTGATGTTCCCTAAAGCCTGCCTGAACATCATCTGCATCAGAGGTCCTATTTTCCAAAAACGTAGGCCCTCATTACGAACATGGCGGTTTGGCACGCCATGCTGCCATATTCTGAACATGGTGAGGGCCGCCATCGGCAGCCCTCACCCACCGCCAGGCTCCCGCCGTCAGGCAACCTGGCGTTGAGTTGAAACACTATCTGCCAGGGTAGCGGCGCTACCCTGTGGATAATGTTTCATTTCCCGCCAGCCTTTTCCTGGCGGAATATCCTGCCAGGAAAAGGCTGGCGGAGGGGGTGCCTTTGGGCACCTCTGGGGGCCCCTACATTGCCTATGCAAATTTGCATGGGCAGTGTAGGGGCCCCGGTGCAGAGCCCCGTCACGCGGCAGTGATCTGTGCGACGGGTGCAACTGCACCTGCCGCACAGAGGCATTGAAGGTGGCGTCAATGTCCGGGCCAGGCCTTTCTGTGAGCCGGCGGGTGGAAACAATGTTTCCGCCGGCCGGCCTACAGAAATGTTCATAATGTGGCCGGTGGGGTTCCAGGGTCGCTGGGGGTCAGTGTTTTGACTGCCAATATGAAGACGGCGGTTGTTACCACCCTGTTCAGAATGACCTAGTATATGGTACTAAAGTACCCAGGGTATTGGGGTTCCAGGAGATCCCTATGGGCTGCAGCATTTCTTTTGCCACCCATAGGGAGCTCAGACAATTCTTACACAGGCCTGGCCACTGCAGCCTGAGTGAAATAACGTCTACGTTATTTCACAGCCATTTTTCACTGCACTTAATCCAGTCTCTAGAGCATCTAGCTTAGTGCCGATGGATTTGAGACTAGATTAAATTTCAGCTAGGAGGCATCAAAGGTCATCGTCTGGTTGCTCTTAACCGTCTAGGTATTTGAAGGAGAGTTCTGATGTAGGTTCCTGTTCGGTTTGGCGAGTGTGGTGCCTACTCTTGAAGTTGAGCTTCTGCTGGTGCACATTGTGCTTGCCCATGGTGCCAATAGAGGAAAAGTTAGGGCCGAAGCAGTGGTGTAGGCAGTCTTCAAACCAGAGGCTTCAGGCCCAAGGCAGCCTGAGGAGAGCAAAGTGTTGTAAGAGAGGGTGAAGAATGTTTACAAAGGTAGTAGAGGCAGGTTCGACAACCACCTCGGGCCGTGCCTCTCTTTGGATCTTCATTGCCTCCAAGGGGCACGAGCAGGCCCAGGGCTCCTATGGCATGTCTCGGTACCAGTAAAATGTTTGTGGTGGTAGTTTATCCGCTAATGGCATCCGGTGATGCACTGATGTAAGTGTGGGAAGTTCCCCCAGCAGTGTGTGTAGGGGGCTGGCTCAGTTTATGGTGTACACCTATGGTGTGGCACTGTATACTGAGTCCAAGAAACCCTTAGTGTCGGTGAATAGGTGTGCAGGTAGCAAAAGCTCTCTGGGGATAGCTGAGACAAGCAACTGATGCTAATCCAGGAGGAATGTAAAACATTTGCAATACCACAGTGATCAGACAGTAACTCACAAAATAAAGGATACTTTAATACAGCACTACTACTAGACTAGTATTGGTATATCTTCCTTTAGAGAAATATATACACATAATAGATTCACAAAATAACCATCAGAAATATAATAAAAATACACCATGGGATGGCTAAACAATGTTGAAAGAGAAATTGTGAACCCAACCGAGGTATGTGTGGTAGTTAGCTAAGGGTTGGGGCAGATAGAAGCACCAGAGGTAAGTACAGTGAGTGTCCACAGCAACCAGATTCACCAACCCAGTTGTCCATAGTCTAACACAGAGAGTAGTGGTTAGAGTTTGGGGGATTCAGTATCCTTCCCAGTGGACCCCAAGGAAGCCAGCAGACGAGAGGAAGGATGGAGAGTGAACCATCCCTAGGATACCCAGAAGACAGGAGTACCTACACCAGAAACCCGGATGCAGACCCAGGGAAAGGAAAGGGACAGAGCCCAGAATCCTTGGAGGTGCCCAGATGGTGCAGGTGGTAATGCCCACCGTCCTAAAGGTTAAGTTCCTTCAAGTCATTGGAAGAAGAAGTCCAGCTGAGGGGTCCAGGAGCTGCAAAAGATCCCAAGAGTCATGTTCAAACTGTTTCTCGATGGTCACCGGACTGAAGGAGGGTCTGTGATGAGCAGGGTCACCAATAAGCACTGATAAATGCAAGCAGGAGCTGAAGAAGTACTTGCAATGTTTTGGGGACCAGTAAGGTCCAGGAGACTCCACAGCAAAACAGAAGTCATGCGTGACAGGAGTTGCAGGACAGGGGCTGATCTTTGAGTTTCAGAGTGTTAAGGCTAGGATTTCGTTCTGCCTAAAGATCTCTTGGTGGAAGAGCCAACAATCTTTGGCAAGAACAACTGTCCCGGTGCACAGGGGTTCCAGTCCAGTGGCAGGAGCAGGGGCCCACAGTCTCCCAACTTGGTGAGAAGACAAGCAGGATCCAGAGAAAGCCACAGACTCTGTGAAGCAGAGTCTTCGGATGTCAATGGGACCGACAACCCCACCAACTGGTTGATGTTGTCTTGAGGTACCTGCAGATGCAGGGGAGTAACTTCTTCACTCCGAGGGACATTCCTTTGTGCTTCCAGGTGCAAACAGAGTCCTTGTGTCCCTGGAAGATGCACAGCCTTGGACGTTGCAGAATTCTTGCAGGATCTGGAGAAACAATGTTGCAATGGAGCCTTCTCAGCAGAAGCAGACGTGTGTTGATTTGAAAGCAGACCAGCAGCGGTTGCAGAGGCAATGAGCAGAAGATGTCTTGCAGAGTCTTGCTCAATGAATCTGAGGACCCACCCATGAGCCCCTAAGTAACCCTAAAAGGGGGTTGGTCACTTCCTGAAGTGACCCACCTATCAGAGGGGATCAGGGACATCATCTACCTGGCCTAACCAGTCTGATGCTCCAAGGGGCCTCTTGTTTCCAAGATGGCAAAATCAACTGACCACCTCGCAGACCTCTGTGCACTTCCCTACGGGTTGAGCTGGGCAGGGAGGTGGTCACTCCCCTGCCCTTTGTGTAGTTTCACACCAGTTCGGGAACCGGGGGTTCTTGAACTGGTGCAAACTGGTTTACGCAAGGAGGGCACATTCCTTCTAAGCAGTCTAGTGGTGCTCAGAGGTCACCCTAGTCCTTAGACACCTAATACTTAAGGGGAGGTGGTCACATCTCTCTCTTGCAGGAGATTATGCCTTTGTAGCCTGAGCCTGACTCACCAGTAGGAGGACAGAAGAGTGTCTGGGGTCAGCAGCAGAGTGAGCTGGCAGCTAGACATCATAAGGCTTCACAGGCAGAACTGAGGGATCTCCTAAAGAACCCCCAGAGTACATGGTATCATGCAACTAACACTGGAATCAGTGTAGTTGCATGATTCCAACATGTTTGATACCAAACATGGCTAGGTTCGGAGAAGCCATTATGTAGATAGGCCACTCTTGTTGACCAGTGTCCACTACACACCTTAAAATGGCTTCCCAGCACTTACAGAGTCTAGGAATGGGCCTGGGGTCTGTAGGGGCACCCTGCTCGTGCAGGGGTACCCTCACACTTAGAAACATGCACCGTGCCCTTGGGTGAAGGGCCTACCAGAGGGGTGACTAACAGTGTCTAAGTGCAGTGGCCAGGATGCAAGGCAAGCCTTATATCATGAGTGAAAGGTGCATGCACCAGTTCAATCAGGCTGCAAAGGCAGGCCTGGAGACACAGTTTACATGGGCTCTTATGGGTGGCATAATACATTCTGCAGCCCATGGGGGTCCCCTGCTGTACCAATGCCCTCTACACCTAAGTACCGTGTACTAGGTACGTACTTGGGTCACCAGTATGCCACACTTTCTAGTTAACTAAATTTAGAGTAGGGAGCACAGACACTGGAGTCCTTGTTGGCAGGATCCCGTTGTACTACAGTCAAAACATACTGAGACTAGGCAAAAAAAGTGGGGGAGGGGTACTACAGTCAGAACCCAGCTTACTACAGTGTTAATCCTGATGCAGCCTGCAAAATGCCCTGTGCAAGGGTGGCCCAGGCTGGAAGACCCCCCATCTCAAACCTTGCCTCGCCTTTGTGAGAACATGTCAACCTGTAGGGCACAAGCAAGCCCAAATTGCAGCAGTTTGAGCACTGATGGGGGAAGTGTGCCTATGAGTGTATTGGCCCTCAGAGGCCCTGCCCTGTCCTGTCCATGACAGGGCCAGGGGTCAGCCAACCCCAGCCAAAACTCAGCAATACCTAGAGACACCAAATGAGGGGCAGTGCCAACAGCCAACCTCTGTGCATAAAGTGTGGGGCTTGTAAAGGAGGTCCCCTGTACAGCGTGGAGGGTGGAGTCAAACTTGTCCTCAGGCCAGCACTGTGCATTGACCACAGCAGGAGAGTCCCCGAGGTGCAGATGGTAGGGGGGTTCCCGGCAGAGTCCCTAGAGCCAAAACAGAAGGATGATAGTAGTGGGTTAGGGAGGGACAGTGTGCATCTGCCCAAACCGCAACAGGGAGGTGGTCCGCGGGCCCCAGCAGACCCACTGCAGACCCAGCAGCCACACTAGGCCTGAAGGGAACATCCCCAGTTAGAATGAGCGGGTGGCTCCAGGGCAGAGTCCAGTCATGGTGGGGTGCGGGGCCAGTCCCAAATGTAGCTACTCACCTGAAGATGGCAGGAGGTCACCTAGTCCCGGAACCCAAAGGACTCACAAGGCCTTGCGCCAGTCTGAGACCTGAGTCTCCGCAATGCCGGCATTCCAAAGACAGCCGCCCCGAGAAGTGCACTGGCGGTCCCCGCTGGTCCCCACTTAAGACAGCAGCAATTGAGTGGGATATTTGGGAGCCCCCTGGAAGTGGATATTAGCAGGATTGTGTCTTCAGCCCGCAGAGCCTTCTATCAAGGGGCCATCTTGCAACCTGGCTTGGCTCTACCTCCCTGTACCTGCCATTTTTAGTAGTAAGAATGAACA
Source organism: Pleurodeles waltl (assembly GCF_031143425.1). Taxonomy (NCBI): domain Eukaryota; kingdom Metazoa; phylum Chordata; class Amphibia; order Caudata; family Salamandridae; genus Pleurodeles; species Pleurodeles waltl. The sequence continues at coordinate 88,465,305 of NC_090442.1, read as the reverse complement.
ATGCTACAGAATGAAGCCTGTTTGACAGAAATGTCTATTTCCTCTAACTCTAAACCAAATAACTTTGTTTATGGGACATTTCATGTTTGTTCCAACCCCACTTTTTTTAAATTTGTCAAAGAAGTGACATATGTACCTCCTCCTCCAGAATTAAATTTGAGTATGAAAAATATTCCAATGAGGGATTCAGTCCTAACAATGAGATTTTTTACAGTGGTTGACTTTAGGAAGGTTAGCACCAATGATGCCATAAGACAGCAAGATTTCATTTTCGAGGACTTCTGTTTTTACAGCTCTTTCTGCATACTAGTGTAGATAATTTGTGTTTTACTTACCTCCTAAGGGTCACCAAATTAAAGAACCATTATTCTTGTAACACTCAGGGGGGTCATTATGACCTCAGCGGTCTTTTTGAAAGACCGCCGAGGGACCGCCGTGCTGAAGACAGCCAGTGGTGGCGGTTTTCCGCTCTGCGTATTATGACTGTTGGCAGCTCCCCATCCTTTTTCAGATCGGAGAGGTGGCAACAGCCATACTGGTGGGCGCCGGTGAAGTGGAGGTTGCTCCACCTCCACCGCCACGTCAACAGAACACCGCCCACGGAATCACGTCCTGTGATCCGGCGTGGCGGTGTTATGTTGCCGGTGTGGAATCGGCGGAGCAGCCCCCATGGATCCCGTCCTCTCCCGAGGATCGACGGACCAGGTAAGTCGATCGTCGTTTAGGGGAGGGGGTGTGTTGTGTGTTGTGAGCATGCATGGGGGTGCGCGTCTGTGTATGTGGAGGGGGTGTGTGAGTGCGTGTATGCCTGCAGGGGTGTTGTGTGTTTGGGAATGAGTGCGTGTATGTCTGTGGGTATGTCTGTATGGATGTGTGCGTGTATGTTTGAATGTGGGTGTGCGTGTCTGACTGTGTGTGTGGATGTTGGCATGTATGTCGGTGTGTGTGCGTGTATGTGTGTTAGTGGTGCCTGCGTGCGTGTCGTGTGTGGATGAGTGATGTGCTGTTGGGGGTCGGGTGGGGAGGGGGGTCCTGCCACCTTTGGGGGGTGGCATGGGTGGTGGGGGTGTAGGGGAGGGAGTCGGTGTGGGGGTGGGGGAGACCCCTATCAGTGCCAGGGCAGGAATTCCCTGGCACTGATAGTGCTTACCGACATGGTTTTTTATGGCAGGTTCCAAACCGCATGAAATCCATGGTGGTCAGCCGGGTCCAAATACTGCCGGCTGTATAGTGATGACCGCCGGGCTGGAGGCCCAGGTCTCCAGCCCAGCGGTCGTCTCCACCCTGCCAGGCGGAATGGAGAAGCGGCGGATGACCATGGCGGTAACCGCCATGGTCATAATTAAAAAAAAAAGACCGCCAGCTTGTTGGCGGTCTTACTGCCGCTTCTCCGCCATCCGCCAGGGTCGTAATGACCCCCTCAGTATTTTCTTTAATGTGTGTGAGTACTGTGTGACTACAGTGGTATTGCATGAGCTTTGCATGTCTCCTAGTTCCTAGCTCATCCACACTACCCCTAGAGAGCCTGGTTTGTAGACACTGTCTACATTTCACTACTAAAGGGATAACTGGACCTGGTATAAGGTTTCAGTACCTTAGGTTCCCACTACAAACCAGGCCAGCCTCCTACACCTTCTGGCTTGGGGGCCTGATTTTGATCTTCTGCAGTAACAGCCTCACAGTTGACCTTTAGACTGAAAATCTGAAAACACACTGTATTTAGATAGTAGTGGTCCCACAGACGAAAGTCTACATTCGAACCTCCGTCTCTGCCAAGGAAAACCAACCACGTTAATGGCAGGAGAGTGAAAAGTGGATTCCAGCTGGACTCCAGCCACCCTTCCCACCATGCAGTTTTGAATGTGCCTTACTGACAAGAAAAAAGTGGCAGTCCGACCTCCATGTCTGAGTTGGCAGATTAGGGGGAAGAGTGGTGAAAAATCATCTTTTCCTCCATTCCACTCCCATCTTTGACTGGACACCACTGAACAACACCTGCTGCCACTGATACTTCGACCCACGGAGTAAAAACTACTTGAAGATAGGGACGCATATTGCTGGGGTACATTGCGCAAACACTGCGCAGGAGGTTGGAACCATTGCGGGCATATACATGACACAGTGATTTTTTTTTATTACTGTGACATGCATAGGTAGGATACACAATGGTGTCACACATGACTGGCGACACACTGGCACAACATGCATATTGCACACATACACAACTGTCATTATGGTGTCATCAAAATGAATGCTGGCACCACAATGACAGTACACTCACATTGGACAATGGTGTCCATGTGTGTGCATTACAAGGGAACCTGTATTAATAGGTTTGTGCTATCTATTGTATATATGAGTCAATATGTGCCTGTGTGTGTGTAGATTGGCTGTTTGAGGTGGAGGAAGCTGGAGATGGTAAAGTGTTTGTGTCTGTATGTGTGTCACTTGCATGTGAGACTGATGTTGTTGTGTATGTTGTGTTACAGTGAGCTGTTGTGTGGTGAACGTTGTAATTATGTGTGTAGTCGTGCGTGTGTGAGTGTGCCTGTGTAGCTGAGTGTGTAGTTGTGTTAGTTGTTGCAGGATTGTTGCAGTTGTGTTGTGTGTGGTGCATTGTCAATGATGTATGTGTGTTGCGTCATGAATGTATGCCAATGTGTGTTTTCAGCATGTACAGGTTGTGTTGTGTTGGAATTGTAATCGATAATGGTGTGTATGAGGTGAGTTATGTAGTGTATAGTACAGGGGATTGGATGAGCCAACCATCAAACAATCGGGATGAGACTGCCGTCAATCCGGAGGTCTCACCCCCAGTATTATTATGATATTCCCAATGGGCTGACCGGCAGGAACATTGTATTACAACGTTCCTACTGCTCAGTCCGGTGGGAACAGTGCTACAGTGTTGGTCTCAACACCCTTAAGGGAGCCGAGGCCAATACCGTAGCACAACAGCATACTCAGAATGCGTACTATTTGCAAAGCAGACAGTGTGCATGCCGATGGTGCTGGGCAGGAAGGCCCCTGCACTGCCAACGACATGGTCATGGGCAGTTAAGGGACCCCCAGAGGCCCCCCGTACTTCCTTTTGGCCAGCCTTTTCATGGCAGCTAAACAGCCATGCAAAGACTGACAGAAAGAGGACTTGTGATGAGCACAGTCTGACCATGACTCAGTCCGCCGTTAGTCCATCAGCAACCATGTTCCTGGCAGGGACAGCAGTCCCCTGGCAGTTGGACAGGCAGGGTCATAATGTGGCAGTCAGACCTCTAGGATTGTGGCAGTCCGACCGCCACCGTGAGGCTGCAAACTGTAGACTAACATGGGTCCTCAAGGTCAGATAGCATCTCCACATTTTCCAGCTGGAACAAATGTGTTGCTGCAGAAAAGCTTGGAGCAGGGGCAACCAAAGTCTTTAACCCAGTGGTGACGCATCTTTGTTGGTTTGACTTGGCAGGTTTGTCCTGGTCCTCCAGAGGTCTTTGGAGCCACAACGCTTCCAATACCAAGGTTATTCAGGATGTTAAGAGGAGCACACTCTGACAGAGCCAAAGCCAAAAGTTCTAGGACCTCAGGAACAGCACTTGGTGACCAAGACCCACTCTAGCAGAAGCTACCAGAGAGAGCCTGGGCAGATCTAGTTGGAACTGGTCAGCTGAGCTCTTGAGGAAAGGGGCTTCTATCAGTGTGCTATGACACTGTAGCGTAACAGGCGGTCAGACAACTGACCCTTGGAGTCCACATGTTTGTCCTGGGTACAAGTGAGAACAAGCCCAGCCTCTCAGATCTCCTCTCAGGTCCTAACAGCAGGTGTAGTTCTTCTTCTGTCTTTCACAAGTCAAGTAGTGTTCTGAAGAGGGTGCCCAAAGATGCCACATTTATGCCTGGCATGAGCGTGTGGGTGGTGGTGTCTTCTGGTCCTATCTAACCAATTGTGAAAAAGTTCCCAGGGTTAATCCTATCCATGTTTGAAGTAGTTCCTGTGTACTCTACTGCAAACAATCGTATGGTGCCACTCCTACCTAAAACAAACATGGCACAACCTTTCTTTCCAAATGCAGAGCTCCTGTGCAATCCCTAGAAATGTGGCCAGGGAAATGAACCCCCCTTACTTTGTGGTCACTCAAGACCATTTCTGGGGGGAAGCGCCTCTGCCACGGGGATCAGAGCTTGGCTTTAAAAAAGTCCCAAAAATAAATTTGAATCAATTTCCCCAGGGTTAATAGCATTATTTAGGTTTAATATTATATACCAATGATTTACTATGCAGCAGCTAACCCCACTACTGTGAAAAACAGCTTTTGGGGGCTGATCACTGTAAATACATGTTTTACAATAAACATTTACTTGTTCTAATTTTAGATAAGATGTATCCCACCTTATTGAAAAAAAAGGCTTACTTTGGAGTGACTTGTTAATATTTATAAGGATAATCTAGGCCTGTCAAAAAGACTGTTGACAGGTTGAATTAGCCGTCAGTTTTAAAATTGCACAGTCAGGCTTCAATGGTAGGCCTACAGGCATGGTCTGCACTGTCACTCTAGTGGTGGCACCATGAATGCTGTGGTCCACTAGCAGCATTTAACTTACGGGCCCAGGGTACACTGTGTACTAGATAATAGGGACTCATAGGTGAGTTAAATATGCCAATTAAGGGGGTGTTTTAGATGTCAGAGCACATACACTGGGCACTGAACAGCAATGTCACCGTGTGCAAAGTTAAAAAAAACAGTAAATTCTTACAGTCAACATGCCCTAGCTGTTGGACAAAGAATGAATGCTCTCCCTCTGTGAGATCAACCTATTCAACAGCAAAACGAAAAAGAGCTTTCTTAGGTTTATAAAGATTTGCACATATAACGGCAGCAAGAATCTTCCTCGAGGCACTGATCATGGTGACTACTAACCTGGGGAGAAATAACCTGCACAACTCCGTGTAATTATATATCTTCCTCATAAAAGCAAGATCACTAGGCAGTTCTATGCCATAGGCACTGTTACTCCAAACACCTTCACCTTGACTTCCAGAAACAAATACAAAGCCTTATATAGTGGCTCTTCTCCATGCCACATTTCTAATCACTCACTGCACTTGAAGTGGCATAACACACACAGGCACAAATAGTACATTCTCACTCAGCAGACACTTTAGTATACTGGCTTCGGAAACAACAACTTTGAATATACCAAAATGCTCTCAATTTGTTTAATATACAGCAGCATTCCCAGACCATTCTTTCCAAAAACTGACATCTGACATTTGAGAAAGCCCTTGAAACATATCTTTCCACCATGTCATCTTCTTAAACACGCAACACCAACAAACTTCATGTGATCAACACCTTTAGTCATGACCATCACAAAGACACCCTGAAGATATATTTATACACAGAGTGATTGACCATAAGGTCAATCAGTTAGTCAATGCTCAGATCTAATCCATTTTCACAACATACTCACTTTGCCATAAATTTTGAACAGTTGGTAAATTACTAAAAACAGGTGTCCTATTCTACCCTCCTAATTAAAAGAAATGATCCTTTTGAATGTATTCAGGAAACCCATTAAAAGAGTCTGCTTTGATTATTAGGATGAGGAGGATGCAAATGCTGGCTGCCCTTCATGGGAGGAGACAGGAAAGGATTGTTAGGGTCAGACTTCCACAAATTAATAGAAGATTTTTGACAATGATGTGCTTAGTTATTTTAGACTTAGGGCCTTATTACAAACGCTGGTGGTCCAAGGAACGCCAGTCTCGCAGTGACGGTCGGACTGCTGCAACTGTGGTGGTGCGACCACCACATTAGGACCCTGGTGGGCAGACCTGCCAGGGGAACGCTGTCTCCACCAGGATCGTCGTTCCTGATGGGTGGACGGCAGCTGGAGTTGTAACCAGCCATGACGGTGCTGAAGTCAGCACCGCCTGGCTGATTACAACCACACCTTCCGATAGCCGTTCCAATGCTGGGACCCCACCATGGAAAGGCTGGTGGAAAGCCAGTGCAGGGGGCCAAAGGGGAGCCCCTGCACTGCCCATGCCTTTGCATGTGCTCCCATGCGCAGCACCATTGTAATGTGCACTGTCTGTTTTGCAGACAGTATGCATCCCGATGTTGCTGGGGTGCTACAGTATTGGCCTCAGCTCTCTCAAAGGAGCTGATGTCAATACCGTAGCACTGTTCCCGCTTGTCAGCTGGGCGGGAACGTGTATTACGATGTTCCCACCGGTCAGCCCGGCGAGAACATTGTAATACGCTCGGGTGAGGGGATATCATCGCCATGGCAGTGACATCCTCCCTGCAGGTTTGACGGTCCCGCGGTGGGACCTCCAAACTCATAAGGAGGCGCTTAATAACTCAGCTTAATGTGAGGCCAAGTGGATTAGTGAGACAATAGTGAGGCAAACAATATTGTTGACAAAAATATTGTGTCAAAACTATTATTTACCACAATATTGTACTTCTATACTTATAATGGTAAGTACTAAATATTGTTAAAAAAATATCCTTGCCACTAATATCGTTTAAAAATGTACACACATATTGAGTTTCAATATGAAGAGTTTAAAGTAATAAAAGTTACATTTATAAATTTAATATAATGTAATGTTAATCATTTTCACTGATACATAATACTAATACAAAATATACTTATTTAAACAGTCAAGTATACACTCACACACATATGTTTATGTTCATATATATAGTGTAACATATTATTTTCAATGTCATCAGTGATGTGATAAATTATGTGATAGTACATGTCATGATGGATGTCATCTCTGAGGTCATTAGCAGTGGATGGAGGAGGCACAATTTATAATCAGTGCTATAACTGAACGGAATATAGAACACTATAACGGAATTCTGCAGAGTTGGTACACAACTCTGTGGCATTCCATGAAGTTCCACAAGCGGTGGAGTGCCTCCTGCCCTGTCCAGAATGCTCCCGATGCCTTAAGCAGGATCGGCCCTGCTTAGCACTTCCAAGATCAGGTGCATTCAGGCCATCGCAGATGGCAGTGAAAGCTGCCATTTTCAGGCCTCTTATATAGTCCACATGGGGCAGGCCGGTGCACAAGAGGCCTGAAATGGCAGCTTTTGCTGCCTACGGCGCTGGCTTGAATTCAGGCCTTTTGTGCACCAATGTACACAGAAAAAAAATAGGACTTACTTGGTTCCTCCCAGGGGGTCCTAGTTGACAGTGGCCTGGCTCTTTGCCTCCCTCTGCCTCCTGCCCCAGGCTGCTGGCAGAGGGAGCCCAGGATACAGAGCTAACTCTGCGCTTCATGCGCCCACTGCTAATTCTCACTCCAACAACAGAAGGGAACGTGTTAGACTTCGGATGGGGTACATTTACTATTCCCACTCCAACGAGCACAACAGATGAGGAGTTGAACTGCTTATTTTAATTTTACCACTCCTACTGCAGTCTAAGCAAGAGTAGGCAAAGTGTTTCACACCAAACACATTACATATATATGTAACCCCATGAATGTAGAAAACATTAAGGTCTGAATATAAATATGATCAATTACCAAGAAAAAAAAAATATATATATATATATATATATATATATATATATATATATATATATATATATACCAATTACTATTTACCATTCAGTAAAATAATTATCAATTAATAAATAATTGTTATACAATTAGTAATTAATGAATTTCTCACTACTACACTACACTACAAACCTAGCAGTGCGCACCTAAAATACAACTAAAAAGAAAATTCCATAATTTACATATTTGAAATTAACTACAGTTGATTAACAATTAATAATCCATTGTTTATTAATAAATACTTAATTAACCTCTCTCCCTTCCAAACCTAGCAGTTCACAACTAAAATGTATGTAAGATGATTAAGTATTTCATAATTTACATATGTAACATTCAGTACAAATAATAAAAAGTAGGTAATTAATCATTATCTAGTTAACTTCTTGCCATATAACTCTACAAACCTAGAAGGCTGCAACTAAAATATTGGTGAAATAAATCAGTATTCCATAATTTGCATAATTATAAAACTAACTAAATGATTACTTTACAATAAATATTTAATTGCTCCCCACCCTAAATCCCCCAAACCTAGCAACCCATACCTAAAATGAGCAAAATAAATAAGTATTCCATAAATGACATTTTTTTAAATGATTTCAATACTTAATTAACAATTAATGATTTATTGTTAATTAATTTTTGCTTAATTAACTTCCCACATTATACCCCCACAAACCAAGCAGCCCGCCACAACACTATAAACTACTATTAATAATTGAATGCAAAATTCTAAATTACTTAAAATTACAAGGTATATTTTTTAAAAATATATATTTTATATAAAAGTTAATAACATAAAATTATTATATTGACTAAAACACCTTAAAATAATTTAAAAAACATTTTTTCAACAACTATATTATTGAAAACAGTATTAAAACCATTAATACCATTACCTCATAAATAATATTCTTATAAAAAATATTAGTGGATCACGATATTTGTGTGACATGGTATTTATGTCTCCTAGTATTTTCAGCTTTATATTTTGTCTAAATACCATACAATACATGTGCAAGTTAACTGTTACCTTCACTTGTTAGCTTTTGATAGTTACCGTGGAGTTATAGCAGTTGCAGGTGCTGTGTGCCAAATTACCTTGTCTCATTTTTTAGAAGGTTTTTGGATTTTATGTCTGAGAAATGTAGAATTAAATAGATGTTTCCTAACACACAACAGGATTTACAAGCTAATTTGCAATGGACCAAACTAATATCTTACTATTTCTAGTTTTTCCACATAATATTGCATGTGAAGGTGAGACTCATGTGGTGATAAACCGACCATCTGCAAATAAGCATTTATTTCATAATAGATCAAATACTCACACATTAGCCTTAGCCATGATATAAATCTGGATTTAATACCTATTATGTAGAAGCAGCCCATTTGACAAGTGGCAGGGCGTCAGGGGGTCTATCGACATTGGTCAAAATTGATTTAAATCTATTGAACATACTTGGGCTAAAAATCAAAATGCTGGATGGAAGCAGCTCGTATTGTTTTAATGAATATTTAAGACCTAGAGCTAGAAACTCAGACTCTCAAACTCTTTCCATGTTGTAGCGTTTTATTAACTCAGTTAAGCCCAAATGTACAATTATTATTAGGGGGAGACATAAATGTACATTTTTTGCCAATATCTGGTCTTGAATTTGTCACAGAAGAGAAAGACGAGAGTTGGGGCATTCCCTCCTTTAGTACTGATACATTTGTCTTGTGTACAACAGCAGCTTCTCAATTAGCACTCTTTGCCATTTAATGGTTTACATGCATGCAACGACAGGTCCACATTTCTGATAAAGATATTCAGCTAAAATTCAGGAGAGGGCCAACTAGATCCAGAAATAACTACCTTTTGATCTATGTCTCTATGTGGGATAAACTGGTAGACTTTAAAACAGCTGATAGGGTAGATAGTGATCACTATCCCTTACATTTACAACTTTTGGAACCCTGTTTAACAAACTATGATCCAATGACTCCAGCTGTTGCATCTATTTTAGGCAGCAATCACAGGCATATTAACTGGCCTTAGTTCTTGTGGCATTTTGATGCTTTAAGCGAAATCTATATCTCATTTGCTACAGCTCTCTCACCCTTCTGTCACTTGTTCCCCTCTCAGATTCCAATTATTGATGTTCATAGAAATATGGTTGACATGTTGGAATTAGTGTTGTCAAAACCTTCCAGGATGAGATCACCCTTTGATGAGATGCAGAGTTCTGGCAGAAATGCATGGTTTACAAGGGACTGTAGAAGGGCCAAAAAAATCCTTTTGAAAGCAAATAATGCTAAAGCTCCAGACAAGGTTCGAAAAGCTAGAGCCCAACATAAGGAAACATTACAGAGAGCACAATGTAACTGGGATGATTCTGTTTAGAATGATCTAGTAGTTGCTTCTAGGTCAGGTGACAACAAAATGTTTTGGAAAATAATGTCTCATGGGACCGCACACTCAATACCACAGATAGACTGTTTATTTAAATCAGGCAGTCTGCGAGGAACGTTTCACAAAATGATATGTAAGAATGCCTAGTGATCCAAAACCTCCTCTCTTGCAAGGCCCTTCACCAGTGGATCTTGATTTCAACCTTGAGGAGACGAAAGCTGCTAAAGTTGCCATCAAATTGGGTAAAGCACCAGGGATTGGCAAAATCCCAGGTGAGCTATTATTGCACAACCTATCAGTTTGGGTCACTTACGTAAACCTTCTTTGCAATGCTATTGCTTTGGGTGCTTCAATCCCAGAAACCTGGAACAGTGCAGAGATTATGCCCATTTACAAAAAGGCGGATCCATTGAATCCAGGCAATTATAGAGCAATACGTCTGTTGGATATTCCCCAGAAGGACTTTGAAAGACTCCTAATCAATAAACTCTGATTGGATGAGCGATATAGAGATTTCTAGGCAGGGATTTGGGGCAAAAGTTAGTAATACAGACCAAGGGCCAGATGTAGGTAGGAAAAAAATGGAGAGTCGGAAATTGCGATTCAATGTGAATCGCAATTTCCGACTCGCAAAATGGGATCCAAGGAAAAAGAGTGACACAAATTTGCGACTCGCAAATGATGTTGCACCGCATTTTGCGAGTTCGCTTCTAGCGAGGTCGCTTTTTGCGACCTCGCTAAAAGCGAGCTCGCAATTTGCGAGTCGGGTGTCGCAAATTGCGACTGGCCTGCAAATTGCCTGCAGGTGCAGCATAACAGTTGGGAAATACACTTCCTGGCTCTTGCTGATGACATCAGAACCAGGAAGTCATCAAATACACCTGGGAGGAGGCAGGACCACACCCTTTTCAAACTGCAGTGCAACACCCAGGAGAGAGGACCTGCTGCTACTATGGAGGACACAGGCAGTGCTGGGAGAAGAAGGAAATTTAAGTTTTCTTATAAAGAACTGGAGGTGCTCACTGAGGAATGCTGCCAGCACCATGACAAACTGTTTGGCAAGGCAGCCCTGAGTGTCCCAGACACAGATAAAAAGAAGATCTGGCTGCAAATCCAGGACCAAATTAATGCCATAGGGGTGAGCCACCGCACCCTGGAGGAAATAAAAAAAAGGTGGTATGACCTGCGCTCCAGGGCAAAGGAGAGGGTGGCAGAGCGGCTCAGAGAAATGAGGGGCTTCGGAGGAGGCCCATCCACCGTCCCACCACCCACAGCCATGGAAGCAATGGTGGAGCAGACCCTGGAGCCTGAGGCCATTTCTGGAATGGAAGAATTGGACAGTTCTGCGCCAGGGACATCCAAAAGTGAGTACCATGAGCAATGCATTCACACCTACAAATGCAGTATCCACACTCTCTCAGTACACAGCAGCAGGCACAGCAAGACTAGCTCCATTCCAGTCTAGCAATCACTAGAATGCTGCATTATGGGCAATGTAGTACAGTAGTCAGCATATAGGCAAATGTTTATTATGAGGCATACAACAGATGTGAGAGACTGACAGCGTATTCCCTATGTCCCACAGGTCTCCCACACCACACCCCCAGCAGCGACAACATCCAGGGAGGAGACAACAGGCCAGAGACAGTGCAGGAGGCTGCAGCTGAAATTCCTGGGCCCAGCAGGACACCACCACAGTCCCCTCAGGAACAAGAGCAGGAAATGGGGGAAGCTCACACGACCCGTAGCCCCAGCCCCACAGCAAGTCGTCCAGAGCGAGCAGCACGACAAAGGCACAGACACAGACACTGAGTTCTGGCGTTGATAGGGGAGGCAGTAATGTCTGGAGTAGAGGCATCCCTCCTTAAGGTTCAGCGCCTGCAAAACAGACAATTGCGGTCAATATCAAGTGCTTTGCACAGAATGGAAAACAACATGACCCATGGCCTGGCTGAAGTAAACTCGCAGTTCACTATACTTAATGATAATGTGTGCGATCTCACCCAGGCCATCCACCAACTAGTGACGGAAATGGTGGCAGACAGACGCAGAGGAAGGCGCAGGGAGTGCCACCTAGTGGCACGCTTTGACTGCATGGCAGCGTCAAGGGCATCTTGCTACGGACACTACTGGTCTGTCTAGACGGACCGTGAGTCTACAGGTAGACCTTGGCCACTTTGCTGGGGATATGGCACGTGGACTTGGCCTCATCAGCCACTCAGTGGACTTGTTGGAAGCCAGGCAGGTGGCAAGGGGCACAGGTGAGACCCCTCAGGACAGTGAGGAGGGGTCCACAATAAGCAGTGTATCTGCAAGTGGCTCACGTGTGCTGAGGAGTGCAAGTGCACGGCAGGGGTCAGCAGACCCACCTGGGATGAGCCATGCTGGGCGCAGAAGGAGGAGGGTGTAGGCCATCAGACACCATGACTCATGAGGCATATGATGTCAATGTGCCCTTATAACGTTTGGACATGTACAGCCCCTTAAGGACAGCACTTTTCTTCCAACATTTAGTTCACAAATAAAAAGGTTTTGTTTGTTCCACTACACAACTGGGCTCTGTTTGTGTGACATCAGTGAGTGTGGTGACTGTTGCCACGTACCTGCCAAAGTATTGAGCTGCAATGTGGTCCCGTCTCTGTCTGCCTTGATTTGCAATGCTTCTATCCCCAGGCTGGCGATGTGTTAGCTCTTGCTCCTCATCCTCCTAATCTGTGTCTTCAGGGGTGAGATGTAGCCCACGTCTGGTGGCAATGTTGTATAGGATTGCGCATGCGCCAACGATCTTGAATTCTGTTACTGGGGCATACTGGAGCGCACCTCCACTTTTGTGGAGGCATCTGAATCTTGCCTTTAACAGTCCAAAGGTCCTCTCGATGACAGTTCTGTTCCGCCCATGTGCACTGTTACATCGCCTCTCATTCTCATTGCCAGGTGTTAGGTACGGGGTAAGTATCCATGGTCTTAGCGTATATGCACGGTCACCTGTTTGGCAAAAATAAGCAATGTTAGCAGGGCATGGATGGTTTCTACAGTGACCTGTATGTATGGCTTCAGAGTGAAGTCAGAGATACCTAATAGATATCCGTCTCCAAACTCCCCACGTTCTAGGTGTTGGTGTATCCCACTGTGCCTGAATATGTATGAGTCATGTGTAATCCCTGGAAATTTGGCTACAATGTCAGTGATGACATTATGGGCGTCGCATATAACCTGGATGTTTAGTGAGTGGGTACATTTCCTATTGCGGAACACATATTCCAGATTTGCAGGAGGGCAGATTTGTATATATGTCCCGTCCACACACCCTATTACATGGGGGAAGTTGGCAATTCTGTAGAAGTCCAACTTGGTGCTGTTAATTTCTGCCTCATTCCTGGGTAGGTATATGTATCTGAACATGTGTGTGAGTATGGCATCTAGAAAACATCTGAAGAATCGTGAGAGTGCACTTTGGGATACGCCACCTGCCACTGCAATAACCCCCTGATAGCTACCCGAGGCCAAGAGGTGCAGTGAGCATAGCACTTGCACATGTGTGGGGATGGCGCTGCCGCGCATTGTCTGTCGTTGAAGCTGTGGATTGAGTAGTTCAATTAATTCTAATATAGCTGCACTCCTCAGTCTGTATTTGTCATAAATCTCCTCCTCAGTTTGTTGGAAAAGTGTCTGCCTGGTGCGGTATATTCTTTCCTGTCTCTGGCTCCTCCTCCTCCTCTGCTGGGCGGCGTGGACTCTCCTCCTCCATGCTATCACATACAGTTCAGCCATTTTGAGTAGCCCAGATGCCTTCTGGGTCTCCTTTTATACTCTGGTTCTGGTTACCACCTGCTCTGACTTAGTGGTAATTTGGGTGTGCAAAATGGGCTTTTTGCGGCTAGTCGCAATTTTCGAGTGGCTTTTTCATATGGTTTGCAACTCGCAAATTGCGACTTCCTCTTTGTGGGTCGCACAATGAGGTCACTATTTTTGCAAGTCGGTAATGGCTCGCATCGCAATTTTCACTTCGGAAATGGGATTTTTGCATCCCATTTTGGATTTTGCGAAGTCGCAAATTGCGAATCGGCCATTTGCGACTCGCACAACTTTGCTACATCTGGCCCCAAGAGCCCCATTATGAGACTGGTGGGGGGATCATCGGCCCGCTAGCCCAATGGAGAGGAGGCCACCTTGGAGCTGTTGATCCCCCCCATGCAAGGCTTCCACGGGGCTGACATGCAGAAACCTCCATATTAGGAGGTTTCTGCCAGTCAGCTCAGTTGAAACAATGTGCCCATATTGGCCTTGGCTCCTTAAGGAGCCGAGGCCAATGCCGTCACCAAGAGGGTGCCCCCAGCACCCGTGCAATGTGCACTGTCTACCATAGCACATAGTGTGTAATCTGAGGGTGCTGGGCAGGTGTGATCTTGAACTGCCCTCAACATGATTATGGGTATTACAGGGCCCCCTGTGACCCCCAGCACTGGCTTTTCACCATGAAAAGACTAGCAGAAGTGAAGTTGAGCTCAGCACAGCAGTGCTGAGCTCAGGCTGCCGTGGCTAACCGTGATTTTGACTGCCACCAACCCATCAGGATCCATGATTCTGGTGGTTGTGTTAGTCATAATATGGTGGTTGGAACACCCGGAGTGTGGTGGTCTGACCGCCATCTGTAGGAACGGTGGTCCTCGGGTTGCCATACTCGTTATGAGACCTCAAGTCCTAAGGCTTGTTCTAATGGCTTGGACATCTGTACATCACTTTTGTAGACCTCAGGGCTGCTTTGGGTTTAGTGTCTAGAGAGTTGTTATGGGCCACAGTCAAGAAACTGAGGGTGCCTGATGCGCTGCTTGGTTTGTTAATAAGATTTAATCAGGCTAATTTTGCCCAAGTCTGATGGGGCCTGAAGAGCCAATTGACCAACCGCATTCCGATATGCGAGGGGGTGAGGCAGGGATTTGTCCTTGCCCCTAGATCTCTTTTCCTTTTTTGTTAATGACATGATAGGGTTTTTACAGAATGGTAATACAGTTGCACCCTAGCTTGGCCTGATCAGCATCCCAGCTATTGTGTTTGCAAACAATACCCTCCTAATTTCCCAGTCTCCAATGGGCCTGTAGTTATTACTGAAGGATTTCTATGAGTTTTGTTTTCCATGGGTCTGAAAATTAATCCTGCAAAGACAAAATACATGGTATTCAGGCCCATAAGTATTTCAGGAATACTTTGGCCCTCATTGTGACACTGGCGGTAAATCCCGCTTTCCGGCACGTTGACGGCCACCAACTTACTGCCGCAGTGGCAGATACACGTTCACCATATTATGACACACATACGAATCCGACAGAATACAGCCACATACACAAATCCGCTAGACAAAAGGTCAGTGATAAACTGGCAGTCCCAAAACCCACACCGTTGCGCCAACAGAACAACGCCCATCACTTTATGACCCACGAATCACCACTGCGGACATTCAACGGTGGTAAACCATTGGCAGTACATACCGCTGCACTCACAATGGACACCCACATACAAAACAACACCAGATTGGACAATTCAAGCAACACACAACTGACAACCATACACACACCACACCCAGACTCATATACAACTATAAAACACACACCCACAGTACCTACAACCATTTACGAATACAAATTATTGCCACAAGACTGACACCAAGACTACTGCGACAACTAGACCCAGACACCACTCACACCCATACACCCCTGATGCAGTCCACATCACACACCCCAACATATTACCCAACACACCCTCACAAACACACATCGCATAAAAACCCATGGCACCACAAAGGCACCTGCGTTTCACTGAGGAGGAGTTAAGGGTCATGGAGAAGGAAATTGGGTTATTGGTAAGGGCAGGTAAGTACCTACACCTAGCAATAGGCCACCAACCTCCACTTAGGTCCAGTTAGGTCTCAGTAAATTAAACCCAGCTCAACCCTTTGTAGCTTGACAACGAGCGACAATGCTTAACTTAGGAGACAAAGCATAAAGCATTCAAATGTCACAAAACAGTAATTAAATAAAACACAGGAAACAGTTTAAAAATCCAAAATCAATCTATAAAAATAGATTCTATTTTTATCTTTAAAATGACACCAAAACGAATAAAATCGGATAAGGGGAACCGGAGATATGAATTTTTAAAGAATTACTGCTTTCTAGCGCATAGAAGCAACTCGCCCTCAAAGGGTTAAAAAAGGACACACTG
This sequence comes from Pleurodeles waltl, assembly GCF_031143425.1. Lineage (NCBI taxonomy): Eukaryota > Metazoa > Chordata > Amphibia > Caudata > Salamandridae > Pleurodeles > Pleurodeles waltl. The sequence goes on along the minus strand of NC_090442.1, from coordinate 88,449,115 downwards.
GAAAGGAACAAAGTCCGGAGTTCAGGCCACTCACGAGGTAACACTGTCACACTTACTTTCAGAAGTGTTTGATTCAGGAAAGTGGTCCACAGCACCAGCCAAGAGTTCTGAGGCTCTGGTTTGCCTCTTGGGGTCTGGGACTACATCTCCCACAATGCACCTCTTCAATTTATGGAGTTGCTCCAAACATCAACAAACTTATAGATCTTCTTCCAGAGGTCCTTTTTGTGTCCTTGAAGTGTCCACAACTTGGTCCAAGGTTCCAGTTTTATCCCTTCTCCTGGGTGAAAAACAGGGGGTCCTGGTTCTCCAATCAGGTGCAGGGTCCTTCCCCTTATGATGACCACTTCCTGGGAAGTGCGGCAAAAATCAGTCACAGGGAGCAAAATTCTTCAAAAATCCATCATGGCTGAAAGTGATTTTTGGAGGTTACATCTGGCTGAGCCCACCCATTGGTGTGGCTAAAAATCCTAAACACACCCCTCTCATGCCCTCTCCTAATCTAAGCAAGAGGGCACCTAATTTTCTGGGTTTGCAGGATGTGAGGGCGTTGCTGGGCTGCTCCAAATGTCCTTCTCTGCCTTTGAAGACCAGTTTGGCAGCCCTCCCCCTTCCTGCTTCACCATCTGCTGAGGGGAGCGCTCCTCCCCCAGGCACACCTCTTTGTGTGGAGCCAGGCCCCTATACACCTCATCAAGGTAGCCTTGCCAGGCTGCCTGAGGTTGGCCAATCAGAGCACAGCAGCAAAAACACTGCAGGGCTGAAGTTGGCAACTTTTCAGGTAAAGTTTAAAACTCTTTACCTGAACAAGTTATGTTGAATCCAACAACTGGAAGTTGTGGGTTTTATTATAACAATTAATTTGATACCAAACTTCTGGTATCTGTTACTTAAGGGGACTTTTGAAATTCAAATAAAGTCTCCCCATTCTAGCCTATGGAGGCCATTCACTACAATGAGGGAAAAACAAATTTGGCTGTTTTACCTCACCAGGGCTTATACAACTATTTTATTATAAGGTCCCTGCATATAGTTACATGGCACCCAGCCCTAGGGGTATATAGGGCATACCTTAGGGGTGACTTATATGTAAAACTAAGGTAGTTTAAGACTTTGGAACTACTTTTAATTCCAAAGTCGAATTCGCATATAACCTTAATCTAAAAGCAGCCAGCAAGGCAGGTCTGCCTTTAAAATGACACTGGGCACCTCAGCAGTGCTCCAATGGGGGCACTACCTATGCTGGGGTCCCTAAACCTCCATGCTCTACCATATACTAGGGACTTATAGGTAGGTTGACTTAGCCATTTATAATTAGCCTAATTTGCATACTGATTTTACACAGAGCACAGACCCTGGGTTTGGCTAGCAGTACCCAGGGCACCGTCAGAGTCAGGAAAACCCCAGCAAAAAGTGGAAAATGGGGGCAAAAAGATAGGGGGCCTCTGAAATCAGTAGTGAATACATCCCAACAGTGAAAGGACCCATCTCAAACTGAAACTTCCCTCTAGGGGAGTCTTCCTACTCTCTCCCTGCCAACTTGGTGAGGGAGGTGCCCACCTCCCCTACCCTTAACTTTGCTAGGGAAACACCTAGCTTACCCAAAGAGGTCATCCAACACTTGAGCAACCCCACCATGACCAACAGGGTCAGGAGGCCTTCTTTGCTTTTGGCCCTGGGGTCTGCCTCCCAGGCCAAGTGCAGTGCTGCCAGGAAGGCTGGCACCCAGCAGAAGCTACTGACAGCTGTCAGCAAACAGAACCACACCCTAAGCTCTCCACTAATCAGTGGCTGAGCTGCTTTAGGGGCAACTGTGGGGTCCTGGCACCCCTCTTGCTGTCTAGAGTGGGGAGCTACCACTTCCTGTGGCAGACACCCTCCTTCCACTCTCCCTTCTGTCAGTGCAGGGGCAACACCCTGCATCTGGACAGCTGCCTTACTACTCGGGACTTCCTTGGGGTCAGGTGAGGCCTCACCAGTGCCAACTCTGGGCTCCCCTCCCCCAGATCTCTCTTTAAGAGTGGCCCACCCTTCCTTTTCTTCTTTCCTTTTCTTGGGGACCCCTGTCTCCTAACTGTAGGGACTGACTCCCCAGGAATTTGGGTTGGGGGCGCCCTGGGCGACCGCCCCATCTGGGACCAGAGTCACATCTGGGAGGTCATTGTCCAGGATACAATATAGGGGGAGGTCAGCACTGACTACCACCCTAAACCAGCCAAGTATACCTTCCTTCTCTAGGGGCACTATGGCTACAGGTTTGGAGGTGACCTCCCCTGTGACTATCCTGACTTTCCTGGTTTCTCCTGGGACATACATGTCTGGGGTCACTAACCGGTTACTCACTATGGTGTGACTGGCACAGGTGTCTCTCAGGCCAGTGGTAGGGATCCCATTCACCTGGATGGGGTAAAAGTGCCTACTCCCACCCTCAGGGATCACCAGCTTATCATCTGGTCCTGTCTCCCAGCCCAATGCTAGGAGTACTTCATCATCTGAAGAGTCCTCCTCCATGGCTTCACTGGACAGCCCAGTGCTAACCACCTTCTTTGAACAGGCTGCATCTCCTCTGAAGTGACCTGTCTGCTGACAGTCAAAGCAAGCCTTACTGTCCAAGAGTTTCTTTAACCCTGGGTCTCCCTGTCTCTGAGTGGGATTTACTTTCCTCCTTCTTAGGGTTCTGGGGTACAGAGGGAGTCTCTGTTGTGGGCTTACCACCTCCCTCCTTAGGTTTTTGGGGACCTGACCCCCCTTCTTGGAGTGTCCTCCCTGCGACTTGACAACCACCCTGGTTCTTAACCACTCATCAGCTGCCTCCCCCAGCTCTCTAGGGTTGGTCAGCTTGGAGTCCACTAGATGCTGGCGTAACCTTTCTTGGATACAGTTGGTCAAGATTTGCTCTCTCATAATCAGATTGTATAACCCCTCATAAGTATTTACTTTGTTACCATGAATCCACCCTCTAGTGCCTTAAGTGAGATATCTACAAAGTCAACCCAAGACTGGGTATTGACCTTCTGGGTGTCCCTGAACTGCATCCTATACTGCTCTGGGGTCAGACCAAACTTTTTAGTTAAGCATCTCTTCATACTGGGGTATGAATCTGCATCCTCCCAGAGTTGGGAACCAACTCCCAGAGAAGTGAACCCCAGTACTGAGGCTTAACTCTCCTTGTCTGGAGGGCCCTCTCAAAGTCCCCCAGCCACTTATCTATGTCATCCCACTCTACATAGACAGGAACCATCTCCTTCTGTAATCTGGGGCAAAACCCCAGACCCATGGACACCTTACCTTCTCTGTCGCTGCCCCCATCTCTTTTCTCTTTCTTTGCCCACTTTTTCACTTCTAGGGCCAGCTTCTGTGCCTCTAAAGCTATAAATGCTAGCTGGGCCTCCAGCTCTCTTACCCTGAGGGACAGGTTCTCTCCTCCTGAAGGGGCTTCCTTTCCCCAACTAGCGTTGGGTATGCCCCTAGTGACTGTGTGCAGTGAGGACCGGTCTTCTTCCTCCTCACTTAGGCTCAGATGCCCTCCCTCCCCTGAGTGGTTGGAGCTAGCATCCTCCCCTGCTTCTTCCTCCTCTGGAGCTTCCTCTAAGCCTACTTCCTGGGTCTCAGCCCATGCTGTCAGTGATTTAATCAGGACATGCTTCCTGAGGTCAGTGGTTGCAGGCAACCCCCTTGCAGTACACAAGCCCCTAAGCTGGACTACTGACAGTGTGGGTAGGGTAGCCAGATCAAGCTCCATGGTTCCCTAGTTTTGTGTCAATAAAAACGTTTTGCAAAAATTGGAAACAAGAATTTAGAAAAATCACAAAAATTAAATAATTGAAATTAATCCAAATTAAAAAAAAATTAAAAAATGTGCACTAGGACAATTTAAAGGATTTTAAATTTGTTTTACTTAAAACTGTGACGTGATACTGAACACAAGTACAGGATCCCATCGCTGCTGCCAAAAAATGTTGGAAAAATGGGCTATTGGTAAGGGCAGGTAAGTACCTACACCTAGCAATAGGCCACCAAACTCCACTTAGGTCCAGTTAGGGCTCAGTAAGTTAAACCCAGCTCAACCCGTGGTAGCTCGGCTACAAGCGACAAGGCTTAACTTAGGAGATAAAGCATAAAGCATTCAAATATCACAAAACAGTAATTAACTAAAACACAGGAAACAGTTTAAAAATCCAAAATCAATTTATAAAAATAGATTATATTTTTATCTTTAAAATGACACCAAAATAAATAAAATTGGATAAGGGGAACCGGAGATATTAATTTTTTAAGAATTACTGCTTTCTAGTGCATAGAAGCAACTAGCACTCAAAGGGTTAAAAAAGGTCACACTGGAAAGGAACAAAGTCCAGAGTTCCTGTCACCCACAAGGTAACATTGTCACACTTACTTTCAGATGTGTTTGAATCAAGAAAGTGGTCCACAGCACCAGCCAAGGGTTCTGAATCTGTGGTGTGCCTGTTGGGGTCTGGGACTACAACTCCCACAATGCACCTCTTCAACTTATGGAGTTGCTCCAAACATCTCCAAACTTCTGGATATTCTTCCAGAGGTCCTTTTTGTGTCCTTGAAGTATCAACAACTTGATCCATGCTTCCAGAAGCTCTGAGTTGCTCCTTGGGAGTTGGGACTACAATTCCCAGATTGCACCTGGTCAGAATCCTCAAAGGGCCACTGGATGCTGGTCAGCTGGGCTCTGCTTGCAGGACTTGATGCAGGGGACTCTGGGCAGGTCCTGTGTACCAATAGCAAACATGGAGTTCCTTCTTGAAGCAGTAGAAGACAGGTAAAGTCCTTTAAGTGGTGAAGCCCAAGTGTGCAGCTGGTGCAGTCCTCCAGAGTGCAGTGTCCAGGTGCAAGTCAGGAGTCCAGCAGGGCAGTACTTCTTTTCCTGTAGTTCTTCCTTGCAGGAATCTGATAGGGATCTGAGGTGTGGGTGCAGGTCTGCCAGTTTTATCCCTGCTCATGTGTGAAAAACAGAGGGGTCCTGGTTGTCCAATCAGGTGCAGGGTCCTTCCCCCTGTGATGACCACTTCCTTGGAAGTGTGGCAAAAATCAATCCCAGGGAGCAACATTCCTCAAAAATCCATAATGGCTGAAAGTGATTTTTGGAGGTTACATCTGGCTGAGTCCACCCACTAGTGTGGCTAAAAATCCTGAACACACCCCTCTCCTGCGGGGCGTATAGTTGCCTGGGTTTGCTGGATGTGAGGGTGTTGCTGGGTAGCTCCAAATGTCCTTCTCTGCCTTTGAAGACCAGTTTAGCAGCCCTCCCCCTTCCTGCTTCACCATCTGCTGAGGGGAGGCCTCCTCCCCCAGGCACATCTCTTTGTGTGGAGCCAGGCCACTTCACACCTCATGAATGCAGCCTAGCCAGGCTGCCAGAGGCTGGCCAATCAGAGCACATCAGCAAAAACACGGCAGGGCGGAAGTTGGCAAAGTTTCAGGTAAAGTTTAAAACTTGTTACCTGAACAAGTCACATTAAATCCCACAACTGGAAGTTGTGGGATTTATTATAACAATTAATTTGATACCAAACTTCTGGTATCTGTTACTTAAGGGGACTTTTACAATTAAAATAAAGTTTCCACCTTCTAGCCTATGGAGGCCATTCACTACAATGAGGGAAAAACAAATGTGGCTGTTTTACCTCACCAGGGCTCCCAGCCTTAGGGGCACATAGGGCACAACATAGGGGTGACATATGTAAAAATAAGGTAGTTTAAGACTTTGTAACTACTTTTAATTCCAAAGTCGAATTTGCATATAACTTTAATTTAGAAGCAGCCAGCAAGGCTGGCCTGCCTTTAAAATGACACTGGGCACCTCAGCAGTGCACCTATGGAGGCACTACCTATGCTGGGGTCCCTAAACCTCCATACCCTACCATATTCTAGGGACTTATAGGTAGGTTGACTTAGCCAATTATAATTAGCCTAATTTGCATACTGATTTTACACAGAGCACAGACCCTGGGACTGGTTAGCAGTATACAGGGCACCATCAGAGTCAGGAAAACTTCAGCAAAAAGTGGAAAAGGGGGGCAAAAGGTTAGGGGGCCTCTGCAATCAGCCCTGTTCTCTCACAGTCAGGGTAGAGCTACAGCTATTTGGAGCACAGGTGCAGCAGATATCAATAGCAAGGAAGATGGAGCTCTGGCAGAGAATTGTGGACATGTTGCGCTGCTGCGCACGGCACGAGCCGAACATTCGGATCGGGCCCTGGCACGTGGTCTAAAGACGCGCTGCGTCCCCAGCCTGCACTGCACCTTACGAGGCCCCAAATTGGGCATGGGGCCTCGTTCTTTTTAATGCGACGCGCTCCCAGGCAGGTCTGACCTGCCCCACTCACCTGTTCTTCTTTTCTTCTTCTTTTTCTTATTGTCTTGTTGTGCCTTCCTTTATGTTTTCTCCCTTTCCCATATTACGCCTCTCTTCCCAGCATTCGTTGTTCCCTAATCTCTATGGCTCCTAGTCCATTCTGTTCTATGTGTTTTTCCCTATCTAAGATGGTGTCCTTGTACTTCCTGTTGGTCGCTTCCTGTTTGTTGGTAATTAAGGGCTGTGATTCTTTCTCTCCTTGCGCTGCAACACTTTCTGTTTGGATGGTGTCTTCACTCCTGCTTCCTAGTATCCTGTGCTGGTTCTTGTCTGTTCCAAAGTTTTTTCCTGTATTTTTGCTCCTGTTTTTACCTATTCATTTTGTTCCTGTTACAGGAACCTATCTTTTTGGAGGTTTTTTCCCCTTTCATGGTTTTTTTCCCTCTGGCTCTACTTCTGAGACACACGGCCTGCTCTTGGCGTACACATTGCCTTCAGCACCGTGGCTACCAGAAAGAGTCGCCCCTACCTGGGCCAAGGCCGAACATTCAGGAACAAGATCCTCGCCACTCGTTCTGTGGACTCCAGGTTAAAGCAGCAACTAAACTGCGAGAGTTCCTCGATGCATTAACTGTGTATTTCACCTTCCGACCTACCCAGTTCTCCCACAACAAGACAAAGGTGGGATATCTTATCAGTGCGCTATCTGGTCCTGCCTTGGCCTGGGTAACCCCAATGGTATCATCCAATGACCCAGTATTGTTGGACAATCCCTCCTTCGTGAATCGGTTTAAACAGATGTTTATTCGTCCAGGATTGGAGGCCTCTGCGGAAGAAGCCTTATGTGACATCCAACAAGGCTCACAAGATGTCCTCCAATATATTACCCGCTTTCGACAGCTAGCGGCTGAGACCACCTGGGTGGAACAAACTCTGGTGACTTTATTCCGTACAGGACTTAAAGAGGAGATTAAAGATGAGTTAGTACACTCCACCCGAGTTGAAGATCTTCGTGGTCTGATGGATCAAGCTCTTTCCATCTAATACCGTATTAATATCTAAGAACGACGTATGGAGAAAAGAAAGAGTAGAGGATCTTCCCAGCCAAACACTTCACGTGTCTTTTTGCATCGTTCCGAGGAACCTCGTCCTCCCGTCAGAGACACAGAAGGTAAACCTATGCAGGTGGATACCACTCGAGGCCAACTTTCCGTTGGCGAGCGGGAAGACAGACGCAAGAAAGGATTGTGCCTGTATTGTGGTGCTGCCCGCCACATACTTTGTACCTGCCCCGTTCGTCCTCTAAGGCCATCGGGAAACACCATTTCCCGTCCTCTGTAAGAAGGGAGGGGACGGGATCATCTGCTATATCTTCCATCAGTTCATTCAAGGACCATGCCACAACTTTGTTTATGTTACCTGTGACGTTACAATTACCGGACGGTCGTGAAGAAAGAACAATGGCTTTACTTGATTGCGGTGCTAGTGGCATATATATGGATAAGACTTGGGCCACAACTCAACAAATACCAACACGACCCAAAGAAGTCCCGGAACAAGTTCACACAGTGGATGGATCCTTAATATCCTCTGGTCCAGTTGATACTACCACCCTGGCACTAAGTTTACAATTTGGGAACCACCAAGAACACATCTCATTTGATCTAATATCATCCCCCAATCATCCTATCATTTTAGGAATTCCGTGGTTCATAAGACATAACCCTTATGTAAATTGGGAAACCTGGACTATTTCCTTGTCCTCACAGTTTTGTCATGAGAACTGCTTTGCTTCAGACACATATTGGTTACCCAAGAGGTTGATGCCTATTGAAATTACTACTGAATGTTCCATCAATACAGTCCAAGGAGTCCCCGATCACTATCTAGAATTTCAAGATGTGTTCCAAAAACCATCCAGACCTGTGTTACCCCCACATCAAGATTACAATTGTGCTATTCCCTTGGAACCTGGGGCGATCGTTCCCTTTGGTAGGATGTATTCACTCATGGAAACCGAAAGGGAAGTTCTCAAGGAGTATCTGCAAGAAAACTTACATAACGGTCTTATTGTACCATCATCCTCTCCGGCTGGGCCTCCCCTCTTTTTTGTACCCAAGAAGACGAAGGATCTTCGTCCCTGCCTGGATTTTCGAGGTCTAAATAAGATAACTATAAAAGACAATTATCCATTGCCCCTCATCAAGGATATACTAGAGGCAGTCAGAGGGGCTCAACGATTTACCAAACTAGATCTTCGTGGAGCCTACCACCTTTTGCGTATTAAAGAAGGAGACGAGTGGAAGACTGCTTTCTGGACCCCATTTGGTCATTTTAAGTACAGAGTTATGCCTTTTGGTCTCACTAATGCCCCCTCAATGTTCCAAAGATTTATGGACTCTGTGTTCTCTGATCTCTTGAACCATATGGTCATCATCTACTTAGACAATATCCTTATTTATTTGAGACACCCTGAACTTCATTCTTCTCACATGAAACAAGTCCTCTAAAGACTCCGGGAACATCAACTGTCCTGCAAACCAGAAAAGTGTGAGTTTGGCAAGAGCGAAGTCAAATATTTGGGATATCACCTTAGTCCCACTGGAATAGCAATGGACCAGGAAAAGATACAAGACATCCTAGACTGGCCATCCCCTTCCTCCATTAAGGAAATGCAATGTTTTCTAGGATTGGCTAATTTTTATCAGCAGTTTATCTTAGACTTTGCAGAACAAACCAGCCACAAAACTCAAACATTAAAAAAGGAGAATTTAAAGAAAGGCTTTGTCTGGACAAGGGTGGCTGAAATAGCTTTTCAGAGTCTAAAAAAGGCCTTCACTCAAGCACCGATATTGAGACACCCAGATACCAACAAACAATTTATTGTTGTTTCTAATGCTTCCAAAAGAGCCATTGGAGCTGCCTTACTCCAACAACAAGAAGACGACGGTCTTGAATATCCTGCTTTCTATTTGTCCCATGTACTCTCTGCATCGGAACAACATTACTCAGTACTAGAAAGGGAGTTATTAGCTCTGAAAACAGCCTGCCTAGAGTTGAAACAGTTTCTTATGGGTTCCAAAGAGCCCTTCGAGGTGAGAACAGACCATGGAAATCTGCAATGTTTACGTAGTTTGGATGCCAGAACAGTCGTCAGGCTCGTTGGGCCTTTTTCTTCAGTCAGTCTGACTTTTATGTCACCTATATTCCTGGATCCCAAAACATTCTGGACGATGCTCTGTCTCGCCGTTATCCAGATTGTACTCCTACCCCATCACAATATCTACTTGAGCCCAGTAAAATCATCGGAATAGCTCAGTCTTTCCTGGATGAGGTACAACTGGAATATTCCAACCTGTCTGATCCAGAATTAAAGAAATGAAACCCCCTAATATGTAAATTGCAGGGGTATTATTATTACAAGAACCTGTTGTTCCTCCCTACTAATGGAGTAAGAGAAAAGGCACTACAAATGTGCCATGATTCTCCGGTTGCTGGTCATAGAGGCATCAAGGCCACACAAGAACTACTCTTGCGGTCTTTCTGGTGGCCTACCTGGAAATTGGATGTCGAAAGATACGTTCAGGCTTGTCCCATATGTGCTCAAGTAAATATACCCCGTACAAGACCTGCAGGATTACTACAACCATTACTTGTGCCACCGGCTCCCTGACACACCATTTCTACTGATTTCATGTGTTCACTACCTCCATCTGCAGGAAACCAGGTTATCATGGTCACCATAGATTCCTTTACTAAGATGGCTCACTTCACTGCCCTGAAAAGATGACCTACTTCCCAAGAACTAAGTCAGATATTTATCCATCATATTTTCCGTCTCCATGGACTTCCACACCGCATTGTATCTGACAGGGGACCTCAGTACGTTTTTTTTAACATTTCTGTAGGACACTGAATATCAATATAGCACTATCATCGGGTTTCCATCCTCAAACCAATGGACAGACTGAGCGTCTCAATCAAGGATTGGAACAGTACATTCGCTGCTTTTGTAATTCTACCCAGAGCAACTGGAACACTTACCTTCCTATCACTGAATTCTCTTACAATAACACTGTCCATAGTGCCGCTAAGGTCACTCCTTTTTTCTGTTCTTATGGCTATCATCCTACCTCTTTTCCTACTACTCCTCAGTCTACCTCTTCTCTTCCTGCTGTTACTTCATTTTCCAGACGACTTTTACAGATCCATAGATTGATTCAATCTAACTTGTTGAACACCAAGAGGTACATGAAGAGAATAGCAGACAAGAAGCGTAGGGATGCTCCAGAATATCACCTTCAGGATAAAGTCTGGTTTTTTTCCAAATTTTTGCCTTTACGCCTTTCTCAGAATAAGTTCCCACCTCGTTACTACGGTCCTTTCCGTATCCTTCAGCTGATTAATCCTGTCACTGTTCGTCTTCACTTGCTTCCTACCTGGAGGGTTCATCCGGTCTTTCATGTTTCCCAGCTCAAACCCTATGTACCTGATCCTTACTCTCAACAGTTTCCTTGTCCTCCTCCTTTGTTAGTGGATGATGTACCTGAATATGAGGTACAAGAGTTTTGTGACTCTCGTATCTTTCACAAATGTCTTCAGTATCTGATTCATTGGAAGGGTTACCCTCTCAGTGAATGCTCTTGGGAAGATGCATCTTCTGTTCACGCACCTCTTCTCATTCATCATTTTCACCGCTTGTTTCTGCACAAACCTGGACCTTCGGTGGGGGGGACCTACTGTTGCGCCTCTGCGCGCGGCACGAGCCAAGCATTCGACTCGGGCCGCGGCACACGGTCTAAAGACGTGCCGCGTCCCCAGCCTGCTCTGCACCTTACGAGGCCCCAAATTGGGCATGGCGCCTCGTTCTTTTTTAGAGCGACGCGCTCCCAGGCAGGTCTGACCTCCCCCACTCACCTGTTCTTCCATTCTTCTTTTTTTTCTTATTGTCTTGTTGTGCCTTCCTTTATGTTTTCTCCCTTTCCCATATTACCCCTCTCTTCCCAGCATTCCTTGTTCCCTACTCTCTATGGCTCCTAGTCCATTCTGTTCTATGGGTTTTTCCCTATCTAAGATGGTATCCTTGTACTTCCTGTTGGTCGCTTCCTGTTTGTTGGTATTTAAGGTCTGCGATTCTTTCTCTCCTTGCGCTGCAACACTTTCTGTTTGGAAGGTGTCTTCGCTCCTGCTTCCTAGTATCCTGTGCTGGTTCTCGTCTGTTCCAGTGTTTTTTCCTGTGTTTTTGCTCCTGTTTTTACCTATTTATTTTGTTCCTGTTGCAGGAACCTATCTTTTTGGAGGTTGTTTCCCCTTTCAGGGTTTTTTTCCCTCTGGCACTACTTCTGAGGGACACGGCCTGCTCTTGGCGTACCCATTGCCTGCAGCACTGTGGCTACCAGAAAGAGTCGCCCCTACCTGGACCAAGGTCGAACATTCAGGAACAAGATCCTCGCCACTCGTTCTGCAGACTCCAGGTTAAAGCAGCATGTAAGTCGTGACAGGACAGGGTCAACGCCATGGGACAGCATCTAAGAACAAGGGACGACATCAGGAAGAGGTGGAACGACCTACGGAGGAAGGTACGTTCCATAGCAGCAAGACATCTTTCTCGCTATGCAGAGGACTGGTGATGGACCCCCACCTCTTCCCCCACAACTCACAGCATGGGAGGAGCAAGTCTTGGCATACTGCATCTTGAGGGCCTGGCCGGAGTTGGAGGAGCACTGGACTCTGGTAAGTCAACTTTCAACAATTATCAGACCCCATACCTGCATGCCATCACACACCCTCACTCTCACTTTCATCAATCCACTCCATTCCAAATACTTCACCATCACATTACACTAATCCCAATGCCCTGCATGCTGTTCCAATGCATGGACACCCCTCACAGCTCTGCATGGACACTCATCACTAAAGCATGCACAGCATAGGGAAACTAACAATCCCACCATACACCAAGATACACAAGCAAAAGCTGACAGGGTAACACCAACCATAGAGGGGATCCAGGGATATATAAATGTCATACACAGGAAGCATAATATATCATTTACATCCCCACAGGTACCCCAGCCAATGTCACTGGAGAGGAGGTGCCATCACTATCCAGTCCCCCAACAGAAGAGGCTCACAGTGATGACAGTAACTCTGGAATTCAGGATATGGATGAACTACCTAGCCCATCAAGGACTACTGGACAGTCGGTCACCCAAGCCCATTCTCAGACCACCACTGAGCCTCCCCATCAGGAAACAACACCACAGCACCCACCCAGCGTACCCAAACCTCTGTCCCCAGGACATGCCAATCAGCAGTGTGCCAACCTGTAACAGGACCCCAGGCCATACCTCGCACATAAGATAATCGGACATGGCGTCAGTGGCAGTGGGAACGCCGTTCAGGGGACAGAGGCAGAGGCCAACAGGGACACTGAGAGGACTGCTGTGCGCCCGGGGGAGGACAGGACCAGGGAACAGACTCTCCAGGAGGCACTCTCCAAGATCCTGGGTGCCTGCCAACATTCCCAGGACACAATGGGCCAGATTCTAGACAATGTGCAGGAGAACAGGTGGCTGCAGGAGGGACAGAATCTGGGGATCAGGGAGGACTTGCAGGCCATCAACAACACCCTGATCTCTATAGCCGGGGTGCTGGCAGACATGGCCAACATTATGAGGGAGGCAGTGTCACACCAGGGGGCCCCTGCAACTAGCCAGTCATCTGAACAGCCCTCCACTTCTGATGCTGCTAGTGGCCAGGAGGCCCCGGCACAGGAACAAGAGGCCACCAGCACCCCTCCCCCTGCAGAAGGGAACCACCCCGCAAATGTTCCTTGCAAACCAGACAGAAGCCAGAGACACTATCCAAGACCACTAACAGGAAATTAGACTCTCCTGAATGTCCCCCTTGTGTCCCAATCAGTCACTTTGTTTCCGCCCTGGCGGTCGGTGTGGTACATTGGCTGTCTATCACCGCTATGGTCATAATTTGGCTGTACTTACCACCAGCCTGTTGGCGGTATTACCGCCAATTTATCACCCACCACCAGGGTCATAATGAGGGTCTATGTCTCTGAACGAGGGAACCTTTACGCGCCTTTTATTTAGGTTTGAATATTTGGGCATTATGCTGGATAGTAGATTGCTGTGGTCCCTCCATATCAATAAGTGGAGGGCAGTCCTCCAACACCATGCTAAAGCTATCTATAAAAAGAATCAAGCTCCCTACTCTAGCGCTCTACTCTCCGCTGTGGAAGTGTATAAACTAAAGGCTCAACCAGCAGCACTATATCGAGCTGAAATCTGGCGGCATACGATCAGTGAGCCATTGACTCTTCAGTGATAACACATTTGTGTGCTGTCTCTTGCTCTTCCCTAAGAGTACTTCACTTGTACTGATGTAGTTGGATGTATCACTCAATAGGGTGGGCTATACTATCAGATTAAGGCCCTCCTATATTGGATGCGGCATTGGACCACAGAGGAACTCTCGCCTTATACAAATGCTATAAATAAATTGCTAGCTCCTGATAAGAATGCTTCCTTTCCATGTTTTAGTCACATTAGACAGCAGTTAATATGACTAAGTGTTGGATGCTTTCTGGACTAATCCAGAAGAGCTAACACCTGCCTCAAAAAAGCATCTAAAAGACAAGTACTGGGATTACATCATAGCCAATCTGTCTTGTAATCATACTTTGGGGAGACTAACAGAAGAGATCCTGGCCTTTAAGGCCTTTCCTTATTATGAATTCTTTTTGGACATGCCTCCATCCCAATTTATCTTAAATTCCGATACAGTACTCTGGAAATCAGATCCTTCACATCACAGTGGATTTCAGGAAGACCAACAGTCCACACTCAGAAGTGTCCTGTGTCTTTTCAACCCCTCAAGGAAAACACTGACCACCTTCTATTTTTTTGCTCAGCTTATGCAAAGCTGTGAGCCAAATGGATTTGCCCACTATGTAGTCAGCTTGGCTATAGAAGTTACTGGAAAGCTTTAAGGATATTAAGAAGAGACTCTACTATTAATATTGTGTTTTCCTTGAGTAAATATTTATTTGCAGTAGGGCTTCTAAAGAAACAGAAAGACCTTAAGCTATAGCCATCCAGAACTTTATAGCATTCTACATTTGAGCTGGCTATTGACTACATAAGTTTTTAAGAGGTGGGCCATAGTTCACCCTTGCCCAGGTTCATCTGGGGCCTCTTAGGGCATAAGTAGTTTGGGTAATTATTACGGTTTTTAGTTGGATAGCACATGCACTTTAAATTGAACCCTATTGTTTTTGAAATAGCACAATCAAATCTTGTATTACAATTTTCTTTTAATATTTTTTAACTATTGCTTTTATTAATCTGCTTTTAGCTTGTATATCATCAATTTTAATGATGCCATTGCACCTAATTTTTATAACCCTAGTTCCAGCTCAAGCATTGGCCTAACCACACTGGAACCATAAGATCAATGTTGTAGTCATTCAATTATTGTAGGAAAGTCCTCCCTTTTTGCCTTTGTCACCCCAAACATTTTGGACAGATACTGGTGCTTACTGACTCTTGGCTGTGCCCTGGGTACTGCTTACCAGTCCCAGGGCCAGTGCTCTGTGTAAAATGGATAAGCACTTTAGGCTAATTATACTTGCCAGAATCAACCTTCCTATAAGTCCCTAGCATATGGTAGGGCATGTAGGTTTAGGGAGCCCAGCATAGGTAGTGGACCCATAGGTGCACTGTTGAGGTACACAGTGTCATTTTAAAGGCAGGACTGCCTTGCTTGCTGCTTTTAAACTAAAGTTGTATGCAAATTCGACTTTGGAATTAAAAGTACTTCCAAAGTCTTAAACTACCATATCTTTTCATGTACGTCACCCCAGAGGTGTGCTCTAAGTGCCCTTAGGGCTGGGTGCTATGTAACTATAAGCAGAGACCTTATACAACTTGTTTTATAAACCCTGGTAAGGTAAAATAGTCAAATTGAGCTTTCCCTCACTATAGTGGCTAAACTGAGAAGACTTTATTTTAATTAATAGAGTCCAAAAAGGAGACAGATATTTCAAGTTTTGTATCAAACTGATTGCTATAATAAATCCCACAACATGCCATTGCTCGATTTAATATAACTAGTTCAGAGAAAGAGGTTTAGAACTCTACCTGAAACTTTCCAGCTTCAGCTCTGTAGTGCCTCTCTCTGATTGGCAGCCTCTGGCAGCCGGGCCAGCCTGCCTTGATGAGGTGTGAAGTGGCCTAGGCTGAGAACAAAGAATGTGCCTGATGGAGGAGATCTGCCTCAACAGATGGAGTAAACAGGATGAGGGGGGCAACGGCCAAAAGGGACTTCAAAGGAGGGAAGAACATTTGGAGCATCCCAGGACCTCCCCCATTTCCTGCAAACCCAGATAACCAAGTGACCTCTTGATTAGATGAGGGCAGGAGAGGAGTGTGTTAAGGATTTTGAGCCCTCCAAAATTCATTTTCTGCCATTTTTGGATTTTTCAGGAATGTTGCTCCCTAGGATTGATTTTTGCAACACTTCCCAGGAAGTGGTCATCCAGTGGGGTAGTGGCCTGCCTGTGATTGGACAGTAGTCCCCTCTGCTTTCCAACTCGGGAGCAATGATAATATGGCAGAGCTGCACCCACATTACAGATCCCTACAAGGAGCAACATCAGAAGAAAGACTACCCTTCTGGAAACCTGACCTGAACCTGGACACTGTACTCTGAAGAACTGCATCAGCTGCACACCTGGGCTTCCCCACAAGAAGGACTTTGCCTGGCTTCAACTGGTTCAGGAAGGGACTCTCCTCTTGCTACAGGTGAAAAATAACCGTTGCATCAAATCCTGAGGAAATTGACCAGCTGACCACTGTCCGGTGGTCAATTTGGAGCCAGGTGCATTCTGGAAGTTAGAGTCCTAGCCCTCCAGGAGCAACTCAGAGCTTCTGGAACCTAGGGGTGAGCTGTGGACTCCTAAAGGACCTTCAACAATCTTCTGGAAGAAGGCCCAGATGTTTGGAGAAGATCCGAACACTTTTGGTAAAAAGCTCCAGAAAGGGACCGACCCGCTGTCGGGAGTCAAGCCAGCTTATGTCGACCGCGACCCGGTTTGACTTGCAGGTACACCCTGCTGAAAAGCTCCGGAGCCCCAGACTTCCTGGATTTTACTGGAGGCTCCAGGAAAGGCAATCTGACAGTGTTAACTCAAAACCTGCTTGCTGTGGAGGGTTGTCTGACATCGGAGAGAAAAAGCTCCAAAAACGTTACAAAGTCCAAATGTAGAAAGTGGCCCGGGTCTTCCCTCGCAGGGTATCAGAGGAGGCCTCCAGAACGTCGGATCAAGATTCAGCTTTGGCCCGGACGAAGATTTCCATCCTGAAAAATCATCTAATTCTGAAGGTAGAATTCTTCACCGAGGACTCTATGCGACGCATGTCGGAAGAGGGTGCCAGGGAGGTTGAATCGGATTGGTGACTTCATCCGGCTGAAGAAAATATTCAAGAAAAAGACTAAGTCCAAAGGTAAACGTTTGACCAAGGCCTCCTGCTTGCTGTAGCCAACCAGGGCACATTTGCGGTCGGCCTTGAACTTTGACTTTGCCCCGGTCAAGGTGCGACCAGAAATTCCAAGTGCCGCTTTTAGTTTCTATGTGCTAAAAAACAATAATTCTTTAAAAAATACATATCTCCGGTTCCCCTTATCTGATTTTATTTGTTTTGGTGTCAAATAAAAAATAAACATATTTCCTTTTTCCAAAAATTGGTTTTGGATTTTTTAATTGTTTTCTGTGTTTTATTTTATTGCTATTTTATGATTCTTGAATGCCTTACACACTTGGGCCTGATTACGAGTTCAGCGGATGGTTTAGGCCGTCCGCCGAACTTCCGACGGGGAGGTTGCCGCCAATATGGCTACCTCACCCCTGGGCCCATTAATAGTTTCCTGCTATGTCAGTGGGCAAAAACCTGAGTTTCCTCACCCTGGCCTAGCAGGAAACACCCCATGGCATTGTCTCTGGTTCATAGTAGAGCTGGCGGCAATGCTGCAGGATGCACCAGCACCCTCGCAAAGTTCACTGTCTGCAGATACTGATTTGCAGTGATCTGTTGAGTACCCTCAACGCTTTCTTTTTCCTCATGTTACCAAACCAGGCCACAAACATCATCTAGGCCAGGGCTATGAAAACGTTCCTGTTGTGAGACCCATTCTTGATTAGTCATTGTGAGCTACTAAAGTCTAAACAACCTGTACACTCATTGCACATAACCCCAAGCACGTGTACATTGGCTTCATGCCTAGATTTCTAAGAGTCAGAAACCATGGTTTGCATCACATAGAGTGACTAAGGGCAGTATGAAAGGGCTGCTATTTGTCAGAGAGAGCATGGACTTGGGGGATGTATGAACAAGTGTGTGAAGGAATGGATCATATTTGTATGGATGATTGAGAGTCTGTGTCATTTGAATTTGCAGCACAGGAAATAATTTTACCCATGTGTGGCACCATGACATGTTTAAACCATATAGTTAATCCTATTCCACAATATGTGCTATAATCCCATTTGACAGGACAGCATCAGACAACTTCATAAATTTAGAGACGTTTCTTGCACTTAACATTTCTCTCATGTTTACATGAGCAATATGTTTTCACTTTTACTGATGGTACACCCTCTACTGGCCACTGGCAGTAAGGGGCCTGCGGTTTGTGTTGTGAAATATGAATTGTGAGTTACATGGACAGCTATTTCTCCTTCTCCTTTCATGTGATTTTTCATTTCCATGTACAGGCATTTCTAGCATTTTCACAGAGCATTCTGTTCCCAACTAAATCATTCAGTTCACTACACTCCAATCACAGCACTTCACAAATATTTCCCAATCAGAATGTACCTGTTCCTCTGGGTTCCTTTTAGCTGGCTGTACAGGGACAGGACCTCCCTGGCAAGGATCTCTAGCTCCTTCGTGCTGAAGGCAGGTGCCCTGTCACCTGGTTTGCCCAGCATCCTGGCTCTCAGAGGTCAGTAACAGCAGTCAAAAACCAAGAAGGTCTTGTTGGCTGCAGTGTTAGGAAGCAAGTGAGCTTGTTTTCAATATGGAGCATATAAGTCCACAGCAGATGCAATCGGGGACAAAGACAGGCTCATTTATTGGCTTTTGTGCATAGCCGTCACACATGTGAGCCTAAGGCAGGGTCCGTCACAGACTGCTCCACCCACTGTGCTGACAACTTCCGCCGATGGCCGTTGGTAATCCAGGGTCCTGATGGCAAGATCAGACAGCTGTCATGTTTTTGTCTGAACCTGTGTATTTTGAAATTGGTAGTGTATTACCAGCACTCAAAATGGAGGCTAGTGTCTATACAAAGGTCAGATATGAACAACACTGTTTTTGGCAAAACATTACACATTAAAAAGTGAACCGTGATTGTATTTGACATTGATTGTACCAAGGGGGAAGTAATACCTCCGTTGGATGGTATTTAAAAAAACAACAAAATAAATGTAAGTACAAATAATACATTTCAAATATATTATGTGCACACAATTATAAAAAGAGGTACAAAAATAAGAAAATTTGTTTTAAAGTAAAAAAAATATGATAAAAATGTTTGTACATGTATGAAACAATGCCATTCCTAATGCTACTTAAGACTTAAGAATTGTGTTGATCATTAAAGTATGATGTGACCATTTAAGCTTTTTTCTTATCCATGCATGGAGACTGTTGAACCCAGACATGAGTGGGGGTTGACGGCCTTAGGTCTTCTGGCCATGTCCAGACCTTACCACCATGGAAGAAAGAGATGTTTTTAAAAGGTTCTGGTTAAATAGGCAAACTATTCTGGATTTGTGTCAGCAGCTGGAACCTGATCACCTGCCTCACAATAGGAATACAACAGCAATAACACCAATAGTGAAACTCACTTCCTTTTGTGGGCACTGGCTCTTTTCAATATGTTGTGGCAGTATCTGGGGCATGTCCCAACCAACTTTTATTGGTTTGCTACAGCACGTCCTTTCTGTAATGCTGAGACACATCAACGGCTACATTCAGCTCCCACGCCAACAGGATTTGGCCACTGTGAAGGGAGAATTTTATGCTTTAAGGGAACTTCCACATGTGGTTGGTGCAATAGATGCCAAGCATGTTGCCTTGGTGCCACCATACGCAAGTGAACAGGTCTGGCACAATAGGAAAAACTTTCCTTCCATCAATGTGCAAGTTGTCTGCTTACCGTATTTATACATTGAGTGTTCCCGTTTTCCTGGGTCAACACATAAGTCCTTTGTACTTCTGAATAGCACTATATCCCTGCCAATGTCACAACTTGGAACAGGGAGGGCCTGACTAGTTTGTAAGTATGACTTGAGGACAGTTTTCTTGAATCCTACTTTAGAAAGCTACAATGGCTTTATATGATATTAATCTATTGATATGTTGCTTCCATGTAGGAAATGTTAACTAATCCTAATAGACCATAGTTGCCAGCACCTCTAAGGAATCCAACAATGTCAGGGAAAGTCTGCTTCAATGAGGCCCATGGAAGAACACAGAGGCTAGTGCAGCAGGCTTTTGGGCTCCTCAATGGCAGGTGTAGGTGCCTGGGCAAGACCGCTGAAGCCTTTCTCTACTCACCCAATAAAGTGTGCCAAATCACAGTTGCTTGCTGCATGCTCCACAACATTGCCCTGCGACTAAACATCCCAATAATCACAAAGGATGGGGGCCCTGAACAGCCACCAGGTGAGGAAGTTGGAATGCCCAATGAAGGTGATAGTGGTGAAGAGGAAGGAGATGACCTATGTCAAAGTGTTATTGATCACGTTTTCACATGAGTGTGGGTTTACCTTTACATATTGTAGCCTCCAATGTCAGAACAACTTGTAACATAGGGACAATGGTAATTTGGTAGGAATTGTTAGTTAAGGAAAGTCCAAGGCAAAGATGTTGGTGGATCAGAGTTTCCCTACATTCACTACTGTGTTTACTGAATTACCTTTGCTTGTGCTAAGTCCCCTTAACTTGTCATTTGAGTCAAATCTAATATGTGAAAATATTCATTATCCTTTGTTATTCTGTTCCATGGCCCTTCACCATCTCATCTTCATGTGAACATTTCAAAGTTGTGGCATTTTCAGTGATATGTTGCTATTTAAAAGTACAAGGTGAAAATGTGTTAATCCTGGGAAAGGCACCCACTTGGGATGGACAGAAACAACTTGCACTGTCATTGAACAGAAGTTCAGGAGATTGTACCAGACTTCTGTGTGCCACTTAACTTGCTTAAACCACATGTGTATGTCAAGCCAAAGCATACTGTTCTTCCTTCACGTTGGCTAAATCTTCGTGTTCAGTTGAGGTAGCTGTTGATGTGTCTCTTCATAGTTGATGGAACATTTTTTTAGCACACCACTGAATGGTGGTTTTGCCATTACACCAGATACTGCCACAGTGTCCTGTAATGGTTATGTGGCCTCAAATTGTGTTACTGCCATGATGTAGACTATTGGTGTTATTGATGTAGGATTCAATGTAGGATTCTTATTGTGAGGGCAGGATGTATGGCTCCAGCTGCATGCATTAATGATAGTTTGCCTATGTAATTTGACCCCATACAATATTCCCTTAGTTCCATGGTGTCAAGGTCATGGAGTGTCCACCTCTACATGGCACAGACTATTGAGGTTATGCATAGTTTGTGAAACTCTCTGATTTTATCTAAGGTTTAGGGGCATAGTTAAGAGGACCTAGTGTCACTTTAGCGCAGACATAATGCCATTTTCTTGACATTAAGCGGGTGCTAAAGCCTCATTTTCCCCCAGCCATATTCACAAAGTGGTGCAATGCTTGCATTGTGGCATTTTGTAAACCCTTTTTGCCACATTATGCCTGCACCAGGCATAATGTACTCAAGGGGCGGGGGTTCCGACTTCAGAGGGGCCAAAATAATGGTGCAAGAAAAATCGAAGAGATTTCATTGTACCATTTTATTCAGCACTCTTACCGACTGCTCAGAGCAGGTGTTAAAAGGGGGCATATCAGTATCTATAATGGGCCCCTATGTATTCTGCAGGAGTAGCGCCACAATTTTGGCACTACTCCTGCAGAGTACATTAATAGCGTCAGGAATTCTGCCCCCTACCCTGCGCCATGGTGGTGGTAGGTGGGAGCTAAGCAGCGCAAGGAAAGTGACACTGCACTAGGTGCAGCACCACTTTTCTTGAATCTGCTCCTTAGTACCTAAATATGTATTTTACCAATACATTGGGATTTTGATTTGTTTTGCTTGAATGAAATGGGTAACGCATTACCTCTTTGTTAATTCTAACTTTCCTTTGCAAATAATTGTTCAAAAGATTTGTCAAAATGATGGTGAAATGCAGACATCAAAAATGAAATGCCACAACAATGTTTCCAACTGGAAGCAGTGTTGATGTTGTATCAACAACAGTCAGGACTGGGGGGCACAAGATTGTTGGATTTTCCTTTGGACACAGGAAGTGAAGGTATCCATTGGCTGAGGTGTTGCTGCAGCTTGGGTGTGAGGTGCAGGTGTGGGCCAAATGCGACTCACTGGAGCTGTTTAGACAGACCAGATAGACCAGGCTGCTCCTGATCCTCCTGTCTTGCAGGAGTGGAGTCCTCACTGAAGGCTTGATCCTGGTGTGGAGGTGTCTTAAATGACAGAGGGTGGTGCACTGGCCCCGGGCATTGGACCTAAGAAGGTAGCATACAATATGAAATCATGACATTGGGAACTCGGGGGAGCAAGATGGCAGCAATGTGCGTACAGCTGGTCTCACCCCTCCTGTATCCTTAGCACAGAGGCCCTATTGTTCTTCTGGATGTTCTTGTGAGGGTTGAGATCTGAGAGCAGTGGCGTCAGGATATTGGTTTCAGATTTCAAGGGACCTGCTCATAGCGTACGGTGTCTGGAGACACCTTGCCTCCCGAACAGCTTGCTGGATGGTTGTGGCCACGACAAAGTCACATCAAAAGGAACAAAGGACTGAGATGCTTCTGCCAAAAACAACCAGGAGCTCAAAGAGAACAACACGATCTGAGTCATCTCTGGGGAGAAGAGGGCACCAGACAAGGATGTCCGTGCTCGCCATTATTGTTTGTATTATATATTGATGCTTTCTTACAAAAACTAGAAGGGATCACACATATTAATCCTGTTATTCCTAATCATGGTGAGTATAGGTCACTGGCATAGGCAGACAATATTATGATCCTCACCATGGATCTAGCCACTGCACTCCCCGAGATCGAGGCTTTAGCTAGGCAGTTTGGGCTACTCTCTGGTTATAAGCTTATCAAAGCTAAGACATAGATATTGTGCACAGAGTTAGTAGGATTTGAAGACACACAGTTGGTCTTAGAGGCAACGTACCTTGGTGTAAAGCTTACAACAGCTCTAGATAAGATTGTGGAGATGAATATGGCACTAATACTGGGTAATGTCAAGCATGACCTGGAAAGTATGGGTCATTTACATTTGTCCTAATTTAGAAGGAATATGTATCCTAATGTTTTGAAAATGACTATCTTACCAAAGGTGCTATACATTTTTAGGACAATCCGTCTATAAATTAAAAAATTTTGGCTGTCTTGTTTAGAGAACACCTGTTTCAGATTTCTATTGGGATAACACAGACTGAGCAAGCAGCCAAGTGGATTATTCCCTTAAGGCTTCAGGGGTGGGGCAGTGGTCATTTCTTAGCTTCACTTTCTATTATTGGGCATGCAATATATTGGCATCTTTCTTTCTCACAACAATATCGGGACTAGCTCTGCTGAAACCCCAACTATTTATGAATTGACTCTGGGGAATCAAGTTAAAGGAGGCCTCCTGGGCATCAATCTAGAACCCAGCTGCAATTAAAAAAATCTAGGTTTAAGACTTTAAAAGCTACATGTAGAGTTTGGATCCAGGTCGGTTATTTGGCATTCCCAATTTGAATCCATGATGGCCAGCGGTTTCTCAGAATCATGTGACTGCTAAATAGGCTTGGAGTGGTGTGACATCCCTGGAGGAGTTATATATCAATGGGCAACTCTGCTCCCTTGCCAAATTACAGAAACACTTTGCTTTACACAGGGGAAATAAAAAAACAATCAGCTTCAGAACTTTCTTTATAAACACATGAAGGACCCAAAGGCAGTAAGTAGGATCCCTCTGGTGGAAGCAGTAACACGAAAAGCCAGGATTGGGATAATCTATGATCTATTGATTCAGGAGCTCCCAGATGACCTTGAACTATAAAACTTTACATGGTAGATTAGGTTAGGGGTGGAGGGGCCTTATATTCTGGGGTCCTTAGAAGTAGGTATTAGGGGAATAGGGTTTATGACAATCTTTAATCTCTATTATATCCTGGCAAAGGTAGCAAAATGGGGTGCCAGCTCTGAAACACTGTGTTATACATATATAGTCTCTGCTGAATCCTGCCACCAAGATTGCAATGGTGGCTTATTCTTCAGCATTGGAGTTTGCCGCGTTGGCCATGGGATGCTCAGCCACAATACTTTTAAACACATTGGGCAGAACACCATTGACTTGTCAGTCTTTTTGGGTCCACCACCGACGTGGCTTGGTGATAAGACTGTCAAGATCTAAATTAGACCCTTTGATTCAGGAACATATAATTTGGTTTAGAGATTATTTAAATACATGGTATTTATTTGTTTGAGTTTAATTTACTTTTTTTTAAATGCCTGGCAAGTCACTGAACTCTATATTTTGTTGGACTTATAAATCTGAGTTTCATGAAAAGGTGGCAGGAGGGGGAAATTGTTTATGCACTATTGTGACACCTGAGGCCATATTTATGGCCTGATTGCATTGCTCCTGCATCAGACAACCTTGACCTGTTCCACACTAAAGAATTTCAACTGTATCCAATCACTATGATGGTGTGTCTCAAAGTGGTCAGCTACTGGGTAGTGTTTTTCTCTGTTGGATATGGCCCTGGTGTGCTCTAAAATCCACTTATACACAGGAAGCATGATGCTGCCCACATATCTGAGACCACAGGGGCATTGCAATATGTAAACAACTAAAGATGTGTTGAAGTATTAAGCTGTGTTCTATCTCTCCATTTGGTGTTGTAAGGGATGACAAAGTAGTTATATCTGGTGGAGTATTCACAAGCTGTGCCATTACCACTGATAAAAAAAAACTGTGAGCTGGTGACCCAATCTGCTGTAGTCACTCGCCATGGCACCTACATCTGTTTAAACCAACTTATTTCTAAGAGAGAATTTTTACAACATGTGATACTGGGTGTCCTACTGATAGCCCCCTCAATAACTGGGCCACATTTAAGAAGATCCAAGTTCTTGTTTAAGATGCCCTGTATACTCCCTGACTTGTTAAAAGTGGTGATTATTCCAATGGGTTCTCATCAATATTTCCATTGTTTTTTTTTCAAATGGGCCCAAAAAGGATTGCAAAACCATTACAAGAAGATGTGCTGAATTGTTTGAAAGTCTTGTCTAGAACTCATTTGGAGTAACGTGTGAAGTGTTGTATGATATTTTCCTCTTCCTTCAATAAACTATCATTGCTTCTACAAATTGTTTTAGCATTCACTAGTTCCCAATATGGAATGCTCGATTTGAGCTGGCTAGGGTGTGGCTAAGCACATGGTACACGCTTATGCCTGCTGTCTCTTTTCTATGTAATTTAGAGGCGACACTAGTCTGTATTATGTCCACCTCTACACCCAGAAAAAAAATTTGTTCTCTGCTCAGGTTGGCTGAAAACCCTAAGTTCAAGTTGTTTTCATTTAAATGGTTCACAAAAATCCCTGCATCCTGTTTGCTGCCCTGCCATTTCAAAAACAAATCATCTATGTACCTAACTCAAAGTACAATTTTGAATTTTGGTGCAGTGGACACCTACACCTCCCACCAGCCCATCAGAATATTTGTGTAGCTGGAGGCAAAGCAGGTGCACATCGCTGTTCCTTGTAATTGTCTGTGCACAGTGTTGTTGGAGGAAAACGTTTTATTGGTCAGGCAAAACTAAACTTGTACCTCCAGGTAACTATACCTTGGCCCTCTCAATGCACTGCTAATTACCCCACATATTGCATCTGTAATTGCATCTTCTATGACATCATTTATAATATAATTGCAACATTTGTAGTAAAATTAATTCTCTGAAAACTTGCATGGCAACAGCGCGAGTCATAGTCATCCTAGCTCAGATTGCATTAAGGTTAGTGGCAAGAGCCTTTTTGTGTATAAAAATCACATCCACTATGATATCTGAAGCTATCATTGCATTTCTGTCTTTCCTTAGGTAACCAACCATTGTCTAGTGCTATAATGTATGACTGGCTGCTGTATCTCTTCACATCCCCTTTTCCCCAGTGGCCACCCTTATTTAAGTCCAGCATTGGCTAGGAGGCCCAGATTGATACAGAGTGAAATATTTTATGGACATCCATGATAAGGGTTTGATGTAACTTGCATAATTTCGGGTCGCATAATTCTGTAAAATTCCTGAAAAATATGTGAAATTATGCATTACTACGCAAAACGCACCTTGCACTGAAAAAAATATCCATATGGTCTGGCTAAAAATTAAACTCTAAAGTGTGATTTCAAGTTCATTTTGGTTGATCACATTCAAAACACTGCTGCTCGGGTTCAGATTTGCAGTTTTGTGTTTAAAATGTACTTGAATGGTCTGGAAAAATCTTCCTGAAATTTCTGTTGACCATCCACATTTAAGGGCTTGCCACTCCCATTCAAAACACTGTAGTTCAAATTCAAATTTGTTGTTTCGTAGTAATAAATTACCCCATCCGCTCAAGTAAAAAATCTACCTGGAATACAGCTTGTATTAAAAAATGACCTAAACAGTACATCTTGCATTAAAATTTCTCTCCAAAATTATGTGATGTGGAATAATGGCGTAATCTCAGTAAATTTGCAAAGATTTCTTTATGCAAAGTTAGCAAAATTATGCCAGTCATTCAGGGGTAATTAAAATCTTGCCCAGGCCTATTTATGATCACCCTGCAGGGAAACTCAGTTATTTATTTCAATATTCGACAATATCTGAACAAAAGCATCAAAAGTGAACAATGGTACAACACTGCTCACAAACGCTTCTGCCATAAAATAGAGAACATTTTTGGGACTGGTGGTGTACGGTAAAATAGCCCTGGCTCGTGCAAAATCATAACATGTCCTATGTTACATAATATAGCTACAAGAGAGGGGCAACCCCTCCCCCATTATCAAACCACATTTGGATTGGATGTAGATACTGGGGAGACAAATCTATCACTCCATCTACCACAAGATACATTTAGAGCTGTAGAAGGCACGCTGTACAGACACAAGTATATATTCTCTTTAAGGTCACTTGAAATAAATAATTTATAACAAAGAACAAGACAACATGTTAGTTAATAAATGACACACAATATACCTTGAGTTAAGTTTTTTTTAGGAACTGAATTATTTCACCATGGGAACGAAACTTGACAATTTGTACCAAGAGCCATGCAAAATAAGGTAAATGTAAACACATACTGCTAATGCTTCCATCTCCTTTTCCCAGCAATGCCCTTTTCTGCACTTTTAACATTAGGAAATGCTGATACATCACTTCCTGCTGCTTGTCTGCCAGTGAGATGCACACTCATGGCTTCTGATGCAGAGATGATACCGAGGCTTGAAACTTCTTCACTTTTGCCACTACCTAAATCACCAGTAGCTGCTACTTGGGAGGTTTACATATTCTCTAAAGCACTAGTCACCTGCACAAGGCCATGTGCAACATCCCCGCTATGATGCCTTATCCCTACCTGCATGTTTACTGTGAGCCTTGGGAAAGTGACAGTAACTACTGCCAGATGGTTTACAATTTTGATGAAGCCATCTATCCATGAAATATGTTGAAGATGTCTGCACCTATCTCTGATATTTTCCTGTTGGCCTGTTGTAAAACTGTACATAATGCAGTTACTGCCTCCAATATCCTCCGATATCCGATCAAATTTTTTCTTGGTACTTTTTGTTTTGTAGGCCCTGCAGTGCCAAAATAGAACTTTCTAAACCTCCGGATTAATCAAATGTTTCTCCACCATCAGTAGGTGTAACACAAGCAGAACTGAGACGGTTCTGAGTATTTTTCTGTCCCTTAAAGCAGTTTGTGGTGTTCCCTGGTTCCCCCTGATGAAGCATGTGGCGGATACAAGAAGTAGATTGAGCCCAGCCAGCGCTTACCTTTCGATTTCGGGGAAATTTTAAAGAAAATGTTGTGAGAAGGTAAGGTTCAGAGTGGCATTGTTACTGGCAGTACTCGAGGAGGGACTTTTGCTGTCGGGGGCCACTGGACAAAGTCACAGTGAAAATTTCTATGTTCAGACTTAGGGCCTGATTTATATCTTTGGGGACAAGTTACTGTAAAAAAAGTGACGGATCTCCTGTTCACCAAAATATAAATCCCATTATATCCTATGGGATTCATATTTTGGCAGATGGAAATTTGTCAATATTGTGACCGAGTAACTCATCTGCCAGGTTCTCAATCAGGCCCTCAGTCTCTTTACTAGAAATCAAACCTCTCCAGCTGGGCTAGAGAGGAGGCTGTAGCCAACGAGAGTTTTAGGAAGCCAAATACCGCTTTTGCAAAGGATTGCTGAACAGAATTAGCTGCTAAGGAGAAGAACATAGTGGGAGCTACTCCAATATCAGGCTGACTGGCGATGCACCTTGGGCAGATTGATGAGCAGGCTAGTCCTGGTCTTCCACGGTTCTCAGAGCAGCTTTTAGTCAAAAGAGTTCTAAGTCAAAAGTCTTGTCTTTGGACTATCTGGGTACGTTTAGTACCAAATCTAAGGACCCAGAACTGGAGGGGGCTCCAATTTGTTCCCTAGATGTTGTTCACCCCCTAAATATTCAGGAAAATCCTGACAGTAACACTGACTCAATGAGGCCCTGAAGTTGGTGGTCTCTGAGTTAGGGGTTTCCATCTGTTCCATTTGTCTCTGATAGCTGGTTAGCCATCTTCTCTTTTGTGCAGGATCATATCTCATGCTATCTTTTGAGTAACTCTTCAATGGTACTCTAAGTCCCACCTTGAGAGTTAATGTTCACTTGTTACCCCTTTCAATATCTATTTTTGTGAGAGTCAGGAACTGTGAATGAACGCCTTCAAAACACACATCATTGTGAGCAGCACACTCTTCAATGAGCACCTCCAGCTCCCTCTCACTGAATTTCAGCTTTCTATTCCTTACCTCACCATCCTTCCCAGTCTCCTGTCGTGGCATGATGGCAAATAATGGGAATTTCAACCAAAAACTGTTTGGTTTATACACAGTGCCTGCCTTACTCAGTGTTCCACAGGAATCTACAGAGCATGTGTTAAATCACTTCCTTATTATGATGTCATCAAATAGTCCCAGGATATGACTTTCACAATTTGTGAATGCATTTTCAATTTACCAATTTACCATTTCAGTATTTTCGTACTGGTAAATTGTGAATAAGAATCATACTGAATCACAAATTTGGAAAGTTCTAGTATTATACATAAAGAATACAGATTCCCAAATTGTGATCCAGAATCCATCACAATTTGCAATTGGGTTTTCTTGAGCTTTATACATCGGGCCTTTGGAGTTCCGTTTCAATACTCAATAATGTGTTACATATGCTCCTATTATACCAAGAATGTGTGACATAAAAGAATCTTGCTGTAGTAAATATCTTTGAAAGCTTGTTTCCAATTGCCTATCTTTCTGAAGTTCCATCTAGTGAACTAAACCTACTGAGTAATTGCACCTCATAACATATACCTTCCACTTGACCTAAGGGTCTTATATGGTTCAAGACTGATCAGCTTAATAGCATTTTTGAAAAAAAGTGGCAGAAGGCTTTCTTTTGAAATTCCTCCACATACTTTATAAGGATTTAATCCATGACTGTAGCTGAGTTGAACTATGCAAGAATTGCAGCTCTAGCATCACCTTCAGGAAAGCACCACTTTGAACCTTATTCATGAGTTTTCATTTTAGTGGTGCTCTTAACTGTATCTAAGTGGTCGCTTGACCCTTAGGAATCGACATATAATAGATGTGGTTATCTTTCTTTATTGAATTTGAGGAGTAATTCAGCCAATCAGTCTGTAAAGTTCATATTTTACCATTTAAGCAAGTTATACATAGATACCCAAGAACATTTGTTAGATGATTTCTAAGCTCTTGGAGTAGAAGCAGTAGCTCCATTGCTTTTTAAATGGCCCTGTGGCACTGTAACCAGAGATGTACAATTAGGAATCTTTACCAGCCCTAATGGAGTTGGTGAATGCTGATGACTACTTGATCTGCAAATTCCTCAGTTTGTGTGAGAAAACAGGGCTGATTTCAGAGGCCCCCTAAGCTTTTGCCCCCATTTTCCACTTTTTGCTGGTGTTTTCCTGACTCTGCTAGTGCCCTGGGTACTGCTAACCAGTCCCAGGGCCTGTGCTCTGTGTAAAATCAGAATGCAAATTAGGCTAATTATAATTGGCTAAGTCAACCTACCTATAAGTCCCTAGTATATGGTAGGGCATGTAGGTTTAGGGACCCCAGCATAGGTAGTGCACCCATAAAGTTATATGCAAATTCAACTTTGGAATTAAAAGTAGTTCCAAAGTCTTAAACTACCTTATTTTTATATATAAGTCACCCCTAAGGTGTGCCCTATGTGCCCCTAGGGCTGGGTGCCATGTAACTATAAGCAAGAACCTTATAAATGTATTTTTATAAGCCCCGGTGAGGTAAAAACAGCCACATTTGTTTTTCCCTCATTGTAGTGAATTGCCTTCATAGACTAGAATGGGGAGACTTTATTTTAATTTTTAAAGTCCCCTTAAGTAATGGATACCAAGAGTTTGGTATCAAATTAATTGTTATAATAAATCCCACAACTTCCAGTTGTGGGATTTAATATAACTTGTTCAGGTAAAGAGTTTTAAACTTTACCTGAAAAGTTGCCAATTTCAGCCCTGCATTGTTTTTGCTGCTGTGCCTTGATTGCCCAGCCTCTGGCAGCCTGGCCAGGCTGCCTTGATGAGGTGTGAAGCGGCCTGGCTTCACACAAAGAGATGTGCCTGTGGGAGGGAATTTCCCCTCCGCAGATGGTGAGGCAGGAAGGGGGAGGGCTGCCAAACTGGTCTTTAAAGGCAGAGAAGGACATTTGGAGCACCCCAGCAACACCCCCACATCCTGCAACCCCAGACAACTAGGTGCCCCCTCAATTAGATTAGGAGAGGGCAGGAGAGGGGTGTGTTTGTGATTTTTAGCCTCACCAGTGGGTGGGCTCAGCAAGATGTAACCTCCAAAAATCAGATTCAGCCATGATGGATTTTTGAAGAATTTTGCCTGCTGGGATTGATTTTTGCCACACTTCTCAGGAAGTGGTCATCACACGGGGAAGGACCCTGCACCTGATTGGAGAATCAGGACCCCCCTGTTTTTCACCCAGGAGCAAGGATACAACTGGCAGACCTGCACCCACACCTCAGTTCCCTACCACATCCCTACCAGGAAGAACTACAGAAGAAGAAGGACTGCCCTGCTGGACCCTTGGCCTGCACCTGGAACCTGCACTCAGGAGGACTGCACTAGCTGCACACCTGGGCTTCACTACAATAAGGACTTTGCCTGGCTTCAACTGGTTCAAGGAGGGACTCCCTGTTTGCTACAGGTACAAAATTGCTAACCAGAGTCCCCTGCACCAATTCCTGAAGAAATCGACCAGCTGACCACTGGCCAAAAAGGAGTTTGCGCCAGGTGCATTCTGGGAGTTGTAGTCCGCACCCTCAGGGATCATCTCAGAGCTTCTGGACCCTTGGGGTGAGCAGTGGACCCCAAAAGAACCTTAAAAGAACATCTGGGAGAAGCCCCAGATGTTTGGAGAACTTTTGAAAAAAAGCTCCATAGAGGGACCGACCCGCCGCGGCAACTCTAGCCGGCTTGCCTCAACCGCGACCCTGCCTGATTTGCAGGTTCATCCCGGTAAAGAAAATCTCCAAAAAAGAGACTAAGTCCGAAGGTAAAAAGTTGACCGGGACCTCCCAGCCAGCGTATCCGAGGAGGGCTCCAAGGACGTCGGATCAAGATCCAGGTTTAGCCAGGTCGAAGGATTTTCACCTCGAAAAAATGACTAAGTCCGAAGGTAAAAATCTCCACAGAGGATTCCCGCAACGCATATCCGGAGAAGGGCTCCATGAGGTCAGATTGGACTGGCAGGTTCATCCCGCTGAAGAAAATCTTCAGAAAAACAACTAAGTGTGAAGGTAAACTTTTGACCGAGGCCTCCCCTGGCCTGTAGCCGAGCCAGGCTCCATCGCGGTAGGCCTTAAAATTTGACTTTGCCCCGGTCGATGTGACACCAGGTGACCCGATTGGTGCTTTTTGTTTCTAGGCGCTAAAAAAACAATAATTCTTTAAAAATTCATATCTCCGGTTTCCCTTCTCTGATTATATTAGTTTTTGTGTCATTTCAAACATAAAAATATAATCCAGTTTTATAAATTGGTTTTGGATTTTTAAACTGTTTCCTGTGTTTTATTTAATTACTGTTTTGTGATATTTGAATGCTTTACACTCTGTCTCCTAAGTTAAGCCTTGTCGCTCGTTGCCAAGCTACCAAGGGTTGAGCTGGGTTTAAGTTACTGACACCTAACTGGGCCTAAGTGGAGATTAGTGGCCTATTGCTAAGTGTAGGTACTTACCTACCCTTACCAATAACCCATTTTCCAAAAGTTTGGCTTACAAACCTTCTCATAATCATATTGGGTTCAAATTTGCATTAAAGCAAAATCTACTGGAATGTTAGCCTTAGTCAAGTAATAACCACAATCCTTGGCAGTGGGAGCCACAAAAAGTCACTAAATTACTCTGTGCTTAACTTAACTTGGCACAGAAAGCAGTCAGGTGTAACTTAGGCGATGGGTAAAGTATTTATGCGGCACATAAACAATAATAAAATGAAAACACAACACAAGAAATATCCTATACTAATTTGGAAAAATAGAGTACATTTTAGTCAAGTATTTGACACCAAAACGACAAAAATCTGATCTGTAGACCTGGATTTATGAATTGTTTAAGTTTGATTGAAAACTAGCACCAAATAGATCAATGCGCAACCGCGGACATCTAATTGCATGAGACTGGACAAAAAATATGGCCAGCCCCGATAAAGCATGGGGAGGCTACAAGTAGTGGATGGAGCCCACTCAGCGCTTACCTTTGTACTTAGGGCAAATTTGAAAGCAAATATTCTGAGAAGGTGAAGTTCAGTGCAGCATCGCTACTGGCTGTACTCGAGGAGGGAGTTTTATTGTCGGGTGCCGCTGGACAAAGTCACAGTGAATATTTCTATGTTCAGACTTAGGGCCCGATTTATATCTTTGGGGACAAGTTACTATCACAAAAGTGACGGATCTCCTGCTCACCACAATATAAATCCCATTATATCCTGTGGAATTTATATTTTGGCAGATGGAAATTTGTCACCATTATGACCAAGTAACTCGCCTGCCAGGTTCTCAATCAGGCCCTCAGTCTCTTTACTAGAAATCAAACCTCTCCAACTGGGCTAGAGAGGAGGCTGTAGCCAACGAGAGTTTTAGGAAGTCAAATACCGCTTTGGCAAGGGATTGCTGAACAGATTTTGCTGCTAAGGAGAAGAACATAGTGGGAGCTACTCCAATATCAGGCTGACTGGCGATGCACCTTGGGCAGATTGATGAACAGGCTAATCCTGGTCTTCCACGGTTCTCAGAGCAGCTTTTAGTCAAAAGTGTTCTAAGTCCCAAGTCTTGTCTTTTGACTATCTGGGTACCTTTAGACCCATATCTAAGGTTCCAGAACTGGAGGAGGCACAACTTTGGGGGTTAGGTCTCACTCAGACTGAGTCCAGGTGCAGGTTCACATCCTGGAGCCTGTTAGGTCCCTTTGCTACTGATCAGGAGGCCAACACGAGCCCTTAGAGTCATTCTGGTAGTCCTAGCCTCAGAATAAGAAGCAGGCTCAGACACCAGGTCAGGACTCTGTGTGTTCAAGACTGGCTCCAGACTGCAAATCAGTGCTTCCAGGTGCAGCATGACAGTCTTGTGGGGTACACAGCAGGCAGTCCTCTGAGAGTCCTTCCACAGGTCCAGAAAATGAAATGAAGACTGGGTCTGAGAGCCCTGTTTTTTTATCTGGTGCCTTCTGTGAAGTAGGAACAATTTCCCGAGGTTTCCCTTTGAAGTGCGTTGAATTTCCTGACTCTCCTGCCCTGGCTTAAAGCTGGCAGCAGAGACATTGCAGTGATGACAAACCCTTTGTGTGAATGTTGAGCACTGACCATACACGTGCAAGTGGGACTGTGCCCAACTCTGCCTCCTCCATCCGGCCAACAGATGGTCCATTCAGGCACACCTAATTCCTCAATTATGTCACTATCGGGGAGAAATTCCCAAAGTCATGTGACCTTGGACAGGCTGCAGCAATGTCTCAACAGGTATTAATAAAAAAACAATTCAAAACCTAATAAGAACACCAAGGGGAAGCATCCAGAAAGTTACTGCATGCATATTGTTAGTCAAATGAGCAGAAAACAAATAGCTGGAATAAAGGAGAATATGATGTAGTACATTAAGTCCATTTTCGCTATATAAACTACTGCCTCCTTTAACCCCCAGGGCCCAGCTCGTCCTGCACCCGGCCCATGGGGGGAGCACTAGCGCTCCCCCCGTGGGCCTTCCTCCCACACCCCAAAGTCGGAAATGGAAGGGGAATTTTTTCCACCTCCATACTGACTCCCCCACCATGACATCTGATGACGTCAGCGCGCAAATTGCGCACTGACCTCATCAGAGGTCACCTTCGATCACAATCCCGGAAAAGAAATGCAAAAGCATTTCTCTTCCGACTGGGAGGTGGGGCGGGAGAGGCATGAAAGGAAAGGAAATACCTTACCTTTCCTTTCATGTCTCTCTCAGCA
This sequence comes from Pleurodeles waltl, assembly GCF_031143425.1. Classification (NCBI taxonomy): domain Eukaryota; kingdom Metazoa; phylum Chordata; class Amphibia; order Caudata; family Salamandridae; genus Pleurodeles; species Pleurodeles waltl. Next base: position 88,414,772 of record NC_090442.1, on the reverse strand, counting down.
TTTCGATTGGGCAGCAGAAATGCCCACTAGATACCAGGGACTTTTTTTTATATATATTTCAATAAGGGGAGCGGCACCTTGGGCTCCCTAGGGGGGCAATTATTTGTAAGGCCTTTTTTGCACCCCCTGGGGGCAGATCGGCCTATTGGTGGGCAGAAACCTCTAGACGCCAGGGATTATGTATTATTTACTATTTTTTTTGCAGGAGGGGAGCGACTTTTATTAGGCCAATCTGCCTCCAATGGGGGCAGAAACCATTATTTATATTTATGTATAAGGGGAGCTCCCTAGGGGGCCATATTATTTTTAGGACATTTCTGCCCCCACGGGGACAGAAAACCCCAAAACACCAGGGATATTTTATTTGTGTTTATTTTTATTTTCTTATATGTGGAGAGCGGCCCCTTGGATGAGGGCTGCTCCCCATGGGGGGCAAAATATTCTTAGGCTATTTTTGCTCCCCCGGCAGCAGATCAACCTAATATAATTAGGACGATGTGCCCCCGGGGGGGCAGAAACCCCCTACACACCAAGGATTTCTTTTTTTGTACTTGCACATAAGGGGAGCGGCCCCTTTGGCCAAGGGCTGCTCCCCGGGGGGAGGGGGCAAAATATTTGTAGGCCATTTCTGAGATCGGCCTAATATAATTAGGCCAATCTGCCCCTGGGAGGGGCAGAAACCCCATAAGCACGAGGGATATATATTTTTTTTACTTTTATTTTTATATTCTTTGAGCGACCCCTTAGGCGAGGGTCGCTCCTTGGGGGGCAAAATTATTTTTAGGCCATGTCAGCCCCCCTGGGGGGGCAGAAACCTCTAAATACAGGGATACATATATATTTTTTATTTACTTTAGGTTTTTATGTATGGGGAGCGACCCCTTAGGCAAGGGTCGCTCCCCTGGGGGGCAAATTGTATTTAGGCCATTTCAGATCGTCTTATTTTTGTTAGCCAATCTGCCCTCAAGGGGGGCAGAAACCACTAGACACCAGGGATTTTTATTTTTTTGCGTCAATTTCATGCAAGGGGAGCGACTCCTTAGGAAAGGGTCGTTCCTCTGGGGGGCAAATTTATTTTAGGCCATTTCTGCCCCCTTAGGGGCACATCAGCCTATTTTTATGAGGCCAATCGGCCCCCAAGGGGGGTAGAAACCACTAGGCATCAGGGTTTTTTTTTTGCATCAATTTCACGCAAGGGGAGCAACCCCTAAGGCAAGGGTAACTCCCCTGGGGGGCAAATTTCTTTTAGGCCATTTCTGCTCCCCTTGTGGGCAGATTGGCCTATTTCTATTAGGCCTATCTGCCCCGGGGGGGGGGGCAGAAACTACTTAGGCACCGGGGATTGGTGTGTATGTATTTGTATTTGTTTGTTTGGGGGGGCAGCCCCTTGGGCAATGGTTGCTCCCCAAGGGGGCACATTACTGTTGGGCATATTGGGGGAGATCCACCTATTTTTGGAATGCCCATCTGCCGCTCAGGGGGGCAAAAAGCCAGGGAAGATTTTTTTTCAAAATAAGACGGTGGGGGTATGGCCATACCCCCACTCTAAATAAATGGGGCCAATGTTGTTCTGCCCACCAGTGCGCAGATGGGGCAATTACCTCCAATCCACACCCCTGCGGGGCAGAAAGTCTCCTATGTGCCAGGGAATGGAAAAAAAATAGTTGGGTGGTGGCTACCAACCAGTGTGTGCCTGGTTATGCCCCCACCCCAACTGAAGGGGGTAACAGTCTTTCAGCTTTCCCCCACACACTAAAACATCTTATCCCACAGCAAGCAAGAGGACATTTGATTATTTGGGCTTTTGGTTTTACATTTGGGCCATGGGAGCTTGGCTAACTCTCAAAATCGTCCCACTTGGAATGGTGAGGGCTGCACTATTTGGACTTTGGGACGCTTCAATGTAGAAAAATCCACAAGACCTAGACATATCTAAAAACTAAACATCTGGGTGATTCCAGGGTGGTGTGCTTCACATGCACCCCGCTCCATTTTCTCACCCACAACGCCCTGCAAACCATCAACTTAGCTGGAAATCACACATTTTTCCCACATTTTTGTGATGGAACCGATTAAAATTCTGCTGCACTTTTCAGCCTAATTTTTTTTTTTTTCAAACTGCTCTTTTGGACCCGTTTTGGTTCCCCTTCAATTTTGATATGTTTTTGGCTCTGTCACAGGCACTTGGCCCACCTACACACGTGAGGTAATATTTTTACCGGGAGACTGAGGGGAACATTGGGTGGAAGAAAATTTGGCAAGGTGCGGTGAGCCCACACAGAAATGTGGGAAAAATTGGATTTGTTTAGCTAAATTTGAGGTTTGCTGAGGATTCTGGGTAATAAACATTGGGGGATTCACACAAGTCACACCTCTCTTGACTCCCTTGGGTGACTAGTTTTCAGAAATATCTGGGTTTGGTAGGTTTCCCTAGATGGCTGCTGAGCCCAGGACCAAAAACGCAGATGCTCCCCCCTCGCAAAAACAGGTAGTTTTGAATTTGATCATTTTGATGTGTCCAGATTGTGTTTTGGGGCATTTCCTTTCGCGGGCACTAGGCCTACACACACAAGTGAGGTACCATTCTTATCGGGAGACTTGTGGGAATGCTGGGTGGAAGGAAATTTGTGGCTCCTTTCAGATTCTAGAACTTTCTTTCACCGAAATGTGAGGAAAAAGTGTTTTTTGGGCCAAATATTGACGTTTGCAAAGGATTCTAGGTAAGAGAACCTGGTGAGAGCCCCACAAGTAACCCCATCTTGGATTCCCCTATGAGTCTAGTTTTAAAAAATGCAGCGGTTTGGTAAGTTTCCATAGGTGCCGGCTGAGCTACAGGCCAAAATCCACAGCTAGGCACTTTGAAAAATCAGCTCTGTTTTCTTTGGGAAAATGTGATGTCTTCACATTGTGTTTTGGGGCATTTCCTGTCACGGGCGCTAGGCCTACCCCCACGAGTGAGGTACGATTTTGTATCGGTAGACTTGAGGGAATGCTGGGTAGAAGGAAATTTGTGGCTCTTCTCAGATTCCAGAACTTTCTGTCACCAGAATGTGAGGAAAACGTGTTTTTTTAGCCAAAGTTTGAGGTTTGCAAAGGATTCTGGGTAACAGAACCTGGTGAGAGCCCCACAAGTCACCCCATCTTGGATTCCCCTAGGTGTCTAGTTTTCAAAAATGCACATGTTTGGTAGGCTTTCCTAGGTGCCGGCTGAGCTAGAGGCCAAAATCCACAGTTAGGCACTTTTCAAAAAACACCTCTTTTTTTCTTTGGGAAAATGTGATGTGCCCAGATTGTGCTTTGGGGCATTTCATATAGCGGGCGCTAGGCCTACCCACACAATGAGGGACCATTTTTATCGGGACATTTGGGGACACTCTGGGTGGAAGGAAATTTGTGGCTCCCCTCAGATTCCACAACTTTCTGTCACCAAAATGTGAGGAAAAAGTGGGGTTTTTTGCGACATTTTGAGGTTTGCAAAGGATTCTGGGTAACAGAATCTGGTGAGAGCCCCACAAGTCACCCAATCTTGGATTCCCCAAAGGGTATAGTTTTCAAAAATGCAAAGGTTTGGTAGGTTTCCATAGGTGCCGGCTGAGCTAGAGTCCGAAATCCACAGCTACACGCATTGCAAAAAACAGCTCTAATTTCTTTGGGAAAATGTGATGTGTCCACGTTGTGTTTTGGGGCATTTCCTGTCACGGGCGCTAGGCCTACCCCCACGAGTGAGGTACGATTTTGTATCGGTAGACTTGAGGGAATGCTGGGTAGAAGGAAATTTGTGGCTCTTCTCAGATTCCAGAACTTTCTGTCACCAGAATGTGAGGAAAACGTGTTTTTTTAGCCAAAGTTTGAGGTTTGCAAAGGATTCTGGGTAACAGAACCTGGTGAGAGCCCCACAAGTCACCCCATCTTGGATTCCCCTAGGTGTCTAGTTTTCAAAAATGCACATGTTTGGTAGGCTTTCTAGGTGCCGGCTGAGCTAGAGGCCAAAATCCACAGTTAGGCACTTTTCAAAAAACACCTCTTTTTTTCTTTGGGAAAATGTGATGTGCCCAGATTGTGTTTTGGGGCATTTCATATAGCGGGCGCTAGGCCTACCCACACAATGAGGGACCATTTTTATCGGGACATTTGGGGACACTCTGGGTGGAAGGAAATTTGTGGCTCCCCTCAGATTCCACAACTTTCTGTCACCAAAATGTGAGGAAAAAGTGGTTTTTTTTGCGACATTTTGAGGTTTGCAAAGGATTCTGGGTAACAGAATCTGGTGAGAGCCCCACAAGTCACCCAATCTTGGATTCCCCAAAGGGTATAGTTTTCAAAAATGCAAAGGTTTGGTAGGTTTACATAGGTGCCGGCTGAGCTAGAGTCCGAAATCCACAGCTACACGCATTGCAAAAAACAGCTCTAATTTCTTTGGGAAAATGTGATGTGTCCACGGTGTGTTTTGGGGCATTTCCTGTCAGGGGCACTAGGCCTACCCCCACGAGTGAGGTACGATTTTTATCGGGAGACTTGGGGGAACGCTGAGTGGAAGGAAATTTGTGGCTCCTCTCAGATTCCAGAACTTAAGTGTTTTTTTAGCCAAATTTTGAGGTTTGCAAAGGATTCTGGGTAACAGAACCTGGTGAGAGCCTCTCAAGTCCCCCTATCTTGGACTCCTCTAGGTGTCTAGTTTTAAAAAATGCACAGGTTTGGTAGGTTTCCCTAGGTGCCGGCTGAGCTAGAGTCCAAAATCCACATCTAGGCATTATGCAAAAAACAGCTCTGTTTTCTTTGGGAAAATGTGATATGCCAGGATTGTGTTTTGGGGCATTTCCTGTCATGGGCGCTAGGCCTACCCACACAAGTGAGGCACCATTTTTATCAGGAGACTTGGGGAAATGCTGGGTGGAAGGAAATTTGTGGGTCCTCTCAGATTCCAGAACTTTCTGTCACCAATATTAGAGGAAAAGGTGTTTTTTTTGGCCAAATTTTGAGGTTAGCAAAGGATTCTGGGTAAAAGAACCTGGTGAGAGCCTCACAAGTCACCCCATCTTGGACTCATCTAGGTGTCTAGTTTTCACAAATGCACAGGTTTGGTAGGTTTCGATAGGTGCCAGCTGAGCTAGAGGCCAAAATCCACAGCTAGGCACTTTGCAAAAAACAGCTCTGTTTTCTTTGGGAAAATGTGATGTGCCCACATTGTGTTCTGGGGCATTTCCTGTCACGGGCGCTAGGCCTACCCCCACAAGTGAGGTACCATTTTTATCGGGAGACTTGGGGGAACGCTGGGTGGAAGGAAATTTGTGGCTCCTCTCAGATTCCAGAACTTAAGTGTTTTTTTGGCCAAATTTTGAGGTTTGCAAAGGATTCTGGGTAACAGAACCTGGGGAGAGCCTCACAAGTCACCCCATCTTGGCTTCCCATAGAGGTCTACTTTTCAAAAATACACATGTTTGGTAGGTTTCCATAGGTGTCGGCTGAGCTAGAGGCCAAAATCCATAGCTAGGCACTTTGCAAAAAACAGCTCTGTTTTCTTTGGGAAAATGTGATGTGCCCACGTTGTGTTTTGGGGCATTTCCTGTCACAGGCGCTAGGCCTATCCCCACAAGTGAGGTACCATTTTTATCAAGAGACTTGGGGGAACGCTGAGTGGAAGGAAATTTGTGGCTCCTCTCAGATTCCAGAACTTTGTGTCACCAAAATATGAGGAAAAGGTGTTTTTTTTGGCCAAATTTTGAGGTTAGCAAAAGATTCTGGGTAAAAGAACCTGGTGAGAGCCTCACAAGTCACCCCATCTTGGACTCATCTAGGTGTCTAGTTTTCACAAATGCACAGGTTTGGTAGGTTTCCATAGGTGCCAGCTGAGCTAGAGGCCAAAATCCACAGCTAGGCACTTTGCAAAAAAACGCTCTGTTTTCTTTGGGAAAATGTGATGTGCCCACATTCTGTTTTGGGGCATTTCCTGTCACGGGCGCTAGGCCTACCCCCACAAGTGAGGTACCATTTTTATCGGGAGACTTAGGGGAACTCTGAGTGGAAGGACATTTGTGGCTCCTCTCATATTCCAGAACTTTCTGTCACTGAAATGTGAGAAAAAGGTGTTTTTTTGGCCAAATTTTGAGGTTTGCAAAGGATTCTGGGTAACAGAACCTGGTGAGAGCCGCACAAGTCACCCCATCTTGGATTCCCCTAGGGGTATAATTCAAAAACGCACAGGTTAGGTAGGTTTCCATAGGTGCCGGCTGAGGTGGAGGCCAAAATCCACAGCTAGGTACTTTGGCAAAAAAACAGCTCTGTTTTCCTTGGGAAAATGTGATGTGCCCACGTTGTGTTTTGGGGCATTTCCTATCGTGGGCGCTAGGCCTACCCACACAAGTGAGGTACCATTTTTATCAGGAGACTTGGGAGAACGCTGAGTGGAAGGAAATTCGTGGCTCCTCTCAGATTCCAGAACTTTCTGTCACTGAAATGTGAGAAAGAAGTGTTTTTTTTGGCCAAATGTTGGGGTTTGCAAAGGATTCTGGGTAACAGAACCTGGTGAGAGCCCCACAAGTCACCCCATCTTGGATTCCCCTAGGGGTATAGTTTTCAAAAATGCACAAGTTAGGTAGGTTTCCATAGGTGCCGGCTGAGCTAGAGGCCAAAATCCACAGCTATGCGCTTTGCAAAAAACAGCTCTGTTTTCTTTGAGAAAATGTTTTGTGCCCATGTTGTGTTTTGGTATATTACAAACCACAGAGGACGACCCCAACAAACACCCAAGGGGCTGGGTAAATTATAAATACAAAACCAAATTGCCCACTCGGGAAACAAATTAAATGACACATACATTCATAAAAATCATATGCAGCATTGATACATAATCATTTAGAAAACCTCCTTTATTCTACACATATACAATTATACATATATTTTCTAACTTTATACAAAATTTCTTTCTAAAATTCCCTTATCAAAACACCAAAGTAGAAGGACATAAAGAAGTGCAAAAAAATCAAGTGCTCGTAATGAAAAGAGGAATAGAAAAAGAGCATCAATCACAAACCTATCAAGCCAATAAAAAAACAATAATTTCCAAAGATTGCCTGCTGGTTAATCTTTTTACACATTGAATCATTCCATGTTTATAAAGGTATCAAATCCCTACTAGAGTCCTTCAATCCTATATGCTAAAAACCACATGCAGGCACAACCATCATCGTCGACGTTTTGACCCCAACGGGCTCTCGGGCTGATTCCGGGCTCACATACGGGACTTCTTCAGGACAAGCAATAATAGGGGACCTGCTTAATACAACATCTTGCCTCTAATACCAATCTTTAACAAAAACCATTGCCTCCAATCCCAAAGAGTTATGAAGTTTCTCCTTCAGATGTGGGCTTATATTTTACAAATATGTTCCATTATTCCTTTTCCATGATGCATTTCTTCAAATGCCACTTTTTCCTTTAAACGGCCATAAGCGGCTCGATGGGTCTTCCACGGCTTCACTTCCCTCGTAATGAAAATAAAAAAGCTGGGTGGAAGGAAATTTGTGGTTCCTCTCAGATTCCAGAACTTTCTGTCACCAACATATGAGGAAAATGTATTTTTTGGGCCATATTTTGAGGTTTGCAAATGATTCTGGGTAACACGACCTGGTGAGAGCCTCACGAGACACCCCATCTAGGTGTCTTGTTTTAAAAAATGCACAGGTTTGGTAGGTTTTCCTAGGTGCCGAATGAGCTAGAGGCCAAAATCCACATCTAGGCACTTTGCAAAAAACAGCTCTGTTTTCTTTGGGAAAATGTGATGTACCCAGATTGTGTTTTAGGGCATTTCCTGTCATGGGTGCTAGGCCTACGCACACAAGTGAGGTACCATTTTTATCGGGAGACTTGGGGAAATACTGGGTGAAAGGAAATTCGTGGGTCCTCTCAGATTCCAGAACTTTCTGTCACCAAAATTAGAGGAAAAAGTGTTGTTGTTTTTTTAGCCAAAGTTTGAGGTTTGCAAAGGATTCTGGGTAACAGAACCTGGTGAGAATCCCACAAGTCAACCTATCTTGTATTCCCCTACGTGTCTAGTTTTAAAAAATGTGCAGGTTTGGTAGGTTTCCCTTATGTGCCAGCTCAGCTAGAGGCCAAAATCTACAGCTAAGTGCTTTGCAAAAAACACGTCAGATTTCAATGTAAAAATGTGATGTGTCCATGTTGCCTTTCCTGTCGCGAGCATTAGGCCTACCCACGCAAGTGAAGTACCATTTTTATCAAGGGACTTGGGGAAACACAAAATAGCAAAACAAGTGTTATTGCCCCTTGTCTTTCTCTACATGTTTTCCTTTCAAATGTAAGACAGTGTGTAAAAAAGACATCTATTTGAGAAAAATCCTGTAGTTCCCATGCTAGAATGGGCACCCAGGAATTCAGAGATGTGCAAATAACCACTGCTTCTCTTTTGTGCCCAGTTTGGAAATACAAAGGTTTCCTGGATACCTATTTTTCAGTCTTTATATTTCAGCAAATGAATTGCTGTATACCCGGTATAGAATGAAAACCCATCGCAAGGTCCAGCTCATTTATTGGCTCTGGGTACATAGGGTTCTTGATGAAGCTACAAGCCCTATATATTCCTGCAACCAAAAGAGTCCAGCAGACGTAATGGTATATTGTTTTCAAAAATCTGACATTGCAGGAAAAAGTTACAGAGTAAAACGTTGAGAAAAATTGATGTTTTTTTACCTCAATATCAATATTTGTTTTATTTCAGCCTTTATTTTCTGTGCAAAAACTTGTAGGATCTACACAAATGACCCCTTGCTGAATTCAGAATTGTGTCTACTTTTCAGAAAAGCTTTCTGGGATCCAGCATTTGTTTTACACCCATTTCTGTCACTAAGTGGAAGGAGGCTGAAAGCACAAAAAATAGTAAAAATGGAGTATGTCCCAGTAAAATGCCAAAATTGTGTTGGAAAATTCGGTTTTCTGATTCAAGTCTGCCTGTTCCTGAAAGCTGGGAAGCTGGTGATTCTAGATCCGCAAACCCTTTGCTGATGCCAGTTTCAGGGAAAAAACCATCAGCCTAATTATGCAGCCATTTTTCCCCATTTTTTAAAAGAAATTACATTTGTGATGTATTTTGCCTAATTTCTTGGTCTCCTTCAGGGGAACCCACCACATCTGGGTACCTCTAGAATCCCTAGGATGTTGAAAAAAGAAAACACAAATTTGGCATTGGTAGCTTATGTGGACAAAAAGTTATGAGAGCCTAAGCATGAACTGCTCCAGATAGCCAAAAAAGGCCTGCCACCTGAGGGGGAAAAGGCCTGGCAGCGAAGGGGTTAAAGAGGCTTTGGTGATTGATTCTGGCCATTGCTACACTGCAATTGTTTCTCTTTTTTTAAGTTAACTATCAGGTTGGTGTTCTTTAATTATGTGTACCCTTAATACAGCCCAGGTGTTTTTTCTTTCTTTTCTCTCAGTCCTAATTTCTTCTTCCTTTTTCCTTTGACAGCGCTACATTTTTCACTCCTTATTGGCCTGATGATGACCTTTAAGTAATTCGGGTTGAAACGTCAAGAACAGTTTCACTGCCAAACTAGGCTTTTATGATTGACCACATGATTTTCTCCTTTTTTGCTCATGTGCTAAAATCAGATATATTTTCTGCCTGTGTGCTGTCTTTCTCTTTCTTTAAATGGGTTCCAGATGCGTTGTTCGCAAGCACTGATTCACAAGCACTAAGTGTTCACCTTACTTTATTCACTGTACTTATTTTTGAAAAATGTCGATGCTGCTATTTGTTTTCTGCTTATTTGACTCACAATATAAATGCAAGTAACTTTCTGAATACTTCTCCTGGTATTCTCATTCATTATATATTGAATACCTATTGAGACGTTGCACATATAACTTTTTACCCAGGTCTTAACTGGGTCTACGGGTCCCTGTGTGTTTTTTTTATTGTGTGGACAGGCTGTAGGCACCGAATGGAAAAGGGTAGGAAAACACAAACCTTCTAAAAGTGGCATTTTCAAAATGGCAATGTAAAGTCTTACTTACTATTGAAGATGATTTGAATTACAGTTTCATATATACCAAACATGAAATGCCTGTTTATCCCCAATCAAAAGTTATCACTTATTAAATATAATAAGTGTTAGAAATTGGGTTTCTAGTTGGCTATGGTATGCACCTAAGCCAGGCAGAACCCACTCACTCTAGTCAAGGCAAGGGAGTTACACGTCCAAGATAACCCCTACTCACCCCCTTGGTAGCTTGGCACAAGCAGTCAGGCCTGTCCCAGAGGCTATGTGTAAAGCGTCTGCACAACACACACAACACACGTGACGCACTATCCCCACCACAAAGGAAACACAACACCAATTTATATGAAAATATACTGTATTGTACACAACCCAATCATTATACCCAAAACAACATGTCAGTAATATCCTGCTACCTCAGCAGTTGTCAGAACGTTACACATTGACTACTCTGCAGAACCAGCAGTAGTCACATATAACACACAGGTTAGTATTCTGCAACATAAGCAATAGTCAGAAATCACATTACTACACCAATGCACTTGTCATACAAATATCATTAATACCCATATAAGGAACATTATAAAACATATGTCAAGTCAGAAAAACATATAAGCATGTTATGCCCATAAAAGGAACATTAGCAAACATATATGTAGTACATCATCAGTAAAACAGGTCAACATAAGAATCATTGATGTCCATATGAGGAACTATGACATATATATGTCCGTTAAAAGTACCTGTATTAAGATGTGAGGGCACTCCTAGTGCCAGGAAGAATGAAATGGGGCCCCAACGCTCCGTGCGCACCCTTGGGGGCCACTTTGATGATTGGATGGCAGAAGGGGCGACATGCACCCCCTCTGGGTTTCTATTGGGCCCCTACTGGGGCCTGCAATCTCTGGGGCCCCACTGGGCCCCAACAATGCCCCAAAACAGCAATAGGGGGCCCAGCAGCGCGGGGAGCCTCTGATGAGAATCCACCCACCCCCCCTTTTACAAGGGTATTAAAATTGGGCCCCTCCAGGGGCCCACATTATCTGGGGGGCCCCCAGGCCTCAACCGGCCCTTCAAAAGGGGGGAGGCAAAGCCAGCAAACCACAAGGGGGCCCAGCGAGAACTGGGGGCCCCTGGCTGAAGGACAGGAGCTTTCTGCTCCTTAGGCAGCGACCAGGAGGGAGGGGGTCTCACCCTTACCTTCCTCCAGCGTCCTGCTAACCATGCAGCCCTGGGGTGTCCAGAGGGGTCTCCGATGAGGCTCCTCTCCTGCCCTGACCGTCTGCAGTCTATTCACCCGCATCCGACCTCGTGCACGAGTGTAGAGCCAGCTCCTGGGCTGCAGCGGTGTGCAGACACCAAAGCAGGTGCCTGCTTGTGCCCCGGGGATGCCCCTCAGAGCGCGCTTTAAACCAGGTGCACTGTAGGAACACACTCTCTTTTTTTTCTCAATGGATGGTGCCCTGGGGGTCCCCGGAACAACGCGTCACTCACGCTTAGCTAAAACAGCCCTGAAGGTTTTAAGGCACACAGCCATGCGCTTTCAGAGTGCAAAGTAAATAAGAAGGAAAAGCACTTCTAAAGCGCTTCAGGATAACAACAAAGTGCTCTCCAGGCGCTATGGGCTTTAGGAAGGCACATTTCTCCAGTGTCTCAGCCCAGGGAGAGTGCTCACAAGGCGCTAAGCAGATGGTTACAGGGGTCCAGGGCCACGGCACACAGACCCTGGGGGACATCCACAAAAGAGAAAGGAGCACAGGTGGCAGGGCCCAGCAACAGGCCAGCACAAGGTGAATGCAGGCAAGTGGCAGTTCCTCCAGGTGACCAAGCAGGTCGCAGGTCAGCACAGCAGCAGCAGTCCATGGTGGTTCCTGGTGACTCCCTCTAGCATTCTGTGTCCAGTTCCAAAATGTCACCAAGAGTTCCCAAATTGTGGGGACAATTCTCCTGTACTTATACTCAGTTTCACAGTGTGTCTACAAAGGAGGGGTGAGGAGGTTCCAACCAGTTACAACTGGTTCTGGGAGTGCCCCCTCTCCCCTCTAGCACAGGCCTCAAACATTGGGGGTAAATGAACCTATTGTGTGAGGCCAGGGCACAGCCTTTATAAATACAGGTGTGCCCCGCCTTTCCATTCTCTCAGCCGAGAAAGACTATTCAGCAAGCAGATGCACCTCTGTGACACCTCCACCCTGACTGTGTACAGGCTGTCTCAAAAGTATGCACAAAGCCCAACTGTCACTCAGCTCAGATGTGGATTGGAGTCAAGCTGCAAAACACCAGAGTCATAAGCACAGAGAAATGCTCACTTTCTAGAAGTGCACTTCTGTAATATTAATAAAAAATCCACTTACAATAGTAAGCAGCATTTCTCATCACCATTACAACCATACCAAACATGCCTACGGTACCCCTCATAAATCAGACAATACCCCCTACACATATTTAGGGCATTTCTAATGCAATCCTATGAGAAGACAGCACTCACAGCAGTGAGAAACCAAATAGGCTGTTTGAGACTACCAGGACAGGCCACGAAACGTGGTACATGCCCTGCCCTCTACATAGATAGCATCCTGCCCATAGGGCTAGCTAGGGCCTACCTTAGAGGTGAATTACATGTAGTAATAGGAGAGTGCTGGGCCTGGCAAGTACATTTAGATGCCGGGTCCCTGTGGCAGAAAACTGTGCACACAGGCCCTGCGCTAGCAGACCTGACAGGTTTGAAAGGCTACTTCTGTGGGTGGCGCAAGCAGCGCTGCAGGCCCACTAGTAGCATTTGATTTTGCAGGCCCTAGGTATAGAGATACCACTGTAAAAGGTACTTACAGGTAAATTAAGGCCCGTATTTATACTTTTTGGCGCTAAACTGCGCTAACGCAGTTTAGCGTCAAAAAAATTAGCGCCGGCTAACGCCATTCTGAAGCACCATGCGGGCGCCGTATTTATTGAATGGCGTTAGCCGGCGTTAGTAGACCGGCGCTGCCTGGTGTGCGTGGAAAAAAACCACGTACACCAGGCAGCGCCGGCGTAGGGGAAAATGGCGTATGGGCGTCTTAAAATGGGGCAAGTCAGGTTGAGGCAAAAAAATCGCCTCAACCCGATTTGCGCCATTTTTTTACGACGCCCATCCCCCATTAACATGACTCCTGTCTTAGTAAAGACAGGAGTCATGCCCCCTTGCCCAATGGCCATGCCCAGGGGACTTATGTCCCCTGGGCATGGTCATTGGGCATTGTGGCATGTAGGGGGGCACAAATCAGGCCCCCCTATGCCCCCCCCCCAAAAAAAAAACTTACCTGAACTTACCTTAATGTCCCTGGGGTGGCTTCCTCCATCCTTGAGGGTCCTCCTGGGGTCGGCAAGGGTGGCAGGGGGTGTCCCTGGGGGCAGGGGAGGGCACCTCTAGGGCTCCTTCTGAGCCCACAGGTCCCTTAACGCCTGCCCTGACCCAGGCGTTAAATTCAGGCGCAAATGCTGTTTTTTTTGACCCGCCCACTCCCGGGCGTGAGTTTTGCCCGGGAGTATAAATACGACGCATATGCGTCGGAGTCATTTTTTAAGACGGGAACGCCTACCTTGCATCTCATTAACGCAAGGAAGGCGTTCACGCCAAAAAATGACGCTAACTCCATGAACTTTGGCGCTAGACGCGTCTAACGCCAAAGTATAAGTATGGAGTTAGTTTTGCGTCAAATTTGCGTCGAAAAAAACAACGCAAATTCGGCGCAAACGGAGTATAAATATGCCCCTTAGTATGCCAAATAGGCAATCATACCAACTTTAAAAGGGAGAGCACCTGCACTTTAGCGCTGATCAGCAGTGATAAAGTGCTCAGTGTCCTAGAACCAACAGCGAGAGGTAAAAAAAAAAATAGGAGGAATTAGGAAAAATGTCAGAGGATGTTCCTGCCACAATAGCCAGGTCCATCAATAAGGGAACCTGATGTTATCCCATGGGACGAAAAGGCCTCACAGTAGCAAAAAATGAATTTAAAGTGCACAAAGCCCTAAGGCCAACAAAAAGAAAGTTCAGAAAAAATGGAGAGAAACAGCCATAAACTTTGGTGGAAGACTACACTAAGGCTGACAAGTCTAAAACCTGGACTCACGTTACTTAACTACTGACCACTGGAACCATGAATAAGACCCTCCATTTCTCTTCAAGTGGTCCCTCTGGCACTTCAACCAGAAACTTATAATTAACCATTATTACAGGCCATAATTTAGTTAGTGATTGTTGGTGAATACTCATTGGCCTGCAGATTCCTCAGTTTGGCTCTTAGGTTTATGAAACTTTTTATGGTCAATGCTCATTGCGTGGCCTCAAGTGACAACAACCAGTGGACTAAAATGTATAGATCTGCATCATGTTTAGTCCTATAGAAGGATCCTAGGTTCTTTAGCAACTTGTGTATTAAACAGTTCAACATGGCTTTCTATTGGGCTACCTCACAAAAGGTAGAACAATGGGACATTAACATGACTGTTGCTATATGATCTGCAGCTATATAATATGCAATGTGGCCCTGATATTAAGCAGTTTTTAGAGGATTTGTCATGTTTGTCTGTGCTGTTCAAATTTATCTGTGATCTTTTTTAGGTATCACTTGCGAGTCTCTTGATAGTCTGATGGTGTATATTCCAAACTGCTGTCATGATCTTTTTATGTGTATATGTTTATAAATGTATATATGTGTAAAGTTATTGATTTTACTATAGGTATTTATAGATTTATATGGCTTAATAAACATTTATACATTGTTTATAAACTAAAGCAAAATAAAATTAATGTTGGTGATTGAGTGTATAAGTTAGCATTGGTTAGGCGTCCATATCAACTAACCTGATTCAGTGCTTTTACTGAGGGCTAGTCACATATTTGAGACTAATGTCTGCTGACTGATTCTTTTTCATCCACCCTCTCTCTCTTTTGAACACTTGCAATCCTCTCTGTCAGGCTCCCTAGCACCTATGCCTTAAAAAAAAACGCACAATACCTTTGAGCATCCATTAGAAGCGACTCACTTACATCTGTAATAGTGGCAGTTTCAGATCACTATTTGTTATTCACAGTCCGTTCTAGGGTTGAGACACGTGGATCCAGAAACAAATGAGGTTCCCTGCTTCTGAAAGCTCAGGCAGGAAAGGGTAACTTTCTAATAATTATTTTTCTTAGTATTTATCAAAAATCTGACCCCACCATTTAATTGGATTTTTAATAACTATTAAATATAGTGCTCTAATCATTTGACTAGCCGGTTCAATTTGAGAGTTAGCAGTATTAGCATTTTAATCTGGGTTTCTACAGCTATGCCTGCCACAGTGAAAACTGCTTTTTATCCTTGTCACTGAAGAGACTTGGTAGTATTAATTTTCTACTTGCCCACTTTGAAATTCCATGCACCCTGCCCTGTGGGCTAAAAGGGCTACAAAGGGGTGTCTTACTAATATTTAACCCCTCCTGTGCCAGGCCTTTTTTTGCCTATTTGGAACAGTTTTTGCTTAGGCCCTCATACCTTTTTGTCCACATAAGCTACCCACGCCAAGTTTGCGTCCTTTTTTTCCAACATCCATGGGATTCTAGAGGTACCCAGACTTTGTGGGTTTCCCTGAAGGAGGCCAAGAAATTAGCTAAAATACAGTGAAAATTTTGTTTTTTTTCAAACAAATTGGAAAAAAGGGCTGCAGAAGAAGGCTTGTGGTTTTTTCCCTGGAAATGGGATCAACAAAGGGTTTGCAGTGCTAAAATCACCAGCTTCCCAGCTTTCAGGAACAGGCAGACTTAAATCAGAAAACCCAATTTTTCAACACAATTTTGGCATTTTACTGGGACACACCCCATTTGTACGATTTTTGTGCTTTCAGCCTCCTTCCAGTCAGTGACAGAAATGGGCATGAAACCAATGCTGGATCCCAGAAACCTAAACATTTCTGAAATGTAGACAAAATTCTGAATTCATCAAGGGGTATTTTGTGTAGATCCTACAAGGATTTCCTACAGAAAATAACAACTGAAAAAAAATAATATTGAAATTGAGGTGAAAAAAACAGCAATTTATTTCTATGTTTTACTATGTAACTTTTTCCTGCAATGTCAGATTGTTTAAAGCAATATACTGTTACGTCTGCTGGACTCTTCTGGTTGTAGGGATATATAGGGCTTGTAGGTTAATCAAGAACCTTAGGTACCCAGAGCCAATAAATGAGCTGCACCCTGCAGTGAGTTTTCATTCTATAACGGGTATACAGCAATTAATTTGCTGAAATATAAAGAGTGAAAAATAGCTATCAAGAAAACCTTTGTATTTCCAAAATGGGCACAAGATAAGGTGTTGAGGAGCAGTGGTTATTTCCACATCTCTGAATTCCGGGGTGACCATACTAGCATGTGAATTACAGGGCATTTCTCAAATAGACGTCTTTTTTACACACTCTCTTATATTTGGAAGGAAAAAATGTAGAGAAAGACAAGGGGCAATAACACTTGTTTTGCTATCCTAGATTACCCTAAGTCTCCCGATAAAAATGATACCTCACTTGTGTGGGTAGGCCTAGCACCCGCGACAGGAAATGCCCCAAAGCACAACGTGGACACATCACATTTTTTGACAGAAAACAGAGGTGTTTTTTGCAAAGTGCCTACCTGTAGGTTTTGGCCTCTAGCTCAGCCGGCACCTAGGGAAACCTACCAAACCTGTGCATTTCTGAAAACAAGAGACCTAGGGGAATCCAAGATAGGGTGACTTGTGGGGCTCTCACCAGGTTCTGTCACCCAGAATCCTTTGCAAACCTCAATATTTGGCTAAAAAAACACATTTTCCTCACATTTCGGTGACAGAAAGTTCTGAAATCTGAGAGGAGCCACAAATTTCCTTCCACCCAGCGTTCCCCCAAGTCTCCCGATAAAAATTATACCTCACTTGTGTGGGTAGACCTAGCGCCCACAAAAGGAAATGGCCCAAAACACAACGTGGACACATCACATTTTTTCACAGAAAACAGAGGTGTTTTTTACAAAGTGCCTACCTGTGGATTTTGGCCTCTAGCTCAGATGGCCCCAGGGGGGGCAGAAATGGCCTAAAATAAATATGCACCCTCAACACCCCCGGGGAGCGACTCTTGCCTACGGGGTCGCTCCCCCTGCGTGACATTGGCGCAAAAAAAAGATCCCTGGTGCCTACTTGTTTCTGCCCCCCTTGGGGGCCGATTGACCGAAAATCGGCCGATTTGCCCCCAAGGGGGGCAGTTATGGTCTAAATACAATTTGCCCCCCAGGGGAGCGACCCTTGCCTAATGTGCTGACGTCACAAGGGGGGTGGGGAGTTGGGAGTCGGGGTGGAAGGGGAAGGGATTCCCCTTCCATCCACGAGCGGGGGGTGTTGGTGGGGGCCCATGGGGGGAGATCACCTCGTCAAGGCACAGAATAGGTTAAAAGTAAGGACTTTATCCATCATAAATGGCTAATTCGACAGGTCACACTGCAGGTTTTACACTGTAAAAGGCAGGCTACAAAGGTTTTGCACATCTACTGTAGCGAATGGGACAATATGTGCTACAGTCCACAAGTGGCATTTAACTTTCAGGCACGGGATGTACATTCAATGCTATATGCTAGGAAGTTACAGCCAAGATAAATGTGCCAATCAGAAAGAAGCTAATTTAACTGTGCTTAAAAAGGGAGCACAGGCACTTAACTCCTGGTTAGCAGGTGTAAAGTGCCCACAATTTTAAATCCATCAAAATAGTGTCTAGAAGAAAGCTAAAAATGTGGGATGACCGGGCAGAAAGGGAACATTTTCTAAATGTATATTTATGTTATAATGAATAACTGAATTATAAACAGGATATAATATGTTAGTCCTGTACAGTTCAAGGGAGGACGAACCACGGCACAGTTTGATTTCCTGCACCAACTCCCTTTCCTAATTTAGGAGCTTTTTGTTGGGGCTTGTATCCTTCTGTGGTGTGTTTTAACAGTCCTATTAGTTAAAAAATAAACTTTAGGCATTAAACAAATACCTTCACTAAAGAAGACCTTTTTTGGTTTTGTGTAAAATTGGATAATCATTTCTGAGTGCATATTGATCTATGCCTTCTCTCACTAACTATTTGTAGTATTCTATACTGATGTTATCCTTGACTTGCGATAGGTGGTAAGGTTCTTTGGTGGTTGGAGGAGATTGAGAAAAGAGCTGTTAGAAGGATGGCTGAGCCTGTTCATCCAATATACTGAAATAAACCTCCGTCTGCTCTTCCCTACGAACTCAGACCTCGTTATTACACTGGCAACGACTGGGATACTGTCGTGTACAGCTCAACATCCTGGAATTCCTTCTGGATACTGAACAGGCCGCTTTGTGAGTCTTACTCATTGGAAACCTACAGCATTTTCCTTGAGTCTTCGTTATTTCTTACATCTATACTATTTGTGGGAGTTCAATAATTATAGCTTCTTACCGCTTTGGCCTGTTTTTTTCTACATTTCGTTTTCATCTGTTGGAGTCGTGAGGATTTCCTCTCGCGCGCTTCACTGTTTATTGGTGGGACGTTACTACACTTGCACGCTGCACGCTATTGCATACGTCATTAAAGACGCCTCCTAGTTGCTGTGGAGGCATCATCGTTGCCTGGACTTTTCCTTTGTAAATGCAACGTTGTCACACCAATACGTGCTGCGGAGTCATCACTGTTGCCTGGACTTTTCCTTTGCAAACACAATGTTGACATGCCGAAATCTTGAGATTTAATGCGCTGTTCCCATGGAGTCTTCGTAACGTCAGCATCTCATTGCTGTGCCGATTCTGTTTTTTTTGTTTTTGTTATCAGCATTTTAAAGGAGAACTTTGCTTCTTTTCAGGTAAAACATTGTCTACAATACTAGGCACATTGCTGATGTGCACAGCTTTAAGATTTATCTTTACATACATAACGTCATTGCCCTCTTGACTTCAACATTCATCTAATAAACTGCAATTCTAAAGGCACATCGCTGATGTGCACAGCTTTAACAGTTTGTTATCTATTTTGACACAGAGATGTGCTGATTATTTTGTTATATTAGTCATTTAAAAGTTGCATTCCTTGTAGTTTGTTCTCCCCTATATGTCACAGCCCCTCCTTTTTGTGGTCAACCCCTGGCTATCCTCCTATCAAATGGGGTAAATGAAAAAAAAGTATTTGAACGCTATGCAAAAGTGTGTGGAACCTCATTAAGTGCTGAAAGGAGTACTGCATTGTTACTTCACTGTCTGGGCTCTGAAGGTCAAGAAGTATTTGATCATCTCCCAGATGTTCCGGATAGTGAAGCGATAGACCATAATGAGTATGAAACTTGCACACACATGTAGATATACACTATCTTCCCAATGTAAGCACCATTTTGGAACGCTATTTTTTTGGGAAGAGAATACAAAGAGAAGGAGAATCTATAGAAAATTATGTGACAGACCTCAGGCGACTGGCATCCTCTTGTAAATGTGGGGCGCTAGCAGATGAGAGGATACAAGATCAATTCATGCTAGGATGTCACATTGAGAAAGTTTGTGAAGAATTATGGTTCAGAGATTAACCCACTCTTGAAGAAGTATGAGCCATTGCTAAAAAGATAGAGCATTTCCTGAAATGTGTAAAAGTAATGAAGAATGATTCCTCCAATCAGGTGTGTGCTTTTACTACTAATATGAATAACTCTGTGAGTATAAAGAAGAAGGAACACAGAGATCCCACAGCTAGTAAAGGTCAATCCAAGCTTGAGAAGAATTTTTTTAGGTGGGATAGGTCAGGACATTTTGCTAACGACAGAAACTGTAAAAGCTGTATGTACATATTGTAGGAAACAAGGAACTTTTTTCTCAGTATGCTGATTGAGAAAATCAAAACAAAAAATGTATGAGGTCCATGTAAATGATAATGAAAATCCATACACTGCAGATTTTGATTGTGGCCAGTTTGTTTTATAAGTAGGGACTGGGAATTGTGTTGGTCCGTTAGACTTCATTCAGATTGAAGGAAAAGAAACAGGGTCCTGTTTGATTCTGGTGCTAAAATATAAATTCACAATCATATCTAATAACTTCTTTTGTGATAAGCTGAAGGATACTGTAATCTTACTTAAACCTGACATCAGACCATGTGCTTATGGATGCGAGCTGATAGATCTACATTGATATTTTGTAGGATTAATTGAATATAAAGATCGCTATACCTCTGGCAAGATCTATGTATTCAAGAAGGGTGACAGTATTATAAGCTGGTAGATTCAAAAGGATCTAGGTGTTATGTTAGATCCTAATAGTGAATATCCCATTGTGTTGAAAAGCACTAGTTCGATCAATTCTGTAACACCAAAACTTACTGAGACTGATACAGATCTACAACAGATAATATATTGTGATTTTATAGGTGTTTTTAGGAATGGATTGGGTTGTTTGAAGGGTTATCAGTACAAAATAAAAATTATTTCCAATTCAGTCCCTTTTCGTAGTAAAGTAAGAAGTGTTCCTGTGAACATAAGAGAAGAGATGAAAAATGAGTTGAACAAACACAAGGAATAATTGAGGAGTTTGAAAGTACTGCTTGGTTAGCCACTGTTGTTGCTGCCAGAAAATCTAATGGTTCTCTAAGATTATGCGTTGACCTCAGACAATTGAATAAATGCGTTGTGGTTGATAGATATCCATTACCCAATATTGATCAATTGCTGATGGTGATAGGAAATGCAAAGGTATTCAGTACCATCGACCTTGCTTCGGCCTATCATCAAATACAGCTGGATGAAAAGTTTATGGATCTTACTGCTTTCATAACACCACTTGGAACATTCAGATATACCAGGCTTCCTTTTGGGTTAATCACAGCTGCATCTGTTTTTCAAAGGATTATGGAGTGTGACCCACTGACCTGCCTTAAGGCCAGGAGACACTCGACACGGCAGACAGCTCCACCAGCCTGCCTCCGTTCCCCTAGACCCCACCCTTGCTGCTGAAGGAAGTTTGAGGCCCTCCACCACCCGCAGGCACCCACCCGCCCCTCATCCCTGGTGCCTAGTGGTAGGCGTATCTAGTGTTTATTGTAATTTGTATTTCATTTAGTATTTCGTTTAGTAATTTGTTTTTCCTTTACTGTTGCTGATGTTTTGTGCCCAGTTTCTGCTCTGCTTCCTTTTTCTGCCCGTTTTGCCTATTTTTCGCTTCCGGTCCTTGCTGGATTCCCCGTCCCTGCCGATTCGTCCCCTGCGGCCCGCCCCCCTCACGCCCCCATTGGCCACTCCCTCCCACCTCCCAGCTGCTCCTCCCTCCCACCTCCCCTTCTTAATGGCAGCCGCTGTGCGGTACCGAGTGTTATCCCCCGACCTGCCTTAAGGCCAGGAGACACTCGACATGGCAGACAGCTCCACCAGCCTGCCTCAGTGCCCCAATCCCCGCCCTTGCTGCTGAAGGAAGTTCGAGGCCCTCCACCACCCGCAGGCACCCGCCTGCGCCTCATCCCTGGTGGGTAGTGGTAGGCATATCTAGTGTTCATTGTATTTTGTATTTTGTTTTGTATTTTGTTTAGTATTTTGTTTTTCTTGTAATGATGCTGACTTTTTCTGCCCATTTTTTGCTCCGCTTCATTTTTCTGCCCGTTTTGCCTGTTTTTTGCTTCCGGCTCTTGCCGGTTTCCCTGTCCCTGCTGCTGTGTCCCCTGTGGCCCCGCCCCCCTCGTGCCCCCATTAGGCACTCCTCCCGCCTCCCAGCTGCTCCTCCCCCCCAACTCCCCTTCTTAATGGCGGCCTCTGAGCGGTGCCGAGTGTGACCCCCTGACCTGCCTTAAGGCCAGGAGACACTCAACAAGGCAGACAGCTCCACCAGCCTGACTCCGTGCCTCAGACCCCGCCCTTGCTGCTGAAGGAAGTTCGAGGCCCTCCAACACATCAAGACAGTGATTTTATTGATGACTATACAGATTTTGTTTGTGAACTTGATTATGAAATAATATCAGAAAACAGGTGGCGTTAGGAAACAAAGAAGGAACCAACCTTGCAAAAGGTGATAGATCTCATTAGTCATGACTGGAAATACAAACGCCAGGGTGGAGAACAGTGTAAGGATTTTTGGTTGGTTAAAGATCAGTTAGCAACCAAGGATGGTTTATTGTTACGTGGTAGTAGATTAATCCCTCCGGTCAAATTAAGGGAAGACTTAATGAGTCTAGCCCATAAATGTCATTTAGGCATCTCTAAAACCAAGGAAAGGTTATGTTTCAGTTACTGGTGGCAAGGGATGGACACACAAATTGAACGCCTGGTGAGGGAATGTATGCAATGTGCTTTAAGTGAGAAAAGCTTGAAACCAAAAATTCAACCTATGATAATTAGGAATCGTCCAGATAACCCGTGGAAAGATATTGTTTTAGATATTTTGGGACCCGTACATGAAAATGGTCAGGAAATCTATGTCATAGTAGCAATAGATAGGTTTTCCTGTTGGCCTGAAATATATTTCTCCAGAGGCATTGAAACACAGCATGTCATAAATTTTCTAAAGGATCTTTTTATGACAGAAGGTATCCCTTAAACATTACTTACAGACAATGGAGTGCAACTAACTTGTAAAGAAATTGAGATGTTTCTTCATGATTGTGGTATCATGCACAAACAATGTGCTCTATATCACTCTGAATCCAATGGAATGGTAGAAATCAGGTATTGAAAGAGACCATAACCCTAGCTAAGAATAACAAGAGTAATTGGCGGGGTGAAGTCACCAAAAAAGTTGGTGTATACAGGTTCACATCTCATACAAACACAGGCATGTCTCCTTTTGTGCTGTTTCATGGAAGACGTCCCAACACAGTGCTAGAACCTTCTTGGGTTAATGCATTTTTGGAGAGTGATAGACAGACTGATGAAGCCAAGCAGTGGAAGATGAGAGAATCATCTAAAATGAGTAATAGTACGTTACATTTTGATAAGACGTCCTAGTTTACAGACATGTGGAAGCAAACTGCTGAATCCAATGAAAGTTATCAAAGTTTTCACTAATGCCATTAGAACAGATGATCATCGAGTATGGAATCTCAACAAAGTGGTCTTGTATAAAGGCAAAGTCTTGCAAGATACTGAAGTGAAGGATGCATGGAAAGTGGAAGACAATGTCTCCATCAATAAGAGGGATGGTCTACCGCCAACAGAAAGGTGCAAAGTCCTGCTTGTTTAAAAGACTATGTAGGTCTACCGCCAAGGAAGTCTGACAGAAAGGTGCAAAGTCCTGCTTATTTAAAAGACTATGGCCCTCATTACAACCCTGGCGATAAATGCCGCTTACTGCCATGCAGAAGACTGGCAACATACCGCTGCGGCCGCGGAATTCCGCTACAGCTATTAGGACCCAAAGGAATCCGCCATAATCCAGACACCCACACAAGTCTGCCACACCAAAGGTCAGTGATAAACTGGCGATAACAAAACCTCCACCGTCACACCAACAGGAATACGCCCACACTATCACGACCCACGAATCCACACAGCAGTCTTTCAACCGCGGTATTCCATTGGCGGTACACACCGCCGTGCTCAAAATACACACACATTTACAAAACACAACCACATTGGACAATTCAAAATACCACACCTGATACACATACACACACCACACCCACACACCCAATCCAATATAAAACACACACCCACATCACCCACAAACCCTTACTACCAAAATTCTGAAACCACGCCAGAGAGAGACACCACCATAAACAACACCAGCATCCACAGACACACAACACCATCACTTACACAACATCCATGCACCTCAAACAACACACAACAACACATCCCCTCACACATCACAACACACAACACACACCACCTCACACATCACCCGCACCACATCATGGCACCTCAAAGACACCCCAGGTTCTCTGAGGAGGAGCTCAGGGTCATGGTGGAGGAAATCATCCGGGTAGAGCCACAGCTATTCGGATCACAGGTGCAGCACACCTCCATTGCAAGGAAGATGGAGCTATGATGCAGAATCGTCGACAGGGTCAACGCAGTGGGACAGCATCTAAGAACAAGGGATGACATCAGGAAGAGGTGGAACGACCTATGGGGGAAGGTGCGTTCCGTGGTCTCCAGACACCAGATTGCTGTACAGAGGACTGGCGGTGGACCGCCACCTCCTCCTCCACAACTAACAACATGGGAGGAGCAGATCTTGGCAATACTGCATCATGAAGGCCTCGCAGGAGTAGCAGGAGGACTAGACTCTGGTAAGTCAACTCTTTACTACCTCATCCCCCCCACACTACCTGCATGCCCTCACATACTCCCACCCTCACCCTCACCCTATCACTCCAACACCTCACATTTGCCCCACTATCACAACCCACCCATCCCAATACCAAGCCCTGCATGCAACACCAAAGCATGGACACCCATCACCAAAGCATGTCCACTACAGATACCCACACAGACCCCAAACCAAATATCACACAAGGACAAAGACAAGAATGCAAGCACTGGAGTACAGGGTCACTCACCCATTGCACACGATGGCACTCACCGATGCAATAATCATGCCTTTACACCCCTGCAGGACCCCAACCCAACGTCACCGGACAGGAGGTACCAGACATCTGCAGTCCCCCCACAGAAGAGACCGACAGTGATGACAGCAGCTCTGCACAACTGAATCAAGATGACCAGCCCGGCCCATCAGGGACCTCGGGACAGTAAGTTCCCCTGACACTGTGACAAGCCACCACAGAGCCTCCCCCCTCAGGAAACACCAGCACAGCTCCCACCCAGCGGGCCCATCCCTCTGTCCCCAGAACACGTCAATCAGCAGTGTGTCCACCACTACAGGGAACCCA
The DNA here is from genome assembly GCF_031143425.1 of Pleurodeles waltl. Lineage (NCBI taxonomy): Eukaryota > Metazoa > Chordata > Amphibia > Caudata > Salamandridae > Pleurodeles > Pleurodeles waltl. The sequence continues at coordinate 88,389,910 of NC_090442.1, read as the reverse complement.
GGCAAACCCACCAAACCAAGAAAATCAGGGACCTGGGGGCAGTGGCAGTGGGCACACGGTTCAGGGGACAGAGGCTCAGGAAAACAGGGAAACTGGGAGGACTGCTGTGCGACAGGGGGAGGACAGGCCCAGGGAACCCACTCTCCACGAGGCCCTCTACAACATCATGGGAGCTTACCATCATTCCCAGGAGACGATGGCAACAATACTGGCCAAGTTTCAGGAGACCCAGCGGCTGCAGGAGGAACACTATCTGGGGATCAGGGAGGACATGAAGTCCATAAACAACACCCTGGTCACTATTGCAGGGGTGCTGCAAGACCTTGTCAACACCAGGACAGACACTGTGGCACATCAAGGGGACCCTTACCCTAGCCTGGAAGATGAACAGCCCTCCACCTCCGACTGCGCTAGTGGATAGGAGGCACCGCCACAGGAACATGACACCAGCACCCCACCCCCTGCAGATGGAGAACCACCCCGTAAACGGTCCCTGAGATCCAGGAATAAGACAGAGAACATTGCCAAGACCCCCGCCAGGAAATGAGACCCCCCTGAATGTCACCCTTCTGTCCCACTTTGTCACCCTGTCCATCCTTAAACTGCCATTGCTCCACTTCCTATGCACCTTTGGACAATGCACCTGTGAAACAAATAGACTGGACTCTGCCATGGAAATTCCTCCACCATCAACCCTGCCCATTTTACAACCCCCTCCAATTATTTGCACAGAAATAAACACACTTCAATCACAAAACAATTTGGAGTCAGTCTGTGCTTTCAAAAATGTGTAATTGCAATAACCATGGAATATCACAATGTCAATTTACTTGTGCACATACCGATGTAACACAGCTGTAGGGCTGGAGGAAATATAGCAGAGGGCACAAAGTGGGACCCACACCTGTGAAATGGAAAGGCAAAGTGACAAGTCAGGGTCCATACACCTATGCTAGCACCGACAATAGTATGAGATGCGGGAGGCAATGACAGCTTCTTACCTGTGTCTCACTGGAAGTATTGCATAATTATGTTGTTTCTGTTGTCGATATCCTCTTCTTCTGCCTCCTCTTCTTCACTGTCCACAGGCTTCACAGCTGCCACAAGACCACCAGCTGGCCCATCCTCCTGCAGAAAAGGCACCTGGCTTCGCAAAGCCAGGTTGTGCAGCATACAGCAGGCCATGGTGATCTGGCACACCTTCTTTGGTGAGTAGTAGAGAGAACCACCTGTCATATGGAGGCACCGGAATCTGGCCTTCAGGAGACCGAAGGTGCATTCAATCACCTTCCTAGTTCGCCCATGTGCCTCATTGTAGCGTTCCTCTGCCCTTGTCCTGGGATTTCTCACTGGGGTCAGGAGCCATGACAGGTTGGGGTAACCAGAGTAACCTGCAAATATGGAGGGACAACTGTTAGACACACACTAACCGTAGGGACAACCACATACCCAGACACCTATTCACACTGTATAGGGTCATTGTCCTCACCTATTAGCCACACACGGTGCCTCTGGAGTTGCCCCATCACATAAGGGATGCTGCTATTCCTCAAAATGTAAGCGTGATGCACTGAGCCAGGAAATTTGGCATTCACATGGGAGATATACTGTTCTGCCAAACACACCATCTGCACATTCATTGAATGGTAGCTCTTCCAGTTTCTGTACACCTGTTCACTCCTGCGGGGGGCGGTACCAAGGCCACATGTGTCCCATCAATGGCACATATGATGTTGGGGATATGTCCCAGGGCATAGAAGTCACCTTTCACTCTGGGCAAATCATCCACCTGAGGGAACACGATGTAGCTGTGCATGTGTTTCAGCAGGGTAGACAATACTCTGGACAACACGTTAGAGAACATTGGCTGGGACATCCCTGATGCAATGGCCACTGTTGTTTGAAAGGAACCACTTGCCAGGAAATGGAGTTCTGACAGGACCTGCACTAGAGGGGGGATTCCTGTGGGATGGCGGATAGCTGACATCAGGTCTGGCTCCAACTGGGCACCCAGTTCATGGATTGTTTCACGATCAAGTCTGTAGGTGACTATTATGTGTCTCTCTTCCATTGTCGACAGGTCCACCAGCGGTCTGTACACTGGAGGATGCCGCCATCTCATTACCTGCCCCAGCAGACGTGCCCTATGGACGATAACAGCGAGCAGAGAGTCAGCCAACACTGAGGTATCACAAAATGTAATTTTCACACATTTATTAATCCGCAATGTGCCTGTAACTGTGTGTATTCAAGGCCTACATTGGTGTGATGCAGTTAATATTAATGCCATGTGGCCGCCTGAAATGGCAGCAGCCTGACCTGTAAGGTGGGACAAGGGGATATGAGGTAACTGCGCTGGCGTTGTACACCGTCGCGGTGGGCGATCGAAGACCGCGGCGCAATCCAGCATTGGTTAACATTGAACCCTATGGGTCCGAGGAGCCAAACACGATGTATGTCGGCGGTGACGGTACGCACTTCTGCGGACGTGACCACCATTTTCTGTCTGTTCACTCACTTGATACCTGACCTTCAACCGGAGAGGACCTACACTGCAATTGCTGCTGTGATCTCTCTCTGGAAGCGACGATGGCTCATGTGTCTGGGGAAAGGGCCCCTGCCTTCACTTCAGAGGAGTTGGAGAAACTAGTGGATGGGGTTCTCTCCCAGTACACACAACTGCACTGTCCTCCAGACAAACAGGTGAGTACACTGGGAGCATGCTGCATGGGCAATGCCTGTTTGGAGTGGTGTGGATGGAAGATAAATGAGGGGGGGACTGAGGCCTGCATGAATGGACGGTGAGTGTATGTGCGTCAGGCCAGGGTGGGACCGTGGGCCAATGAGTATGACGGTCCGGACGGGTAAAGATTTTCCTTTCCCCCTGTACTATTCCTCTAGGTCAGCACCCACCAGAAGAAGGCTATTTGGCATGCCATTGTCAAGGACGTCCCTACCCTGGGGGTCCACCACAAACGGAGCACCCACTGCTGTAAAAGATGGGAGGACCTGCGCCGCTGGAGCAAGAAGACAGTGGAGGCCCAGCTGGGGATGGCCTGCCAACGTGGGAGGGGTGCCCGTCGCACCATGACCCCTCTGATGTTCCGTATCCTAGTGGTAGCATATCCGGAGTTGGATGGGCACTTGAGGACATCACAGCAGCCACAAGGGGGTGAGTACACTCTCATTCAGCTCACTCTGCGCGCATTACGAGGTGTCTGGGTGGGGGAGGTGGGCAGTGCGTTCCCCTAGACCAGGGCGAGCTTGCTAGGCAAGGTCCCTTGTGAGGCAGGCTCAGTGGCACCCCAACCCCACTAGTGGTTAGTGCAATCTACACCTATTCAGGCTCCTGTGACTTCCAGGTGTGTAGCAATCGGGCTGAGGCCTTGTACCCCATGGGCATGTGATTAATCTAGGAACTATAAGTGCATGGCATAGTGCAGAGGGCTGCTCTGTCTGTTGTGTTCGCCAACGGTAGTGGTGTTGTATGCACTGAACATGTCTTTCTCCTGTCTTCCCCCCCCTTTTTGTGGTCTCCCTGTTCTTGTGTGTAATAACATCATCAGGTGGAGGAGCATTGGCACAGGAGCAGGAGGGAGCTGCATCCCACTTGGCCCTTGATGGCGAAACAACAGAGTCTGAAGCCACCAGTGGGACGGAGGGCGAGGGGAGCTCCACGGCGGGGACAGGAGCAGAGACCAGCGACTCCTCTTCTGATGGGAGCTCACTTGCGGTGGCAGCCACCTCTGTGCCCCCCGCATCAACAGGTATAGCCGCCACCCCCCTACCAGCACTGCCCTTCCAGCACCCCCTCAGCGTGTGTCCTGTGCCCGTTCACCCAGGAAGGTGGGCATCTCATTCGCCCCAGCCACCTCAGGCCCTGCCCCAGTCAGCCCTGCTGCCCTCAGTGAGGAGGCTATTGACCTCCTGAGATCCCTCACTGTTGAGCAGTCTACCATTCTGAATGCAATCCAGGGTGTTGAGAGGCATTTGCAACAAACAAATGCATACCTGGAGGGCATTCATTCTGGCCAGACAGCCCAACAGAGAGCATTTCAGGCTCTGGCCTCAACACTGATGGCAGCCATTGTCCCGGTGTCCAGCCTCCCCCCTCCGACTTCCTCCACCCAGACCCAATCCCCTGTACCTCAGCCTATCCCAAGCACACCATCAGACCAGCATGCACACACATCAACACACGAGTGGCTCAGGCAAGCATAAGCACCACACATCCCACAGGCACTCACACAGGCATCATACCCATGCACACATACCAACATCCACTGCCTCCACTGTGTCCCCCTCTTCCTCATCTCCCTCCTCCCTCCCAGTCTCATCTCCACTCACACATGCATGCACTACATCCTCAGCCACTACCTCCATCACCAGCACGCCCATCACCACACACCGCTCACGTGCACTCTCCACCCCCACCACCATTCACACATCCCCAGTGTCCTGTACCAGTGTGTCAGTAAGTCCTCGTCCCAAAGTACACAAACGCAGGCACACACCCACCCAACAGCCATCCACCTCACAACAGCCTCCAGCCCATGCACCTTCACCCAAATTCAGCAGACGTACACCTCCTACAACCCCTACCTCTACCTCCACTCCCAAACCCCGTCCATCTACCCGTCCCAGTGTGTCTAAAAAACCTTTCATGGCTAACATTGACCTCTTCCCTTCACCTCTCCCCCAGTCCTTCCCCTAGGGCTAGGCTTTCCAGGTCCCAGCCCAGCACCTCATCCACCTCATCCCCAGGCACAGTGGTGCCAGCAAATGCGGGGTCATGGAGTGCGCCAACCATCAGGGCTGCCAGTGTGCCACGGAGCGAGGGCAAGGACATTCTGCCACCTGCCAAGGTAAAAAAGGTGGCCACATCCCGGAGGGAGAAGCAGAAAATACCTGCCAGCAAGGGATCAGGGAAAACGAAAGGGGATAGTGGCAAGACAGCTGCGCCACCATCGAAGGTGGGGAAGGGCCAAAAACTGAAGGGCAGGTCAGGAGAGGGCATGGTGGCACCGACTGCGGGACCAGTGTCACACCTTCTGTCCATGTCAACGCCAACCTGTACGGCGGACAACACCGCCACCTGCACCGCCACAGACCCCGCCGCCAGCACCACCGCCACAGATCCTGCAGCCAGCACCGGCTCCACAGACCCCGCTGCCAGCACCGCTGCCACAGACCCCGCAGCCAGCACCACTGCCACAGACCCCGCAACCAGCACCGCCGCGACTGACACCACCGCAAGCACTGCCATAAGCCCAGCAACGTCCTCAGACAGTGGCACTAACACAGACATGGCTACCATCCCCAGTGGTCAGTCGTCTGAGGCTGGTGGTGAGTTCCAGGACCCTGGGCAGCTTCCATGAAGCATCACTGTCATCACAGTTGTCACCTGCATATGGAATGCGAAGCTGCAGCAGTGTGGGGTATGTTTCTGCCTCCATGGTGTATCATGCTACCTGTACCTCGGCAATCTCGTGGAACACACACCCAGGCGAGTGTATTGTTCTGGCCACACTGCACATGGAGCACTCTGGTCACCAAGCCCCCTCCAGAACCAGTGGAGAAAGGCATCAACTACCTCAGTCTTTGGCAGGATGAAGCACTCTGGGCACAAAGCCCCCTCCAGAACCAGTGGAGTATCAGATCCACTTCCTCAGTCCTTGGCAGGATGAAGCACTCTGGGCACCAAGCCCTCTCCAGAACCAGTGGAGTATCACATCCACTACCTCAGTCCTTGGCAGGTTGAAGCACTCTGGGCACAAGCGCCCTCCAGAACCAGTGGAGTATCTCATCCACTACCTCAGTCCTTGGCAGGATGAAGCACTCTGGGCACAAAGCCCCCTCCAGAACCAGTGGAGTATCACATCCACTACCTCAGTCCTTGGCAGGATGAAGCACTCTGGGCACCATGCCCCCTCCAGAACCAGTGGAGAATCACATCCACTACCTCAGTCCTTGGCAGGATGAAGCACTCTGGTCACAAAGCCCCCTCCAGAACAAGTGGAGACTGTTATCTACTTGAGAGACTGTGGCTTTGCACTCCCCAGGATAAAGCAGTGGCCAAACCACCCACTGGAGAGACTTAAGAGACTCTGGCTTTGCACTCCACAGGATAAAGCAGTGGGCAAACCACCCACTGGAGAGACTTGAGAGACTGTGGCTTAGCACTCCCCTGGATAAAGCAGTGGGCCTGGAGCCCCCTTGTGGAGCAGTGGCATTGTGCATTCATCAGGCTGAGGTGCCCCCCTCCCCCTGAGGTGTCTGTATATTTTCTATGTGATGCCCCTCCAGTGTTCTCTCCGTTTGGAGTCAGGTATCATGTGTGGGCCTCGCCCATGGATTTTGGGCCCAGTGGTCCACAGACAATGATTGGTGCACTATCCGGACTTGTGTACTTGGTGTACATAATTGTATATACTGGATTTTGCATTTTGATAATGATATTTCACATGATTACATTCGTTCAAATCATTTCCTTTTGTCCTTGTGTTCTTCCAGGGGGGTGGTGGGGTGTATATGTAATGTTGCAGCATGTATTTGTGTGTATGGTGTTGTGGGTGGGGGTGGGGGTGGGGGTGTTGCGTGTGTGTGTCACTCTCTTTTCCCTCCCACCTCCCCTGTGTTGTAGGTGCAGTACTCACCGTGGTCGTCGCCGCCGTCGTTGGAGCTCCTGATAGAGGAGCAGGAAGACCATCGCTGGCAGTATCTGCAATTTGGGCTACATGGCGTCCTGGTTCCTCGTGGGGTGTGGAGAGGTGAGTGTTCTCCATTCTGTCTACTGTTTCTGCTGTGTTTTTATTTGTGTTGATTCCGCCCCAGAAAAGGCGGCGGATAGGCGTGTTGTGATAGGATGGGGGGTACATTGTCTCCCGCCTGTCTGTTGGCGGTGTCCGCTGCACAGTTTGTTTGTACCGCCGTGGCGGTCGGAATGTTAAAGTGACTGTCTATGTTGGCAGTTTCCGCCACGGTCGTAATCCCTTTTTTTTCCGCCGGCCTGTTGGCGGTATTACCGCCGCTTTAACACCGACCGCCAGGGTTGTAATGAGGGCCTATGTTTAATTTGTTTTTTGTTGCTATCCCTTTCTGTTTCCAATCCCAGTTATTTTCTCACTTATGTGTAGTATATATGTTTATGCCTGATGCATGAAAAGCATTGTTCTTTCAGTCATGTCTTACTTCAAGTCTGTATTGAAAGGAGAGGGGTATGTAGTATTCTATACTGATGTCATCCTTGACATCAGTGTAGAATGCGATAGGTCGTAAGGTTCTTTGGTGGTTGTAGGAGATTGAGGAAAGAGCTGTTAGAAGGATGGCTGAGCTGTTTCCTCCAATATACTGAAATAAACCTCCGTCTGCTCTTCACTACGGACTCAGACCTCGTTATTACACTATTGTTACCTATAGTTTGTAAGTAAAAGCTTCTTACTTCTTGTCAGTTATTACTTTAGTTTGGAGACAATTTTCCTTGCTATTCCTTTCTGTTCTAGTTAGGTTTTAGGATTTAATACTACCTGCCTTGATTATATTAAATAGTAAAACTTGAAACTCATATGCAGCACATACTTGGGGAGGTATCTCATGGCCCAACAACTAGGCTGCATGAAAAAGCAAATTAAGGAGATTAGACTACTGAACTAGGGATGTTGGGAAATCAGTGTTAGGAGTATGCAGTTTGTTCATTCTCATACTATTTACTATTGTTGAATGATAGTTGTAGTGCCTTCGATTGGAATTGTGGCAGCCCATGATAAACTCTAATCATTCTATGACACAAAGGTGCATGCAGTAGTTTGAGTGGGGGAGCTATGGGAGGGCTACTTGTCATACCTTGAAAGAGTGTATCTAGCAAGTCTGTCATTTTCATAACATTTTTAATATTGCAAAGAACATAAATGCCCTAAAGGTTTGTTTTAGAATTACCTGTATGTTTTATCCACAGAGCTCTAGGCTTTGAGCATGTCTATGAGGGTTTGGGATATCATACCAGCTGTATGTCTTAAACACAAGGGTTACATTTCATTGTATTGCTTTAATTTATTTGGTTCTTCCTACTATATGCAAAGTACTTCAAGATAAGAAATAAAAAAACACAGTTTAAGACACTGGATGGGCATATAGGATATGGCCAAATGTATTTTTACACTCTTATGCATCGGAACCCCTGTCTGCAGGAAATCTTTAGTGGCCCTGTGGTGCAGGAGTTGGCGGCTGATTGCATCTTGAGGCATGGGTGATTTCTTCAGGCAGGAAAGTTTTGACTTGTCATGGAAAGAGTTTTTTAAATATTTAAAAGTGCCTAAATATCTAGCTAAGAAAAGAGATGGGGCTTTGAGTTTTCAGTCTATGGGGGTTATTACAACTTTGGAGGAGGTGTTAATCCGTCCCAAAAGTGACGGTAAAGTGACGGATATACCACCAGCCGTATTATGAGTCCATTATATCCTATGGAACTCGTAATATGGCTGGTGGTATATCCGTCACATTTGGGACGGATTAACACCTCCTCCAAAGTTGTAATAACCCCCTATATCTCTTATGGATCAATTAACAGGGATAGAAAATTGCAAAATCTCCCAGATCTATAGGGAACTAAATGCACTAACCCCGATGATCTAAAACAGCATGCTGATATACGGACAATTAGGTTGGGGTTAGGGCCGGCAGAGCTTCCCTTTTAGAACCTCTGGTATTTGTTAACTCAGTTTTATCACCGGCTAATCTGCAAGCTCAGCATTATAAAACAGTATTCACCCTTTACTATACACCTCTTAAAATTGGGAAATGGGGAGGCTTAGTGGGCACTACATGTCCGTGGTGTAATTCCTGCAAGGCAGATTTAGTCCATATGTTTAGTAGCTGCTCCCCTCAAATCGGTTGTTGGAGGGAAATTTCTAATTGTATCAATACTTGCTTGGGTAGGAGGATGGAGTTAACTAATCAGCTTATTTTGTCAGGGGTGCAAGGTGATAGGGTTCCTAGTCAAGCTCAAAGCTTTATCTTTATAGTCTTGGCCATAGCTCTGCTGTGTATTGTCTCCTCATGGCAGGATAAGGCACCCCCTACCTTTCAAGAATGGTTTACCCGGCTTCTGACAATACTTAATCTGGAAATGGTTCTGTGTTCTAAAAGAGGCAAAAAGTGTAGGCCTACAGGTGAAGTTATATGGCACCTTTCATAGAATGGCAGAATCAGACAGATCCTGGGGAAATGGGAATCAGGCTAGATGGGAGGTAAGGCTTGGGGGAAGTTCACTGTTGGCAAACAATTTTGGATGGGTGGCACATCCTTGTATTGAACTGAATGGAGGATAATGGTCTTTGGGGCATCTCTTCGCAAACTGATGTCCTTTTCCTCTTTTTTCTCACTGTTTTTTTCTCTCTTGCTCCTGAGTTTCTTTATGCGGGAATAGTCCGCTCTCCATCAAGAGGTGTCTATAAGTTTGAGACATGTTGGAAAGTGTTAAGGTATAAGCCTCCTCCTGTAATTGCTGCTCCTGTGGGTGGGGGAGAGTGGCTGGAAAAGGGGGTAGCATTCTATGAAGCTTGGAAACAAAAAGGTTGTTTTGAGAAGTTGGACGGGGGAGTTTTTAAATGTGAACACTGGTGTTTTCTTCCAATGTCTCTTATTTCGTTTTTTCGTTTTTTCCCTTTTTTCCTTGGTATGTGAGAGTTTTTGTCTACATTGAAATTTCAAATACAAATTAAAAAAAATAAGAAGTAAGCTATAGTTGCAACGTCAGACATATTCATAACCAAAAATATTTAAACATTAAAATTGCTTCACTGTCTTTTAGTAATTCTTAGTGCAGTTAAATGTGGTTAGACATGGCCCAAACGGAGAAGGAACAGCATTCCATGTTCATGAATTGACACAGTGATGGACAAGACCTTGAACTGCAGAAGCCTCAGTTCAGTCACTGCTGGGAGGATCACTGGGTTTGCTCTAATGACATAATTTATTTAAAAGTACCAGCTTCAATTGCTCATGTCAAAGTGAAATCCATCATAGAAGAGTTTCTCACACACAGCCTGATCTTCAATTTTCTCACTTAGTGGAACGGATAAGAAGGACAGGAAAAGGATGCAGTACATTTTAATTCCTGTATAATAAAACCCAACATTTGCCTTTGCAATACAAAGGCTTAAATTCAGCTGCAAAAGTCATGGTGCATGTAATAGACATCACCTCTGTAAGGATGAAAAATGGACTTCAAGTTCTAAGAAGATTTTTTTACTCCAATGCTCCTCCCATACCAGTACAAACAACTGCCAAACTGTCAAAACATATAACAGACGTATAACTGTGGTTAGATAGGTTTGTGTATTTCACTATAGAAGTCATACCAAAACAGTAAAGAATAGGTGCTGGACTTGATCAGAAATAAAGTTTTGCAAGTGAGACCAACACCTCTAATCCACTCTAGATGTAACTTTGTTAGAATAGTGTGATATGCACTTTGGGACCTACTTACAACCCCCAAGTCCTTCTGCACATCTTGCAAATAGCAGCTGTCAGACTTTTGAATCTCTTTCACTGAACTGCACTGCTAGAAGACTTTTCTTCCAAGACTCAAAACTGCACTAAGGGAGTCATTCTGACCTCGGCGGTAAAAGGTGCTTACCGCCGGTCAGAAGACCGCCATAACACCGCCGCGGCCGCGGTAAACCGCCACGGTCATTCTGACCCGCAACTGCCAAACCTCCAAAAACCCGACCTCCACAGAAGGCCGCCACACCAATGGCCAGCGAAAAACTGGCGGTGACCAAACCTCCACTGTAACGGCAACAGAAATACGCCCATGCCAATCCGACCCACGAGTCCAGGCGGCGGTCATTCAACCGCGGTATTCCATTGGTGGTACACACCTCTGCGGTCAAAATACACACCCAGCTCCAAAACACAGCCACATTGGACAATTTGAAATACACACACCTGATACACATACAAACACCACTCCCACACATCCAATTAACTATAAAACACACACCCACATCACCCACAAACCCCCACTACTAGAAATTCGGAGAGAAGGCGAGAGACAGAGAGAGAGCACAGCTAACGAAAACCACAACACACAGAGGAACTCAACATCATCACCCACACTACATCCACGCACAAAACACCACACACCACCACACTCATCACCACAAACACCACCCCACACCACTTCCACACCACCCCATGGCACCCCAAAGACACCCCAGGTTCTCGGACGCAGAACTCAGGGTCATGGTGGAGGAAATACTGCGGGTAGAGCCCCAGCTCTTCGGGACACAGGTGCAGCACACCACCATTGCCAGGAAGATGGAGCTATGGCAAAGGATAGTCGACAGGGTCAACGCTGTGGGACAGCATCCACGAAATCGGGAGGACATCCGAAAGCGGTGGAACGACCTACGGGGGAAGGTGCGTCGAGGGTGTCGCGACACAACATCGAGGTACAGAAGACTGGCGGCGGACCCCCACCACAACCCCCAGAAATCACCGCATGGGAGGAACAAGTCTTGAACATCCTGCATCCTGAGGGCCTCGCAGGAGTAGGCGGAGGAATGGACTCTGGTAAGTCTAATCTCAACTACTTCATCCCCCCCACCCACCAGCATGCCAACCCACACCCCCACCCTCACCCCCAACCCCCCATCACACATCCTCCTTGATAATGTCTCACCAGCACAACCCACCAATCCCAACACCAAGGGCTGCATGCCACCACAAACCATGGACACCCATCACCTAAGCATGACCACTGAACATACCCATCCCCCCCACAAACCACCCTCACAACACCTCCCCCAAGGGAATGACAGCACTGGGGGACAAGGGCATCCACACATTGCACGCTATGGCACACACAGAAGCAATAACCATACTCTTATACCCCTGCAGGACCCGAACGCCAACACACCGCCCAGGAGGGTCCAGAAATGTCCATCCCACCCCCAGAACAGGCCCCCAGTGATGACAGCAGCTCTGTCGACCTGGAACCAGATGACCAGCCCGGACCATAGGGGACCTCTGGACAGTCGGTTCCCCTCAGACAGCCACAGGCCACAGCAGACCTACCCCCCTCTGGGAACACCAGCACAGCACCCACCCAGCGGGCCCATGCCTCTGTTACCAGGACAGGTCAAGCAGCGGTGTGTCTACCACTACAGGGCACCCAGGTTAACCCACCACCCAACAACACCAGGGACCTGGGGGCAGTGGTCGTGGGCACACGGTCCAGGGGACAGAGGCCCAGGAACAAAGGGGAACTGGGAGGGCTGCAGTGCGACAGAGGGAGGACAGGCCCAGGGAACCCACTCTCCACGAGGCCCTCACCTCCATCATGGGAGCGTACCACCACTCCCAAGAGACGATGGCGACGGTCCTGGCCAGGTTCCAGGAGATCCAGGCCCTGCAGGAGGAACAGTACATGGGGTTCCGGGAAGAACTCCGCAACATCAGTTCTGCAATGGGTACAATCGTCGTGGCACTCAACCTGATTGTCACCACATTGCGGGACCATGTGGCACCCCAAAGGGCCCCTGTCACTAGCATGGAGGAAGAACAGCCGACCACCTCCGCCGGCGCTAGTGGACAGGAGGCCCCTACACAACAGCAACGGGCCACCCGAACCCCACCCCCTGCAAAAGAAGAACCACCCCGCAAGAAGGGCCTGAGATCACGTAAGAAGACAGAGTAGGATGTCAAGACCCCCGCCATGCAAGGATACCCCCGGATGTCATCCCACTGTCCCACTTGTTCACCCTGTCCAACCTTAAACTGCCCCTGCTCCACCTTCCACAGGCATATGGACAATGCACCTGTGCGACTGAGAGTCTGGACTCTGCCATGGACAGTCCTCCACCATCACCCATCACCGTATTAGAACTATTCCCCAAAATGTGCACTTTAATAAACACACTAATAGCACAAAATTCATCTGGAGTCTGCCTGTTTTTTAAACAAATGTATTTGACAAAACCGTTCAAAATTGTCCAGTTACATTGTGATGACAACATACCACTGTCACACAGCTGTAGTCCATGGGGAAACAAAGCAGAGGTCACGCCGTGGGGCCCACATCTCTGAAATTGGAAGGGAAAGTCACAACTCAGTTACCATTCATTGGGGGGAAAGGTCAGACAGTAGAGACCCAGTAGTCTTTAAGTAATTTTAAAATGCCGGTGTTGATTCTTACCTGTGTGTTACTGAAAATACTGCTGTATCACTGTGTCCCTGTTGTCTGTGTCGTCCTCTTCGTCTTCCTCCTCTTCACTCTCCGCAGGCTCCACAGCTGCCACAACACCAACATCTGGACCATCCTCCTGCAGGAAAGGCACCTGGCGTCGCAAAGCCAGGTTGTGAAGCATACAGCAGGCCACGATGATATGGCACACCTTCTTTGGTGAGTACATTAGGGATCCACCTGTCATATGCAGGCATCTAAACCTGGCCTTCAGGAGGCCGAAGGTCCGCTCGATCACCCTCCTAGTATGCCCATGGGCATCATTGTACCGTTCCTCTGCCCTTGTCCTGGGATTCCTTACTGGGGTCAATAGCCACAGCAGGTTGGGGTAACCAGAGTCACCAATTAGCCACACACGATGTCTCTGAAGTTGTTCCATCACATAAGGGATGCTGCTATTTCGCATGACGTACACGTCATGCACTGACCCTGGGAACTTGGCATTTACATGGGAGATGTACTGGTCAGCCAAACAGACCACCTGGACATTCATCGAATGATAACTTTTTCTGTTCCTGTACACCTCTTCACTCCTGCTGGGGGGGACCAAAGCCACATGGGTCCCATCAATGGCACCAATGACGTTGGGAATATGTCCAAGGGCATAGAAATCACCCTTCACTGTAGGCAAATCCCCCACCTCAGGGAAAATGATGTAGCTCCGCATGTATTTCATCAGGGCAGACAACACTCTGGACAACACCTTTGAAAACATAGGCTGAGACATCCCAGATGAAATGGCCACTGTTGTTTGGAATGATCCACTAGCCAAAAAATGGAGTACTGACAGAACCTGCACTAGAGGGGGAATCCCTGTGGTTTGGCGGATGGGTGACATCAGGTCTGGCTCCAGCTGGGCACACAGTTCCTGTATAGTGGCCCGGTCAAGTCTGTAGGTGAGTATGACATGTCATTCTTCCATTGTCGACAGGTCCACCAGCGGTCTGTACACGGGAACAGCCCTCCATCTCCTACCAAGTCCCTGTGGACGGTGCCTAGGAAGAAGAACATGGAGCACAGAGTCAAGCAACCCACAGGTACGTTCACACAGCTTGCACAGTACACGATTCTCTATGCATTGAATGGCATGTATGAGTGGCAATGCAAGGCCTAGGTATGTGTGACGCAGTACAAATTAAGCGATGTGGGCCCTTGAAATGGCGGCTGCCTGACCTGTGAGGTGCGACAGTGGGATGTGAGGTCAATGCGCTGGCGTGGCACACCGTGGCGGTACGCGGTCGAAGACCGCGGCGCAAAGCAGCATTGGTTAACATTGAACCCTATGGGTTTCATGAGCCAATGACGATGAACGCCGGCGGTCGCGTTACGCACCACAGCGGTACGCACCGCTGCGGCCGTAACCGTCATTTTCTATCTGCTTAATCACTCGAGACCTGATTATCCACAGGAGAGGACCTATACTGCAAGTGTTGCTGTGAACTCGGTCTGGAAGTGACAATGGCTGCTGCAACTGGGGAAAGGGCCCCCGCCTTCACTTCAGAAGAGTTGGAGAAGCTCGTGGACGGGGTCCTGCCCCAGTATGCGCTACTCTACGGTCCTCCAGACCAACAGGTGAGTACACTGGGACCATGCTTAGTGGCCAATGCCTGGGATGAGTGGGGTGAATGAACAATGGAGGGGAGGGGAGCGAATGAGGAATGCATCGCACGACAGATGAGAGCATGTGCCACATGGCAAGGTTGGGGAGGGGGGGGCCACTCACATCGACCATGTATAAAAGTGATGATGTCTCTTTTCCCACCCTGTACATGTCACATAGGTCAGCGCCCATCAGAAGATCGAGATTTGGCGTGCCATCGCCAAGGACGTCCGGGCCCTGGGGGTCCACAACAGACGGGGCACCCACTGCCGCAAGAGGTGGGAGGACATCCGCGGCGGGAGCAGAAAGACCGCCGAGGCTCTGCTGGGGATGGCCTCCCAACCTCGGAGGGGTGCCAGTCGTACCTTGACCCCCCTGATGTCCCGGATCCTGGCGGTGGCCTACCCCGATTTGGATGGGCGCGTGAGGACATCACAGCAGACACAAGGGGGTGAGTACCAGCACATTCGGCTATCTTTGTGCGCAATTGAGGTGCCTGGGTGGGGGAGGAGGGCTGTGGGTATCCCTAGGCCAGGGCGATTTCTGTAGGCTAGGCCCCTCCGTGAGGCATGGCCCTGTGCCCCCGCCCCCCACCTCTGTAGGGTGCCTAGTAAAGCTAGCCATGGACCTGTGTCATCTATGTGGGCAGTTGTCGTCCATAGGCTTGTAGGCCATGTCCCAGTGATTGAGTAGTTTACCCCAAGTACGCAGCGTAGTGCAGTGGGCTTCTGTGTCTGTCCTCTCCGCCAACGGTGTCGCCAATGCATGCACTCAACATGTCTTTATTTCTCCCCCCCCCATTTTCTTTGTCTTCCTGTTCATGTGTGCAATAGCATCATCAGGCGGAGGAGAAGTGGCATCGGTGCACGAGGGAGCTGCATCTCACATTGCCCCGGAGGGCCATGCAACGGACTCCGAGTTCACCAGTGAGACGGAGGGCGAGGGGGGCTCCACAACGGGGACCCGTGCAGACATCAGCAACACCGACACGTCCACGGAAGGGAGCTCCCTTGTGGTGGCAGCAACATCCATGCCCACCGCTACAACAGGTACAGCCGCCACCCAGCGCACCATCTCCGCCCTCCCAGCAGCCCCTCAGCGTTCGGCCCGTGCCCGCTCGGCCAGGAACCCGGCCATCTCCTTCGCCCCATGCACCTCAGGCCCTGCCCCAGTTACCCCTGCTGCCCTCAGTGAGGAGGTCATTGACCTCCTGAGGACCATCATTATTGGGCAGTCTACCCTTTTGAATGCCATCCAGGGTGTAGAAAGGGAGGTGCATTGGAGCAATGCATACCTGGAGGGCCTTCATTCGGGTCAGGCTGCCCATCAGCAATCGTTCAACGCTCTGGCCTCAGCTCTGACGGCAGCCATTGTCCCTGTCTCCAGCCTCCCTCTTCCAACTCCCTCCACCCAGTCCCACTCCCCTGTTCCTCTGCCTATCCCATCCACACCTACAGACCAGCCTGCACACACCTCAACACCCAAGGGCAGCTCATCCAGACATAAGCACCACAGATCACACAAGCATTCACCCAAGCAACATCCAGATGCAGACATGCCAACAGCCACTACCTCCTCTGTGTCCCCCACCTCCTCGTCTCCCTCCTCCCTCCCTGTGACGTCTCCACTCACACCTGCATGCACACCACCATCAGCCAGTACGTCCATCACCAGCACACCCTCCAGACCAGTCCGCACACGTGCAGTCACTACCCCCACTGCCATTTACACGTCCCCTATGTCCTCTCCCAGTGTGTCTGTCACCCCCTCTTCCAAACCACACAAACGCAGGCAGGCACCCACCCAACAGCCATCCACCTCACGACAGCCTCCGTCACAAGCACTTGCACCCAAAGACAGCACACTTGACTCTCCTACAACCACATCCTCTTCCTCCACAGCCATACCCACTACACCTACCCGTCCCTGTCTTTCCAAATCGATTTTTCTTTCCAACCTTGACCTCTTTCCAACAACTGACCCACCCCCTCCATCTCGTAAGAGTCCAAAAAGCACCTCAGCCACCACCAGCCCTGCATCTACTAGGACCATTGTGCAGGGCTATTGGAGTCCACCAGCTCCTAGGGCAGGAACATCGGCCAGCAGCAAGGGGACAGCCAGCCCACCCCCTAGGAAGAGGACCAAAAAAGCGAAGGCCCGGCGCGACAGGCCTGAGACGGCTGCCCACAAGGACAGTAGCCTTGCCCCGTCACCTGGCACATCCACAAAGGGAGGCAAGGGCCCCAGAGATTCTGCAAAGGAGGGCAAGGGCAGCAGGGCGGAGAAGTCAGGCAGCAGGCGAGCTGCCCAGGAGGGCCCCACCAGCCCCATTCCGGGTGTGACGGAGGACACCCACGGGCCCAGGACTCCATCACAGGAGGGCCCCGCAAGCGAGAGGTCGGATGGCGACTGAGCGGGACGTATTGGCCAGGTCATGTCCCCTAGAAACACAAGACAAGCACCGCTGAACAGGGGCCGCCGTGACTAGCACCGCTGAACAGGGGCCGCCGTGAGTAGCACTGCTGAACAGGGCCCCGCCAAGACAAGCACCGCTGAACAGGGGCCGCCAAGACAAGCACCGCTGAACAGGGGCCAGAAAGACAAGCACCACTGAACAGGGCCCGCCGTGAGTAGCACCGAAGAACAGGGCCCCGTCAAGACAAGCACCGCTGAACAGGGGCCGCCGTGACTAGCACCGCTGAACAGGGGCTGCCGTGAGTAGCACCGCTGAACAGGGCCCCGCCAAGACAAGCACCGCTGAACAGGGGCCGCCAAGACAAGCACCGCTGAACAGGGGCCGCAAAGACAAGCACCGCTGAACAGGGCCCGCCGTGAGTAGCACCGCTGAACAGGGCCCTGCCAAGACAAGCACCGCTGAACAGGGGCCCCCAAGACAAGCACCGCTGAACAGGGGCCGCAAAGACAAGCACCGTTGAACAGGGCCCGCCGTGAGTAGCACCGCTGAACAGGGCCCCGCCAAGACAAGCACCGCTGAACAGGGCCCCGCCAAGACAAGCACCGCTGAACAGGGCCCGCCAAGACAAGCACCGCTGAACATGGCCCCACCAAGACAAGCACCACTGAACAGGGGCCGCCAAGACAAGCACCGCTGAACAGGGCCCCGCCAAGACAAGCACCGCTGATCAGGGCCCGCCGTGAGTAGCACCGCTGAACAGGGCCCCGCCAAGACAAGCACCGCTGAACAGGGGCCGCCAAGACAAGCACCGCTGAACAAGGGCCGCTGTGAGAAGCACCGCTGAACAGGGCCCCGCCAAGACAAGCACAGCTGAACAGGGGCCGCCGTGACTAGCACCGATGAACAGGGCCCGCCGTGAGTAGCACTGCTGAACAGGGCCTCGCCAAGACAAGCACTGCTGAACAGGTCCCGCCGTGAGAAGCACCGCTGAACAGGGCCCGCCAAGACAAGCACCGCTGAACAGGGGCCGCCGTGAGTAGCACCGCTGAACAGGGCCCGCAGTGACAAGCACCGCTGAACAGGGCCCGCCAAGACAAGCACCGCTCTGCTGGGCCCTTCATCTCAAGCACCGCTCCGCTGGGCCCTTCATCTCAAGCACCGCTCCGCTGGGCCCTTTATCTCCAGCACCGCTCCGCTGGGCACCGCCGTCTCTGAACTGCTCTGCTGGGCCCTTCCTGTCAAGCACCGCTCCGCTGGGCCCTTCCTGTCAAGCACCGCTCCGCTGGGCCCTTCCTGTCAAGCACCGCTCCGCTGGGCATCGCCGTCTCTGAACTGCTCTGCTGGGCCCTTCCTGTCAAGCACCCCTCCGCTGGGCCCTTCCTGTCAAGCACCGCTCCGCTGGGCCCTTCATCTCAAGCACCGCTCCGCTGGGCACCGCCGTCTCTGAACTGCTCTGCTGGGCCCTTCCTGTCAAGCACCGCTCCGCTGGGCCCTTCATCTTAAGCACCGCTCCGCTGGGCCCTTCATCTCAAGCACCGCTCCGCTGGGCACCGCCGCCTCTGAACTGCTCTGCTGGGCCCTTCCTGTCAATCACCGCTCCGCTGGGCCCTTCATCTCAAGCACCGCTCTGCTGGGCCCTTCATCTCAAGCACCGCTCCGCTGGGCACCGCCGTCTCTGAACTGCTCTGCTGGGCCCTTCCTGTCAAGCACAGCTCCGCTGGGCCCTTCATCTCAAGCACCGCTCCGCTGGGCCCTTCATCTCAAGCACCGCTCCGCTTGCCACCGCCATCTCTGAACTGCTCTGCTGGGCCCTTCATCTCAAGCACCGCTGGCCCATTGGCAGGCCCGGATCTGTGTCGGGCAGGGCTTCACGAGGCACTCTGGCCACCATGCCTCCTCCATGACCAGTGGAGTCTGTAATCCACCTGATGGACTGTGGCTTTGCACTTCCCAGGATGGTACAGTGGGCAATCCACCCACTTGTGAGACTTGTGAGACTGTGGCTTTGCACTCCCCAGGATGGTACAGTGGGCAATCCACCCAGTGTAGAGACTTGTGAGACTGTGGCTTTGCACTCCCCAGGATGGTACAGTGGGCAATCCACCCACTTGTGAGACTTGTGAGACTGTGGCTTTGCACTCACCAGGATGGTACAGTGGGCAATCCACCCACTGTAGAGACTTGTGAGACTGTGGCTTTGCACTCCCCAGGATGGTACAGTGGGCAATCCACCCACTGTAGAGACTTGTGAGACTGTGGCTTTGCACTCCCCAGGATGGTACAGTGGCCATGGAGGCCCCTCGTGGATCTGGCGTCGTGGACTCATGTGGCTGAGGTGCCCCCCCTTCCCTTCCCCCTGAGGTGCCTGTAGTATTTTTTATCTGATGCCCCAGCAGTGTTCTCTCCAATGGAATCGGTCTCGTGTGTGGGCTTTGCCCATGTGTTAATGCACATTGGCCCACGAAAAATTGAAGGTTGCCAAACTGTGCCGGACTTTTGCCCCATGTATATATTGTTACTGATGTTATTTATTTTATTTATATATTTCATATTTCACATTACTTAAAATTTGCTATAATATACTTCAATTTTAATGATCATTTTATTTTGTCATTGCATTATTCCGTGGGGTTTGGGGGGTGTCACTCTGACTTGTTACTCTGCATTGGTGTGTAGGTATTTGGGTGGGTGTGTGGGGGGGTGGGTGTATCGCGTATGTGTGTGCCCGTAACCTTTCCTCCTCCCCCCTCCCCTGTGTCGTAGGTGCAGTACTCACCGTTGTCGTCTGCGCCGGCGTTCGTGCTCCTGGTAGAGGAGCAGGAAGACAATAGCTGGTAGGATGTTTAATTCGGGTTCCGTGCTGTCCTGATTCCTCGTGGAGTGTATAGAGGTGAGCGTTTTCCCGTTCGTAGTCTGTTTCCGCCGTGTTTTTATCGGCGGTGCTCCCGTCCCAGAAAAGGTGGCGGATTGGTGAGTTGTGATGGGGTGGGCGGTACATTGTCTGCCGCCTGCCTGTTGGCGGTGACCGCCGCACTGTTTGTTTGTCCCGCCGTGGCGGTCGAAGTGTTAAAGTGGCAGGCTGTGTTGGCGGTTCCCGCCAGGGTCGGAATTCCATTTTTTCGACCGCCAGCCTGTTGGCGGGTTGGCCGCCGCTTTAACACCGACCTCCAGGGTCGGAATGACCCCCTAAATGCCATCTCCTCTTCTCCAGCCAATGAGGGTACAAAACTTGAACAAGTAAAGAGGAAGAACTGCTATTCACTAATCATATATGAGAAGTGTTAGGCCTGACAGCCTTAGGGTGGTCACCCCTAAATTGTTCCCTGCCTCCCTCCACTTTTTAGATACTGTTTTTACTGGTTTTTAGACTCCGCACACTTTACCACTGCTAACCAGTGCTAAAGTGCATGTGCTCTCTCCCTTTAAACATGGTAACATTGGATCATACCCAATTGGACTATTTAAATTACTTATAAGTCCCTAGTAGAGTGCACTGTATGTGCCCAAGGCCTGTAGATTAAATGCTACTAGTGGGCCTGCAGCACTAATTGTGCCACCCACTTAAGTAGCCCCTTCACCTTTTCTCAGGCCTGTGTGTGCAGTTTCACTGCCAATTCAACTTGGCATTTAAAAGTACTTGCCAAGCCTAAAACTCCCCTTTTTCTACATATAAGACACCCCTAAGGTATGCAATAGGTAGCCCATACGGCAGGGTGCTGTGTAGGCAAAAGGCAGGAAATGTACCTATGTAGTTTACATGTCCTGGTAGTGTAAAACTCCTAAATTCATTTTTTCATTGCTGTGAAGCCTGCTCTCTTCATAGGCTAACATTAGGGCTGCCCTCATACATTGTTTGAGTGGTAGCTGAGGATCTGAAAGGAATAGGAAGGTCATATTTAGTATGGCCAGAATGGTGATACAAAATCCTGCTGACTGGTGAAGTTGGATTTAATATTACTATTTTAGAAATGCCCCTTTTGGAAAGTGAGCATTTCTCTGCACTTAAATCTTTCTGTGCCTTACAATCCACGTCTGGCTGGGTTTAGTTGACTGCTCCTTGTGCATTCACTCAGACACACCCAGAACACAGGATACTCAGCCTCACTTGCCTACATCTGCATTTTGAATAGATCTTCCTGGGCTGGGAGGATGGAGGGCCTGACACATGCATGCCAAAGGACAGTAGCCTGCCCTCACACAAAGGGCTGCCACACCCCCTACTGGGACCCTGGCAGACAGGATTGAACTGAAAGGGGACCTTGTGCACTTCTAAGCCACCGTTTGAAGTCTCCCCCACTTCAAAGGCACATTTGGGTATTTAAACAGGGCCTCTGCCCCTACCAACTCAGACACTTCCTGGAGAAGAAACTGGAACCAGAACCTGCATCCTGCCAAGAAGAACTGCCTGGCTGCCAAAAGGACTCACCTGACTGCTTTCTGTGAAGGACTGCTGCCTTGCTGTTGCCCTGCTGCCTTGCTGCTCTCTGACTGTGGTGAAGAAGTGCTCTCCGAGGGCTTGGATAGAGCTTGCCTCCTGTTCCCTGAAGTCGCAGGACCAAAAAGACTTCATCTCTACAAGAAGGACTCCTTGTGTAGTGAAATTCAACGCACAGCGTGGCAGAAACGACGCTCAGCCTGCACCGTGCTGAAAATTTCACTGCACGCCGAACCGGAACGATGCAGCCTGACTTCGCAATGAGACGATCGACGCCGCACCAGCGTAGCAAACGGAAATTCGACGCACAGCCCACTGGATCGACGCACAGCTGAGCCGGAACGACGTAGCTCGACTTCCAGAGAGGAATTGATGCTGCGCCTGCCGTGCGGTACAAAATTCGACACAACGCTCACTGGATGGGCGCACCTCTTGTCCTGCCAGCGCAGGAAATCCACGCATTGTCCCCGGGGCACCTGAAAACCCCGCAACCCGAAGAGGATCCACGACCCTCAGCCGTCTCTGCATTAAAACTAAACAACGCATCACCGTGTGCGGCCCAAGAAATTTAAGCACACCCCTTTGTTTCCATGCATCTCCTCCTCTGCAGTTCTTTGCAGAGATTTTTCATGCAAACCAGGTACTTTGTGCTTGAAAGAGACTTTGGGGCATATTTATACTCGGTTTGCGCCGGATTTCCGTCGTTTTTTTTTACGCAAATCCGACGCAAAGCTAACTCCATATTTATACTTTGGCGTTAGACCCGTCTAGCGCCAAAGATCTTGGAGTTAGCGTCATTTTTTAGCGTGGACACCTACCTTGCGTTAATTATATGCAAGGTAGGCGTTCCCGTCTAAAAAATGACTCTAAGGCATGTGCGCCTTATTTAAACTCCCGTGCAAAAATGACGCACAGGAGTGGGCGGGCCTTAAAAAATGACGTCCAACAGATTTAGCGTAATTTTTTAACGCCTGCTCAGGGCAGGCGTTAAGGGACCTGTGGGCTCGAAAGGAGCCCAGAGGTGCCCTCCCCTGCCCCCAGGGACACCCCCTGCCACCCTTGCCCACCCCAGGAGGACGCCCAAGGATGGAGGGACCCACCCTAGGACATTAAGGTAAGTTCAGGTAAGTATATATATATTTTTTTTTTTGTGGCATGGAGGGTCTGATTTGTTCCCCCCTACATGCCACTATGCCCAATGAAGGGGGCATGACTCCTGTCTTTGCTAAGACAGGAGTCATGCCAAAGGCGTCTGGGCGTCCAAAAAAAATGGCGCAAATCGGGTTGAGGCAAGATTTTTGCCTCAGCCCTGATTTGCCCCATTTTTTGACGCCCAAACGCCATTTTCCCCTACGCCAGCGCTGCCTGGTATGAGTCTTTTTTTTTTGACGCACACCAGTCAGCTGCGCCAGCTAACGTCATTCCATAAATAAGGCGCCTGGCTGGTGCTTTGGAATGCCGTTAGCCGGTGTTAAATGTTTTGACGCAAAACTGCGTTAGCGCAGTTTTGCGCCAAAAAGTATAAATATGGCCCTTTGTTTGCCTGTAAAAGACTTAAGACGCTTTATATCACTTTTCAGTGATTTCTCAACATTTACTTATTGCATCTTTCAACATTTTGACCTGCATTTTTCCAGATAAATATTATATATTTTTCTAAACACTGTGTGGTGTATTTTTGTGGTGCTACATGGTGTTATTGTATGATTTATTGCACAAATACTTTACACATTGCCTTCTAAGTTAAGCCTGACTGCTCAGTGCCAAGCTACCAGAGGGTGAGCACAGGATAACTTGGATTGTGTGTGACTTACTCTGACTAGAGTTAGGGTCCTTGCTTGGACAGGGGTTAACCTGACTGCCTACCAAAGACCCCATTTCTAACATGAAGGTTACAGACTAGGAACATGCAAAGAGTCCTGCCTGTGTTATGGTGGAGAATATGGCACACATGCCTTTTGAGACTGTAGCTGAGATGGAAAGAATCAAGAACACTGTTACCAGTTGCCTAATAGACATGATAATGCAAGTACTTTGGGGGTAGCATTGCTCTTTAGGCGCACCCACAACTTTTTTGTATATTTTTCCTTCCCACTTAGAGTTAACTTTCTTGGGATTTCCAATTTGTGCCCAACCTCTTTGATACATGAGACTGAATTGCCTACCCTTTTACTCTGCTGAATCCTGTACTCATGAATTTGGAAGTTTCCTACTATTGTCTACAGTTTGTAATCAGCTAGTCCTTTGATGCATGGGGTAAGCATTCATCTTTGCCAAGTTAATTGATTAACAGATGTTCCCATGTTCCATTTGTTAAACAAGTGCATGATTCCCTAAATCATATCACACTTCTTTTGAGCGCACATATGCCATCTATACTCTGGCTTGTGAACATCATTCAAAGCAAAATTGGGTGATGGACCTCACACCAGCATGATCGACTTGCTTGCTTATCTCGAGAGATGCTCCAGAAAGGACCAGTGGACAAGAAAGTGAATCCAGCCACTGTTGATTCATGAACTTAGATGGCCTGGAAGCCAGTTGATGGAACTAGTCTACAACCATGCCAATGATCAAATCTGATGAGAAGTGGCATCTAGCAAATACTATTGCCTACACATCATATTGGTGTTGAAACTCTGTTTGAATACATTTCTACAGTTATTCTCAGAATGAGAGGCAAGGCAACAACAAAGACATTTGCTGTCATTGTGTGAAATGGTTTTCACTGGCTTTCTTTTGTGGGCAGTCTGTGTGTGATTGATTGATGTTGTACTAAGTTTCAACAGTTATTGGTGTAGGTGAAGACATAAGTGGTGACTTCCCGAGACCACCGTTGTGATTTACAGTAAGGCTTTGCTGGAAGAGATTGAATATTTGCTCAGTAGTACTATTTGAGGTGCTATGGGTATCTTATGTTTGCACGAGGATTTTGAGCATGGCCTTGTATAGCGTTTTTGAACCTCAGGCAAGCACAGCCAAAATTACGAGCATGAGAAGGAAGAATGAACCAGTTAAGTCTCACACATCTCCCTCATCTTATTCAATGGTAATGCATATTGTGCAAGAGACAATCCTGCCATAAGCATTCTGATTTATTGTTGTGAGGTCTGTGAAGTTTTTGCAACAAATGCACACACAAGAAATCCACTCTTTCATTTATGGCTTTTTAATGGCTTTATTGTGCAGTGCAGACTAAATGCAATAACATAATTGCTGGAATCAAAATTAGTGTAGCAATCATGAAAGCACAGAATATAAATATTATGAAAGCAAACAACATATCATCTTGTGCATTTTTAAAGATTCCCATGTGACCTGAGATGCCTTGGGGAGATTCATGATGGTGGAGGGTTCAATGGAGGGCTCACTACGCAAACTTTTAAGTATATAAGTCTCCCCACAGCTCTTTACTTCTACATTGCAATCACTAAGAGACTTGATGTTGTTTATTCCAGCTGGCAGGCTCATTATGGAGGGGATTTTAATGACGTCCTGGGTCCTCTAGACTCCCTTCGGATGCTCGAAGTAGACCTCAGGGAAGTAGAGGGACCGGCTAGCTGGACCTCGAGCCTGGGGCTTTGGGACAACTGGCAAACCTGGAATACCATGGAATACACACATGCATTGGTGGCACACAGTTCTTTCTCTCGTATAGACTTTTACCTGTTGCAAGTAGCTCCTTCACACATGAGGGTCCCTCCTCCTCACTAGGGGTACATCAGACCATGCATGGGCCATTCTTCAGTTAGGAGATACCACGGTGGAGGGATGAAGTAAATATGTAGATACCATCAGGTAAATTACAAGGTTATTTTATTTATAATCATAACTGGCACACATTGGCCTGGGATAAGCTCTGCAAGTAACTGCTGACTCCACCGGAGATTCCATTGTAGAATGGAATCTCCAAACTAGTCACCTCGGGGGAGATGACAACATAACACATCTCCCCTCTGCAAATATTAAATAATAACAAAGAAATAGCAATTCAAAATACATTAAAAAAATAATAAACATTGATAAAAGTAGATGTATAAAAAAACTAGTTGACACAATTTAATCTATAACTATCATTCTATAGCATATAACACTATTTTGCATGCAACCATCTTCCTGAGATGAATACATGCATACTGATATAATATGGGACAAAGTACATTAATCTCATGCATGCAATGTCAGTATAAGGCATAATCCTCAAATCTTTGAGGCAATTTCATTTTACTAGGATCATGCGATACATTGCTTTGTTATTACTCGCTCTGAGCTTCCTTGCACCTTTCCGCTTACTAATCCCTCCTCCTTCCTCACACAATCAGGTACTTTCACATTCGTACTTTTGTTCCACACATTTCTATTGCTTCACAACAATGAATACTTGTTTACTTTCCTCACCACCAACGGTTCAGAAAATGTTGTCTTACACTCATTTAATTTTCGTCATTTCAACACTCTCACCCATTATACTTGCCATTTTCTTGGGTATTTCCTTGGGCACTGTTCTTTCTCTCTACAACCTTGAACAATAAATACCTAGGCTTGCGACCTCGCATCAATCCAAATGAAATATATCAGTCACACTGTGTGGAGTCGATCGGTATGACCATAATAATTTGTGTACAGCCTTACGCCGATCAATTCTGATTCCAAGGGCCACTTGAAATCCTTCCTTCAGTGTGATATTTCATCTTTTCACTAAACCATTACTTTGTGGATAATTCACAGAGGAACGAACATGCTCAATATCATATCTCTCCAAAAGGTTCTTCGTGGAGTTGGACACAAATTGCACACAATTGTCAGTGACAAGTCCTTCTGGCACCCCTTCTCTCTCCCATAACTCCCTCAGAAACTCCACCAACACTTCTGCAGTGAAGCAATCACTGAATTTAACATCTGGTCACCAAGTGTAGTAATCCACCACCTCAATGGTGAACTTTGGCTGACTACCCAAAGCATTCAATGGTCCTGTAAAATCTACAGTTACATTGTTCCACGGCCCTTCAGACTTATCTGATATCACAAGAGGATACTTGACTAGCTTTTGTGATTTATTGTGGCAAGCTCATGGTACACAATCTCTAATGAAATGTTCCACATCCGGGTCAAGACCAGGCCACAAGTATTCCCCTTGGATGCTGCTTTTAATGGCACTTATCCTGATGTGCCTCGTATGTGCTCATTTCAAGATCTGTCTCTGAGCTTATCTGGCACTACCAACAAATCTCCTCCATGCTGTCCCTCATCAATCACTGAAAATTAATTGCTCACTTGACTGAAAAATTCCACTCACAAGAAACTTTTCTTTTCACAGGCCAATCTTCCACCAAGTACTTTATTACTTCTGCCAACACTTCATCCTTCCCCAAAACATTTTTCCATTCTTCATGCAAAATTCTTCCATCTGCAATCTGCATAACTCTAGCAACCATGCAATTGTCATCCTGATCAACTTTTCCATTAATTTCATTTGCATGCAACCTAGACAAACAGTCTGTTAGAAAAAAAAATTCCTGGTACCTTCTCCATTTTATAATTAAAGTCCAACAATCTAATCTCCCATTTTGCAATTCTCTGAGAAATGTTTCCGGACCTCCCACTCCATAGAAAATACTTCCAACAATGATCTGTGATCAGTTTTGATTTTAATCTTTGTTTCCCACACCTGTTTTCTGAAGTAGTTCACACCTCAATCACAATTCAGCACTTCTCTTTCGATGGTGGAATAGTTCTTTTCAGCCACTCTTAAAGGTCTGCAGACATATGCAATAATGACTTCTATTCTATTGCGATTCTGCAACATTACTGCACCTAACACAACACAAGTGGCATTGGTATTAATAATGGCAGTATCTCTGACATCAAATGGTTTGACAGCTTGGGATGCTGCAATACACTTTTTCAACCATCAAAATTCCTTATCGCACTCTTCACTCCACATAAACACTTTCTCCTTTGCGATGAGCTCACACATACTTTTAGGCACACATTTACAAGAATCCGGTGCATCAGTACTGATGCACAAGATTTCTTGCGACCCCCCACCACCACCTAAGGACACCATTGGTGCTCCGTATTTACAATACGGTGCACCATGATGTCCGTTAAGGCCAATAGCATAAAATTATTTGACGCTAATGTGGCACTTTGCTGCACTAACTTCAAAGGTGCATCCTTTTAAGGCCTGCTTTGAGCAGACATTAAAAATGACACCAAAACTGGCGCAATGAAATTTTGTAGATTTAATTGTAAAAGTTTTGTGGGCCTCCTAATGCTGGAACACCCACCTTGCATACATTATGCCCGGCACAGGCATAATGTGGCGCAATGAGTCACAAAGTGCCCCAATGCATACATTGTGCCACTTTGTAAATACGACACAGTGATTTTAGCCTCTTTGAGCCACACCGGCATAAAAAAAATATGCTAATGTGGTGCAAGGAGGCACTAGGGGCTTGTAAATCTGGCCCTAAGTTTTGTCTGCAAAGTTGGGAACAAACAGTACTTAGCTAGTTAAAGAAAATACCTCCACCGGTCCCTGTTTTCTGTTGGTGGAGCCGTTTCAATAGGGTGCAATTAATTGATACCATTTTTGTCAATCAAATGTCCCAGATATTCCACCCCACTCACTCTGATTTTACATTTTTATTTTTTTATAGAGAATCCACTGTTCTCCGACACACGCAACACTCCACTCAGTTCCTTATCATGCTCAACTACATCTTTACCAAATATTATTATGTCATCTTGTAAACATGTGACTTGTAGAATCCCTTACAACAAATGATGCATGGTACATTGGAAAACAGCTGCTGCAGATGCCAAACCAAAAGGCATTTGCTTGTATTTGTACGCTCCTTATGAAAGATGTCAAATGGAGCGACTCTGGATGCAGTGAAATCTGATGATATGCAGATGACAAATCTAGTGCTGTGAACACTATGTCCTCCTTAATAGTGGTTAACATCTTGCCAATATTGGGTAATGGATGGCTGCCAACCCAGATGGCTGCATTGAGGTCCCCCTGATCCACATACAAACACAGATCACCATTACATTTCTTGGCTATAACCACTGGGGCTAACCATTCAGATGCTCCAATTTCTTTGATAATTCCCTTACCACATACTTTTTCTAACTCTCGATTTAACGGTCCTCTCATAGTTAAAATAACTATCTGAGGCTTGTGTAACTGGGGCACTACACCTTCCTTTATAACAATGTTATGCGTGAAGCCTTTCAACAACCCAGATTGTCATTGAAAACGTTTGGAAACTCTTTGAAAAATCGGACTTGAGACTCACTCCCTGCCCAATTTACTTCTGACATTGCCCTTAGAATCTGTTCAGGGTGGTCAGGGTCTAACCTTATGCCCAAATTTCTTTGCTGAGGCCAACCTGATAGGCTTGAACATCTTTTGCAAAATACAATTTTGAAGGAAGTTCTACCCTTTGAAACTCTAAATGAGTATCAATATAACCCACTAAACCTATTGGTTTGTTTCCATATGCTACTAACTCAGCATCAGGAGGATGGACCACATGATTGGGGAATCTTGACAAATAGTCTTCCCCAATAAGTGTATACCTTGCACCAGAATCTGCAATAACTTTGACATTTTCATTGTCCACTTTGTTCACACAAAATGGATTGTGATCCGATATATTTCCCACTTGTACTATCTGTAATATCACTTCTTATCGACCATCATCCTCATCTGTATCTTGTTGTACCACACTTACAGGTGTTTTAATATTTTCCTCTCCTTCGTTCATTTTACTCTTACATCCACAAGCAAAATGCCCCTTTGTCCTTCATTTGTGACACACTTGTCCAATTGCAGGACACATCTCACTTGTATACACCAGAGGTTTCAGCTCACATTTGAAACATTTGATGTGTCTTGTTTTAGTAAAACTTGAAGTCTTATTGTTCTTGTCTTTCTTTGTTTTCTGAAGCACATTTTGTGCTGACTCATGTTTTTCCTTCTTAGCCAATTCTTTCAAGCCTTCATCAGTATTCTCTACCCTTTTCACTATTTCTATTCCCTTATTCAAAGTCGAATTCTCCGTATTTAACAACTTTTCCTGTACCTTCTTGTCGTCCACTTTCAACACCACTTGATCCCTCAGCATTTCACCAAAGTTCTTGTAATCACATGTCGCTGCAAGAAACCTAAAGCTGGCTACATAGCTCTCCAAAGATTCTCCTGGTAATTTACCTTTTTTTTAAAAATGCTAATTGTTCTACCACTATATTTTTTACCCAAAATTCTCAGTTAATTGCTTTATAGCAATATCATACTCATCCACTTTTTGATCAGAGTCTTATACATGTGGAACAGGCAGATGATGGTTCAAAATCCTTCTTCCTTCAGCACCCAAACAATGTTTGAGAAGAGCTAATTTTCCAGAAGAAGTGAAACTATCCCCTCCATTGCCATTATATAGGCTTCGAACACTCCATGCCCATGTGTTCCCATGGTATTACAGGTTCACCTGGGTTATTTAGAAACATCATAGGTGCTGCCAAACCTTACATGTTAATAGTTTACACGCTATAGAAACAACATTTGAAAGTGAACTCTGAGTCTCAATATGATAAATAGGATACCAATGTGATTTGTTTCTGCAGCAGTATAAATATTGTTGCTTAAATTGTACTTTTTTTTTGTTATTTTCCTTTTAGATAAATGTTTCATATGACTTTATTAATTGATCGCCGCTTTAATTGTTGTAGCGCGCACCTACACACAGGAAGGCAGAAGCGTTGTCAAGCTGCTGTTGATAATAGACAAATTCCGAATGTTCTTTTCTTATGCGTGTCTCACCTGCGCCACGCGCTGCTGGCACTTCGGCGCATTTACACTGAAAACATCTTTGCCTTGTGCCGAGTTGATGTGTGTAGGCTTTGTGGCCCATATTTATACTTTTTTAGCGCCGCATTTGCGTCGTTTTTTGACGCAAAAACGGCGCAAACTTCCAAAATACCATTGTATTTTGTAGGTTTGCGCCGTTTTGCGTCAAAAAGCGGCGTAAATGCGGCGCTAAAAAAAGTATAAATACGGGCCTGTGTGTTTTCCTTTTCCTCCTCTTGCTACAGCATGCGTCAAGCAGACAAACAGAAATATCCATATATATATATATAAATGTGATTCAGGGTGACCCCACTAAAGAGCCTCACGTACCTCACCCCACTTCACAATTCCGAACATTAGAAGGCTCATAAAGCTTAAATGCGTCTTCACCCAGGCGGCAGAGGCTCAGGGGATTGCTTGTGTAACAGTCACTGTCTTCCTTAGGTTCTGCACGACAAGATTTCAGGCCCACTCCAGGCAGCTCCAACTCAGTGTGATCTGAATGCACTGAGGCTTAGAGAGGCCTGACTAGGGGAAGGGTGTGGGCCGGGGACTGTGGGAAAGAAGATCTGAAAAGGAAAAAGGTTGATCCACAACATTAAACAACATTACTTTCAATAGTCTTCTCAGCAGACTATGTATGGGTATGTATATCAGATTTTGCTACAAATCCTGTAATGGCATTAAGGGGGTCATTTAGACCCCGGCGGGCGGCAGGCGCCGCCCGCCTGGAGGGAACCGCCATATGGCCGCTCCGCGGTCGAAAGACCGCGGAGGCCATTCTGGCTTTCCCGCTGGGCTGGCGGGCGACCGCCAGAAGGCCGCCAGCCAGCCCAGCGGGAAACCCCTCCCCACGAGGAAGCCGGCTCCGAATGGAGCCGGTGGAGTGGGCATGTGCGACGGGTGCAGTTTGCACCCGTCGCGTATTTCAGTGTCTGCTAGGCAGACACTGAAATACCCAGTGAGGCCCTCTTACGGGGGCCCCTGCCGTGCCCATGCCATTGGCATGGGCACGGCAGGGGCCCCCAGGGGCCCCGCGGCACCCCCTACCGCCATCCTGTTCCTGGCGGGCGAACCGCCAGGAACAGGATGGCGGTAGGGGGTGTCAGAATCCCCCATGGCGGCGCAGCAAGCTGCGCCGCCATGGGGGACTCCCAGGGCAGCGGAAAACCGGCGGGAGACCGCCGGTTTTCCCTTTCTGACCGCGGCCAAACCGCCGCGGTCAGAATGCCCTGCGGGGCACCGCCAGCCTGTTGGCGGTGCTCCCGCCGACCCTGGCCCCGGCGGTACTGAACCGCCGGGGTCAGAATCACCCCCTAAATGTGCCTTTTTCAATCAAACTCCTCACAACTGTTTGCAATAACTTCTGTAAAATAACATAATCACTCCTAATCAATGCTCCATAAAGAGTACTTTAAGGCATTAAAAAATATTGTTTATAAGGCTATGGTCTTCTTAAACTATGAGAGGAAACCTATTGCGTACAATGACACAGTAAGTTCGAGCACTACAATGACAATGACAACAATACAGACAACTAAGGGTGTAGCTCATTCACTGAGAAGTGGATTAAATACTTTTTCCCTCATATAGGGCTTACCCTGCAGAGCACAGACTATTCTGAGTTTTAAGTAATTATTGCTGTTTAATAATCAGGGCAGCCTCAGCAATCGCTAAAGTGCATCAGCACAATGTCAAGAGAATGCTGTTGCATGCAGCATGGTACCAGGATACGTCTACAACAAGATCAGGAAATGCCACTGCATGCACCAGCGCAAGTCAAGAAATGGTCAACTCACTAGGGAGACTTCAAGGAACTTTGTTGTGCCTCAACGCATTGCCCAGGAGCCACTCCTTTGACCAGAAAAGCAGGCGCTAATAGAGCACGAAGGAGAAATCCCCTGGTGCCGTTCAGGTGATGCAGAAAGAATCTGACCTCCAACTCCAACATGAACCTGTGAATAGTGAGCAGCTCCCCAAGGGCAGGGCTTCTTAAGTAGACCTGGCCCACACCCAAGATGACTGCCAAAGGCAGCTGGGAAATGTTGTCTCTGAAAAGGAAATACATTGTTGAGCAAAGGAGCAACACCCTAAATGGCCTGTAACAAAGAAACACGCATTGGCACTTGTAAGAAACAAGCATTGGTACCACAAGTAAATGCACTTGCAAGAAACAAGTATTGGCACCTGTAAACATACCATTGGCACTTGTAAGAAACAAGCAATGGCACATGTAAACATACCATCTCAAACTAGTGCTGGGCATTGCAACCACCAATGTGCTGAATAGGGGACGTGCCTTTTGCCACAACATGCAACCCCTCTATGGCAGCATGGAGCTGTCCATAATATAGTGCACAGCTTAGGTTGGGTTGGCCCTAAATTGTGTGCCGCTAGTTTGCTGACAGCTTGTCACCAGTTAAGTAAATACATGGACTCCTTCAGGTAAGTTGCAAGATTTCTTCTTTATTACCATAAGTATCACATATCTACCTGGGATAAGCTCTGCTCTGCCGACTCCACTGAAAATTCCATTCTAGAATGATACCTATTAGGCAAAACAGCCTAATAGGTATCAGTACACTGATACACGTCCTTCTTGTTCCTTTCAGGACTCACCAGACAAACTATCTGAGAGAGGAGGATGAACAGAACGCAGACACAAAGAGTATGTGAATCCAAAAAAAGGACTCACAACGATCATCTGACATCATCATAAAAAGGGAATCTTCTACAACAAGAACCCTAATTAAAAAAAAAGAAGTTGACAGGTATTTCCACTAAATATATCACACATATTGAGAACGCTCCTTCAGAACAAGATGTTGGCATTGACACTATTTCAAAGTGCAGCAGAGGGCACAATAGTTCACAAAATCTTTCTGGTTTCCAGAGGAACTAATGAATTTATTGAAGTTGGAACAGCAGATCAACAGGTTAGCCCTCCCAACAGAGTTTGGGGGTCATTCCGACCCCCGGCGGGCAGCGGGCACCCCCCGGCGGGCAGCGGGCACCGCCCGCCGCCGGAAACCGCCCAAAGACCGCACCGCGGTCAAATGACCGCGGCGGTCATTTTAACTTTCCCGCTGGGCCGGCGGGCGATCTCAAGAAGATCGCCCGCCGGCCAAGCGGGAAAGCCCCTGCAAAGAGGAAGCCAGCTCGGCGGATTTGCAGGGGTGCGACGGGTGCAGTGGCACCCATCACGATTTTCACTGTCTGCAAAGCAGACAGTGAAAATCTTTGTGGGGCCCTGTTAGGGGGCCCCTGCACTGCCCATGCCAGTGGCCCCACGACACCCGTTCCCGCCATCCTGTTCCTGGCGGGTTTTACCGCCAGGAACAGGCTGGCGGGAAGGGTGTCAGAATCCCCATGGCGGCGCAGCAAGCAGCGCCGCCATGGAGGATTCCCTGGGCCAGGGGAAATCCGGCGGGAAACCGCCGGATCCCCTTTTCTGACCGCGGCGAATAGCCCAGGAAGCACTGCCAGCCTGTTGGCGGTGCTTCCGTTGGCCTCCACCCTGGCGGTTTGAAACCGGCAGAGTCGGAATGAGGCCCTTTATGTCTTAGACATTTAAATTGAGAGTAACATACCACGTACTGTTCAAATGATATAATAGGAAAATGTAACCATCACATTCTCTTGGCTGATATGGATTGGCTGCATGGTATTGTTAGAAAAGTCCCACAAGGAGATGTTGTGATTATACCTTCCATCTCTGTTCTTGCCCCTGAAGCTGTTAAGCAAGTGTATGCATCAGAATGGGCTTTTGTAAAAGCCCCAGCATTATATCCTAACCATGTTGGGATAAGGATTCTCCTTACTTACCATGTCATGCCTGTACACTGTCGTTCACGAGTGCAACCACAATATCCCACAAAACATGATGCTAAAGCTCTGGTGAGAGAAATTCTCTCACAATCGGCACATCAGGGTGCCTTGGATTTCACTGATGAATAATCCATCATTTCCGGTAGCTAAACTGGATCACTCATATTGTGGTAGACTATAGACACTTAAACAGTCATACATGTCCTTTTGCAATTAAAAATGCACACAATACAGCTTTAATGAACAATATTTTCCATAAAAATCTAAAACAACTTTGGACATCTCCAATGTTTTTTTCTGCCAAGACATAGGGCGTCATAAGTTTGGCGGTCTTATGACCGCCATGTTGGCAGTGGCGGTCGTACGGCCAATAGGCTGGTGGAGAAACTGGCAAATTACAACCATGGCGGACTTCGCAACAGAATATAGCCAATCCACTGATGGCACCTCCAGCATGGTCTCAGGCTGGAGGAGACCATGTTCCTGCCAGACAGATTACGAGGCTGCACACCATGTGGAGGCCAGAGCATTAAAGGATCTCTGTAGTCCAGCCAGTGCACTGTAAATGCCCTCCAGAAATGCATTGCTCCGCTGGTCTTGAGTTGCCAGTCCTTGGATGGCATTCACAATGGTCGACTGACCCACAGAGATCGACCTCAGGAGGTCAATAGCCTCCTCACTGAGGGCAGCAGGGCTGACAGGGGCAGGGGCAAGGGGCAGAGGTGCCTGCAGCGAAGGAGATGCTCGCCCTCCTGGGTGAGCGGGCATGCACAATTGGGAGGGGAGCTACAGGGAGGGCAGTGGTAGTAAGTGGGGTGGCAGACAAAGATGGTGCTGGGATGGTCTTAGAAGGATCCGCCACCGCCAGGGAGTGTCCAATGGAGGAGGATTCCGAAGATCATGAAGCAGAAGATCTGGTCTCCCCCTTGGCACTCCCCTTGCACTCCAGGCCACTGAGTCCCTCCCTGTTGGTGGTATCAGCACTCCAGGTTCCGTTGCCAGCAGCATCTCCACATGCTTGTGCCCTGCCTCCTTCGCCTGCCAGTGTTGATGCACACAAATAGAGAGAGAGGGAGGGAGAGAGAGAGAGAGGGTCATCACATTCTTCATATACACACATTATAACATGCAGAACTGTAGGTATACATCTCCTAGCTAGGCTATAACATCTACTAACCCACATGACCTACATCATGTCACAACATGTTACTCCTATCTAGCCCTTTATGTCTTCCCTCTCATCCACATCATAATCCAATTGAGGTATCACAACTGGAGCATTCCAAGACACCACCTGTAAACTATGTCAACATGCTCATCATTTCCTGGTTGAAGCAGAACATATGTCCTAATCTGGATCAAAACTCTCCATACTTCTATAACCTTTAGGAAAACTGTTGACTGATTACAACATACCATGCATGTTCTGAATCTACACCTGACCAGTCCATGTCCATAAGTAATATCCTATGATAGTTAACAAACTCAATTTAGAGACCACAGAGTACCTGCCATTCAAATCACATGCCTGGCTGAACCCTCGGTACATATATGCCATAATGGAAACAATCTCTAATGCAGCCACAACATGAGGCACTTCTGTACAGGTAACATCTGATGTGGATAATACATGTCTGGAGAACAGCCATGTTACTACATGTACCAAATTCTAGAGGGACTGCTGCAGACACTGAACACAGATACACCACATCACTTCATATATGCATGTACAGTGGGCTACATAGACCACATGAGACAGCCTCTGACAATCACTGAGTGCAATGTAAGAACACCTAAACATTAGCCATCCACTAACAAAATCACTTTATAGTTAACCTAAAATTCCACCTGACAAGCTGTTACAGTTCCACCCCATGACTACATGATTAAAGCAACACCATTCACACCTTTCCTGACATGTGATTACCTGTATCTAAGTCCAAACAACACACATATCCTACTGAAGTGACCTGTTCACATGATGTACACATGGAACTGTACTACTGCCATTGCACTGACAACATATCCCACACCAAAATCTGTATTAGAAATTGTAGTACAGCTAAACCATTAAGGTGGTCATTACAACCCTGGCGGTCGGTGTTAAAGCGGCGGTAAGACCGGCAACAGGCCGGCGGTAAAAAGTTTGCAATTACGACCGTGGCGGAAACCGCCAACAAAGACAGCCACTTCAACACTCCGACCGCCACAGCGGTACAAACAAACAGCGCGGGGGTCACCACCAACAGACAGGAGGAGGACAAAGTACCGGCCACAGTATCACAACAGGCCAATATGCCACCTTTTCCGGGGCGGATTCACCGCGGATAAAAACAGGCAGAAACAGGATTTCGAAGGGAAAACGCTCACCTTTACACACCTCATGAGGAACGAGGACACCATGGACTCGGAACTCCAAATTCTCCCTGCAATTGTCTTCCTGCTCCTCTACCAGGAGCACGAACGCCAGCGGCGAAGACCACGGTGAGTACTGCACCTACGACACATGGGGGGGGGAGGGACAAAACAGGGACACACACACGCAACACCCCCACCCGCACCCACGACAACACACACACTAATACATATTGATGCATCATAGTTACACCCCACAACCCCCCCCCCGGAAAAATGCAAAGACAATAGTGTAACCATTGTAATATATTAAAATCAAGTAGGCAAAAATATATATATACACCATGTACAAAATATATACCAAGCATAGTAGTCCAGGTAGTGCTCCAATTAAGTCAGTGGAACACTGGGCCCACACGGTATGGGCGAGGCCCACACAAGATCCCCGACCATGACGGAGAGAACACTGCAGGGGTATCATAGAGCAAGAAAACAGGCACCTGAGGGGGAGGGAAAGGGGGGGCACCTCAGCTGGTTGAGTGCACAACACCAAATCCACGAGAGGGCCACATGCCAACTGTTCCATCCTGGGGAGTGCAAAGCCACAGTCTCTCAAGTCTCTACAGCGGGTGGGTTGCCCACTGTGCAATCCTGGGTAGTGCAAAGCCAGTCTCTGAAGTCTCTTCAGTGGGTGGCTTGGCCACTGTTCCATCCTGGGGAGTGCAAAGCCACAGTCTCTCAAGTGGATAACAGCCTCCACTGGTTCTGGAGGGGGCATGGTGACCAGAGTGCTTCATCCTGCTAAGGACAGAGGGAGTGGATGGATCTCTCCACTGATTCTGGAGGGGGCATGGTGCCCAGAGTGCCTCATCCTGCTAAGGACAGAGGTAGTGGATGGATCTCTCCACTGGTTCTGGAGGGGGCATGGTGCCCAGAGTGCTTCATTCTGCCCGTGACAGACTCAGTAGCGTCAGTTCCCTTGGCGCTCAGGGGCCAGCGTTGCTTGATGCGGCGGTGACCTGTTCAGCGGTGCTGGAGGCGGCGGTGCCCTGTTCAGCGGTGCTTGAGGTGGCGGTGCCCTGTACAGCGGTGCTTGAGGCGGTGGCGCCCTGTTCAGCGGTGCTTGAGGCGGCGGTGCCCTGTTCAGCGGTGCTTGGAGCAGCGTTCTCCTTTGCAATGACTCTGCTGCTGGCGGTCCTTCATGGCCAGCGGGGCTTGTGCTGGCGGTCCTTCGTGGCCCAGTGGGGCTTGTGCTGGCAGTCCTTCATGGCCCAGCGGGGCTTGTGCTGGCGGTGGCCTCCTGGGCAGCTGGCCTGGTGCTGGCGGTGGCCTCCTGGGCAGCTGGGCTTGTGCTGGCAGTGGGCTCCTGGGCAGCTGGGCATGTGCTGGCGGTGGCCTCCTGGGCAGCTGGCCTGGTGCTGGCAGTGGCCTCCTGGGCAGCTGGGCTTGTGCTGGCAGTGGCCTCCTGGGCAGCTGGCCTGGTGCTGGCGGTGGCCTCCTGGGCAGCTGGGCTTGTGCTGGCGGTGGCCTCCTGGGCAGCGGGGATGATGGCAGTCTTCTCCGCCGTGCTGCTCTTCCCAGACTTGCTGACTTTCTTGTGCCCCTCCCCACCTTGGAAGGTGTCGCAGCTGGTGTCCACACTCCCACCTGTACTCCTGGGAGTGGCTTTGGTGGCTGGAGTCTTCCCCCTCTCCCGCCGGGCACTGTCTGTGCTGTGGCTCCGTGCCACACTGGCTGCCCTGGTGGCCGGTGCACTCTAGATTCCGGTGACTACAGGCACCACTGGTTCCGGAGATGTTGTGGCTGAGGTGCTAGTTCGGGCCCTAGGAGATGGACGGTGTGAGGGAGGTGTGGGAAAGAGGAAACGTTTTTTGGAGACACTGGGACGGGTAGCTGGAGGGGGTTTGGGAGTGGAGGAAGAGGTTGTGGTTGTAGGAGGTGTTTGTTTGCTGACTTTAGGTGAAGGTGCATGCGCTGGAGGCTGTCGTGAGGTGGATGGCTGTTGGGTGGGTGTGTGCCTGCATTTGTGTATCTTGGGAGGGGACGTCACAGACACACTGGGAGAGGACACAGGGGACGTGTGAATAGTAGTGGGGGTGGTGACTGCAAGTGAGCGGGGTGCGGTGGTGGGTGTGCTGGTGATGTAGTAGTGGCTGTAGAGGTAGTGCATGCAGGTGTGAGTGTAGACAAGACTGGGAGGGAGGAGGGAGACAAGGAGGAGGGAGACACAGTGGAGGCAGTGGATGTTGGTGTGTCTGCATGTGTGTGAAGCTTGTGTGAGTGCCTGTGGGATGTGTGGGGCTTATGTTTGCCTGAGCTTCCCTTTGGTGTTGACGTGTGTGCATGCGGGTCTGTAGGTGTGCTTGGGATGCGCGGGGGTACAGGGGATTGGGTCTGGGTGGAGGAAGGTGGAGGGGGGAGGCTAGACACAGGGACAATGGCTGCCATCAGTTCTGAGGCCAGAGTCTGAAAAGCTCACTGAAGGGCCGCCTGACCAGAATGAATGCCCCCAAGGAATGCATTGGTTTGTTGCAACTGCCTTTCTACACCCTGGATGGCATTCAAAATGGTAGACTGCCCAACAGTGAGGGACCTGAGGAGGTCAATGGCCTCCTCACTGAGGGCAGCAGGGGTGACTGGGGCAGGGCCTGAGGTGCCTGGGGCGAAGGTGATGCCCACCATCCTGGGTGAACAGGCACTGGGCGAGGGCTGAGGAGCTGCTGGGAGGGCGGGGCTGGAAGGGGGGTGGCAGCTGTACCTGTAGATGGGGGGGGGCACAGATGTTGCCGCCACCACAAGGGAGCTCCCATCAAAGGACGAGTCCATGTCACTGGTCTTAGCTCCTGTCCCCGCTGTGGAGCTCCCCTCACCCTCCGTCCCGCTGGTGAAGTCCGATTCTGTAGTGTGGCCCTCCATGGCCATGTGGGATGCAGCCTCCTCGTGCTCTGGTGCCTCTGCTCCTCCGCCTGATGATGCTAATGCACACAAGAAAAGGGAGACCACAAAAAGGGGGGGGACGACAGAAGAAAGACATGTTGAGTGCATGCATTACCGCTACCGTTGGCGGACACGACAGACACAGAAGCCCCCTGCACTACACCGCGCTCTTGGGCTCCACTGTTCATTTCCTGGGAAATGGCCTACTAAGCTATGGACGAAATCTGCACACATGGATGACACAGGGGCATGACTAGGTGTACTTGGCACTCTACAGAGGCGGGGTGGGGTGCCACATGGCCTGCCTTACGGAGGGACCCTGCCTACGGAACTCGCCCTGGCCTAGGGAAACCCACAGCCCACCTCCCCCACCCAGACACCTCCACTGCGCGCAAAATCAGCAGAATGCAAGTGTTCTCACCTCCTTGTGGCTGCTGTGATGCCCTCAAGCGCCCATCCAACTCCAGGTACGCCACCGCCAGGATCCTGAACATCAGGGGGGTCATGGTGCGACGGGCACCCCTCCCACGTTGGGAGGCCATCCCCTGCTGAGCCTCCACGTCTTCTTGCTCCAGCGGAGAATGTCCTCCCATCTTTTCTGGCAGTGGGTGCTCCGTCTGTGGTAGACCCCCAGGGTCCGGACGTCCTTGGCGATGGCACGCCAAATATTTTATTTCTGGTGGGCGCTGACCTACATGATTTGTACAGGGGGTAGATAAACTCATTACCAACTGCACCATCAAAGTAATTGGCCCCAATCCCTACCTTTGCCATGTGGCACATGCACTCACCGTTGTTTCATGCACGCCGCACTCTCCCCCCTTCCTTCTTACGTCCACCCCTCTCCACACAAGCATAGCCCATACAGCATGCTCCCAGTGTACTTACCTGTTTGTCTGGAGGACCGTAGAGTAGCGTGTACTGGGGGAGGACCCCATCAACGAGTTTCTCCAACTCCTCTGATGTGAAGGCAGGGGCCCTTTCCCCAGACACTCGAGCTATTGTCTCTTCCAGACAGAGGTCACAGCAGCACTTGCAGTGTAGGTCCTCTCCTGTCGAAGATCAGGTATTGAGTGATTGAACAAACAGAAAAGGGCGGTCACGTCCGTGGCGGTGCGTACCGTCACCGCCGGCGTACATTGTCATTGGCTCCTGGGACCCATAGGGTCCAATGTTAACCAATGCAGCATTGCGCTGCGGTCTTCGACCGCCTACCGCGACGGTGTACAACGCCAGCGCAGTTACCTCACATCCCATTGTCACACTTTACAGGTCAGGCAGCCGCCATTTCAGGGGCCCACATGGATTCATTTTCAACTGCGTCACACATACTTAGGCCTAGACTCAACACACACACAGGCACTTTTTAGATTATGAATGGTGTTCTGTGTAAGCTGTGGGTACGTACCTATGAGTTGTTTGACTCTGTGCTCACTGTTGTCCTTCATAGGCACCGTCCGCTGGGACATGTGAGGAGATGGCAGCATCCTCCGGTTTACCGACCGTTGGTGGACCTGTCGACAATGGAGGAAAGACATGTGATTATCACATACAGGCTTGACCGTGCCACAATCCAGGAACTGTGTACCCAGTTGGAGCCAGACCTGATGTCAGCTATCCGCCATCCCACAGGAATCCCCCCTCAAGTGCAGGATGCTGTCAGTGCTCCATTTCCTCGCAAGTGGGTCATTTCAAACAACAGTGGCCATAGCATCAGGGATCTCCCAGCCTATGTTTTCCAAAGTGTTGTCCAGAGTGTTGTCTGCCCTGCTGAAACACATGCGGAGCTACATCGTTTTCCCTCAGGTGGAGGATTTGCCTACAGTGAAAGGTGATTTCTATGCCCTGGGACATATCCCCAACATAATAGGTGCCATTGATGGGACACATGTGGCTTTGGTACCCCCTACAGGAGTGAACAAGTGTACAGAAACCGGAAGAGTTATCATTCGATGAATGTACAGATGGTATGTTTGGCAGACCAGTACATCTCCCATGTGAATGCCATGTTCCCTGGCTCAGTGCATGACCCTTACATCCTGCGGAGTATCAGCATCCCTTATGGGATGGGGCAACTCCAGAGGCACCGTGTATGGCTATTAGGTGAGCACCTGGAAGCAAGTCAGTGGGAATGGTTGTCTGGGTCTGGGGATATCCCTCCAGGTTAGTGTGTGTCTAACAGTTTTCCCTCCCCATTTGCAGGTGACTCTGGTTACCCCAACCTGTCATGGCTACTGACCCCAGTGAGGAATCCCAGGACAAGGGCAGAGGAACGCTACAATGAGGCCCATGGGTGAACTAGGAGGGTGATCGAGCGGACCTTCAGCCTCCTGAAGGCCAGGTTCAGGTGCCTCCCTATGACAGGAGGATCCCTATTCTACTCACCAAAGAAGGTGGGCCAGATCATCGTGGCCTGCTGTATGCTTCACAACTTGGCTGTGCGACGACAGGTGCCTTTTCTGCAGGAGGATGGTCCAGATGGTGGTGTTGTTGCAGCTGTGGAGCCTGTGGACAGTGAAGACGAGGAAGCAGAGGAAGAAGACCTGGACAACAGGGACTCAGTGATCCAGCAATATTTCCAGTGAAACACAGGTAAGAATACAGACCTGCCTACTACATGTACTTAAACACTACTGCCTCTCTATTGTCTGTCGTTTTCATCCAGTGTATGGTCACTGAGTTGTCACTTTCCCTTCCGATTTCACAGATCTGGGTCCCACAGTGTGACATCTGCTTTGATTCCTCATGGACTAGAGCTGTGTGACATAGGTATGTTGACATTACAAATGAAAGAGCTTTTTGCCACAGTTATTGCTAATACAGTATTCCGAAATCACAGACTGACTCCAGATTGTTTGTGCTTTAAGGGTGTTTATTTCAGTGCTCAGTATTGGAGGGGGTTGTAAAATGGTGAGGGGTGATGGCGGAGGAATGTCCATGGCAGAGTCCAGTCTATTAGTCTCACAGGTGCATTGCCAAAATGGGCATAGGAAGTTGAGCTGGAGCAGTTTAAGGATGGACAGGTTGACAAAGTGGGACAGTAGGATGACAATCAGGATGGTCTCATTTCTTGGCGGGGGTCTTGGCATCATTCTCTGTCTTGTTCCTGGATCGCAGGGACCGTTTGCGAGGCGGTTCTCCCTCTGCAGGGGGTGGGGTGCTGGTGTGTTGGTCCTGTGGTGGTGCCTCCTGTCCACTAGCGCCGGCGGAGGTGGTGGGCAGTTCATCGTCCATGCTAGTGTCAGGGGCCCCTTGTAGTTCCACAGTGCACCTCCTGGTGTTGAGTACTTCCTTCAGCACTCCTACGATGGTGCCTAGGGTG
Source organism: Pleurodeles waltl (assembly GCF_031143425.1). NCBI lineage: Eukaryota > Metazoa > Chordata > Amphibia > Caudata > Salamandridae > Pleurodeles > Pleurodeles waltl. Next base: position 88,346,911 of record NC_090442.1, on the reverse strand, counting down.
GAATTGATGGATCTGAGTTCCTCCCTGAAGCCCTTATACTGTTCCTCCTGCAGGCGCTGGGACTCCTGAAACTTGGCCAGTACCATTGCCATCGTCTCCTGGGAGTGGTGGTAGGCTCCCATGATGGAGGAGAGGGCCTCGTGGAGAGTGGATTCCCTGGGCCTGTCCGCCCCCTGTCGCACAGCAGCCCTCCAAGTTCCCCTGTGTTCCTGGGCCTCCGTCCCCTGAACGGTGTGCCCAGTACCACTGCCCCCAGGTCCCTGTTGTTGTTGGGGTGGTGGGTTAGCCTGGGTTCCCTGTAGTGGTGGACACACTGCTGATTGGCGTGTCCTGGGGACAGAGGTATGGGCCTGCTGGGTGGGTGCTGTTCTGGTGTAGTGGCCTGTGCCAGTGTGAGGGGAACCGACTGTCCTGAGGTCCCCGATGGGCCAGGCTGGTCATCTAGATCCAGTTGGACAGAGGTGCTGTCATCACTGTGGGCCTCTTCTGTTGGTGGTGTGGACATGTGTGGACCCTCCTGTCCGGTGACGTTGGGTAGGGGTCCTGCAGGGGTATAAAAGAATGTTTATTACATCTGTGTGTGCCATGGTGTGCAATAGGTGGATGACCGTGTACCCCAGTGCTTGCATTCCTGTGTGTGACCTTGTGTGATGATGGTTTAGGGGGGTGTATGGGTATGTGCAGTGGGCATGCTTTAGTGATGGGTGTCCATGCTTTGTTGTTGCATGCAGGGCTTGGTGTTGGGATGTGTGGTTTGTGATTTTGGGACATTTGTGAGGAGTTAGAGTGATGGGGGTGAGGATGAGGGTGGGGGTATGTGCTGGCATGCAGGTAGGGTGGGGGATGTAATAATTAGGATTTGACTTACCAGAGTCCATTCCTCCACCTACTCCTGCGAGGCCCTCAGGATGCAGAATCGCCAAGACCTGCTCTTCCCATGTTGTTAGTTGTGGGGGAGGAGGTGGGGTCCGCCGCCAGTCCTCTGAACTGCCAGGTGGTATCTTGAGACCACGGAACGCAACATCCCCCGTAGGTCGTTCCACCTCTTCCTGATGTCCTCACGATTTCTTGGGTACTGTCCCACTGCGTTGACCCTGTCCACTATTCTTCGCCATAGCTCCATCTTCCTTGCAATTGAGGTGTGCTGCACCTGTGCTCCGAATAGCTGTGGCTCTACCTGGACGATTTCCTTCACCATGACCCCGAGAACCTGAGGTGTTGTTGCCGTGCCTTGGGGTGGTGTAAGTGATGTGTGGTGTGTGGGGTGATAAGTGTGCTGATATGTAGTGGTGTGTAGTGTGCGGTGCGTGGAAGTTATGTGGGTGATGGTGTTGTGTGCCTGTGGATGCTTGTATTGTTGATGGTGGTGTCTCTCTCTGGCCTTCGTTCGTGGTTTTTTGTCGTAAGGGTTTGTGGGTGATGTGGGTGGGTGTTTTATATTGTATTGGGTGTGTGGGAGTGGTGTGTGTATGTGTATCAGGTGTGTGTATTTAGAATTGTCCAATGTGTCTGTGTTTTGTAAGAGTGTGTGTATTTTGAGCGCAGCGGTGTGTACCGCCAATGGAATACCGCGGTTGAAAGACAGCCGCACGGATTCGTGTGTCGTGATAGTGTGGGCGTATTTCTGTTGGCGTGACTGTGGAGGTTTTGTTTTCGCCAGTTTATCACTGACCTTTGGATGTGGCGGACTTGTGTGGGTGTCTAGATTTTGGCGGATTCCGAATTTTAGGTCAGAATAGCTGTGGCGGTTTTCCGACAATGTTGTAATGACCCCCTAAGTCTTGACATTAGAAGTCATTCAATGACAATTCCTGTCCAAACTGCCCATATCAGCTAGGCAAAGGGTAGCAATGATTACATGTGACCCCTAGTAACCATTGAGACATTATGTAGGCAGATAATAACATATGTGTCACTGTCATTGGTAGGACATTGGCACACATAGCATGGACATTGCATCTTGTCAAAGGGTAGCACTGCCTAGCCACTGACTGCCTTGAGAACAAAGCCATTGTGATAAATGTGATTTACCCATATGTCAGTGCCATGGAAATGCATGAAAAGGAGACATAGACAAAATCAGATACCCAAATTAGAATAGCCTTTCCTTACTACGTTCACATATCCCATAGTATGAAGATGATGGGACAATTGGGATACATCTACAGACCCATATGTACTGTCCTATACTGGCCATATCTGTGGAGTGATTGAAATGCCTGCCTTACATGAAATCAACCCCTGTACCAGGACAAATGTTACATAGCCCCTGTACAAAATATGTCAGGTACCCAGTTGCAAATGCAGGTGATCAAGACAGATGGGAATGCTCAGACACCTTGGAGCTACTAGAGCACATATGCTGAAGGATGGACCAGGACATACTCTATGGGTAGGATGAAACAGCAGCTTACATCCATAAAAATGGCTGGGTGGAGTCACACATGTGGCATTGTCATCTGAGCATCTCCACATGCAGTTATAGATATGTCTTGACGCAGGTGTAATAAATGTTCACATAGCAAACCATGAATGCCAGATGTACATCTAATAGTCAGACAATGTGGGTACTACGTATTCCCACTAATCTATATACATGTAGCAACTACAACATTGCCACAGTAGCTACACTGTGACTGCAAACACCAAACAACCAGAGCCATGTACAAGAATACAGGCAGTACTTACCCCCTTGTGGCTGCTGTGCTGCCCTCAAATGCCCATCCACCTCAGGGTAGGCCACCACCAAAATGCAGGCCATTAGAGTCTGACGGGGACCCCTTCCTCATTGGGCGGACATCCCCAGCTGGGCCGCCGTAGTCTTCTGGGCCCAGCATCTCAGGTCCTCCCTCCGCTTGCGACAATGGGTGCTCCACCGGCTATGGCATGCCAGATCCCCTTCTTCTGATGGGCATTCACCTCCATAGTTGACACGGAAAAAAGGAGAAAGTCATGCATACATGCACCATACCAATAGAAGTGGTCAGTACACACCTGTCACAGCAAGTAGGCACACATACCCATCCTCTCTGCTCACACGCCTTCACATTATGGCATCTGCATGCATCTATACCCTTACCAGTTCACATACCTGAATAAACGTCACACACAACACCTATCATACATTTCTGGGCCATTGAACTCACCTGCTCCTCAGGTGCCCCACATAGCTGTTCATACAGGGGTAGGACCTCCTCCACAAGCTTATCTAGCTCTTCGGGGTGAAGGCAGGGGCCCTATCACCTGCAGGATATGGCATAATGGCTCCCAGAGGCAGTACACAGCAGCTCGTCGTGGAGGTCTTGATGGCAACAGTGTCAGTAGTCTAGTGAGCGAAACTGCTGAAAATGGTGGTCATGGCCGCCATGCACAGGACCGTCACTGCCGGCAGTCATGCCCATAGGCCACAGTCCGCCAAAGTCAGCAACATTAACCAATGACAAGATGCACGGCAGTTGCGACTATCTACCACCATGACGACTTCCGCGGCAAACTTAGGTCACTTCCAACTGTCCACTACAGTAGGTCAGGCACCTGCCATTTTGAGCAAATGTAATTGATGGATGTGCTAAATAATCTGCATCAGTCACTTACTCCCTCTATTTTCAGTGTAACACTATGGTGGGCCATCATGGTTGTACAACATATTGTGACAATCTTTACACAATGATGTGTTCAGGCTGTCTATATGTTAAGAACTGTGTAAAGCAACTCTGAGGTACTTAAGCCATAGCTAGGTATAGGTAGATATCCAAACATCTGTGTAATGAGTCCATGACAGCAAAGTCACCCACACATGTACAATGAGATATGTTTCATGTGTATATTCCAATTTACATGTAAGCCAATGTGCAGCAGTGAGGGTGAATTAGATGCTTATCTATGGTCTGTATTTTAAATGTCAGCAGTCTTACACCACCTCCAAATATGTTAGGTGTCAGGTAATATACAATGTGTTGGTGACGTGTGCATACTGCATAACTCATTGTACATTCTCTCCTCTCAACATGAGGAGAGTGAGACAACCACCAGTGTACCATCCAGTAGTTGAACTGGCAAACATGGAGGACAGGCATGTTACCCAGACATATCGTCTGAATCGTCATACCATCATGGATCTCCATATTATGCAACACACACACAAAACTGACAGAATACTGCCACACACACAAATCCGCCAGCCCGAAAGTCAGTGTTAAAGTGTCGGTACGAACACCCATACCGTTACGCCAACAAAACAACGCCCACCACATTATGACCCACGAATCCCCACAGCAGACATTCAATGGCGGTAAACCATTGGCGGTACCCACCAGCGCGCTCAGAAAGGCACTAATACACTAATACACACCACACCAAACCAACCAATGCACTATAAAACAAACACCCACATTACACACAGCCCTTTACAAACACCAATAATCACCACAAGACTAACACTAGGACAACTGAGACAACTATACACACACACCACAAACACACCACAAACATCCATCCATCCGTCATGCACTCCACATACCACACCCCACCACATCACTCAACACCCTCTGCACAACACACACCACACAACACCTATGTCCCCACTAAGGCACCCCTATTTCACTGATGAGGAGTTGTGGGTCATGGTTGAGGAAATAGTCAGGGTAGAGCCACAGCTGTTTGGAGCATAGGTACAGCAGGTCTTCATTTCCAGGAACATTGAGCTATGGCGGAGAATCGTGGACAGGGTGAACGCTGTGGGACAGCATCCAAGAACAAGGGACGACATCAGGAAGAGGAGGAACGACCTATGTGGGAAGTTACATTCCATGGCAGCAAGGCACCAGCTCGCCACCCAGAGGACTTACTGTGGACCCTCACTTCCTCCCCCACAGCTAACAGCATGGGAGGAGCAAGTCTTGGCAGTCCTGCATCCTGAGGGACTCACTGGAGTTGCCGGAGGACTGGACACTGGTGAATCAATATTTACTACTCATCAACCCCCACACCTGCATGCCATCACACCCCCTCACCCTCACTCCCATCACTCCACTTCATCCCACACACTGCACCTACACATCTGACTAACCCCAATGCCAAGTCCTGCATGCTATAACAATGCATGGACAGCCCTCCCAGCCCTGCATATACACCCATCACCAAAGCATGTACAGCATGGGGAACTAACAATCCCACATAAATCACCACACACAAACACAGGTGGCAGCAACAATAGAGGGGAAGCTAGGGATGTTCAATATGTCACAGACATGAAGCATAATACATCACTTATATCCCCACATGTGCCCCACCCAATCTCAGCGGCGAGGAGGTGCCACGACTAACCAGTCCCCAACAGAAGATGCCCTCAGTGATGACTGTAGCTCTGGACTTCTGGCTCTGGATAAACTACCTGGCCCGTCAGGGACCAATGGTCAGTTGGCCACCCCAGCCCACTCACAGTCCACCACAGAGCCTTCCCATCAGTATCCAACACCACATCACCCACCAAACATCCCCACAACTCTGTCCCCAGGACACCTCAATCAGCAGTGTGCCCACCTGTACAGGGACCCAGTCCACACCTCACCCCCAAGAAAATCAGGGACCTGGGGTCAGTGGCAGTGGGCACACCGTTCAGGGGACACAGGTAAAGGGGAACATGGACACTGGGAGGACCGCTGTGCACCAGGAGGAGGACAGGCCCAGGGAACCGACTCTCCAGGAGGCACTCACTAATGTCCTGGGGGCTTACCACAATCCCAGGACAAGATGGGCCTGATCCTTACCAATAGGCAGGAGAACAAGCGGCTGCAGGAGTAATACCATCAGGAGATCAGGGAGGATTTGCAGCCCTCAACACCACCATGGTCTCCATAGGAGGGGTGCTGGTAGATATGACCAACATCATGAGGGAATGGACAGCACACCAGCGGGCCACTTCCACTAGCCAGTCTACTGACCAGCCCACCACTTCTGCTGGACAGCTGCATGCCATCACACCCCCTCACCCTCACTCCCATCACTCCACTTCATCCCACACACTGCACCTACACATCTGACTAACCCCAATGCCAAGTCCTGCATGCTATAACAATGCATGGACAGCCCTCCCAGCCCTCCCAGCCCTGCATATACACCCATCACCAAAGCATGTACAGCATGGGGAACTAACAATCCCACAATAAATCACCACACACAAACACAGGTGGCAGCAACAATAGAGGGGAAGCTATGGATGTTCAATATGTCACAGACATGAAGCATAATATATCACTTATATCCCCACATGTGCCCCACCCAATCTCAGCGGCGAGTAGGTGCCACGACTAACCAGTCCCCAACAGAAGATGCCCTCAGTGATGACTGTAGCTCTGGACATCTGGCTCTGGATAAACTACCTGGCCCATCAGGGACAACTGGTCATTCGGCCACCCCAGCCCACTCACAGTCCACCACAGAGCCTCCCCATCAGTATCCAACACCACATCACCCACCAAACATCCCCACAACTCTGTCCCCAGGACACCTCAATCAGCAGTGTGCCCACCTGTACAGGGACCCAGTCCACACCTCACCCCCAAGAAAATCAGGGACCTCGGGTCAGTGGCAGTGGGCACACCGTTCAGGGGACACAGGTACAGGGGAACATGGACACTGGGAGGACCGCTGTGCACCAGGAGGAGGACAGGCCCAGGGAACCGACTCTCCAGGAGGCACTCACTAATGTCCTGGGGGCTTACCACAATCCCAGGACAAGATGGGCCTGATCCTTACCAACAGGCAGGAGAACAAGCGGCTGCAGGAGTAATACCATCAGGAGATCAGGGAGGATTTGCAGCCCTCAACACCACCATGGTCTCCATAGCAGGGGTGCTGGTAGATATGACCAACATCATGAGGGAATGGACAGCACACCAGCGGGCCACTTCCACTAGCCAGTCTACTGACCAGCCCACCACTTCTGCTGCAACTAGTGGGCAAGAGGCCCTGCCACAGGACCCACAGGCCACCAGCAGCCCCCTGCAGAAGATGAACCACCCCGCAAACGTTCCCTGCGACCCAGACAGAAGCCAGAGACACTTGCCAGGACCAAGACCAATGCCAGGACATGAGACCCTCCTGAATGTCCCACTTGTGTCCCACACTGTCACCTTCTCCACTTTGAACTGCGTTTGTTCCCCTTCCTATGGCCCCTTGGACACTGGACATATGCTACAAATGGACTCGAAAAATACTTTCCTTATCCATCACCCATTCCATTGCACTTTTCCATCAATTATTTGCACTACAATAAACACCCTTAAACACAACTTGATAGTGTTTTATGTGATGAAAATGTGCATTTATGGAAACAGTCACATCATGTGCAAATGATCTGAACACTGTAATAACATACAATTAATGACCTGTAGCTGTCTGTAGTCATCACATCAGTACACAGTTATTATATCACCATCATCTGCAAAATTAGAAGCCATAGGTGACAGTAAGTAGAGATGCAAAGGAAGTGAATGCCATCCTGCTACAGCCACACAAAAAACATTAATAATCAGAGGAATGGTCAATTTCACTGTCTCACCTGTGTGTCATTGGAAGTATTGACGTATAACTGATGTTCTGTTGTCCACATCCTCATCCTCTGCCTCCTAATCCTCACTGTCCTCAGCGTCTGCTGCTGCCACAGGGGCATTTCCAGTCTCCTCCAGCTGCAGATAAGGCACGTCGCCTGAGGGCCAGGTTGTGCAACATGCAGCATCCCACTACTGTCTGGCAGACCTTTTCAGGTGAGTAGCACAGGGATCCACCTGTTAGATGGAGACATCTGAACCTGCCCTTCAGGAGGTCGAAGGTCCTTTCAATAATTCTCCTGGTTTGCCCATGTGCATCGTTATAGTGATTCTCAGCCCCTGTCCTGGCATTCCTCACAGGGGTCAGGAGCCACAATAGGTTTGGGTAGCCAGAGTCACCTGAAATATGGAGGGACAAACTTTAGCCTTCCATAATGGTATGAGGTTAACACTAGAAGGCAGAAACTGACATACATTGTGTGGGGAGTCAGGACACTCTGTGCCTCTGTAGTTGTGCCATCACATTTGGGATGCTGCTATTCCTCAGGACGAATGTGTCATCCACCGACCCAAGATACTTGACAGTGATGTGGGAGATGTACTGGTCTGCTAGACACACCATTTGCACATTGAGTGAGTGGAAACTCTTCTGATTCCTGAACACCTGTTCATTCTGGCAGGGAGGGACAAACGCAACATGTGTACCGTAAATCAATCCAGTAATAGAATCCTGCCTTCACAGTGGCTAAATCTTCCACCTGGGGGAAAGCAATGTAGCTGCACATGTTTTTGACCAAGGCAGACAAAACCCTTGTCCGCACGATTGAGAACATTGGCTGTGTCACTTGGAAAGAACCAGTTGCCAGGAAATGGAGCACTGATAGAATCTGCACAGGAGGGGGGATCCCAGTGGGAGGACGGATAGCTGATATCAGATAAGGCTCCAATTGAGCAAACAGCTCTGTGAGTGTGGCCCTGTCAAGTCTATATGTGAGGATAATGTGCCTGTCCTCCAGTGTAGCCAAGTCCACAAGGGGACTGTAGGAAGTTGGCTCTGTATGCACTATTTCAAAGTAAGGAATAGTATGCACAGAGGTTCCCCTCAGAGGTACGATAGTGGCAAAAAGAGATAATACTAATGCTCTATTTTGTGGTAGTGTGGTCGAGCAGTAGGCTTATCAAAGGAGTAGTGTTAAGCATTTGTTGTACACACACAAGCAATAAATGAGGAACACACACTCAAAGACAATTCCAGGCCAATAGGTTTTTGTATAGAAAAATATCTTTTCTTAGTTTATTTTAAGAACCACAGGTTCAATTTTTACATGTAATACTTTAAATGAAAGGTATTGTAGGTAGGTACTTTAGGAACTTTGAATAGTCAAAATAGCATATACAGTCTTCACTTAAATCACATATAGCTATTTTAAAACTCAACACTGCAATTTTCAACAGTTCCTGGGGGGAGTAAGAGTTAGTTAGTTTTTGCAGGTAAGTAAACCACCTACGGGGTTCAAGTTCGGGTCTAAGGTAGCCCACCGTTAGGGGTTCAGAGCAACCCCAAAGTTACCACACCAGCAGCTCAGGGCCGGTCAGGTGCACAGGTCAAAGTGGTGCCCAAAACGCATAGCCTTCAATGGAGAAGGGGGTGCCCTGGGTTCCAGTCTGCCAGCAGGTAAGTACCCGCGTCTTCGGAGGGCAGACCAGCGGGGTTTTGTAGGGCACCGGGGGGGACACAAGTTAGCACAGAAGGTACACCCTCAGCAGCATGGGGGCGGCCGGGTGCAGGGTGCAAACACGCGTCGGGTTTCCTATGGAAATCAATGGGAGACCAAGGGGTCTCTTCAGCGATGCAGGCAGGCAAGGGGGGGGGGGGTCCTCTGGGTAGCCACCACCTGGGCAAGGGAGAGGGCCTCCTGGGGGTCACTCCTGCACTGGAGTTCCGATCTTTCAGGTCCTGGGGGCTGCGGGTGCAGAGTCTTTACCAGGCGTCGGGATCTGGGAAGCAGGCAGTCGCGGTCAGGGGGAGCCTCGGGATTCCCTCTGCAAGCGTCGCTGTGGGGGCTCAGGGGGGAGCAACTCTGGCTACTCACAGTCTCGTAGTAGCTGGGGAGTCCTCCCTGAAGTGTTGTTTCTCCACAAGTTGAGCCGGGGGCGTCGGGTGCAGTGTTGTTTCTCCACAAGTCGAGCCGGGGGCGTCGGGTGCAGAGTAGCAAGCCTCACGCTTCCGGCGGGAAACGCAGTTGTTTTAAAGTTGCTCCTTTGAAACAAAGTTGCAGTCTTGGGCGAACAGAGCCGCTGTCCTCTGGAGTTTCTTGGTCCTTCTAGAGCAGGGCAGTCCTCTGAGGATTCAGAGGTCGCTAGTCCCTGGGGAGAGCGTCGCTGGAGCAGTGTCTTTAGAAGTGGGGAGACAGGCCGGTAGAGCTGGGGCCAAAGCAGTTGGTGTCTCCGTCTTCTCTGCAAGGCTTTTCAGCTTAGCAGTCCTCTTCTTCTTAGGTTGCAGGAATCTGGTTTCCTCTGTTCTGGGGAGCCCCTAAATACTGAATTTAGGGGTGTGTTTAGGTCTGGGAGGGCAGTAGCCAATGGATACTGTCCTTGAAGGTGGCTACACCCTCTTTGTGCCTCCTCCCTGAGGGGAGGGGGGCACATCCCTAATCCTATTGGGGGAATCCTCCATCTGCAAGATGGAGGATTTCTAAAAGTCAGAGTCACCTCAGCTCAGGACACCTTAGGGGCTGTCCTGACTGGCCAGTGACTCCTCCTTGTTTTTCTCATTATCTCTCCTGGACTTGCCGCCAAAAGTGGGGGCTGTGTCCAGGGGGTGGGCATCTCCACTAGCTGGAGTGCCCTGGGGCATTGTAACACGAAGCCTGAGCCTTTGAGGCTCACTGCTAGGTGTTACAGTTCCTGCAGGGGGGAGGTGTGAAGCACCTCCACCCAGAGCAGGCTTTGCTTCTGTCCTCAGAGAGCACAAAGGCCCTCACCACATGGGGTCAGAAACTCATCTCAGCAGCAGGCTGGCACAGACCAGTCAGTCCTGCACTAAACAATTGGGTAAAATACAGGGGGCATCTCTAAGATGCCCTCTGTGTGCATTTTTTAATAAATCCAACACTGGCATCAGTTTGGGTTTATTATTCTGAGAAGTTTGATACTAAACTTCCCAGTATTCAGTGTAGCCATTATGGAGCTGTGGAGTTCGTTTTTGACAGACTCCCAGACCATATACTCTTATGGCTACCCTGCACTTACAATGTCTAAGGTTTTGCTTAGACACTGTAGGGGCATAGTGCTCATGCACCTATGCCCTCACCTGTGGTATAGTGCACCCTGCCTTAGGGCTGTAAGGCCTGTTAGAGGGGTGACTTACCTATGCCATAGGCAGTGTGAGGTTGGCATGGCACCCTGAGGGGAGTGCCATGTTGACTTAGTCATTTTCTCCCCACCAGCACACACAAGCTGGCAAGCAGTGTGTCTGTGCTGAGTGAGGGGTCCCTAGGGTGGCATAAGACATGTTGCAGCCCTTAGAGACCTTCCCTGGCATCAGGGCCCTTGGTACCAGGGGTACCAGTTACAAGGGACTTACCTGGGTGCCAGGGTTGTGCCAATTGTGGAAACAATGGTACATTTTAGGTGAAAGAACACTGGTGCTGGGGCCTGGTTAGCAGGGTCCCAGCACACCTCTCAGTCAAGTCAGCATCAGTATCAGGCAAAAAGTGGGGAGTAACTGCAACAGGGAGCCATTTCTTTACAGGGACTGTATATGGGTTCTTGTCTCCTCCTCCAATTCATCCGCAGCAGTAGGTATCTAAGGGGCACAATAGTGAGTAGGCTGAAACAATTTGAAAAATGGAACCACCTCCTCAGTGTACATTGAGCACTGATGTAATGGGATAATGGGAATGTCAGTGTATGTGCAAATTGTAGCAATGATGCAGTTATGGATTATCTGAATGTAACCCACCACCATGAAATGGCGACTGCCTGCCCTGTATCTAGGGAAAGGTGGAAGTTAGGTAACTCCACCGACATTGGGCATCATGGCAGAAGGAGGTCTTGCACCGCTGTGCAATTCCTCATTGGTTAATATGAGGTTCTATGGAGTACAGTGGCCAAAGGGGATCAGCGGTGACGGTGATGGTGTACACCGCCGCGGACATGACTGCCATTTCTATCTAAATCCTCACTTGATTCCTGACTTTCCACAGGACAACAACTATACTGCATGTGCTGCTGTGACCTGTGTCTGGATCCTGCCATGGCCAGTGTGACCGGGTCCTACCCCAGTATGGACAGCTGTATGGGCCTCCAGACCAACAGGTGAGTACACCTTGGGCATGATGCATGTGACAAGGTTGTATGGAGGTGTGTGTGGAAGCATCGTGTCATTTGGGGGGTGGTATGTCTGGTGGTAGTGTACATGGTGGGCACTGGGTGATGTGTGTGCCAATGGAGCTGAAAATGGTATTTGTGGGCTATATGTGGGACAGGCTGGATTATATGTGTAATGGTGTCCTCCTGTCTGTGTTTCCTCTGCAGGTCATCGCTCATCAGAAGAAGGGATTGTGGCATGCCATCGCCAAGGACGTGAAGCCCCTGGGGGTCTACAGCAGGTGGAGCACCCACTGTAGGAAAAGATGGGAGGACCTGATACACTGGGCCCGGAAGACCGCAGAGGCCCAGATGGGGATGGCCTCCCAATGAAGGTGGAGGGCCCGTCAGAACCTGACCCCCCGATGTCCTGCATACTGGTGGTGGCCTACCCAGAGCTGGATAGGTGCTTGAGGGCATTACAGCAGCCACATGGGGGTGAGTACAGTGGGTGTTACAACTATAATTGGTAGGCGGCATGGGATCTTGGTGGTGGGTGTCATTTAGTGGGTGCCCATTAATGCCAGGTCAGACATCGCAGCGTGATCCAGCTCAAGCGTAATGTTTGTATTGCAAAAACTGATAACCTAGCTAGACTGCATTCCATGTCAGACAGGGCTTAGTGACTCCCAGGAGGGTAGCAGTTGGCGGGGTTGGCTCACATCTTGCTGTGGTACCTAGCCAATGGAATGCCCGTGCAATGCATGGTGCTCAATCTTGACGGTAATGTGTATGCTATCTGTGGTGTTGGTGCTGTAATTGACTGAGTGCTCCCTTTCTCTCTCCTTCTGTCATCCTGTCCATGTGTGCAGTTTCATCATCTGGCAGAGGAGCAGGGGCACTGGGGACAGAGGGAGCTGCATCCCACAGGACCCAGGAGGCAGAGTCCACCGACACCAAGGGAACCAGTGGGACTGAGGACGAGGGGAGAAAGGAGTTGACAACACTGACTCTGATCCCTCCTCGGATGGAAGCTCACTGGTGGTGGCAGACACCTCTGGGACCACCCCAGCTACAGGTACAGCCACCACCCCCGGTACCAGCACTGCCCTCCCAGTAGCCCCTCACTGAGTTACCTGTGCCCGCTCACCCAGGAGGGTGGGCATCTCCTTCACTCCAGGCACCTCAGGCCCTGCTCCAGTCTGCCCTGCTGCCCTCAGTGAGGAGGCTATTGACCTCCTGAGATCGATCTCTGTAGGGCAGTCAACCATTGTGAATGCCATCCAGGGGCTGGCATCCAGGATGCAGCAATGCAATGCGTTACCCGGGGGGCATTCACAGTGGATTGGTGGCCAAACAGAGATCGTTCCAGGCTCTGGCCCCCTCTCTGATGACAGCTATTGTCCCTGTTCCTACCGTCCCCCCTCCAACTACCACTTCTCAGTCCCAATCTCCTCAACCTCAACCCATCCCATGCACACATACAGACAAGCATGCACACAAAACATCACACAAGAGTGGCACAGACAAACACAGGCAGTACACTTCAGGCCACAAACACTCACACAAACAACAGACAATTTCACACACAACAACATCCACTGCCTCCATTGTCTCCCCCTCCTCTTCCTCCTTCTCCCTCACTGTCACATCCGTACTCACACCTGCATGCACTGCATCAACAGCCACCACCACCATCACGACACCAAGCAGCACACACACCTTACTTGCAGACACCTCCACAACATCCGTCCATGTGTCCCCTGTGTCCTTTCCCACCTTGTTTCCCCCCCTCCTAAGAGACACAAACACACCCACTCAGACTCCCAGCAGCCATCCACCTCATATCAGCATACTGCCTATGCACCTGCACCCAAGTCCAGCAGACATACACCTCCAACATCCACACCTTCAACCTCCACTCCCATCCCTCCTCCCTCATCCTGCCCCACTGCCCCTAAGAAGCTTTTCCTTGCCCAACTTGACCTCTTCCCTCCCCCTCCACCTCCTGTCCTGCCCATGAGAGTAGGGTCACAACGACCTAGCCAGCACCTCAGCCAGACAGTCCACGGGGACAGTGGAGGCACCTCCTAGTCATGGAGGCAAGAAAGGGAAAGATCCCACTCCACCACCCAAGAGATGAAAGGATCCCACTCCACCACCCAATAGAGGGAAGGATCCTACTCCACCACCCAAGAGAGGGAAGGATCCCACTCCACCACCCAAGAAAGGGAAGGTTCCCACTCTACCAACTCCAACAGCAGTAGGCAAGGAGCCCTCACCTCCAGCAGAGGCTGGCAGGGTTTCCCCTCCAACAGTAGTGGGTAAGGAGCCCTCACCTCCAGCTGGGACACAGCAGCCCTTACCTCCAGCTGGGACACAGCAGCCCTCACCTCCAGCTGGGACACAGCAGCCCTCACCTCCAACAGAGGGCATGTAGGCCACCCTCAAGGGACTGTTGTACAAGGATCCCCCTCCAGAGACAGTGGGCAAGTTCCCCACCTCAGAGACTGTGACCTTGCACTCCCAAGCACAGAGAAATGAGCATTGAGCCCCCTCCAGAACCAGTGGGCACATTCCCCACCTCAGAGACTGTGACCTTGCACTCACCAGCACAGAAAAATTTGCATGGAGCCCCCTCCAGAACCAGTGGGAAAGTTCCCCACTTCAGCTGAGGTGCCCCCACCCCCCCAACCCCCGAGGTGCCTGGCCATTCCCAAACATGATGCCCCTGCACAGTGTAGTACAGATTCCGTCAGGGAACAAGTTGGGCCTTGGACTGTGCCCTGTGGCCATGTGAGCCTTTTGTACTTTGGACTGGCCACTGGCCCTTTCTGAACAGTGACTCAAATATCTCTTGGCACAAGGACAATATGGTGGCTCTTGGCATCGAATTATACTATCAGTTCTGGCTAAATGTTGTTCTTGCATTATTATGATGTGTGTCCTGTGAGATTGGTTTTCCTCTGCAGCTAGTTGTGTGTATGGTGTGTGTGTGGTGTGTTTTGTTCATGTGTGTCACTCTCCTTTTTCTCCCTCCCTCCCTTGTATGCTAGGCGGCTATACTCACCGGCGTCGTCGTCTTCGTCAGCCTTGGTGTTCCAGGTGGAGCATGGCGTAGATGAGCATCTGAAATACTTGAAGTTCTGGTTCCTTGATCTTCTCTGTGTCTCTGATGGAGAGTCTTTTGTTTTCTGTAATGTGTTTCCGCCAGGCTTTTGATGACGTTGGTACCACCCCAGAAATCATGGCGCTTTGCTATGTCATAATATGGTGGGCGGTACCTTGTCTTCCGCCTGGCTGTTGATGGCTACCGCCCTGGTCAGTGATGTTTACACTGTGCGGTTGGTGTGGTACATTGGCTGTCTATGGGAGTTATCACTGCCATGGTCATAATTTGGCGGTAATTACCGCCAACCTGTTGGCGGTGTTATCACCACTTTAACAGTCGCCGCCATTGTCATAATGACCACCATAGTCCAGTATCTAGATGTTATGCATGTGCATCGACTCAGCCATCTTACTTTCCAACCCAGGTCAGTCTATTTCGGGCTTAGGATCTTAGATCTGTGGCCATTAGGAATGGTCACGCAGATGTAGCTGTATGTTGTTTTGTATGCTATTGTGGGTGTGTCATTGCATTTCTGTCATTGCCATCAATCTGGATGGTGTAGTTGGTACTTTAGTTGTACATGCATGAAATGTGATGGGTTGCGCATATTCAAGGTATTAATAAAGTAGTGTTAGGGCATTCTGGGAGTCGTAGTGATTTTATTAGCCGTTTGTTAATGTGCTATTGCCTAGAGTTGTGGGGCAGTTGGGCTGGGTGCAGTGATTGTACAGTGGGTAATTTAATTAATTAGGGAGTATTTGTGTGGTAATGAGGCATGCAGGACAATACAGTGGTGTGACATGACTGTTGTAGGTGCTTACCAAACTCCAGTCCCCTAGGTATTCCAGTCAGGCCTTCTGTATGCAGTATGTCCAAGACCTTCTCCTCTCATGACGTGAACAGTGGGGGAGGAATTGGGGGTCCACCACCAGTCTCATGGTGATCTGGTGGAGTTCCTCCGGTAGGTCGTTCTACCCCTTCCTGATGTTGTCCTTTGTGCATGGATGGCTGCCTAATGAGTTGACCCTGTGGACTATCCTTTGCCACAACTCCATTTTCCTGGCAATCGATGCTTGTTGGACTTGTGCTCCAAACATTTGTGGCCCTACCCTGACAACTTCATCCACCATGACCCTCAACTCCTCATCAGTGAAACATGGGTGTTTTTGTGGGGACATGTTAGTGGTGGTAAAGACAGTGAGGAAGTGATTAAGGGGATGAATAATGTTTGTGATGATGTGTGGGTGCTGTGATGTGAGTGGATGACGGTTGATGTGTTTTGTTTTGTTTATTGTGTGTTATGTATGTTGTGCAAGTGTGGGATGTGTGCTGAGTGTCGTGTGTAGAGGTGCCTATTGTATGTTTAGCTAGTTATAATGTCTTTGCTAGTGTCTGGCTGTGAGTGGCACTCTGGTTGCAAAGGATTGTGAGTTGTGCTGGGGTGTGTGATATAGTGCAGTGAGTAGGTGTGGCAGGTGTGTGGATGAATGTCAGGTGTGGGGTGTTCAAACTATCCAATGTGGTGTGGTGTTCTGCCTGATGTGAGTTTTGACCGCGGAGGTTCGTACTGCCAATGGTTTATCACCATGGAAGTACCGCTGTGCTGATTTGTGGCTCATAATCTGGTGGGTGGATTTTGTCGGGCTGGCAGGGCTGGTTGTGGAACCGCCTGTTTTCCACCCTCCAGTGTCCTGGCGGTCTCATATTTTTTGCTCGTTTTTGGTTTTCTTTACTGTGTGACTCTTAAGACGGCAGTCGGATGACCGCCAACATGGCAGTCTTGTGGCAGCCGCCACCATGGTGGTCTCCCGAAAAGACCACAAAAGTCATAATGAGGACCTGATAGTGCTATTAGGCATATGGGGTCTAAGAACAGTCCAGGGCTGTTTTCAGCCTGAGTAACGCCAATGCTACAAGAACTTGACTCAGAAACATTGTCCTACATTGAGACATATATCTCACAGATAATGACTTAAACACACACTTAGCTAGGGTAGAGAACATCATTTTGGGATTTGTTGAATATAGAAACAAATTCAATTTATTTTTAAAAAATGGCTATCTCAGTGTTCAATTTTTGAGATACAGTTGGTCGAATAAAGGCAAAAGCCTTGCACCACATTTCTTCTGAACACATACAGATTCTCAGAACACTGCAAACTGACATGCTTGCATTTAGACACTTACACACTTGTGTCAACACAACTAACTTGGTGATCCTCATAATAGGAGGGTCAGCTGTTCATACATATGTCACCTTTAATGAAGGATACCCTGTGACCAGTGACATTTTGCATCTTGATCATTATGACTATATGATATATACTAAAGGTTCAGCTCAGCAATGGTTCAGCTCAGACTGCGGTTGGCACTAAACAACAATGTTTGGCTGCATGTGCTGAAGTATACAATGTCATGGAAGATGGTGTATTTCATGCATAAAAAACATGTACACAATCCTTAGGGGATTGTACCTCTCATTTGGCTGAATTGAAAGCTTTAGTTCTGGCAATCGAGAATGCCGATCCTGAATCCCCCTCACTGATACTTTGTTATTTGTATGACTATGTTCAGTCTTAAAAGGAAAACTTAAACTAATAGTACCTGAATGGATTCAGAAATTCTGAAGGGAATGCTATCAAGCATAAATTGCTGTCTGGAAAGGTGGTACATATTAAAGATTGCTTGCCACAGCATCATGTAATTCATGTATTGAGTCATCAACATGTTGGTATACACATTGCAGGGAATTCACTGGCAGATGAAGCTGCCTAATCATCAGTTCAGGCTGCTGTAGTGGCTGTGATTACTCGTTCACACTTGGGGGTGGATGATGACGTTATGGCTGCTGTCACTGCTTCGGCTAGGGCCTCTCTATTACCTAAGAAATAGCCAGCAAAATATTCCTATCTATTGAGTGCCCAAAACATTCCTTTTTCTCGCATTCACAGGGTGGATGATCGAGTGATACCCAACCAGGGCCACATGCTAGAATTAATAAAAGTTTACATCTTGTCTGAAACATTTTCAAATTGGCAGCTATGAAGCTATGGGAGAGAGCTTTGTTCATGAAAGCTGGTTTTTGCCCTTTGATTGCAAATGTCTGAGTGGGGAAACTGTAGTCTTCCTTAGCTGGAATAAATGTGAAACTTTGTTCGGCCATTCATTGGTTTGTGAACAGGTGACATTTCAATGGGGGTACAATGCATCCATGGCTAATTGGGCGTGTTATATGATGTGCATCCCAGTCTCCTTGATTCAGCCAGTGTTCCAATTAGTTTGGAATGGAAGTTATTTCATTCTGAATGACAAAGGTTGTTGTGGGATGAAGCTAGTTGCTCCATTTGTGGTGACAGTTTCCAAGGTCATGACGTGCTGTAGTGGTATCTTATTTCTGCCCACACATGTGGTCAGGGATATTACCTTGTGGCCTCCCATTCCTATTTTTAACATTAAGGGGGTCATTCTGACCCCGGCCGGCGGCAGAAGCCGCCGGCCTGGCTGGGGCCGCCAGAATACCGCTGCGCGGTCAAAAGACCGCCGCGGGTATTCTGGGTTTCCCGCTGGGCTGGCGGGCGACCGCCAAAAGGCCGCCCGCCAGCCCAGCGGGAAACACCCTTCCATGAAACACCCTTCCGGCGGAGTGGAAGGGGTGCGACGGGTGCAGTTGCACCCGTCGCGAATTTCAGTGTCTGCTATGCAGACACTGAAATTCTCAGTGGGGCCCTCTTACGGGGGGCCCTGCAGTGCCCATGCCATTGGCATGGGCACTGCAGGGGCCCCCAGGGGCCCCACGACACCCCATACCGCCATCCTGTTCCTGGCGGCCGAAACCGCCAGGAACAGGATGGCGGTATGGGGTCGGAATCCCCATGGCGGCGCAGCAAGCTGCGCCGCCATGGAGGATTCCCCAGGGCAGCGGAAAACCGGCGGTACACCGCCGGTTTTCCGTTTCTCACTGCGGCTGTACCGCCGCGGTCAGAATGCCCAAGGGAGCACCGACAGCCTGTTGGCGGTGCTCCCGCGGTCCACGGCCCTGGCGATTTTTACCGCCAGGGTCAGAATGACCGCCTAACTTTGTTACATTAAGCAGACTGAAAGCCTTGTTTCAGAAGGATGCTGCATTAACATCTTCTCAAGAAACCTCTGATCTTCAAGTTGCAATGTCTTCTGAAGTACAATAGCTATTAAGCACAAACATCCTGCAGCATTTTTGTGAACCTGTACTCCTCATATTTAATGCTTCAAATACAGTAGGGGTGGCACACTTTTTTTTAAAGTGATTGGTTCTGGCTTTGTGAGTACATTCCAGACTTCATTTGGAATGTTACCGTCCTTTTTTCAATCTTTGGTTTCCAGTGTATTTGGAGGCATACCACTCATGTTATTCCTGGACATTGCTCTTTTTGTTGCTCTGCAATGGATGTTTCACCTTTAGGCCAAATGGTAATGGAATGAATACATGTCCTGTAGTGTTGTGAGTCCTCGATACAGCTCATTGGAGTGTCTTTCATCTAGAAATTGAACTTTAACGGGTCCTTGTCCTTTAGACTTGTGTGGTTAGAATGTGTGCAGTCTTTGTTCTGCTCTCTATGATTCCGTTTTGAGTGCGCACCGAACTTGTTTCTTGCAATGCAATTGGTTCAATCTATGGATACGGATTTGCAAATGCATCTGCTCAGAGATTACCTTCAGTGCTATCCTATGAGACCGCCATTGCTGCTGGATGCTTACTATAAGCCATTGTCACTGTTCGATATGGATGCTTCAGCTTTTGGATTCTTTGGTTCTGGCTCTCATTTTGTGGCTGCATACCAGCTGCACCGCCTTCAGCATCTGCTGATTGGGCTGATCTGACCATGTTTGTTCCTTGGAACTTGCCTCTCAGGCCACTGTGGATGCGGGTTACTTCCCGGATCCTGCTGACTCACTGAATGTGGTAATCATTTTGGGAGCCTCCTAGACTTTTTAATTTGTCCCCTTGCTTTTTACATATAAAAATCTTTAAAACTTTTTTTTATTAATTAAGTGTTTTTAATTGACTTTTGTGGTGGTTTCATTTGCTTTTGTTATTAAGATACCTTTTCATTATCACTTTTAACATTTTGGGTTATCTTTCATGCTTTTACTATGAGCTGAGCCTCCCACGACCAAGGGTCAGGAAGGGTGTGGTGATGCACGTTAGGACCTGTGCTGAGTCTCAATTTTAGTTTGCACATTTTAGCTTGACATCTTTTTCTGATGGTGAACTTTTACATGTTCTACACTTATGTGATAATGTACTGAGAAGACATTGCACATGCAGCTTAGTCCAAGCAAGTGCTGCTGTCATGCAATCTGTACATTCTGTCCAATGCTAGGCACATAGAATGCAATGCCCTTCTCTTGTATTCTGCTGCCCGCTGGAGACAGCTCTAAGGCAGCAGAAGAACCATCACATCATCTCTGCACCTTTGACGCAGTGCAATATGAACAGTGCTTTTATAACATAAACTGCCTCTGTGCTATATTCAGCACAGGAGCACTACTTCTAGGATTATCATACAATGCAGTGCACTGTGACTGAGAAGCAGCCATTCTGACGCTGACTCTGACCTCCTTCCTGCAAACAAGATAGCCTGGTGTCTGGTCACAATGCTTTGTTTTATCTGCCTAATAATTTGCAGCTCATTGTCTTTTGAATTGTTTCAGTGAATATTTGAAAATCCATTTTATATCTTTCTTGTGTTACCTTGGGCATCAGAGTAACAACAAAAGGGTAGAGTCATTTCCACAATTTCCTTGGTAATCAGAGTGGTCATGTTTGAGCTTGCTTATACCATCTGTTACTCTGGTAAGTTTAGGGGATCAGATGGAGTAGTGTGAGCTAGCTCAGAATTGGATCAACATTTCCTGATGGTATAGATGGACTCAGTCCCTATATCCTGAAGTTTATGTTGACCTAATAATCATATAATAGGACCAATGTGATGTTATCCCCTGATGCAGCACCAGACATGAATCTGGCTAGATTCAGGTACTTGCACTGTGCAAAAGCATTGATACTCCTCAATTTTAGGACAGCTTTTGACTCCTTAGACTGGGCTTTTTTCTAGGAGGTGCTGGTCAAAATGGGCCTTGGTCTGGAACACATGTTCCAGTCTGAACCTTATACATCAGGCCACAATTGCAGGTGAACAGATTAATCTCCCACATATTCCAAATGAGGCCTGGGTGGAGTTTGCGGAGTTCTGCTATGCAGAAAAAACTGCTGTGCTTCGCAGAGCTCTGTAAACGGCGGTGCTCGGTAAGTCATGCTGCTTGCACTGATTTTTAATGCTGGGAATTTGTCCTTAATTGTGAAATCAGCGTGAGCAACACAATGCACAGCACAGAAGGCACTGCTTCTTTTTGCTGCTCGAGTAGATGTTCTATTTGAACGGCAGCTTCCTCATTGCGAGCGGTCACCACCTGCCACGACCGCTAACATTGAGAAATCTAGGGGCATATTTATACTCTGTTTGCGCTGGATTTGCGTCGTTTTTTTTTACGCAAATCCGACGCAAAGCTAACTCCATATTTATACTTTGGCGTTAGACCCGTCTAGCGCCAAAGATCTTGGAGTTTGCGTCATTTTTTTGCGTGGACACCTACCATGCGTTAATTATATGCAAGGTAGGCGTTCCCTTCTAAAAAATGACTCTAAGGCATGTGCGCCTTATTTAAACTCCCGTGCAAAAATGACGCACGGGAGTGGGCGGGCCTTAAAAAATGACGTCCAGCCGCTTTTGTGTCATTTTTTAACGCCTGGTCAGGGCAGGCATTAAGGGACCTGTGGGCTCGGAAGGAGCCCAGAGGTGCCCTCCCATGCCCCCAGGGACACCCCCTGCCACCCTGGCCACCCCAGGAGGACACCCAAGGATGGAGGGAACCACCCCAGGGAACTTGAGGTAAGTTCAGGTAAGTATTTTTTCGTTTTATTTTTGTGGCATAGGGGGGGCCTGATTTGTGCCCCTCTACATGCCACTATGCCCAATGACCATGCCCAGGGGACATAAGTCCCCTGGGCATGGCCATTGGGCAAGGGGGCATGACTCTGTCTTTGCTAAGACAGGAGTCATTTCAATGGGGGTTGGGCGTCAAAATAAATGGCGCAAATCGGGTTGAGGCAAGATTTTTGCCTCAGACCTGACTTGCCCCATTTTTTGACGCCCAAGCTCCATTTTCCCCTACACCGGCGCTGCCTGGTGTGAGTCTTTTTTTTTTACGCACACCAGTCAGCTGCGCCGGCTAACGTAATTCAATAAATAAGGCGCCCGCATGGCGCTTTGGAATGACGTTAGCCGGTTGGCGCAGTTGTGCGTCAAAAAGTATAAATATGGCCCCTAAAGTCTATTATTTGATTTTTCTCTGTGTGAGAGGTAAAACTCCACTCTGAAGAGTTTTTGGGAACTCCATGCTCCACGCAGAGCATGGAGTGGGCAAATCTCTGCAAACTCTGCCGGCAGAGCAGAAGTTATCACACACCCCTATTTCTAATCCGTTGATGTACCTAGCAGGGATTTCTGCTGTTCCCAATGCTCTTTGCCATGGCCATTGAGCTCCTAGCATCATGGATATGATTTGATGGTCAAGTATGCTGATCTTCACCCCCTGTGTACTTCTTCGTCACCCAGCTTTCATTCTGAGATCTTACATTCACCTCTGTGTTTGCCCCAGAGATGCTGACTGACTTTTGTGAAAAAATAAAATAATCTATTTTTTTGACTGCGTAACGCGAATCTTATTTTTTCCAGGCCTTAATAGTACTGCAGTCTTCCTGCTGACAGTGATGGCATTTGTCAATCCCCATGTGTGTACTTGATTGTAGGATCACATGTAGGTGGCTATTTGTAATCCTGGTTTCATGCAGGTTGCTTATATTGGTTATATTTTTTGGTCCTAATGTCATGAATCACTATGCTTGTGACTATCACATGCTTCTGAAGCTTTCCGCAAATATATTTCAATAAATTATTCATTGTGGTTTGGATTTGCTATGTTCCTCATGGTAAGTTCACTCCTTGTTATATTTGTTTTTTATTCACATATTAAAACTGCCATCCTGTGGATCAGCACCACAGCTAGGAGACATTGTGCCTCATCCACTTGCATCTCCCACTTTACCTGTGCCTTTCTCTTCTCCGATACTGCTTTCTTCATGAAGATAAGACCCATCTCAGGCTCTTCAGAAGAACAATACAAAAGTGTATCTATCATCCCCACTGTAGTAGTTCCTGCTCTAAACCCCCTAATATATAGCCTGAGGAACAATGATGTGAAAGAAGCTCTAAGAAAAATGTGGTACCAGACATCCTGCCAGTGATGAGAATCTCTACAATCTCCTGAAATGAAAAGAAATCATGTTGCTACTTGCAATAATTATATGCAACATCATGCAAACAGTGTTTGGACTACATTTGTAATTATGTATCACTAAACACTATTTTTCTGTACTGTATATAGCTAGCAAATTTTGCACAACCTATATAGCCATATGCCTCTAAGCAAAGACTATCATTGAATGTTGTGCTTTTCTGAATAATGGTGTGTTCCTTCTTGTGTCTTAGTATTAGTTCTCAGAGAAAATGAATAAATAGTTTAAGAGATACATATTTTCTATATTACTTGCATGTTGATTCCTTCTTGAATGATCAAGTGAGAGCACATACTTTTTTTCATCTCATATACAATTTAATGCTCGTTCCAATGTTGTACTTTCATTTTTTGTGACTAATGTACACAACCACTTTGCAGGAATGCCTGCTGCTTTAATTAGTGATTGAATAGTCCAACTATAGGATACTTGTTATCCAGATATCACTGACATCTAATCCAACTTCTAACCAGGAACAATAGGCCAGTTAATCCATAATGTTAAGGTTGCACATTCTTCAGTTGATACAAGTGCGGTTGGATAATGTTCTCAACAGCTAAATGTGTATTTTTGTCATTACAGTAACATGAAAAAGAGGGTCTAGTAGTAAAAAAAAGTAAGTGTATGTAATTTTAGAAGATATACTGCATGAAAAAATAGTGTATCTACAACATTGACTATGATCAAATTAGTAGATGTGGATTTAGGATTAGTAAATCTCTAATTAACATTTGTGACATTACCATTGATGTGTCAACACTGTATACGAGTATTCAGCATACTGATGGAATTAATGCAGCACAGAATTTCTTATGTTCTATAACACTATATTTGTGTAAACACATGCAAAAATTATTAAAGCTGATTCAGTGGAGTCTAGAAAGTAATATTATTTTATTTAACAAGGAACTATTCCACCAAATCTGAAGAATGGTAATGGTCACCTATTTCGCCCTCAGCTATGCAAATTTGCATACGGGCTGGTGGGAGGAACAGGTGGTCAGAGTCTAATAGCACCAGAAGTGGTATGCACATATTGTACATTTGAGTAGGTACATCGATGATTTGTTTATCGTGTGGAAAGGTACCAGGGATAATGCAGAGAGATTTATAGAGAAAATAAGCGAGAAAAAGCTTAACTCGCTGTTTGTGAACACTATCCACGCAACAGAGACAAACTTCCTAGACTTCACTGTGTATGTTAAGAACAATAGGTTGGAAACTAAGCTTTACAGTAAGACAACTGCAAGCAATACTTTGTTGCGTGCTACAAGCTTCCATCATAGTAAGTTGATTCGGAGTATTCCTACACTGAAGGTTTTCAGGGAAAGATTTCAGCATGCTTGGTCAATGGGCCTACTGAAGCCGGTGTGCTTATTGACATGTTATGAAAAGGACTGTGAATATGGTCTGGTAGATTGTACTTGACCTTCAGGCAAGCATAGGTATAGGTCAAATTACAAGCTTAAGAGGAAAGAATGGACAAGGTATGTCCCATGCATCTCTCTCATCTCACTGTGCAAGAAATCAGCCTGCCAGAGGCATTTTTATTTATTTTTGTGAGTTCTAGTAACTTTTCACCACAAATGTACACACAAAAATCCACTCTTTTATTGAAATAAAATAATTACAGACATCACTTTTATTGTAGCAAATGTGAAAGCACACCATCTAAATATTATAAAACTAGACAACATGTTATATGGTGTATGTTTAATGATTCCTACATGCAGAAACTTTAACATCAAATGTTTTCCATTATGAGGTTTGAGTTTCACACATGTAAACCTCAACTTAATCTATTGTTTCAGTTGATGCCTTTCTTGCCTGTGTGCACAACGAGGATGAATTAAGACTCCCTAGATGGACTGTTATGAGATTATCACCTTGCTATAGTTGCACTTGAAGGTTCCCCATTGCTTGGTGTCCTTGATTCAAAGCACATTCTCTCTCAATGAGAGATGGGACAGCCAGTTCATACCACTGAAAAAAAACTATTTTGACAAAAATAAACCATGTGATCATGTCCAGGTGGGAGACAAACAATGATAAATCAATAGCACTCACTTGTGAAAACCTAAGCTATTATGCCTTTAACTAAGCACCAGCTATTCAAAAAAATATATGAACGTACCGATTAGAAGGATGTTTTCAAAACATTCATTAAATGTCTTATCTATTTTTGCACAATAAAAACTATTGCATTAATTTTGCAACTTAATAAGGATTTATATGTCTCAGATCTCAATGGACAACTAAACAAGGCATGATATAGGGTTTCCTAAGAGACAGATAAGGCAAAATATATAATGGTTAAAATGGTAGAATAGCAACTGGCTTTTTCTTTTGTGGTTGTGTTTTTTATTTGCATGTGCCTCCCTGTCTTTCCATTTAATCTACCATTTAGTAATAAAAATTCTAAATTTTTCAGTCTTTTCATCTTTCTTCTTCTAGATGGCTTGAAGGTAAAGTGGTCCTGAATATGGGCCTGTGGAACTGGACTTTTAGAATTCTTTTATTTGAGAGCTCCAGATTATACCATCAAACGTCTTCAGCACATGCAGGATTTAGCCGGCAACCTTTCCTTGTAGCTTCCTACCTGATCGTTTGCCACTTCAGCATGAGAGGCACTGCACTGGCATTCAATCTCACAAAGAATTTAGTAAAAAATTTGGAGGCACATTAATCAAAAGTTTTGCGTCACCTTTGCACCACACAAGGGACACAGGGTGATGCAAAACGTAGAGTGAGATTTACCAACCCATGCAAGGCCACCTTCTGTGGCCCTGCGTGGCTTGGTAAATCTGAAGTAAAGCAAGGAAGTGTAAGTCCCTGCCTTGCATTACTGTGTCCCAGGGAGGCGTCCCGCTACATCCACACATGGATTCTGGTGCAGAGACCTGGAAATTCTTCAAAATCCTACGCCTTCCCTGGGGAGTTGTAACAAGAAGAAATCTTGTTATTTCTTCTCATGTTTTCCTCTTTCTATGTGTGCTGCATTTGGTAAGACACATAGAACGAGGAACAAGCCACTGAGGATTGCGTTTGTGCAGAAAGGTGCTTCCTGCACAAAAACAATCCTGCCTGTAACACTGGCACCATTGCACTACAGTGCAAGGGTGTCTGCATTGGAGCTAGGCAGGACATAGGGCACCAGCGCAAGGGAGGGCAGGAATGTGCCATATAATGTTGAATATGGTGCATTCCTGCCCTCTCCCAGTCATGCAATGCAGCGCAGCAAGGTGTCCTGCATCTCTGTGTTGCGTGATATTTTGATAAATCTATCCCTCAATTCTTATTTTTCAAATTGATTCATATATGTGGATGGAGATGTCTTCAGTAAATATATTAGTTTCTATTCATCCTAAAACCTCTGAGATTCCAAGGTCTTCATCCACCAGGGTGTTAGCTATTTCTAGATTTTGAAAGAAAAGAGCCAGTGGATGTGGATCAACATCATGGGGGGTCATTCTGACCCCGGCGGCCAGGGTCGGCGGGAGCACTGCCAACTGGCATTCTGACCGCGGCGGTTCGGCCGCGGTCAGATGCGGAAAACCGGCGGTCTCCCACCGGTTTTCCGCTGCCCAAATGAATCCTCCATGGCGGCGCAGCTCGCTGCGCCGCCATGGGGATTCTGACACCCCATACCGCCATCCTGTTCCGATGGCGGTATGGGGTGTCGTGGGGCCCCTGGGAGCCCCTGCAGTGCCCATGCCAATGGCATCTGCACTGCAGGGGCCCCCGTAAGAGGGCCCCACTTTGTATTTCAGTGTCTGCTTTGCAGACACTGAAATACGCGACGGGTGCCACTGCACCCGTCGCACCTTCCCACTCCGCCGGCTCAATTCTGAGCCGGCGTCCTCGTGGGAAGGGTGTTTTGCACTGGGCGGGCGGGCGGCCTTTTGGCGGTCGCCCGCCAGCCCAGTGCAAAACCCAAAATACCCTCAGCGGTCTTTCGACCGCGGAGCGGTATTTTGGAGGGGGGAACTCTGGCGGGCGGCCTCCGCCGCCCGCCAGAGTTAGAATCAGGGCCCATGTCTGCAAATTTCTGGAGATCTCTTCCTTTCTATCAGAGACAGCTTCTTCCCTTTTTCTGAGTAAAGACCTGGTTACTTCCCAGAACCTTACCTCTCTGTCAGGGCCAGTTATTCTTTTTTGTTCTCAGTTCCAGCATTAGGACACCTCAGAAACAATTGCAGGCTTCCAAACCCATGACATGGATGTCAAGACGGAATTCATATTGCTTTTGCAGTCTGGAACCAAAGTCTACTGATGCCACCTGAATCTTGAATAGAGTACATATGGTTCTAAATGCATGTTGAAAAAACGTTTTCCTGTGAAAAAAGCTGTACCCTAGTCCATCTGTACCTCAGATTGTCTGGTTCTCAAACTCTCTGAGAAATATCGAGCTCCCAGTTAGATAATCGGAAGAAATCCTACACTGATTCAATCAAGAGGGCCTAGAAAAATTACAAATTGCACTCCACCATCTAAGTGATAAACAACTATACACAATTGGAGCATTCAGAATCCAATTTATATAGGACAGAACAAGTAGAATACTTCCAGGGGCCTGTTTTCTCATTGCACCCATAGATCTAACCCACTGACTCCCCCTGTCATTCAGCCATGCAATTATCTAAACAACTGCACAAACATTTGTCATTCACTTTAAGTATACAGTCAAGACATTCCTGCTTTGCCTATGTTTGTTTTTAGTAGGGTACACCACAGTGATTACCAGAAACTTTCAGACTCACCTAATCTCATTGACTAGTGTACGTACCTCTTACTTGCTCTAAGGCAGTGGTTGGTTGGATGTTGTACCTTTGTTTTAAACGTTATTGACAATAAGAAAAACTAATGGAAATCGTAATACCAAACATGTGCATTAAAAATTGGCAAATGCAGAATGTAGCACACATAGAAAGAGGAAAAACGTGGCGAAATAAAGATATTTCTCCCGTTGCGTCACTCTTATGCTTATGACACATTCCCAGGTTTACAAAACCTTGTAGATTTAGGAGTGCATCAAAATCCATAGGTGTTGTGTTAAAACACCCATGCAACACCAATGGAAACGCCTCCCTAACGCAAAGAAAGGCAACTCAGTGACTTGCGCTGTGCTGCCTTACGCATAAGTCCATGTAAAGACATGTCTGCGCTGCCGGTGTGTCACAAAAAGTGACACAGTGTCGGTGCAGGTTGCTTGTAAATATGGGCCTGTGTTTGTAATTTGCTATAGCAAAACATATCTTGAATAATGAGATGCAAATGCTTGGTGAATTAGCAAATAACAAAGTAAATTTTCTAGATTGTCCACAAAATTTCCAAACAATGTGCTAATGTGAAATAAATTGCTTTCAAGCTGAGCTTTATATTCTATAACATTTTTAAGGTCTATAACAATATTCATCTAACAGTTATCTGGCACAATATTTTTCTCAGAGCCTCCTTCACCTCATTGTTTCTCAGGCTGTAAATCAGGGGGTTCAGAGCAGGAATCACCACACTGGGGATCACAGCTATCACTTTGTACTGCTGTTCTGAAGAGCTTGAGTTTGGGAGTATCTCCAGGAAGAAAGAGCTGCCACAAAAAAGAAATACACAGGTGAAGTGGGAGATACAGGTGGAGGCGGCCCTGCATCTTCCTGCTGTGGAGCGGATCCTGAGGATTGCAGAGACAATATGGGAGTAGGAGACAAAGATAACAAGGAGGGAGCTTGCAATTACGAAAGCAGGTAACACAAAGCGTACTAATTCATTTATTAGGATGTCAGTGCAGGAGAGCTTCAATAGCATGGGGTAATCACAAGCAAAGTGGTTCATGACGTTAGGCCCACAAAACGATAGCCGAAATAGACAGCCTACATGAATCAGAGAGTGCAAAAAGCCTCCTACATATGAGCCAGCAACCATGTGCATACATAAGGGTTTGCTCATTGTGATTGTATATAGCAATGGGTTACAAATTGCCTCATAACGGTCAAAGGCCATTACTGCCAAGAGGAAGAACTCTGTGCTGGCACAAGCACCAAAGAAGTAAACTTGAGTTATACAGCCATAAAAAGAAATTGTTTTGTTATTACTAAGAATATCAGTTAGTATCTTGGGTGAGAAAACAGAAGAGAAAGAAACGTCCAAGAAGGAAAGTTGGGTGAGAAGGAGGTACATCGGTGTTTGCAGATGAGAGCTGCACCAAACAATGACCAGGATGCAGACGTTTCCCAGCAAAGTGAAGATATAGATGCACAGGAACAAAATGAAGAGAAAAACTTGAAGATCTGGATCGTTGGAGAATCCTAACAGGATGAACTCGGTTACGATGCTTCCATTTACCAGATTCATAGCTATGGACAATATCGATCTGAACAAGAGAAAAAGGGTAATGTCCCATGGATTAATTTGATGTGAGCAGATGTTCATTCTTACTAATAATAACTTCATCTGAGAATTTGTGTCACAATATGGCCATTCAACCATAGGGGCCAGTCCTGCTGCCCTGACTTAGTTCAGTATTACCAGTTTTATTATTTATTTTGTAATTTATTATTAAAATGTACATTTTTATAAAGTATAACATATATTTTTATTTTAAATATGGTTTAATAATTTTATAATTGTAGGTATTGAATTTGTTTTACAAAGTGATTATGAGTGGGAATAGCACATTTAACTCGTCCAACAACATTCCTACTGTTTCTTAAACTTGTTGTGTGAACAGCAATTCTTAGCTCTTCGGTGTTGAACACTTTCCCTACTGTTGCTTTGTGAATCGTTAAGCTAACTCCTCTGAAATTCAACACTTTCTTTACTATTGCTTAGACTGGAGGGGGAATGGTGCATCTAACCCCTCAGAAGTCCAGCATGTTCATAGAGTTGATCGAATTGGAATAGGAATAGTAAATATAACCTATTCAAAGTCCAACACTTTCCCAACTGTTAATTAAATTGAAGTAGGAACAGTAAAGGTAACCCCTCCATAGTTCAACAATTTCCCTACTGTTGCTTATATTTGAGTGGGAATCGAAAACGTAACCCCTCCAACAGCCAAAAATGTCCCTACTGTTGGCTAGTTTAGGGTGGGAATAGTAAATCTAACCCCTCTGAAGTCCAACATGTTCCCTACTGTTGCTTAGATTTGAGTCAACCCATTTCCTAGCATTACTTGTATAGGAGTGTGAATAGTAGACTTAACATCTACTACGTCTAACACTTTTCCTGTGTTTGTTTATGTTGGAGCATGTACAGTAAATTTAACCTGTTCAAGGTGTAACACTTTTCCTTTTTTTGTTTAAATAAAACTTACATTACTTTTGTACTGTTGTTCATTTTAATTGTTGTTATTTTTACTATATTTTTTAATATTATTTTTACATAGTTTTTAAAAATATATTTTCAAGGGGTTGCACTTGCCAGGCCCAAATCTTCCCTTTTACTACATGTAAGAAACCCCTAAAGTAGGCAACCCAATGGGCATGGTGCAGTGTATTTAATAATTAGGAGATGTATTAGTGTGCTTTACATGTCCTAATAGTGAAATACTGTTCGTTTTTCACTGTTGCAAGGCCTCTCTCTCTCGTAGGGTAACATAGAGATTGCCTTGAAATATATTTCAAGTGTAGTGTCCAATTAGGAGCAGATAGAGAAATGGAATTTGGGCTCTCTGAACTCACAATTTAAAAATACATCTTTTGGTGAAGTTGGTTTTTGAACTGTAAGTTTGAAAATGCCACTTTTAGAAAGAGGGCATTTTTTTGCTTATCCATTCTGTGCCTCTTCCTGTCTGCTGAATACAAGTCTGGGTCAGGATGGCAGTTGGTCTACTGGTGCCTTCACTCTAGACAGTCTCACAAAGGGAGCTGAGGTGAGCCCGATTTATCCTAATAGCCCATCACCAGGCTGATGGTCTTCCTAAGCTAGAGTAGTGGGAGGGGCTCATACTTACACCTGATAGGGCTGTGCCTGTCTTCACACAGAGCAGTCCTCAACCCCCTTGAGTGTGTCTGTGGCTAGGGCAGGGATGGACAGGGTCTTGTGCATTACAAATACTTCTTTTTGAAATTTGCCTACTTTAAACACAGAAATGGGTATAAGTACTAGACCTCTGCCACCACATATTTAGAACACTTCTGGATTGAGGACACTCTGCCAGGAAGGAGAGCTGGATGCTGTAAGACCCTGCCTGTTGCTTTGTTGTGCTGGCTCACTGCTTCCGTCGTGGGAGTGAAAGGACTGGAATTTGATTTCTATATCCTGCTTTCCAAGGTTGTCCAAGGGCTTGAACTGAGCTTGCTTCCTGTTAAGAAGCCTCAGGGACATGCCAGCGCATAGGATCTCTTGCTGAGAGTCCTGACTTGCCAAGTGGTGCCAAATCCAGTTCCTGGTCCCTTGGAAGTCAGCTCTGGTACAACCTAGAAGAAACTAAGCACATTGGCTCCATAGTGAGTCTGGAACAGGTGTCACCCTCCAACTCCACGCAGCTGCCTGCACAAGAGCAGGTGTCCCCACAGAGTGCAATGACCGTGCCCTGCAAAGTAGGCCCACGCCAACATAGAGCCTCCAAAGTCCCACCACAATGTAAGTCTTGAGTGCTGTGTCCCCAATGTCCAGAACATCAAACTCTGACTCTGCTGCAGCACTTGTGGCCCTGTGGTATAATCAAGACACCGCCAAGTCCACGCCTCGCATTTTGATCTGCTGGACTCATCGACCTAGCAAGGTCATAAGTAACCGACACCTCGTAGCCTAAGCCACATCACCACCCCTAGAATTGTAATGAACCGATGCCTGACCTCCCCTGCCTAGCAATAAGGAACCTACACCTTATCTCCCAGTAGCAGTAAGGAACCGATGCTGCATTGGCTCTAGCAACATCTCACCTCCCGATTCCTTGCAATGTATTTGTTTCCTCAGTGTTTTCCAAGGTACTGTACCTGTAGTCCGTGTGACTCCATTACTGGCCAGCACTCTCGCGCAAGTGGCATCGGACTGCTTGGAATGACTCTATCAAGGTGCCGTAATAGCCCCAGTTGGAGCTATTGTGTTTTTAAGTGCTAAACTAAGATTGAGGCCCTCATTATGAGTTTGGTGGTAAACACTGCCAACCGCTGTGCTTGCAGCCGCAAAAATTACCGCAGTGTCGGCAGAATGCATTCCGCTGTATTATGAGTACAAAAAGGGAAACCGCCCAAAATTTCTTACATTTCACACACCACCAGGGCCAACAAGGGCGGAAAGGCAGGACTCAGCAACCTGTCACCACCACGCCAACAAACAGCCTGCCCACCACAATGTGATCCACAAATCAGCCCCATGGTCATTCAACGGCAGATCACCATTGGCGCTACTCACCCCGCGGATAGTGATGACACTCACCAAGAACAACACCATGCATTAGGTTATTCAAAAGCCGCACACCTGAGACACATATACACACCACACACATCAACACAGTGCTATAAAATAGATACACATAGATCCAACAATCCGTTGCAACATCAATTGCACCATAGTTATTGCCACGAACACCACACACATACAAACCTGTTACACAAGTTTCACACACACACATACACACTAGAAAACAAAAACTATACAGCCACCAAACACCCCTAACATCCCCAACCAGGGCCCTCACGTACACACACACACACACCACACCACCCCCACCAACTCACCCTTACAACATCACCCACATCACACACCATTATACCCCCTGAGCACCCCTGCTTCATTGACAGGGAGCTACGGACCATGGTGGACCAAATACTCAGGGTCGAGCTGAAGCTGTTTGGGGCATGGGTACAACAGACGTCTATCGCCAAGAAGCGGGAACTATGGCAGAGGATTGTCAACAAGATGAATGCAGTAGGAAAACATCCACGTGCAAGGGACAACATCAGGAAGAGGTGGAACGACCTGCAGTGGAAGGTACGCTGCATCACATCATGACATCAAATTGCAGTACATAAGACTGGTGGTGGCCTCCCTCCACCTCCCGAATACACCAACTTGGAGGAGAAGGTCTTGGCTATTCTGCATTTGGGGGGCCTCACTGGACTCATTGGAGGACTCGACTTGGGTAAGTCAGATCATCTACCCTACCATGTATCCCACCTGTAATGCATGTCTCACCCTACCCCTATCACTACCACTAAACACCCTAGCCCATGCTCATCCAACATCCCAAATTGAACTGTACACTGAATCTCTTCATGCCCAAAACACCCCATCCAACTCACATCACCTCCCTGTGAGCACAAACACCAACTCCTCATGTAAAGTATGCTGCACTACATCCCCCACAATGCACCACCAATGCCTTAATCCAAACATTCATAACACCTATCCCGATGTCCCCCTGAATGCAAGTGACTGGGAATGGAAGTACAACAAACAGGTGGCTCGTGCTGCAAGGGAAATGGTAATGACAGCATAGGGGCAGAAAACAGTTGAGAAATACGACAATGGCAAAAACTACAAAACAAACACATAGAAAGCTACAAAAATATTCTGGGACACTAATGTCAATGCCAAATCCCCTACAGCACTGCCACTGCACCATCACCCAATAGCCACAACTCATTACACATTGCAGTAAACTAAATACTCATTGATGTGGCACACATT
The DNA here is from genome assembly GCF_031143425.1 of Pleurodeles waltl. Classification (NCBI taxonomy): domain Eukaryota; kingdom Metazoa; phylum Chordata; class Amphibia; order Caudata; family Salamandridae; genus Pleurodeles; species Pleurodeles waltl. The sequence goes on along the minus strand of NC_090442.1, from coordinate 88,312,911 downwards.
GCAGGAAACTAAATACTCATTGATGTGACGCACAGGTACCACTGCCCATAACACCCGGCCTGAGATGGCAAGAAGTGCAAGTCCCCCACCAGAAGAAGAAGGTCCCAGTGAGAAGAGTGCAACAGCATGGCTGGACCAAGAGGAGTTCCCTGGCCCATCCCACAGCCCTGGACAGTCAGCCTCCAGAAGCCCTACCCAGGACACCACCATCACCAGAGGCCCAATGTCCCCACACCAGTGTCTCCAGGCCACTGACTATCTGCCCACCTGTATAGGTATTGGAGTCACCATCCACCACCAGGCAGGATGATGAAGACCCCAGTGCAAGTGGGACTTGCATAACTGTGATGGGGACACAGGCCCAAAGGGCTAGGCCCAGTAGGAGGGTGTCAGTGGCACAGGGTCGTGGGGCAAGGAGGGATGCGGCTGCCCATGAGGCCATATCAGAGGTCCTGGGGGCATACGACCATTCCCAGGACAGGATGGGCCAGATCCTGGCCACGTTGCAGGACAACCAGAGTCTGCAGGTGCCACACCACTAGGAGGCCATGAAGCAATGGAAGTAACCCAATGCTACCATGGCCTCCATTGTAGGGGTGCTGCAGAGGTTGCCTTACATCTTGCCAGAGTCCACTACCCACCAGCAGGGCCCTACTACTACCCAGGGCATAGCCCAGCCATCAACTTCTGCAGCAGCCAGTGGAATGATGGCGCTGCCAGAAGACTCACAGGACACCAGCACCACTACCCCTATAGCCCAGGAACCCCCTCGCAAATGTGGCCGGAGACCCAGAAAACCCATTGACTCAGTAGCCAAGACCAAGCCCACCGCCTAGAAGTGACTCTGCCCAAGCTGTTTCCCTTGTGAGTCACTGAGCCATCTTGTTCACACTCCGCTCCCATTTGCCTATTTCACATTGGTCCCATCTATTCTGCCCCTGTGCTACAAACAGTTTGTGGAATGTAACAGAGTATTTTTTCACCATGTCCCCAATCCGTTCCACATTCCCATCCCGATTGTCATGCACAACATCAATAAACAGTACCTGATCACACAACAATATTGTTTTTATTTCATACCAATGATTTGGATTCGCATGTAATTGACATCATCAAACATGAATCTGAGTACACACATCTTTCAGGTACACATTGTATAGAGAGGTGGATGGTAAGTATGTGACAGTGTACATTCCAGCAGTGTTAAACTCATCCCATCAACATCCATGATGTAGTCATATGTCAGGGGTAGGACACCATAGCAGCATCTGTCAGCAAGAGAAATGCAACACACTTTTAACTGCACTGTACCAATACAACTGTTGCCACATTTCCTGCCAGACATACACCCCCATTACATCATAGGGAACTAGGTTAAAGGTAGCACATATACCTAATGTGGGCCATGCACTACTCTGACATTTGTAAAAACACATATTTACATGGATATGTATGTAGAGTGGCAGATGAAAACAGAACATTACATCACCCACCATAGTGTCTAGGAATGCCACCCTGCCAGGACAAATGTCAGCCCTTGCACCCCCACATGTGTCACATCCATTAAGAATATCCTGATAAGCTCCAGACACCAGCCCTGTCAGAGGTATGTGGAGAATAAAGCCACCACAGTGTCATGCAGGTAATGATGATGTGTAAAACTACAGTGACCACTCTGTTTAACACTGCAGATGGCTAAAAGTGGATGCTCAGACAATGACACATACACATACTCCTATCCACACAGCACTGTGGAGGTACAGTCACCATCTGTCACTGACATCCAGCTCCATCTAGCTAACATAACACTGCAACATGTACCTGAGATTCATTGGAAGTAGAGCTGTATTAGCTGGCTCATTGAGTCAACTTCCTCCTCCTCATCTTCTCGATTACTGTCATCCATCCCCCGGGATAGCACAGGTGGCAGTACAGCATCCTCCTCTTCCAGTAGTGGGACATGTTTCCTCAGAGCCAAATTATGGAGCATGCAGGAGCCACTGGAGGTTTGGACATCCTAAATCACCTGGGTAGATGGCTAAAAAAGCACTTTGCTGCAATGCTAACAAAGTGACAGTCATGTATGATTGCATATCTGTGTCACACACGCCCACCGATTAGCCAAGCTCTCTTCCCCTACAGTAGTGTCATCATGTGTGGAACACTGCTGTTCCTCAGTATGTAGGCATCATGGACAGATCCAGAGAATCATGCAGCCACCTGTGAGATAGACTGATCTGCATGACAGACCAACTGTACATTCAGTGAGTGGTAGTTTATTCAATTCCTGTATACCTGTTAATTGGCTCGGGGGGAATTATGGGTATGTGGGTGCCATCCATGGCACCAGTCACATGTGGTATGTTGGCAATGTCATAAAATCTGATTTCACAGTAATGAGATCATGACTTTGGGAAAACTGGATGTAGCTCGGTGTGTGTCGTATGAATCCACGCAGAAATTTAGTAAAGATGTTGCTGAACATTGGCTGTGACACACCTGAAATGACCCAGTTGCTAAGAAATGTAGGACTGATAGTACCTGCAATGTTGGAGGGATGGCAAATGGGTTTCTAATTGCAGGCTTGAGTTCAGGCTCCAGTTGGGCACACAGCTCATGGATTGTGTTACGGTTCAAGCGATAAGTGATGATGATATGGCGCACCTCCATGGTAGCCATATCAATCAAGGGTCTGTAGACAGATTGAGCGCTCCCTCTCCACATGGGTCAGAAGCTATTTGGGGAAAAGGTAGATAGATGTTGTGTAGGACTAATTACTCTACATTCACCTCTCACATCCATTCCATGTGTCTTCCACACACACTACACAGTAACAGTCCTGAAGCAGGATCTAACCCTGAATGGGCAATGTGTCGTGATTGCTATGGATGGGAAATTCAACAGTGTAGGCATACTTGCAACCATGATATGGGTATAGGCATTTGTCATGTCACCTCCAGCTCCCTAATGGTAGACAAAATGGCTGACCCTGTCCTGTTTGGATAAACGTTTTGTACATAAAATGGCAGCCTCCAGTCATACAGGTTGTGGAGAGTAGGAAGTGACATCATACCACTGGTGTATGCCGTCATGGCGGTAGGCGGTGTTCACCATGGTACTTATGTTCATTGGATAACATTGTTGTCTATGGGTAATGGGGCTAATCAAGATCACCATCAGTGGTGACGGTACACACCGCCTTGGTCTACACCGCCATTTTAGTTTTCCTATGCCACTAGACTCTTGCACCTCAAGATGGCCACTGCTTCACTGCGTGTGCTACTGTGTCATGACTCTGGCCCTGGAAATGGCGTGGGCTACAGGGGAATTGGTCCCGGCCTTCACATTATTGGAGTTGGAGAAGCTGGTGGATGGGGTCCTACCCTTGTACGCAAAGCTGTATGGGCAACCAGAGGACCAGGTGAGTGGTATTCATGGGTCCCAGGAATGTGTGCCAATGCATGGGAGGGTTGTGCGGGTGACTAGAAAATGTGGGCATGGATAGGTGCAGTGTGCCAGGCGTATGTGTGCAGGCTCATGGAGGACAGTAAGTCTGAATTTGCAGGTGTTGTTGTGTCCCATTGTTAATGGTGCACCTCCACTCACAATTACTTTTTCCTCTGCATGTTACATGCAGGTTAGTGCTCATCAGAAGAAGGGATACTGGTGAGCCATTGCCAAAGAAGTGCAGACCCTGAGGGTATACAGCCAGCGGAGTACCCCCTACAGGAAGCGATGGGAGGACCTGAGACGTGGGCCCGGAAGACCGGAGACGCCCAGCTGGGTATGGCCTCCCAACGAGGAAGGGGTGCCCGTTGGACCATGACCCTCCTAATGGCCCGTATTTGGCAGTGGCCAATCCTGAGTTGGATGGGCACTTGAAGGCAACACAGCAGCCACAAGGGGGTGAGTACCACCACTGTTAACATTGTTTATTGTGAAGTATAGTTGGATGCAAAACAGTGGTTGGCAAGTAGTGGCTGGGTGGTACTAAGGTATGTCCATGCAGGTGCCCCTTACCTTAATTGGGATTGCAAATTCTGCCTAGAAGGGGTGGGTATTTTGTTATATCACAGGGCCCATGGGTGGGCTGGTGGGTCTGATGTATGTCCTCTGAGACTGGACACATTGTGGTGGGACAGCATCCCTCTCCCTTGTTAAAATTCAACCTATTTGGAAATGTACAGAATGGATGGTGATGTAGTTGGGCAGTGAAGCGTAGGTAAGGCAGTATATTGTGGGAGCTAGAACACCACTCAGAGGTACCTACGTTGATGTAGAGCGTGATGTTGAGGGATAGTGTCTGGGACGGGTGGGAGTGCATGTGTGCCAACATGCCGTTCAATCAGGTATCGAAAGCCTACATCCTTCTTTTTTCCTACCCCCCCTTTGTGTTCTTGTGTTCATGTGTGCATTAGCATCATCTGACGAAGGCGCAGAGGCACCGGCGAGTGGCGATGCTGCGGCAAACGGGACCCAGGAGGCAGAGACCACCGACACTGAGGGAACCAGTGAGATGGAGGGCGAGGGGAGCACCAAGGGAGATGCAACTACCACTGCAGGAAGTGACTCTGACAGCTCCTCCAATGGCAGCTCCCTGTTGGTGGCGGTCACTGCTGGAAACACCGGATATACAAGATCTTCTACCACCTCCGTGCTATCACCGCCCTCCCAGTAGCCAGTAGTCAGTCCTGCTGCCCTCAGTGAGGAGGCTATTGACCTCCTGAGAACCATCTCTGTATGGCAGACAACCATTGTGAATGCCGTCCAGGAGCTGGCATCCTAGATGCAGCAATGCAATGCATACCTGGAAGGCATTCACTGTGCCTTGTCTGGCCTACAGAGATCTTTTCAGGCTCTGGCCTCCTATTTGATTGCAGCCAGTGTCCCTTGTTCTTCCATCCCCCTCCCACCTCCTCTGCCCCTTCCAGTACCCCACTCCCTTCACCCATCCCAAGCACACATAGAGACAAGCATGCACCCAAGCCAATGCACAAGAAAGTCAAAGAGGAACACAGGCACCACACTTCCCAACACAAGCAGGCACACACGCAACATCCAATTGCACACACCACCACAGCCACTTCCCCCATTGTGTCAACCACCCCTCGTCCCTGTCTCTCATCTCCCAATGCACACCCATATTCTCTGCACCCTCAGTCACTGCTCCAGCCACCATTCTCACAGTCACCACAACTGCTGACACCCACTCATGCACCTCAGACACCACACCCGCAGTCGCCATGACAACTTTCACAGACACTTGCAGCACACTCACCAGGCCTGCAGATACACGCACAACATCCATCTACACTAGCTGCCTGTCCACTCCCACTGTTTTTGCCCCTCCTCCCAGGACCCCCAAACATACCCACACATCCATGCAACAGTCATCCACCAGACATGAGCAAACGAAGCACGCAACTGCATCAACTGACATATGCCTACACCACATACTTTCACCTCCTCTACCCCACTCCCAAACTTGTCTTCAAAACCCCTACATGTGCAACTAAGAATATTTTCCTTTCCCGTGTTGAACGTTTCGAACCCACTGGCCCAACTCGTCTTGCCCTAAACTCTGCCTTGCCCTCACCAAATCCACTCCTTCCTCATCAGTATCCTCCCCAATCGTCCCTTCACAGTCCTGTGCCCCTTCCCCAGGGAGGAAAAGGACGTGGAGGAGGCTTGATCCCATGCCCCAGTCCAAGCCCACTCTCACTCCTTCCCAGGGCTGTCCAAAACCCCACCCACTCTGAAACCTAAGCCAGGGAAGACCCTCCCAAGCCTAAGTCCCCACCACACAACCCTGTATCCCTGCTCCCTGATATGCCTGCCTGCTCATTGATGCCCCTTTCCTGTGGAGGCCATGGTCATGGTACGAGTCAAGTGGGGGCCTTGTGAGCCCAACGGGACAATTTGAATGGACTGGCCCATGGCCTTGTCTGCACTTATTTTTCTGCCTCCAGTTTCTGGTTTAATATATCTGGCCAACAGACATGTTGGTGCAATGTTCTTCTATAGTCCTGTGCTTTAATGTGGGAGGGTCATGCACACAGGTATGTGCTTCGCATTTTCATGCTGCGCATGTGTCAGGTAAGTGTCTACCTGTACCGATGTTGTACCTTATTTGGGGGAGGGAAGGGGGGGTGTTGGGGTGTTGGTGGTGAGAGTGTGTGTGTGAGAAGGGTGTTGGTGTGCGTGTGTGTGGTGGTATGTGTGTGGGATGCTTGTGGCATGTGGGTGTGCAATGTCCCATTCCCTCCCTTGTGTGCTAGGCGGCCGTACTCACCGTTGTCATCTTCGTCAGCAGTCATGGTCATGGAGGAATGTCGCAAGGATCAGCCCTAGGAAGATTTGCAGTTCATGCTCCATGTCGGCCTCGTCGTCATCTGTGTCACTACAGTGAATGTTTTACTATCAATGGCTCACTTCCGCCAGACTTGTGTGACGGTGGTTCCGCCCCGGAAATCGTGGCAGTGTCATGTTTCATATTGCGGTGGGCGGCAAGGGCCTTTCAGCTGGCCTGAAGATGGCACCGACAGGTGTCGCCAGCTCTCCCACTCTGGCGGTAGCAGTGGTAAAGTGGCTGCTCTGCTCACATTTTTCTATCTCTCTCATATTACAGCAGTCCAAACTGCCACCCTGTCAGTGGTCGCACCTCCACCGCCGGTGCGGTGGTCCAACACCGTCAGACTCATAATGACCACCTTCATCTTTGAAATTTTTTATTTTTACTTCTATATAGTGGATTTTTGTCATTTTTGTCTCGTTTTACTCAGATAAATATTGGATATTTTTTTAATCTTTTTTGATGTTTTTACTGTGTTACTGTGTGTGCATACACATACTTTACATATTGCCTCTGACATAAGCCTGACTGCTTGAGACAAGCTACCATGGGTTAAGCAGAGTTTATCATAGTTGTGTGAGTCTCTTACCCTTACAAACGTGAGGGTCCCTACTTAGGTAGGGTGCAAACCCTTTTTCTAACATACACATACAAAACGGGAAGTGTTAAAGAATACTTTTTGTACTGGAGGTTCCACATTCAGTATAAAAACTGTGCTTTTGAGAATGTTCACACACTTGCACTATGGCACAAATGTGTGTACGTTGGCACATTGCAGCCAGAAGTGCATGTGTGATGTAGGAGATAAAAAAGCTTGTATCATATCCTAATAGATATGGCACATTTTTCTCTCTCACTTTAATGCAACACAACAGATTTGGTTGCTACTCTGCCTTACGTCAAATATTGGTAAATCTGGGTCCTGATCTCTACCAAAGGTAAATACATCTAGAACCATGACCTGGATCTGCCACAATCAAGTTCCACTGCCCGCTGCTCCATAACCTTTCAGTTTCTCCTTGTGAGTCCACCTTCTAATGTGCATGAGGCAGCATACTTCAACCCACATTTGATACTTGGGGCCATATTTATACTCCGTTTGCGCCGAAATTGCGTCGTTTTTTTTGACGCAATTTCGACGCAAAACTAACGCCAACTAACGCCATATTTATACTATGGCGTTAGAGGCGAATAGCGCCAAAGTTCCCGGAATGTGCGTCATTTTTTAGCGTGAACCCCTTCCTTGCGTTAATGATATGCAAGGGAGGCGTTCCCGTCTAAAAAATGACTCCCAGGCCTTTACGTGGTATTTATACTCCCGGGCAAAAGAGACGCCCGGGAGTTGGCGTGGCTAAAAACGGCGCATTTGCGCCACTTTTTAACGCCTGCTCAGGGCAGGCGTTAAGGGGCCTGTGGGCTCAAAATGAGCCCACAGGTGCCCTCCCATGCCCCCAGGGACCCCCCCTGCCACCCTTGCCCACCCCAGGAGGACCCCCAAGGATGGAGGGACCCACCCCAGGGACATTCAGGTAAGTTCAGGTAAGTATAATTTTTTTTTTTTTATATATTTTTTTGGTGGCATAGGGGGGCCTGATTTGTGCCCCCCTACATGCCACTATGCCCAATGACCATGCCCAGGGGACAGAAGTCCCCTGGGCATGGCCATTGGGCAAGGGGGCATGACTCCTATCTTTACAATGATAGGAGTCATGTTGATGGGGGATGGGCGTCGAAAATAAATGGCGCAAGTCGGGTTAAGACGATTTTTTCGACGTAACCTGACTTGCCCCATTTTAAGACGCCCATGCGCCATTTTCCCCCTACGCCGGCGCTGTCTGGTCTACGTGGTTTTTTCCCACGCAAACCAGGCAGCGCCGGTCTGATTGCGCCGTCTAACGCCATTCCATAAATACGGCGCCCGCATGGCGCTTCAGAATGGCGTTAGACGGCGCAAAACTTTTTGACGCTAAACTGCGTTAGCGCAGTTTAGCGGCAAAAAGTATAAATATGGGCCTTGGTCACCAGCTCTGGTTCCAAAGGTCTGCCAAGTCTATGCTCAGTGTACACAGATCCCTGTCCACTGGCTCAAGTAGTTCGCATTCATGAATTGCATAAGACATGGTGTCCCACTTTAATGATATTTCTGACTGAAATACCCTGTAGTCATTTTGGAAATCTTAAAAAAAATCTAGATCATATTTGAAATATGTAAAAAAGGTTATTATTTCTGCAGACATCTTAGTCAGTGACAATTGTTAAGCTTATAAAAAACACTTTTACAGTTGGGCATCCTAACTAAATCTACAACTTCCGACTACAGCAATTGAAACCGGTTACAAATTGAGTTTCTGGTTGGAAGAGATATGCACCCTGTCCAAGCAGGGACCACAGTCCTAGTTAGGGTAAGTCACAGCACACTGTAAATGATCAGGTGCTCACTCTCTGGTAGAGTCATACAGAGCAGTCAGGCTTAACTTAAGAGGCAATGTGTAAAGTATCTGGGCAACACTTCAAAAAGTAAAACTGAGAAAACACCATGCAAAAATAAGACACCAGGTTAATAGAGCTTACTCTAATGAATAAACGAAGACTAAAATGTCAAAAATCCATTAAGTACAACCATGATTATACATTTTTAAAGAATAACCTATAATGTAGTGCTAAAAAGAATAAAGCACCAACCTGGGAAATTTGGTTGAGATAGACCGCTAAAAACCCCAAACTTTACGCTGACCGTGATGGAGCATGGGTTGAAAACATGGACCAGTCATAGTGAGATGCAAAGTACCTTGCTTGTGTCGACATCAAGGGAGATGCAGAAAGCTGAAGAGGTGATGCTTTATCATTTAACCATAGAGTGCAGGCCAGGTGTTGGCCCATTTCCAAGGGCCCAGGACTCAATTGGCACCACTATGCAGGGCAAGACTCACAGATGGCAGAGTCCAGGGTCTATAGCAGGATGGTTAGAAGTCTTTCATGTCCCTGAGACTTCAAAACAGGATGCAAGCAGACAAGCTCTTGCAGTCACTGTGGGTTCTGAGTTCAAGTGGTGTGGATCCAGTCCTTCTCACCCAGGCAAGGAAGGCAGCAGGCATAAGGTCAGCACAGAAAAGTAGTCCTTTTTCCTGGCAGATTATCCATCCACAGATTGTCCACAGTTCCAAAGGCGTACTGAAGTGGTGCTGTCAGAGATCCCAGTTGAGCTTTTGAAGTGAGGTAGACTTCAAAGACAGGTCTTTGAAATGCACAGGAGTCCTCCCTTCCTGACTCCACATTCAGTACAGGGGGCATGCAGCCATTTGTGTGGGGGAAAGGGCAGCCTATTCAGGTATAAGTGAGGCGGTTCTCAGATCCACCCTCCATCGAGGCAGTTAATGGCCCATTGAGGCACACCTGAACTCCTTTGTGTGTGGCTTTCTAGAGAGAATACAAAAAGGTCAGCTGTCACTCAACTCAGACATGTGATCAGAGACAGGGAGCAGGCAGCAAATGGCTAAAGTAAGAAAATGCTAAATTTCTAAAAGTGGAGTATTCAGAATTGTGATTTAAATTCTGAATTCACCATAAGTTAGGATTTTAAATTAGGATTCTAAGGACCTCAAACTTGAAAAGTCTCTCTCTTCATAATTGGACATAGGACTTATCCAATCTATTAAGGTAGTCCAAATGTTATCCTATAGGAGAGGTAGGCCTTGAAGTAATGAAATCTGAATTTAAGAGGTTTTAACTACCAGGTCATAAAAACTCTAAAGGTATATGTCCTACTTTTTAAATACAATGCACCCTGCCCTATGGGCTGTCCATGACCTACTCTACAGGTGACCTTTATGTATTGAAAAGGAAGGCTTGAGCATGGCAAAGTGTTTATCTGGCCATGTCAACATGGCAGTTTAAAACTGCACACAGTTTCTGCAATGGCAGGACTGAGACATGGTTAAAGGGCTACTTAAGAGGGTGGCACAATCAGTGCCACAGACTGTAGGAGGCTGGACTGGCTTGTAGTGAGTACCAAGGGGTACTTGCACCTTGCACCAGGCCCAGTTATCCCTTATTAGTGTATAGGGTGTCTAGCAGCTTAGGCTGATAGATAATGGTAGCTTAGCAGAGCAGCTTAGGCTGAACTAGGAGACGTGTGAAGCTACTACAGTACCACTTAGTGTCATATGCACAATATCATAAGAAAACACAATACACAGTTATACTAAAAATAAAGGTACTTTATTTTTATGACAATATGCCAAAGTATCTTAGAGTGTACCCTCAGTGAGAGGATAGGAAATATACACAAGATATATATACACAATAGCAAAAATATGCAGTATAGTCTTAGAAAACAGTGCAAACAATGTATAGTTACAATAGGATGCAATGGGGAAACATAGGGATAGGGGCAACACAAACCATATACTCCAGAAGTGGAATGCGAACCACGAATGGACCCCAAACCTATGTGACCTTGTAGAGGGTCGCTGGGACTATTAGAAAATAGTGAGAGTTAGCAAAATAACCCACCCCAAGACCCTGAAAAGTGAGTGCAAAGTGCACCAAAGTTCCCCTAAGGACAAAATAGTCGTGTTAGAGGGAGAATGCAAGGAAAACACAAATCAGCAATGCAACAACGATGGATTCCTGTCTGAAGGTACCTGTGGAACAAGGGGACCAAGTCCAAAAGTCACAAGCAGCTCGGAGATGGGCAGATGCCCAAGAAATGCCAGCGGTTGGTGCAAAGAAGCTCTTACTAGGCTGAAGAACTGTGAATACTGCAGGAACGACAAGGGCTAGAGACTTCCCCTTTGGAGGATGGATCCCCCACGCCTTGGAGAGTCGTGCAGAAGTGTTTTCCCGCCGGATGGACGCCAACAAGCCTTGCTACACGCAAATCGTGCATTTGGCGTTTTTGGACGCTGCTGGGGCCCAGGAGGGACCAGGAGGTTGCAAATTGGACCTGCAGAGAGAGGGGACGTCGAGCAAGACAAAGAGCCCTCACTGAAGCAGGTAGCACCCGGAGAAGTGCCAGAAACAGGCACTACGAGGATGCGTGAAACGGTGCTCGCCGAAGTTGCACAAAGGAGTCCCACGTCGCCGGAGACCAACTTAGAAAGTCGTGCAATGCAGGTTAGAGTGCCGTGGACCCAGGCTTGGCTGTGCACACAGGATTTCCGCCGGAAGTGCACAGGGGCCGGAGTAGCTTGCAAAGTCGCGGTTCCCAGCAATGCAGCCCAGCGAGGTGAGGCAAGGACTTACCTCCACCAAACTTGGGCTGAAGAGTCACTGGACTGTGGGGGTCACTTGGACGGTGTCGCTGGATTCGAGGGACCTCGCTCGTCGTGCTGAGAGGAGACCCAAGGGACCGGAGATGCAGCTTTTTGGTGCCTGCGGTTGCAGGGGGAAGATTCCGTCGACCCACGGGAGATTTCTTCGGAGCTTCTGGTGCAGAGAGGAGGCAGACTACCCCCACAGCATGCACAAGCAGGAAAACAGTCGAGAAGGCGGCAGGATCAGCGTTACAGAGTTGCAGTAGTCGTCTTTGCTACTATGTTGCAGGTTTGCAGGCTTCCAGCGCGGTCAGCGGTCGATTCCTTATCAGAAGGTGAAGAGGGAGATGCAGAGGAACTCGGCTGAGCTCATGCATTCGTTATCTAAAGTTTCCCCAGAGACAGAGACCCTAAATAGCCAGAAAAGAGGGTTTGGCTACCTAGGAGAGAGGAAAGGCTACTAACACCTGAAGGAGCCTATCACAAGGAGTCTCTGACGTCACCTGGTGGCACTGGCCACTCAGAGCAGTCCAGTGTGCCAGCAACACCTCTGTTTCCAAGATGGCAGAGGTCTGGAGCACACTGGAGGAGCTCTGGACACCTCCCATGGGAGGTGCAGGTCAGGGGAGTGGTCACTCCCCTTTCCTTTGTCCAGTTTCGCGCCAGAGCAGGGGCTAAGGGGTCCCTGAACCGGTGTAGACTGGCTTATGCAGAATTGGGCACCTTTGTGCCCAACAAAGCATTTCCAGAGGCTGGGGGAGGCTACTCCTCCCCTGCCTTCACACCATTTTCCAAAGGGAGAGGGTGTTACACCCTCTCTCAGAGGACGTTCTTTGTTCTGCCATCCTGGGCCAGGCCTGGCTGGACCCCAGGAGGGCAGATGCCTGTCTGAGGGGTTGGCAGCAGCAGCAGCTGCAGAGAAACCCCAGGAAGGGCAGTTTGGCAGTACCAGGGTCTGTGCTACAGACCACTGGGATCATGGAATTGTACCAACAATGCCAGGATGGCATAGAGGGGGCAATTCCATGATCATAGACATGTTACATGGCCATATTCGGAGTTACCATGGTGAAGCTACATATAGGTAGTGACCTATATGTAGTGCACGCGTGTAATGGTGTCCCCGCACTCACAAAGTTCAGTGAATTGGCTCTGAACAATGTGGGGGCACCTTGGCTAGTGCCAGGGTGCCCTCACACTAAGTAACTTTGCACCTAACCTTTACCAGGTAAAGGTTAGACATATAGGTGACTTATAAGTTACTTAAGTGCAGTGTAAAATGGCTGTGAAATAACGTGGACGTTATTTCACTCAGGCTGCAGTGGCAGGCCTGTGTAAGAATTGTCAGAGCTCCCTATGGGTGGCAAAAGAAATGCTGCAGCCCATAGGGATCTCCTGGAACCCCAATACCCTGGGTACCTCAGTACCATATACTAGGGGATTATAAGGGTGTTCCAGTAAGCCAATGTGAATTGGTAAAAAATGGTCACTAGCCTGTCAGTGACAATTTGGAAAGAAATGAGAGAGCATAACCACTGAGGTTCTGATCAGCAGAGCCTCAGTGAGACAGTTAGTCACTACACAGGTAACACATACAGGCACACTTATGAGCACTGGGGCCCTGGGTTACCAGGGTCCCAGTGACACATACAACTAAAACAACATATATACAGTGAAAAATGGGGGTAACATGCCAGGCAAGATGGTACTTTCCTACACAACCCCCCCCCAAACGAAGGACAATAAGACTAGCCATTACCTGATGAGTCTTCATTGTCTAAGTGGAAATATCTGGAGAGTCCATCTGCATTGGAGTGGCTACTCCCAGGTCTATGTTCCACTGTATAGTCCATTCCCTGTAGGGATATGGACCACCTCAACAATTTAGGATTTTCACCTTTCATTTGTTTTAGCCAAAGTAGAGGTTTGTGGTCTGTCTGAACAATGAAGTGAGTGCCAAACAGGAATGGCCTCAACTTCTTCAGAGCCCAGACCACAGCAAAGGCCTCCCTCTCAATGGCAGACCAACGCTTTTCTCTAGGGGTCAACCTTCTACTAATAAAAGCAACAGGTTGATCCTGGCCCTCAGAATTAAGTTGTGATAGGACTGCCCCTACTCCTAATTCAGATGCATCAGTTTGGACATAGAATTTTTTAGAGTAACAAGGGCTTTTCAGGACAGGTGCAGAGCACATGGCCTGCTTCAGCTCCTCAAAAGCTTTCTGACAGTTTGCTGTCCATAATACCTTTTTAGGCATTTTCTTGGATGTGAGGTCATTAAGAGGGGCTGCAATGGAGCCATAGTTCTTAATGAACCTCCTGTAATACCCAGTGAGGCCTAGGAAGGCTCTCACCTGAGTCTGAGTGGTAGGGGGAATCCAATCAATAATAGTTTGGATTTTCCCCTGAAGTGGTGCAATCTGTTCCCCACCAACAAGGTGTCCCAGATAAACCACCTTACCCTGCCCTATCTGGCACTTTGAAGCCTTGATAGTGAGGCCTGCCTTTTGCAGGGCCTCCAAAACTTTCCAAAGGTGGACCAGGTGATCATCCCAGCTGGAGCTAAAGACAGCTATATCATCCAAATATGCTGCACTGAAAGCTTCCAGCCCTTGCAGGACTGTGTTCACCAACCTCTGAAAAGTGGCAGGTGCATTTTTCAAACCAAAAGGCATTACAGTAAACTGGTAATGTCCTCCAATGGTAGAAAATGCAGTCTTAGGTTTAGCATCTTCTGACATTTTGATCTGCCAATACCCTGCAGTCAAATCAAAAGTGCTTAGATACTTGGCAGATGCCAGTGTATCTATTAGCTCATCTGCCCTGGGTATAGGGTGAGCATCTGTTTTGGTTACCAAGTTGAGACCTCTATAGTCTACACAAAACCTCATTTCCTTCTTTCCATCTTTAGAATTGGGTTTTGGTACCAGTACCACAGGAGAAGCCCATGGACTGTTAGAGTTCTCAACCACTCCTAGTTCCAACATCTTCTGAACTTCTTGCTTTATGCAGTCCCTGACATGGTCAGGCTGCCTATAGATCTTACTTTTGACAGGTAAACTGTCTCCAGTATCTATAGTGTGCTCACACCAAGAAGTGGTGCCTGGCACTATGGAGAAGAGTTCTGAAAATTGTCCTAGGAGATTTATGCAATTATCTTTCTGCTCAGCAGTAAGACAATCAGCCAAAACTACCCCTTCCACAAGAGCATCTTGTTCTGTGGAAGAGAAGAGATCAGGTAGAGGATCACTGTCTTCTTCCTGTCCCTCATCTGTTGCCATGAGCAGGGTGAGATCAGCCCTGTCATAGTAGGGTTTCAGGCGGTTGACATGGAGCACCCTAAGGGGACTCCTGGCAGTGCCTAAGTCAACCAAGTAGGTGACTTCACCCTTCTTTTCAACAATTGTGTGTGGACCACTCCATTTATCTTGGAGTGCTCTTGGGGCCACAGGCTCCAAGACCCACACTTTCTGCCCTGGTTGGTACTGAACCAAAACAGCCTTCTGATCATGCCATTGCTTCTGGAGCTCTTGGCTGGCCTGAAGGTTTTTACTGGCCTTTTTCATGTACTCAGCCATCCTTGATCTGAGGCCAAGTACATAATCCACAATATCCTGCTTAGGAGCTTTTAAAGGTTGTTCCCAACCCTCCTTTACAAGTGTGAGTGGACCCCTAACAGGGTGTCCAAAAAGAAGTTCAAAGGGGCTGAAGCCCACTCCTTTCTGGGGTACCTCCCTGTAGGCAAAAAGGAGGCATGGTAGAAGGATATCCCATCTCCTGCGGAGTTTTTCAGGGAGTCCCATAATCATGCCTTTGAGAGTTTTATTAAATCTCTCCACCAGTCCATTTGTTTGTGGATGATAGGGTGTTGTGAACTTGTAAGTTACACCACACTCCTTCCACATGGCCTTTAAGTATGCAGACATGAAATTGCTTCCTCTGTCTGATACTACTTCCTTTGGGAAGCCCACCCTGGAAAATATTCCCAGGAGGGCCTTTGCCACTGCAGGAGCTGTAGTGGTCCTTAAAGGAATTGCTTCAGGATACCTTGTGGCATGGTCCACTACCACTAAGATAAACCTATTGCCTGAAGCAGTAGGAGGGTCAAGGGGGCCAACTATGTCAACCCCTACCCTTTCAAAGGGAACCCCAACCACAGGCAGTGGGATAAGGGGTGCCTTTGGAGTGCCACCTGTCTTGCCACTGGCTTGACAGGTTTCACAGGACTTACAAAATTCTTTTGTGTCCTCTGACATCCTAGGCCAATGAAACAGTGGTACCAATCTGTCCCAAGTTTTCATTTGACCCAGGTGCCCAGCTAAGGGAATGTCATGTGCCAGTGTTAGGAGGAACTTTCTGTACTCCTGAGGAATCACTAATCTCCTGGCAGCTCCAGGTTTAGGATCCCTATGCTCAGTGTACAAGAGGTTGTCCTCCCAGTAAACTCTGTGTGAGTCACTGACATCCCCATTAGCCTGTTTGACAGCTTGCTGTCTGAGACCCTCTAATGTGGGACAGGTTTGCTGTGCCACACTCAGCTCCTCTCTGGCAGGCCCCCCTTCACCCAAAAGCTCAGCAGTGTCTGCTTCCAGCTCCTCTGGTGTAGGTTCTGCACAGGGAGGGAATTCTTCTTCCTCAGAAGTAGAATCCACTGTAGAGGGAGGGATAGTAGGAAGTGGTTTGCTTCTACTAGCCCTAGCTTTAGGGAGCACTTGGTCCATTGTTCCAGGATCCAAGCTTCCCTGTCCTTTTTGCTTTTTGGCCTGAGCCCTTGTCAAAGCAAAAATATGCCCTGGGATGCCCAGCATTGCTGCATGGGCCTCCAACTCCACATCTGACAAGCTGATGTCTCCAAATCGTTCCCTAATAGACAGTCTACAGGTAAATCTGAAGCTACCACAACTTTCTTTGGACCAGATACCCCCCCCCAGTTGAGATTTACAACAGCCATGGGGTGGCTTTGTGTTATGTTGTGAGCATCGGTTACTTGGTACTGGTGTCCAAGTATGTGTTGTTCAGGGTGCACCAGTTTCTCAATCACCATTGTGACACTGGCACCTGTGTCCCTGTAGGCCTGGACCTCAACACCATTTATTAGGGTTAGTTGCTTGTACTTCTCCAAGTTATGGGGGCAAGCAACCAAAGTGGCTAAGTCAATAGCCCCTTCAGAGACTAAAGTAGCCTCTGTGGTCTCCCTAATCAGACCAACCCTAACTAAATTACCAAAAGTGAGCCCAGCTACTCCCTTGGATTGGCTATTAGTAGGTTTGCTCCCACCACCACTGCTATTAGTAGGGACACTAGGTGTAGCAGTAGGGGTTGTAGTGGTAGGAGCTGTGGTGCCTTTCTTTGGACAACTGGGATCTGTTGTCCAATGGCCTTTTATCTTACATAAATAGCACCATGGTTTCTTTTCCTTGTTCTGATTAGAGGAGGGTTTGGGCCCACCACCCCGACCAGAGTGTTTTTGTGGGCCTGATGAAGACTCATTTTTAGATTTGTCCCCACCCTTGTCAGAAGACTTACCATCCTTCTTTTTGTTGCCATCTTTGTCACCCCCTGTATGAACTTTTCTGTTCACTCTTGTTCTGACCCATTTGTCTGCCTTCTTTCCCAATTCTTGGGGAGAGGTCAGATCAGAGTCCACCAAGTACTGGTGCAACAAATCAGACACACAATTATTAAGAATATGCTCTCTCAGGATTAAGTTATACAGGCTGTCATAATCAGTAACTTTACTGCCATGTAACCACCCCTCCAAGGCCTTCACTGCCTGGTCAATGAAATCAACCCAGTCTTGTGAAGACTCCTTTTTGGTATCTCTGAACTTGATCCTGTACTGTTCAGTGGTTAAGCCATAACCATCCAGGAGTGCATTCTTAAGAACTTGGAAATTGTTAGCATCATTTTCTTTTACAGTAAGGAGCCTATCCCTACCTTTTCCAGTAAATGATAGCCATAGGATAGCAGCCCACTGCCTTTGAGGGACATCCTGTACAGCACAGGCCCTCTCAAGTGCAGCAAACCACTTGTTAATGTCATCCCCCTCCTTGTAAGGGGGAACTATCTTATGCAGATTCCTGGAATCATGCTCTTTTGCAGGATGACTATGGGGAATACTGCTGCTGCCACCATGGGTATCTAAACCCATTTTCTGTCTTTCCCTCTCTATTTCTAAAGACTGTCTATCCAAATCCAGCTGTTGCTTCTTGAGCTTCAGTCTGGTTTGCTCCACTCTCAATCTATTGAGCTCCCTTTCCAACAATCTGTCATCAGGGTGGGTGGGAGGGACATTTCTAGATACAGAGGTATGATGGGAATGAACAGAAGGAGACCTGTCCCTTACAGAGGGCACCCTAACAGCTTGGCTACCAGTATAATGTGAGAGCACATCATCAGTATGATGTGATTCAACCTCTGTACCAACTATGCTAGACTGTCTAGTAATGGGCAGGCTGAGAATTTTCTTTCCAGAACCTTTTCCTGGGGGAGTCCCTGGATCAGATTGAGAACCATTAGCTACTTTTTCTACAGATTGGGCACTTATGGCCTTATCCTGTACTCTAAGCATATTAATTAACAGTTCTAAGGAAGGATTCTTCCCTACACTCAAACCTCTCTCTATGCAGAGACTCCTTGCTCCTTTCCAGCTAAGGTGATCATATGCAAGTTTGGACAGTTCAACTTTTTGGCCTGTGCCAGACATTTTTAGAGAGAGTTAAAGTGATAGACAAAGAGAAAAAAAAGTTTTCAGAACTTTTTGGAAAGACAGAAAAAACTTTTTTAAACTTTTAAGAACTTTTTGAAAGTTTAGAAGTACTTTTCAGCACTTAGAAAAGAGTGAAAAGAGGAAATGCAAAACTTTTTGGCTATGTGTATATACACTGACCTTGTTTTGTATATTTTTCTCTTATGAAAAGTACAATGACAAGAGTGGTAAGTAGTCTCAAGCACTTATCCCACCACTGCACAACCAATGTAGGAGGCTGGACTGGCTTGTAGTGAGTACCAAGGGGTACTTGCACCTTGCACCAGGCCCAGTTATCCCTTATTAGTGTATAGGGTGTCTAGCAGCTTAGGCTGATAGATAATGGTAGCTTAGCAGAGCAGCTTAGGCTGAACTAGGAGACATGTGAAGCTACTACAGTACCACTTAGTGTCATATGCACAATATCATAAGAAAACACAATACACAGTTATACTAAAAATAAAGGTACTTTATTTTTATGACAATATGCCAAAGTATCTTAGAGTGTACCCTCAGTGAGAGGATAGGAAATATACACAAGATATATATACACAATAGCAAAAATATGCAGTATAGTCTTAGAAAACAGTGCAAACAATGTATAGTTACAATAGGATGCAATGGGGAAACATAGGGATAGGGGCAACACAAACCATATACTCCAGAAGTGGAATGCGAACCACGAATGGACCCCAAACCTATGTGACCTTGTAGAGGGTCGCTGGGACTATTAGAAAATAGTGAGAGTTAGCAAAATAACCCACCCCAAGACCCTGAAAAGTGAGTGCAAAGTGCACCAAAGTTCCCCTAAGGACAAAATAGTCGTGTTAGAGGGAGAATGCAAGGAAAACACAAATCAGCAATGCAACAACGATGGATTCCTGTCTGAAGGTACCTGTGGAACAAGGGGACCAAGTCCAAAAGTCACAAGCAGCTCGGAGATGGGCAGATGCCCAAGAAATGCCAGCGGTTGGTGCAAAGAAGCTCTTACTAGGCTGAAGAACTGTGAATACTGCAGGAACGACAAGGGCTAGAGACTTCCCCTTTGGTGGATGGATCCACCACGCCTTGGAGAGTCGTGCAGAAGTGTTTTCCCGCCGGATG
Organism: Pleurodeles waltl; assembly: GCF_031143425.1. Lineage (NCBI taxonomy): Eukaryota > Metazoa > Chordata > Amphibia > Caudata > Salamandridae > Pleurodeles > Pleurodeles waltl. The sequence continues at coordinate 88,293,452 of NC_090442.1, read as the reverse complement.
GACGCCAACAAGCCTTGCTACACGCAAATCGTGCGTTTGGCGTTTTTGGACGCTGCTGGGGCCCAGGAGGGACCAGGAGGTCGCAAATTGGACCTGCAGAGAGAGGGGACGTCGAGCAAGACAAAGAGCCCTCACTGAAGCAGGTAGCACCCGGAGAAGTGCCAGAAACAGGCACTACGAGGATGCGTGAAACGGTGCTCGCCGAAGTTGCACAAAGGAGTCCCACGTCGCCGGAGACCAACTTAGAAAGTCGTGCAATGCAGGTTAGAGTGCCGTGGACCCAGGCTTGGCTGTGCACACAGGATTTCCGCCGGAAGTGCACAGGGGCCGGAGTAGCTTGCAAAGTCGCGGTTCCCAGCAATGCAGCCCAGCGAGGTGAGGCAAGGACTTACCTCCACCAAACTTGGGCTGAAGAGTCACTGGACTGTGGGGGTCACTTGGACGGTGTTGCTGGATTCGAGGGACCTCGCTCGTCGTGCTGAGAGGAGACCCAAGGGACCGGAGATGCAGCTTTTTGGTGCCTGCGGTTGCAGGGGGAAGATTCCGTCGACCCACGGGAGATTTCTTCGGAGCTTCTGGTGCAGAGAGGAGGCAGACTACCCCCACAGCATGCACAAGCAGGAAAACAGTCGAGAAGGCGGCAGGATCAGCGTTACAGAGTTGCAGTAGTCGTCTTTGCTACTATGTTGCAGGTTTGCAGGCTTCCAGCGCGGTCAGCGGTCAATTCCTTATCAGAAGGTGAAGAGGGAGATGCAGAGGAACTCGGCTGAGCTCATGCATTCGTTATCTAAAGTTTCCCCAGAGACAGAGACCCTAAATAGCCAGAAAAGAGGGTTTGGCTACCTAGGAGAGAGGAAAGGCTACTAACACCTGAAGGAGCCTATCACAAGGAGTCTCTGACGTCACCTGGTGGCACTGGCCACTCAGAGCAGTCCAGTGTGCCAGCAGCACCTCTGTTTCCAAGATGGCAGAGGTCTGGAGCACACTGGAGGAGCTCTGGACACCTCCCAGGGGAGGTGCAGGTCAGGGGAGTGGTCACTCCCCTTTCCTTTGTCCAGTTTCGCGCCAGAGCAGGGGCTAAGGGGTCCCTGAACCGGTGTAGACTGGCTTATGCAGAATTGGGCACCTTTGTGCCCAACAAAGCATTTCCAGAGGCTGGGGGAGGCTACTCCTCCCCTGCCTTCACACCATTTTCCAAAGGGAGAGGGTGTTACACCCTCTCTCAGAGGAAGTTCTTTGTTCTGCCATCCTGGGCCAGGCCTGGCTGGACCCCAGGAGGGCAGATGCCTGTCTGAGGGGTTGGCAGCAGCAGCAGCTGCAGAGAAACCCCAGGAAGGGCAGTTTGGCAGTACCAGGGTCTGTGCTACAGACCACTGGGATCATGGAATTGTACCAACAATGCCAGGATGGCATAGAGGGGGCAATTCCATGATCATAGACATGTTACATGGCCATATTCGGAGTTACCATGGTGAAGCTACATATAGGTAGTGACCTATATGTAGTGCACGCGTGTAATGGTGTCCCCGCACTCACAAAGTTCAGTGAATTGGCTCTGAACAATGTGGGGGCACCTTGGCTAGTGCCAGGGTGCCCTCACACTAAGTAACTTTGCACCTAACCTTTACCAGGTAAAGGTTAGACATATAGGTGACTTATAAGTTACTTAAGTGCAGTGTAAAATGGCTGTGAAATAACGTGGACGTTATTTCACTCAGGCTGCAGTGGCAGGCCTGTGTAAGAATTGTCAGAGCTCCCTATGGGTGGCAAAAGAAATGCTGCAGCCCATAGGGATCTCCTGGAACCCCAATACCCTGGGTACCTCAGTACCATATACTAGGGGATTATAAGGGTGTTCCAGTAAGCCAATGTGAATTGGTAAAAAATGGTCACTAGCCTGTCAGTGACAATTTGGAAAGAAATGAGAGAGCATAACCACTGAGGTTCTGATCAGCAGAGCCTCAGTGAGACAGTTAGTCACTACACAGGTAACACATACAGGCACACTTATGAGCACTGGGGCCCTGGGTTACCAGGGTCCCAGTGACACATACAACTAAAACAACATATATACAGTGAAAAATGGGGGTAACATGCCAGGCAAGATGGTACTTTCCTACACAGACCGACTAGTAGCATTCAGTTTACATACCCTGAACACATGTAGTGCACTTTACTAGGGACGTATAAGTACATGAAATATCCCAATTGGGAATAAGTCAATGTTACCATGTTCTAAGGAGAAAACACATGCACTTTAGAAATGGCTAGCAGTGATAATGTGCCCAGAGTCCGAAAACCAACAAAAATGTATTCAGTAAAAAGGGGGGAAGGAAGGCAAAAAGTTTGGGGGTGACCCTGCAGCAGGGGCCATTTTTCAACAAGACCTTCTTCAGCATAAAGCCAGGGTAGGCTAATCAAGACCTTAGCAATAGAACGTAGACAATGGACCTCTGCTGCAGGGGCTCTTGTAAGTTCTATGCCTTTTTAAATTCAGTTGGATCACTCTGTCCATACTCTTCTGAGCCACTGAACTGACTCATGGGGTACCCTTCTCCTCACCTGTGGACCCCATCTGTGCACCACCTGACAACTTGATCACAGATGCATCCCAGTATGCAGATAGTACCATCCTTGGCCAAACAATTGGTAAGGCCCATTCCAACCTTTGGATCAGACTTCCGTACCCAACTCAAGGAAAACTCTGCCCATAAGGACACCAAACAAAAATGAAAAGGCCACTGACAGCTGTCAGTGTCTAGAGCCAGGTCTCAGGCTAATCCAGGGATCTCTGACCTCTGAGGTTTCTCAGGTTGGGGGGGCAGTAGCCCCAGCTGCCTTGCACCCTGCTTCCACTCTACATCCCATCAGTTCTGGGGTGGTATCCTGTAACTGCTCTGTACCCTGAGACTGAATAGGAGTCAAGGGTCAGTCCTCTCTCGCCTTGCCCCTACATCTGGGCTCCTATACATTCTGTTTGGGAGTGCTACTCTAGTAAAACCTAACTGCCAGGGTACCCTGGTGAGGTGCCCCCTCAGTTCACCTGCAGCCATGGACAACTCATCCCCTAGAATGCAGTCTATGGGCATACGGTGACTATGACCCTCCTGTTGGTCACTTCCTCACCCCACTCCAGAGATGCCAGAGCTATGGGCAGAAAAATGCCTGCTGGGGTCCAGTGTCACCATGTACACCTGACTGGTTAACTGTTCTGGGGGAAACTAGCCTTTTCACTATCATGGTGTGACTAGCCTCAGTGTCTCTCAGAGCAGTGACTAGGACCCCACTCGGTTCCACCTGGTGAAAGTGATGACTTCCTTCCTTAGTGATCACCCACACATCCACTGAATCTACCTCCCAACTAAGGGAGATTATGGCATGGTCGATAAACTGCCCCTGGGGACTACTTACCCCTAAAGCCACATTAGACACCCATGTAGAGGTCCAAACACTGGATGGTTTCTTTAGACAGACAGAGTCCCCCTGCTAGTGTCCTAATCAGGAGCACTCAAAGCAATGGAGTTAGAAATGGGGTACACAGGGACACCGCCCACTGGAACCACCACCCTGTTTCTCAGATGGGGTATGGGAACCCTTTCTTCCACCCTTTCTTTGGGACTTGTTCTGGTCACCTATAACCATTCCTCACTTTGTTGGGGGAACCTCAACAATCCTTCCTGGAGTCCCTTCCAGGTACCTTCTTGGACATTCTAGTGCTGGCCCAGAAGTCCAACTCTTCAGCAAGCTTCCTGGGGTCAGTCAGCTTACTGTCAACTAGGTACTGGCACAGCTCTTGAAAACAGATACTGAGCATTTGCTCTCTCATGATTAAATGGTACAACCCATTAAAATTATTAATGAAGCTGTCCCTCACACAGCCGTTCAATGCCTTACTGGAGTAATCAACAAAATCTACCCAGGATTGTTTGGGGAGCTTCTGGCTGTCCCTTAATTTTGGGGATACTTTTTAGGGTTCAGACCAAATCTGGCAATTAAAATGGCCTTTTATAGGGGTCTATTTCATTTAGTCCCCAACCTCTAGCATGAGAAGTGTGTCCCTCGCAAGTGTTGGCATGTGTTTCCACAGACCACCCTGTGCTCCTCAGGAACACTGTGAACCTTCAGTACAACCTCAATACCTGAAATCCATTTATCAGTGTCATCTCCCACTACATAACTGGGCACCAAATCCATGGGTATACATACCATATCTGTTACCATCAGGTACTGCAGTATTCTGCCACCGTCCCTGCTTGAATTTAGCTGACTTACCTTAATATCCAGCTCTTTCAGACTCAGTGCATTAGCCAGTAGAAGTTCCTTCTCTGCTAAGTCTCTCTTTGCCTCGGCCTTCTTTACCTCCTAGGCCCTCATTGCCTGTTTGGCTTCCCTTTCGGCCCTTTACTCTTCAGCCTCCAATTTGTAGCTTTCCTTCTCCATCTTCCCTCCTCTCCTTTAGCCACTTTGGCAATAGGCCACAGGACAAGGTACTGCTTCATGCTCCCATAGGGAGCTCAAATTTAGGAATTTCCCCCTCAGCCACTGCAGGTGGCACCTCACAAGAACCATTCTCAGGTTCCCCAAAACCATTACTCTCCTTGGATTGGGTTTCTGCCCAGGCCCTCGGCCCCTTTTGAAATTCCACCTTCTCAGTGGCACCCTTGGCAGGAACTAACAACTGCTTGCAAAAGTCTTTACACTGGACCACCTTGTATGTTTCCAAGTTGGTAGGCTCAAATTCCATGGCTCCAGATGTGGAACCAGCAGCGAGAGACATGATTTGAGAAAAAAACTAAAAATGTCAATCAGCGAGAATTAAAATAATTCTAAATGGTCCTGGATGTGGCTGGGTAGTGTAAACCAAGTTACTTTTGAAATTGGGTGTCTGGTTGTCAGAGGTAGGCACCGTTTTCAAGCTGGAACCACAACCCTAGTCCAGTTACGTCACACCACAGTCTAAATTAACCTGTGCTCACTCTATGGTAGCTTTGCACTGAGCGTTCAGGCTTAACTTAACAGGCAATGTGTAAAGTATTTGTGCAACATTTCAACTGCAAAACAGTGATAACACTACACAAAAACAATCCACACTAGGATACACACTTAGAGCTTAAGTTAATGAACACAAAAAGACCAATATGACAAAAATCCAATACGTAGAACCAGAGTTATGAATTTTTAAAGAACAAACTGTAAGGCAGTGCTAAAAAGCATAAAGCGCCAATCGAGGTTATCTGGTCACACTAGACCGGACCAAATCCAAAAGTTCAGTCCGATGGCGAGCGTGAGTTCAGGTACAAGGACCAGCTTTGGCCCACTGCAAAGTACCTTGTTTGCATTGATGTCAAGGGTGATGTGGGGAGCCGAAAGACTATGGGGGTCATTCTGACCCTGGCGGTCATTGACCGCCAGGGCCAACGACCGCAGAAGCACCGCCAACAGGCTGGCGGTGCTTCCAGGCCAATTCTGACCGTGGCGGTAAAGCCGCGGTCAGAAAAGGGAAACCGGGGTTTTCCCCTGGCCAAATGAATCCTCCATGGCGGCGCTGCAGGCAGCGCCGCCATGGGGATTCCGACCCCCTTCCCGCCAGCCTGTTTCTGGCGGTTTTCACCGCCAGAACCAGGCTGGTGGGAACGGGTGTCGTGGGGCCCCTGGGGGCCCCTGCAGTGCCCATGCCACTGGCATGGGCACTGCAGGGGCCCCCTAACAGGGCCCCATATTGATTTTCAGTGTCTGCCTAGCAGACACTGAAAATCGCGACGGGTGCCACTGCATTCGGAGCCGGCTTCATCGTTGCTGGGGCTTTCCCACTGGGCGGGTGGGCGGCCTTTTGGCGGACGCCCGCCCGCCCAGCGGGAAAGTCAGAATGACCGCCACGGTCATTTGACCGCGGTACGGTCTTCTGGCGGATGGCGCCCGCCGGGGTCAAAATGACCCCCAATGTGTCATCATCGACCCCTAGGATGTAGGTGATGCATCAACTTCGAGCCGTGCAAAGTCAGCGATGCATTGGAAATGGAGGCAGTGTGCTCAGCCATCCGCAATGCTCTGCACTCAATCCTGACAACAGCGGTGATGCATCAGTGTTGAAGGTGATGTGTCAGTTGCAAGAGGCACAATGGCATTGATGCATGGGTTTTTGTTGGAACAGCACTTCATACCAACTCCCAAGGGCCGAGGACTGGATGGGCACCACTTGGCAAGACTCACAGATGGCAGAGTCCAGGTACTGTACCAGGGCTGGTTGGAGCTCTTGATGCCCCTGGGACTTCAGAACAGGAGACAAACAGGCAAACCCCTTGGAGTCACTCTGGGCTCTGGGTTCAACGATGTGAGTTCAGTCCTTCTCACCCAGGGAAGGAAGGCAGCAGGCAGCAGGTGAGCAAAGCAGAAGTCCAGCAGAGAGACAGTCCTTGTAGCAGCACAGCAGTCCTTCTTCCTGGCAGGGTATCCACAGGTCCATAAGTGTACTGAAATGGTGGTGTCAGAGGTCTAGTACATATACCCAGTTGGGCCTTCGAAGTGGAGGAGTCTTCAAAGATAGGTCTTTGAAGTCCACAGATGTCTTCCCTTCCTGCCTTGGCTCCAGACTCCCTACAGGGGGTCTGCTGTCCTTTGTGAGGGGACAGGACACAGCCTATTTAGGTGCAAGTGAGGCAGTGCTCAGCTCCATCCCTCAACATCAAGCCAGTTAATGGCCCATTGAGGCCCATCAAGTTACACCTAAGCTCCCATTGTGTATGGCTTTCTAGAGGAAATACACAAAGCCCAGCTGTCACCCACTGTAGACATAATCAGAGATGGGCAGCAGGCACCAAATGGCTAAAGTAAGAAAATACCAACTTTCTAAAAGTTTTATTTTCGGAATTATAATTTTAAATCAGACTTCAGCATAAATTAGTATTTAAATTAAGATTCCAGAGACTCTAAACTTGAAAAGAATATATAATTGGAAGTTACAATTATAAAATGTAAAAAGGTAATCCCAATGTTATCCGATGGTAGGCCTTGCAGTAGTGAAAAACGAATGTAAGAATTTTTCACTACCAGGACATATAAAACGTAAATGTACATGTCCTACTTTTTAAATACATTGCATCCTGCCCTCTAGGCTGTCCAGGGTCTACCCTAGAAGTGAAGTAAATGCATTAAAAATGAACGTTTGAGCCTAGCAAAGGGCTTGTCATATCGGGTCCACATGGCAGTTTAAAACTGCACACTCACACAATGGCAGGCCTGAGACAAGGTTAAGGGGCTACTTAATGGGATGGCACAATCAGTCCTGCAGTTCCACTAGTAACATCTAATGTACAGGGGCCTGGGAATGTGTAATGCATTTTACTAGGGACTTAGAAGTAAACTAAATACCTAAATTTGGTACAAGCCAATGTTACCATGTTCTAAGGAAAGGACACATGCACTTTATCAGTGGTTAGCAGTGGTAAAGTGTCCAGACTCCTAAAGCCAACATAATTAGTTCAGCAAAAAGGGGAAGCGGAAGGCAAAACTTTGGGCGGTGACCCTGCAGAAAGGGGCATTTTCCAACAAAACCACCATTTGTAACCTCGCCATCAAAATATTAACTTTTGTTCGAAGCTTGTCAACTGACACCACTTTTATATATATTTTTATACTGACCTTATCATTCTACACTCAAGCTATTCTCCAGCAGTGCTTTAATACCCAATCATAAAACACACATTCTATATGTATTCCTTCTCACACACAAGGGTACCACTTTAGGTCTCTTTCTGTTGTCCAACTTCCTCTCACACTTTTATATGCACAATATATTTAGCTAAGCACCCTGAGTATCTGATTTCCAGTACTTTAGAGAAAGAAATACCAACATGAAAACAACCTGTAGGAATATGTACACCCTTGAGGCACTCTAAACTTTAAAATAGTGTAAATTGAACAAACACATCGTTCTGTTTTAAGAATTAAATGCAGCTAACCCACTTAGATCTCTCACCTAAATTACAAGAATGGTATGCAATTTACCGTGCAATTAAAAATCCCAAGCTCAGCTTTTGTTGTCGGTATACATCTCTGAGTAACATAAGAAAATCCACATGGAACAAAACTGTAACTGTCACACCTTGCTCAGGGAGCCGTAGGGTAGATAGCCCCAAATTGAGGGTTGAGTAGCTTGCATTTGGTGTTATGGGGTCAGTCCTCCTATGGCTCTTCAAAATGGAGCAAGTAAATCTCCTTTTCACTTGAACCTCAAACATCTGAGACTATGGTGAAGACTAAAGAGAATATTTGTTGGCCACTATTCAGAGTGCAACTATTTCCTGTACAGAAGATTAGACTGACATCTCTAGTTTAAATATTTAAGATAATTTGACTATGGGATCAATCAATCAATCAAATTTCCTAAGTGCACTACTCACCCGGAAGGGTCTCAAGGTGCTGGGGGAGGAGGTTACTGCTCGAAAAGCCATGTCTTGAGGTGCTTTCTGAAGGTTAGGAGGTCCTGGGTCTTGCGTAGGTTGGTGGGGAGGGAGTTTCAGGTTTTGGCGGCGAGGTGGGAGAAGGATCTGCCACCGGAGATGGTGCATTGGATGCGGGGTACTGTAGCGAGGTCGGCAGAGCAGAGCTGTCGAGTTGGTTTGTAGAAGTTGATTTGTTCATTGAGGTAGGCTGGTCTGGTGTCATGTAGGGCTTTTTGAGTGTGGACCAGTATTTTGAAAATGATCCTTTTGTTGATGGGCAGCCAGTGGAGGGATCTGAGGTGGGCAGAGATGTGTTTGTGGCAAGGGAGGTTGAGGATGAGACGTGCGGCTGCGTTCTGGATTCGCTGGAGTTTCTCAGAAGCTTGGCTGTGGTCCCTGTGTAGAGGGCGTTGCCGTAGTCCAGTCTGCTGCTAATGAGGGCGTGAGTGACCGTTCTGCTTCTTTCTAACAGAATCCATTTGAAAGTCTTACGTAGCATGCGAAGGGTGTTGAAGCAGGAGGATGATTTGGCGTTGATTTTCTGAGTTATGGAGAGAGATGAGTCCATTATGATGCCAAAATTGCGTGCATGGGTGGTGGGTGTTGGGGGTGGTCCAAGGGTGGTGGGCCACCAGGAGTTGTTCCATGCTGTCTTGTTGGTACCAAAGATGATGATCTTGTTTTTTTCTGAGTGAAATTTGAGGTGGCTTGCTGTCATCCCGTTAGCGATGGCGAGGAGTCCGGCGTGTAGGTTATTCTTGGCGGTAGATGGGTGCCTCATGAGGGAGATGATGAGCTGGGTGTTGTCAGCGTATGAAATGATGGTGAAGCCGTGGGGGAGGATGATATTAGCAAGAGGAGCCATGTAGATATTGAAAAGGGTGGGGCTGAGGAAAGATCCTAGGGGGACCCCACAGATGGTCTTAGTGGATGTAGCCCGAAAAGGAGGGAGGTGGACTCTTTAGGTTCTTTCGGAGAGGAAGGAGGTGAGCCAGTCCAGGGCTTTGTGGCGAATTCTGGCGTCGAAGAGGCGTGTGCAGAGGGTTTGGTGGCATACTGTGTCAAAAGCTGCGGAGAGGTCTAGGAGGATGAGGGTGACGGTTTCACCCTTGTCCAGTCTGGTCCTGATGTTGTCTGTGCAGACGAGGAGGGTGGTCTCAGTGCTGTGGTTTTTACAGGATCCAGACTGGGAGACGTTGAGTATATTGTTGTCTTCTAGGAAGCGAGACAGTTGTATGTTTACTATCTTCTCTGTGACCTTTGCGGGGAAGGGGAGTAGAGAGATAGATCGGTAGTTTGTGAAGTCTTCAGGGTCTGCTTTCGATTTTTTGAGAAGAGCGTTGACTTCGGCGTGTTTCCAAATATCTGGGAAGGTTGTGGTCTCGAAGGAACTATTGATGATGGCCCGGAGCTGGGGAGCGATGATTTGGCTGGCCTTGTTGAAGATGTGGTGGGGGCAAGGGTCTGTTGGGGAGCCTGAGTGGATGGAGCTCATGGTTTTGCTGATTTCTTCGTTGTTGGTGGGGGTCCAGGTGTTCAGTAGGTTGGTGCTGCAGGGTGTTGTGGTGTTGGTTGTGTCAGTGGTGGTGATGGTGGGTGATGACGATGAGAAGCTGTTGTGTATGTCTGCGATCTTGCGGTGGAAATAGTTGGAGAGGAAGTTGCAGAGGTCTTGGGAGTGTGGAGGGTCGATGGTACAGGATTTGGTGAGTACTTTGATGATGGCAAAAAGTTATTTGCTGTTGTGTGTGTGTTGTCTATGCGTTCTTTGTAGAAGGATCGTTTGGTGGTCCGGATGAGTTGGTGATGTTTGCGCGTGGCTGATTTTAGGGTGGAAAAGTTGCTCATTGAGGGTTCTTGGAACCAGGCTTTCTCAAGTTTTCGGCATTCTCGTTTGGAAGACTGAAGTTATGTGGTGAACCAGGGGGCAGTCTTGGTGGTGCGGGTGTTGTTGTTTATTTTGAATGGGGTGAGGGAGTCTGCGCATGTTTCTAGCCATTGTGTGAGGTTGAAGGCGGTGGCGTTGGGGTCGTTGGTACTGGGCGGTGGGGCTGATGCGAGGTTGTTCTTTGGAGATCTTGTTCCACTTGCTGTAGGGGGTAGGATGTTGGTGGTGGTGGGTGGGGAGTTTCAGGAAGGAGAAGTGGACGCAGTGGTGGTCAGTTCACTGGAGTTCGGTGGTGTGAGGGAAGGCGATGTGGCTGCTAGAGGTGAAGATGGCATCTAGCGTGTGTCTGGCTGAGTGGGTGGGTGAAGTGACCAGTTGCTTGAGGCAGAAGTTTGCGAGGTTGTCTAGCAGGGCCGTGGAGTTGCAGTCGTGGGTGCTTTCCAGGTGAAAGATCACCAAGGAGTAGGTAGTCTGTGGAGGTGAGGGCGTGGGAGCTGATAGTGTCGGCGATGGTGTCACTGAATGGGGGCAGGGTCCTGGTGGTCTGTAGATGAGGGTTCCTCTTAGAGTGGTGTTGGCGTTGATGTGTACCTGAAAATGTAGGTGCTGTGCGCTGTCTAGGGTGTTGTTGGTTTTGGTGGAAATCTTGATGGAATTTCTGTGTATTATGGTGATTCCTCCTCCTGGTTTGTTGGTGCGGTTTCTATGGGTGATTTTGTATCCTTCTGGGGTGGCTATGGTGATGTCGGGTTCAGATGAGGAGTTCATCCATGTTTCAGTGAGAAAGGCGATGTCGGGAGAGTTTGTGGTGAGAAGGTCCCAAAGCTTGATGGCGTGCTTGTGGATGGAGCGGGTGTTAAGGAGGATGCAGTTGAGGTGAGTGGGGGGTTTGGTGTTGTTGTGGTGCTTGTTGGTGTTGTTGGGGTTGGTGTGAGTGCAGGAGAAGTGGCATTAGTGGCATGTGAAAGGTCCGTGTGTGTGTCTGGGGTTGGCCTGGGCACAGTCGGTGTGCCGGCTGGGGCTGAGAGCAAGGAGCTCTGTGGAGGAGTAGTGGTGCTTGGGGGGGGCCGGAGGAGCGTGTACCAGGGGGACGGTTGCTGGGTGCTGTCCAGGCACGGATGGGCGCAGACGGGCTTGCTTCTTGTGCGCCTCTATGGCGGCTGCCATTAAGAAGGGGAGGTGGGAGGGAGGAGCAGCTGGGAGGCAGGAGGGAGTGGCCAATGGAGGTGTGAGGGGGGCAGGGCTGCAGGGGACGCAGTGGCAGGCTCAGAACGAACCGGCAACAGCCGGCAAGCAGAACGGGCACAATCAGAGCAAGGGGGTGTGAGAGGGGCGGGGCCGCAGGGGACGCAGCGGCAGGCTCAGAACAAACAGACAAGAGCCGGCAAGCAGAACGGGCACAATCAGAGCAAGGGGGAGCGAGGGGGGCAGGGCCGCAGGGGACGCAGTAGGAGGCTCAGAACAAACCGGCAAGAGCCAGCAAGCAGAACGGGCACAATCAGAGCAATACGAAGTGGCACAGAAAATGGGCACAGGTAAAGTCCAAAACAGTGTGTAAAACGAAAGACAAATTGCAAGGAACGAAATATGATATACAAAAAACGAAATACACGGTGCAAAAGCACACCAGATACGCCTACCACTAGGCATCAGGGATGAGGCTCAGGTGGGTGCCTGCGGGTAGTGGAGTGCCTCGAACTTCTATTTGCAGCAACGGCGGGGTCAGGGGCACGGAGGCAGGCTTGTGGAGCCGAGTGTACTCCTGGTCCAAAACAGGTCAGGGGTCAGCAAATAGCATATTAAATTACAAATTTTAGTATGAGAACTGCTGGAGACAAAACTTTGAGTTTAAATGTACTTGCTTAATGCCATTGGAATTGGTTGTGATTAATAAATGAAATAGGATTTGTTTTAAAAAAAAGAAACAAATCCTGTTATTGTCCATGACAATTCTGGAATTGCTATGAGGCTCCTGCGGGTGAGAATCCTAGATATGTTATAGTGTTCTAGATTTCTGTTTGGTGAGCTTAGAGATTAGTTGCTGTTAAAACGTCAAGCTGCAAAGTTGGTGGTCTATAACCTGCAACTTGTGAATGAATAGGTGAGAAACTACATACTGGTTTCAGTTTCCTCTCCTATGTTTGGAACTCAAATATTGGTGACAAGCGACTTCTGACTACTGGCATTTTTCGTGGGAACCCAGAGATAATAATAGGAGTACCATCAACTTCTCCTTCACAAATGTAATGTTCTCAGGCTGTTCATTTAAGGTGTAACAATACATTTAAGGCTGCAGTGGCAAGAGATTGTGCCTTGGCTAAACCCAATGTGTGCACCATAGTACTGACAGCCAGTACCAGTTGGGGTGTCCACCAGTCAACGGTCACTGCATGTGACAACAGCAGAAGGGTGGGCAAGCTCCATCTGTGCAGTGGTTGCACAAAGCTGACTAGGACATACATGCATCTGTATAGTTAGATCACATGTTTGTGTTGGATGGTGGCCATTTTGATTTGGGTGAATGATATCAGCTGTGAACAAATATGACTGCATTGTGACATCACAAATTCACATTGTGTGGTGGTCATTTTAGGTTGGTTCCTATCTCAAAATGTTACATCATGGGCACTGTTAGACCTAACATCTTAGGGTGGTCATCCCCCAACCTACTGCCTGCCTCCCTCCACTTTTCTGACACTGCTTTTGCTGGTTTTAGGACACTGATAATCAGTGCTAAAATGCACATGCTCTCTCCCTTAAACATGGTAACATTGGTTAATCCCCAATTGTCATATTTGATTTGCTTGTAAGTCCCTAGTAAAGTGCACTACATGTGCCCAGGCCCTGTAAATTGAATGCTACTAGTGGGCCTGCAGCACTGGTTGTGCCACCCACATAAGTAGCCCTTTAACCATGTCTCAGGCCTGCCCTGGCAAGGCCTGATTGTGCAGTTTCACTCCCACTTCGAATTGCCATTTAAATGTACTTGCCAAGCCATAAACTCCCCTTTTTCTACATATATGTCACTTCTAAGGTAGGACCTCGGTAACCCATAGGGCAGGGTGCTATGTAGGTAAAAAGCAGGACATGTATATGTGTGGTTTATATGTCCTGGTAGTGGAAAACTCCTAAATTTGTTTTCCACTACTGTGAGGCCTGTTCCTTTCATAGGAGAGCATTAGGGCTACCCTCATACACTGTTTCAGTGGTAGATTCTGATCAGAAAGGGGTAACCAGGTCATATTTAGTATGGCCAGAATGTTAATACAAAATCCTGCTTATTGGTGAGGTTGGATTTTACATTACTATTTTAGAAACGCCACTTTAAGAAAGTGAGTTTTTCCCTGCACTTAAAATCCATCTGTGCCTTACAGCCTGTCTTCAATCAACGTCTGGGTTGGGCTGGTTGACGGTTTCCTTGTGCATTTCACCCAGGCAACCACAAACACAGAATACTCAGTCAGACCTGCACTCATCTGCATACTGAATTAACCTTCCTGGGCCGGAAGGGTGGAGGGCCTCACACTTACATTTCAAAGGCTAGTGGCCTGCCCTCACACATTGGACTGTCAAACCCCCTACTGGGACTCTGGCAGACATACCTATATGGAAAGGGGAACTTGTGCACTTTAAAATAACTCTTTGAAGTTTCCCTCACTTCAAAGGCATTTTTGGGTATATAAACTGGGTCTCTGACCCCACCAACTCAGACACTTTTGGACCTGAATCTGCAACTTGTCAAGAGGAACTGCCTGGCTGCCCAAAGGACTCATCTGGACTGCTTTGCTGAGAAGGACCGTTGCCTTGCTGTTGTCTTACTGCCCTGCTGCCCTCTGACTTTGCTGAGAAGTGCTCTCCAAGGGCATGGATTGAGGTTGCCTCCTGTTTTCTGAAGTTTCATGGCCAAAAAGACTTCACCTCTTCAGGAAACTCCTTGTGCGCTGAAAATTGATGCACAGCCAGCCGGAAATGAGTTACAGCCATTTGGCGACTGAGAAATCGTCGCATAGCCAAACCGAAATGACGCAGCCCAACTTCCCTAGTGAAGATTTGACGCAGCGCCTGCCTCGTGACAGAAAATTTGTTGCACAGCCATACCAGATGGACGCACAGCCAAACCAGAATGACAAAACCGATTCCCCAAGTGGAAAACCGACGCAGCACCTGCCGTGCATTAGAAAATGTTATGCCTCGCTCTACCGGATCGACGCAACGCCTGTGACTTCTTCCAGCGTGCACAGGATTTCCTTGCATCATCCCTGGGCATCAAAAAGATCCCTGCATCACAGTGAGGAACCAAGACTGCAACCCTGAAATCGCCACAAAGCCCCTTGTATCATGTAAAGAAACGATGCATCATCTGTGCCGCGCCAGGAAATCCGATGCACACCCTATTTTTCCATGCATATCCTACTCTGTGGTCTCCGTGCGTGTTATTTTTGACACAAAACAGGTACTTTGTGTGAACACGAGACAACTGTTGATTTCTATGATTTAAGACTCTTTTTAATTTTGCAAAAGTGATAACCCAACTTGGGTTTATTGAATCTTTACTGTTTTGATCTTAATTTAACCAGATAAATATCCTATATTTGTCTAAACCTGTGCAGTGTATTTTTGTGGTGTTTTCACTGTGTTACTGTATGATTTATTGCACAAATACTTTACACATTGCCTTCTAAGTTAAGTGTCTGTCTGCTCAGTGCCAGGCTACCAGAGGGTGGGCACAGGATAATTTGGATTGTGTGTGACTTACCCGGATAAGGATTGTGGTCCCTATTTGGGTAAAGGTGCCAACTAGAGACCCCCATTCTAACAGGCACGATATAACTTTTTTGATGGTATTGGCACCTAGACTGCATTCTCCTTTGAGATGCTTCTGCATGCACTGAACACCAATTTTAGTATTTGCTGGCTTCACCAAGAGACTGCAACCTGGTATCTCAAGGAATCCACACATTTTATAATGTATTTGGAATTGCTGTATTTTTCCCACATAGATCTGCTTTTAGCTGCATTGATGATCACACAGAGGAAATTGTGCATTTTCCTATCTCAGACATATGGGGGCATATTTATGAGAAAGTGGTGCATAGGTCCTGATGCACCACTTTTCTTGCATCCACCTTCCCCCCTAACAACACCATGGTTGCACTGTATTTACAATAAAGTGCACCATGGCAGTCGTTACCTCAACAGCATCAAAATTTGTGATGCTGTTGTGGCACTTTGATGCACTAGAGCCAAAAATGTTAATGGTAGTGCAGGGAGGTCCATCCATTATTATGGGTGCGTCACTTTAACTCCTGCCCCTAAGCATGCATTAAAAATGACAGAAAAAATGGTGCAGTGAAATCTTGTAAATTTCACAGTTCCATTTTTTCGGCCTCCTGCGTGGGAATGTCCCCCCTTGCATACATTATGGTTGGCACAGGCATAATGTGGCACAATGGGTTGCAAAGTGGTGAAATGCATGCAGTGCACCACTTTAAAATAATGGCAGGGGAATGGCCACCTTAGCACCATAAAAATTATGCTAAGGTTGCATTCAGGCGGTGCAAGGGGGTTGTGAATATGCCCCATGATCTCCAGGAGTAGAGTAATGTCTCCCTTGATACACATTTCAAGTATTAGAAAGTAAAATTCTCCTCACTGGAATTGTGGAACATTTCTCCTGAAGAGAAATAGGTCACAGTCCATTGAATTAAGCATTGAACTATGGCTGCTACATCAGGTCTCCACCACTACAACTCCTTTTAGAAAAAGGTGATCCTGAAGCACTTGTTTGATTCATATCTACTTGCCATTGGAGGAGAGAAATTTTTGGTTGCCAGGAAATAGGCTTTTCTACTGCATAATTTAGGCATAGAAAAGAGAACCATTCTTCTAGCTAGCCGAGATACTGAATTGCTGAAGATGGACCTGCTCTCCTGTATAGAATTACTTTTTTAATGCTTGAAAGACATTACTCGTCACAGCTCAATGTGGTTTTATAATGTCATATGTTCTTCACGAGAGTTCAAGGAAAGAAAAAAAAAATTGGAAGTTAAGCAGCTTACTTAAACACTCTGGTGTGCGCCTGTGATGTTTATATTCTTACTGACTCTTGAACTAGGGATTAGATTGTTAGGTACATCAACAGTCCTAAGGTGCAGGAGAGTTTTCTAAGCAGGAATCTCAATCTAAAAGAGGACTTGGCTATTATTGAGGGCATGGAGAACACCAATGTTTGGGTGTGTGAGATGAGAGATTGCAAGATTAATGAGGAAAATGAAGCTAACGAATCAGTGAAGAAAGTTATGGGTAGTGTCAATAATAATGGTGGTGTCCAGTGTGTTATAGAGGACAATAAAGACATGAAGAGCAAGTATAAAAAACACAGAAGTGTAGTTGTTATCATTGTGGTATTGAGGAACATCTTTAAACAGTCCAAGTTGCTTTGCCAAATGTGCAACTTGCAAGAAGTGCGGAAAAAAAGACCACTGCGCTTTGGGTGCCATGGTAGGAATTGAAAGGCTGAGGGGCATAGTTATCAAATTTTCAATCAACATAATGCTGCAAGCCGCCTTGCTGTGCTGTGCTGAGTGAAAGGGAGAGGGCAGGAATGCACATTATTCAACATTATACAATGCATTCCTGCTCTCTGCCTGCAATGGCACACAAACTGATGCCAAGCAACATAGCTCCCTTGCCCCATAGCTTTCGTGGCTTGGTAATATCATTCACAGTTTTGCATCGTAAAATGCAGAAAGGATGTTTTTATAGTGTGAAAGCTTTCTCTTGATCAGGTAATTATGGAGCCTGCAAGACATAAATATGACACTCTATCTGTGCCAGAAAACAAGAGGGGTTGTTCTAAACCAACTCTTCAAAATCAGTGACATATACCTCTATGACCCGTTCTGACATGTTATGGTATTGGTATTCAGTGGGCATGCATCAAGGCACCAGCATATTCCAGGGACATGAGATTGTTCCCATGAACACCTGAAGGTAGAAGAACCATATGCTATTGTTGCTCTACCTTGCACCTGGGTCTATGATTAAGACATGGCATCACTGATCATGTAGAGTCACAGAATCCAGGGATACAATTTAGGAGTCATTCAGGGCATCATGTACACGGCCCTTGCACCACTGGAGCATCACTTTTACCGATGCTCCTGTGGCATTGTGCCCTTTTGTATATTTACAAGGTGGCGTTAAGGCACTTTGCATGGCTTTATGCCGCTGTGTAAATATGGTTTGCAGTTTTCTGCGACAGACAGGAGTGCAACAGGTATTGCTGTGGGCGTTTCCATGCAACACCAATTGCTTTAGACACTTCCCCAGATTTATGAAAAATCATAAACCTGAGACAACGCCAAAAACTAGAGTGGCGCAACGAGGAGAAATACTTTTATCCAGCACACACAGAAAGAGAAAACGCCACTAATGATTGTTTATGTGCAGGAAGGTGTCCCTTCCTGTACATAAACAATCTTTAAAATATGATAATTTGCCACCTCTATGTGTGCACATAGAAGTAACAAATCACCATTATTGACAACTTCCTGCACATAAACAATCATTCCCTGCAATAGAGGCACCCTTGCATTGTGGTGCAAGGGTGCCTGCGTTGGTGCTAGGCAGGTAATTTAGCACAGGCGCAGGAGAGAAGAAAGAGCTGCGCCATATTCTTGTAAATACAGCACAACCCTGATTCTGGAAATGACACAGCTCTGAGCAGCAAAATTGCTTGCGGCACTGCGCTGCGCCATTTCCTAGTAACCGAGGCCCTTAGGGGCATATTTATACTCTGTTTGTGTCAAATGTGCATCAAAATTATTGATGCACAATCAGCGCAAACCCTGCCCCATATTCCACCATGTGCGTCATTTTTTGGAAGGTGGAACCAGCCTAGCCACCGAACCCAATGTTCCACCCCTGTATTTGGAGTCAGTGGAAGCATTGAGTTTACTCAAGCCGAGCATCGCTTTCATCCCATCCCTGGACTGCCATGCCATGCATGACAGTCCGTTGTTGGGGAAAAAGCACAGTAGCAACAACTTGCAGAGTGAAATCTCCCGGTGTGTCAGGGAAGAGAAAATCCTGCTTTGGGAATTTGTTTTTAGAAAACACAAAAACTCTTGTTTTTAATGCTGGTTTACGGATGAATTTCTACATGAAGCCAGAAGTAAGCCTGCGATTTGTGTGCTGTTAATTAAGTACATAGGAGTATTTCAAGCGTAAGCCTGACCTAATACTAGTCAAATTTTATGAATAAGGACCTTTATATTAATTAGCAGCGTGTTTATTATATTCAAGTAAAACACAGTATGTATACATCGATTTCTGATTTCTGTTAATAAAATGTTTTGCTATTATTCTGATATGGCATTCAATTTACCCACCTCAGAAGGACCCAAGGTTGAGGCTCCCTTTGATCTATTTGAACTCATGACATACAGAACCCAAAACTTAGTAGTAGGAAACATTAAGGGCCTGATTTAAGGAAAGATACGGCGCACCATGGGAGTAGTTAGTGAAACTAGCGTCAACATTTTTGATGCTAGTTCGGAGCTTTTCAGGAGAAGCGTAAAAAATGTTGACGCTAATCCTGCAAAGCCCATTAAGGGCCATTGAAAACAATGGCGGGCCTCCTTCTACGCCTGTTGTAAGCAAGCGTTAAAAGTGCAGAAACAAATGATGTGAGGAAATCTCTTAGATTTCTTTGCAGCTTTTTTTGGCCCCTCTAACAGGGGAACCAACCTTTGCATTCATTATGTCTGGCGCAGGTATAATGTAGTGCAAAGGGTTATAAAGTAGCGCAATTCATGCATTGTGCTACTTTGTAAATATGCTGCTGTGATTTTGGCCTCGTTGGACCACATTAGCCTAAACAAAATACGCTAATGTGACGCAAGGAGGTGCTGGGGCTCTTAAAAGTGTCTATATTGTGGTTTAGAGCATGCTTTTATAGGTTGTGGATCCGTGTCAGGAGGTATGGCCTCCAGCGTTATGGCTCGTCACTTGTCTGTAAGCAAATGGCTGCTTTACCACTTTGCATCAACATTTGACAATAAAGGGTACATTTTCATCACTTTGTGCTGTTGCAAAGTCACAAAAAGCGATGCAAACCTGCACAAAGTTGAAGTATTTATCTTCCATCACAATACTTTTTGTGCAATGGAAAGTATCCCCAAAATAATACAAATAGTGTTTTGTGCAATATGACACCCCTTTGTGTCAAAGGGATGTCCCGTGGGTGACAAAAAGGTGGTCCTGTGCCACCACCCATGGTTTTTGTTGCAAAGTCCTATCTACTAACAATGCTGAGCAGAGCTATGCTAAAAACATAATACACTGTAGGGACACATGTTACAGGAAGAAATAGTTTTAGTTCTCTTACCTTTTCATAGATTTGTATGAGTGCTGCGCTGCACAGCACACATACAATGTGTCAAATGTTTAAGAATAGTATATTGTACAAAGCCAGGACAAGGCCATGCTACACAATGCGCACAGCCTATGCACTACGGTGCAATGGCGTTTGCATGGTGCTAGGCAGTGTGAAAGAGCTCCAGGGTTGGGAAAGACAGCAACAATTCCATATCCTAATAGATATGTCACTTCCTTGCTCTCTTCTAAGCAACTTAGCACTTTGGTTGCTACGCTGCATTGTTCTGTAAATTAGTAGACCCCCACCTCCCCACAAACATATATTTTGTTTGAACCACCCTTTTACTTCAAATGGTTGTTACACGGTGTGGACCTCTCATCCTCTTGTACATTCATTCTGTACATGTAATCTGTTTTAATGACGTTTCTACTGTCCTTATAATCCTCCCACTACCTAAGACGTTTACACGTATATAACAGGACTTTAAGTGAAAGCATGTCATGGGACTTGCAAACCAGTGTGGAAATGACATTCCTTTGGCTTGTGCTTAGTGATTGACCACAATGGTGCTGGTGTTATATTCTGCATGTATTTCTGAGTGCATCAGTTACCTTCAGCTCTTCTGCTGTGTCTGACTATTATATTGACTGATATTTCTTGTTGTCTCTCAATTCGAGTCACTCTGTACTTGTTTTCTAAAGCAGACCATCAGTCTCCAAATAAGTAAATGCTTGTGTGAGAAATGACTTTGGTAGTCAGTGCCTTTTTTGACTGTGTTGCAGCAGTACCTCTACCATTTAGGGTATTCACGTTATTTGAATACAAATTATTTAATCATGGCAGGCGACAAATAACAAGTCAGCCTCCGGCTGGAATTATTTACATATCTATCCTGATAGACCTCTCTTTATGTTTTTTCTTTGTGTGACTATTACATCAAGCCGTGACAGCAGAAGGCAATTAGCATGTTCACACACGGACAGCATATGAGTCTCATACATATCTGCTTAATCGATCACTGCGTCCCGACACAGACAGTAGCCTAAAATATTATAAAAAGATACAAGGGGCGCTTCCAGGACCCCAAGCTCAAAGGTGGTTCAGCGAGTTACAAACATGTGCTGTATCAGCATCGAAGGGATCTGTGTACTTGTTTTAGTATCCTGGCTGCATTCATTACCTCGAAATATATTCGAGTTAACGCATTTGTTCTCACAGCAGAGCTCAAAACAGCTCCTGTCCTGTGTTTCCGAGCTCTGCTGTCTGCAAAAATTAACTTGGTGATATTAAGAGTAAATATATGAGTTCAAGAAGCCAAAATGAAACGCTCAGCCTTTTTTGTACTTTGGTAGCACTGAAGGGACATCGTGATGCGGCTCCAGGGGAGCAGTCCTATTTTCGAGTTTTCACATTTAAGCTAATTCCTACCTCTCGAGCTGTGGTTCTAACATCATGGATGGTCTTTGGTATGTGCTGTCCTGGGTACTCACTCAGTTATGCAAACAACCCAGTGTATTTTACAATTTACAACACGTCACAAGACTTCATCTGTGCCTTAAATCCTTTCATGGAAAAAATATTTAAAAGAAACAAACGTAAAAAAGTTGAGTCGGTCAGTTTGCTATAGGACATGTTGGCATTATTGAAGTAGTGAATTGCAAAGTGTCACATCTTCCGTTAAATGACCATACACAATTGTTAGTTGTGCAGTCCTTTGTGTTCATGTTGCCTGTGTTAAAAGGCTTGGAGTGTCGGTGCTCGTCTTGTCCTCTCGGTGAATGCATAGAGAGCTGAACTATCTCCTCCAAGGCGCACTATCGGGGTTTGAAGATAAATCAACTATTGTCTGATATTCTTTTGACTCACCTTCTGTCCCTTGTCGTATGTAACTTCAATTCGTCTCTTCTCCTTGGCTCTGCAGAGATGCGAAACGAACAATCAGGACACCTCTTTCACCCCAGGCCAAGACACCTGCTCTTCCACCAACCATGATAGTACCTCCACTGCCAGTCAGGATATCTCCATGAACTTCACGTCAGAATAGCTCCTCAACGTCAAGCCAGGCTGTCTTCTCAATGCCAGGCAGGAAGGCTCCTTAGCGCTGGTCCAGTTACCCCCTTAACCCCTGGAGAGGCTATTTCCTCACACCCCAGTCAGGATATCTCCTGAGCCCCCACTTGCAGTATCTTCTAGACCCCCAGACAGTATGTATCCATAACTCTTGGCAAGTATATCTACTCCCCAATCCAGGATGTCTTCACTAGCCCTGGCAAGGATATGTCCCTGCTAACTATTACTACAGCAAAGATGTCACCTGGTCAGAAAATGGTCAGTTTCTACAGTAACTGACATAGCGGGAGACTATTATCTGTCTGCATATCAGATAATAATGTCTTCAAGATGCGGTAAAGTTTTAATCCTATTATACACACACTACATACAAAATGGTACAGGTACAGGAGCTCCCAACTCATTCAATTGATGGCCTCTAAGCACTTTCGTGCATCCTCTCAGAACCCGCTCCTTGCATCTGCTCATATGCATTGCTGAATGCTTTCATATATAGCACATCACCTATTTCTTAATGAATGCCTTTATGCCTGCCAATATAGTGCCCCCTAAGGCCTCCTTCTGTGAGATCTCAGAAATGTACCTTTTGGGCATTGGGTGATAAAACAGCTTTGCATGCCACCTGCCAAAACGAAAACAAATATATTGCCTTGATCTCCCTGAGGTTTTGTACTGCTAAACAATTCAAAATGATTTCCCATAATTTCATAATAATGAATTTCAAGTTCTATCTATCTATCTATCTATCTATCTATCTATCTATCTATCTATCTATCTATCTATCTATCTATCTATCTATCTCTCTCTCTGTCTATCTATCTATCTATTTATCTACTAAGCGTGTATATATATATATATATATATATATATATATATATATATATTGGGAAAATAGTTATTTTTGGACTGATGCTGCTGGTTCACTGTGACTCTTCTAAACAGGCTCCATTCATGTGCTCTTTACTCTACATCATGTTGAAATTGGTTATACTCCTAACTGGAATATTTCACATACCTATAGGCTCCTAGTATATGGTAGAAAGTTTACAGAAGGCCTATAATTTAAATGTCACTAGTATCTGCTACACCCGTTGATTACAGGACCAGTGCAAGCATGACTGCAGCCCTAACATTATTATAGGATGGCAATACATTCTTAAACTACAAATTTGACCTGTCAAAGTAACCCCCTTGCACAGACCTAAACCTTCCTTTCAAATGATAATATAACCCCTAAGCATGCCTTAGTACCTGCGGGGTAGGAGGTGTGCTTGTTAAAAGCAGGACATGTAAAGGTTTAGTGTTAAATATGTCCTTACAGTGAAAAAGCCCCCAAAGCTATTTTCATTGGAGTAAGGATGACTGTACCATATTTCTAACAGCAGGGAATATAATTCAAATACATTTTTTAATAGTTATTTCAAATCGTACTTAATGGTAAACTTAAATTTGTGATAACTATTAGAGGTACCTTATCCCTGCCTGAAGCCTCTAAAGGCCTATTTACATGCACTCCATCTCACACGTGGCAGCTGAACAGCCCTCCCTGATGATGTGTGAAAATTGCTCCCAGAGCAGGACAAAGCTTGTGTGTGTGGGGAGGCTATTTCTGTTCCTGTGGCAGGATGACCATCTGGGCTGTGCCCATAGCCGTGATTAATTTCAAAGAGGCCTACCCTGTCTCAGGCAAATGTTAGCTATACATTGGCAGAACCCTTTTTTGTTCCCCCAGTCAGGCGGGCACCGATCACTGTGGGTGAGTATCTGTCGACACAACTGGTTTGAAGTGTCCACAAAGGAGGGGGTGGTCATTTCCTGGCCATACCTCTGCTGTGGGAACACAAGTTGTTCACAAGGAAAGAAGGTTTTCACCATTTTGGAGCTGGGCAGATTGGGGCATTGAGCGATTACTTCCAGGAGGTCACATAGAAAATGCTGCAAAAGTGGGTAGGTTATATAAGAATAATCACAATCTTTGTCAGGGTGAATCACAAAAATCACTAAGTAAATATGTGCTTAATACTCTGATAGCTTGGCACAAAGTAGTCAGGCTTAGAGGCAATATGTGAAATATGTATGCATCTTTCAAAGAGTAATAAAGTGCAAACGAACACAAGAAAAATCTCAAAGAAATGGTGAACAATAGAGTAAATTGTAATAAAATAAAGTCCCCAAAATGACAAAAATCCAGTCAGTAGGAATGGAAGTATGAATTTTGAAAGTTTCAATTGAAAAAAGCATCAAAAAGCACAAGCCACCACTACAGTTTTTGGGTTGCACCAGACAGGGTCAAAGTCAAAAGTTATGTCCAACAATGAAAGATCGCTAGTCAGATACAGGGGACAGGTTCTTCACTGTGGAAAGTTTGCCTCCACAAAAAAGTGGTCCTCAATGAGCCGTCGGCAGGACAAGCTGCAAGATTGGTCTGAAACAGAGCTCAACTTTGTCAGGGTCCTTGTCTGGTCATCAACGAAGATGGGAACAGGTGCAAGTGGGCAAAGTACAAAGTCTCTGTCCAGGGAAGGCCTCACCAATGAGGGGTTGCTCTGGGCATCAGTCCCAATGAAGTGCCCTACATTCAGTCTTAAAAACTTTCTTGAAAGTCAGATCTCCTTCAGCGGATCACACCAG